>NC_067398.1:534626659-536038325 GCF_016432865.1 Antechinus flavipes
TGTTTCTAGCATTATGAGAATGCCTTGTGTATACTGAAGATAAAACCACTAAAAGATTTTTGCAACTTTACCTGAGTAGAAAATAATTGCAAATCAATACTAACCTATTTTTTTAGAGGAAGAAATCTCAGAAACATGAGAATGTTTCACGAATGTGATATTGTTATATTCTATTCGATGTATAAGATGACATGAAATGTATGAAGGATTTACCTTGTCGTGTGATGGCAGACAATTAAATCCTTTTGTGTATAAAATCTCATTGCATAGAACTCTAAAAAGCATAATTTGAATTCCTTGATTGTCTGCAATATTCCTTGAAATGAATGGACCATCACCTGGGGCTTAGAAGTCCTTTTGATTGGCAGATATTTCCATTTTAGTCATATTTAATGCAATGAATGTTGACCTGAAATACTAAATATTGCAGAATATGCAATGTGAAAAATAAGCATCAAAATTATTCTTTTCATTATACATGAAATTTATAAGTCAGTTATTGTAGTGCTAATTGGACCTCTCCAGTTAAGATGCCACTAATTATTTATGTACTGTTGAATAAATTGTCTTTAAAATCTAGGTGGCAAACTCAGAATCAAAAGATCTTATAAGCAGTTTGTAAATTTAAAGATATTATTATATAATGGCTTTAAAATCTCACCTATCACCTCTATTTCTCCCCACCATTCCAAATCCTAGTACTTGATAGTTTTACCTTGTTCATTATCACACTCTGTCTATCAGATTTTCAGAGAAAGATTTTTCCTGTTCAGTGAATAATGGTAAACCAGGAAATGACAGTAGAACCCCTGTCCACAATTTTTTCTCTTGAGAATTGTTACATCCTCAAACCTGCTACATTGAGATACTATAGAATCTTATTCCTAAGAGAATTAATAGAGTAATGGAAGGAATGTTAGAGATGTAAGCAATGCTAGAGAGTCCTTATTCCAGCTCCTAAATTTCCTACAAATAAGAAAACTGAGGTCTAGCGAAATTAATGAGATGGCCCAAAGTTACACAGCTACTTAGAGAGCTGGCACTAAAACTCAGATCTCTTAAATACTTAAGTCAACATGTTTTTGTATCACCATAATGCCTTTAAGAAGATCTAGTATCCACTTTTTCCTTGTTGCTTGTAGTAATGATGATGGACTCTTTGGTTCCTACAATTGTTCTTTTGTGTAGCCTGTAGAAGAAAGCAACCCATTGTGGTATATTAAAGTACATTAATTCAAATACTGTGTCTGATAAAAGATTTTCAGACTCCCTCAGGAATGATGATCTAGTCAAAGACCAGAGACGAAACCTGTGCCTGTGGGGCAGTTGTGTTTCATGTAACCAGGACTGGATTTTTTTTCTTCTTTCCCACCTGATACAGGAGTTAGAAAGTCTCTAGGAATGGTTCCAGTGTGGAGGAGTTAATCAATCACCATCCTACACTGGTGTGCAAATGCTCCTTCTCTTGACCTATTGGGAAAGAAATCCTTTGTTTTCTGCTAAAAAAAAAAAAAATCTCTGTCCAGCTTCAAGGGGATTTTTTTTTTTCCTGTTTCTTTAGGGCTTACAAAATTGTCTCCCACTCAAAACATAGTGTATGTGGGAAATGAAGGAGTAATGATCTTAAGAGACTTGTTTATGCTTTCTTTTCTTGGCTGTTAGTTTCTACGGTTAGCAGACCTTCCACATAGTTCTATTACTGCCATAGGCTTGGCTGCTCTTGAGATGGGGTATATTTGGGCAGCTGGAAATGCTAGTTTTGTTCCCTGTTGCTTCTCCAAGAAAACGACTTCCTTGAACTATAGAGAACTGTTGACTCTCAATCAAGGAGACAAATATATAGTGTTTTAGTGGTAGAATCTTTTTGGTTAATTGGAATACATTAATAGAAAGATCCTGGGAGCTCTAAATGATAACTTGTCTTTTTGCTTTACTATTGTAGCCTTCACAAAACCTGTGAAACATCTGTTTTTAGTGTTCTTCATCAAAAGCAAGATCCTACGAGAAAAACCATGCTACAAGCAATGTTTGGGCTGCTTTCTCTTTATCATTTGTCCCCCATTTTCTTCATTAGTATTTTCAGTGTTTTCTTTTATAATCAGGAACCACTGGAGTGGTAGAATGTGATGCTTATATTAAAAATGTGTAAATTTAAAAAAATCTTCCATGGTAACAAAAAACTCATAATTAAGAAAACTTTCATATTAGGATTCATAGTATGTTATTATATCTTATGAGTAATTGCCAAAGTTGCAGTGGCATTATATCATGGAAATATAGTTTGAAGTCCTTTCTCATTGGTTCGATGAAGTAAGCAAGTAAATGTGTAATGATTGAAATAGAGTTGCTCAGGAACCTTCTGTCTGCTTTTGGAAGAAGAGTTTAATTTTATCGTAGATACCAATATTTTCTTTCACTTGCTATTATAACTCACTTTCATTTTACACACGAACTCCCCTTTTTCTTGTCTTTTTAAAAAGAGGAATGTTATATTTGTGCGTAACTCTAATCTGAAAAATGAAAACCTCATTGTCTTCCATCCAGATGTTCTGCTTTTAATCCAGATCTAGGCTTCGCTTGTAATCAAGAGCTTCTTTCTGACCTGCATGTAGATTCAAAACTATTAGACAGTCACAGATAGTTGAGAAGACTTAATTTATACCCAAAAGAAATTTAGGTTGCCTCATGAGAATTTACCTGTATTTTCCTTAAGTGAAGAAGATAAAAAAACTATGTCTGGAGTTGTGGAGAAAATTGCACAGGAGGCCACCATTACATGAGATCCCCTGAGTTTATTTTGCTCTCCTATATTTATCTCTTGGATAATACTACAGAGAATGAACCTTGGGTAATCTAATGCACAGCTGGGTTTAACAATACAGTACACATGATCATAAGACATCTTGTACCATTAAACCTCCCTAAAGGCAAAAAGGTTTCCTGTTTCATACTCTGTTCTCAAAGGAGCAAAAAAGAAAAGGAGAGCTTATACTACAGGTATAGCACAGTATAGAAACATGCATGTGTTTGCTAAAAAGGCATTTCTTAAGTGCACATTTAAAATGACCCTCCCAATGAGATAGTGCTCCTGCTCCAAGTTGATTTTTTTGTTTTTTGGTCCAGTTTATGAAATGACATTAGATCTTCTATTAAATAGGATGTTTGTGATATCCATTTGAGCAAGAAAAAACATATGAGTATAGAGGTGAAAAAGAAAAATATTACTTAATTGAAATTCTCTTGCTCTCTAGATGTTTCACATGGTAGAAGTTTTTTGGTCTTAAATTATTTGATTTGTCTATCTCTACTGATCAAAATAACTGGATAAATGACATGTAGACACAACTTCAAAGGCTGAATATCAAAGGCTGAATGACAATATCACAATTGTCATAACGGTGTCCTGATGCTTTCAGTGGAAATACAACAGCATAACAATCTCAGGAGTAGAAGGGAAGTCCTCCAGTGCTTCAGGAAAAGCTTACAGATGAGCGAAGTATTAGATTTAGTTTTTAATGGAGCTCCCTTCCCCTTTTCCTGCTTTCTTTGTATCATATAACTTCTTTTCTTTTGATGCTTTCTACAGAAAGGGCTGCATAAATATGGGAAAAGGAAGATATAAATATATTTGTCAGGTGCAAATAATATCATGAACAAGACTTGAAAAAATTTACCTGTCACGTAGGCAGTAGAAAGAAGACTGGAATCAGAAAACTTTGGTTTATATCCTATCTCTGTCACTAGCTAGTTGGGTTACTTTGGACATAATCATTTCTAAACTTCAGTTTCTTTATCTTTAAGGGAAAGAATTGAATAAAATATATAGTAGATGTTACAGTTTAATCCAACCTCTTTATTTTATAGATCTCTTCCAGCTCAAGATTCTGTGAATATAATCAATAGTCCAAATGTATCCCTTGGGAAAAGTGGTACTAAAACAGTATATATATATATGTTGATGGACGTGAGCATGGAACAGTTGCTTTCACAGAGCATGTTTTTTATTCCTTCTTTGCCCCTCATGAAGATTTTATTGCCAGGACTTTATTTTAATATTTTCATTTTATTTTACTGAAGGTGAATCAACACATTGCAATAAATTGTTTGGGTTAGGGGGTATCAAGAGATAGTTATTTTGGTGTTGTGTAAAAAACAATGCCAGAGAGGAAAACAAAATAAAAAAAAGAAACTTTGGAGTCTTCAATTTATATTTTGTATTAAAACAGATTTCTAAGATGTCAAGGTATATTTCTAAAGAAGTAGATATAACAAATATTGCCAGGTACTTATGTTGTAGATATAGATCCTCAGTATTTCAGGTAGAAAAGTGGGGAAAAAAATCAAGTAATTGTTTGGACGAAAAAATGCTGTAGTCACTTTGACTTTTTAAAATGAACTTATTTGACCACTGGTTTCACTGCTACATAGCTAATCTTGGTCTTCATTCAAATGCTGAGACAAGCACAAGAGCTAAAAACATCTATATGTGTAGAAAACTCTTTAGCTTTTGTACCTTAAAAAATAGAATTTTGTTTAGTTTAAGTTGGATATTGAAGTAAAAAAAAAGTAATTTTTATGACAGGTAATTTTATAAATGTTATTTTGACAGATAATAATATGCCAGAGGCATAAAGACTATGGAGTAAAACATGCAAAATACTTAAATTATTTTTCTTAAAATGAACTTCATATTTTAAATAATTGATGTTTTACCTCCCAGGTTAATAATTCTATTTATACTGAAATTGCATGTTTTAGAGTGTAAAATTATACTGAGAATCCGTTGCATTTTATATAACATTAGAGAACTGCTAGTGTATAAATCCTGAGGGAATTTTTAAATTGTCATATTAAAATAATGTATCCATTTTCATAACCATATAGTTTTTTAAAAAATAGTCTAGTGTAGTGTTAGGCCAAATTTTAATTGTTCTGGAGTCTAGTCAGAGAGCTGAGTTTGGCTAGAGACCTTAAAATTGTATGTTGTTTATGTTTTTTCATTTAATATCATAAAAATACAACATTTTGTTAAATGCTTCTTTCTTTCTTGCTAAGCTTCTACTTTTCTTTCCTGGTTAGCTTCTATGGTAAAACATTGATTTGAGTATAGATCAAACCGTCCTAAAAGAAGGCAGATAAATCATTATGTGGGCACCATGTTCTATAGCTGGCACATTAGGAATTGGGATTCTCTGGGAAAAGTTGGGATTGGATTACTGATCCTAACAGAATACCATTTTGTTAGCCAAAGCTAAGGATTCGAATTAGACTAAGTTTTGTTTTAAAATATTTCTTCAATTTTTGCTTAATCACTGACTCTGAAATCAGGAAGACCTGGGTTCAAATCTTGCATCAGACACTTAACACTTTCTAGCTGTGTGATCCTAAGCAAGTCACTTAACCCCAACTGCCTCACCAAGAATAAAATTAAAATAAAAAACAATTTTCATAATCAAAGTAGCATTTATAATAGTTAATCATATTGAAATGTCTATCAGGTTTAGGAGAAGTTTATATGAGCAGCCTTAAATATTTTGAGAGTTTTGTGGCTACATACAAAGCCAAGCAAGACAACAATGAATGGATAGAGTAGATGATTATGGTCTGTCACAGTGATACCAGAAAAATGACCTACTTTCACTCATGAAGCAAATACTGACCACAAGATCTATGAATGTGTACTTGTGTTTGGTCACTCTGAAATCAACTGGAGAAAACTAGAAATCCAAGTATAAGTTATATGAAGATGATTACCTTGGTGTTGTATTATTTACAGAGAGACACACAAACACACTGCAGATATATGTATATTTTCCAAACGATTTTAATCATAGCTTTGACTAAGACTGTTAGCAATGTGAAAGTAAAACTTGTATCATGAAAACCTTAATGAAGGCAAGTGTGCTCTGAGTAAAATTACAAAGGGTGTCTCAAATTTAAATTTATTATAGCAATTAAAACTAAAAGCTGCACTAAGACTTTGGGACCCCCTGTATTATCATTTAGTAGGCACTTAAATATTTAATGATTGGGTATTGAAATTAGTTTCAGTTTTGAGATGTTGTTAGAGATGTAAATGTTAAAAATAAAATTTCCAGTCTATGTGAAAAACAGTTCAATTCAGTTATTTTTCAGTTGTGTTCAACTCTTTATGACCCCATTTGAGGTTTTCTTGGCAAAGAAGAGGGAATGGCTTGTCATTTCCTTTTATTTTTTACAGATGAGGAACTGAGGCAAACAGCATTAAATAACTCGTCCAAGGTCATACAGCTATAGGGGATCTCTATGGTCAGATTTGAATTCGGGAAGATGAGGCTTCCTGACTCCATGCTTCAGGCTTCACCCACTTTGTCACCTAGCTGCCTACATGAGGAGGTTGATGTAATAAATAAAGAACTAATTTCAATTCCAGGATGAACTGGGTTCAGGTCTAATATCTTACTTCTTACCACTCCCTCTCTACAATCCAATAATACTAGTCTCTTTGTTAGGCGTTTTTTTTTTTTTTTTTGGACTATCCCTCTGATCTCGAATTCTACCTATGGCTTCCTCTTAATTCTCAACTAAAATCCCATCACTTGCCACAAGCCTTTTCCAACTTCTCTTAATTCTAGTGACATAATAGCTGTACAACTATGTTACTTAAGTCACTTAATCCTTTTGTACTCCATGCAATTCTCAGATTGGTCACTGGTAGAACAACAAGTTCCTTCACATGGCAGCTCCCTGTGCCATTTAAAGCAGTTTCTCTTTCTGGTACATGTATTTCACAGTACAAGATAAAAAATAGCATCTTCTTAACCAAATATAGTATAACAGAACAAGCCTGACAATTTTTTTTGTCAGTTTGCATATAAATTTCCCCTTACCAGTTAGAATGTTCCCTATACATCTCCTTTCACCTATTCTAAAGTCAGCTTGCATACTGTTTCCCGACTGACTGCCACCTGTGTACATTCCCATAGATGGTGTTCCAGAGTTCCCTTCATCACCTCTCCTCCTTTCTCCATCACACTGCAGTCCTTGACAAATAAAAGCCTTAAATATTCATCTGTCTGGCTACAGAATGTTCATTCTTGAAAGTTCATAGATACCTGATACCTAATTCTCTGGATTTCCAACAACTGCTAGAAATTCCTATGTGAATCCAGTTGAAATTATCGATTTCTCTATTGCAACTACTTGTTGAGGACTCATGAATAAAGGTGAATTAGAATGTGACCTGCTTCACTTCATGCTTCTTTTGCACGTAAAATTATGACATCATTGCAGAAGGAAATGAGCCAAGCAAACAGCAGGTAAAGTTGAAAGAGCAATTGATATTTAGAGCAGTTACCAACCTTAATGAGGATCTGATCTGAATTATTTATTTTGTGCTGGACCTTATTTAAGCAAGCAGTTAAGCATGGAATACATTTGTCATCTGTCAGATACCAGCACTCACTGACCACCTATAGTAATTACTGTATCTGCTTTCAGATTCAGAACTCAAAGGATGACAGGGAAGGGGCTCTGGCACTCAGATGACATTGTGTGCAATTCACTCTCAAGAAGATTAGGCAGCTATCTTTGATTTTTATGTGATTCCCTTTTGGTTCTAAAGAAATTAAGATGCATCTTAATTTGATGAGAGAGAAAATACAATCTTTCAAATTATCGTTGACTGATCATGTCTTAGTTTATTGCTGAGATGGCTTGGCTCACATTCTAAATAATAGACGTTTACACTCTTGGGTCAGTGAGGCTTGTGTTTATTACATACTTCTCTTCTTACCTCTAGTACTTACAGTCAAATATTCACTTGCAATATTGAAAAGTATCACTGAGAGTGATGTTTTATTAGCTTTGTAAAGAATGAACTATATAAATCATTATTATTATATATAAAAAGCAATATTATGTAATCAATAAACATTAAGCACCTATTATGTGTCAAGCTAAGCACTCTGCTAAGTTTTGGGGATATAAAAACAGGCAAAAACCCATAGCATCTGCCCTCAAGAATCTCACAGTATAATGGGAGAGACAGCATGCAAACAAATATAAAAAGTAAGCTCTAAACAGGATAAATAGAAAATTATTTCCCAAGGGAAGCTTCGCATTAGAACTAAGAGAACTTGGGAAAGGCTTGCTGTCAAAGATGAGTTTTTAGTTGGGGCTTAAGGAAGACAGAGAAGCTAGAAGGCACAATTGATAAAGAGCACTTCGTGCTAGGAAGACAATTAGAGAAAATCCCCAGAAAAGAGGCCAGTGTCTTTGGGTTGAAGAGTACATGTCAAGGAGTAAGGTACGAGTAGACTGGAACATAGAAGGGGGCTACATTTTTAGGAGACTTTGTGTATTTGTATTTGTGTATGCGTGTGTGTATATATAATATATATGCAATTATATATAAATATACATATGTATATGTGTGCATATATATATATATATAATATACATGTATGTATATGAGATAGAAAGACAGCATCAGAGACATACACACACAGAATCTCATAATATGCTAGAAGAAATAATAGGAAAAGATAGACAGGGAAAGAGATTAGAATCTTTGACCCAAATTTATACTAGTCAAGTATATAAAGTAGAGATTGATTAACAGGGAAAGAGATTAGAATCTTTGACCCAAATTTATACTAGTCAAGTATATAAAGTAGAGATTGATTATTTTTTCAAATTTTCTTAATTACACATTCTAGATTCCATGGAACATTGATAATTTCACAGTTTTGCAGCCCAATGTAGAAACCGCCTTCATGAAACTATTTCTTCCTTCTTTAAAATATTACCCAAGTAAGAAGCAGGGATTAGTTACCATAAATGAAAAGCAACATGCTCTCAGTGTTAGCATAGAAGGTCTGTCATAAAATATATTCTTTGTTTAAACATCCCACCCAAAGTCTTGGAAACATAGTCTCTTTATGTTTGTTGAGGCAGCAAATTAGAGTGTCTAAACTAATATTGGTCTCTGATTCAATATAGAACACAATTTTTCCCCTGCTGCTTGTGGCCTTTGGAGTTGATAATTGAACTAAAGGATACAGACTATGGTACCTGTTTGAAGTGAGCTCTCAGACTTAGGGTTTCTTTTATCTTATAACAGTATTAATGTTGGCTGGGTGCCATGTACTGGGGGTTCAGAAGAGTTAATGAAAATCATGATGCTTTCAACTGCTCTCATAATGAGCTACTCTGCTTGCATCAAACCAAATGGCTTATAGGCCACAGATTTCTGCATGTAAGAACATGTGAGGGGCCAGCCTAGTAATTAAAAAAAAAATCAATATCCTCTTCTCATCAAAATCCAGAAGCAAGTAATTGCAAAATCATACTCTTTAATTCATCATACAGACTTCCAAGCTGTAGTCAACATATTCAAATATATTGACATAGGAAAAACAAAAATACAAATATAAAAAAAAAAAAAATCATAATAGGTTTGAAACCACTTACATTGTCCTAAATATGTGTAGAAGATCCTATTTGCCAGTGTTGGTCTTATCTTTTACATTTATTTGCTCTTGCTTTCTCTCTTGATCTTATAAAACTCATTCTCTCTCTTAGATTTTAGGATCATTTCAATTCTACATCCTATGTTATGTCCCCTTATCTGAAGTCCAGTCTGATATGTCCAGTTGGAAGTTGACATTTCTCCTTCCCTCAATATGTTTCAAACTAAAGTTATCAGTTCCTTGCTTCTTCAAATCAGTTCATACCCCCCCCCCCCCTCTATATTCCCAAATTATGTCTTCCATTTCTCAATCCAGTCACCCAAATTTGGCATTCTCCTAGAAAAAAAGCAATCTGAATAATCAATCTCTCGGAATTCTCCAGGGGTGGCTGCATTTTAAAAGAGGGCCTTGTCAGTCACCATGAATTTCAAATTGTAAGAATTTCAAGTAGTTTGGGATGATATTTGGTAGAGAGCAGGAGAAGGGTCCAGCTGAACAAGTAGGGTTTTCAAGTTACTTGAGCTTCTCTGTGTTGGATGTTCCAAGTTTTCAGGGGGACTTTGAAGGAAATATTTCTTGTTCATCCATTATATATTTTATCTTCAAGTGACCCTAGAAATATTTACTCTCAATTTCTGTGATACCTCAGTTCCTTCCCCTAGTTCAGTCTTTTCCACTCCTTTGTATTCATTGGGGCTTAGAATGTGATTCACTTAGTGATATTAGCCCCAATTTTCTCTATCTTTGACAGTAAGTAGACTGTTTAGGTCAACTTCAGAACTTCCAGAAGACCAAACCATTGTCAATACCATACAGCTTTTTGTTGACTGGTCAACCCAACAGAGTGTGCTGGTAAAAATTTAACAACCGGCTATTAGTGGGGAGGAGGGGTGGAAGGACTGATAGCACACTTTAAAATTTAATTTCCATTATTAACATTTTCGTGTTACTTTCATAAATCTAAACAATCAACAAAATAATAATTCAACCCCTGATCTGTAGCATTTGCCAGTTTCCCAAATATAAATATTAGTACTGAAAATTTAATGATTGGCCAAATCTCTTTGAGTTGATTTTATCACACCCTAAGTAACAGTATTTATCATAGTGCCTGACACAATAGGAGCTACTTAGTATTTATTTACATACTGACCTTTGTCTAATGATTTGTCCTTTGAGAGAAGTAAGATTGGATTGGAAGACATGTTATCAGAGGATGTTCCTTCCTAACCCTATCTAAATTTTCTAAATGTCTGCATTTTTGTAATTTGTTTTTATGTGTTATGATTAGCTACCTTTATTCATATTCACACAGGCAAAATATTGGTGTTGTAAATATGAAACACACCTTTACTGTTTGATGCATATAACTTCCTACCCACCCACCCCCATTTTTGGTCACTTTTTCCAGTTTTTTTCTTATGCTTCACTTCATCTTTAAGACCCTTTACACTCTGGGTTTCTAAAGAATAGTTCCTTTAAAAAAGGAAGTTGAGTTTTGCTGTTGTTTTTGCTAAGGCCATATTATAGCCCTTGTCTATGCCTTTCATTAAACTGAATGAGGGCAAAATAGTTACAGTCACTGTTTGCTCAACAAGTCTATGTCAAATGATCTTGAGAAAAGGTGATTTATTAAAATGAGTAAGCCAGTGAAATATATCTGATTGATTATGAAATGCCTTATGAAAAAAAGAAAACACTATTATTAGTCAATCAACCAGCATTTATTAAGTGCTTACTATATGGCACTGAGTTCTGAAATTATTTCTACTTCTAGTGTGTCTGAAAATGGTAATTGTATTACCAACTAAAAATGCTATTAGTGGTGAAAATATTTATAAAATTATAGCTTAAAATTATTTTAATTGTTCTTTAAGGGGAAGTCAAATTTTAGGTATGGAACAAGTTAAGACAAAGTAATCAGAGCTTGTGGATGAAATATTAAAATGGTTTTAGATATGTGAGCTCCAGTGACAGTTCAAAAATGGCTCCTTGGGGAGAACAGAACATCATGGAGCTTTAGGAGGTGTGTCTTCACAGAAGAAAGAATGGATTCTGAAATCAAATAGCCTTGTCAAAATAGCACAATTTTTCAATGTCTTTTAATGAAGTCTCATTAGAAAGATATGAAACTATTGTGCCTAATTTACCTTATTCCTTTCTGGGGGATAGGAGGAATAGGCTTAGTTTGAATTGGCATTTTTTTGAAGAATGTCAGTATATAGTTTTCCATGTGTTGTGTCTACCAACTGGTGGCCAGACGCTTAAGCAGACTTAACCAATTAGTGAAACGTTCCTCCACCCAATCTGAAGGCTGAATTGATTGTTCTTGTATGTTGGGAACATCGCTGTGGCCAGGACTGCATTTCTTAAGTGTTTAGCGTGAAAGAGGAAAGATCCATCAGGTTAGGCAAAAGAAATGCCAGTTTTGAACTGATCTGGATTATTTTGCTTGTTTGTACTTTGTTTATCAAACTAACTTCATGAGAGATTTTGTACGTTGCTTAGTTTCATGTTCATTAAATAAGAAAACACATTTTTCAATAGCATGAATACTACTGATATTAATTTAGAGGAAATAAATTGGTAGAATAATAGAGCTCTGGCATAATACTCTATTTTCCACAGGTCAAAACCAACTAATGTATGCAGCTTAATCCTGCATCATACTTACTAGCACATACTTGCCTCAAATGAAAGAATTCAGGAGTTTAATTTCTTAAGGAGCTTACTGATGATGCTCATGATGAAAAGGATAACTTGGGAAACAAGTAGGCATCTGAGAAGATGAAGTCAGCTCCATGAAGAGATAGGATGGCTTAAATTAGAACTGTGTAAAAATCTACTTAATTTTTTACTTTATATAGCTAGAATATGTCATTTTGAAATGGTAGGGTTTGGGGTTTTTTTTGGTGGCAGTGGTAGGTATGTGATTTTACATGTATATACGTGTGTATGTGTGTTTAAGCAGACAGTAGGACTTTTCAAAGCCTAAATTTAACTAAGTGCCCCAGGTCTTTTATAATAATGAGACATTTTCTAAATACACTTTTTTTATTGTACCACTTTTATATTACAGAGAAAAAAGGGGTGGGAGGTGGGAGGGGACTTAACACTTAGCACCTGTCACTAGTTTTCTCCTAGAATTAGAGTCTCTTGCTTATAAAACTTTAATTGATTCCTAGCAGTTTATGTGCCTGGTGCTTAGTGGGAGTTTTCTGTTCTTTTGCCAGCTACATGGGTACTTAGAAAGTGAGCCGCTCACGCTACAGCTGTTCATCGGGACGGCAGACGACCGCCTGCTGAGACCCCATGCTTTCTACCAGGTCCACCGGATAACAGGGAAAACCGTCTCCACCACCAGCCACGAAGCAATCCTCTCCAATACCAAAGTCCTGGAAATTCCACTTCTGCCAGAAAATAACATGCGAGCAATGTAAGCCTTGTGGAACTGGACCACTTGGTGATTTCAACAGAGTTGTGTGCTTCTTTTCCCCTGACTTTCTCACTCAATCCTCTAAATCATTTAGGCCTTTAACAGAATTTATCAAATTCCAGTGGCCCAGATTGTTCTTAGCTTAACACCTAAATGAACCTCACAGATATTTGTAACAACTGATTTACTTTTTTTCTAGAATTTTAGCCACTGTTCTTATTGCCTCTTAAAATAAATATCTCAGATACAACTGTAAATATCTCCCACCCAGTCCTTCCAATTAGAAGGTACTTAACATGACATGATTGCTCTTGACTGTGAAGCAGTAAAGTTAGAGGAGTCACCTGAATATAATGTTTTTACTTTAATAATATTTTATTTTTTCCAAATTACATGTAAAAATAATTTTTCACATTCATTAAAAATTTTTTTTGACTTCTAAATTTTCTTAATCCTTCTTCCTTATCTTTTCTTCCTGAGATGGTAAGCAATTTAATATAGGTTATACATGTGCAGCTATGCAAAAGATATTTCCATATTAGTCATGTTGCAAAATAAGACAACCAAACAAAAACCATGAAAAAAATAAAATGGGGAAATAGTATGCTTCAATCTGTAATGAATATAAAATTAAAAAAAAAAAACATTATCAAGAAAGTTTTTTCAAATTCTATTAAACTGTGGAAAAATGATTCTATTGCTACTCATTCTTAACCATACTTTATTTGGCAATAAAAGAACAGTCTGTGCATTGTGCAAATGTTATCTAATCATATTTAGAGCATTATCTAGGACCTTTATTTATCAGAATTACAGTGAAATTTTATCTATTATCGTTGCAGGGAATTTATAAATATAAAAATTATATGTAGGAAACACACACAAACACACATACATTTTTGACTTGGATTCCAATCAGTATCCCAAGATCTGAGATGAAATTAAATGAAGATTTTTATATGCTGTAAATGAATATAGTTGTGGTACTTATAAAAACCAATTCATTTACCACATTGCCTAAGAACACCAATATTTTTCAGATGGGGGCTTACTGGATTAAAAACATTCAGTGCTATCCATTCAACTCAAGTCCAGATGAATGGTAGTTTCCACTTATGTTTTTAAAACTTAAGAGGACTTCCATCATAAATTTTCATTTTTTAGAGTCTTAGCTAAGCATGAGATATTACAGTAACAAAACTGTCAGATTTTTAAAATTATTTTTGATATTTGTTGATATTTGCTATTTGATCATCTGATGAAATAATTTATTTGATGAAAATATTTGATATTTTGATGACAAATACTATGGGAAAGGCAAAAATATTGTATACTATTATGGATAAGCACTCTGGATTTTGCACTGAAGCTTATTTGAATTGTAACTATAACTTGTAAAGCAGAGAAATGAGAGATTTAATAGTGCTGTTTTAGTTTCTTCTAGAATCAGTGGTGCATATGTATGAGATAGTGAAGAAGATTGTGATACCTTTTTTCTACATGACATTACTAGCTGTTTTTTCCCCATACCATAGTTACATAGTTTAACAATTATGTAACTCATACAAAGTGATAAAAAGAATCAAGACAGTTTTATGATTATCTTTATGATTCCAGTGCTTAGCACAGTTCCTGGCACATAGTAGGTGTTTAATAAATATTTATTGACTCACTGTGTATCTAAAGTTATTTTGCCTGAGAGATATATATAATTGAGCTATAATTATTTTGAGGATTGAATTATCTATAAAACTGCTTCAATTACTTGCTTGGCATGTGTAGATACAACCTCAGTGACGCCTTCAATGATTATTTTGAAATGTCTTTACTTTCAAATAAGCCATTTTCTTTTGCCACAAAATAGGTACGAAAATAGATAACTTTTCATGACACTGGGACTTGTGCAAACTCATATCACAAATAGTGCCATAGATATTATGGTAACATAGTAATGAGATGCAGAGGGCATCCTTAAAGGATGAGAAATTAGAAGTTTTCAACTCTATTATGTCAGGAACTAGTACAAATATTAAATGGTCTTTTGTTTTGTTTTGAGCAGTATTGATTGTGCTGGAATCCTAAAACTCAGAAATTCAGACATTGAACTACGGAAAGGTGAAACTGACATTGGAAGAAAGAATACACGAGTGAGACTGGTTTTCCGGGTTCATATTCCACAATCTAATGGCAGGACTCTATCTCTACAAGTGGCATCAAATCCTATTGAATGTTGTAAGTAATTATTTATTTTTCCCCTTTTTTTCCAGGGACTATATAGAATTTAGAAGGAAGAGATTTTAGAGATAATTTTTTTTTTCAGCACTGAATAGATGGGGAAACAGAAGGACAGAGATGGAATCACTTGAATAGTTCATTATACCAATTTTGCTTTTTTTGTTTAATATAACTTTTTCTTTATATTTGTACAGTAGCTATGTGGTGAAGTGGATAAAGCACCAATCCTGGAGTCAAGAAGATCAAAGTACAAAATTTGGCCTCAAATGCTTAATTAATAGCTGTGTGATCCTGGACAAGTCACTTAAACTTTCATTTGTTCCATTTTCCTTATTTGTAAAATGAGCATAATAATAGCACTTCATTCCCACCATTGTTATGTATATCAAATGACAAAACTGTAAAGCAACTAGCAGAGTGTCTGGCACAGAATATTATATAAATTTTAGTTCTTATTTTCATTATTAGCTTGTTTCTTCAAAAATATATATTTGATGATTCAGAGTTATTGAAAAGCATTATCTATTTCTCTGTTAAAAATAATACTTAATCACCTGAGGTTTGATTGTTACAAAGAAACATTTAGTCATGGTATGAAAAAAAAAATTGATGCTTACTTTAAATGTGGACCTGTAATATATTTTACAAAGGTGGTATAGTAGATAGAGTGTTGAACCAGAGTCAGGAAGACCTAACTTTAAATCTAGTCTCAAATAGTTACTAGCAATGTTGACGCTAAGCAGATCGTTTAAATTTTGAGTCACTTTCCTCATGTGAAAATTGGGGTAAATATAGCACCTCCTTCATGGAATTGTGAGAATCAAATGAATAATATTTGTTTGCAAACTGGCCATCATCATCATCATTGTCACCATCACTATTATCTAGAGATCCTTTGTTAGAGTAATCTTGATAATGCATCAGAATATTCAACACCCATCATGATTTAACTAATTGCAATTTGCAGTCTACATGAAGAACTGAGGAAAAAAAAAAAAACAATTTTGATGTTGATCTTTGACCTTAATCTATCACCGAAGAATTCCTTGTAATTTCAAAGAGTTTGTAAAAAGTGGGTTTAGGAGCGCTGAAATTTTTTGTGTGGAATAAATATAATTTATAGTTCTATTCATTGTATTAGGTCCTTGATGATTCCTTTTTTTTTTTAATCAAAGAATTTTGGGATTGAAGCCTCTTGTCCAAGTCCTTCATTTTATGGAGGAGGAAAATGAAATCAAGAAAGTTGACATAACTTGATCACATATTCCTCCTCTGCCACTTTGTTGTGTGACTTGAGGCAACTTATATCACCTCTCACCCTCAGTTTGATTGAACCATTAAAGAGTCTGAACATGCAACTTCATTTAGTTTTATGATTCCTGTCAAATTTTCTTCCTTCCCTCCTGCTCCTATTTCATTTCTAAACAAGGGTCTATTAGAGACCAAGATCTGGCTTCTGTTTATTATAGCTTCACTCATTTCATAAGTGACCTTCAGCAAATTATTAGAAGCTGAACTGAGAGAAAGCTCTTCTCCATGTTGCCCCACATATTTTTTACTCTACTTCTTTACTTCCTCTTTGTGGTTATTGAGGAGAAGAGAATAAGGGAAATGAGTATGAAAAACTAAAATGGAGTCTGGCCAAATTGATTGATTCTTTAAGAGATCTCTCTCTGCTGCTCATAACAGTGCTATGCTTCTGGAAGAAACAGAGAACCAAACAACCATTCCTTTATTCCCTTTGGTTTTTGTACCTCTTGCTTCCTAATTATGAACAAGTGCCAAGATTCAGATTTAATTCTCTGCTTTTCCCTATTTATGTTATCTCCCTTAGAGCTCGGCTAGTCTCATGGTTTCAGCTGCTACTTCTGGGCTTATGACTCTTACTCATCTCCAAAGCTAGCCTCTTTTCCAGCTCCAGCTTGGTTCTCTAATGGTGTATTCCATGTCCAAAGCTGAACTCATCATATACTTTCTTCTTCCCTTCCTGAGTTCCTCTAGTTTCTCTACTGGTGACATCATCATTTCCTCAGAAAATAGGCTCAAAACTTTAGAATTGTCTTTGACTTACTCCTTCCTTTCACCTCTCATATCAAATCACTCACCAAATCTTATTAAATTTTTCTTCTGTCTTCATGTCTGTCTTTCAGTGCATATCCATCCCTTCTCCTTCAGCTGGAATCTACTATATGTGTTCTTTCTTCCATTAGAAGGTGAACTCCTTGAGAGAAAGGGCTTTCTGAGTTTTCTATTTGTATCCTCGGTACTTAGCACAGGGCTTTGCACATGGTAAGAGCTTAGCAAATGCTTTTCCATTCATTCTTCATTTATTCCATTCCATTCCCATTGACACCTCCTAGATCCAAGTGCTCATTACCTCATACCTCTCAGATTTTAGTTTCCCTTCTCTAATCCACTCTTAATAATACTCCTAGATGGATCGTCCCCAAATGCTTCCTTTCTCATGCACTAGATGACTCAAAAGTCTTAAATGAATTTTTTAGGCCTTGAAAGAAGTCCTCAAGTCCCATCTTTCCCAGATATCTAAACTCATATAATTTAGGATTTAATTGCATACTGTCTTGAATTGCTGGGTCATTTTCCTGTTTATTGGCCTAGTCTCCCAAACTAGAATGTAAACCCCATCCCAGCCCCAGCATCAAGTACAAAACTGAGCATATAATAAGTATTTAGGAAAGTCATTGATTATTAGCAGAACTCTTGGAAGTTTAAGGATATGTTTACTGGTGGTTACTGCTGGGAGTGTGGAGGGGTGGGTAGGAAGTGGGTGGGAGAGCAGTGATGGGAGAGAAAAAGAAATAAACATTTATGAAGCATCTAATATGTACCAGGCACTATGATAAGTACTTTCTAATAAAATCTCATCTGAGCCTCAAAACAATCCTGTGTGGTAAATACTGTTTTTATTTCTATTTTACAGCTAAGGAAACTGAGTTGACTAACAAGAGGTGACTTGCCCACAGTCACACAACTAATCACACATTTTAAGGCTGGATTTAAATTCAAGTTTTCTAATTCCAGGCCCAGCACTCTCTTCATTGTGACCATATAGCTGCCTCATTTACTACTCAATGATATTATCTTAGATATTATCTGACGTTTTGTCAGACTACACAGAGCCCTAGATTGCTGAGCCCTTCATCATTCTAAGCTTTAGGCATGCTTCTAATGTTGTACAGGATCTGATTGATAGAATATCTCCATCCTATCACAACTGAGGGGCAAGGTAACAGTTACAAAAATCTCATCAGAATTCTCAAAGAATTGATAAATTCTCTTTGAATTCTAGAAATAGGAAACAGTTTGGGGAAGCTCTTTATACCACTGCAAGGGTGATTCAATTAATCTACAAGTATTTATTAAACACTTACTATTAAACAGGGGATACAAATCAAACAATCAATCAACAAAATTTTACTAAGTGCCTAATCTGAACTAGATACTGGAGATACAACAAAAAAGAATCAGCCTCTATCTTCTAGTATACATTCTGTACATTGATTGTATTATAGTCTCTGCTATTTTGAGATTCTATAGGACCAAGTAGATTGGGTTTCTCCTCACAAAAAAGCTAAAGCACAACAGATTATGAATTTTTAGTTGGAGAATGGAAGAGATGCCATAAAAAGACCCTATTTTCAAAATTGGATGATTAAAAATTTTTTTTCTTGACTAGTGATTTCACTGATATGATTGATGAGCTCCTAAAAAACCATCTCTCTATCATTGTAGATCAGCAACTCCTCTTCAATTTAATCTTAGGGAGTTATCTGGGTCACTTGCTTAGATTCATACAGACATTATATTGCAGTACATCTTGAATTCAGGTCTTCCAGATTCTGCGGCTGGTTATCTATTCAGAATACAATGAATATACAATACAATACAATACAATACAATCTCAATTAGCTATGTATATAGATTAATTATGCAATTATAATATGGAGAATCATTTGAAGCATTATATAGTGTTTTAAATTTTGTTCTGTAAAATTTTTATGGTGCTTCTTTAAAATACATGGAGATCATATTTTAGGTTCCCCCAAAGAACTCATTTGAATGGGTGGAGGATAAGAGGCCAAAAAATCTATCAGAAATTTGAATACTGAAGTCTGGGATTTCTGCTCCTAGTCTGATTCCATCACTGATGTATCTTTGTCTTCTATTCCCCATCTGAAAACTGAGGGTGATTATGCCATCCTATATAGAAACAACTTACTAAAAATTCATGCGGATTTCAGATTTCTCTTTTGTTAGTGAACCTTAGCATTGTCAGGAATATTGTATCAAATATTTTGTTCTGTAATGTAATGTAATGTAATGTAAGTGTTGCAAGATGTACTAAGCCTTTTGTATTATTTAAAAACAAATTATGTTCCATATTTTCTCCTCTAGCCCAGAGATCTGCCCAAGAATTGCCTTTAGTGGAGAAACAAAGCACAGACAGCTATCCAGTGATCGGTGGGAAAAAAATGATATTGTCTGGTCACAACTTTTTGCAAGACTCAAAAGTAATTTTCGTGGAAAAAGCACCAGGTATTTTCTTTAAAAATAGCCTTGCATTAACTTTTCTGTTTTGGATGCTTGTGGAAACTTGATTCCTGGTTGGGGAGAGTGTAGACCTTCTAATTACATGTTGTCCTTCTGCATATATTTTTCAAGTAATGGGGTGGAGCTGTGCAGATGACCTACATAACAATACCATTTTGCATAATATGTTTATATAGGCAGTTAAGAATTTTTGCATGAACTGACAATTATGGCATTTCAAGTAAGAGCTAAGAGTTTATTTTTGTAGCCAGCTATGATTCCCTCCTGACAGCTTTTATCATCAATATCACAGGAACTCCCAAGAACTTTGTGATGTTTTAGGAGGAAATAATTGAAAGTTTGTTTTCTTGTCTTTTGAGATATATTTTTTAGTAATAGATGCAACTTTTAGTTTCCTCATTTCCATCTCTGTGGCTACATATAACAACAGCCAGGCTGCCTGGCTACTCTTTCTAAGAGGTATTAACACATTCTCTTTCCTGGATATTTTTCCCAATGCATCACATTTTGGAAAGCACTATTTGTGTATGCTCTAAGACTTATGGGACATCCTGTAAGTATATATGTAAGTGTATACACACACACACACACACACACACACGCATATGTGTCTATATATTTGGGGGTATTGTGTATGTACATATATAGAGATATAACCTTAGGTCATAGAATTATCAAATTTTAGTAATAGAAAGGAATCTAACATTCATCTTTCCCAACTCCCTTTTTTACAGAGAAGGAAATTGAGGCACAGCTGAGACTAGCATCTAGTTCTCTTGACTTTCTCAGTTCAAGCAGTTTTTCTGCTTTTTAAAAATTATTTTCTAGAATTTGATTTTTAATTTATGGAATAAAACAAGCATTTTCATAGCATAATACAGTAAAAAAAAAGATGATTGTATATGAAATGTCAAATCTACTATGCATAACTTTCTATTCCTTTCAAGGACACAACAAAATTATCATGTACATTTTTTTTCTTCTTCTCCCCATCTAGTATACTATGTTAAATCACATTTTTATGGAATTCAATTCCTTTTTCCATCTTTCTCAAGGTTCACTATATAAATTCAATGATCTGCACCACTCCTGTGATGGGTGATTTCTTTTTACTAAAACCTTACAGATCACAAAGCCTTTTCACATTTATGGTCTTTGTTAACCTCAGGTGTCAGAATTTTAGAGAAGAAAATCTTTTGTGCTGCACCTTCAGGGCTCCTCAGTTAATGCCTGAAGTAGCCTGTGTAGGGTCACTCTTGCACTATCATCATTAGCTAACTGTTTTCTGTGGTTTCAGTGGCCAGAACCACACTTCACTTCTGGTCTTGGCTGTTGTCTTAAATCCCTTAGAGATATTTACTATCATTTACCCTTACAAATATGGTTCTATTGCATATAATCCTGAACTTAATAACTTTTATATTGGGCCTATCACAGCATTTTGCATGCCAGAAGGTTCTAGATAATTGTTGCTCATAGACTGATGCTAGAAAGATTTTTTCCTACTAATTTTCATTTCATTTCTTTCAAATAAAATTGGATATGAATATTGTGGATAGGAGTACTATGCATAGAAGCATTGTGATAAGTCAGGTAATGTATATTAAATCAATTTGTATTTTCTGGCTAAACCATCATTATACATTTACAATAATTGATTTGTTTTTTAATAAGAAATAAAACAATGTCTTCTGAAAGAATGAGGCATATAGAACATTAATTCATTTTCATTTTCTTTGAGATTTGAAGCATGTCAAGAGTTTCTCTACTGACAAAATTTCTGACCTGCCTACAAATATATTCCTGAACTTAATTGAGTGTTTTGAACTTCTCAATTGTCTTATCATCTCCCTATCATTCAAGAGAGCATTTTCCAGTGCAATCATTTCCTTATAGGATGTTCAGTCAATTTCAGAAGACTTAAAGTCATTTCTACAGCAGTTAGGGTAGGATGTATGATGTTTAGGGGTGAAGGGTTATTATGCTGCCTTTTTTTAAAAAAACATTTATGAATTGAAATGTTCTTGAAAGCACAGCCAATCCAACACTTATTCTAATCAAGTGAAAATCACTGAGGCATTCATCCTTTATAATGGGATCCTTGATTTTGTACAGTTTGTGGGAAGCTTAAGTGCTTCAATCAAAATGTGTTTGAAAATCTCTAGTATTTAACTTGGCAAGCCTCTGTAATCAGGAACATAATATGGGAGTGGGGAAAAGTCTAAATTATAAAGAAAATTCAACAATGATTTTTTAAAAAGAATTTATACTATTGGAAAACATTCTAAAATGATTAATTTGGAAATTGCTTAAATTTAAATTACAATTTAAAATATATGTATTTGTGCAGGCAAGAAGATGTATCACCAGAAAGGAATTTAAAGACAGTGTTTAGATAGCTCTTGTTACAAATTAGCTACAATTACCCTTCAGGAGTGACATTTTTGGTTGGGCTCTGTTTCAGAAAGAAAATTAATGCTCTTTTTATGGCTCTCTGCTATTTATGATTCTTAGGCCAAAGAGTATGATATTTGTCTTCAAATATTCTAAAGGATATTGGATGGAAGAGGGATTAAAATTATTCTGTGTTGCTCCAAAGGACAGAATAAGACCAATGGAGAAAGGCAGGGCTGGGGTGCTCATTGAAAGGCAGGTTTTAATTTAATATATAGAAAAATTTGAACAATTGATGCTGTGAAGAAATAGAAATGGCTTCTGATTGAGCTCCCAGCACATGTTCAAACTAAGGCGGAGATGTTACAGAGAGTTATCTTGCCTATAAGATTCAGTGGTTCTGGGAAAATGAAGTTAAGTCAGTCACCTGCAAATATTTTGACTTAAATAAATGTGGTTCATTTGCAAAACACTTTCTTCATTATCTGAGATAAATAGTTAAGTGATTTCCTCATTGTGATATAGGTGGTATTATCATTGTCACTCAAATTCAGCTTTTTCACACTGTTTTATATTCTTTTTACTATACCACACTGCTTCCTCATATGACTGAAAATGTATCTAACTGCCCTTCCAATAATATATATCTAGTTACCCTTCCAGAAATATTTTTCACTTAATGCAGAATTACAAAGGTAGTAAATTTAAGAAATATATAAAATATGCTCAAAAAGTAAATATATATTCAAAGCAGGTATTGTGGTTTCATATAAGTTCACATTAATATTTAGGTTAATTGATTTATACATTCATACACATACAAATGTAATAAATACCTCTGTAATATCATTCCTCTAGGTTTGCATTCTTATATTTAATTTCTCATTTACTACATCATTTCCTAATACAACTTAAAATGTTATTGTAACCAAAACCCTGTATCATTAGCTTATGAAAAGTTTTTCTTTTCTTGTTCTTTTTCAGAAAAAAACACTGAACTTGATTTAAATTCAAAATGTTACAGTACCAGTTACCCTTTGGACTTTCTGTGAGATCATCTGGCTTTTTTCTCTGCCTTGGTTATATGTGATGTGTGACTCGTGTGTGTATGTGTGTATATGTGTGTGTGTGTGTGTGTGTGTATGTATGTGTGTATTTTAAAACACCATCTACAGGTAAAATCAGGATAGGAAATCTAGTTTGAAGTAACCTTCTGTAAAGTTTAGATTATTTATTTTAGACAATTTATTTATGGCCTAGCCATATAGAGTCTTCCCTACTCTTCTACCCTCTAAGGGCTCTAAGGACTACCACTAAGTGTGTAAAAGTAGAAGTGTTATAATTGTCATAAATGTCAAAACCATATTATAGAACTATACTTCCTATCATTTTCATTTTTTATTTTTGATATGAAGTATGAAACTTAATATAACTCAAGGTGCTTCTTGTGTTTTTTGCATTTGTACATAATGTTGTTCACAAAGATTTGTTTCACTTTTGAGGTACCTCAATGCTAAACATACTCTAATTTACCTTAAGGTGTTGTTTTTTTTTTTTTTTCCTTAATGAAAGACTTGTGCTTCCTTTGACCTCACTTTCCTTCTCTCCCCACCAATCTCTTCTCTCTGTCTCTGTCCCTCTATTCCTGTCTCCCTCCCTGACTCTCTCTGCCTTTTCTATCTATCTCAGTCTGTCTGTCTTATTCTTTCTCTCTCTCCCCTCTCTCTGTCTCTCTTAATTTCTCTCTCATTTTTTCTCTCTCTTCTTAAAGGACTAGTCCTTAGTAGTCATAATCTCTTGAGAAATGACATTAACTTGGCCTCCTTGCATGCAGTCTGTCTGTTCTATCACTGACTCATACAAAAGGGAATCCCTGAAGAGCAATCATGCTGGTGCAGAGATACAACAGAGCAGTAGTTTTCATTTAACCCCTTCATCACTCCATTAGACTACAGAAAAAAAGTCAAACTTTGATAGACTATTAAATATTAAACATCTTTGTAGGGTTGTTGAATAGACTTTGAGAAAAGAAGGTGTTAGCTGAGGGAGAGTAGTTGGGTTAAGTAGTATTGTGAGAAAAGTGTCACAAAGGACTTGTTTAAGTTGGTATTTGTTCATAATATATTCCTCAGTCTCTGGGGTAGATAAATAATGGTGCTTTTCAGAAGAGCTGTATAATTTTTTTAAAGATCATTTACAGTGTTATAAAAAAATTCAAGTGTTGAAATAAGTCATTATTTCAGTGGATTTAGGTCAGTGCTTTATGGCATGTACATCAGGCCCCATTTTCTAGTGATGAAAGACAGTGTAGAACGGTCATCCAAAAACTGGAGCCACATCAGAAGGGACATGCATGGCAGCTATACTCCAAGAGGTTTGGCCTGTCCTATTCAGATTGCTCCTGCAACACTGGCATCCACTCTGTTTTGCCTGTTACAGACTTTCATTTGTGAGAAATTAAACATCAGTGGATCTTATTCCTTCTTTTACCATTCATTCAAGATCTTAAATTACATTATCATTAGAATATTTGACTTCTTTTCTCACTGTAGTTGGAGGCATCTAACTATAAAGCATGAATGTCAGTAAGGCACTGAACATTTACTATGCATCTACTATGTGCTAGGTGCTGTGGGGTGTGTGTGTGTGTGTGTGTGTGTGTGTGTGTGTATCTATATGTATGTATGTGTGCGCGCGTGTATAAGTGAAAAAAAGAGAGAAAGTAAAAGAGAGAGAGACAGAGACTCATAGATAGAGACAGTGACAGACAAAAACAGTGACAGATAAAGAGACACACACACATTCACATACAGAGGCAGACAGAGAGAGACAGAGACCACAGAGATAAGAGACACAGAAAGACACAGAGTCACATTCACTCACTCACACATATACGCGGAATGTGGGGAATATACAAATAAATATAGCTAGCTAATAAAGAGGCTACCTAATGTCTTTCAGTGGTTCTCAAAGTCTGGTCCAGAGCATCCAGGGAATCTCCAAAATCCTTTCAGAGAGTCTACAAATTCATAATTAGTTTTTATTTTTAATATGATCAATATCTATAACTATAAACCACATAAACAAAAACTCTTTGGACAGATCCTCAATCATTTTTAATAGGATAAAGATATTGAGAACAAAAGTTTGAGGACCACTGTAATATGTAAGGGAAAAATAGTAGAATGTCCACAGGAAGTATGAACTTATTTTTCTTCCTTTGGTGATTATATTTTTGTGATTGCCCCAAAGTAGAGAGGATAGGTCTGGGAGTTTCTTTTTGTTTAAATTGATCTCTAGCTAGCTCTTCCCAGGAAAGTTGTATGTATTAGCTGTTTGAGTGTTTGCAGTGTTATTGTGATTTGTGCATAGGGATCCTAATGACAACGGGCATGGGTTCTCAACAAAAATACAGTATTTCTTTACATTTGGAATGCATCTACAAACAGGCCTCTCTGTATTAGTGATCTTTCTCCAGCACAGCTTTTGTTAAGCAGCTCAAGGTTTCATGGAATGCTAATTGGTTAATTGAGTTACCTGATAATTCACAAAATGGCTAATCCACTCGTAAATAATAGCTACCTATATCACATGTACTGTTAGAATGTTGTTTTATTTTAATCTAGATCTAGTCTAGATTTTGTAGATGTAAAGACTCCTTGTGAGGAAAGTTCCCTTTACCAGAATATACTATCTCCTGCTTTGCAATTTATAGTTTTAGAGAATTGCTTGACTCTCAGAGAGCTTAGGTGACTTGTCCAGACTAACATGACCAGAATGTGTTGGAGAGGGAACTGGACTGATGTTTTCCTGACTCTGAGTCCTTAGAGAATCACATCAAGGAATAAAATACATAAATAGATATAGAGTGGGAAAATATATAAGAAAATTTTAGTTGTGTGTATGTAAATGTGCATACTAAGTATAATGATTTTTTTATTTTTAAATTGTTTAAAGAGGAAAGAAAGCTAATAAGCATTTATATTATGTCTACTATGTGCCAAGGACTGTGCTAAGTAATTTTTTAAAATAAATATTATCTCATTTGATCTTCATAATAATTATTTGAGGTAAGTGCTACTACTACTATTCCATTTTATAGATGGGAAAACTGAGGCCAATTGTGATTTTTCTTTTTTTGTTAAGAGACTTGCCCAGGGTCATACAGCTCATAAATATGTGAGAACATATTTGAACTCAAGCCTTCTGACTTCAGGCCCAATGCTCTATGCACTGCATTGCCAGCTTAAACAAACATTGCCCTTCTCTACTCTCCTATAGCTAAGGGGTTTACTTACTTCAGAAACATGTCTATGAAAGGAAAGCATCTTTTCTTATCAGTCAATTGGAGTCAAGACATCCTAAATTATAAACTGCTTGGATTAATTTTTGTTTTATAACCAGTTGGACACAGTCATTATCACTATAGTATTATGTATTTAATTGGACATTCCTATCGTGTGATTTTATGTGGGGGTTGAGAGGATAGGAATCATCTTTTTGTTCATTATCAGAAATTCATTCTCAATGCAGATTTAATGCTTTGAAAGGATTCTGTATAAAAATCAAATAACTAGTCAGAGTTCCTGGCTTTTAGTGACCTACCTTCTAAGATAGGCAGCTAAGACACAAACAGAAAATTTAAAGACATGAAAGTAAGCAGACATTTCACACATGCTCAAAGCAAATATTTAAATTACATGCAAATAGACAATTGAATATTTGTTGAGTGGTATATAAACAGGGAGTCAATAGATTGTGTATGGAAAGGGAGGAATGTTTTATAACCTTTATGTACAAATTATGGAAGTGTTACGTAGATGGCCAAAGTTCCTGCCACTTTTCCTATAGAGAACCTTTTGGGATCACAGATAGTAATTAAGGATTGGCTGTTGGAGAAGTCAGAGGGCAACTATAAATACTCTATCCTGAATACCCCAAATACCCAAAATACCCAAATGGGTATTCTTGGGTGATTACTGATGTTCTCTCTTCAAAAAACAGAGATGAAACATTTTTGCTCTTGCTCCAATAAAGCAGAAATACAGCTTAGTGTTAGGGTAGGGGGCAGAGTAGCTTTGTAAATGGTTTCTAAGTTTCTATTTTATTAGTATTGCCTCTCTTCTTTCATTCTCTAATTCCTTTGCTGCCTCTCTTTTAATATTAGAAAATACCATTTGAAATTCCATTTAGCTAAATGTGTCTAACTTTTGTTAATTCACTAAAGCTAGGGTAAGAAAGAATAATTTTTTTAAGTCACAAATTAAAATGGCCTAGGCTTTAGAGACAACATAGGATAGTGGCTATCAAGCTGGCCTCAGGGGGTACAGTGTTTAAGATTGATATAATAGAAAGACCTGAGTTCAAATCCCAGCTCAGAGGCTTACTAGCTGTGTAACCCTGGGCAAATTTCCTTATCTGTAAAATATAGGTAATAATAGCACCTATCTTATAGAAAATAATAGCATTTGATTGTGGGAATCAAATGAGATAACATAGGTATAGTAATTTTTTTTTAAATGTTTGCCTCTGAGCCATATTGGTTTTGTGATCCTCAGCAAGTAATTTACCTCTCAGTGGTACCAGGCAATTCTCTAAGATTATCAATTGCAAAGAAGGTTCTGAATTGTACCTGCAAAGGAAGACCTTCACTACAAATTCCCTATACCAATGTATCAATTCAGAAGAATGGTTTTTAAAAAGTTTTAAAAGTAAAAAATTATTTTTTTCTAATTTTTTCTACCTCTTCCTTTTCTCTTATATCAACCCTTCTTTCTTATTTCCTTATCTATTTCTCTTTTAAGTGTCTATTTCTTAAAATCATTGGAAGGGTTAAACTACTAGTCAAGTCTCTTGTTAAATGACACTGGAGAAATCTAGCAGAAATGCATCATATCTTGGCTCACCCATACTCCATATTTAGGTTTATGCCGCATCGATAATCTATCAGCCTCTTGCTTCTCTTCTAATCCATTTCTTTATTCTTCTGCTCTTAAAGAGTGCAAAGGTTTAAGCTTAGAGTGAAGTTTAAGGGGTAATCTATATATACCTCAAAACAGAGCAAGAGGCTGGAATCATCTTAATCCAAGATTAAGGCAGGAAGCTAACTGTTCAAGAAGTAGTTCCTGAAGTCATTCACTTTGAGGCTATGGTGATAGCCTTCTGCTTTCTATGTAGGGAGTACATATAACAACTTCTCAGAGCTCCTATTTTCCTGTGGAAATGATGGCCATTGTACATTTCCACCGCTCCACGGCTTGAGGTGATAAAAAAGATGGTAGAAAGTTGGAATTTCAGTTTTAAGGGGAGAAGCTTAATCTGAACCTCTTTATATATAGAAATATGGCTTCATAATACTCTCTGAAAATATATCTCCAATTAATAGACTATGGAATGTAGAAAATCTCCTAATTCTTCATCTGACTTCTAGATGTATTAGATGTTAGAAAACAGAAAGGAAGCCATAGAACTCTCCCCAGAATTTAATATCAATTGTGAGGAATAGGAGAATAAAATTAGTCAACCAGTATTTCTTAAACACTTTCTGTCTACCAGGCACTAAGCTAAGTCCTGGTTAAAAACAACCTCAGCCTTCTGGAAGTTTATGGCCTAATGTGGAGGACAACAAGTAAATAATTCAACTTTTACAAGGTACAAAGAAGAAAGGAAGCCCAGGGATTCTGAAAGGTGGAAATTGAGGGATTTGGGATTGGGATTGCGATCTACTTTTATGCAAAGTGGATAGTTATTATTTTAAAAAAGATATGTACACATATATGGTCAGCAAGCATTTATTAAGTATCTACTATGTGTTAGACATCATGTTAGGTTTTAGGCTACCAAGAAAGGTAAAAACAAGGAGATAAACCCTAATAGAGAGACAACATGTAAATAACAATATACAAACAAAATGTATACCAGATAAATTGAAGATAATTGATGTTCTCAACAATTGTTCAAAGTTAATATAGACTGAAAGATGCTGACTTTTCATTTAAAAAATCTTCATACAGAATTTTAAAAATTTCATGGAATTACAAATGTATAATGTTTATTTAAGAATGAATCTTTTTAGTGACAGAAAATTAAAAGGAATTAAGGTTTTTCAAAAGAAAAGTATTGACTTTTGATATGCTTTTTTCAGTTCTATAAACTTTTGATAATCTTTTGGAGTGAATGCATTACACTTTTAAATTTAGCCTAATCCATATGTTTTGAGGGTTTTTTTTTTTTTTGTTTGTTTGTTTTGTTTTGTTTTTGTTTGTTTTTTTTACCAGAAAACTAGGGGCAACCTGGTCAGGAAACTTGGATTTATATTGTCTGTGTGATCTTGGATAAATCACTTAACCTCTTAGATCTCCAGAACTCTCTAATACTATAAATTGCAAAGAAAATGGTGATCTGCATTGGTAGAGAAAGTTTCCTCATATGGGAATTCTTTATACCCATGAAACCATTCTGCATCTCTGTACCTATCAATAGGAAGGTAAGGAGATCAAGAGATAAGGTTATATAGGAATTAAGTAGCGTTGGTTCATTGTGCTTCAGTACCTTACTAAGAATCCATTAAAAACTCAGGTGAAGACTTTTTCAATTTCTTGTGTTTGCAGGACCGTGTTCATGGAGTTTCCCATTGCAAATATACCTTTCTGAGTGTTTAGCACATGGTACCACCAAGTTTAATAAATCAAATAGTCCTGTAATACTGTCTACTTGTATGACTTCATGTTTATGGATCCCAGTGGCCCCAAATATGCTGTTAATTACCCAGACACGTCAAATTAGCCTTCATTCCACCATGCTCAGAATTCTGAGACCAAGCTACAAAGTAAATTTTCCCTAGGCATTATGCTCAGTGACTATGAAGTTTTAAGTTTGCCAAAGAATGAGGTGATGAACACCGCCTGCTGTAATTAGTGTGCATGGTGAAATTTTTGCCTAGAAGCATATGATACAATTGGGAAATCTCAGTTTCACCAGCTGAATGTTGCCCTGAACAAAGCTTAGGGGCTTGGGGAATGGGTTTTTTTCCCCCCTTTAGTAGTTAACTATTCACACAGCAGGTATTAAAATGCAATATTATTACATTAGGTCACACAGTTTATGAAAGATGATCTGTAAACCTCTCCTGTCAAAAAAGAAAGCACTTTTAATAGCATTTGGAGAGGGTGGGTCAGTTGAGGAACAGCACATGGGATTTTTCTTTTTTTTTTTAGCTCTCGTCTGATGCATTGGAAAGCTCCGGTGCTGGAGTCTGTTTTGACGAGATGTGATGAGCGGCCAGTGACTGCAGTCTTGGCAGGGCTCCATTTGGTGAGAGATCTTAAATTCCCTAAGATCTTTCCATTGCTCTTTCCACTGCCAGTAGCAGTCACAGTTTGGGGGCATCTAGCCAAAAAGGGGGTCGTGTTTCACATTGGTAATCAAACTGTAGCTCATGCAATAAATAAGCAAGTGGCAGAATTCCCCTTTAGACAAGCACTGCTTTGTGATTTGTTTCTCTCGTCTCTTGTTTATCAAGGGTCAGCACACCATCCTTGATGAAACTGAACTGATTGTATGCATTGACTCAAATCTAGAGACAACCTGGTAGATAGGTTTCTGTAGCAGGTACCAGAGGGTTGCGAGAGTAACTGAGAATACTAAAGTTCACATGAAGGTCATTTGTGCCTAATTCTTCAAGATAGATTGGTAGTTTAAAGGATTTCTGAAAATTGATACCTCTGGGCTTGTAGTCTCACTAGGTGATAGTGGAATCCTTTCACATATACCCAGAAATCATGACAGAGCATGTAGGAAAATATCTTCATGTTTCAGATTTTCCTGGCCATTTGACATAGGAAATGGCAAAGATCATGAGGGACAGTATCCATTCACATGCACTTTGTCGTCATCATCCTTGCTTATGCATGACTGTGATCATCAGAGACATAAAAATATTACAGAACTGACCTCACTAGGTTGCATTTAATATAACCAACTCCATCATGATATTCATACAGTCCAGAAAAAGCCTACAGAAGTATAATCGCAAGGAGTTAGACGTGAAATCTCCAGATTTGTAGAATGTAGAACAATGCTACTTAGCTTTTCTTCAGAAAGAAAAATTCCTGCTGTATGGTAAATGTAGCAGAAATGTACTCACTAAGTTTAAATAGATCAACCTTGTAACTATGCAAGATTTTTAAATCCCAATTATACTATTTACTACTTATGTGGCTTTGGATAAACCTGGCCTGAGATCTTCCTTTGGGAATCAAACTAGATGGAAATCTGAGATCTCTACCATCATTATATCTATGATCGTATAGTTTTAAGAATTTCCCTTCTGGAAAAATTTTATTGACAGATATCGCAAATAACTTGATATTTGTGATATTATCTATAAAGTGCTTTGTAAATCCAAAGCATTGTATCAGTATGAGCTGTCATTATTATTCTTTGTTAGAAAGGTTTTGCTTTGTTCTTTTTCTGTGCAGCATAAAAACTTTAATTCTGAATTTAAGCAACAATGCCAAAGATCTTTAAAAAAAAAATTAACCTGAAAGAATAAGGAAGTTATAGCAGATTCTTCCATGAGAGGACAATGTAGCACATTTTGGTGTGTGTATATATATGAATACATATATATGTACATATGTACACATATGTGTGCGCAGGTGTTGAATTGTCTCCTATTTTTCTGATACAGTTTGTACCACCAACTATGAATAAGGGATCAAAATTGGAAGGGGAGTAATCATTTGAACTTTGTCAGATAATATCCTTGTTTTTGTTTTGTTTAGGTTAGTAGGCCCACAGATTGTTGATCTCTAACTTCTTTCTTCCAGTTCTTACTTAATTCTAGTCAGACCACTTCTTTGAAACCATTTGCCATTTCCATTCCTTCTAAGCCAACACCACCATTACAAGCAAATGGATCAAAGGCCTTCTTACCCCTCTGTGATTAGGGAGCCAAAACTCAGAAATCAATGTCTGGTGCCAATCCTTGACACATATGAAAGAACATCTGAGTCTTTTTCCTTGCCAGTAATCCATTTAGAATTTTCTGTTCTGGATATTGACAATCATGCTATTTGGGATTTAGTGGGCGGGGTGGGTGGGTGATAGAAAATGGTCACAAGGAGCATGAAGCTCTTAATTTCATTATACTTTTTTAAACTTGAAAGATATATCTCAAAGGAAGTTCTGCCATGCATTAAGTTTAACATAAAATCAATGATAGAAATACAAACACTCCAAGTGGGCAAAAGTTGGTGAGGAAAGTTAAGGAGTTTAGGCTTTTTTAAAGCTATATTAGGAAAAATTTTAATATCAAATAAGCAATAAAATCACTGTATATGGTGGTTGTGATGATAACAACAGATGACAGAGAGTCAATACTTATTTTGCTTCTGTTTTTTTCTTTCTTTTTTTCCCCAAAGAATCTAAGGGAGGTGATACCCAAAGCAAGTAAGAAATCAGGAAATAGTACCTAGTTGCCTCAATCACTTCTCCTGAATGAACTAGATACTAAAAATTCAGAACATATGATTATGGAGACTTTGTCCATCATCTCTGAAAGATTATAAAAAATGAAGGTATATTGTAGGATTGGAAACAGTCTACGGGCTTGATTCTATGCAACCAAAGAGTTAGTTAGGGAACATCTAGAAAATGAAATGGTGACTTCAAAGATCCACCATAGCTTCATCAAGAGCACATCCTAATAGGCTAACCTTATTTCCTCTTTTGATGGAGTAACCAGCCCTACAGATCAGCAGAATGCTACTAAAGATATAGTCTCCCTAGATTTCAGAAAAGCGTTTGACAGTTCGGATGCTATTCTTTTGCATGAACTAGATGCAGATGATAGCCCAATGAAAAAGTAGTCTAGGACTGGTGACCAAAGAAGAAGTCATTCATGTAGGTCTAAATGGAAAGGGATTTCCAGTGACATGAGCTAGGGATCTAGCTTTGGCTCCTACATTATTTAACATTTTGATCAATAAATTGGATAAAAGCTTAACGATGGCATTCCTAACAAATTTTCAGATAATTTCAAACTGGGTGGAACGTATAAGAAAACTTAAGCTTCAAAAAGCTGCACATTTGGCTAAAACTATTAAGATTAAATTTAATAGATATAAATGCAAAGTCTTATATCAAAATCTAAAACAATTGGGCAAGTATAGGATGAGTAAGGTGTGTGGCTAGAGAATAACTCAGCTAAAGGAGGACAAAGTCAAGATGAAAGTGTGAAAGGAAGCAGTTTTGCTAAGTTCATCTAGCACAGTTTTTTGACAACCACCTAGAAAACGAGCCAAATCAAATTTTTATTGGGAGAACCAAGAGAATAATTCAACTGTAAAAGATCTGGGGGTCTGGATGGATTGAAGTTTAATATAATTCAACATATAATTTGTAGTTAAAAAGAATTCTAAAACTATATGATGTTAAGTAACATCAAGAAAGGCAAAGTATCTAGGACTAAAGATTCGATATTGTCCCACTATATTCTACTCTGATCAGGCCATATATGGATATTCTTTTCAGTTCTACACAACACATTTTAGGATGGAAATTAATGAACAGGAGAGAGGCCAAAGCAGGGGAAGCAGAATGGTGAAAGGCTTTAAGATTGTGCTATATGAAGAATGATTAAAGGAATGGTAAATGTTTATCCTGGAGAAGAAAAGAATGTGATAGCCATCAGGTATTTAAAGAATCATCAAATGAAAGAGGGCATTGACATGTTCTTCTTGGTCATAAAGGGCAAGATTAGGAGTAAGGGGTAAAAGTGGTTTTTTTTTAATAATAAAAATTATACTTTCTGTGGGAAAAAAATTCCCTAAGATTTAGCAGTCAATCCCAAAGTGGAATAATCTGCCATGAAAGGTAGTAGGTTTCTCCTTGCTGAAGGTTTTCAAATGAATTCTAATTCCCCATTTTGATGGGTATGAGAACATTCTCATCCAGGTAGAGTTTGGACAGGTTAGCTTCTGAAGTCCCCTTCAACTCTGAAGTTCTGTGGCTCAGTGATGTGGCCTGGCAGCATGCCACGCATGACTTTCATTTCAAGAGAATGGAGTTTTCTTGCTATACTGACAGCTATCTCATTAAACCTGTTACTGCATTGAGACAGAAAATGAGGTGAAAATGATTAAACAAATGAAGAAATTGACTTATTTTTCCTTCTCATTTCCAACTTCCCATTTTTTGGTGTATATTTGGAGGTAAAACCAACTGATATTACAGTTAATTTTCTTGGATAACTTTGGTCACTTTATATTCTAGGTTGAATTTGTTAAGAATTTGCTACAAATGGTTTTATATCCTGCTTAAAAATAAGGTGATAGCTAAGTGAAATGAGCAGAACCAGGAGATCATTATACACTTCGACAACGATATTGTATGAGGACATATTTTGATGGAAGTGGATTTCTTTGACAAAGAGACCTGAGTTTCAATTGATAAATGACGGACAAAAGCAGCTACACCCAAAGAAAGAACACTGGGAAACGAATGTGAACTAACTGCATTTTTGTTTTTCTTCCTGGGTTATTTATACCTTCTGAATCCAATTCTCCCTATGCAACAAGAGAACTGTTCAGTTCTGCAAACATATATTGTATCTAGGATATACTGCAACATATCCAACATATAAAGGACTGCTTGCCATCTAGGGGAGGGGGCGGAGGGAGGGAGGGAGGGAAAAAAAAATCGGAACAGAAACGAGTGTCAATATAAAGCAATTATTAAATAAAAATTAAATTAAAAAAAAGAAAAAAAAATAAGGTGATAGATGATTTCCTTGCATTTGGTGAGAATTTTAGAATTGGGAAAGAGGTTAAGGACATAAGGATTCTTAAGCAGAGGAGTGTCTTAATTTTCAGGCATTGCTTTCTATTAGACTGATTTAAATATATTAGTGAAACAATTCTAAGTGAGAACTCTGTCTCCCTCTGTCTCTGTTGGTTTCTTGTGTTTCACTGTTTCTCTGTCTGAATCTCTGTCTGCACTGCCTCTCTTTCTTTCATTTCCCTAAGAACAAAATAAAACAAATTGTAGTATTTCCACTGAAGTATTGGGGTAATTAATTGAAGCCAAAAAGAGACTTTGTCTAGAAAGGTACCCATTCTGCATTTTCTTCTCCTTTTCCCAGCTTCAGATACAGAAAGAATAGCTATGGGATAATGGGATTGGTGATCCCAGACGACCCTGTCATAAGTATTCTGCTTTGTGACCTTTTTTGATCCATGCATTTTGTTGTTTCTGTTATCTCCTTTAATTCATGTGATTATAAAACCATTTTGGTTAATACATGTTGATCCTGGTGATCTCACGAGCTCTAACTATCCAGAATCCATTCTCTGGTATTTAGAAACCCAATCACAGACATCTAAGAATAATGCCCAACTCACTAAGAAGGATTAGAAAATAATAGTGTGTCTTAGAAAAGCTTTTAGAGCTCCTAAATAAACTCTGGGTTACTTTCATGTATGGGGGAAAAAAAGCTCAGCTCTAGAAAAACACTACAATATATATGACTAATTGACATTGTGAGTTTTAAACAGCTTCTTTTTCAGTCCTGTAGAGTGTTGGAACAGACCCACAGTGCCCTGTTTGTGTAGAAATCTAACTGGGTGTGGTGGGGAAGCCTTTACTGTGACTCATGCTGTAGGGAATTCCCTAATGATTTGGAATATTTTTACCCCTGGACTTCTATGCAGTTTCCTGGAGCACTGAGAAATGTAATGAGGATTTGATAAGGCTGAAACACAAAGATCCATTCAGGGCTGACCATTTCCCTTTCCAGTAGGAGGCGGGTTTTGGATGGGATTGAATTCATTTCTTACCTCCAAGTTCAGGTGCCTTGCAGCAGACAGCCCTAAGGCTGTGATGGATCCACTTGGCAGGATTTGCCATCTCTCATTTGCTCTGAGAGAAATTTAATAAATTATAAGAGCCATAATTTCATTGTTGGTGACTCCAGGTGTTTCATAGGGAAAAATGAGTGTGAAATGGTTAAGAGATGTTGAAAAAGTGACAAATTGGTAGAGATTTCTAAGGACTGGACTTGCCATTTCATTAGTATAGTTAATTTCTGGATAAGAAAAGTCTCTTTAGGTCAGCAACTTAGTCTTAGAGACTAATACAGAGCACTAACACAACACTCTAGAACACTAGAGGTTAAGTGACTTTCCTAGTTATTTAAACACTAAACACTAAAACAGCCGATATGTATCTGCAGAACTTGAATTCATGTTTTCCAAAAGACAACCTTGGTTTTTTTCCTGGTCTAGATTCTCTCTGCAATTTAAAAGTCTCAGAGAAACCAGCAACCCAGTATATAGGTATATAGCTTACCCTTAAGAGATGGGAATAAGCTGTAAGAAGAAGAACCATATTTTTTTCTCTCTTCAAAGATAGGACTGCAAAATGAACCTAGCTATACTAATGGCCAAATTAGTTTCTCTGAATTCACTCCACTGTGCAAAATTGAAGCCAGTGTCTGAAACGGCTTTTCATTTCCCCCAATCGTCAGATTGATTGGGGGAAAGCCCCAAGAACTAGTCCTTCAAAGTTTCACATATATTTTGGTGGGTCCAGAGAGCAAACCTTTTAACGGGAATGCCTGAAATGCGTCTGCTTCAGCTTTGTGTTATGTCTGTAATTTGAATTATTTGCATTTTGGAAAGGTATAAATTGCTCTGGTGTACTTTTGTTGGTGCCTGGCCAGGCAGGGAGTTGCCTTGGGCCCTAAACCAGCCAGGCCAATGCAGATGTGGCAAGCTTACAATGGAAACTTTTGTGGTTTATCAGGCCTCACTTCTTAGGCACATTCTGACAAGAAGAAAGGTATCCCATATGCTTATTGAATTGGAAGAAAATTCTTTTCTCCTCCATAGGCAAATTTCCTTACCACTTAGACCCTCACAAACTGTTCCTAACCCAATGTATTTTTTTTTCTTTTAAATTGTATAAACCTGCAAAACATGTTTACTGTAAGAGGTTGACGTAGTGGTCTAAGGTTTCCCTCCTGGAGTAGGGCCCAGTTCGTGGGCGTTGAGATTTCCCTCTTGGTTCACCAGACGTAACATGAGGAATTGTCTACTTTTTTTGTCTCTGCTTCATAACCGCTTCTCCTCCTTATGTTTTTGTTAAATGAAATGTCACTAACTCTTAATGAGTCCTCTATTTTTCTTCTCTCTCTCTGATTCTTACTCCCCCTCAATCCTTCTGCTCCCCCCCCCCTTTTTTTTTAACAGTAAGGGTCTGGACATTCTCAAGAGAATTTCTTACTGAAACCCAAACTATGATTCTTAGCTTCTAGTTGATAGGTAAAGACTAAACACTGGCCGGAATTTTTCTCTAACAGTTTAGATTATAACACCTAAAACGGTTTTTTGAACAAACTTGTGCTTTGTCATAATAAAATTTCAAAAGCTTGTAGGTTAGTGTCAAAGAGAATTAATAGAGGATTAGTTATATAAAGAATAACTTAGATTTTAAAAAAAAAAAGAAGAAGTAGAAGAGAAGGGGAAAGCCTTTCAGGGCTCCAAGACAGAGTCCTAGATAGGATCCTAGATCATATAGTCTCTTTATAAGATAGAAACTAGGACTTAAGCACAAATCAATACAAAATTCTAGCCATCCTTTTTCAAAGCCAGGAAAGCATTCCTGACCACTAGGACATATGGCTACAGTAAAAAATATAGTCCTTTGGCCAAAGTTCTTGAGCAGGTCTGAACTTTGGAACTTTTACAGAGCTGTCAAAATTCTGATGTCTTCAAGAGCAACTAAGTTTATTTTTAGCTTCACAGTATTTTTTCCTGTAGGAAAGTTGGGTCCTGTACCCAAGAGACAGTGGTCTATTTTTTTCTTAATCAATGATTTAGTGGATTCATCTGGTGAATGAATTGTGTACTTTGATTTGGTAGCTCTGGGAAGTTTGTGTAATTTTGGCATGTTTGAAACTTGATATCAGAAGGTTCTGGGCATTGGTATACCTAACATATTTTCTCCAATCAGTAACTTCTGAAGGGATTTCTCTGATTTTATTTTGTTTTGCACTTTTAAAAAGGTATATATTTTCTCCTTTAGAAAAAATGTAAGGAGAAATACATATATTCCAGCAGAGATTCATGATTCATCTCTGTGAATACTCACTTTTTTCATCAGTATAGATTTTAATCCCTATATACATTAGTAGGTAGTTTAATAAATTGTGATTACATTAAACTTTTTTTTTAGGATGTCACTTCATTTTAGTTAAAGGTAAATGATTGAAGGGGTAGGAGATGAAAGTAAATTTCTTTGTAAGTAATCAACACCATCACTTTTACTTGTCAGTTTAAAAATAATGACTTAATGTCATTCTCATAACAACCTACTTTCCAGAATGATGTTTCTATATACAGACTATTGTTTGCAGGTATTCATTAGATGCTCCTAAAAGTGACACTTCTATGTTGAACATGATAGGCAATAAAGAACAAAAAGTTCATTTATAAGTACCTTGAACCATTTTTTTTCCCTTAAAAAAAGTCCACCATACAAATAATTCTGGGTTAAAGTTCAAGTGAATTTGTATTTGTATTTGCACATCTGAATATGGCAATAAATATACAGAAAAACATCATGAGTGTCATTTCCTCATTTATTATAATGGCATCTCTGATAAGACAGAAGAGCGCATACCTCTCCAAATGTTCTCTTTCTACTGCTGGACAGAGACACAATTAGTTTTTGTGCCAGCCTGAATTTTCCCCATGTTTCTCATTTCTCTTCAGATAGATAGATATGGATTTAGACATTTGTTATTGCCAGTTTTGATTATAGTGAGATAAAGCCACATTAACTAAATCTAAATCAAAATGGCTTAAATTTGATTCTGTGGCTAGTAACATGAATATATCTAGCTTAAAGGATTTCTTAAGAATTTATGTTTTTTCTTTAAGACCTGTGTTTGTATTCAGTGTTAGGGTAGCTGCAAACTAGCCACTTCACTGAAACTGATGTCTTAGATAATGATTATGTAGCATCATATATTATAGTTACTGTGTCAAACTGTAAGCTTCATGCAGGCAAGAACCATGCCTTATCTAAATTTTCTCCTGTATCCAACTTAGTGCTTTCTATTCAATAGATTCTTACTCATGTTTGTTGTTTGATCTAGAAAGAAATCATCCAAGAATCAGGAAAAATTTTGGTGCCTCAAGCCTGTTACTTTTTCCTATCACTGAGTCCTAATGTTAGCTGCACAATGAAAATACAAGCTGTTATTTATATGGGTTTAAGAGTGAAGGGAGAGAATGGGGGAGGATAAACTAGAGGTTAAAAGAAATATATGCACAAAAGAATAGATTTATTTCTATCTTTTCCTTTTAGATGGTCACCATGTGTGGGAAATGGAAGCAAAAACTGACAAAGAAATGTGCAAGCCAGTAAGTATTCCTTAAATATACTGCCATTTAAAAAAAAAATACATGCTCTTACATGTTTCTATAGCATCTAGCTAGAACAGAATTAGAGTTTCCTTAACTTTGGCACATAGTTTCTTTAGTAAAATAGAACAACTAATAAAAATAATAGATAGGGCATGAACAAGTCATAAAAATGATTGTAAAACACTCTGTGAAACAAGTGCTAAAATGAAGCTAAATAATGTGAAGAATAATCATGGTAACAGCAGCCATGTGGACCAAGAGACGTGAATTGGTCCTCCTGGAAATGCTTTATAAAATGATTTGGGGACAAAATGGATATCACTAGAAAACATATGAGGCAACTAACTAGGTGGCAGAGTGGATAGAGTGCCTCAAGTCAGGAAGACTTATTTTCCTGAGTTCAAATTTGACCTCAGAAGTGTACTAGCTGTGTGATCCTGTGCAAGTCAGGGTTCTGTTTGCCTCAGTTTCTTTCCTGTAAAATGAGGTGGAGATGAAAATATCAAACCACTTCATGATCTTTGTAAAGAAAAGCCCAAATGGGGTTACAAACACACACGTGTGTGTGTATGTGTATGTGTATACAATCACAAAACCTGAAATTCTTGAAATATGTTTTCCATCCTTTGCACATGGATGCATATATACTTTTCTGCTTTCTCTATCACAGTTTCTTCAATGGCAGCAAAGAGACTAAGGCATAGGGGATTCCCCAAAATGAATACTACTGTTCCCTCCAAGTCCCCTGGGAAACAAGACTTTTGAGACTCTCAAAATTGACCTGTTCTTCAGTGGGGTGTATCCCCCATCCTATAGATAAGTTGGTTCTTAGACCAATATTTCAATAACTCTCTTAGGCAATAGCTTATTATTAACCATCTCCTACAGAGCATTTTATTTTTATGTTATTTTTGTTTTAGATGTAAGATAGATACTACTTCAGACATAGCTTTACTTGACAAATTTACTCATTGGATTTGCCTACAAATATGTGATTTTTAAAAGATATATATGTAATTAAAAGGGAAGAATAAATTTGTAATATATTCTGTAACTATTATTTTTAAATTTTTTTTCTTCAGTTTTACAAATAACCACTTATCTGAAAAATTGTATTTCAGTTTTATTTTGTATCCCTCAAATCAACCAGCTCAGTGCTGCATACTTAATAGGTATTTGATAAATACTTGTTGATTGATTGATCACCTTTGGTGATAAATTATTTCTTTTGGATGATCAGTAATGTAGGGAATTTTTGTTGATGTTGTTCCTCCAATGGAAAGATCAAGTTGATTTAAAGCATATGTGGTTGATAAGTTTTTGTTCAATAATTAGCAATGTTGATTTGCTTTCCCAATTTTACTTTTTTTTTTTTTTTTTTTACTGATTTTACTTTTCCAATGCTTCTTTAGGCTCAAATGCCAATTTCTTTCAGAACTATACTGAAAACAGGACAGAGAATGTAAATTCAGATCCCACTTTTGTTATCCATTGCCTTTATTAATGTTGAACAAACCCCTTGAGTTCTCTGAGCTTTAGCTTCTTCAAGTACAAAATATAGGGAATGGCCTGAGTTACCTTTAAAGTCTCTTCTAGCTCTAATGCACAAACCTGTGATCTTATATATACTGGGACCAATCCCTGACTTTACTCATACAAGTAACACAAGCTTACTTTCTCCCTTACTTTCATATATTATTCATCTCTATGTTAACCTTCTTATATAATTACAGCAGTTCTCAGCTTATTCTTTATAGTAATGAACAAGTCACCATAAGAGTAAATGTTGAACTAATATTTCATCCACTGTTCTGAATCATTTGTATTGAGTTCTAATGTTATATTTTTCAGTCATATCTGACCTCACTATTTGTGACCCCAATAGGGGTTTTCTTGGCAAAAATGCTGGAATGGATTGCCATTTTTTTCTCTACCTCATTTTACAGATGAGGAAACTGAGGGTGACACAGCTAGTAAGTGTTTGAGGTCAGATTTGAACTTAAGATGAGTCTTCCTGATTTTAGGTCTGGAACTCTTACCAGCTATGCTGCTTACCTGCCCTAGAGATGATATTAAGAAATCTCAAAGAGTAGGTGCCTCAGTAAAGGAATAGTGACATCCATCCAAAGGCTCAATAATTACTGCCAGGCCAGTGATTGTGTCCTGATCACACATGTATCAAGGGAATTTGGTAGTAAGTAAAGGAAGCCATAAACATAGAAAATCAAATTCTATTGTGTGTAGCTCACTAGCTCTTTGTGCCTGTGTGGTTGGACTGTGGAAGACATTGGAAGCTTCTCTTCATCTTCTCTTCCTTTGGAAGCTATTGTTTACTGTACTTCATTTACTAATGGGAACTCATGCATGGTGTTCCTTCAGCTGATATGCAAAAAGATCAAACACTATATGTATGTGTCCCTAGAATTCTCCATCTTTCTATTCCTCCAAGTCATTGTCTACCATCTCTGCTTCTACTTTCATATATCCAGGTTAAGCAAATTATTTTCTGTTGCAAATAATCATAACTTCCTTCTGCTATTTTTAGTAGTCTGCCCATTCTGATTTTCAAGTATAAGTTGTCTTGTTTTTTAAAGCTAAGATAAATACATATATTCATTGTTTTTGAAGATCCTTTCACTCTTTTCTATGAATGCAAAATGTCTTATTTTTTTTTCATTTTTCCTCTTGATTGTTTTAAAATAAATGTGATATATTAAGTATGGTAACCAGTATTTGTGCAGCTTTTTAAAGTTTGCAAAGAGCTATCTATCTATCTATCTATCTATATATATATGTATACACACACACACACACACACACACACATATAAGTATGTATATTAATTCATTTGATCCTCACAAGAAACCTGGGAGGTAGGTGCTATTAGTATTCCCACTTTACAGATAATGAAATTAAAGTAGAGAGTGGTGATTTGCATAGGAGTCTACAGCTAGTAAGAAGTTGAATATAGATTTGAAATCAGACCCAGATTTAGTCCATTGCACCCTCCTAATGTCTGCTTAGAATCAGGAAGAATAGGTGATGGAAATTCCATCTCTGGCTTCAAAGTTTGCAGTAACCATGGGCAAAGTCATTTAAATTTTCTGAGCCTCATCAGTGAGGAAGTCTGCAAATAGTAGGAATGTATGGTTAGTAAATAGGGTTTTAACTTGTTACCATATATTACATTTAATTGAAAGAGCACAGTATTAAAAGTACATTGACCTGGATCTCCTCACACCATCATTTATTATATGAAATAGGGTAATTGCTTTGGATCTTTGATTCCTCATTTGCCAAGAAAGGGGATGTGTTCAGCTTTGAATTTTATGATGCTTATATGTTTCTTAAAGTATATATTCTCTGTACCATTTGACCAATGCTTCCCATCTTATCTTTGATAAAGGGAGCAAAATATTCAAGGTGTGGTTCTATTAAGAACTCCTTTAAGCCCAAACAAATTTAACAAAAGAAGTGAATAGAAGGGCTTTTTCTTAAACTTTCTGCTCCTCTTTCTTATTAAAAATTAGTCATGTGACATGACATCAAAGATACTTTGTAGAGACAGCCAAATGGCAGCAACAATGAGATGCTTGATCTAAAATCAGGAAGACATAAGTTCATCTCCTGCCAGAGATAGTACCTTTGTGGCCTTGGGTTAATCATCTAACAACATCTCAGTCTCAGTTCTTTCATCTGTAAAATGGGTTTAATGATAGCACCTACCTTCTAGATTTGTAGGGAAGATCAAGTAAGATAGCATATCTAATACATTTTTCAAATGTTAAAGCAATATATAAATGTTAGCTATTATCATTACAGATGACCATTTATCTCAGAGAAACCAAAAAGTTCAGTGGAAAGAGCACTGAACTTGAATCCCAAATATTTGGATTCATACAGTTATTCTGTCACTGAGTTTTAGATAGGGATTAAGTGACTTAAGAAGGGTAGAACTGGACTAGAAAGATCCCTGCTCTCTTAATGCCCAGACCATAATTTTTTTTTAAAAATTGTATAATATTAATATTGCCATGGTATCTCTAGAAAGATGTAGTCAATTTGTTTAAATTTTTGTGTAAAAAGATGGCCATATTTGTGATCAGCCATCTTCCACGTAAAAATTCAAGAGCCTTTGTCAGACCTGTGGAAAAATACTTTATAGTGCTACTGTCCAATATTTTCCACTAGTAAATACCAATATTGGTTATATGTTTTTTCTTTTTCTTCACATTGGTTTAGGAACTGTAGATCTAGAATAAGGGAGATTCATTCTGAGTCCTCTTAAAGCATATGGCTAAGGTAGTAGGAAGAGAAATCTGATGGGTATCATAAATATTCTCAAGACTGTGGAGTTATGTTTTCTTATTGTTTTTTTCTTTTTTTTACTCTCCAAGTACTTAAGACAGTTCCTGGTATATAAAAAATGCTTGATTAGATTTGTCCAGAAATTGAAGCAAAGAATTAAGACCATGTGGAGTTTTCTGTCCAGCATATTGTTAATTCCAGATTATATTTCCCCCCATATAGATCTTTTGACTTGTCACCATTCATTCTAAAATGATCCCTTACCCATTACTCAGCAAGTAATATAAATTAAGTGTTGATTAGTCTCAACAAAACACAGATGAATAAATATTCTGATATTGGGATTAGAAAGAATAATTGAGGGATAGCTCATCATCTAACATTTGGTAGTGATAAATAGTAAAATAATATTTTAAAACTTGATAGTGGCTGGTGTATAGAAAGTGCTTAATAAATGTTCCCTTTCCCTTCAAATTGGTATAGATCTTTGATGTCAGCAACTCTTTTGAAATGTGTCTTAGAAGATTGCTTAGAGGCACTTAGACACCAATGGCCTTGCCCACAATTACATAGGCAGTACAAGTTAAAGGCAACGCTTGAATTCATATTTTCCTGAAGGCAAGACTTCTACTCCATTCTATCATTCTATTTGTTTCCTCTCTACTTCCCTTCACTAACAGGGACAATTAGGTTGTTTTATTCTTTTAAAGAATATCTTCATGAGAATTTCAAAGGATCATATGTAGACATATTCTAATTATTATTATTATTATTATCATCATCATCATTGGTAAGATACTGATTGGTGCCTTTCCTTTTGTATCATTCTCATTTCAGAATTCACTGGTGGTTGAGATACCACCTTTTCGCAATCAGAGAATTACCAGTCCTGTTCAGGTTAATTTCTATGTCTGCAATGGAAAGAGAAAGAGAAGCCAGTACCAGCATTTCACCTACCTTCCTGCAAATGGTAACAATATATTTCTAACATTAAGCACTGGAAATGAAAGATTTGGATGTTTTTTCTAAAAGATGTAGAAAAAAATGGAACACTTCATGAAGTTGGTGCAATACAATGTAACCTGTGCTACACTGGGGAGTAAAAACCTATGTTTCAGCCTGCTTAGCAAGACAGTCTCCTCAATTTCCTCTGAAATGCAGAGGAAAGTGTATTTTCCTTTCTTAAAAAAAATTGTTGGGTGTTACCTGAGGGAAGATTGCTGATCTCTCTCTCTGCTGGTGGCCTCCAAATATATAGCAGACACTCCCACTCTACTCCTTGCTTAGCATGAATTCTCTGTGCCCTTCAGCAGTCATAAAGCTGCTGTGTGTATAAAATTGTATAGATCTTTAAGGTGGAAAAGAAAATACTTATAATTCCTTTGTAGATGCCGTTAGAAATAAACATTTGTTATAATGTCTTAAGGCCAATACCTTATTTGGTCACTTTACTTCAATGATGATTTTATGTTCATGCTAATATTCTCAGACCCAGTCATTGGGTATTTAATGTCACTTGTAATGGGCAGAATTTGAGATGGGAGAATTTTTTGTGTAATCAAAACATGCCCTTTCATTGTTGATTGCCTGTTTTAAAAGACTGTAGATAGCCCTTTTGAACTCCCATAATAGCAATTAACTCATGAATTTTTCAGGGTATATATTTTAAGAAAATACGAATTTCTTTGACTCCTAATAACCCAGGAAGTGGCAAAGAAAGGGAAATCACACAAAAAATGTATATTCCCAAATCTGTACCTATTTGTGACCACTTGTACCAAGGCTCCTGTCAGCAGGAATGAATCATGTTGATTGTGTTGAGCCTGGCATTCATCCATAGGGTCAAAATTTCTAGTTTTTCACTTAATTGAGTTAAAAATCTTGTATTCCACAAGGGCAGTTTATATTTATATAGCCACAATTATTTAACATCTCAACTTTGTGTATCTTTATGTTCTGAAAAAATTTAACTGTTGTCATTTTAAAAAGAAAGGCACCCTAAAACTCATTGTAAAAGCACTTAGCTCTCTTAAGGAAATCTCAAGAATACTGCAAGGGCATTTTTGTGCTTTGAATGTTAAATGGTACTTAAAGTGTTCTAGCTAAGAAGAAAACCCTAACATCTCTATGTTGATTGAACAGTTAGGGCTAAGTGTTATATCAGACAAACATCAGTGAAATCTTCTATGATTAGATTGATGCGCTTTTGCTGCAGAAATATCACCAAGATAGTGTTTTGAAAAATAGAAGAAAGGATGCATGTGACTATCAGCATGTTGACATTTAAAAGATTTCCATGGTTTAATTTGTTCCCTTGTCCCTTTAGGATTTATATGACAGGGAGTTAACTCATAATTTACAGATGAGTTAGACATTCTTGGAGTAAGGTACAGCATATCTATGTAAATGAAAGTGCTCTGCTTTCCAATAGCTTTAAAGGATTTGTTCTTATCAAAGAGAGAGTGTGTTAGATACAAAATGAAACACTGAAAAATAAAAGTGAGTCTCATAAGAAGAGATTACATTTGGAAAATGGAACTAGAATGGAAACCATTTTTATTTTTATACTCTAATCTTGGGAGTACATTGCTATGGCCTTAGGTTACACTAGGATGTCATGAGGCTTTCAGACTTTAGACTTACATTCAGTGGATGTAGTACAGAAATAATGGAGTGACTTCCTTAGCCTTTTTTGTGCCGGTGATGGGGAGACCAAAGTGTTACATTGTTAGACCTAATGAAAGTAGAAGCCCTGGAGTTCTTGGATTCAGAGGTCCAGCCACAATCATACTATTTTTAGTGGAACTGGACTCTGAACTGAGAATTTTGATCTCAAGAAGCACCCACATGTAGATTCTTTCAAATTGGGTCATTTTAGTAATGTTAATTATGAAACAATTACCATCCTTCTTATAGGGTATAGTTGGTTTTCTTTAAAAAAAACAAAATTGTTGATAATGACATTCTCCCTTCCTTTTTTTTTTTTTTTTTTTTGCTAGGTTTGCCTACCTCAGTTTATTTATATATGCTTCATTTTTAACCATAAACTTAAATATTTGTCAATGACAAAAGCTGAAACATAGCTTGCTAATTTTTAATGTGTTTTTTAAGTGCACTTGGTGAGTTAGGTTTGATAAATCAATCCTAACATCATAAAATATGGAGTCAAAATGTAGTTAAAGTACAATCCCTTAATGCTCTATTGATGAAGAGGCTTATATAGAGAAGCATGTAAAATTTAGATAATCTAGTAGATCAGAATCCTCTGAGATTTTCCTTTAAAGTAAAATGTTAAACCTTCTTTTAAAGTAGGTATAACTAGGGATCCTGTTATTGTATTTCTCCTTTCTCTTGTACCCTTTTTTTTCTTTATTTCCTTCCTTTCTTCCTTGGTTGGCAGTATTTTCTAGCCTGAGATATCATCACTAGACCAAGAACTAGGCCAAAACAGTAAGCTGGTCAACACAGATGTGTTGTGAACACACTATTTGTTATGTCCCAACTCTCACCAATTCTCTGTTTAATATTAAAAAGAGAAACTTTCCTTCAAAGAACATCAGTTCTTAAAGGTAACTCCATGCACTGGCCAATTTATGTCACTGATATATTGAAAGCTATTTAATGCTAAAACCTTTATACTACTCAGGTGGGGACTTTCACTGCCCTTGGTTAAATGCAACCTTCTTAGAGTTTCACAACATCGTGGAATGAAAGTGTGGAAAGTGTTTTGTTTGCTTATGAAAATGGTGAGTAGGGCTCACATCTCTGTCATCAGCCTCCTCCACTTCCTGTCTCAGCTCTAAAATTATCTTCTTACTGCTTGGCAGCAGATAAACACAATCAGCAATTTGCCCACGATGACATTTAGCTGCCACACCTCATTTTCATTCCCCATGTCTTGTGCTGGCAGCTCACTTTCTACATTAAAATGTTACATTGGTAAGATTGAATGAAAACAAACAGAAATGCAAAATCCTTTTGAACTTATGGCATAACTTTTGATTTTAGTTGGTGGATCTTTGGGTGGGTTGGCTTTTAAAACCAAATGGATTCTTCCACTAGAAGATGATAAAATGTTTAACTTGAGCAGAGTCACCTATTGAATGTACATTAAAGGGTATGTGTATTTCTGACTGAAAGTTTTTTACATTCAACTTCTAGGGGAAAATAATCATAGCATAAGATAGGAAAAAATGGATATCATGACAAATTTTTGCATGCAAAGAACATTTGTATTAATTTTTTTTAAATTGTCATTGTTTTCCTTAAGAATACTAAATACAACCTCTTGAAAGGAAATTTTCCTTGCCACTTAGTCATAATTACATAGACATCATAAAACAAAGATTCTGCCAGAAATATTAACAGTTCTGAGAAATTATTTTAATGCTCTTGAAATTTAGAATTACAAATATACAAGAGCTCTAATATGTGGTGAGGTCTCAGAGGAGTCAAAGGTTTGAGTTTGGGGAGTATTTAGCTTTTGAGATGGAAATCTTGTGAGATCATTTTTTGGGACCTATCCACATCTACATTGTTCTTTTGAATATTGAGTTACAAACTCAAAGACTCATGGTCCACAGTTTCAACGACAAAGATTTGGAGAATCTTAACAGATTACCTTTATCAGGCCTTTAAAAGTAGAAAGATAGGCCCTTGAGTGGACAGGTCACACTCAAAAGAGGTCTCCTAGCTAATTTGTAATAATAGAGTATGACAAAAACCCAAAAGGCTTTAGAAGCGCCAAAATTAAAGGACGTGCATTCAGGATAAGCACCACTCATCCTAAAAGAAAGTAGCTTCACTGTCCTTCTTGATCAATGACAAACTCAATACAACATATTTACTTTTATACATATAATTAAGGAACTTGTTCATTTTGCTATTTCACTTTTATCATAGATGAGAATCAATTGTCAGAATAGTTAAACCAATAAGCAAAAAAATTTATCTAAAATGAGACAATTTTAAGGGATGGAATTCTTGTTTCGCTGATGGTGAATTTTGACAATCAAAGATGGAAATATATCATTTCAGTCATAAATGGTAGTGGTACCCTTCAGTGCCCTACAATGCCCTTCCTCTCTTCTACTTCTCCCAAGAAGTACTTTGAGAGAAACTGAAACCTTTCCTTACATAAAAGAGATCCCACTGTGTTCAGATTATTCAGGTGGAAAGATATAAGGAAGGAAAGAAGAGTAGATCTGGAATACTAAAGGGCTTGGTTTGAATAATTTTATTTTTTTAAATCTGTATGAGAATAAATCACTTCATTTTTTTGAGTCTGTTTCCTCATCTATAAAATGAAGAAATTGGACTACCTGGTTTGTAAGAACCTCTTTGATTCTTAATCTCAAGATTTTTGAAGGCCTTTGGAGCTCCATAACTTATAACTACATAGAAGAGAAAATCAATATCTCCAAGATAACAATTTTGCCTTTCCCACTCCATAGGATCAGGGAATATTCTACATTTCCCCTAGGTTCTCCAGGTTCCCTAGAATCTGGTATGTGATAGGTGTCTAATAAATACTTATTGGATGAATAAATAGCAGACTTGCCCATTTGAATTTGTAAACAATTAAGATATAAAAATGGCATTACAGAAGAGTCTTCTGAAGTTTTCATACCTGATTCCATAGAACTTATGTTCTGGTCCTTTTGAAACAGCTTGCAGACTCAAGAAATTCACTTTTGGTCATGTTGTTCAATGTACTAACCAGTGACATATCTTCTAGTAAACAACCATCAATGTAAATGTTCTGAAGTGGCTTGTCAAAAAGAAACTATCAAAATAAATAATTGGAGTTTGTAGTTGTAATTATAGAACAGTCATTACACACTGAATAAATACAGCACATGGTGCTGCTAGCACACATTATTCTCCTTGTACCCACTGAGTCATTTATAGCATCTTTGGGTTTCATCTTTTCCATTTTGCTTGTCTCCCCAAAAAAAGTCTTTTTCATGGATGTCTTAATCCCAAAATAGAATAATCCAAGCACTCTAAAAGATTAACTGGCTTTAAATGTTCATTTACTTACCTTTTGTGTCAAAGAAATAAAGTAATGGATTCAACTGGAAATGCTTTGGTGATACTGCTTCTCCCACCTCTGGGTCTCAAACCCAACTTCTTTCAGATTAGACACATGGTCATGGGATGCTGGAGGTTGTGCCCACAAATATTTTTCTGATAGATCCAACTTTCTTCTTTCCCTTTCCTCCCTTTTTCTTCCCTATTGTTCAGTTCTTAGATAATTGAATATAATAAAGCATTTCTTTTTAGGCCAATAGCATCAGTACATGGAGAACTGGCTAACTCTGGGCAATGTTTCTTTTCCAGGTTGAAACATCTTTCCTTGAACTGAAAAAGTTCACTTTTGTGCCATGTACTTTTATAACTGTTTTTAGGCAATTCCTTGGTTGCATCTTTGCCTTTGACATTTAGTACTGTAACTAAATCAGCCATGACTGTGCATGAATCCTGTTTCCCATTAAAATGAAAAAAATAAGTATCAAAGCATTCATTTGAATTGGGACACTATATTCTTTTTTTTATAGCACAGGAACACAATATTTTTTAAAATATCATAAAGAAAAGATGCTTTCTTGTGCTCCCTTTTAATACTCTCTCATTCTGCCAACCATTAATGTTGAAATACTTTCCTTGATGCTTTTTTTGTGTCTATGGGAAGAGTCCAATATCTTTCTAGGCTCACTAATATGTAATAAAGGATTATTCTAATTTAAACCAATTTAAACACAGATAGACTCACTGTATAATCATTTTCTTAAATGGTATCAATGAGTATAATTTTATATTCATGATCCAAGTAAACTAGATATTGGGTCCAAGAAGTTAATTTGACTTGCCCAAAGTTCACTAGTTAGGAATATACCCATGAATTGTTTATTCTAGTAACTACAGACTTCCTGAGATGTATCTCAAAAAACCAAATTCAATTCTATACTTTGTATGATGCTTATTTTTCTTTTCTTGAATACTTGACAGAATTTTCATTCCAGCAAATATCTAAAACAAATGTGTAGGCCATGATTGTACCTGCCCTTTAATGAATATGTGGGCATTGGCTTATGGAGGAACAATTTTCATATAAAAGAACATAGAAAGGCTTTACATCAAATAGAAGAACATATAGAGACTTTACATTAAACATCTGGAATACCAAAAATAAAACTTAGATTTTGCTGCTCTGGTAACAGAGATGATACTTGTGGCCAGTTCATGATACTGATCACAAACCGATCTAATCATGCCTATCCATATGGACTCATTGTTAGGGTGGCTCAAGGAATGTACTGTCCATGCTTTTGAAATGATAATTTTGTTTCTTTATATTCCTTTTGTTACAATCCTTTGAACATTATAAAAAGTAATGGATTCTGCTTTCCATCTCCAACTTTCTAAGTATTAGACTTGAACTTATAAGTAGTAAAATATATATATTGATCATATCAAAGATATGTTGTCTCTTTCATACCTCTGGAATATTACTTAGTATTTGAAAAGAAACAAATTATTTAATAAGTACAAAAATTGCTCTAGAGCATGTTAGAACCATTGTTAAATTTCCTAAGAGTTGTTATAGATTTTTTTAAAAAATTTAGTTTAGTAGATGGACAAAGAAATAAAGATAGAGGCACAGTTTTTAAAATAATTCAGAATATTGTACAAAAAGAATAGGCATAGGATGATTATATTTACTAGTCAAAATTAGAAGAGAGTCTAGATATTATAAATCTGAAAAAAAAACCTATCCCTTTCATAACAAGAGACTAATATTCTCCCCTACCATTTCTTTAATTCTCCATATAATTTTATCTTTAAAAGTTTTTGGCAAATTGTTTAGTCTTAAATAGAGTTTCCTTCATTCATTTTGTTTGAAAAGTCTGTGGTTTCTGTTTGGTCTATGTATGCTGAATTTGCTGTCAAGTGGTTTGGTTGACATGAATCCTGATTGGATGATGGGAAAGTTTCTGGGTCTTTGAGAAGAGTTCAGTTTAAGAAAAGGTTTCAGAGATATCTATATGACATCAAGAAAAGTCAATAAAAGAAGTATTCAAATACTTTCAAAATCCCATATGCTTCATTTAACACTAAATTCTAAAATACAGGGAAAGGTATGTAGAGCAGAAAAGACAAATTACATACTGAAAGATGAGTGTTCTAAACTTGTGAGGGAATATAATAATGAGATCCTAGTTTGGGGAATGATGAGCAACAGTGAGTCTGTTTCCCTGCAGACTGAGTGGCATGTGGGTTTACTGGGTGGTAAATAGAATGGGCAGAGAGGGATATAATAGCAAGGAGACTGAGGGTAACCACAGACTATCCAGTGACCCCTTTATCAGACCTGCTCAGTACCACTGAGGGAGCAGGGGTATTATTTTAAGCAATCATGCTGGGCAAAAGCCATCAAAAACAAAAGGAAGTGTGAGTCAAGAATAGCTGAACACCCAAGATGCCTATTCATTAAGTGTGTGTGTGTGTGTGTGTGTGTGTGTGTGTACAAGCAGTGCAAGACAAGTCTCAGTTGAACAAATCGACAAAGATTTATATACTTCCAGACAGAATAAACTGCCCTTTTTCTTACCCTATTAAGTGTAGTCACTTTCCAGTGAGCATATTTGAGGAGTTTCTTGTATAAATGTTTCTTTGAAAAAGTACATTCTCACCCCCCTCCTCAAGTCACATTTCCCATATGCTGTAACTTACTGGAGACTGCACCCATTGTGGCTTTTTGTGCCCTCTGACCAGAGTCTAACTAAATCTTACTCTTCACAGCTGCTTGGAAAGAAAGCACACCCTCTAGGGAAGGATCTTTGAATCATACTTAGTACAAAGTGGAGGTTTGGCAATTATTTGGAGAAATCTGATCAGTGTATCTTTTGGCCTTGGTTGTATGCTTTGACCATCTCCAGCAAACAACCTAATTGGATAATTGTCAAATCTCCACTTAATTTTCTACTGAGAAGACCTCCCCAGTGAAACACTGAGTCATCTACACCTGTAAGATTGTGGGTTGTAACCCTTAAAGGATGAATCAGCAATTTAACTGATAATAGACTTGACCTTGTATTTCAACTCATAGGTCCATGGAAGTATCAGGAAAATTAGGCACACTAAATTGGAAAATATACACTTATATTTTTGTTTTTATATTTACATCTGCTTGTTACATAAATATAAACATATTTATATATGTTTTGTTTTTGAGAGCCAAGACTTATAAACTATTTCATCAGTATAGGGAATTTGAATGTGAAAGCAGTGTAGAACAAATTTTTCCTGCAACTGATAGTCTTAGTTGCTTAGAATGTTGAGAGGTTAAATTACTTGTCCAGAGTCACACAGACAGTATATATCAAGACTGGATTTAAACATGGATTTTCCTGAGATCAACTTGCTTTACCACCATATCACCCTACCTCTCATGGGGAGAGGATTCAAAAGCTAACCTCTCTAAGATCAAGAAAAGTGCCTGGTTTGTTAAATGTAATGGGATTAGCTACATTGAGACTGCATAAAGATGCAACTGAAGAAGAGGTGGAAATTTTAGAATGAGAACCTTTTTGCCTTTTTTCATCAGATGGTTCAGAAAATTAGTCAAAAAACATTTATTAAGCACTGAGGCTATGCCAAGTAATCTAATTACTCATACCTTTTCTCCATGTGATGGAAAACATTGTTTGAGTCCTGGAATTTATTTTTATTTTTCATTATAATATCTGCCTCAAGGGTCAGTGCTATAGAAACCAATGTTTTCTCTGAATTAGGGTCTTGTACTTAGGACAAAAATCTTTTCTGCTCTGCTGTAAAATGTATCACATAAAGTGACTTATCTTGAAAAATGAGGAACCACTGTCTTAAATTGTATAGGGGAATAAGTGAAGTAAAAATAAAAACCAAAACAAAACTCAGAACATTTAAAAAAGACAATCTTTGAAAGTCATCTTGTCTAGGAGGTGGTAAAAAGTGAAGTTTGGCTCTTTGAAATCCTTGAATTCACTTATCTGGCTCTTTTAGCTAGGAATGAACAATTGGCCCCTACACACTGCCTTCCCCTCTTTTCTCCATCACCCTTAAGCAACATCACCAATACTCAGATCTCAGATTTTTGAGGTCTGTTTACAACTCATTCATGTTGCCAGAACAGATGACACAGTGTCTCAGATTGGGAAGGTAGATTTAAAAGTACACACAGAGAGACTTGGTCTTTCCTCCCAGCAGCTTTCATGTTTAAGGTTATTGTATTTTTCTAATCTTCATTTATAAAATGAATAATAATAAATAAATTTCAATAAATGGCTTGAATAATAATTTGGAACTCAATGAATTCTAACGCTTCAAAATGGCCATTTAAATATAAAGTATAACATGAATTATTAACCTATGCTTGCATAGCAGATGCCCCTATACTATTTCCCACACACATACCTAATTTAAAGGATCTACAATGAATCCCTATCTTACTTTCACTTTACTACATTGAACAGTCTAATAATTTTACAACAATTGAAAGGAAAGCATCCAGTAACTGAATTACTTAGAAATCACTCTTCATTCAGATAATGGTATTGTTTCAGATTATAGGCAAGATATACACTCGTATACACTTCTGTATATTCAGATACTAAGCCTATATACATGCATCAAGACTCATAGAGAATACAGATATGAAGGAGGGAAAGACAATGAATTATCCATTTCCTGTGTATGATTAGTAGAGGAGAAAAACTAGCTTGTCTATTGCAAAAAGAAACTTTCTTTCTTTCCTTGGCCAGATAAAAGATCATGTAAATTCAATACACAGACCACTGAAGACTCAGAAATTAAGCCTTTATGAGGTCTATTTCCCTTGGATGTATTTTAACTCCAATATCTGCTTGAGGATAATTTTAAGTTTCAAGTTATAATTTGTCTCAGTAAGTTGTATGACATTGTCTTCCACTGCTCATGGAAAGTGAAACTGACCCCATTTTTTTGCGGGGGGTTGCATCGTCTAGGTCATGAGAATAAGCTTGTGGTTAAAGGATGGAGATGAGTTAGGAGTTCTGGATTTTATTTCCAGCTTCTAGTACAGGCCTCGATACTAAGTCACTGTTCAACTTTTCATTTCACCTCAGAATAATCCCTGATTTCCTCTTCTAAACATAGAAATGCTTATTTGTTTATAGAAGTTGAGATCCTAGGTTGAAAGGCAGTACATACAAGCCAACTATTCATCATTAGATTTATCTTTAATATTATGGAAGAAAAAAGAGACTAAATCTTTTCTCGACATAATTGTTCAATCAGTACATTGCAGGAAACATTATGAATACCTTCTTTAAGTTAAGAGGGAGAACCCACTGTTTTATAATTAGGGTTGCTTAATCCAAATGTCCTGTATTAACTATATGGGTTGTAATAACGTTGGCTTTCAGGGATAGTAACTACAGTAGCCACTTTCTTGTCAGTTGACAATATTAATCTGAATACCTAGCATGTGGCAGGCATTTACTCAAGTGCCTTGTTTCATTGAGTTCCCTAATCACTTGCTTTGGACAGAATAAATTTGTGTTTGTCCTTCATCAGCTCTTTCATTTTTTGTGAGACTAAAACTTGTCAGTTACTGAAAACCCAGCTCCCCTCGATCTCACTTAACAATTAGCTTTTTTTTTTTTTTTTTTTTTTTTTTTTTTAGTGTAGATACATTCACACTAGATGAGGATTCTAGAGGCATCTGACCCTGGGAAAGAAACCCCTGCTGTGACACTGAAAGAAACTCTCAGAAAGAAGTAGGCAAGTGAGCTGATGTGTACATATAGGGATGCCAAAGAAGGGAACAAGTGAAGAGAGGAAGCAGGATTTTTAATACCACAGTTTACATTAAACTGAGAGGGACTCATAAATTTAGGGCTGACCTAAAATGAAAGGTTTTCATGTATTCATTTGAATCTTTCACCTTGATTCTATGATCTATCTCTTTTTATTGGTATCTATCTATGCCCATCACTTATCTGTACTAGGCCAGATGGAGAAAAGAGTTCATGTGTTTTCTAAGGTTGATGTTACTGCCACTGCCGGACAAGAAAAACATCTTAACTCCTTCTCTCCAAGGAATGGAGATCACCTCAGCTATATGACCATCTTTCCATCTTTAGAGGCAGGAATCCTGAAATCGCTCTTCCCAGTGGGAAGGGCAATGTGAAGTGCTGTATTTTAAACATAATTTTGAACATGCGCTATATCTTATTTCATTTAACAAAAAGAAGATTGGATCTTTGTGAAAATTTTAAAAATTACTATAGATGATATCTTTTGTTGTCAAACCTGTACATTATTATTCAAATTGTTCTGTCCTTGCTAACAATGTATTTAATGTAAATGAAATCAGTTGTGATGAATATCAGTATTGCACTAACCAACAGTGCTGTCTTGTCCATGAAAAATCTGCTTTGTAAACCTAAAGGAAACTGTGACAATTAGTATTCATCTGTCGCACTTTTGCTTTTGATAATAAATGTAGATTGTGAACTCGCCACTTGGGTAATGTGGTATTTTTCTGTGTGCCATTGCCTAATATCACACCGAGTTATACTGTGTCATCTTGTGTTACTTTATTTCAAGTCATAGCCAAATATGATATACTGTAACGAGAGCATCATGCTAAGTATGAGGACTGAATTGAAAAATTCTTTCAACCTGAGGACCCAGATTCCTGTGTTGGTATCTTCCTACATTTTTGCTAGGCAATGATAGGATTAAATGCCAAAGGACCATATGAAGCAGCATCTTTCCTTCACTAATATAAAATAGGAGGCATCTTCTTATATGACTCTGGCTTATAGTTAGGATGTTAGTATACTTTGAAATCATATGAAAAGGTCAACTGGGACACATTCACAGTAGTACAGTATTGGTGCATTTAAACTTTCACAACTCTAATGAGAATAAAGGGGGAGATCTTGTCATTAAAAATATGCCTTTAATTTTTAAATGGCAGTTTTCACATTTTCCATTTTATTAGTATATGTTGATAAAACTATATATCTTAAGGGGCTGGGAATTTTCTCATCCTTGATCATTTGCTTGCAAGTAGGATGGATGGGTATTGCAAGAACTCCTACTTATATTATGGCTCATTAATTTCTTTTAATGTATGTGTTGTCCAGTCCGTGTCCTAGGAAAGTCATTTTGCCTAAGTTTAGCCCTGGTCAAAATATATCCACAGAGACATTCAAAGCTGTAGGAATTGAAAATATTTTCAGGGTTGCTCTATGGTAGTCTCAACAGATAAATATTGAAAGTCTTGTTTATAATGATCTGGGCATGTGGAGGCTCATCTGGGCTTTTTCTACATATTTTTAAGGAGGTGAGGAAGGGAAGGAACATATTTTATGTATTCAGCCATCTTGTCATTTTTCATGAAGGACAAGTTGCCACCAACTAGTTATGTAATCGTGAATGAATTATTTTGTTTCTAGACCTCAGTTTTCTCATATTTATGTAGAAATTGGGAAGTCAGGAGGGTTGACTAAAGTAATCTTTAAGAGTTCTTCCATTTCTATAATTCTGTGATTCTGAATCACTAGGTTATTCATTCATCCATCCCATTATAGCTATCTGGTATCTTTTTACCCCCGATTTGAAGGAACTAGGTACTTGTAGGCTAAATTAGAAACTCAAAAATGTGTAAGAAACTAAAATCAGGGGTTCTTAATCTAATTTTCTTGGATCCTTAAGAGGTCTATGAGCTCAGGTGAGAGAAAAATTAGATCTTTCTTTTCACTAACCTCTAAATTAACTTTATCATTTCCTTGAATTATAATTTTTAAAAAGAAATTATTCTAAGGACAAGACAAAGACATTACTGGACTGCCAAATACACACACACACACACACACACACCACACACACACACACACGTTAAAAACCCCTACTTTAAAGAATAACAGTGATAAGATCTTTTATTCCTTTGTCCAGAAAGTGAAGTCCTGGGCTGTAATTACAGTATCATTAATCCAAAGCAAAAAGAAAATATCCATTCTATGGTATCAATGTACATTCATAAAGAAGGACATGCTACTAAATTTTTTCTGTAGCTGTCAATCTTGTTTTTATTTATAAGGTCATATTAGAGTGGCCCCCAGACAGAAAGTTGTAGTCCTTTTAAATGCATTCTATTAAAGTTTGTTTAAAATTTTTGCTTTTGTTACTTTTCTTATCTCATAAACTTTTCCAATTTGGGAGTATTAAGTGACTTCATACAACTGGAGTGTATAGAACATTATGCAAATCATTCATCTTCTAAATATGTGCATTTAGTTGATTTCTTAAAAAAAAAAGAAAACTAAAATGGTTGAATAGTAGTGATTTCAAAGTTGGGGGAGGAAGGAAGAATATTGTTACAGGCTAGGTTTACATATTTGGTAAACATTGACTGAAATCATTGAGCCTGTTCAGACATCAACTGGTCTTCATATTAGAAAATGGATTTCTTGTTGTTGTTTAGTTCAGTTGAGGGTTCAGGTTTGAAATTTTGAAATAGCAAACAACTAGAATATTAAAGGATGAAAATCAGTAGGTTAACTTTTCTCAGAATTGTCCAAAATAAATGCAATAGCATCAGCTTTACGTGCTCCCCTTTCTTCTTTTTAAAGATTTCCCCATATACAGTAAAAGACATATGATTTATGACAGTCCTCTAAAGTTGGACATGTTTACTTTTTAGCATGTTAAGAAAATCCTTTCATTTTGAACTCAGACATTTCTTCGACTAAATCTTTCACCCACATTCAGGTCTACACAGAGGGCCATTGTGTAGAAGCAAAGTGAGTAGCATGACATCATTTTTGCTAAGTCTCTCCCAATAAGAATCTGAGGTAGCCCTGATTTACACAGGAGTTAATGCTGCTGCCACCACTTGGTTTTAAACAGGTCATAAACAACAGACATCCTAATGGCACACATTTTATTTTTAGCAGACTGAGATATCATCTCCATCCTCTGTTGGAAGATTTGTTCAATAAGGTCTATGATTTTGGATTCCTTAGACTTGCTGGAATCATTGCTTCTAATCCAAGCAGTATGTGCTCCTGCCACTATCCCTCTGTGGTAGATAAATTAAGTACATTGGCACTTAGTATAGGGGTATATTTTGGACTGCACCTTTAATGTCCATATGAAGTAGACGGGCACTGTTTTTTTAAAAGGTGCCCAGGGAATATTTCCTTTAAGAGTAAGGGTAGGTCCTGATGTCTGGCCAGATTTCTAGAATCTGGCTGAAAACCTGGTGCAACTGAGAGCTCTGCTTATCCCGACTGGGTATTAGTGTGTTAGCTACCCTATAAACATTTAATTTAATCTTTTAGCCATATTAAAAAAATAAAATAATGAAAGATCATGAGCTCTGAAAGTTACTAAACTCATTTAGGACTTAACTTTGCCATATGGGACACTAGAGTGTTTTAATTCTTAAATTGGAAAGTCTACAGCACAAACTAAGGTCACTATTAGACATGTCTATGGCCATTATTTCATTACTATTCTCTCTCTATGAGGACTTCCGCCATTGTTAACAGTAACAAGCTCCACTGAGCAAACCCTGCCTGCCTCTCAGGTGTGAGGCTGAACTTGATTTTCTGGCCTAATTCCAGAGCCTGCCATTTCTTGGATTTATAATATGCTTGAAGCAGGTTAACTTGAGTCTAGTTAGAGGAGGCAGTTCATAAAACGGTATCTTCTCAGCAGAACCATTTTAGATGAGGCTGCTTACTTGAGTTTGACACTCCTTCTTGGGATAAAAAATAGTCCAATGCTTGCTGAAAGTGCAAGTGAAGTCCAAGCAGCTGGAGAGCTTCATGTTGTTAATCATAGCAGACCAGGTTATGGCTAGAAGCTGTCTCTTTCAGCTGGCAGCCCCTTAAAAAAGGTGTTTGAGCCGACAGCTGACTTCAAATATTTGACTTTTTAATATAAAATAAGTTGGATTACAATACTGGTTTCTATTAAATGTGAGGACATTAATCTCATTCTTGGCATCCCATACCCTGCAGTCCTTTCTGCATATATCCATTGGTTCTCTGGGTCAGGCACATAAGGCAGACAGTCCAACCGATCTTTATATAGGAAACATATGGGCCTGTGAAGAGAGTGACAGGGAAAATTGATCTATTGAAGGAAGGGCTGTGTTAGCAGCATGTCAGACTATGTTGCCAGAGATGTAGATTTGGAAGCCAAGAACTTTTATCAATGCTTGGGGCTTCCAAAGTTTAGAAGTACCTCTTTCATGAGAGTGTGTCATCACTGACAGGTAAAAGGTGTTAGAGGCCAGTAGGACTGCCCTCCTGCTGACTTATTTCTAGTTGAAGTATTTTCAGACACAGTTACTGGCTTAATCCTTGGACCAGATGGCAAGATGCTATTGACTCATTTATACATCAGATAGTTAGGTGAAAGCTAACAGGGAAAAGGAAAAAGAGGGAGGGCATGGAGGTTTGTGGCCCTTATGGACTCCAGAACCTTAGCAAATGCCACCTTTTAGAGTACAACTGACCCAGGTCACCAGGCTTACCAAGGTCATGATATTGAACCATCCAAGTGATATGAATTCTATATCCAAATCTGTGTGGTTTTTACTAAAGGAATCTAAAAATCAAATTTCTTTCCAAAATCTGTAAGCAGCTTACTAGCTGTCTAATATTTCAAGCTTCTCTATTTCCCTCCCCACCCCCACCCCCGCCAATATTCATATATAGTCATGATGAAAGGCAGTCTGGAGAGCACATCACAGACAAGGAATAGAAAATGTTCAGATATAACCAGTAGTCTATGTCACACCGTTGTTTTTTTGTTTTTGTTTTTTGTTTTTTTGTTTTGTTTTTGTTTTGTTTTGTTTTTAAACCAGTTGAATAAGAGCTGCTCTGTAAAAATACACAGAACAAGGATAATATTCTCTTTTATATTTTTTCTAGTTTTCCCTCATGGAATTTTTATAACATTCTTAAATAATAATTTTTTTTTTTTTAAGGATTGTGTTCCTTAGCAAATAAAACACTAATGTATGGGGCAGGGGAGGGGCAGAGGTGAAGAAGGCTTAGTAGACAGGAACAGACAAGATGGAGACAAAAATAAGATAGAATTGTGTTCTACCTGAACAGCTTAGTTTTGACAACTTAGTATTATACTAAGTATAAGGTATATAAGTATATATAAGGTATATAAATGCTAGGTGATTGTCTCACTTGTATTTCCATTTAGCAGCTACATACATGACCAACTATATGTCAGCAAACATTATTAGAGAGACAGACAGACAGAGAGAAAGATAAAATTAAGGCTAAACCAAAGTTCAGCATAGGAAGAAATTTTAGTTGTTAGTCTCAAAGGATGAAAATCCACAAGGTTAACTTTGCAGGAGTCTATCCTCTCTAATAGAAGACCATTGATAGATAATCCTGTCAAAGGAAAAAAGTCTTAGTGCTGTTTAAATCCAGGTGTTTTGGCATTGAGATGCGTCAGAAAAAGTCATTGATCAAGGATGCTTGTTTACATCTGGTTAGCAATTTTGTGATAGTGTACTGGGCTATAATATGAAACATATGAGAATATGATCTCAAGAGTTCTTTGTTAAAGCAATTTATTAACACATTTGTACCTTATTTTCTTATCTAGGAATATAATTTTTGTTTTGCTTACTACCTCTGTGTGTATATGTTCCTATGTATTGTGCCTATGATTGCACACAAAGGCATCTTAGTATATAATTAAAAGAGAATATAAAAATAGGTTCATAAATCTATTCTTGAACTGGAATCTCCTTTATTGTAGCTGAGGGAGGTTGCAAAACTTCACCAAAGTACAGCATGTGAGCAAGTGAAAATATAATCAAAAGGAATTTGATGACAATTCATTATACATGATCTGTTCATCTCCAAACTGCACTTTATCATCTGTTATAAATGTAAGTTTGTGTGACTATGTATGTATGCATATGTGTGTGTTTCAACTAGAAGTTTGAGGAAACCTGTACCCAGTTCTAGTGAAAACTACATAAAATTTGGCAGGAGGTGAGAGGTAGGGATGTGTGTGGAATGAACAAGGAAATAAACAAAAGAATCAGAATTTTAGAATCTGTGTTGGAAAAGCCATATAGTCCAACCTGCAACTAAGTATCCTTTCTACAACTTAACTGGTGTCACTCTAGACTTTACATGAAACCCTGTTTGCCTCTTTGCAACTCTCCCTTATTGCTTCTAGTTTAACCCTATTTAGACTAAGCAATTTGGCTTTATTCCCTCTTTCCACAGATTAACATGTTCAAATGTTTGAAGGCAGGTATTTTGTTTTCCTCCTTAGTCTTTTCTTTTTACCTGAAAATTCTCAGCTCTTTCAACTGATGCTCATTTGGGATATATTGAGTGTTATTATTATCTTGGTTGTCCTCTTTTAGATATTCTATAGTTTCTCATTATCTTTCCCAAAATATAGCACTCAGAATTGAACACTGTATCCCAGGCATGATCTGAAAAGGGCAAAATACATTAGGACTATTAAGTTCTCTAATCTTGAACAATATGTATCTTTAATCTTGGAATGTCCAAGATTCCTTTGTTTTTTTGTTTTGTTTTGGCTGCCACATCATATTGTTGACTCATATTGTACTTCTGGGATATTAAAACTCCTTGATCTTTTTAAGACAAACTTCTGCATTTATGCCTTCCCTGTTTTCTATTCCTGAAGTTATCTTTTTGAACTAAAGTGTAACATTTTAAATTAATCCCTATTAGAATTCGTCTTCTGATTCAATCCAATATTCTAACTTGATGATGTTTTTCTGGATTCTGATTATGTTATAAATGTTAGCTATCTTGCCTCATTTTATATTATCTGCAGTCTTTATAAGCATACTATCTATGCTTTTGGCTAAGTTGCCAATAAAAATTTTAAACAGTATAAAATCAAGCTCAGATTCCAGGAGGAATTTCATCAGAGATGTCCTTACAAGCTGTCATTGAATCATAAATGTATCTCTCAACCAAACTTCATCTCTAAATCTTAGTCACAAGAATAGCTAGCTTCAGACTTCATCAAATGCTTTGCTGTAATTTAATTAAATTATAACTGAAATATTGTGATCTATAAATCGAGCAATCTTTCAAAAATTAAAATGAGGTTAGTCTGTTATTACCTCTCCTTCATGAACTCACACTAAATCTTTATAGGAACGGACTACTTCCTTTTCTAGATGCTTGCATGCTATCTCTTTATTAATATTTAATATAATTTCCCCAAGAACCAAGTCAAATTCACTGGTTTATAGTTTGTAGATTCTATTCTTTGCCTTTAAAAAATGAGGCAAACATTCATTTTCCCTCAGTTATAGTATCCTCTCTTTGTTTCCATAGTCTTCCAGAAATTTTTTATCAGTGAATCAATAATTACATTCATCTAAATTCAAAAAGCATTTGGTAATGACTATTATACACAAAGTTTTATCCTAGGCACTGGAAATACAAAGTTAAAACTAAAATGTCTACCAGTCTTTTCATTACTCTTGAATCATTTATGAAACTGATGACCTGAATTTATCGAGAGAAAGAAGGAAAGAAGTAAGATGTGGGTGGAAGTAAGGAAGGAAAGGAGGAAAAGAAAACAAGTATTTGTTAAGCGTCTGCTGTGTGCCAGACACCATGCTAAGCTCTTTAAAATATTTACTTTCTTAATGTCTCCCTGTTTACTTGGTTTTTCAAGTCTATATTTGCCAATTTTATTCCATTTTTTTTCTGATCCAAAGTTATCTCCTTGGCAGAAAGAAGAACCACAAAAGCCAAACTATGAGTTGAAAAGCTCTGTCTTCTCCATCATCATTGGATCATACACACAGAATACCATTCTTATTTTTTCTTCAATAATCCACTTGCCCCGATATAGCCTTAAGATCCCCCTTGTACTGTTCTTTGTTTACCATGCCAACCCTAACTCATTCTGATGTTAGCATACTTGATTCTGTTCTTATAGGATCATGCTACACACTTTTGTATTCATCCTTCATTATTTTTCCTTTCTTCTCTCTTCTGTATGTATGAGTTTGTTTGTTTGTTTGTTTGTTTTAAATTCTAACTAGGAAAACAAAAGTTGAGAAGTATACTTTGTAAAAGGGAGATGGTATTCATACAAATTTTAAGTTCTTCTAAGGGTTAACTGACTAGCTCAGGATCACAGAGCCAATATATGTCAAGTGTCTGAGGCTACATCTGAATTCAGGTCCTCCTGACCCCAGGGTCAGTGCCACTTAACTGCCCCATAAGTGCTTCTTGAGAAAGCAAAGTCTTTAAAACTCAGAAATGTATACAACTAGGTTCCACTTTCCTACTCTTAGGTACTTTTCCCCTATTTCTACTTCAAAATACTTAAGGCCAAAGAGGTTATATTACCCATAGGTATCTTATACATAAATACTTCTTGTTACCTGGGAGTTCAAATTTGACACAGAATTCCAATGTGATAATGATTTAGCAATTAAATATATGGTTAAATAATATGAGTATTAGTTGCATATTGTCTTACAGTGTGGCCATTATACACTAGACTCTCAAATATATCCCTACACCATTGATATGGGCTTCAGAAATTATGTCTCTTCTAATACAGTGCTTTATATCAGTGGTCTTGGTCAGGAAAATGGGCAAGTGGAGAAATCCAAGGTGAACTATCCTTATCACTAATACACTTAGCCACCTGATAGTACAAATCCTGTTTGTTGCAATGGAATACACCTTTGGAAAACTACTTAGAAGATAAAAAGGTGAGGAGGAGGAGAGGAGAGAGATTTTTTAACATGCTCTAAAATTTTCATTTCTTTCTTTGAAAAATTCATATCAATTAAGTGCTTTTACATAGCTGGTTATAATAACAAATATCTACAATTGTATTTTTTTCTGACCTCTAAAAGCCATCTTATTATGCTCAAGTTTACCAAATGTGCAGACATTTATCAAATGGACCATCAGTAGCCGGAGAAATGCAGTAGTACATCCAAGTTAAAATTTTTGCTTTGATTACTACAAATCCATAGAGCCCTTGGGTCCAGAGCTTCTACTGCAGTGTAGCTATTTGCAAATAGATTTTTATAGCACATTAGTGCTGGAGGAGATTCCAAAGAAAATAGTCCTTTTCAATATTAGAACCAGCTGTGACTTTCTTGAGTTGATGACTCATTCTCTCTCTCTCTCTCTCTCTCTCTCTCTCTCTCTCTCTCTCTCTCTCTCTCTCTCTCTCTCTCTCTCTCTCTCTCTCTCTTCCTCCCTCCCCTTTTCCTTTTTCCCTTTCCCTCTCCCTCTCTCCCCCTCTTTTTTTTTTTATTGACTGGGAAAATGAGGCAAAAGACACACAGAGACTTATTCAAACCGTTGTTTGTTTTGCAAAGGGTATCCTAGTCACAGGCCAACTTGGTTGTACCAATATGCAACTCATGTTTATATAACTTTTTTCTCTTTTAACAGTTCCAATTATAAAAACAGAACCCACTGATGACTATGAGCCTGCTCAAACCTGTGGACCAATGAACCAAGGATTAAACCCTCTCTCTAAGCCATACTACAGCCAACAGATCATGATGCCTCCTGATCCTGGTTCTTGCCTTGTGGCTGGCTTCACTTCCTGTCAGCAGAGAAACACTGTGATGTCATCCTCTCCCAACTCAAGCCCCAAGCTTCATGACCTGTCCTCTTCTGCTTACAACAAGTGCATCACGAATCCAGGCCACAGCCACCTAGGACTTCAACAGCCCGCTGGAGGTGTCCCTACCATCCAGGAAGTGCCAAGGTCTATAGTTGTACACCCAAGCTCTCCTGATCAATCATCTCACATCATGCTGCAGCCGCAGGTGAGTCAACATCTGAGCAGTAGCTGTTCCCTTGGTTACCAACAAACACTCTATCCCAACAGTCCCTCTTCTCCAGTTCCATCTGTTACCCAAGAGTCAACCTATTTGCAGTCCTGCAGTCCAACTCACTCATCCATAATGGGTCAACAGCAGCACCAACTGCCGAAAGTTCAAAGAAATGAATCTCCAACCAATCAGCCACTGTCATTGCCAGAGTTGCATGAGGACAGTAATCATAATTTGGCCCCTATTCCCGTAACGATCAAGCGAGAACCTGAGGAATTGGACCAGTTGTACCTGGATGATGGTAAGTCCTCCACAGCTGTAGAGGCTTGCATTCCACCATCTTGTGGTATCAGTGAGGTTTTTTTTTTTTGTTTGTTTGTTTGTTTGTTTGTTTATTTTTTTAACCATACCAGAATTTTGGAAGGAGGAGTGTGTCCATTAACTGAGTTGTGGAACTATGCACCAAGTTGCTCTGATAGTCTCCGTATGAAAACTAGTTATTTTAGTTTCGTTTGCAGTAACAAAAATATATTCTTTGCTGTGAATCACCACAGAGCTAGCTGCATGACCAACAATTACATTGCAGTGAGCTTAACCACTTAGTCTTGGCTTATGCCTTTGCCAGTGACCTGCACACCTGTCTAACTGCTGGATGATCATCCCAGTGGTAACACATTAAAATTTAAAATGGCCAAATCTGCTGTCTGAAACAAAATATTAACTGCTGAACTTTAGCTAGAAAAGTTCCAATTAGAACTGAGACCTATCCATAAGCATGGCTTTTGGCCCAGCTCTTTAGCCCCTTGGCATTTAAAAAACTACATTTCATTTAGTGACTCTTTCTTCCAGCTATATAAAACAGAACCAAAACAAAACAAAACAAAACAAAACCAAAAATTCCACAACATTAAAATGCTGTGGTGAACTTGTCAGGACTTGGCTACCAAAGATTTATTATGTGAATGGAATGAAGACATAATAAGAAATATGATTACACATTCTTTCTGAACTATGATTTAGTACTCACCGCTGAGTATCCCCATAGTATTCTTAACCATCCCCTCAACTCAACATGTAAGATTCTTCAGAATAGAAATGTAATTGAATATCACATATTAAAGGTTATTTTAAAAGAGAGAAATTTTCTAATTGTGGACAAACTAATTGGTGCCCAAGAACATCTGAATTTAATTGTCTTTCAGGGAAAAGTTACATCAGGCAACTAATTCATTGTACCTCATTTTATTTTATTCTTTTTTGAAAGACTTCTTTTTCTATTTGAAACAATGTGACGCTGAAGCATTATTGACTTGCAATAATAGCATTCTCCTATTTGGTTCTGGGAAAACTCTAATTGAGGTACTAATCAGTCACATGACCAAAAAGCCTGAGGTGTTTTGCTCATTAAGAGTCCAATTCATTAATGCTTTTATGCGACTTGCACAACTCTGTTGCCAGTTGCTTGTGTGGGAGTCAGGGGGTTATTCATAAAGAAATAATTCCAGTTTATCTAGATACAAATTGTTTCACGAACCAAAAACTAGTCACATCTAGAAAATGTAAACCCTTTTCTCCACCCTTCCATTGCTCCTTTACTTCCCTACCATCAACCACACTTAAAAAAAAAAAAAAAAAAAAAAACTGATACAACTGGATAAGATAGAAAATCCTCACAGGAGAAAGATAGTATAAATGATTAAGCTATTTGCATTTATTTCCTCAATGAAGTGAAAAACACCTTTTAATTGCCCTTCCAGAAAAATATTCACTGGATGTTGAATTTTCTTCTATTTCAGAAATTGTCTCCTTTCCTTCCGTGTAGCTTTCTTCCTTCCTTCATTCCTTCGTTCCTTCGTTCCTTCCTTTCTCTCTTTCTCTTTCTCTTTTTCTCTCTTTGTTTCTTCCTTCCTTCCTTTCTTTCTTTCTTTCCTTTTTTTTTTTTAACAGAGGACACTATCAGAAGATAAAGTTTAAAATTGTTTCTCCACTGATGATGATAGAATTACACTGATCCATTAACATTCTCTCTTCTCATCCTCATTTGTCCAGTGTTATCCATTTTGGAAGGGCCATGACTGGGGATAGAATGCAGTCAACCTTGGAACAGAGAATAGCTAGCTACCCTTCATAGGAATTGAATCCATGATTGTAGCTTAATTCAATTCAGCAAACATTTATTAAACATCAACACAATACAGGTCACAAATAGCCACTATCTTCTAAGAATTTCTTTTCTACTAGCATGTGCACAGATAAGTAGACATAAAATAAATTTAGGTGGGAAAGTCCATCAACAATTCAGGGGATCAAGAAAGACTTGGAATTGGAGATTATACCTAAACTGAGTCTTAAAAATGGTTATTAATAGCTAGTATTCACATGGTATTTTAAGATTGCAGAGAGCTTTTATAATTACTTCATTTTATTCTAATGACAACTCTGGGAAGCAGGTGCTATTATTGTATTTGTTTAAGAGATGAGGAAACTGAGGCAGAAATTTAGCCTAGTTAAGTGTCTTAAGGCTGGATTTGAAGTCTGGTCTTCCTCATTCCAAATCTAGTACTCTATCCACTTTCTCACCTAGCTGTCTCTATTATAAGAGACCTCGTGGTGCTTGATTTTGGCCAGTGAGTAAATGGGCCATAGCAAATAAAGCATGCTGTTTATAAAAGAGACAGGGACAAAACTGCCAGCACTTAAATGTTTACTCATTCAGATGAAAAATAGAATCCTGGGAAGTCTTTGCCCTACTCACTCTTGATAAGGTCAGCTTCATGGTTACATTATCAAATTAAAAATTTTTGCCCTAAATCATATAATTTGGTCTAAAAAGAACTAGTCAGATGCTTCTTTTACCATGTGGATTAGATATGTGTTTTTAAAGAATTTCTAATTGGTGTTTCTATAATATCAGTCATATTTCAACTCCATCTCAAGAAATATAAAAGACAAGTGATGATACTGTGAAAAGAGTACCATGAGAAAGATTGACACCTTCACTCTTGCCCACATCCTTCTTTTAAATCAGCTGCACTTCCAGTATCATGCTTAACAATTTTCTAGGAGTACTTTGTTTACTTATAAGTTGGTATAGTAAAAATGTTTTGATTTATGTGTGAATATTCCATTTTTAATTTATTTTTCATTCTACATATCTCACATAACTACTACTTCTATTCCCCACAAAGGTGAGTGGGGCACAAAGTAGCCATGTCGGTCATGACCCATTTACTCATCTCTGTGGCAGACAATTCTGTTAGTACTTAAATTGATCAGTGGTAAATATGACTATACCTCATATCTCAGTGAAACTGAGCTTTGTCATAGACAAGAGACCCTGGCTTTCATCCTAAACTTATTCTGCTTGTTCTTTCCCATAGGGCTTGATTTTTATGAAATGCTAAATGTGTGATTTGATGCTAGCCTGCTCTATGCTACCAAACATGTGGACATAAATTCCCTGTCCAAATTCTAAAAAAGATAGCTTGTCTTCTTCTGTGGAATTTTCTGGTGACTTCTAAATTTTTCTCTGAAGGATATCAGTTTTTGTAACCACTAGGAAGCAAAAGTGACTTTCTTAGAGCATTTTTTTTTTAATGGCATAGGAAAACTGTCTTGGAGGAAGCCACCATTCAGCTATTTTCATGTATTTGGTCATTCATTTATTTACTCCAAAAATACAAATACATTAATTCCCTAAAAATACAGTGTTTGTTATGTAGAAAGAGCTATGCTAGACATTTCTGGTCCTTGCTCCACCCAAGTAGCACTGCCAGAGCATTGAGTCACCTGGGTTCTAGTATCCATTCTGATATTAAGCAGTTGTGTGCAGGCCACTTGACTTATCAGCCTTGTTTTCCTCATGTGCAAAATGAGAATGTTGAACAATGGAAAGAATACTAGACTTGGAATCAGAGGACACACTGAATTCTGGCTCTACTATTTTACTACTCAGGCAAAAGTCATAACCTCTGTAGACCTCAGTTTCCTCATCTGTAAAATCAAAGAGGTGGATTATATGGCCTCCCTAAATCTTTTTCATTAAGAACATGGATTTCTGGGGTCCTTCTTGCTCTATTATTTCATGACTCTAATTTTCTGCCCCCTTTCAAAACTTCTCAGGTGCTTCATCCTCTTTTTATGTAAATCCAGAGTTGTGAGAATTGTGAGAACACAATTAGGTTGAATTTTAATGGCCTCTGCACTTCTGCCTCAATATGTCTTCTGGTGCTGATTTCAGCAAAGGTTTTCATATATGTTATTTGCACACTGACTTGAAGATTAAGAAATAGCATCCAGCTTGTGTATGGGAGTTAAAAAAGAAGACTAGTGAAACAGCATCAATTTTTCTGGTGTTTGAATTATCATATTGACCCAAGTACAAGTTATATCCCTAAAATAAGAACTGTATAAAAGGGAAAACATATGTAGAGATATTTGTTTGGAAGGAATTCTTCACTGTTTTATGCCTTGGTTGTTTGTGGCATTCTGTGAAACCTGTGCAGCTGTTTTCAGAATATTACTTTTCTATGGCATAAAATAAAATGCCTAATATTACAAGGAATAATAAGGTTTAGTTTGATAATAGATATTAAAAAAACTTTTAAACACAAGTTCATGGACCCTAAATAAAGAACCCTGGCTTAGAGCTTGAAAGGAGTACATGGGGAGAAAAAAGGATATCAATTATAAATACTCTTAGGTGATACACGGGGAAAAATGATATCAATTATGAATCATTCAGGTTTTTTTTTTAAGGTTTTAAAGGGGTAAAAGTGTGGGCTATATTCAGAATAATGTATCTCATGTATAGGATTAGGATAATAGCTTTAGGGCTGAAATAGACTTTAGCAGAGGATTTACATGAGCACAAAGATTTGTAGGATCATTGATCATTGAAAGAAACCTTTGAGGTCTCCTAATCCAATATTCTCATTTTATGGATGAGGAAACTGAAGCCCACTAGATTAAAATGATTTGCCAAGGTTATATCGGTCAAGTTAATGGCAAAATCTGGATTCAAACTCGGGTTATTTAATTTCAAATTTAATGATCTTTCCATTGTACCACCGTACCTCTTAAAAATTATCTTCTCCCTTTATATTCAGAAAGGATAGATTTGATTTCAAAATTTCTTAAAATTCTATTCATTCTCTCTCTCCCCTGAACTTCTCCTTTTGGATAGTTTTTTTGAGGATAACTAAAAAGATGGAAATCAAGGATAAGCCCAGTGAAGTTTATTTTATGGTCTTATAGATAATTTTTTCCTTTTAAAATTGTTTTTAAGTTTGAATTATAGCTTCTATTTCCATTTGCTTTTAAATATTTCTCAAGCTACATATTAATACAAGATTTTTTCTTCCTTCCTTCCTTCTCTCTTCCTTCTTTTTAAAAAAAAAAAATTTTAGCCTATAAGATAGATCAAGATGCTATTCACTCTTTTTGATCTAAATCAGGTCCAAGATTAGGTCAAATTTTTTTTTTATTAATAGCTTTTTATTTACAAGTTATATGCATGGGTAATTTTATAGCATTGACAATTGCCAAACTTTTTGTTGCAATTTTTCCCCTCTTTCCCCCCACCCTCTCCCCTAGATGTCAGGATGTAGGTCAAATATTCTAAAGACGTTCCTAAAAAAAACAGCTAACAAAGTTATGAGAATATCTTGTATATAAAAACATATTTATGTATTCTTTTCTTTTCTTTTTTTTTTGCTGAGGCAATTGGGGTTAAGTGACTTGCCCAGGGTCACACAGTCAGGAAATGTTTGAACTCTGGTCCTCCTGACTTCAGGGCTGGTGCTTTATCCACTACACTAACTAGCTGCCCCCCAAAAACACATTTGTATATATGAATATACACCATTAAAGCCTCAAAAACCAAAATCTTAAGATGAAAAGTAAATGTTTAATTTAAACATTCTCTTTGGAAAATAAGCAATATTTCTTATCCTCCTGTAAGGGAAAAAAGTCTACTCCAGAGTTTGAAAATAGAATTGTATTTGTATTCACTCTGAAAAAAAAAATCCTTTTTAAGTTAAAGATCTCTATAATAGTCAGTCTTGACATGTACCTTGAAATGCATCACCACTAGGCTTTATGGCTCACAAGGTTTCTAGATGACAAAATATTGGCTCTAACTTGTACACCAGACCAGAAGCTCCCAGCCAAGAAACATAAATAAGTGGAAGATTGATCTAACATTTTAATAATTGTTCTCATTTCATCCTCACAACAACACTATTAAGTGCTGTTATTATTCCTGTTCTACAGAAGGGAAAACTGAGGCCCTGAGAGATTAAGATATTTGTACAGGTCACTCAGCTAGATAGGAGGCAGAAGTCAAGCCCCAGCCTTTGTGACACTTAAATTTGGTGCTTTTTTCTCTATACCATAATAGTGCAAAGTAAGAAAAGCACCATTTTTCTTAAAGAATTAAATAAGAATTCCTAACCGTCCTTAACTGGCAGTCCAGGTGAAAGTGAAGAACTTCACACATTACTTCTAAGTGATTGTACTATAAATTGCCCATTCCCAGTAAAAATATCCTTTAGACTCTCATCAGGAAAGCAGATTATAATGCTCATTTCTTTCTTTAAACCATTACCAAGTGTGGCTAATGGCTTCACCATTTGTTTAGACATTTAGTATATTAGACTTGTCTAATAGCATCTAAAGCATCTTAAGATATAGTAAATTTAAGAAGCACTTTAGAAAAGCATCTCCACTTCTAATGAGTATTGAAAAGGCAACCTGTTACTTTATCAGCTGAATATTTGCAGTCAGGGACCTCAAGCTAGTGGGAAAATTACTGTCATAGGCCTTCATTCAGAATTCATATTTACAGGTAGTCCCCAAGTTATGAATGTTTTGTGTTCTATATATTTGCTTTTAGATAGTGGATTAGAACTCAATCCATTTCTTCATATGAACATATTGTTAAAATATGTCTCTAGAATAAATTTATAATATAAAATGAATAAATTACATTTCCCAAAAGCTTGCTTAAAATGTAATAAAGTGAAAGCAAATTGATGGAAGTCTAGAGCCCTGAGATTCCCTAAATTCAGTGCATCATCCCATCCCACAAACTTTGGGAAACTTAGTAGAGACTCAAAGAGTCAGGGCAGCTTCAAATAGAAGTATGAAGAAGACGCTAGTCTGAGGAAGAAGGAACAGAAAAGCAGGTAAAGGAGGTACAGTTATCTCCCTTATGATAGCAGTCAAAGATTACATGTTTTAGAAGCTTGCTAGTTTTTTTATTCATTATCGTCAATAGAGTTCTCCCACCCACTCCCACACATATATACTGTAGATCTCAGAGAATGGGTAGGTATATTCTATGTGCTACAATTCTACAGGGGAAACTAGCCCAGGAAGGAAAGCCATTCAGAATAAAATTCAGAAAATGTAAGGAGAAATAATTTTCATTAGAAAAGGGGAAATTGATGTGGACACATAAGGAACTCACCAACCAGCCAGAATATTTTTAATGAACAGAAGATGAAAATAAGGCCATTAATGATGATGAATATAATATGACAGTCTCCATAAAATATTGTCAGGAGTGCCAAACCTCAGAAGAATTGAGGCTTGCAAAGAATGCTAAATAAAACAAATAGTTGTCAGTAGTTAATTCAGAAAATTATCAGAGATAGGATATGACTACTACATAGAAAGGTGATATAATAAATAGCAGTGTGATAGAGAGAAGGCAGAACTTATCAATTATAATTTTTACTGCTCAGCCAAGGAGAATGATCTTTATTGTAGAAATGACAAAACAAAAAGACTAATAGTGAGTCAAAACCCAAGAGAAGTAGGAAAATAAAATTTGAAGCTGGGATTGTTGGACCATTGTCAGTGATTTTAAAAGACCATGGAGAAATAATCTCAATTATATAAAGGAAGGCAACATTAAAAGACTTCAGAATTTGAGTGATAAATGAACATTTATTATTTTGGAGGTAAGAATGAGGCATATTTTTCATATATGGCCAATATATAGATTTATTTTGTTTAGTTGTACTTATTTTTTTACAAGAGGGAATATTTTCTACTTGGAAGAAGAGTCATGGGGAAGTCAGTAATGTTCAAAAAACATCAATAAAACAGTTTTTAGAAAAAGTAATTGGGCAGAAAGTAAATTATTTTAGAATGGAAACAAGATAAGCTGATTTTCATAAAAAGAAAAAAATAGTATTTACAAATATAGGTTACTTTGATTCTTGTCAAAATTCTAGAATGTATCATTAAAGGGATAAGTGAATATTTAGAAAAGGAAGATTACAGAAAATTAGTATGACTATCAAATACAGTTCAGACTAGATTAGCTTCCAGTGAAACTTTTTTTTTTTTTTTTAATGAAAACTATTTTGAAAGGATGACTAACCTGGTAGAACAAGAGAATGATTCAGTCTATCTAGAATTTACTAGAGCATTTACAGATTCTCTCATTCTATTATTATGGACAAGATGAAGAAACATTAGCACTGGTTGAATGATCAGATCTAAAATAATCAAATGGGCTCATTGTCAACTTGGAAAGGGTCTTCAGTGGCGGACCCCAGTTTTTTTCTGTATGGTCTTGTTAATTTTTATCAGTGATTTAGGTACTGCCATCAATTGCATGCTTATCCAATTTTCAGATGGTACAAATCTAAGATTGATAGCTAAATCATTGAATGACCAAGTTGAAATTCAGAACATTGGATCATATCTGTTAAGATGAAATTTAATAAGGATAAATATGAAATCTTACTTTTGGATTCTAAAAATCAATTTCACAAATGAAAAATTAGGAAAGACATGCCTAGGTGATTGTCAGAAAAAAAATCTGAGAATTTAGTAGACTGCAAGCTCAAGATGAGTCAACAGGATATAGCAGCCAAAAAAAGGTCAATTTATCTAAAGTTGAATGAAAAGGGACACACACTATAAGTTTAAGGTTATATCTACTATTTGTTATCAATTGTGGGTACTATATTTTAGAAAGAATATTAATAACCTGGAAAGTATCCAGAAAAGTGGGGAAGGTGTTATCAATGAGGATGGTTAAAATTTTTGAGTTATTGACATATAAAGATCAATTAAGGAAAATGGAAAATTTGCCCTAGAAAAGAGAAGAGAATGATAGACAAAGACAGAGACACACACAGAGAGAGAGAGAACAATAGAGAAATTGAAAGGGGACAAAATGTAAGCTTAATGTAATCACGGAAAAAAAGTCTTAATGATTAGAGTAATCCAGAAGTCAAATGTACTGCCTCAGGAGGAAGTATGTTCCCTTGAAGACCACTGGAGGTCTTCAAGCAAAGACAAGATGACCACTATGTTTTAGAGAAAATTCTTCATCATGAATGGATTGGACCAGACTGAGATTTTTTTCTAGTTCTAAGTTTATGTGGTTCTGTGACTCAGTAATAGAGTTTCTTGCAGACTAATATGTGTAATATGTCACCAGGGGCTGCTCCTCTTTTTGCTGTAGCACTGATACGAAAATTCAGCCATTCAAATGCAAGAAAGCTTGGTTGATGCTTGCATGCAAAAGTTAAGTCTTATAGAACATATAAACTCCTGTCAGTTTAAGAAGCAGTGCCTGAAGATCTGGAGACAAATAAGCTTGTAGTGTCTCTGGCCCAACCAGAAATGCCTCAGGTAAAGCTGATCTCATTATATGTTCAGCACTTTTTAGTTGGTGAAAGAGGATTACTTGGGCAAATTAAACTTTGGGAGTGACAGGGTTATCTGAATGGAATCTCCAACATGGGGAGGTTTTACCTTCTTCATGGACTCCTTCAAATCCATCTAGAACATTCTCTAGATAGAACAGATTGCCAAACTTTTGGAATTGCAACATCCTATTGTTATTTGTTTGATTTCTCAACACCTTCATCCCCCGCCACCCCTCCTTCCCCAACCAAAATAAAAAATGAATTCTATGAGTACAGTGATTATATATCCCTGATTTTCCAAGACAGTCCTAATTTCAAGAAAGAAATGTGTGCTTTTAACAGGAATTATTCTTTGCCAGATTGTGTGTTCCAGTTTGAATTGTGAAAACTTAGTTGTACTTTGTAAGGCTTTTGTTTGGTTTTGGTTTTATTTTTAATTAAAGTAAAATAGAATTAATTTTATTCTGAATATTTTAAGTTTATCCCTTGAGATAATTGGGGGCATCTTAGAATATTTTAAAACTGGGGTTGGGCATTTCATATTTAGAAGATAGCCAAAAATAAGCTTTCAGTAGAGGGAAAAGATGTGAACTTGCATATATCATGGAAAAATGTGTTTACATGTGCTTTTATCTACTTTAGTTCAACTTAAATTTATAGCCTACCTAAAAAGAATATTCTTTAAAAAAAAAAACAATGAATTTTAAAATTAGAACTGGAATCCTCCTGTTTTAAGCATTTTATCTTTATGAGCTTTTGATAGAGAATTGGATTAAAATTATAAAGTCTTAGGTGGAGAGTGAGGAATCATATGATAGAAAGTATGAAAAGAGGGGGAAGAGGCTATATCTGATGTTGGAAAGGTCAAGGGAAGATTTTTTTTTTTTTTTTTAGGATAAGTAGACCCAAGAGTGTTAGTAGACAAACAGAAAGCAGCCAATAGAAAGGAAGGGATTGAAGGTAAGAGATATAAGGAATGACTGATTGAGCAAAGTCTTGGAGGGGATGAGAGGGTATGGGCTTAAGGGCTTAAGGGAAGTGGTATTGGCAAGGAAGAAGCCCACTTTTTCCTTTGAGAACTGAAAGAAGGGGAAAAAATGATATGGGAAGACTGTAAGGGAAGGAAGTAAATAAATACATAGATATTGGGCTAGGAGAATAGGGTAATACTGAAGAAACAGGTTAAGGCAGGATCATATGAAAGGATTTTTTAAAAATTTAAAGTAGCCTGAACATATTTGTAAATACAGGGTAAGAAACTGATCAAGAAGAAAAGTTTGAAGGTGAGTAAGCAAGGAAATGATAAGAGATAGGTGACAAAAATGCTGAGAAGATATGAGATCAAATGAACAAGTGAAGGGGTCTATCTTGGCAAAGATAAGAGTGATCTCATTTTCTGAAGACAAAGGGAAGTAAAAAAAATGGATTATGATGAGAACAAAGAACAGATTTAGGAGGATTAAAGCACTGGGTGACATTTAGCTTATTATAATTAGAGAGGGGAATTTTAAAAGTAAGGATATTGGAAATAGTGCATTTTTAAATGGTGATAGGGTCTAAATAGTGCCCTTTCGTATGAGTGATTAAGGTAGGACAAATACAGAATTGAGACTGAAAATTGAAGAAGCCATGTTATTAAAAGAACCATCAGTGTCAATATGGAAATCCCTGAAAGGGATGACAAGGTTTGAGAAGGAGAGGATAGGCCAAGGAAAGTGGCAGAATATTTAGAAGATCAATAGATGTCTCCAACAAGTATCAAGATAGGTTAATATTATCTCAGGGTAGGAGAGTTTGTTAAGTAGTGGTACCACATGAAAGGTTCAGAAGTGAGAATCAGAAAAAAAGTAATTTATATCCTATCACCCTTTCCTAAAATAGGAAACAAAATGCCTCATACAGGAGAAAATGATGAGAATTATTTTACAAGTGAAAAACAAGTTTTTTATTGCCAGGAGATAAAAGGAATGTAGGGGGAGAGATTAAGGATGAAGGATAGTTTTGTAACACAAAAGCAGGGATTTCAGAGAATATGTCTATCATGACATATTAAATATATCACACACATATATATAAAGAATAGATATAATTGAAGAATAATGTGAACTAAAGAGGAAGGAAATAGCAATGGAAATATTCTGATTGATATGGGTTAGGGAAGGAAGAGCCTTTAGGACCACAGTGGACCTCTTTTTGATGCTGAAGTTTCTATATGATTTTTACTTCCACAGATTTTGAATTTGGTCATTTGCTATGGGTTATTATTTTTAGTGCTCAAATATCTAGGGACTGTTTTTTTTTTTTTAATTTGTCTATTAAACTTTTAAAATTTATATTATGTAGCAGTTTATTATAATATTTTAGCTTTTGAGAATCTATCAAAATGACATCTGTCCATAGTAGTAGTGTATTGGTACCTGGAAGCATTAATAATATACTTTCCGAAAAGCCACTGTTTTGTCAAAATAAACAGATAAAGCTCTGGGATATGGGAGAATCTATTATGTAGACCTTATATTTCCACCTTATTTGGAGTTTAAAATAACCTTTTTAATCATCTCTTCTATGAGTATGGATTTCCATAGAGCTTATAAACATAAAAATACTTATTTCAGTTTTGAGATATTTTGTTCTTTTCAAAGAGATTCATAAGTCCCAAGTTCAAGGTTTTGACTTCTCAAAGAACAAAATATGGGAAAACCACAGGAATTACATTATTAAAAACGTTGACCCCAAAGATGCCTTCACTTTAAACATATATATTTAAAATTATGCCTTAAAAGCAGCAGTTCATAGATCATGACCCCTTTTACTAATGTTTTGAATATTAATGTTCTGGTCTACTGTCTTAACCATAGGGCAACATTAATCTTTTGTGTATAGACTGTTTTGCACGTAGTAGGCATTTATTAAAATATTTCTTGAAGTAGATTATTCAAATTTACTCATATGTCTATGTTCATCAAGATAGTAAATTTTAAACCAGTTGGCAAAAAATAATGTACTGTGGTGTATCTTTGAGGTTCTGTAGAGTTTAGATCTAGAGTTTATTTGAATGGAGATGGTGGAGACAGAATTCTTGTTTTGTTGAAATGGGTCCCCTTTCACACAACTCAGTTTTATGATTAAGGTTTCTAGCTCTCAAGGAAGTCAGCCTATTTTGCTCTCCTTTTCCTTTCTTGTCTCCCTCTCCCCTTCCCTAGACTTTGACAATGAAGCCTTTGAATAATAAGTGAGTTCCCTCATTTCCAGGGGGTCCAGATGCCACTAGAACAAAATGCAAATAGACTGGGAAGGGCAGAAACACAGTCTACCCCTAGTCTGGATGGTGAGTTTTCCTTTCCTTTTCACTCTCTTCTCTCAGATTGAGCAGCTCTGGGAAAAAACAAAAAGCTTTCCTCATGGAAAATTTTACTCATCTGGCCGTGTGCCTATGTCTTGAACCTTCCACATCTCTAATGATGATTGAAAGAATACTTATTACTGTGATCAAACATGCTGAGTCCTTAACATTAAGGTTGTAGATTACTAGTGATGGATAGAAAAAAAGAATTTGAGAATGCAAATAATTCATTAGGGTCAACCCTTTAATGGACTTGAAGGTCTATCTTTGAATGGCAGGATATAAAAACTAAACCACAAACCACCAGGCTACTGACATTGTTGTTTCAGCAGTCTTCGGAAATAGGCTCTGTGGAGACCCATGAAAAAACCCAGACTCATCCAGTCCAAGGCATGAAGTTTCCCAATGGAGGAGAAGCTATCATTACTAACTTCATCTGTGATTAGTATCACAATGTATGCTGGTATACTACCATAGGATACTCGGATGTGTTAGAAATAAAGACTGCAGATGAACTTTCCAAATATATATGGTTGGCATGTTGACAAAGTTTTAGATTTTTCATTTACAGTGGAATAATTAGCATCATGTTTCATTAAAACAGGTTTTATAAAATGGAAGCTAGTCTGTTTTGGGATGGTTTGACATAGTAGAAAGAATAGGAGTTGGAGTCAGAGAATGTAAATTTAAGCCCTTGGTATCACTCACTAGTTACAGATCATGATATTATAGTTCTAGAACTAGAAATAACCTCAAAAAACATGCAGGTCCTATCACCTCATTTTACAGATAAGGAAACTGAGATTCAAGAAAAGTTAATGGCTTGACCAAGTTCACTAGAAAATAAATGACAGAGTCATCAAGATTTAAATCTATGTCTTCAGATTTCAAATTCATCTTGTGACCTTAAGCAAGATACTTTTTCTTGAGCCTTAATTTCTATTCAATAAAATGGCAGAGATATGTTCTCTTACTGAACTTTTATGAGTCATTGTCAAGATACATAAGGTCATATATGTGAAAGTGCTTTGTTTGTATTAAGTACTAAAACATTCAGGAAATGCTTATTAAAATGAATCAAATTAAAATCATGTGGAGAGAGCTAAAATATTAACCAATAAGTTATCAGAGACTTAGATGTATTGTAATTCTGTTGTAAGCAAGTTAATAGAAAGGGGAAAACTAGTTTCAAATTCTATTAGTTACAGTATCTACATTGACTCAGTAGTCATAGCAACATTTTTCTCTAGTATTTTTGAAAGTAGATGAATTTGCCAAGGCAATCAAGGCATGAAATAAATAGGGACAGCAGTTGCCCCATTAATTAAAAGAAATTCAAAAAACTATGGAAGAACTGAAAATGTCATCTGAGTCAGGATTCAAAATGGAGGGCTATCTTTGGCCACTGTAAATATATATCAAAGAAGTCAGAGATTTTAATCCTGTAACACGTTAATTAGGATTTTACTTCCAGTATCTTTTTTCTCTATGTTAGAGGGTAGGAAACAAGGTTCTGTAAACTTTATCAATTGGCTTATAGGATGATTTGCCTTAAATATTGTAAGCTTTGAACTACTTGCTTTCATCTTTCCAATAGAAATGTCAACCACAAATCCTATAGCTTAAATATAGTTGAATAGGAAAAATTAATCATCTTGCTGCCACATTTTATTAAGTTTCTCCCATTACTTCTTCATATTGAAAGTTGTTTAGAATCATTCATTTTTGGTTAGGGATGGAAACAAGTGGAATAAAGAATTAGAAAGAAGGTTTTGATGGACTTTGGGTGATTCAGTACCATTTAAGTCCATTCATAATCCTGGTTTTGTGCCAAAGAAAACTTGTGACTAGCAAAAGCAAAGACAGACCTAAGAAATATTGTTCAGATATGACTCTTCATCTAAGCAATGTGAGATTTGTCTGAAATATTTTTAACATTTGTCATGGGCAAACCATGTAATAATAGTCATTGGTCAAGCATTAGTGTATGAGGTCCTTGACCTCACATGATTGCAATTCCTTTGTAAGTACAACAGTTGAATTTTCCCTTTTCTGTCTCTTTTCTAAAAGTCAGTTTTAAAAGGACATTATCTTAATTTCAAAACAGCTTTTACACTACTATTCTAAAACTCCATGTGCTTTAATTTTCTTTAGTCTTTATACTTTTCAAAAAAAGCTCTCTGAACTAATATTGCTCTCTGCAGATGCATTCAGCATCCAGTATTATTTAGTAGCAAGCTACTATGTTGTGTCATTTCTGCAAAAGGCAATAAAGTGAGGCATTGAAATACATAATAGAGGCATTCAGCAAAGTCCTGCTGTTGATCGACAATCAAAGATTGGAGTCTCTTTGGGGAGAAAACGGTGTCCAGAGCAGTTAACTGTTCTGTCTATATCTTTTTGAAATAGCATTTCTGTAATAGAAAACACAGCTAGCCACTGTAACACAAATTCTTCATTCTACCGCCTTGACCTTGCTTTCATCAGGAGGGTTTGGTAATAGGGAGCTAGATTCTTCAGTGATCACTTTAAAAGGAAAGCATCTCTTTTCTTATGTAGTCCTTTGAAACAGTAAATGGGCCTGCTTATGGAAATCCATTATGGAAATACAGCACATTGGCAAGTAGAGATATGGACTAGTTTTAATTATTAATGACACAAACTTTGGACTGATCTGGAGTTGAGAAAAAGAGATCATCTCATTTTTAGCCAGACATTCCCAACAAGCAGTAAATTATGAAGTATTATCACTATCACTGTCATGTGACACTCACATTTTGTACTTTAAAGAGTGCTTTCACTTTCCTTTTTTATCAATTGATCCTCAGAACCCTCTGATGGGACAAGTATTATTATTGCCATTTTTCAGGCAAGAAAACTGAGAGATGAAGTGATTTCTCCTGTTGTCAGGGAATTAGACTGAGACAGAGCTAGGAGTAGAATCCAAGACTTCTGAATCTTAGTTCATTGTGGTTTCTCCCACAGTAGCCATCATTACCCATAGGTAATTCTTTCTTACCAATGAGTGATTGAACAAAGACATGGGCTTCTCAGTCAAATTTTAATGACAAATTTTTCATTTCAAGTTAGGGAAAGTTGGATAATCAGTGAAGTCTTTTTTTTTTAACCTTATCATAGTGTATTTATATTATTAAAAAAAATTTTAAATTGTGTATCTTTGAGATTTAAGAAAAGCTGTAAATGTACAGATATGCAAGATTTGATTTCAGTTCAGCCCATTGACATTGCTTTCTTGAGTGAGAAGGGAAGCTTGAATTCAACAAGTTATTTATGGTGCACCTAAAGACTGCATTTTTTGAAAACATCTCAGAGTTGGAAAAAAAATGGTCAAAAACAAAAGCTTCAATCTGAAATGTTTTTAATCCACAAGTACCCTCCAAACTAAATGACTTCCATGCTAGCTCTGTTACCTTTGGTAAGTGGTTTAATCATTAGATTGTAAGCTCCTTGAGGACAGGGATTGCTTTTCTTTTGCTTGTATCATCATTACTTTGCACAATAACTGATATATAGTATACATTGCTTGATAAACTATATTAATAAACATAAAGCTTAAAATATGTTATACAGTGCTTAATAATTTCTTACTGAGGGCCAACTAGGTGATGCAGTAGATAGAGCACCAGTCCTGAAAGTCAAGAGGACCTAAGTTCAAATCTGACCTCAGACACTTAACACTTCCCAGCTGTGTGACCTTGGTCAAGTCACTTAAACCCAATTGCCTTAGGGGGAAAAATTCTTACTGACTGACTAATGTAATATAAAGGTATAATAATAGTACCCACCTCCCTGAGTTATTGTGAAGATAAAATGAGACAATATTTGTAAAGCACTATACAAATCTTAAAGCCTATATAAATACTAGTTGTTGATATTAATATATAGACAGTAAGTCTATGTCCCTACCATGTATATAAGATAGCTAGAAATAAGTTATGCTTGTTTATTTAAAAAAAATCTTCTTGAGGAAGTAATAGCTGATTATGTCAAGGGTTTGTGACTTCATCAGAGTAGGGATTTTCTCAACCTATATGGATTATAAGTCTTCCATACCTTAATAAATTGGATTTTTTTTTGAGAGGCAATTGGGTTAAGTGACTTAATCAGGATTACACAGCTAGTAAGTGTTAAGTATCTGAGACCAGATTTAAATTCAGGTTCTCCTGACTTCAGGCATGGTGCTGTATCCATTGCACTATCTAGCTGTCCACCTTCCCTTAGTAAATTTTTTAATGAATTTCTACAACCAAAAAAAAAATCATCATTTTGGAGGAGGACATCCTCCTGGTGATGATCCTCTCTGAATTTATACAGACTGAGTATTGGACAGCAGACATAAGAATCCATTATCAAGTCAATACTTGAAGTCTTTCTAATGATTTACTGGCATAACCTTTGAGAAATCAGATCACCTCTACATAATGGGAAAGAACTAGAATATGATTTGATCTTGTATTTATTCTATAAAAATATGTCTATATTTATGTAAATAAGTAAAATGACACAATTATGTGTTTAGGTCTCTACTAATAGAATGAAGTTCTTGGAGAGGGAGAGACCTTTTTTTTTTTTTTTAATTTAGGTTCCAAGCACAATCCCTATCCTCAAGGAGCTAACACTCTAATGATTAAACCACTTACCAAAGGTCACAGAGCTAGCAAGAATCTGAGTCTGAATTTGAACTCAGGTTTTCCTCATTTAAGGGCTATAGCTCTAACCACTGTGCCACCTAACTGCTTCATGTAACAATTGCTCATGACCAGAAAATGAACATATTTTTCTCATCTGCAACTGAGTTCTGTGGGTTGCTGATGTTAATTCTTAATTTAAAAACATAGCCAAGATTGATGATGATGAGAATGACACAATTTCATTGTGAATGTTAGACTGAATTTTTTGGCCTTAGATGATATTATATTCTATATCCATATCATTACTAGATTTTGTCCTTGATTTAAAAGAATTCTTTTCTTCCCCTTTTGTCTGATGCTTTTAACTTATTAGAGTCTAAACAAGGGTTCTTACTTCCAGCCTAATCACATTGTTAGACTTCTCCCACACAATGAAGGACAGAAAAAAACTAATTCCAGATAATAACCCAGAACATTCCTTCTTATCAGGTCCTGGGAGACTCTAGCTAATCAAAGTTTGATATTCATTCAATAGAACAAATACAATCAAGCGTCCTCTTTTATCCCAACACAAGCACTGAGAATTATCTTTCCCATAAGCATATTGCAATATTTTGCTTTGTTCTGAAAGTGGAGCCCTACAGTAGCCCATGCTATCATCAGTGACAGTGTAGCTGAGGCCACAGAATATGTATATATGTGTTATCAGCTTCTAATAACTGTCCTCTTTTCCCAGCCCGTTTTTTGCAAGTCTTTGCCCTGGAACTCCCCTCTATCAGGCTGTTGCAGCTGCTGTTGTTATAGATATGGCAGGAAGTAGGTACCGGAAAACAGTGAGAACTCAGCCCTCAGAAAAATCGAGAGATGCCTGTGATTTACCCAAGCCTCTGGCTCCAATCAAAGCCAGTTGCAGGGAGGAAGGCAGAAGGCGGCAGACAACTGTGTCTGGGCAGCTGCATATGTCAGTACTGAGGTTTTAGCCATCACCTTGTGCAGGGTCCTCGGGAGTTATTTGATACGGCTGTATAAATCATGAAGTACTTGGCTCTGAGAAAAGTTCCACTTCACTTGTCCTGCAGGGGTGGAACTGACACGTGTGCAGTCCGTTCAAGCAGACACTTCTTCTTGCACAGTCTTTAGCCAAGCTGAGAAAACCCCTTTTGCATCTCCAGAGACAACTAGTCCTGAAAGCTCACCCATTTTTTGCAATAGCCCCTCTCCGGTCCAGTATATATATAAAATGGATTGGTTTGCAGGTCTGTCCAGTATGTCTTTACAAATATTTTTACCAGGGCTCAGCCAAACTATTGTCAGAAAATATATTGTCAGAAAATAGGGTTACCAAAGCAGAAATTTTTATGTGACATTTTTTTAAAATTTCAGAATAGTATGTATTACTCAAAACTCTTTTGTGCATAGAAAGTTTGCAGCAGCATTGAATACATTCATATTCAATGAAACTCTCTAGAAGGTGTCTAAAATGATAACACTATTCTCTTTTGGGAACTTTCTCATTTTATTGATAAGCCCCCCAAAAAGGAAGAAAGAAACAGAAAAAAAATCTTGCAAATTAGTAAATAAGATACACTGGAAAAACAAAAACAAAAACAAAAACAAAACAAGTGCTCCTCTTCCTTTTCCCCTGCTAAAAACTAAGTCTTCATTTAGAGAGACTTCATTTTTGACACACTAGATAAGAAGGAAGAAGTCCGCCCACGGACATTTTACACCATTAACAATCTAGTTAACATCTGTAAATGTTTTAGGGAGAGAAATTGCACTTTAAGACATTTCTTTTTAATTACAGTCTCCAGATGAGATTTGTTAGAGCAGGGAAATGGATCCCATAGTGACTGATGTCAATAGCGAGCAGTCCCTAAAGTCAGCCAGGCTGGGGAAAGCCATGCTGTTTGCTGCTCTTGGCACTGTTCCCTGCTTTCACAATGTCAAACTTAGAATTGCCTTTATATGCACTTTCCATTTTTTTTTCCACAGTAGCTGTTGCCAGCAAGCCGTAAACTACCGTATATCACTCAGATTTAAGAACCTAAACTTTAAAACAAATTAAACTCTTGTTGACATTGTAATAAAAATCAGAATCGAACTGAACAGCTCAGTAAATGTGCACTTCAATTATTTTATGGATTTAAGATTGTTTTCTAGGATTCCCAGACTCCCAATACAGCAAAGCTATTTCCTCTTGGCAGATGGCTGAAGAAAGAAAGAGAAAGAGAGAGAGAGAGAGAGAGAGAGAGAGAGAGAGAGAGAGAGAGAGAGAGAGAGAGAGAAGAGAGAGAGAGAGAAGAGAGAGATTGTTGAATGGATGAAATGATGTGGCAGACATCAAGTTGAAGTCTGGAGGGAGGAAATGGTGTCTCCCCATCACCTGTAAATATTTGTACTTTGTCTTGACTAAGAGTCTGTCACCCACACTTTAAAAAAAGCAAAAAAAAAAAAAAAGTAAAACTAAAGTTATTTTTTAGATATGTGTGTGTGTGTGTGTATGTATGTGTGGTGTTTGTATTTTAATTTTTTAAAAGAGTTGAAAAATGTTCATCTATCAAAACCTGGCTCTTAACTAGGTATTTATATTGCATTGGAAGAAAATTTCAAATATGAGTCTGACCAATCCTTCAGAATTTTGTCCAAATGCAGGGAAATGAATGCAGTATTTTGTCTACATCTCTCATTTCTACCTATCTTTTTCCTCCATATTTACAACAATTTTTTTTACTGTATTATGTATGTATGTATGTATGTGCATATGCATGTATGTATAAATCCTTTTCCCTCACTGAAATGGAAACGATGGTTTCCATTGTATTAAGTGCCAGATTTCCAACCTTTTTAATGTTTCCTCTCATGATAATGTAGAATCAAAATCTTTCAGAAATATGTGAAGATGGAAACTAGATAATAGTTTATAAAGTTAAATAGCATTTCACCAAAGGTGTGGTTAGTTTCACCAATAAGCTGGATTGCTCATTTTGGGGAGATGAGTTTGGAACTTAGATTTAACAGGCTTTGATCATGGCCATTTTGGCAGGAGCTATTAAAATTATACTATAAAATGTTCCGTTTCCTTTTCTATTCAGTTTCCTGTTCTCTTCTACTTCCTCTTCGCTTTGGTTTTCAAGGCCAAGTTGGCAGCTAGGTTCATGACCTTTGGAGAATAAATATGCTGATGTCCTCCATAAATGCACTGAAAACCATCATGGTATCACTGCAATTGCCAAAATAGCTTCTGTTGGACCATATCTGTAGGCACAACTAGAAAATAGTTCTAAAACGTAACTCTTAACCAAACAGATTATCAATCTAATGTACCTACCAGCAATACAATCCATGAAAGGCCCAAAGTACAATCTGTTGCTATTTGACAGACCATAATGGATTACTTTAATCAAAAATTATAAATGGAGTTGTTATCAAAATTGTTCTGCCTCCTTCTCTATTCCTGATGATGATCACCAAACATATGTTCCAGAAAAGAAATAAGCAAAAGTTCTGGGCTGGATTTGATGTCAGATGACCTTGCTTCAAATCCTTACTTACTGCCTCTTTAACCCCAGGCAAGTCATTAAAAAAAAAAAAAAAACTCTTGGCCTTAATTTAAGAAAAAACATTTTACTAAAAGACCCCAAAGGTGGTCTCCTTTCTTCTAAATCAGTATTCTATGTGCCCTGGAGTCATCTTTCACTTCCCTTTCCATCACTTTCCAATTACTTATCAGGTGCTATGGGTCCTGCACCCATAGTATTCCTCATGTAAAATTTGTGTTCTTGCTATCCTGTCCTGATTCCAATTTAAACTACTGATAACCCCCAGAATTGGTCTCCCTTCTTCTAGTACTTGACACTTTCCAAAATTATGCTTCAAACCTCTGCCAAAGTAATCTTTCTAATGTGCAGGTCTGATCTTGTCACTCCTGCTTAAAGACTTTCAGTGGTTCTACATTGCTTACCAAATAAAAGACATTCTTTTGCTTGTAATTCAAGAACCTCCCCAATCCTGCTTCAACCTCTCTCTTCAATCTCATTGTATATTACTCTACTCCTTTTTGTGAATTCTTTCGTCAATCCAAACTGCTAAGTAGAATATTCCCCAATCTCATCCTACCTCTCTTACCTTGGCAGTCCTTTGCTTATGGTATTCCCTCACCCTAGAATGTTGGGTGCCAAAATGTGGTGATTTTCTTCTTTTAAATAAATATAATATGATTCTCTCTGGGTGAGAGCAGGTTTCTCGGAGAGGTTTTCTGGCGGAGGTGGTTTTCTAGTATCAGTTCAGATCAATAATTATCCCAAATGCAGTCAGGTGATAAAAGTTCAGACCTTTTATTGCCTCCAATATAGCCCGGTTAGCTTAGAGGCCTATCTCTCTGCTTGGTTCTGAGAGCTCTTGCAGCTTTGTCCTTTGCTTCTGCCTCTGCCTCCAGCCAGCACCAAGGTAAAAGTTGTAATGAATCTTTCTTGCCTCTGAGAGAGGGCTTCTGGCTCTCCCAGAGTGCTCTGTGTCTGGCCCAGAGTGCTCCTCTCCAATGTAATTCAGCTGAACTCTCCTAACTGGGCCTCTGCTTTCTTCTTATATATCAGAGAGAAGGGATTATGGGTTTTCTCCCATAGTGCTCTCTGGCCCTAAGAGCTTCAAAGGAGGTGTGAATTTGGATATCTCATACTAAACCCTGAAACCTCTCAAATGTATGAACTCCAATGAGTAAAGGTGTGAACACAAGCATTGTATCAATTACATCGAGTTAACACTATGATTCTAAGGTCTCCCTTGAGTTATCACCTTGTTTCAAGTTGAGTTAACACTAACACTTACCTTACATCATTGGTTATTGAAATCTCTCCCTTTTTTCAAAGCCCCTTGTCTTGATGTCATATATTCCATAAAACTTTGCTTAACCTTTTTTTTTTTTTTTTGGTCCCTCTCCTCCCTCAACTCCCAGATAAAACTAACCTCTCCCTCCCTGTTTCTGTCATTTATTTGATTTCTTTTATGTTCCTATACTACTTCACTTGTATTATAATTATGTGTACTTGCCTTATTCCACCTCTTCTGCAGTCATAAATCCTTTGAATAAAGGGATTATGTTCTGTTTTTATCTTATATGTCCATTAACATTGTACATAGTAGGTACTTAAATGTTTTCTAAATGAGTTCAGGAAATGCTGGAACTTTCAGTTTCTGATCCAAACCATTTTTCAAGTATTTGTATTCTTACGTCAAACTAGAGTGTTTATATTGTTGTTCAGTCAAAATGCATGCGGGGATTTTGCTGTTACTTGCTAATTTTCTACAAAAGCATTAAGATGAGTTTGACTACTATCATTGTCTTTTAGTTGACTGGATCACTTGTTGCATTATCAGCAAGTTTTAAATTTTATGTCAGATTGAAATATTTTCCCATGGCAACACCTTACAATTGTCCATATATTAATACTTTTAATTATCCTGAGTGTTTAAAGGTACTTCATTAACAGCAGGAAAAATCATGAGAAAGATAAAGGAGACAAGTTTTAACAATGAAGGAAAAAACCTGAATGTTCCAGCTCGCTAAATGCATTGGAACCCCCTAAAATGCTGGCATTCACAACCCAGCTGAGTAGTCATAGAGCCCATGCATTAGGCACAGCCCTGCTCCTCTCTGTTTGGGAGATAAACCTTTGTTCACTGAGCATAAGCATGTGCTGGATTAGTCTGTGGCCCCTATGTAAATCTAGCTGATTTCCTCTTTTTAAAATTAGCCACTCATAATAACAACAACAATACTTTATTGTTGTTGGTTTTTTTCAACCAAGGTTGGCATTTACAATGCATCAGTATCTCTAAATAATCTTTCCTCTAACTATGAAGTCTGCTACAGAGAACAGATTTCACTTATCAGATAAAGATGCTTGAAGCTTTGAAATGACAGCCCAATCCCAGCTTGAAAGAAGGAAATACACTAAAGTCTAAGCACAGTAAAACTTTTAGGAAGCTTCTAGTTTAAAAGGTTAGACTGATTTCAGGTAGTATACATAAGTGAAACTCATAGAAAGAATAAATGCAGCTTTCACATCAAGAAATATATTTTGAACATCTCCTTTAGTAAATACTTGCGGGGTACAAAATGTGAATCATGATTCCTGATCTCAAGGAGTGAAGTTTTATAAAGGAAAATGAATGAATGAAAAAGCATTAATTAAATATTTAATGTGCTAAGTGATTGGGATGACATACAAAAGCATGACAGCCCCTGTTCTCAAGAAACTTACATTCTAATTTAGGGAAAACTTCACCAAGAAGAAAGATGTGTTTTGGTTTGGAAGTCATGAAAATGACAAGTGGAGCTATGCAGAAATGTACTGATATACACCCTTTCTAGCACTGACTTAATTTATTTAATTTAATTAACTGGGCAGCAATCAAGAAAATGTAGGAAACTAAACATGAGGAAACCTAAATATAAGGAAGGATTGGTTATTTATTCAGTTTGGGCAACTCCAAGTATAGGAACTTACCTAGGACTTAAATAAGTAATCAGAACCAACATACAACTAGAGATTCAGTTAAATAACTTGTTAAAGATCACACAGTAACAATTAGAGAAAATCCAGGTCTTCCTGATGCCAAGTTCAACATTTTAGCTATGGTTTCACCTTGTCTTCCATTAGAAGATAAGTAATTAGTTATCAAATTAATGATGCAGATATTCATAAAAAGAAAGAGATATCCTAGGAATTGTATCCTTTTAATAGAGATTAGTTTTATTTCTGATCTTTTCCCCTGACATTCCCCAAGAAAATGACAGTTTCCCTAATTTAGTTTTCATTTAAACAGAATGCAGGAAAAATAGATAATGCAAAAACTTCCCTCAATAACAATTCATGAATAGATAATAATAGCTCTTTAATGTTCACTTTTGCTGTTCTGCAGTAATTTCAGATGTGCCCAACTCTTTGTGACTTCATTTGGGTTTTTCTTGACAAAGATATTGAAGTGCTTTGCCATTTCCTTCCTAGCTCATTTTACAGATGGGAAAACTGAGACAAACAAGGTTAAGTGACTTACCAGAGTCACACAGCTAGTTTTTGCAAAGAATTTTAAATATATTAATTCATTTGTTTGTCACAATGACCCTTGCTATAGATGTTATTTTTATCCTATTTATATAAATATAGGAATTTACATTGCTAGTAATTGTCCAAGACAGAACATAAGTCTAATTCTTCCTTCAAGTTCAGTACTTTAGCCTTTACTAAAGGCTAGTCATGTGGGTTATATAAGGTCCTTTTTACTTTAGCATATCATATAAATTTTGTGGTTTTTTTCTTCCTCATTTCACTTTATTGACAGGATTAATCTTGAATTGGGATTTCGAATAGAATTTACTTGGTATATTTTTACCCATGAATTTTTTTTTATCCTTTTCAATTTCATTAAGAAAACTCAGGTGATTTCTTCTTATCTTCTCCTTTAGTTATTATTTGCAATGACCTGCTCCACAGTGTAGACTGAGAAATAGTCTCTGAAATCCCTGGCAATTTGCTTCAACAAGCCTGTTCATTTTGGAGTATCCCTGGTAATCACCAAGGGCATACTGTTATTACATAAAGTCAATTAGAGCGCATACGTGCACGTCTTGCTGATTTGATTTAGAACTAACTAAAGCTCTAGTAATGTGCAATTACAAGAAACTTAATGACCCCTTTATATCGAATGTAACGTCCATGGCACCTAATATACTGTGATGAATTGTTCATTATGTGCAATGTTAGAAAAGCTTCTATAAAGATGAATAACTGTATAATCAATATAGAAATTGAATTTTGAGGGGTTTTTTATTCTGAGATCAATAAGTCATAAAGATTATGGAACCTATCTTATTTGTCTATATTTTTCTAAGTAACCCCTCAGCTTGAGTTCATTCCTTCTCACAGGATTCCAGACTCAAGGTGTTTTCATGTTCTGAATGAAGTTGTTCTATGTTTTCTGTTTTTTTGGCTTTATTTCATTGTGAAAATTGGGAGTTCATAACTGCGTATTAATTTAAACAATATAGTTATCTTTTGCTTTGGATTTGAAAGGAATGAAGTCCTTCCAGATCTCAGATTCAGATTTTTTTTTCCCCCCTGTGGATCATTGAGCTCTAGGAGTTGAAATAAGGGGAGAAAAAGATACAAGTTAGATTTTCTATTATAGCCAATGCTTTCAATTTCTTGGTAATACCAAAATTTTTCCAATAAAAGGTCAACTTCCCCACTTAGACCTTCACTGATAACCTATTCATAAGAAAGTAGGCCTGGGTTTGTGGTCATACCCTGGGTATTATTGGCCTTTCCCTTGAGGGGGTGAGAGAGACTCTATGATATGGTTCCAAGTTCTGTTGGCACACAATGCCCATGCTCTAGGTATAGCTATGTTCCTACTTTGATAGTTCGTGGTGACATGGGATCCTACTGGGTTCTGGAAACTTATGACAATAAAGTAGAACATTGGATGGATCCTATGAAGCTGGAAAGGCTTTAGATAGATTCAATAAATGATATGGTATTTGTTGTCTCAGAACAAGCCTAGCTTAAATTCAGAGAAGTTCTTCACCACACTGTTGATTGCTAAATGACTAATTATTTGGGTCCAGAAGGAGGGGTGCACAGCAACTCTGTCTTTGAAGATGAGGAGTAGTTCCTCCAATTTAGTATTAGTGGAGGATAAACCTTGTGATGAATTTGTAGACCTTTTGAAGTACTTAGTTATAATTAAAAATTATGTAGTGTATTGAATCATATTTTGCTTTATAAATCTTTACTTTCTGAATATTCAATGTTTTATCCCCAAACTCTGCCTGTTGGATAGTTTTAGCTAGTCATTCATAGGCTAGACATGGTCTGTTGGACTGCAAAAAAGAAATAGATTGGGACAGATTGGGAGAAAAGAAACTATTTGAGGCATTCCTTGAGATGTCATTAAGAATGAAAGAAAAAAACCTATTCACTTGAAGTAACTTTTAATTCTACAGAAAGTTGTGATTTCACTGAAGGTGAACAAAGAGTAAGACTAAATTAGAGAATGTGAGAGAGAGAGAGAGAGAGAGAGAGAGAGAGAGAGAGAGAGAGAGAGAGAGAACTTGTCATTTTAAATTTGGTTTCTTTTAAATAGAAATATCTTACACTTATTATATTGTATACATATGCATGTATATACATATCCTTCCACTTTTAGTTAACACTCACTTTTTTCTACACGGAATAAATAATTTGTACTACAGTTTCATTGCTGTAAATAAGGAAGACCAAGTTCTTACCCCAGTTTTGCTACTAACTTATTGCTCATTTTGAAGCATCCCTAGTAATCACTGGAGGGCATACTGTTATTATATAAAGGCAATTTGAGTGCATATAGGCATGTTCTGCTGATTTGATTTAAAACTAACTAAAATTCCAATTGCATGCAATCAAAAATACATAAATATTTATATACATATATTAAGATATATGTACATTTGTGTGTGTGTATAAACTTAGAGATTTCAAAATATATTAGATGTCATGACTATTATATTAGATATAAAGAGGCATTGAAGTTTCTTGTAATTGTATAACATTGGAGTTGTAGTATGTTGGAAACTCAGGAAAGAGTTTAATAATAGGTGTGTCTTTGGCACATTATTCAACTCTTTCTAGACATTTCGTCTACACAGTGTTTGTTCTTGTTGATCAGTCATTTTTTTCAGTCGTATCCAATTCATCCTGACCCCATTTGGGATTTTCTTGGTAAAGATACTTGGTTGTTTTGCCATTTTCTTCTCCAACTCATTTTATAGATGAGGAAACTGAGGCTAACAGGGTTAAGTGACTTTCTCAGGCTCACACAATTATTATGTGTCTGAGGTTGGATTTGAATTTAGATTTTCCTGGGTCCAGACTGGGCACTCTATGCACCACACCACCAACTGCCCCTATCTACCTAGTAAGAATATTTTAATAGATGACATTTAAGATTCTGTTCTATCTTCCAAGTTCAATGAATGAAAGAACGAATGACTGCTCAGATGCTCAAAGCTAGTGGCTCTTTGCTTTTTTTTTTTTTTTTGAGCTATTGACATTTGATCAGATCATTATAGGAAAGGAGGGGAAAAGGAGAAAGTTTCTGGTCCTTTGCTAGTTCAATTGTATATTCATTTGTTTTGTTTTGTTTTGTTTTTTGGCCTAGCCACAGCAGTAGAGTGTCCAGAATAAAAAGAACTTAGACTTTCTAGAAATGACAAAGAAAAAACCGCCTGTGCTCATGAGAGTATAGTTTCTACTTGTATCTATTTCTATCTACGAGATACTTGAATATTGTATCTACTTCTGTGACTATAATTGTCATTTGTAACTCTCTTGGACTCAAGCAGGGTTACAGGGATGAGAATTCCCTTGAAACTAATGAAATTAATCTCTGGTTAGAATTAAAACAACATTTTAATGGATGTACATAAACTAAATAAATTAATGAATTAATGCACAATTGAAAAATATTTAATAAGCATGGGTGCATGTGTTTACCTTTTAGATTCTGTCATTTGCCATTTTCAGTTCTCTGGATGCTTTAGGTCCCCATCTGTAAAATGGGAGTGGAGATGGGGGATTTAATTCATCTACACAATTCTTTTACAATAATAGCCAGAGAAGGAAATGGCAAATCACTATAATGTCTTTGCCAAGAAACCCCAAATGGGTTCCTGAAGGATCTGACATGACTTAAAAAATGACTGAAGCAACAACAATAATGACAGAAAGTTGGTGTTTACATAGCACTTTAGAATAAACAAGTCTGGGGAAGTGGGTTTTAAAATTTTAATAATTTATTATTTATAAAGTAAATTTTTAAAAAAAAATTCTATAATGATTCCACTTTCAAAGGTAAGGAGATGGGCAGGTAGAGGCGGCACTCAGATTGGTTAAGTCACTCACCAGTCATCACATAGTAATAGTGTTGTAGATGGGATTCAAAGTCAAGCTTCTGTGGTTTCCAGATCTAGCATTTGTCTCATTTAAAAAGCTCAGCCTTCAACAAAAATCTCATTTTGCTAATGCTAAATAGCCATAAAAATCAAATGTCCTGTGTTTTCACTTTAATTTACTCCTTTTTCTGTCACAACATTTTGTATTGAAACAATCAGTAAAGCCAACACACTCCCCAAAAGTCTTGCTTCACATAGACATAGGAGACAAACCTGTGCCTGCAGGCAGGTGTCTGGCTGGGGCTCGCTTCCGGGTGTTTTCTTACTGGAATATCACTGACAGCCCTTGCAAATTGGGGCCTTCCCCCAGCAGCCAGGCTGCAAGCTAAAACAGAGGATTAAAGTATTGGAAAGATTGCTACTCTTCGCTCTATCTAGGGATTAAAGTTTGTTTGTGAGCTGTGGGAATTCAGATGCCAAGGTAATAACAAAGCTTTCTAATGAATTTTCCTTATTAAGTTCCTCCCAACCCCTGACCTCTTGTTTTCCTTTTCCTACTCTCCCAGGGAGCACCACACCCACTTAGGATCTGATTCTCCCCAAAGTACAAGCCCTTCTCCACCCAAGCCTTTAGAACCTTTTTAAAGGTTCTCAGAACTTCAAGTTTAATACAAGTTGTAGTTTTCAGATATATTTGTATTTTCAAATGCAAGTTAGAAATCTGTAATGGTGAGTAAGAAGGCACATCTTCATACATCTCTAGAAAACTGGAAATTAAAGTTAGTGATACTAAGATGTCTTAGTCCAGGGGCTCTTAAAGTGGGGTGAAAGGACCACCAAGATGTTTCAGAAGATCCGTGAATTTATATGGGGAAAAAAATTACACCTTTATTTTCACTAACTCATTGAAACAGCATTTACTTCAATTATGAGTGTAAGCAGCACTATATATATAGGGCTCCATGAGGCTGTCAAAGGGATCCATGTTATAAAAAGTTTAAAAATCTCTGTTATAAAAGGTACTTAAATAAATATTATGTGTGTATATATACATATATACACATATATATAAACACATATATTTTACCTTTTGTGTCATACATAGGCATATAATATTAATGCATATTATGTGTATATATGTATAAATATCTCTATTATGGTTAGGATTAATATATATTATGCATGTGTTTGCATATATATATATATATATATAATATATATATATATATATATATATATATATATATATATCTTAAGTATTTATTAAGCATCTACTACATGTCAGGAATTTTAAGCTCCTTGAGTATAAATTCCCCCACCTCCCCATTTTTACATCCTCAATGCTTAACACAATTTCTCACACAAAGTAAGAAAGCTTAAAAAATGCTTGTTGACTGGCTGGAGACTCAAAGCCAAAATTAAAAGTCTATATACCCAAGGAGCTTACAGTCTAGCATACATACACATATATAACATACACACATGCAGATACTGCATATACACATGCATATACATATATGTATGTATGTATGTATGTATGTATATGGCACTTCCTTCTGTGGGGCTAAAGGTTGCTTCTCTCAAGGGTCTTCAAAGCATCATTTTAAAACTCAAAAAACAATAGCTGGTTGCATTTCATGTGTGTGCTTGCTTACATGTGTGTCAGCATTTAAAACAAATAGCTTTGATACTGTTATTACTTGGGTTCACGGACAAATCACTTTCTTCCTTAAAAATTGATGTCATAGAAGAGTAGTATAGTATCGTGAAAAGAGGAGATGATTTCTGGAACTTAGATGTATGACATTTAAAGAAATAAGGACAAGTTATATCATGTGATTTCATAGATTTGAGGATTGGAACATCTTAGATATCATTCTGTCCAAAGCCCATTTATTCTATAGATAGGAGAAACTGAGCCCCAGAATGCTTAAAGATCATACAGGTATCAGGAGTTAGCATTTGAATAGGCCTTCTGATTCCAAATCCTTGGCTTTTTTTCTTGCCATGTTCTATCTAGTCCAGCCCTTAGAGTGGAATAATCTCTCTAATATCACCTTGCTTTAGATTGTGGATAAGTAAATTAATGCTTTTACTCTTTTTGTCAAAGACAATGATAGGTAGTGAGAAGAGCCTTGGACTGGGGGAAGGGATGGAAGCCAAACCTCTGATCACAGCTTTGACAATAATTAGTTGTGTTAAGACTTTTGTACTATGAAGGGCTTATACTAGATGATCTCTAAAGTACCTGAGTTCCAGAATAGGGTGAGGCGAGGGTGGAGGAGGATCTGAATCAATTCCTTTGATTTTCAGCTGTAAGGCATGATTTAGCATGATTTAGTATAGTCCTGGACACCTAGTAGATGGTCTAACTAAAACCCAATGATTGACTTCCGGACCATTTGATAACAAGTGCTAGGCTTTTTCTATTCTGCTAAAATTAGCTAAACTTTTCTCCTCACCCAACCCGGAATGAAGGAGGTTTCAAGTCATTGATTAAAATTTTAAGGCAGGGAGTTTTCAATTGTCTTTGCCTATCTTGGGTAATTTAAGTACCTAAAAGTTCCTAAATACTTTCTTTTCCCTATGTCTTTGATGCAAGATTCAGCAGCCCTAAAAGGAGTTTAAAATCCTGGTGCCATAGAAATCATCAGAAAAGCTAACAACAATTATAACTGTTGAGAATATTTTAAAGTTTGCAAGACACTTTACATATCATAGAGCATATATATCCATCAGTATTCTGTGTACTCTCATCCAGATCATTTTAATGAAAGGGATTTTCCCTTATATTTTAAAAATTTTGTGGGTGATTCAGAAGGAACTTCAAATTTTAAAAGAAAAAAATATATATATATACATATACATATGTATGTATGTATGTGTGTGTATATAGATAGATAGATGTGTATGTGTATATGTGTGTATACATATATATATAATTAATAATAGACATTCAAGAAAATACTAGTAATTAATGATTAGTTGATTTTGTTCATTAATTAGGAAGAATGGATTTGAATTGGTGACAGTAAAATCCTACTATTTTACAAATGTGAAAACAAACTAAATATGGAAAACATAAACCTCTTGTCACATGTGATTTGAGGAGGTCAAGGACCCAATTTGCCAGGGGGATTGGCTATCCTGGAATAGACCCTCTCACAGGGTGCTATTCTCATGCCATTTGGGTAGAGAACCTTCATTCTTATTCTTTTCCCAGTTACTTTCCAAAAAGTTTCTAACGATGTGATTTTTGCATTATTTGGAGTTGTCAGGTTAAATAAAGAAATGAGCACTGAAGGTAGGAAAATTATTCTGTCTTAATGGCTGATACTCACGTATAACAATACTATTCATCAGTGCCAAAAATGCAGATAGGAAGATCATGTTTTATTAAAAATCCGATACTTGTTGTCACTCAGTTGCTCCACTGTCCTCTCTTTCTAAAAATAGCAGGCCCGACGGCTGTGGCTTATTGTGATTAAAAAGATAAAAATAAGTGGGTTTCCAATAGATCCAGGACACTCAAGGTAATACAAGATCTGATTTTTAAATGAAACTTGTGAAAGTGCATTTTCCATTGCTTCATAAAACTTTTTTTCCAATATGTACTAAGCTCCCCTTTTCATGTCTGAACTTTGTGTTTTCAGAATACCAGTACCATTCGTATTCTCAGGACCAAATAGCCCTTCTTTTTAACAAAAGTACTTCAAACCTCTAGTACCTAGCATGGTGCCTACTATACGTATAAAGGATATGCAGTAAATGTTTGCTGTATGAATGAATGAAAGAAATGAAACTATTGTTGTTGCTATATAATATAATAACTGATGTTATCTAGTGCATATTTAAAGTTGAGTTGTAAATTGTTGGGATAAGTTTAAGGTACATTTCCTATCAGGGTAAGGAAAGTTCACCTCTTTTTTTGATGGGAGGGAGAAGGGGCCCCAACAGATACCTTTATATTAAAATTTGATTGAGTGCTTAAAACAAAGAAAAAACATTTTTCTCCTATTTTATCTTTCTCATTTACAATTTTGATTTCCTGATAAAGTCATATTAATATATTTACCACACTTTTACAGTAATCTCTTAAATAAGGTCCTGGGTAATCTAAATATATAACCTCAAATGGAAAAATTCAAAGCCGTGTAGTCACTAATAAGTTGGGGGCAGGGCAACCGGATATTCAAGAAATGGAAAAGGTACATTTGTCAAAATATAGATCACATCTTATGACAGCAAATATATTTGTGGTAAAAATGTACCTTTAACAAAATGATTTTTAGCCACCATCTATTATCCCCTTTATTCAAGAATGGTGATGTACAATAACATTCCAATTCAGCAAAAATAATTTGAACACTGCCTTAGATTCATTGTAATGGAATTTGATTCATAATCATAATTGAAAAATAAAATAAAATACAATACAAACTTCCAATTTTGTTTTTTCTTGTGTATTTATATATGTGTATATATATATATATATATATATACTCATATGTATATGAATATATATATGTAAAATGTATGTACATACATATGTATCTATATGTTTAATAGGATCTAGAACTAGGCCAACCTCTTCATTTTATTGCTGAAGGAATTGAGAACTAGGGAAGTAAAATGACTAGATCAGGGTCCCACAGATAAACATTGGAGCTAATAATCAAATCCAAATCGTTGTCTCTAAATCTAACATTCTTTCCCCATAAGCCATGTCACCTGCTCACCTAATTGTTCCTTTCCTTTGAATTATGGCACTGATTTACCTAGATGTTGGCTTTTTTGAAAAGACAAAGTAAATTTGTTTATAATTATATTTTAGTTGTGGAAATTGAATATATCCAAGAAAAATATGCATTTTTCTGATTGAAAAGAAAATAGAGTAAACATTTTTGAATATTCTTTTGTGCCTGATTTTCTTTTTGCACTGTATTTAAATATACCAGAGACATTGCCAGAATAAAATTCTTCAGGATACAATACAAAACTCCCCAATGTTTGGAATCTCTATTCCACAATAAAGTGGCTCTATGAGGGCATAATTAGAAAATGTACTTCTTCTTCTTTTTTTTTTTTAGTACTGTTATTTAAAAGCAAAGAGGATTTGCTTTATTTTTCTAAAATCTTAGGGAATGCTAAAATACAAAGCCAAATGTTAGAAAGCCAGGAAAGGTGGGAGTGGAGAGTTGGGGGTAGGAGAGAGGAGGAGACGGCATTGGAATGGGAGATGTTGGAACGCCTGCTCTTTTAACTCCTCATTAAATGAAAAAGTAAAATGAAAAGATTGTAAAAGATTCAAGATTCAATCAAAAGACTGGAAAAGAATTTATCAATTCTCCCATTATAAAACCTAGGATTTAGAGTAGGAAGGGTTCCAGTAGAGAGCCTCATGATTATACAGAAGAGCAAACTAAGGCAAAAAGAGATAAAATGGCTTCCATAGGTCACATTGTATGATTCTTCCTGACCATGCCCATGTTGAAGATGATAGTTTAGAAATGTAACTTTGCTATACTTAAAATTTTTTTTTTTCGTGATGCTCTTTCTCTCTTTTTTTAACTTGCTATCTCTTTCTCATGCTTCTCCACCCCCCTAACCTTCTCTTATAACAAAACGTTAGTTTTTTAAGATGTATAAAGTTAGAGAGTTAGACTAAATTATCTCTAGGTCTCTTCAACTTCTGGATGAACTGTGAAAGGTTTTAGAGAGTGACTGGATTAATATTTCTGAACTAAACGACTTATTCTATTTCTCAGAAGTCACCAAGTTTCCATTTTCCCCATAAATCTGCATCTCTAGCCAGGATTAGCTGGCAGAGAAGGTTCTAACTCATCCTTTTCATACTTTTTATTATACTTTTGACCCTCATATTATGTTTGTGTGTTTTGTCTTGGTTTTTGTTGGTTATGGATTGAGAATTGTGTGTGTGTGTGTGTGTTTGTGTGTGTGTAAAAGGTTGTTTTGTTCTGCATGTGAAGCAAGCTGAATCATGTTCCTTTCTTACACAAAAGCAACTCCCATTATTTATTCTTATGTAAGATGCCGCCAATTAAACCTGGACTGAATATACTACTTGTACACACAGCTGCATGTGTAACAATGTAAGCACAAATCATATGAACTCAACCAACTTTTCACTTTATTAGTCAACAAATATTTATTAAGCATATACTATATGCTTAGGCTCTGTTCTAAGCTCTGGGAATACAAAGAATGGCAGGAACAGTTCCTCCCTTCAAGAAGCTAATAGTCTGATGAGAGAGAGCTTACATTTTAAAGCCACACATTTAATGCTCTCAGGAAACATCCATAGGAAATCCAGACTATATTTTTTGATATGTCTTTTGACCAAAATTAATAGATAATCGTATCTAAACCTATATCATCATTCATTCCCTCTATTGAACACATATTTCTTTCAACTTGTGTTTTCTTCCTCACCAGTCATGCTGATACATCTCAACCTTTTTTTTTTAAAGCAAAGTTGTCAGAACATTCAAATTTTTGATAGCCTGAGTATTTCCTCCATGCTTTACAGCTGTGAGATATATATATATATATATGTGTGTGTGTGTGTGTGTGTGTGTGTGTGTGTGTGTGTGTGTGTATTATATATATATTTAAAGGTGGAAAGATCTCAAACCCTGTTTCCCTTGTCAGTCAACACTTTGTCCTGAAACTATTCCTGTAAGCATCTTCTTAATACACATTCACCACTGAAAGTTGCAGATCTGTATGAGTCCATGCACTGTATATTAAGTTGGACTATGATTAGGCAGGGAAATTGTGCATGTCAAAGCACTCGGGGTTCACCTTTTTTTGCTTGTAACTCTCAAAATTTTAGTGCAATCTAGAAAAGGTAGGTATGCTCTGAATCTATCGATTAATGCCAACTCCCTGCCTTTTGCCTTTGGAACTTTGGATCTAGACAGATTGGTTTCCCAAAGTGAGATTTCAGGATCTCCAGAATCACTTAGCTTTATTCTCTTATCTCAGAACTTGCTTCTTTTTAGTCATTTGGGGAAGATTTAAGGTGAAGTGGTAGGGGAGCACATGGAGGGGGAATGTAGAAGAGAAAATCGTGGTATCACTATATGGATGCGGTTACTGTCTTTTCCATAAGTATTAAGTCTGGCCACTGCTATAATTCAGAAAACATATTTTATAAAAGCATGCATATAATGCCATGGTTTCTTCCATTCTTAGTAGTGACTGTTTCTTACACCTTTTAAATTTTTTATAGCAATTAACATCCTGTTTCTTATTGTATGTGAGATAAAACTTATTCTAAGTTGGGCATTTTTTTCTGTGGTAGTTCTTTCCTATTTAAATTGAAGGTAATAACCCTTATTATTTCTCCTTTAACATAAAAGCATTCACTATCATCCTATTAATTTAGAGTAGGAAGTAGAACTATTAGTGATAAAGGTTTTTATGAAACTGGAAAGATAATCTATATATAATAAAAAACACAATAAGCTGGGCCCAGAAATCCTTCTATGGTGACATTTCACATATTTAGTGTGTGAATAACACCAAAGAGCTTGCTTTGTAACTTCGCTTTTAAATGAAAATCGAATTAATTAGAAGAAAGTATGGGAAGTCCATGTCACAGAAGCATTGTGCTGGACCTGAGATGCTGCCACAGTGCTGTCTTTCTAATCTTTCTCATTTTTTAGTAGAGGAAACAAGATTGAAGGAAGTTTAGTGACTTGCCCAAAGCCACCTATATATTAAATAGGATTTGAATCCTGGTTCTTATACTGTAGAACCAGTACTCTTTCTGTTATAGCATAGTGTCTGCCCACCTCTGGATCAAAAGTATTTCCTTAGAAATATCACTGTCCCTTCCCTGCCCCACCCCCAAACTTCATACAAAATAATTACAATCAATTAAATGATTACAATGAATGAAGTGACCAAATTGGGAATTATTGAATTCTAATAGAGCCAGAGGACTAAGATTTGAAACTTGTGTCTCTAGTGTTTCCTACCTGTGTCACCTTTAGACAAATTATTTAACCTCTGTGGATCTCAGTTTGTTCAACTATAAGATGAGGACTTTAGACTTGCTAATCTCTGAGGCTCCTTCCAGCTCTTGATCTATGATTCTCTAGCTGAAAAAAAAAAAAAAAAGCTGGCTTTGTGTGGGAACAGCTGACCTACCTTGTCAGCAGTTCTCTGGCATCTTTATCTGTAGTGATATCTTTGACGAGCTCACAACTCATTTCACTATTTTTAAAGCAAAAGAAATGCTGACATTTCTTGTCGTGTGTGTGTGTGTGTGTGTGTGTGTGTGTGTGTGTGTGTGTGTGTAAAATGGAAAATAAATGATCAGTACGTGGGTTTGTGTGGTTTCTTTGGTTGTTGGTTGTTTGTCTTCTTTTTTCTTTTCTTCTCACTCTTTATTCTCTCTTCTTTTGTCTCTTTATCTCTGTCTCTCTGTGTGTCTCTTTGTATTTCCCTCTCTTTTTCTATCTCTGGTTCTGGTTTCTCTCTCTCATTCTCTCCTGTTTCTCTGTCTCTTATTTAAACTTTATAAAGAAATCTTCTATACATGCAGCAAATATATGAATATGGATATGCTGGCAGGAGCCAAAGGATACCGTGTGTGTGTGTGTGTGTGTGTGTAAATATATATGTGAAAGAGAGAAGTAGTCTTTGCAATAGGAAAATAATGTAACAACAAATATAATTCTACAACCCTTTTTATTTTCACTCCAGAGAAACTAAACTCTCAGTGTTATCACGAATGACCAGTAGGTAAAAATAGCAAGGGCCAGGGACAAAAAGAAACTTCTAGAGGCTAAATGTGAGGAGGTGATGGGAATGATTAGGAAGCTAGGGCAAGAGGAAGCACTAAATGCCATATGTAGGAGTAATCACTGTTATTCACATACCTCCTTCATAACACCATCTATTGATGTGTCAATTTTTTTTTCTTGCTATTAAAGAGACCAGTTCTGGTTAAGCATTACAACTTTTTTTTATTAGTCCTGGAAAAGAAAATTAATATTCTTAATCTAGTATAATGATTGTACTTTCCAATGTTCTCCCTTTAAACTAGAGGTTCCTAACTTTTCTTTTGTCTTGGACCCTTTGGTAGCCTGGTGGACCTCTTCTCAGAATCAGGTTTTTAAATGTATAAAATAAAAGATAGAGATTACAAAGGAAAGAAATTACACCAGAATATGGTTCTTGATTTTTCTTTTAAATAGGTGCATGGATCCCAGATTAAGAACCACTACTTTAAAGATTGATGGGGTAGTATGATGTAGTAGACAGAACATTTGAGCAGGAGGCAGGCAACTTGGGTTCTAGATCTGATTTCATTTACTAATTGTGTAACTCTAGGGAATCACTTAACATCCCTGAATTCAATTTCATCATCTACATGCTGGGAAGAATAATACTTACAATGTTAATTTCACTGAACTACTGTAAAGAGAGGGAAATGAAATCATTTTGAAAAAGGTGAAGTGAAGAAAGTATATCATGGAGCAGTAGCCTTGGAGTCAGGAAAATCTGGGTTTGAATCTTGCCCTTAGCCTCTAACCTGTAGCCCCTAGCCTATGAGTATATAATCATGGGCAGTTGACTAATCTGAGACTCAGTTTTCACATCTGTAAGAGGAAGGACAATAATTCTTGCTTTATCTACATAGGGTTATTATAAAACTCAAGTGATATAATGCACATAAAGTATTTTTCATACTGTAAATCATGATATAAATGTCAGCTACTATTACTTCCAATACAGGATTTTGTAAATGTTAATAAATAAATAATGCAGCCATACCTTAGTTTTATAAATAAAATGGGAACCATTAAATCATTTTCCACAACCAAGGGTCTAGAAAAATAGGAGAGGCTTTATGGAAAAGGTAATCACTGAGAGACACATTAGTCAGCAAAATATTTCTAATGAATGTTGAACTCTGAAGCTGTCTTTGGATTCCTTTTGCTCTCTCTGTATATTGATAGAAAAAGATAGTAGAGTAAAAATCCACAAAGTGAATTATGAATATTTCATTAAAACACAGGGTTATAACAGAACCTTTTTGAAATAGCAATCAATTTGAAGGAAAAGTAATCGACTTAAAATAGAAATTCTGTGGAAGGAGAGAGAGGATAGTTCATGATCAACGAGTAAGTAAACTTGGACAGCAGAATTGGATTTTTTTGTTTTGTTTTTGCATGACTAAATGATATCTATAGATATGAAGAAAAAAAGGTACATTTAAAAAAATCTGTCAGGTAGGTACAAATATGTAGCAAAGAGAGGTAAATTAAGAAAAGGTAGGATTCTGCTTCTCTCCCCCCTCATTAAATGACCAAAATGCCTCATAAAGTATATATCTGTAGGTTTAGAAATCATATATGTGTGTATGGCCTCTGTGCCTGTCAGGTCCCAATTTAAGATGGGAATTCAAACCACCACACACACAGTGACCTTAGTCAAGAAAGACAAAAGAAAGAAAAAAAATTAGTTTCCATTGCAAGGGCATTTTAGAGAAAAGTTAAATATAAGGGAAAAAGATCCTCCTTATTAAATTAAATTGTGGTATAACAGCTCACCACATCCTGTTGCAGTGGCATCTGATGTTGAGCAAAGGAAAGGTTCCTCTTTCAGGCTTCTGACAGGTACAGAGGGTCACATGTTACCTGCAATTCTCAGTACTATATATTTTTATTTTGTGTCAGTGGAAAGGCTGAATAATAAGATGGAAAGTATCAGTAGATAGTAGGCATTGTGGGAAACTGTAGGTGTCATCTACAAAAGCAACCATATCAAAAAAGAGAAAACCACCTCTTCCCACCACCACCTACGATCCTCCTCCAAAGATACAATAAAATTAAAAAGAACATCCAGTGACAATTATATGCATAAGAGTCCAAATGGTCCTCTAACTAACAGAAAAGGAATCCATACTGGCTTCCAGAGCAAAAATTCAGGATTATGGGAACCATCGATTTTTCTTTCAGTTTAGTAGTGATCTCATTCCTCAGTTGTCTGTTTCTGTCTTTATTCCTTCTGTGAAAGATATTTGTGATCATACTTTCCTTCTGAGGATGTTAGAAGGCTTATCATTCTATCATCAAACCAATCAGTCAACATGCACTTATTAAAGTTTATGATTCTGGAGAAGATCAGAGGTTTGATGAGGCTAGGCACATCAAATGAATTTGCAACTCAGTTTGTAGTGACTGATGTCAGCTCCAGATGTGTGCCCTCTCATGAAGTAAATTTAAAATAATAGTAAAGAGAATTAAGGGCAAACATGTCTTTTTTTGCATGTGGTCCTGTTGCTCAAACAAGTTAGTCATGTCCAGGCTGACATTTTGAATCCAGAGTGGCTAAAAAGTTCTGGGCAGAAGTGGCTTTTGACCTTGTTCTATCATATCAAAAGACTTTTGGGAACCGTATGCTATCCTTCTTAGGAGCACCTTGCATTCCCTGGATTCTCAGTGGGAATACTACTGGACAGAGATGGAAGGTGAGAAAATGGGTTTAGTTACTAGTCACAGAGGATCCCACACTGTGGCATGTCACAGTCTCTAGTTCAGGGAGGACCTAGTGACATGCTGAATGATTTTTCCCCACTCACACCCACTTAAGGGTATTCCCTCCTAGGTTCAGGTGCATCAGTGGGCAGCAAGGGGAAGCCCACTTCTGATGGTTCTTCCCCTTTCATCTTTTCAAGCAGGTGTTATTCCCCCCACCTTCTGCAGTTTGTATAGTATTGCTTAGTTATTTAACAAGACTAAAATTTTGGTACCTGATTTGCCAACTGCTTTCCTTCCATCTCCCATGTCTTTCATCTCTGTCATGCTTCTCTCTTCCTTTCAACCTTATTTGTTTTTTCCCGCATCTTCAGATAATATTTAGATCCTGAAGTCATTCCAAACAAGTGAAAATTTATTCTGTTGTTAAAGAGTTTTCATTGAAAGTCATGTTATGGATTAATGACATTTACTAGGGATTCTTTCCATTTTCATAGATGAAGGCTGTAGTTCTAACTGTAGTTCTGATTCTTCTTTTCTCACTAACTTTGTTCTCCATCATCAAAGACCTAACTTTTCTGCTGATAAAGAAGAGGTCTTTGCCAAATGTGGCAAATACATTGGTATTGGTACACAAAAATCCTTTTACATTATATTCCACCCCACCTCTCTGTCCCAAACAAATAAAACTTTTGTTCACTGAGAAAATACTCTAACACTCCAGGAATTTGGGAGTTGAACCTCAGAAATGGTGTACTTTTGCAATACAAATTACTCATCAAATATAAATAGGACACATTTGTATCGGCAAGGCAGAGGAAACAAAATGAAGTATCATTTCAAAAATGATGTAAAATTGTCTTTTTACTGTTTGCTACATTTCTGAATTATGTATTAAAAGAGGAATTTAGTGAATATAATCAAAGGTGGGTAGTCAAGAGAATGATTAATGGAAGGGATCGTTTTCAATTAAATACACACATATGTGCTGCTCAAAAGGGGGGAGAGAAGATTGTTTTGGTTTTTGTTTTCACATGGTTGCATTAAAATTGAACACTAACATGAGAGTTCTTTGACCTTATCTGAGTATGGTAAGTGGCCCATTGTGAAGATTACTGACTTGAACCCTTTCTAATGGATTATACACAGAAGTTATCCTCATGTCAGTCTTGGGAAATTTGTAGTTTCGTTAACCTATTTCTATCTACATGTTTTTGTCAATCAGGTCTCCAAGATATCCCTAGGATAGTTCTGATGGTGAGAAAGAATGAACAATCAATGAATTAATTCAAAGTGGAGCTTTGGCAGCTGGAAATTAGGACTCACAAGTTCTTGAGCTATTCATTAATTTGTGTTTCAGGTCCCTAGTCCATGAAAATGGGATCTAACCTTCTTATTAAAGTGGATTAATACTCAAATACATTCTCAAAAACAACAATTTGCTCAGAGTAAGCTCATAGGGCAGGCAAGAAGCTGAGAAGATTGGCTTCTTTGATTCTTAACACCTTGTAAATGAATCAATGGAGGTCTAGGTCTAGTAGGAATTCAGAATTACAAAATGGTGCCAGTTAATTACCACAGACTCATTTGATATAATTTCTGACTCTCCTGTGCACATATTATTGTTATTCTTTTACAAGTGGCAGGGAGTTAAAAGGGATGGGGAGGGAATATTAGGGGTGGTGGTGATGAAGTATTCAGCAGCTAATTGCTCCAGGAAGTTGACTTTAGACAGCCCAGGGCCTCTGCAGAAAACACATGAGATTTATCTGTGTGGCCGTGCACTCCAGCCCATGGGCAAAGGGAAATTTGGGCAGTTCCATGACGTACACATGGACTCCCCACCTCCAAATAATGTTAGGAAAATGAGAAGCAATGACAGTGGTACTGATGGCATTTTCCCTATCTTAGAGCAAATCGCCTGGCCGTGGTGGTAACTGGAGGTGGGGTGGAAATAAGAGGGGATGTTGTGCAGTTCACTGGAGCTGGCCTTTGCCAGGTTCAGTCATTTCCTGTCCATCTGCCAAAAATCACAAGCTGATAAACGGACATCATTTGAGTGTGGGAAACTGCAGCTTGACTATCTACAGGGAAATAAGAGAATGAAAGAAGAGGTGGGAGTAAAGAAATTCGCTTAGTGTCAGTGTGACCATCACATTGCCTGATGCTAAGAGATGTTTTCTCTCTTTTCAAATGCTGACAAGATGGCCATTTTCCTCCTTTTAACCTCAGTATTTAGGAACAAAGAAAGGGGCACAACGCACCTGGCTTACGTGACACGGCATGTAAAGACGGCGAGAAAATACTTGTTTATTAATACAATTAATGGGCTGACAGACATAGCAAAGAAATTGTTCATTTGAAACACACACACACACGCCACCACCATGCTTTATGGAATCTCTATATTGCACAGTGGAAAATTAACATGTGTATTCCTGTCCTAGAGAAATAATATTTCATATTCTAAGCATCAAGCTTAGCACTCAGCCCTCTACTTTGTACATGCTATTACAATGTCAAAAGGGTCAATTAATAATTAAGTTATGGGCTATTCAATTTCATAAACATTACACACTTACTATAGATTGGGCATTCTGCTAGATGCTGGGGATAGAAAAACAAAAATCAAAAACATCCTGAACCTCATCAAAAAACTTACATTCTACAAGGTAAAGAGGAATCGATGGGAGAGGGCTTGGGAAATCTAGATAAGCTTAAGGACTCTGGTTCTAGGGTAAGTTTCTATTTCTAACTTTAATCTGCTAAGCTGAATCCCCAGTAAGTTGAATGTTTTGCATGTCCTGGCTAAACAGGGTAAATGGGCTTTTTAAAAATAAGAAACATGTTGTTTTCATTAACTCTGTGATATACATTTCAGACACTGAGCATATATTGAAACTATGGGAGATGTGTTCCTTTGACATTTCAATCTATATTGGTTTCTAACCATTTCATCTTAATAATTCTCCTCCCCTTTTTTCTCTTGTAGTAAATGAAATAATAAGGAACGACCTCTCCAGCACCAACGTCCATGCATAGCTTGCTTTGCAATATTGGAACTAGTTCAGAACCCTCATGGTTTCTCTACAGCTGGCAGGTCAGCTTCTGCAAGAGACTGCCTGAATGAACTGAAAACATTACTGGTACCACTTGGATCTTCCAACTTGACTGAATGCTGGGAGCTGAAGATTTCTATCATGTATTATATATTATATATATTATTAAAAAGTAGCTCTTTGACTTCATCAGCAGAAGATATTCTGGAGAAAAACAAAGTCATCTCAAGAAAAAAGGGGGAGGATGTATGTGGACAAAAAAAACTTATGTGGTGGCACTTTTTACTGGAGGAAATGGGGAAACAACAGAATGATAGATTGGACCCAGACTTCATCTTTTTGGCATGGCTAAAATTTGAAACTGGAAGTGCCTTATTTTACCAGATTATAGCATCAGAGCATCTTAGTAGGCTTTGAATTTGCTACCATATGAGTATTTGTAGGAGTAAAAACTATCAAAGATTTCATTCTTATGCTTAATCTTTTTCTAAATCAAAAGAATACTGCCCATGACGGGTGGGGGTGGGAGGAGCCTATAAAGTTTCCTGAATGTGCTTCAATTTTTCCTCTGCTTTAATTGATGATTTCTTGCCTTATTCAGTGCATTTCAGAATCCTTCCAGTTTGTCATCTCAGCTCTTCTTCTATCATAGCCTCTTTTTCCCTGTGCTAGCAAACCATAGGATTGTTAATTGTAGCATGCTAAGATTTTTTTTATTTTTCTCTAGCTTTAAACATAGCACAAGTCAGTTAAATAGCACAAAATAGATTGATGGACAAAACATTGATATCTGTCTATTACATGATAGATCTTGCATTTGCATGTACATACATCTAAAGGACATATATTTATGCATAACAAATAATAGAGTTGGTGATTGTCAGCCTTCAGCCCAGCAAGGGCATCAAGTTTAGCAATAATCAGTATCCATTTTAAGAAATGCATTTCAGACTCCAAATCTGACTTTTCAATTATGTCTGTTGGGGGCTATCACCCCATAAATAGATATGCATTTTTCTAGCCTCATGCAGTTAAACAAGCACTTTAGAAAGCCAGGAAAGATGCATACTGAGAACATGTTCTTTACCAAATGGCAAAAGATGAAAATAAGTGTACATACCATTAAAAAAGAGTGTAAAATATTTGTTCAATTATAAGATTATTATTCCACAGAAGCCTTATAACTCTCTGCTTCATGAAAGAAAGATATTACCAAAAACAATGTTTTAATATGTAGCGCTGTATAGGATGTTTTCAAATGAATTCATGTTAATGGAGCACCTAATAGGTTAGCTTAGCCTTTATTACTGTATTTTGTACAATGAACTGCTTATTCTACATTATTACTAGCAGTGACCTATTATTTCATATAACCAAAAAATTAAAAAAAAAAAAAAAGCATGGCTTAATTAACAATGTTTAACCTTAATATTGTGCCTTAGGAATCAATGCCCCCTTAAGGAACATGCCTGTATTACATCCTCAGGTGGAGGTTGTAAGTTACTACTTAAATGCAGTGTCATGAAATGGAAGAACTTTTCTTGCATAAAGAATCACCTTTTCATATATTCTTCTGTATAATTATGTCTTACTTTTATTGAAAAAAAAAACAGTAAACCCAAAAGCCATATTTGTAACATTTGCACATAACTGTGAAGAGCTGAGAATAGAATATGGCTGTGTGTACATATTGGGCAGTTACTGCTCCTGTTAGCAAACTATATTATTCCCTACCTGTTTATTCCCAATTATTTACCTAGTACTTAGCATCATAAAAGTTGCATGAAATATGTTTTGTAGACTGCCATCTTAAAGTAAAAACTTGGATAGTTGTATAAGCTATCTTTGTAGTTAGAAATTAGATTCAATAAAGCAATCTATTATATAATTATAATTTTTATTTTTTGCTGGAAATTTGTCTAAGAGTGGTTCATTTTCTCTTGAAAAATTGTATTTCTTCCTTCTTGCATCCAGGAAGAAAGCTATTTTTTATAGTAAGTATTGTCTATAGTTTACATATGCATATTTCAGAAGTCCTTTCAAAAACCCCATAGTTTTTTTTGGCAACCTACTGCAATCTGCTATATGATCATTTTAATATGGAATTGAATGGCCTTTGCCAGAAGATTCACTGTTTTTCTCTTCTTTCTATACTGAGAAGAAATCTCTGCCAAGCAAAGAAATGTATGTATGATATAGTTCTCAGATGTGATCCACTTGGGGCTTCAGAAATATCGGTAAAGGAATAGTAGAGCTTTCACATGCCAAGTATTTTTGCTTTCAGGAGTGTGCTGGGTGAGGCTTTGACCACACACATGCACACATGCAATCCAGAAATCCTTTCACAATATCACTCTAAGGCTTAAAAATATCACATCTTTGTCAGATACTTCTCTGCTTCTTGAAGCCAGGCTCACACCCCATCCCTCTTGCTTCCTCCAATTTTAAGCTTTGGGTGGGCAGATATAATATGGTTATTCCCAAGTGAAATATGAAATGTGGACTCCTTACCAGTAATTATTATTTTTAATTATTGGCCAACTAAATAATTTCATGTCTTCACTCTCACTTTTTAGGGAAAATGAAGAATCCCAGGAAGCCAATCACAAGGGAACTTCAGTCTAAGGGATTCTAAACTGTAATTTGTAGGAAGTCTTCCCACCAGTGTGGATCATAAGCCTTCTACATCTGATCCTGGGCTTTTCTTGGCTATATCTTTATACAAATTCTCCACAGAGGATACACCCAAAATACTGGAGGTCGTCTTATGATTCTTCTAGTACCTCAAGGGCATTCACATAATACTCTTCATACAAGTCTTAAATAATGTCTTTGACACCTTTTCTTGATCCCAAGTTATTTGGTGACATACAGTGACCTACTTATGTCTACTATTTGTTTTTTCCATTGTCCTTTGGGCTACCTCCAATTTTGATTCCTCTGAGAAAGTAGATGGCATTCGGAGATTCACAGGCAGCACCAGGACAATATTGCTATTAGAGGAGAGATTCTGCAGCAATAAGTGGTTTGGGATCATTTTTGGTCATAGGGATTCAATGAAATCACAAATATTCATGGAGCCATCCCTATATTTGGTGCTATGCAAAGCAAAACTAGCAATTCTTTAGAAGATCTGATTTTCAGTGTGCTAAGGAAAGGAATCATCAACAGAGAAGACACAGAGGAGAATATACCATGAAGAAGGCAGGATATAATACCAGATTTTCATGAGCTCTACTCTCATTAACCAATTTATTGGGCATCTAGTATTGCTAGGCATTATATATATATGCTTTCAGAGGGAATCATCCCAAACTCCAGTGCCTACTGAAGCATAACAGAATTTAGAATGTTAGAAGCCAAAGTGGCCCAAAAGGGCTAAAATTCTATGGGACATAACAAAGGCAAGTTCAGGAAGCCCCCTCAATTCCTTCCAAGACAAGCTCATTATCAGTTCATATTTGAGAACAGACAAACAGCACTGAAATGGGTTTAACACATGGGGGAAGTGTAACTTCTTTCCCTATCAATAACAGAGTCCACTCAAACTATGTTTGAAAATGGGTTTAATGGGAGGGGAGGAAGGGTTCACTTGTTTGATTTAAATCTTTTCTTTCAGAAAGGTTACTACTAACATTATACATTCCTGTAATTATTTTTAAATTTAGAGAATAAATTTTAGATTCTACACTTTTGATGCAATCTTTGATTATTAGAACTGAAAGAAACCTGAGAAACCATGGGTGCAAGTTGTTTATTTTACAGCTAAGGAAACAGATCCAGAGAGGCAAAATAAGTGATTTGCCTAAGGTTATGAAACCATTGCCAGTGGCTGAGCTAGAGACTAGAAACTAATTCTCGATTACTCCTAGACCAGGCAACTTTCCAAGATATCATTACAACTCTTGATAGTTCCATGTGGTTTTGCCTTAATCTATTTTCTTAGTTTCATGTACTCTTTTGGGTTAGTTTTTTCATAAGTCACAGGATCACAGATCCAGCATTAGAAGGAATCTCAGAGGATATCTGATCGAATCCCCTTTCCCCCATTTTTCATATGGGAAAACTAAGACCCAGGAAGGTTAATTGACTTACCCATATAGTTTTGGAGGTGGAATTTAAACACATATTCTGGCTCCAAAGCATTTACCTTGTAATCCTCTGTAGCATATAATGTTCCAAGGAAATCACTTCTAGCAACAAAAGTCTGCCCAAAAGTGGGGGGAAATGAGTGATTTAAATTTGAGATGTTTGTCTGCAATAGTGCATTCCACTAAATGATCCATTGGGAAATCTCAAAAGATACAGGCTCTTCAAATTTGTTTTAAAAAAAAAATCTGACAAATTAGGAAATAGCATGCCACATCACAAAACCATAAGTGCTAACCTGGTTTTCTTCCATTTTGCTCTCATTTGGCATCACAGATGAGACTCTGATTCTAAGTCTACCTGAGTTGGGCACAAATTAGTCTGAAAAGTGATGGCTTGATAAATGCCAAACTTGGTCTAGTCATCAGGAGCAGCCCAAGTCTGAAGCTGTAACCATGAGAATCTAGGCATGTCCCCTGTTTGAGATCTGAAAATTAAAGTGCTTTGACTCTCAAGCCGACTTGGAAGATTTCCTGTCACTTAAATAGATCCCTTTCTTGTCCTTTTCAAACACAACTGTTGGTCTCTCTAAGGTACATCTGTTCTCTGAGATACTTGAAGCAAATTGTAGCTTTCATTTCAGCCACTTTGGCTTTCCTTTTTCAGTAGTATATCCTAAAAACTATTCGGTAAGGAGAGTATTTCTCCTCTTGTCTAATTAAAAGACCAAAAAGGAGTAATCCTGCATTACATTGAGACAGGATAAAGTGAAAATAAGAGGTGGAAGGAGGTTATTGCCTAGAAGAAGGAAGCAGCAAGTTAAGATACAGTATGTTACAATAACTGTTGGGTGGGATCCTTGATGTATCTGAGACAACTCTGGTTGGTAGGGCAGCTAAATGGCATAGTGAAAAGAGTGCTGATCCTGGAGTCAGAAGAACTTAAGTTCAAATGCAACCTCAGACACTAGCTGTGTGACCCTGGGCACACTTCAGTTTTCTTATCTATAAAATGAGCTAGAGAAGGAATGGCAAACCATTCCAGCATCTTTGCCAAGAAAACCCCAAATGGGTCATGAAGATTTGTACACAACTGAACAAACAACAAACAAGTGGATTGTTATTTGAATCCCAATGAAACTATAAGAAATACCTTTTCTTCAAAGTTCATGTCAAAAAAAAATCAATGAATTTTAGCATGACTCAATAGTCACTCATAATTGGAATCAAAAGAAATCCCTAATGTGCTATGGACACTCTCCCTCCCTCCTTCTGGTTTTTATTCTCTGTAAATAAACCCTAACCCCCTCTTCCTCTCTCTCTCTCTTCTCCTCTCTCCTCTCTCTCTTTCATTGTCCCAGATTCCCTCAAGTCACTTGGAAGGTGCCAATGGAACTCCCAAATGACAGCCTGTTAGATTACTTTTCATGTGACAATTAAATTACTGGAAAACACTTTACCAGAAAAAAATCAAATTTCTCATTGACTTCAAACAAGACACCAGGTTTACCTATGTGTGAAATTACATTATGGCCTTTCACACAGGATAAATTCTTCACTTCTGGTGAAGATCAACAGCCTGGCCTTTCCTCCATTGTCTTTCTTCCCCTCACCTCACAAAAAACTAAAACTCTTTTTTATACATTAGAGTCTTAGGGTTGTCTTTGTACTTTTGAGGAAACTATGCAATTTGTTCAAGGTAAGAAAGTTATATAGTTAATGGCAGAGTGGAGATTAGAATACTGATTGCCAGACTCATGGTCATGGGATTTTTCACCCTACTATCTGACTGTGGCTGAACTGGGTAAGTCATTAGTAATTTTGCCTTGTTTTCCCCACTTTCTGTGACTTCATCCATTTTCAGATCTGAACTTTTCAAGGCTCTTTCTAAAAAAGGCTGACTCGGGCTTTGCTTTTGTAGATGGCTAAGTGTTCCCTTATGCAGCACTGAATCAAATCTAGAGCTAAAGAGGCTGTCTGATCCAATACCATTTTACAGAAAAGGAACTGGACTCCCAGTGAAATTAGGTACTTTGCCCAAAATCACATAGGGAGGGACTTGAAGATGGGTCCTATCAGCTACCCAAATCAGCTACAATCTCCGGTTAATAGATTTATTTATTAAGGCACTCTGGGTTCTAAAAACAATTCATGTTTTGGAGTTAAGTGAGCAGATTTCACATCTGGAAATGGAACAAGATACTTTATTTCTTGGCTCCTGGCATTTTTTATATCTCCCATGTTGAAATACTCTGCCCTCTCTGCTCTGACCACTGACCTCCCTGGCTTTCCTTATGTCCCAACTAAAATTCCATCTTTTGTAAGAAGCCTTCCCTAACACCTCTTAATTTTAGTACCTTCTTTCCATTAATTATTTCCAATTGATCCTCTATGTCGCTTGCTTAGTATATATTTGTTTACGTGGTGTTTCCCCCATTAGACTGAAAGTTCCTTGAGGGCACTGTCTTATGTCTCTTTTTGTGAACCCAGTGCACTGTGCTTGGCACACAGTAGACACATAATAAATATTTACAGATTGATGGATTGGAGGAGGATTCAAGATTTAAATCTTGCTTATGGCAATTGCAGAGCCATTTCTTGTCTCATAGGTAAATTACAGATCCTGATTTTGACTCTTCTTTTTTGCCTCCATTTTTGACTTTTTAGTTTTTCCAAGTAGTTCTATCTTCATTACAGAATTACTGTTATTACCAAACCTGCTAGGTATATTTTTAATGCTTTGGATAACTTCATTTATCTTGATAGCATACTGTCTAGGAATACACACAGATGATGAAGTTGATATTCATATTACCAGAGCTAACTCAATGTTTGGGAGGCTCTGAAGGAAAGGGTGGAAGAAGAAGAGAAAGATAAAAGTTGGTAGACCAGCTACCAAACTAAAGGTTTACAGAGCCGTTGTGCTGACCTCATTGTTGTATGCTTGTGAAACTTGGACAATGCTTCCTCACTATGTCAGGAAACTGAATTTGAATTTTCTTAGGAAGATTCTCAAGATCATTTGGTAGGATAAGGTACAGACACTAACGTTCTTTCTTGAGATAAATTGTCAAGCATTTAAACTTTACTGGAAAGAGTCCAACTCTGATGAGCTGGCCAGGTTGTTTGAATGCCAAAAGTATGTTTGACTGAAAACCTAATTTATAGAGAGCTCACACAAGGCAAGCACTCACATGGATGGCAGAAGAAGTGATACAAGTATTCTGTCAAAGTTTCTCTGAAGAATTTTGGAACTGATTGTGTGACATAGGGGACACTAGCACAGGACTGCCCAGTAAGGCATGCCTGCATCCAAGAAGGCACTGTGCTCTATGAACAAAGGGGGATTGAAATAATTCACAGGAAATGTGAGATGTGCAAATTTAGAGACATCTCCACTTCAAATGTTCATATGTACTATTTGTGTCCAACCTGTGATAGAGCCTTTTGAGCTCATACTACCTGATTAGTCACGATTAGAAACACCGTATCTCAATCACAGTGATGTCACTTTGGTCTACTTTGAACCTGATAGACAGGAACTAGCCAAGTATATGAGATGGACAAAATTAAGGGATTCTGATATGCTAAATTTTCACCACATATTCTGCAGTTGTTGAGCTTACAATTCAATGTGTCTAATCAGAATAAATCTACCCAATCATTCCTAACCACCACTCTTTCCCTTCAAAAATAAAAATCTAAAGCTGATCAGCCAGAGTTCACTCCACTAACTCACAAGAGTGTCTTTCCTAAGGATTTTCTGATTATGGCAAGTACAGGGCCCATTTCTTCTCTTACAAATGAATTCAATGTCTGACTTTGTCTATTATACAAAGAATTGACATGCCTCTTCAATATCCTTTTTTTCTGCCCCATTTCTGCTTTTCCCTTGGACAAGTCATTGTCCTCTTTTTTCTTCCTCTCTTTTCTTCCTCATTAAGTTCTATGGGTCACAAGGAATGGAGCATTGGTTCCTATTTAAAGGAGAAAAAGAAAAGGGGCGGACTCCAAAACCTAAGTTGAACCACCAGGAAATTGAATGAAAAATTAAAAGATTCCCACAGAAGAGAAAGGTCTAGATGCTAAAGCATCAATGATCAAGTAGGGCCTGTTTTCATCATTCAAGGGGGGTAGAAGGAAACAGAGGTTTACTCAAACATAAAACTAATCCAGAGATTTTGATAAAATTCAAGATTCATTTCTGTTAAAAATTAGATTACCCAAAAAACTAGATTACCCAAACTAAGAGCTAACACTGGATATAATGGAGATAGGATAGAGGCATTTTCAGTAAATTCAGAGGTATACTCCCACTTTTGCTTATGCTATAAATTGGTTCAACCATTTTTTTTTGGTTCAGACATTTTTGAAAGTAATTTAGAACTATACATAAAAATTCAGAAAAATACTGCTTGATCTAGTAAAAGCACTACTAGACCTATCTCCCCAAAGAGATCAAAGAAAGAAGAAAAATACCTGCATGTACAAAAATACTTATAGCAGCTCTTTTTTTTTTTTAAGGAAACAAAGTAGAAATTAAAGGGTGCTCTATTGGGGAATGGCTAGACAAATTATGGTATATAAATGTAATGGGATATTATATTGTAAGATGATTTCAGAGAAACCTGGGAATAGTTATATGAATTAATAAAGAGAGAACTGAGGAGAAATAGTATACAATAATAACTCCTTAAAGGAAAAAAAAAGACATTGAAAGATTTAAGAACTCAAGTCAATGCAATGACCAATCACAATTCCAGTAAACCAATGATGAAGCATGCTACCTATTTCCTGAAAGAGAAGATTCACAATGCAGAATGAAACATACATTTTCGGATATGGCCAATGAGGAAATATTTTTTCCTTTGACTTTGAATCATATATAATCTCTCTTTTAATTTTACTTTGTAAAAGGAAATGTTCAGGGCAAGGATATTAAATTCAGAATTCTTTTAAGAGAAATCACATGTCCATTTCCTATTCTTTTCCCTCTTTATAGATATGAGAGATAGCATGGTGTGAGAGCACTAAGATCTAGGTCCAAGCCTTATTTCTGATACATATTGATTGACTCTGGCCAACTCACAACATCAAAACATCTCAAGCAACTTAAGAATCTAAGAACAGATCCTTTTTTTTTTTTTTTTTTTTGAGGTAATTGGTGTTAAGTGACTTCCCAGGTTCTTACAGCTAGTATGTATCTGAGACCATATTTGAACTCAGGTTCTCCTGTCTTAGGACTGATGCTTTATCCACTGCACCCCAGACCAAGTCTTGAACTATATTAGTAGAAGGAATTTCCTTAGTAGAAGTTCCATATAATAAATGAAATCACAGATCTTGTTGTATTTCTGTGTGTGTGTGTGTGTGTGTGTGTGTGTCTGTCTGTCTGTCTCTGTCTCTGTCTCTGTCTCTCTCTGTTTCTCTCTCCCTTACACACACACAGATACATATACATATATATTATGTAACATATATATGTTTTTGTGTTGATGTATGCATATACACACATACATTCTTTCAGGTACCTAAAAAATGCTTTGAGGATTTGAAGGTGAGTCTATTCAGTCATTTTGGTATCAGAAACCTAAATAAAACCTCTGCAACTGGGATACTAGGAATCTTATAAATCATTGAAACAAAATGGCTATTGTTTGGGAAATGGACAGTTTTTAGAGGCCCTTGTAAATTTCGTTTTTATTTTAAAAGATTTTTTAACTTAACAGTCACAAGGCATATATATTTTGTTTCTTAAAAGTCTCAATGGCAGCCCATACATAGACTCATTCCAGACTTATCTCTCTCTCTTTTTTTAATATAGTACACTCCAGAATACTTTACAATCATCAAATCCTAAGCTGTATGTTTGAACTCTCTTAAAGGTTGAGTAGACAGTCATCTAAATGGTGGAATATTAGTAGTATGTAGTTAGTTGTCACAAAATATACCTTTTCTACTTACCAGCAGATTCATAAGATTCTACTCTGAAAATTTTGATACCTGTCAAAACATAACTGCCCTTAGAAGGGTTAACCCATAAACTTATAGCAGTCATTTACATATCAGTGTGAATAAATTCATCCTTTCTTGAAATTAGATATTAATAAAGAGAAAAAAAGTACATTTTTTTTCTGAAGAGAAAAGTGGATATGTAATTGGGAAGGAGAAAGCAACAAAAACAAATTTTAAAATTTTGATTAGAATTGACCCTTATATGCCCTTTAACTGAGACCAGTACAATTGATTGATCAATCCAAGTTTTTGTTTTCATTGATTTGGTGTGAGTATGGCTGACAGCATTTACTGTCTGCCCTGACAAGCTAACTAAGGGATTAGCTAATCCTAGAATTGGGAGCAACACTAGAGTTCTAGGTGATGTTCCAAACAAGGTGTTTGAAGTGACAAAATTCTTGGCTCAAGTTTTCCACTTGATAGGATATAGTCTTTGATGTCAGAGGATAGCTGATACACTGCATTCATTCCTTTCCTGGAATCTCCTTGTCTCTTGGGCATGAAATCTGAAACTACATTGGGTCATACTTTGTATGGGTCTGAAAGTGTAGCTTTCTGTTTCCCATGGTGGCATCAAGGGAAACATATTACAAGTTGAGCATAAAAGGAGTTTTTTTGTGTTGGTTTCTGAGAGACCCAGAAAAGAATTGTGTGAGTGTGTGTGTAATCTCAGTTTGCAAACTGGCTTCAGTGTTACTTACCACATTGCCAAAGACTTTCTGCCCTTCACCAACAAGAAATAACATTCACACTACATGTAATTATGGAATTCTAGAGCTGGAAACCCCTAGAAATAATTTAATTCTATCTCATTTTATAGATGAAAATACTGAGAATTCAAAAGGTAAATTCACTTATTCAAGATCACACAAGGACAAAAACTGGAAATATATCCACATCCACACATATAAACAAATAATTTCCAACTCTTTCAAACCTCAACATGAAATATCCCCACTTATTCAGTTTAGTTCATTAGTGACTGGCCTTCTTTCTATTCCTCACATGATGCTACATCTTCTGTCTTTGTGTTTAGACTAGAATGCACTCCCACTATCTTCTCATCTCCACCTAATAGAATCCTTATCTTTTTTCCAAACACAACTTAACCATCACTATACACACACACACACACACACATACACACACACACGGAATATATATATATATATGTAATATACATGCATATGTATGTTGCATAAACACACACTTTGATTTGCATTCTGATATATAACCTATCAGGGGATAGGGAAAATAGCATGTTTCATCATGAGTCCTCAATCTATGGTTGGTTCCACTGTATTGATAATAGTTCCCAAGTCTTTCAAAGACTAAGACTCAAAGTTGAAAACTGGAGACCACTAATGAGCCTAAAACCATGACACTGCAGAAAAGACTTCTACATATATTTAACCTAGTCTTGCAAATTGGTTCCCAAAAATCCCTCAACCCACAGCAACTTTAGCAAACTTACTTTTTTTTACCAAGTCTTCCCACACTTCCTTATATCATCATGATGCTATTCAAGAAAATGGAAAACCTATAGAAGTATCTTGTCCACACCATGAAATATAGTTTGTAATATTACTTACCAATACTTACTAAGTATCTAATTTGCTGGTGTTAGATTTCTTTTCATGTGCCTATTTTATTTTGGACCCTGGACACATTGCTATTGTTCAATCTTCATGTTCAAAAACCTATAACATCATGAGTGACACCTCAACGTGCATATGAATTGGATTTAAGTGAGGTGGAATTACAAAAAGTCATCAGTCTTACTGTCTCTTCCAGAGTCATTAATGTTTGGTGGCAAGACAAAAGTCAAAATGACTGGCAATGGCCTGGAATGCAGTGGAGGATCTTGGCATCTTGTATGTCTGATTGAGCTCTAGGTGCTCCACAGTACCTGTTTCAACTGCCTTCATGATCATTGGTACAAATTGTTCTTAACCATCCATTCTTCCAGGGGAAGTCTTCAAGTGCTTTGAGTTAATATGCCATTAACTCATCAATGGGTTCGAGGCTCCTCAGTTACCCTCAACCTGGCTTAGTCTATCCACCAAGATGGTTTTACAATGATATGGCTACTGCCCACACAACAGCTTCTTAGTGTCACAAGTGGGCTTTGGGTAAAAAGTAGACATCAAAGGAAGATTAGCAGCCCAGAAAAGGACTTGACAAACCTTCACACTAGAGATACTAGTTCTCTCTAAACACCTTACATCGTACATACTCTGGACATGGAGGTCACCATCAATTGAAATGGTAAGAATAATTACATAAACATAGTTATAGATGAAAGGAATAGGAAACTCAGATCAACTTGCCTTATGTTTGGATGGATCTGGGATTTCACTGATGTGGGTATATCTTTCTCTGATACAGATCAAAACTCTTCCCAATACTCTTGGAATCGTCTTTAGAGTTGTAGATATGAGCGCAACACTCAATGCATTCTCTTTTTCTCCAATCCATTAATTTCTCCATTCCATTAAAGAACTTGCCCATCTCCTTTTTTGCATTTATATGCTATTTCTTGCATACAGAACAAATTTGCACTCAAATCTATTTAAACCTACTGTGCACTTTTCCATTGCCCTTTTCTGAATCACCTGTAGTTTTTTTTTTTTTTTTTCCCTTGGAGATGATGAGTCATTGCCATTAATGTAAGAAGCCAAGTCTTTCCATCACAGGAAAAGCTGTATATAATGCCATGTGTTCTCTTCTGACTTTTCAATTTTAAGCTCAGCTTATTATCCATCTCTACAACACTCATATAAGATACAAGTTAACAGCAAATAACTCCACTGGACTGTCTACTGTATATAACAATCTAGATAATACTCATTATTCATCAACTTGGTTTTTCTTAGCTGTATTACTGCAACACTTGTTATGGTTTAGTTTTTTTTTTTTTTTAATGACCTATCAGTATTTAAAGTATGGCATAAAACAGTGACAATAGCTTTATCAAAGGTGTTTGCTACCACAATAGAGGATATACTGTACAAGAACCAAATGAAAGGATTGGATACCTATAAAAACTGAGATTGTCCAGATATTTTTTTATTTGTACAAGTTATAATATTAATTGCACTAAGTCTTGATTTATAAGATTTCCTCAGTGAAATTCATGCCCCGTTAAGAGATGTGGATAACCCACACAGGAGGAAAAAAAATAACCATTCATACATGTTTACTCAAAGAAATTCATTATTTTGGTTTTTAAAAAAATTCAAACTAACAAAGCATAGTATTTATCAAAATACAAAAAGACTCATGCTACCATCTTTCTCAGCTTTCTCCTCTTATTTCATCACAGTTGTTATGTTGAAGATTTTCACTGGTAGATTCTTGAAGCAACTTGTTATTGGCCACAACTACTTCCTGCAGTCTCTTCACCATGTCTCTACTCTCTGAACATCCCTCTTGGTTCCCTCTTTTACCTGATCTTGCCAACAAGTAGACTACTACACTATGGACATTACCTACAGTCTCTTTGCCATGACCCTGCTTAGATCCCCTCTATCTCTCTACTTTCCTGCACTTCTTTATGTGACTTCCCTCATTATAATGTAAGCTCCCTGAGGGTCCTGTCTCCTTTTGTTTTATTTGTATCCTCAGTACTTAGTACAGTGCCTGCCACCTAATAAGCACATAGAAAAATTCTTTCCCTCCCTTCCCTTCCTTGCCTTCCCCTTTTCCCTCCCTCTCCCCACCTCTCTTTGTTTCCCTCTCTCTCCCTCCTTCCTTCTCTGTCTCTCTCTCTCTCTGTCTCTGTTCCCCTCCCTCTTTCTTTCTCTTCCACCCTCCCCCATATATGCATATAGATTCATGCACTTTCAGATACTTGGAAATGCTTCATAGTTCTTAGGAAAGCATAAAGCAATTTAAAAAATGACAGGGCTAAATAGTTTACTTATAGGAAGTATAAGCAGAGACAATTTTACAGCTACTTATATAGAATGCACACTGTCTATGTTTCTGCCACAATCAAGTAACTTTTATTTATGTTCAAAGTTCAAGCTATTCCTTTTCTTAGAACAGAAGAGAAAAATTCCCAAAGAGTACATTTGTATTCTCTAGATTATAAGCAAAAATGAAAGGCTCTTTAAAACAAAAACAAACAAACAAAAAAAGGAAACTTACTTACATTGGGAATGGGTTAAATAGGAAATACTACCTATATTATATGTATAAATGTTATATTCCTTATTTGGTATAATGTGTGTGTGTGTGTGTGTGTGTGTGTGTGTGTGTGTGTGTAGTATTGCCTGTTTGGTATATGGTATGTGAATGTGTGTGTGTGTGTGTGTGTGTGTATGTATGTATGTATGTATATACCAATATCTATAAGGCAACAAGATGGGAAGGACTAGTATAAATAGGCAAGGTATAAAGAGGTAAGAAAAGGTTAGGGGAAGAAGACAAGGGAGGGATCCATGAGCAGGGGAGATTGCACAAACACAATAACAAGGATCAGGAATAGAATCTAATAGGATAAAAGATTCAATTAAGAGAGAAATCTACATTATGTCAGCCATATTAACATTGTTTTAGATATATGTTTCCATATGGACAAATGCATGTATATATATAAATATATGTATGTCTGAGTATATGTAGCTGTGTATCCATGCAGATCTATGTGTGTATTTATATAGATATATGCATGTGTGCATATGTGAATATGTGTGTATATGGGTATGTGTGAGTGTATATATAAATATATCTGTGTTGAACTATAACCTATTTGGGAAAGGGGGATCTGAAAGGGGAAAAAAAGAATTTAAAAAGTACATAGCAGAAAACAAAAGAAGGAAGCAAAAAAAAAAAAAAGAGAGAGATGGGACACCCATGGATATAATTTCTTCTATTATTATATATACTTTCTTGAAATTGAAACTTATTGTTATATATTTTGAATCCTCCCTGATGATCTGCTGGGCATATGACAATGTTCTATTCTGTTTTGTTTTGTTTTTAATTTCCTTTATCTCTTTATTCTATTCAGTTTTTTCCTTATTTTGTATTTAGTTCAATATATTAAAAAAAGAAAAAAAAAAGAAAAGAAAAGGAATAATTCAATGGGGAGAGTGATGGGGGGAAAAAAGCACCAAAAATCAGAAGAAAAGGGAAATCTTGACTTTGGTTAGTAAGTCAATAGGTAGAACAACATGCCATAGTCCTAGAAGAAAGGGAGGAAAGGCCACTATATAAGTAATAAGCAAAAGATTCTTCCTGGAGAGAATACTGGCTCCTGTGAAGAAGCCAATACTTTTCTTCACAGAAGTAGATACTTAAGATACTTACTTATCCAGTAAGGATCAGAGGAAAAAAGAAACAGGAAGTGGTTGCTGCCATCTCTCTACTGAGTAGTATTGAAGTAACTGGTAATAATTTTGTAATATGACAGAAATTTTGATTTGGGTCTTGATTAGACCCAAAGACTACAATTCACTTTGAGTGGTTCATGCAGGTACAAATGATGCTTCCAAAAGGATATTGAATATACCACTAAGACTAAGGAGATTTGAGTAAAAAACCAAAGATCTTAGGGGCACAAATAGTATTTCCATCATTGCCACTAATTGAGGACAGGGGCTTCAGAAAAAAAAAAAAAAGAGTTTCTAGAATGTGAAAAGCTGGTTAAGAAGGCGATACCTGAGAAGAGGATTTTAATTTCTTAGTCACAACTTAAATTATAGAAATAATGAGTTCCTGACTAGGGATTGAATGTAGCTAACAGGAATTGTTAATAAATGGCTTGGTTTGCCTAAATAGTAATTTCATCTTTCAAAAGATGAAGGAGATAATGAAGAGAAACTGTATCATTGATATGTTGCTTAACAATGAGGAAAAATTGGTTACTGATATAGAAATGAAAGGAAATGGATATTCTATCTTAGAATTTGTGACAGAGAAGGTTCATTTGCATAGTCTAATGTGATTTTTGGAGAATAGATTCCAAAGTCTTCAAAGAAATTGCAGGTGAAATCCTATGGCCTTAAATTTTCCTAAAGAACTAAGACCAGGATTCAGGCCAATTCCAAAAGACTTGTGATGGAGAGAACCATCTGCATCCAGAAAAAAGGACTGTGGGGACTGAATATAGATCACAACATAATATTTTCAACTTTTTTGTTGTGGTTTGCTCATTTTTTATTTTCTATCTCATTTTTCCCTTTTTGATCTGATTTTTTTTGTGTGTGCAGCATGATAATTGTGGAAATATGTATAGAAGAAATGCACATAAAATGTTTGTGTCGGCCCTTTTCATAGTGGCAAGGAACTGGAAATTGAGTGGATACCCATCAGTTGAAGAATGGCTGAATAAGTTATGGTATATGAATGTTATGGAATATTATTGTTCTATAAGAAATGATCAGCAGGATGATTTTAGAGAGGCTTTGAGAGACTTTCATGAAGTGAAACTAAGTGAAATCAGCAGAACCAGGAGATCATTGTAAATGGCAACAAGATTACATGAGGGACATTGGCTCTTTTTAATTTATTTTATTTTTTTATTTCTTTGCTGAGGCAATTGGGGTTAAATGACTTGCCTAAGGCCACACAGGTAGGAAGTGTTAAGTGTCTGAAGTCAAATTTGAACTCAGGTCCTCCTTTCTTCAGGAGTGATGCTCTATGCACTGTGCCACCTAGCTGCCCTTGATGTGGCACTTTTTAAAAATGAGATGATTCAGACCAGTTCCAATGATCTTGTGATGAAGAGAGCCATCTACAATCAGAGAGGATTGTGGAACTGAGTATAGCATTTTCATTTTTTTTTTTTTTGCATTTTGTTTTCTTTCTCATAATAAACTCAGACACAAGTGAAACAAATAAACAGAATACTGAGAACATCATAGGAATAGAGACCAAAAATCTGTGAGTTCATTAATATAGAGAACTTTTCAAGTGAGGAAAATCCTTCCAGTTTGTAATTTGTCTTGGATAGTATCCTAAAAATTAGGCAGGCACATGACATGCCTAAAGTAACATAGCCAGTATTTGACAAAGGAAAGATTTAAACCCAACTCTTCTTGGCTTTAAACAGCTATTCATATTAGTATAGTAGAAGCATTATAGGATCAAAGATTTAAAGTTTGAAGCAATCATACAGGCTATTGTTGTTTATTTTCTGCCCTAAATTATCATAGAGATCCATTCAAAGAACCTTTCTTTTGGCATTGAAAATATTATGAAGAATATCATACAATCACTGTTTTAAAACTGGAAAGCCATATAGTACATCTGTCTCATTTACAGATAAGAGAGGTTAAGTAATTTGCCTCCGGGTCACACAGAGGAAGAATTTGAAACTAGGTCTACTGACTCCAATAGTATATGAAGATTGTCCATTAGTTATCTTTCACACTCTTCCCAGCCTACCTAGTCATCAATCATTAATGATATTTCTTCCACCACTTCCATAATTCTTGTTTGGTTGTTTGCTGCAGTCTATTCTTGGCTGCAATATCAAGACCCATAGGCTGCATGCCTGAAAGATATAAAGAGAAAATATTTTACTAAGGACAAAAAATAGAGTTTTGTAAAGGTCTGAGTATTTATTGGCCAACTTGAATTTCAGAAAAGATACATAGAGAAAAAGGCAGCAAGCATGAGTTCCAATTTTCCCTCTTCCTCTCCCCCTTCCCCCTTCCCAAGACAGCAAGCAATCCAATATAAGTTAAACAAAGTAATAGAAAATAAAAACAATAGTATGATGTAGACATCTGAGTTTGGCAGTACTAAAATTCAGAATGAGCCGAGACTAGCAAGGACAACACTCCTAAGTGTAGCCCAGATCATATTAAAATATGATTGGGGAATATTTTCAAAATGATTAAAAACACAATAAAATGTAGGTAATATTAATATGTAATTTTAAAGTTAATATGAAGGGATCCTTATATCTAATTTAGTGGTCCCATTTCTATCAGAGTTTGACACCACTATGCTCTCCATTATCCATTACATGATGATCAATTTTAATCCTTGAAAGACTGATGTTCCATGATTAGTAGCCATGTAGTATCACTGAAAGAATATGGTTATTTAAAAGCAGGAAAAAAAATTGAATACTTTCTAAAAATTACACAGAGCTTTCAATGATTCCGAAATTTTCCCTGGAACAAAGAAGGATTGGTTCTTCTTTATTCTAGGGAAAAAGCTCAAAATCACTGAAAACTCTGTGCAATTTTTCAAAAGTATTCAAGCTCTAGGACCAGGAGATCATTATATACTTCAACAACAATACTATATGATGATCAATTCTGATGGACCTGGCCATCTTCAACAATGAGATGAACCAAAGCAGCTCTAATAGAGCAATAATGAATTGAATCAGCTACCCCCAGTGAAAGAACTCTGGAAGATGACTATGAACCATTACATAGAATTCCCAATCCCTATATTTTTGTCCCCCTGCATTTTTGATTTTCTTCACAGGCTAATTGTACACTATTTCAAACTCCGATTCTTTTTGTACAGCAAAATAACTGTTAGGACATGTATGCTTATATAGTATTTAATTTATACTTTAACATACCTAACATGTATTGGTCAACCTACCATGGGGGTGGGGGAGGGAATGGGGGAAAGGAGGGGAAAAATTGGAACAAAAGGTTTGGCAATTGTCAATGCTGTAAAATTAGGCATGCATATAACTTGTAAATAAAAAGCTATTTAAAAAAAAAAAAGTATTCAAGCTCTTTCCTTTCCCTGTTTAATTCTGAGATCAACTCATGTTCAGGATCTGTCCAAGGTGTATGTATTGATGTATTAACTTTGCTGCATTACTTAATTGATACAATGGACATTCTTCATCTACTTGGTTTTTTTTTTTTTTTTTTAATGTGATTAGTTAGAAGGGGACTGTGGGATTAATGGATGAAAGAGAGATGGCAGTTACTCAACTCATACCTGGTTGGGGTTTTTTCTACAAATAAAAATGGAACTTGGATTAGAAAGGAAAGAGAAAATAGTTAATAAGGAGTTAAAATTGAGGAAAACGAGAGAAATTGTGGGAAAACATCTACCTGTTCTTTTTAAGTCCAATTCACCTGGTCTAGTTGTTTTTCATTTTATGGATTTGAAAGAATGGACAAATGTGATTCCTAAGCCATTGTCATTGAGCTTAAGAAAAATGAGAATGGATTTTGCAAACTATGAGTCAGGGAGCATGACTTTGATTATTGCCTGAATGTATTTTATTTTAATAATATTTTATTTTTCCAAATACATGCAAAGATAGTTTTCAACATTCACTTTTATAAAACCTTGTGTTCCAATTTTCCCTCCTCCCTTCCCCTTCCCCCTTCCCAAGACAGCAAGCAATCCAATATAAGTTAAATATGTGTAATTCTTCTAAGCATATTTCCATATTTGTCATGATGCGCAAAAAGTAAAATCAAATTTAAAAAAAAGGAAAAAAGAAAGGAAAAAAAACAAGCAAGCAAATTACAAAAAGGTGAAAATATTATGTTTTGATCCATATTCAAGCTTCATAATTTTCCCTCTGGATACTTTTTTTTTTAACATTAAAAATAAAATACTGGGCAGCTAGGTGGTACAGTGGATAGAGCACCAGCCCTCAAGTCAGGAAGATTTGAATTCAAATCTGGCCTCAGATACTTAACATTTCCCAGCTGTGTGACCATGGGCAAGTCACTTAACCCCAATTTCCTCAGCAAAAAATAAATAAATAAAATATTAATAAATAAACCAATATTAAGTAGAATATCTTTTTAGTGAACATCAAGAAAAAAAAATAATGATTTCCCACTTTCAAATTCTTCAGACAGAGGCCAGATGGATGAGGTGCAAAGGTGAAAGTTTTTTCAGGTATAGATTATACTAGATGGGTGAATCCTTTCCAACTCAGAGACACTGTGATTCTGTGAAATTCCAGTCATTCAATATTTTGTCAATATTTACATGCTGTAAGCTGGCTGATTATAACAGTCAAATAAAAATTTACCTGTCTAGCCACCAGAGCAGTCCCTGATCACCTGGGAAAGCCTTGAGGCCTTATACAATTTTAGTCGGAAAGGGAAATGTCAAACAGAGGCTGAAAAACAGTTTTAGCTGCCAAGACTCCTTTTTACCTGGAGGAATAACAAAGAAATTCTGGTAAAGAGCCAGGATTTTTCACAGTTTTTGCAAAAGCATCAAAAACAACTAAAATGTATCAGTTTTCATGTGCTGTGGGAATCTTCCCCTTACCCCCAACCCCTTCAGCTCTAGTGTCATTGTCGTCATTCTGACAGGAAATCTGTGCTGATTACTTTATTGTGTTGTCCTTGCTGTTTTGTCCTGCTGCATAGATAGGCGTCCTCTTCGGGATCAGGGCTTCAGAAATCTCCAAACAATTAGTCAAGCTTCCAGCCTGCTGCCTTTCAAACACAACAGTCAAAGGAAACTGAGATATTAATCTCATCCCAAATGATAGGGAACAAGAGACTGGTCTGGAATGCAGGGTCAGGACTGCCTATGTGATTAAGAATATGCTGGCCTTTCCATCTAGCAAAGGGCAGGACTTATCGCTGAGACTTCTAATATCTGTGCTCTTCTAGACAGCAAGAACTTTTAACTTGGATGTCCCAAGTATGGAACTGGGAAATGACTTATTTCAGATGGGTTGAAGTTTGCCTTTGCACTGTCTATGAAAAAAAGAATCTATTGAACAAATTCATACTATATGACTCCTTCTTGGAAAGACAGACCAGCCACACTTAGAGGATATTTTTACTCCCTTGGCTCCTACGTTCCACTTGGGAAAGCTGGGATAGAGTGTGCATGGTACTTCCAGTATACTGAGACAAACTACTCATATTCAAGCAATACATTTCATAATATTATAGAATGAGGTTTTGCTCATTTTTAAAATGAGCAACTTTTAATCCTATAGAGGTATGAGTTTTTTGAAAAGGATTCTTCCCTGAAAGTCTTAGCTTACATTGATTTTCCCCCACTTCCATTATTTCTCCATCTTTCCCTTGCTATCTCCTTTTCTTGCCCTCTCCCTCATTATTAGAGTTATATCCTCAGCTCTCAACACACATGTATCCAGTTAAATTCATCTTCTTCTTCCATAATCACCTTTGTTTTTTCTTTAGGCCCCTTCCCCACTCTGCTTTCTTTGTTCCTTTTCAGTTACTAGTCTTTCAATGCAAATAACTCAGGGTGAAACTCACTGAATTTTCCCCACTGACTCAAATGGCAAAGGAAGGGGTGAAGGCAAATGTCCCGGTACTCATATGCAGGGGACATATTTAACCTACTTGGAAGAACAAATTGTTTATAAAGATTTTTCGCACATTGTTCACATTCAAATGGAGCCTGCTAATCAAAAATGACTCATATCTACTCTTCATTATAAGCAGTCATAGTATGACCTGTACTGAGAAATACTTAGCAGGTTTCAGTAACTTCATGCTCATTAAAAGAAAATAATTTTTAACCCAAGCTTTTAACTAAGTTAGATTCACTTTCTCTCCCTTTAGTGAGTTGATGAATGATTTTGTTGTACATCAAAATCCACCTGTATCATTGTTGCAGGATGCCAGCACCAACTTAGCTTCATCTACCTTCAAGTCAAGGGCCGAGCCAAGTCCAGTGATTTCCTAGTCCCTCAACTTGACCCTGCTTTTTCACTTCCATGCTTTTGCTCATATCCTAGCTAGGAAGACCTTGATTCTTCAGCATTCTACTTAAGGGATCCCCTTATTCAGTAAGATCTTTACCTCCCCCACCTTCCTACTCCTACTAAGCTTATACAACCCTTTCTTGGTTTTTATCTCTTTCATACTTTTCCCTCAGTCCTGTGGTTCTTTGTTTCTTTTTTCAATTGATAGCAGAAATTATTGTAAGGAAAGCTATTTTTTGTTCTTCCACTCAGAAGTGATTTTTCTGTCTCTATGTATCTCTCTGTGTCTCTCTCTTTCTCTGTCATTCTTTGTCTCTCTCTGTGTCTCTCTTTGTCGCTAAGTGTGTCTGTCTCTCTTTTTCTGTGTCTGTCTGTGTTTCCTTTGTCTTCGTTTCTGTTTATGTCTCTCTTTGTCACTGTGTCTGTGAATGTTTCTCTGCAACTCTGTCTCTGTCTCTGTCTTCTCTCTGTGTGTGTCTCTATCTCTATCTCTATCTCTGTCTGTCTCTCTGTTCCTCTCTCTGGGTCTCTCTCTCTCTCTCTCTCTTTTTCTCTCTCTCTCTTGTCAGTCCTTCCTTGGACTCCTAGAAAGGCCATATTTCTTACTCACTCATACTCTATAGTCCTTCTTATAAATTACAAGCTCCTTTAGAGCAGGAACTATGTTTATTCCTCTTTCTATCCTTTTCCAGGGCCAAAGCACAGGGTAGTGCATTATACAGCAGGCACTTGGCATATATATATGCCAACTGTTGAGGAAATTGAGGTTAAATGCCTTGCCCAGGGTCACACAGCTAGAAAGTTAAAGTGTCTGAGATCATATTTGAACTCAGGTTCTCCTGATACTTAGCATATAATTTGTAGACACAAAACTAGTATATGTTTTGTCGACACAGATTTTAATTCTGGGTCCTTTGAATTGAACAGATAAACTTCAGTTTTATAAGTACTTATCATTAGACTTATTACATAAAGAATACAACGTTTATCAAGACATGATTCTAACTCTTATAGAACTTTTACACTAGGATATGTAATGTGATATGTGATTAGTTGAGAAACGTGTACAAAAAAATACTAACTTGGACAAAATAAGATCCAAAGTACTATATTGGGTCTGAGGTATGCAGAAAACAGTTTTTAGAGTTCTCAGAATTCTAACATTCATCAGGTGGTCACTTAACCTTTTAGAGTATCAATTTTCTCATCTACAAAATTAATAGCAATCAAGCAGTTTTGTTTTGAACTTAAAAATGAAACTCATAGACTGGCAATATTTGGTGGGGGTGACGAGAGGTGAGGACAGATTGATATAATTCTAATTTGGCAGCTTTCTCAGAAACTGAAAAGATGATCAGCTTTGAATCCTTTCTTCTACTCCCCACCAAGGCAAGAATTATAGTTTTACTTGAACAGAAGTAGTCAGTGTTTCAGAGATAATTGTTAATTATTCCTTTGAGTGTTATTTAGCCAATCTATGTGGATATATATGCATGTCTCTATGTGTATGTATATATATTCATATATATATATACATTTATACACTCATACACACATATACATAAATGTGTGTGTGACACACATACATATGTGTGTGTGTATGTGTGTGTGAGTACACACACACATTTTATAGACTGAAAGAGCTGGAAGGGGAGGTATTGCTCACAGCATCATTGGGATTCAGATAACTCAGAGTTGTTTTAAGAGTGAACTCTAATTGATGAGACCAGCTCAAAGATGATTTTGCCCAAAGTTGCATGTGATTTCCATGTTCCATGCTCTTTGCATTTTAAACAGTTCCACTCCACTAACCACACTTAATTATTATTTTCAATAATTGGAGACTTCAACCCTCATCCCCAAAATATCTCCAAATGCCAATTCTATTATCAGCCCTAGAAACTTGGGCTACCTATAATCCAGTAAAATAAATGAGATTGTATAAATAAAACAAATAAGAAAAAGAAAATGGAAAAGTAAGAACTTGGGTGACTCCAGAACACTTAGGTAGAGGCAAGTTCCTGATGCATCTTGGGATTGTCTCTAAGATGAGGGAAAAGTCTGGAGGTTTAATTCCATTCCATTCCAGGTTCCCCTGTAGACACACCTGGCTAACCCTGATGGGCCCCCCGAGGAAAGAGCTGCTCCCTACAGTAGCGGAGGGGAGCCAGCAGCTGGATGGGCTCTTAGACAGGAAACACATCAATCAAGGACCTGGAGTCCTGATCTGTTCTGCTCAGTGTGACAGGCACGCCATGGCACTTTTACACCCCTTTAGGGGACCACACTGCATGTTAATCTCAATTAGCAGATGCCTAAGAGGTTCCTCCCCCCACCTGAGGGAAACCCACCTGCTTTGTAACACTTTCCAGCTTTCAGGCACCAGGTGAGAGTTCCCTTGCCTGTGCCTGATGCCTTAAGCTATTAAATCAGGGGAGGGAGACAGGGAAAGAAGAGAAGAGAGAGAAGAGAAGCAAGAGGAAAGAAAAAGAGGAAGCTGAAGGAAAATAGAAGGGGAAAAAAAGAGGAGACTATTTGGGGCTTTGTTGTTCATTCATGTACAATTTTTCATGACCTCATTTGGGGTTTTCTTGGCAAAGATCCTGGAGTGGTTTGCCATTTTTTTTCTCACTTTACAAACAAGGAAACTGAGGCAAAGAAGTTTAAGTGACTTGCCTAGAGTAACCCAGAAATTAATTGTTTGAAGTCAGATTTGAACTCTTGAAGATGAAATTTCATGATGGGGCTCTATCCACTCTATCCATTGTACCACCCAGCTGGCTGAAAATTAAAACAAGTCTTGCCTATACTAAACTTTGATCCTGAAATCTCAAAAGCAGCACTCAATGAAATTTCCTCAAAGGTCCAATGGGAGTGAGATCTTCCTAAATGGAAATTTTCTAACAATGTGTGGCAGCTACTTATATTGAAGATGAATATTTTAAGGATGTCTCTTTCTTCTCTTTTTAATCCTTCCCTCTTTCTTTTTCTCCTCCATTTGTTCTTTTCTCTCTTTCTATCTATTTTCAGAGGCCACTCACCCTCTACATTCCATTTAGTGTTCAAAGTCCCAGCTCACTCAGACTTTCAAAGTCCTATACAATCTGGTCCAACCTACCTTTGTGACCTTATCTCTCACTGTTCTCATTCTTGTACTCTTCCATCCTGTCAAGCTGGACTATAGGCAAGCCCCACCTAATACCACTAATTGGCTTGATGAAAACTCTGCATCAGGCAGAACAACATTACAGGGGAAGGTAGCTCCACAGAAAAACACACCTTCAGCTGGCTAATGCTCAGAGGAGTTATCACAGCTGGAGAGCAAGACCTGGCTCACATAATCACCACACAGTCCTTATATCTACAGCTTGGACCATCCCCAAAAGACATCACTGTCCAGTTTCATGCAGTTTAGGTGGGGCCGGTAATAGTGTATTAATGATGATATTGAGAAATGTCATTGGTCTGGGCAACATCTACTCTAGCTCCAACACATCCCGTGCTTTCCTATCTAGATGACTTTGCTCACACCCATCCCTACACCTGGAATGTCATCCCTTCCCAATTTAACCAGCTGAAATCCAAGCCATCCTTCAAAGCCTAATTCAATTGTTCCCTTCTCAGAGAAGTTTTTCTGATTCTGCCAGTTAGCAGTGATTTCTCCCTCCTTAGAACTCACAAGTAGCCATGTTTACACTACCTTTCTCATACACATACCAGATTCTCTTTTGTATTACATTTATTTGTATATATGTCTTCATTCTCTTATTAGATTGACGTTGCTGGGACAGGCCTTTTCTCATCTTTTGATGTATTTGAGTTGTGAGGGCCAGGCCTTGTATTGTAAGTGCTGCAATAAAAATGGTTGTTGAATGAATATCATTGGATGAATATTTCACCTATTTGGCTAAACTCTGCTGCCTGTGGAGGGGGTTTGTCCTCTGTTTGTCCCTGCCTGTTTGGGGGCTGTCAATCAATAAGCATTTATTAGATTCCTCTTGGGTTCCAAGCCCTATGCCAAGCACAAAGAAAGGCAAAAGACAATCTCAGTTCAATCCACACAATCTAATGGGATTGTTGTTAGGTCATTTCAATCCTATTCAGCTCTCTGATTCCATTTGGGGTTTATTTGGCAAAGCTACAACATTTCCTTCTTTAGCTCATCTTACAGATGAGAAAACGGAGGCAAATGGGGTTAAGTGACTTTTCCAGGATCACACAGCTAGTGTCTAGGTCCAGATTTGAACTTGGGGAGATGATTCTGCCTGACTTCAGTCTTATCTACTGTGCCACCTAACCAGTGTCCACTATGGAGACAATATGTAAACTAGCTATGTGTGGGATAATTGGAACCGTGGCTAATACAAACCTTTCAATAGTAAGTTTAGGTTGAAAGAAGGACTCTGTGGGTGCACAATTCTAGCTCTCTGCTGTCTCCTCTTACTCCACGAACAGACGAAGTGTTTTCTGTCTGATTTCAGTTTCCTGAGGGCTGTACATCCTGGCTGTGGGGAAGGCCAGGTCCCATCTGTGCTTTTTCATCCGGGCATGCCAATTAATGACCGTTATTTCCTTCAACTATCATTCCTTTCATCAAGCTCACAGTTTCACCCCCTACCATCATTGCTATTTGTAATTGATTGCTCCTCTGTCCCCTGGAGATCTAAAAGTAGATTTATTTCACTCGCCACAGGGGCCAGAGCAAAGCAGAGGACTGAAAGAAAACTATCTGCATACTCTAGATCAAAAACTACCACCTGCCTGGAGGATTCTGGGCTTTTGGCTCAGTTCTCTGCTTCAGTCTGGCCATGGAGACTCCCATGAATGACAGCCAGTCCCTGTTTATGTACTCTCATGCCAGACCTGTAAAATCTGGAAAATTAAGCCCCCAAATCACTAACATTCACTTTTGCCTGAATTACAAGCTAGTTTAGAGTTCTACTTATTTTCTGAAGGTCATTATCTCATTGGATCTTCATAATGACTACTTAGAAAATGGTTGGGCAATTCTCTGGCTGATATAGAGTAGGCACTTAATAAATGAGGGTTGGTTTGGATTGGATTATGTTTATTTGTATAATTGTCTTATCTCTCTACTAGAAAAGTAAGCTGCATGAGGACAGGGAATGTGTCAGACTTTCTTCTTTTTTCCCCCTTCTATTTTCCTTTCACTCCTTCCCCAGCACATATTAACTCAGGAAGTAATTGAACAAATTAAGAAATTGACATTTCCCATATAGGAAAGCTAAAGCTCAGAGATAACTCTTACTTCAATTGCCTAAGATAAGACCATTAATAACTGAAGCTGAATTAGAACTCAGATCTGCTGATTCCTAGTCAGGTATTCTTTCCACAAGACTGCACTGCTGCATCTAGGTTACTCAGAAAAAAGTACTGGAAGCAGGAATTATTCTGAAGTTCTCCACCTACTTGCCCAGTCCTTCCATATTATGCACTAAGGCTCTTAAAGCAGAAAAGCAGATACATGTATAGTTGGGAGCAAGATCTCAGAGGAATCCAATTCTTTAAAAAATTTATGAGGTCCTCCCCTTTTTACCTCCTCCCTCCCCCAAGTAACTCAGCTGTTTGCCTTCACTTTCCCTGGGGCCTTTGACCAGGGAGTCCTCACCTAGGTTATCTGTGGATCCACTTATATACTACTGAGCTGCAAAGAAGAAAAGGATAAAGTTGTCTATAGTCAACCCCAGTGATCAGTGACCAAGGTGAGAATTTCAAAGGCAATGGGAATGCTAGTCCAAAACAATAGGCCTGGAGGAAGGTGAATGACTTAGAAAAACATGGATAGACCTGCACTAAATAATGAAGATCAAAATGAGCAGAACCAAAAGAATATTGTATATAGTAACAACAATATTATTTTAAAAACAACTTTGAGTGACAGTCATTTTGACTGTTACAAATACCTACATTTGCTACAGAGGACACAAGAAGGAAAATACTATCTGCATCCAGAAGGAGAACTGATAAATAGAAATTGGTATAGAATAGTTTTAAGTCTACATACACATGTGCACACACACATGCATGTGTGTGTATGTAGTTGTATCTAATGGTAGCCATCTGAGGGGAAAGAAAAAAAAGAAAGTTATATAACTTTATTATATATTTTAAAGGAATAGATTTATACATAACAGATTTGTTTTAGGTACAACCACCCATCCCCCCATTCTACTATGTTATAGAAAAACTTGTTTTATTTCTTAAGTTCAGAATAATTTTTTTTTTAATTTACAGACAATGGGATAAGTAGACAAAAGTAAGAGAAGGGAAAAAGTAGGGAGATGCTGGGAAGGATGGGGAGAATTGTAAATATTGCTTAATCATCAAGAGAAAGGAGAAAGGAATCTGGTGTAGTCTCTAAGAAATGATTGGAGTCAGGAAGACTGAGGTCTAGTCGGTCCATAATAAGTTCTGTGCCTTTTAATGAGCAATTTTGTGCAAGTCAGCACTTAGTATAATGCCTAACACATAGTAGGCACTTAAAAAATTTATTTTGCCTTTCTGGGTCCCAATTTTTTTCCTTTGTGATATGGTAAGATTGTTTTAGATGTTTCTTGAGGTCTCTTCCCAAGAGAATGATCTTTGTCAGTGCTAAAATTGTTTTTAGACTTTGAAACATTTAATCCAATTTTTTCCTCTTTATGTTTCATTGTTACTATATGCTTTTAGAAGAAATGTATCAATTTTGACTTTTTTCTCCCATTAATGGCAACTCATCTTCTTGAGAGACTTTCTTCTTTGCAATTATGAACTGAATGCATTCACTGCCTATGCCCTGTCTTCATCAGACATATATAATCTTCAAGCTGCAGAATTTGTCCATATACTCTTTTGTAAGAAGTCATATTGGTTGATGAATGTATGAAAAGAATAGAAAAGGAGGTCATTGGTACTAAAAGAGACCAGCTGAAATTACCACTCAATTGAAGAGTGTGGGGAGTGTTCAGATTTCAATACTTGCCTTGGTGTTGCAGTCACCCAAGGGTTAGCACAAATGCCTGCGATATCCTGCCAGGTCCCAATGTGTTCATATGCCCCTGGGATTAGGTTACTTTTCCCTCCAAGGGCAGGGTCTGGAAACCACACACAGAAAGAGCAAGGCCAATCCTCCTTCCCCTGAGGGGATTATCTAAATACAAACAAACACTTGAGCTGTGTCTATACATGTAACAAGAAGTGGAGATTTGAGCTAATAGTCAAAATAAAAGGATAAAAACCAAAAGGGCTTTTGCTCCCAATGTACTGATGGCTCTCTGAAAGCTTCCAGATATTTGAGATGAGTGGGTGGCAGGGGACCCGAATTAACCCGATAAATCCCAGCAGTTTCCACTTCAGTTTGGAACTGGGAAAACAGTTTTGCTAAAGCTGCACAATCTACAAAGAAGTCGGGCCGTTTCTAAAGAGTTTCCACAATGGCGCCGATGTCCCTTTGGAAGCACTGAACAAAGTCCTCCATTGTCAAAGAGAGGGTCGATTACACTCAGGGCTCAGAAAGTGACCCTAGCTGCTTTTAAGGAATTAAAAAGGTGCCAAATACTAAGCCGTGAGTGGGCTTAATACATCGCAGAAAGATCGTCAACAACAAGGGCTTAAGAAAACAACAGAATTAAACAAAGCAGTCATTCATCAGAACATTCCATCTTCTCCCATTCATTGAAGTTTTATTAAGTTCACTCTAGTCAGTGCCTAACCGTGTGCCCGTAGTAGGGACTTCAAATGTGTTCATTCATTCATTCATTCAAGCAGTCATTTGTTAGGCATGTAAAAGTGCCAGACGCTGTGCTACATTGCTAAGCACACAAAGATAAAAAAAAAAAAAAAAAAAAAAAAAAAACCCTCTCCTCTAAGGAGGTTACATTCTACTGGGGGAAAACTATATGTAAAAACTTAAATAAGGAATATATACAAAGTAATTTCTGAGGGGAGAGCACAGGACAAATTATTAACAATAGAATGGAGTTCCAAGGAGAACAAGCAAAGGCTGGAAAAGTCCTGAGGCTTGATGGGTTAATCTTTCTTTTATTTGCTACCTGTGTGATTTTTGGAAAAGTCAAATCTCCCTGGATTTAGGTTTCCTTATTTATAAAAATGAAGGGATTAGATTAGCTTGCTTTTGACTTCTTTTTCAGCTATGACCCTAAGGTGGTGTGAGGGTTCAGGGACTTGGTAGGAAGAAGATTAGGAAGGGAAATTTTGTCCTAGGCATCACTCAGTGTGTCACAGGAATTTGAATGGAGTCATAAAGAGTTGTGAAATGGTATTAATGTTGGTCTGATTAGCAATCGTGGAACAAAGACATAGTAAGTGGGGAAGTGGAGCTCACCTATCAGACTAAGATACAAAGAAACAGGAAGAAAGTTCCTGATCTTAAGGAGCTCCCAGTCTAATGGGGAGACCACATGTAAGCAACTTTATATAAACAAGACATATAGGGCCAATTGGACATAATCTCAGAGGGAAGATATCAAGATTCACAAGGACTATGAAAGGCCTTCTCTAGAAGATGAGAATTTAATTGTGATTTAGAGGGAGCTAGGGAATTTAGTAAGTAAAGATGAGGGGAAGAGTTCCAGGCAAGCAGGAGTGTCTGTGAAAATGCTCTGAGTTGGGAGATGGAGTTTTCTGTGAGGAATAACATCCAGTGTCACTGAATATATGGATTTGGAAAGATAGAGTTAAGTCAGATTAGAAAGGGCTGTGAAAGCCCAATAGATGATTTTATAGTTAATTTTGGAGGGAGCCACAGGAATTGATTGAAGGATTATGTGTTTGTATGCAATCAGACGTGTTTTAGGAAGATTAATTTGATGACTGCTTGGAGGATGAAATGGAATGGAGAAAGACTTGAGGCAGGGAAACTAACCAGAAGTCTATTGAAATAGCCCTGGAAGAAGGTGATAAGAAAGTGTATCAGGCTGGTGTCAGTGTAAAAGGAGAGAGAGGAAGGGCAGATTATGAGCAAAGAGGCATTGGAGTCAAGGGTGTATAGGAGACCTGGAGACTGGGCTGATTCTAGAAAGTATGTTTGAGATAGCCTTTATTTAATAGCCAAGTCAGCTCTACCCCAAGACTCTCTGCAGTGCTAAAATTTTCTCCCCCAGACTGGACAGAGAGTGGAGTGGGGTAGGGGAAAGGGGTGGGATGGTCTCAGGCTGTCTCTAGGATTGTAAAAGTCACAGCTATGCCCAGCTGGCCAAGAAGTTTGGATCTTATGAGATACTTAAATAGTGCAGGCCTGAGGTAACTACAAATGTAAAATTTCTATTCAACAATTCCACAGTTATCTTTGCTTTCTGAGGGAAGTAGTTCAGGTTCTCATCACTTGTTGCATTTCTTAGTCTCAATACTGTCCTTATTCTATCTAATCCATTCTTTACTCAGCTGGCAAGGCAATTTTTCAGAATCTGTACATCAAGCCCCCTCTTTAACAAGACTCCTCAGATTCCTGCAGGATCAAATATAAAGTCTGACATTCATATTTCTTTCTATCTTTTCAACTTCTTATATCTTAACACCTTCTCTGCCATTCCATCCTCATGCATGCACACACTCATGATCCAGCCACACTGGCCTAATGAGCAGTCCTCCAACAGGACATTTTTTCCCATCTTTACTTCTTTACATAATCTGTCTCCCATTCTTGAAATGCTCTGATCCTTCATCTCTTTCTAGTTTCCTTCAAAACTCAGTTTGGCAAAGTTTGGTGGTTGGTCCTTCATTCTTGAGGAGGACCAAAATGACAGTACTTTGTGAGGCAAGCCACCTTCCTCAGATGCAAATATCTTCCTCTTTCAAATTATCTTCAGAAACTGAATAATTCTTGGACCAATCTAGATATTTACATGCTGCCTCCCCCATCAGAATACATGACTACTTGAAAGCAGGAACTCTGTGTGTGTATTTATGTATGAATGTTTATGTTTGAGGAAAGATGCCTTTCTTTGCATCTCCTTTGATCGAGACAGTGTATGACACACACAGTAACCTCTTAATATTTGTTGACTTATAATTGGCTCCTTGAGACATGTTATGTTTGCTACATTTGTTTTTCATATTTGAATTGTTTTATTTTATAATAACTTCTGTGGTAGAGGAAATAGCCGTCCTTTACCTAATAACTAGAATTATAGATATGTAGTTAGAGGGAATCCTTTTACATGCATTTTGAGGAGACCCTAGACATGAATCATACTTAAGCTTGGTTTTAAAATTTTCTTTGAAATTACTATGGAGGAGATGATAGAACTAAAGAGACAGAACCCACTCCCCTTTTTAGAATGAGGTCTTCCTAGAATAAATTTGGATTTATGTGAGCCCAGATCCTTCTCCTCCTGGGGGCCTCCTAGTCTACAAGGTACACTTTAAATTAAAAATGACTATATTACCTACATTTGATTAGAAAAAAGTATCATGCAATGCTCTCCCCTGGGGGAAAAGAGCTTGTTAATGAGGGGGCAAGAGGGAGCTCCTATAAAGCAAGCAGAGCCCAACAAAAACAATACCAAATCATTTCTCTCTTCCACCTCTTAACAGAAATGACTATACTGGTTGGGGGGGACCACACCTCCTTTGCTTCCCCATTAGCTATGAAAAGATAAAGAAAACTTCTCCAGCCCATAATTAATTAGGACTGATTGAAAGCCCCATCTTTGGCTGCAAGAAGCTACAGTGTAGGATGAGATGGGGCACGTTGTCTCAGGGCTGGCTCATGGTGTTCTCAGGGAGAAGCTGATTGGCAGCTGGGAGAAGTTTGTAACAATCCTGCTGCTGCTTGCTTTGAAGATCTAATCAGAGAGATGCTGTTTGGGATCCTGAAACAGGATGCCCTGCTCCTGCAGCATAAAAATCCATTGCATGCAGCAAGAATTGAATCCAGTTTAACAGAATTTTACGTATCCTTCACATTCTCATTAGACATGTTAGATCTATGTAGGAAAATCAGAAAATCAATTTATCTTGAATCTTTGAGAACCTGAGCAGGAAAATACGTAGTTTTATTCAATTTTCAGACAACTCCCATTAGATTCCAGCTCTCTCTGATTCCACACATCACCTCCCTCCCTCCCCTACCACATTCAATAAGGAAGTCATTGCCTTTGGGCATTCACAGGTGTGATGACTTGGAAGGTACCTTCATATTGGAGTTAAGGAATTACTGGAGAGAAGTAAATTATCCCCCAACCAAATGGTCCAAGACACAAAGCCCACAATTACATTGATTTACAATAGTCCATGTGAGTATGACATATATATTACTATAACCATCTGAGGAAGTGGAAACTGAGGCAGAGAGTAGTTAAGTGACCTGATAAAAGTCACATTGGTGGCAAGTAGAACGGGATTTTGAATCCTGTGGGATTTTTTAAAATTTTATTATAAACTTAACAATTACCAAGCAACATATTCTAATACACAAAGAACAAAAGAAATGATTGTGTAAGAAAATGTAAACTTCTGTTCAATATACTTTGGATTTTTTTAAAGTGTATATTAAATATAATAAGGAAGTAACAACATTTTTCTGGTTCGTCTGTCCCTTTCCAAATTTTTTGTTGCCTTCTGAATACTTTAATTCTCCTTCTCCTCCTTCTTCTCCTCCTTTTCCTTTTCTTCCTCCTCCTTCTCTTTCCACCAACTAACCCTCATCTACAATAGAAGCCTTTCTTTGTAACAGAAAAGTATAGTAGCACAAACCAAATAAATATGGCAAACATCTGAATCTAGTCATTTCCCCCCACTATTCTATGCTACATTTCATCCTATACTGGAAACCACCAGCAATATTTGTCAAGCCCCAGTTATATCTTGAACCCTGAATAGAAAGATGAGAGCATAAAAGGAGGAATGTATAAGAAAAAGAAACCAAAGTTTTTAAATATAAGGATCTCATCTGCTGATTTGAGAAATTCCATTAAAACCTGAACAATATATATATTCAACAAATTTTTATTAACTGTCAACTGTATGCAATACTGCATCCTAGTGCTAATGAGGATTTTGCCTTAAGGGAGCTCATAGTTCCAATAGAGAACTAACACATATATAACGATAAATATAGCATATAATAATAAAATATGTGCATTAAATAGGAATATAATAAAAGCAATATGAGGTTTGGGGATAATTGATATTATCTTTTCTCCCTTGGATAGGAGATCAGGAAAGATGTGGCAGAAGATGTGGTACCCATAATCTCTGCTCTACCAGGAGCATCAGGCATGTTGCCTACTTCTCAGTGGTGACAAATTGGTCCCATTCAGCCCTCCTTCCCCACCCTATAGAATGGATATGACTAATTACATTGCTTGAATAATCTGTGAGACAACAGTGATAATCCTTATAGTAAAATGGATGATCACCAAGCTTTAACATATAGTGTTATATATCCTATGCAATCTGTGTACTTCAATCTGACCTGCCAATGCACCCTAAGGATTCCTGGGCTTTGCCATATGCCTCACTGCTTCAACTATAGGTTTTCTTGACTTTCTCATCTGCCCAATAACTGAATCCTCCTATAAATATTCTCTTCTCCAATTAATGCCTTTACATCCATTCATCATTTATTCATTCTGTTTTAAAGAAGGAGTAAAAATTTAGTAGGTAAAGAGAATGAGGGAAAGCATTCCAGGCATAGAGACATATAAGAAAAAAATATATATGTGTGTGTGTGTGTATATATATCCAGAGAGAGAGAGAGAGAGAGAGAGAGAGAGAGACATATGTATGCATACACACATATTTTTGATGATTTATAATATCTAAAATTATAATGTAATATATAACCTCACAATATAATTTATAATCTTATATATAAAATATATAAGAAATGACAGAGAGAGAGGAAAGTTCAGGAGTATTTTGAGGATATAAATAAATCCATTTTGACCAAAGTATAGAATATGTGAATGAAATAATTTGAGATAAGACTAGAAATATAAGATGGTAAAGTCATATTGATGTTGTACACAATATCTAAGACTAGATCTCAGAGTGATCAGTAATAGTTGAGAAACATGATTTATGATCATCCCAATTCTTTTTTTAAATCCATTTTAAGCAAAATATAATTTGTTCTCACAATGAGCTCTTGTGAATATCATATCAACACTTTCATTTTCTTCACTCTCAACAGCTTCCAAATCAGCTTCCCATCCTGATGATACCCCTCAATAATCCCTAACACCACTCAATCAATAGCACTGTTAAAAAGGTTAATGGATAGCATATAGACAACAATCAAAGGGGAGAGAACAAGATATATTTTGATGAAAGCATGCTACAAACCACTTGACATAAGGAAGAAATGTGTGAGAATTTTGGGAAATACTCATAAATTGACATGGAAGAATATAGTATTTGCCAAAAGCAAAACAGCTGATAAATTTTTGAATTTACCAAGGCTTATACACTGTGTCTCTACCTTTAAATAGGCCTTCACTTTGCAGTCTGCCATGAACCTCACACTTCCCAAACTCCTGCAGGTCTAGGAGCAGATTCCCTACTCTAGCACCTCATAAATGGTGGGGTTCTCTACCAGCCATGTTCTTTTTATATTTGATTACTCTACCTTGTCCATGTACACTAATTCACTAATTCATAATCTCTTTGCTTCCCCACACTCAGATCACTAATTAAAAACTTACTTCCCCATGATTCAGGATTTCCAACAACTTCGCAGCACATTTTGTCTATATTGGGGATAGATCAACAGCCAAACCAGAGAAAAGAAAAAAGACCCACTCATAAAACTTTTGCATCGCAGAATTATGGAATTTGAGGTTTGGAAGAGACCTCAGAAGTCATTTAATCCAACTCATAACCTGAAGGAATATGCATTACAATATATCTAAGTGCTCATCCAATCTCTTCTTAAAGATTTCCCGTGAAGGGGAATCCACTACTTCCTGAGGTGATTCATTTCATTTTTCTTTTTTGTTATTTTTATTTTTATTGACATTTTTTTACTTTATCCTTGTTTCTAAATATATCCCTCCATCCCCACACTGCAATGAACTATCCCTTGCAACAACGAATAAAATAAAGAAAAAAGACTGTTCATTGAGACTGATGATAGTTTATGGAATGTTTCACATCCAGAGTCCCCCCAAAAAAAAGGAGGTGGGACATTTTCTTATCTCTTTTCTAAGGCAATGCCTGATCATCATAATTAGCATTCAATTTCATTTTTTTTTTCTTTTTTTCCATTCAAATTATTTTAGTTATATGAATATTATTTTTCTGGTTCAACCTACTTCACTCTGAATCAGTTTAGATAAATCTTCCAATATTTCTCTGAATTATTCATATTTGCTGTTTCTTATTATATAACAGTACTCTTTTAATTCTTGTATAAGAATTTGTTGATCCATTCCCTAACTTATGAGCATATATTCTGTTTCCAGTTTTTTTTCTACCACAAAAAAGTTGCTATAAAGTTTGGCATATACTTTTATTTTTTTCTTTTATCTTCTTGGAGCCTAAGTCTAGCAATGGAATTTCTGGGTCAAAGGTATATACAGTTTAGTTTGGGAATAGTTACAAATTGCTTTCCAGAATGCTTAGATCATTTTAAAACTCCACCAATGGTGGAACAAAACCAACACACCAAGTGTGTCTATCTTTTTACAATTTCTTCTGTATTGACTACATATTTTGGTATTATTGTAAATTTCCTGGGTGTAGAGTAAAAGCACCGTTGTTTAAATCTGTGCTTTTTTTGTAATAGTAATTTGGATGGAACAATCTTTCATACAGTTATTAACAGCCTGTGCATGAATTATTCTTGTTGAAACCATTCAATACTGGCTCTTTGCATTCATCACTTCCTTTCTTAGATGTTCTGTGAAAGCATTCTCTCCAAAATCAAAATCAAGATCATTAGTCAGATCAAGATCATTAGAAAATAGTTTTTGTATTCATTAAATTTACTGAGATACAGCTGACTCCCTCTTGGCCTTGTGGCAAAATGAAGGAATATAGCTACTGATTTGGACCCTGGGAACCCCAAATTAGGATTATTTTCCCAGATTTGCATTGTCTCTGCCTTAGGGCCTGACCTCATTAGGGTGAACATCAATAGTTGTGATACAGGTCCTTAAAGTCTTCCTTATATATTAAAAAGCATCTTATTTTCACACATGGGCTATGATCTTCTTCTCAATTTATTTTTATTTTTTAAAGACCGTATGTTCCTATCCTTCCCAGGCTGGAAGTAAAGGGAGTATTCACAACTTGGGTTCCACTTTGATATCCCAGAAGTTGTGACATACCTTCCGCACATACATACAATCTCAGGGCCTCAATATATCAATGCCAAACTTAAGTATAGTAGCCTAACTGCAGCTCACAATGCCTTAGCTGCAGAGATTCACCAGTTTCACCCTACCTTGTAGCTAGTATTAACAACATATGTCTGCTACCAGGGCCAGATGACCATGAACCTCCTATTAGTTTTTTCCTTTCCTCTTCTTCCAAGACCATGAGATTTGTGGAATAAAAGGACAAAGTTCTAATATAAATCTATAACTATCCTTGAACATTTATCTATGAAGAGACATTCTTATTTACCCACAGTGTCTGGGGAGGAGGAGATTTTTCAGTTGGACACTTTCTGCAATCATAGATAAGGACAAGCAGAGAAAAGATAGGCCATAAGAATTTAAGGTAAATGATGAATCTTTTTAATTCAAATCAGAGTGTTGTGCCACAGTTCTCTTTTATTGTCCTGACTCAGTTTCCCTAAACTGTCCTGCCTCACTTTCCCTAAATTGTTCTGCTTTAATCCCCTTGGTTTATAACCGTCCTTCTGATTATTAGGACAGATATAATTTAGGGCTAGTTACTCTAAGGTTATAAATTGTAAATGTGTAAACTCAAGCTAAGGGAGAGTTCAGACTTCCTGGCTCCTAACTCTTCCTAAGTCATCAAGAATTTATGGTCCTATGTATACTAATATTGTATTTAATTTATGCTTTAACATATTTAACATTTATTTGTCAAACTGCTATCTGAGAGAGTGGAGGGAAGGAGGGGAAAAATCGGAACAAAAGGTTTGGCAATTGTCAACACTGTAAAATTATCCATGCATATAACTTGAAAATAAAAAGTTATAATAATAAATAAATAAAGCTTATTGGAATTGCAAAAAAAAAAAAAAAAAAAGGAATTTATGGTCCTACCCACCAACCTGTCAGAACCAGATTGATGGACCCTGCCTGGAGATTACCACTCACCAGAGTTTGGACTTCACCTCCCTTTGTGTAACTGAGCTTGGAGTTATATTTCATGGTAAACAAACATTTGTGGCTGGATGCTTTGGACATCAGTCCTGGGGGCATCATGCCCCCAGCACAATCTCTCCCTCTCAGAAATCCAAATAAAATATTAAAAACTCTCTAATCTCTATCTTGTCTCAGTTTCTCTGGCATTACAAGAGTACAAAATTTTCCTCGCCAGTTTCAACTCATCTGGAGTTTTAGTGATCCTAGCATATAACAACTAGCATCTATATAGTACTTTAAGTTTTCCAAAGCATTTCACAAATCTTATTTCATTTGACCCTCACAACGACCCTTGGAGGGAGCTGCTATTATTATCTCCTTTTTGGGGATGAAGAAATTGAGAGGCTTGAACTGACATTCCCAGAATTACATAAGTACCTAGGACTGGATATAAACTCAGATCTTCTTGGCTAAGTCCCATACTCTATCCATTGTGCTTTGGGGCAGGATAGATTATGTCAGAGTCAGAAAGATTTGGATTCTAGTTCTGCTGCTGTCTACTGGATGGGCCCCTAGACAAATCACATAAAGTCTCAGTGCCTTCAAGAGTATTTCTAAGGTTAAAAATTGATTGTGAGCTCAAGAAATGTGATATGAAGTGAATTATCCAAAGCCATCTAGCTAATAAATAGCAAAAGGAAATGGAATATAAAGAGTGCTTGTTGAAAGTCAGGAAACCTGAATCTGAATTCTGCTTCTGATATCATTATCCAGCTGTTATGGCCATGGATGGATCACTTAATTTTACTTTTTTTTTTAATTAAAGCTTTTTATTTTCAAAATGTATGCATAGATAATTTTCAACACTTACCCTTGCAAAACCTTGCTTTCCAAATTTTTTCTTTCCCTTACCCTTATCTCCTTCCCTAGATAGCAAGTAAGCCAATATATGTTAAACGTGTACAATTTTTCCATGCATATTTCCACAATTATGCTGCATAAGAACAATCAAATCAAAAAGAAAAAATGAGAAAGAAAACAAAATGCAAGAAAACCACAACAAAAACGTGAAAATACTATGCTGTGATCCACACAGTTCCCACGGTCTTCTCTCTGGGGGCAAATGGCTCTCTCCATCACAAGACCATTGGAACTGGCCTGAATCACCTGATCGTTGAAAGAGCCACTACTATCAGAATTGATCATCGTATAATCTTCTTGTTGTAGGATCACTTAATTTTACTAAGATTTTCCTGGGTATCTGGAAAATGGTGAATATTAATATTACTTCCTGGAATCCTGGAATCAAAATATTTTTAAAACCTTAAATTGCTATGTCAATATAAATTATAATTTGAATCCAGGTTTCATGATTGCTAGTCAAAAGGAACTTTCCACCATTCTGTATGGACTTTAGAATTTTTATGCATCCTTTTCCAAATTATAAGTATCAAACTGGGGGGTAGCTAGTTAGTATAGTGGATAGAGCACCAGTTCTGGAGTCAGGAGGACCTGAATTCAAATATGACCTCAGACAATTAACACTTTCTGGCTATGTGACCCTGGGCAAGTCATTTAACCCCAACCTCAGCCAAAAAAAAAAGTATCAAAGTAAATACACATTATCTTTTTGTCTCCCACAATACTTCACATTTGGGTTCCCACTAATAGGAGCTAATTAGATGTTAGTTGGATCAAACTGAATTGAATTCACCTACCATTATAGTCAACTGAAGTAGAAAACAATGTTTGTTAACCACCAAGTCAGAGTTTTCCCATAAACAAAGCATGATCTGAATTTTAAGTCCAGCCACCATGTCTAATCTGCAAATAAATTACAAAAGGTTCTTATGAGTTACCAAAGATTCTGCTAAGCCAAATAAGAAGCAAATGTCCTAAGTAAAGTGTAAAGTACTGAAAAGAAGATTTGAGAGTTAAATCCAAAAGAGAATTTTGAAGTCACCTATTCAAAACTCCCCATTCCCAAGGCCCAGATGGTTAATAATTTATATAAATTTCCACTGGTTATAAGCAAGAAAGCTAGAATTCAAGCACAGGTGTGATTCTGAGCTCAACATTTCTTCCACCATATCAAGTGACCACTCTCAACAATGGCTTTTTCATCCCTGTATTTGAGATAAGAACAATGAGGACACTAGTCAAATCTGTCAACATTTTGCTTAGTTTTTTCCCCCTAGTAATACTAGCTAGTGTTTATATAGGTTTGCAAAGTGCTTTACATACGATATCTAATTTTGTCCTCACACCAACCTTGAAGAAGAAATTACAATTGACCCTCACACATTGTGAGATTTGGGGGCATGGAAAATCCATGTAAAAACCCTTCAGCTCCATTTTTCTTTAATAAATCATATAAGGATTTAGCCTTTTCTCAGATGATGCCAAAGGTCTGCTGGAATGCCTTTAAAAAAAAATCCTGCCATTCTGAGTTTCTAAACTTTTTCTGTCATCTGCTGGCCTTTGTGTATTGTCTGTGCTTTTGGCAAAACTCCCTCCAAAATTCCCTTTTAATTTCTATTGCTGACCCATGATATATTGAAAGTGTGATGGGGAAAGTTATTATGTGGAAAAGATAATTATATTATCCCCATTTTACAGTTAAGAGAAGTTAAGTGACTTGCCCAGAATCTCACAATTTGTAAGTGTCTGAGACAGTGTCTGAATTCCTTTTTCTGATTTCAAGTCTAGCACCATCTACTTATATAAGCTAAGTGATTTACTTGCTTAGGGTCACATACATAAGAAATACCTAAAGTGTTATTTGAATTCAGGTCTTTTTGACCCAAGCACTCTTTAACTACAATGGCTACCTAATTGCCTAACTTCCTAATTTCTTTTCCAGAAAGAGACAGAGACAGAGCATTAACTGATGAAATTAGAGAAGCAGAAATGGGTTAGGATTAATATTCTCTGTACTGCAGCTAAATTTTGCATTAGATTTCTCAATCTTATGCAAGATTAATTGCCATGATTGCTCACATGAGTTTAGTAAACTCGTTCAAAACATCTCACTACAAGGGAGCAATTTGAGCACCATAGTATATAAATCAAGAAGCAACCAGCCACCACCACCCCCATTGGCATTTTGCCCTGAAGCCAGATGACACTTGCTGCCTCTTTCTTTTCCCTTCCCCCTAATAGTAAAGGTTTACTTGAGTATTTTTACAAAGTGTGTGTGGGCCCATGTCCAATTTACAGGTGACCAGCTGTGGATTTATTCAGCAAGGAAAACAATCTGGGCTCAGTAAAAGAAGATGGAGCCATTCCAACATTTAGGGGTGTCTCCCTCCTCCCTTCTCAGTCACCCCTCACTTTCTCCCCCACTGTCTATAACCTTTGCAACAGTGATGCTTTAGAATAAAATCCATCCAGACTGGAGCAATGAGGGCTGTCTGAACTTTAGACGGCAAATGATATGATAGACAAAAAGGATTCTAATCTTCCATAGAAAATTTCCGAAGTCCTGTGAACAAGCCAGCTACTCTTTTGTTTCAATTATATTTAGTATGCTGCAACAAACATTTATTAAATCCCTATTATGCAAAGCAGAGATAAAACCAAGGATAGGCAAGCCAGGTAGCATAATAGGGTTCAATCCACAGAGGAGAAACAAAATAAAAATATTTTTTTTAATTTAATTATTCTTTTTTGAGGGTCCATATCTCTGGTTTTATAGGGCAAGAGGACTCTCTATGAAGGAACTTCTTTTATGCAGCCAGGCAATTGTTTTGTAACAGTTTCATTGAGTTGCATGGGTCTCTTAGAGAACACTGGATTATAGATTTCCAGTTGAAAAGAACTTCAGAGACTGGTCTAGATTAAGCTAGACCTCATTTTGCATGAGGAGGAAACTGAGGCACAGAAACATCCCCCGGGTCAAACCCATAGGTACAATGGCATCATTATAATCTTTTCTCATTTGACAGATCATTGTCTTTCAGATCTCCTGACTCTTATTTTCCAAAATCCTAAATTTTCTTGGTAAAGAGTTGATAGATTGGAGCAAACCAAACATCCCCATATTGAAGCTGGTTTTTGTAAAATTTGAAACCCTCTTGAGTACAGGAAGGGGTTTCAGAATATATTGATATGGACTTATGATTTCATTAGTATAAGATACTACTAGTGAGGTAACTTGCTCTAAGAGGCAACTATTTTGCAGTTTAAAATCTAAGGAGTTAAAGGACAATTAGCTTGTGCAGTGTATAGAGAGCCAGGTCTGGAGTCAGGAAAACTCATCTTCATGAGTTCAAATCCAGCTTCAGATACTTACTAGCTGTGTGACCCTAGGCAAGTCATTTAGCCCTATTTGCCTCAGTTTTTTCATATGTAAAATGAACTGGAGATGGAAATGGCAAACTATTCCAATATCTTTGCCAAGAAAAGCCCAAATGAGGTCAGAAAAACTCAGATATGACTGAAGAACACAACAATCCAAACAGTGGCCTAAAACGAGATGAAATTAATTGCCTGAAATCACATAGCCATTAAAAATCAGAGGTGAGATTTGAACCCAGTTCTTCCAGACACAGGAATTCTCTTTGGTATAACTTACTACATCTCAGAACAATTTTTGCTAATATTTTATTTAAGATTTTTGCATCAATATTCATTAAGGCAATTGATCTATAATTTTCTTTCTCTGATTTGATCTTACTTGGTTTAGGTATCAGCCCTATATTTACGTTATGAAAGGAATTTGGTGGAACTCCTTCTTCCCCTATTTTCCAAATAGTTTGTATAATATTGAAATTAATTGTATTTTAAATGTTTGGTAGAGGGCAGCTAGGTGGGGCAGTAGGTACAGTACCAGCCCTGAAGGTGCTCTGAGGACCTGAGTTCAAATCTAATCTTAGACACAACACTTCCTAGAGTGTGTGACCCTGGGCAAGTCACTTAACCCCAATTGCCTCAGCAAAAACAAACAAACAAACAAACAAACAAAAAAAAAAAACCATGTTTGGTAGAATTCATTTGTAAATTAATCTGGCCCTAGAGATTTTTTCTTAGGAAGTTCATTAACAGCTTGTTCAATTTCTTTTTTCTAAAATGAGTTTTCTCAGAATAATTTTTATAAAATTCTGCCTGGTGAGCTTAGTTTAAGGAAAATAGAAGTAATTTTATTAAATCTAAGTTACTTGTTTCAGAAGTCAAATTGGTGCTTTGTAGTCATGAGGAATTGTATCTCTGCCAACTCAGTCAGCCAGCTCCTTTCTTTATTCACTTAAACAAATATTTACTAACTACTTGTGGCACACAAGGCAATGTGGTAATTGTTATGGAGAACTCAAACATGAGAGACAAGTCCTGGCACTTAAGAGAACTGATAGAATAGTGGGGAAAACCTGATAACTACAAAACATAACATAACATAAAGGGGGTTATGATTAGTGCCTCAAAAGATGCATATGGATTTCAGAGGAAGGACAGATCCTATTGAAGGTCAGGGATCAAGAAAGGTCCATCTTTTTTTCCTTTCTAGGATTCTTGATGATATCTTTTTGCCACCTTTTATGTGCGATGTTTCATAATATGCTGTGACTAATTAGTGTCTTACTATACATATCTCTTTTACTCTTCAGATATGGGGATGTTCCATGGTTTTAAGTTAAGCAATATTACTGGTAGAATATTGATGTTAAAAATTGGGCCTTTGTTTCAATGAAAAGCTTGGAGCTATTTCAAAGCAATGTAGAATTTCCCATGTGGGAATCCACAATTCCACAATGTGGAATCCAGTCTGTTCTCTTTCTCTTAACCAGCTAGGAGGTAGAATGGGTAGACAGAATAGGAAATCCTGAATTCAAATGTTGCCTCACTGACTATATGACTCTGAGCTAATCAATTGAACTTTCTCAGGCTCCATTACATATATATAAAATAGGAATAATTATGGCATCCACCTTGGAATTATTGTGAGAGACAAATGAGATTACATATTTAAGGGTCTTTATGGACCTTAAAGTGCTATGTAAATATATATATGAAGTATTATTATTCATTTCTGAGTTGAACTACATTTTGTAGTACCTATAAACTTATAGCTAAAATCTGGCAAAGAGCAGATCTGTTATAGGAATTTAAAATAAATAAACAGAAAATCACTAAGGCAATGTCTGTCTAAGATTCATGTCTAAGAATAATGAATTCTATAGCCTATTTAGGTGAATAGAGTGATCTAGATTACACATATTTTTAATTTCCTCGATTATCCCTATGTAGATCTTTAGCCCAGACTTTTGTGATTGTGGATCTCACTTAAGAGGCTCTATTAATGTTCTATGCCTAGCTGAAATCAAATACCATGTCATCAGAAAAAGGAGTATCAGCCTGACTATTTCTTCTTAGACGCCTTTGCTAGTTCTTCATCCATGTCATGCTCACTAACTGTAGTTATCCTTCAGAATTTTGTCTTTGGCACTTCCCTTTTGGTTCAATATTATCTCTCTTGGTGATCTTATCAGCTGTCTCGGGTTTATATAGATGACTTCAAGATTCAGTTAAAGATATACACTTGTCTATGTCTATTTATATCTAGGTGGTACAGTGGATAGAATCCTGGGCCTGGAGTTAAAATTTGTCCTCAGATACTTGCTAGTTATGTGGCCCTTTTTGACTCAATTCCTCATCTTTAAAATGAAATTGAAAAGGAAATGGCAAACAACTCCAGTATCTTTGCCAAGAAAACACCCAATAGGGTCATGCCAACTCAGATTCAACTAATAAACAACAATATCTATTCAGTTTTATTCTCTCTTTTAGCACCATATTGCCACCTACTTCTTGAATATCTCCAACTAGATGTTCTGTAGGCATTCCAAACTCGGCATTTCCAAAAGAGAATTCATTACCTTTCCCCAAAATCCTTATATTCTCTGAACTTTTCTATTGCTGAAAGGGCAATATCATCTTCCCAGGTATCAGGACTGCACACCTAGTAATATCTTTAACTTTTGACTTGCATTCACCTTTAATACCCAATTAATAACCACCTAGTTCAGACACTCATGGATTCTCTCCTGGATCATTGCAATGGCCTTTTGATTGTACTCCCTGTCTCAAGTCCCTCCCTACTCTAAACTATCCTCCACCCAGTTGATAAAGTGATTTTTATAAAACCTAGTTCTTTGTCATCTTCTGTCAATAGATTTCAGTGGCTGAATCTCCAAGATCAAATATTATCTCCAAGGTTAAATTAACGATCTCTGTTTGGTATTGAAAGCTCCTGATAATATGGCTCCTGCCTTTTTATATTTCACTTCCATGTACTATATGATTAAAGTGGCCTCTTTCCTTTTCTTTGAACATGACACTTCATATACCATCTCTAAATCTTTTCAATGACTATCTCCATGCTTGAAATTTTATACCCCTTCCCATCCTTCTATAAATTTCTTTGGATTCTTTCAAGATTCAGTTCAAATCTCACTTTTTTTGCAGGAACGCTTTCCCTGATCTCTCGATTGCTATTGCCTTCTCTTCTCAGACTATTTATTTTTCCTCTCTATACTTTTTTAAAAATGTTTTACTCACCTCTTTGAATGTACACTCTTTGATGCTAGGGTCTGTTTTTGCCTTTCTTTGTATCCCCAGAGTTTAGCACAGTACTAGGCACACTATAGATTCTTAATGAATTTTTTTTTAAGTCAGCTATGATTAGAAAGTGCTTAACATATGCTCAACATTTCACCTGACCAGATGGAGAATCAGGAGCCCTCAGGATATTTATATTGAAGCCAAGGGATTGAATAGCTATCTCTCAAACAACCAAAGGAAGTATTTATAAAATGGAAATACTGTTCACTGCACAATGAGTATAATGCTAATAAAGTACAAGTAGATCAGGGGTTCTCAGCCTTTTTCAGGCCCCATAATCTTTAGTTTTTCAGTAAATCTCTATACCCTCTATTGAATATAAAAGGAAAGAAATTCTAGATTTTACCATGAACAAACATATGCTATAAAAATAAACTAATTATTTTCTTCTTCAAAATTGAACTGACAATTTTTTGATTTCATTGATTATAAATCAATTCAAAATTTCTAGAATATTTCAGTAGTATATTATAATTATTTATTAAATATTAATGGTACTTTCTTGACTAACTCATATTTCTTGGGAATATAGGTGCCACAGGTTGGAAATCTCTAAAATAGAAGATAAGTCAGGGCAGGGGGTTGATTACAGAAAAATTCCTGAAGGAAATTTTTTTTTTGGAGGGAAGGCAATTGGAGTTAAGTGACTTGTCGAGCGTCATATTGTTAGTAAGTGTTTGAAGCAAGATTTGAAGCAGGACAGGTGCTGTGTCCATTACATTATCTAATTGCCCCCTCCCCCATAATTTTTTTTTTTTCAGGAGATGGCCATTAAAGTTAATAAGACATGTTACTTGGTTGGTATGACTACTTTCTAGCTATCACTTACCTTTCCTGTGATTTCATGTTATTCCTTTTAATACTCACTCTATCCTAGCAAAACTGGCACACTAGTTGTTCTTTGTTCATGTATTCCATTGATTTTTATCTTTCTTCATATCCTCAATGCTTAGTATGGTATCTAGTACATGATAAGTATGTAATAAATGCTTCTTGACTTGACTTGACTGATACATTTCCACAAGTGTTCCCCTTTGTCTAGAATTCACTTCCTTATCATCTTGACTTCTTAGAATCCCAAGCTATCTTCAAAATATATCTCAGAGACTATCACCCACATGAGCCCTTTTCTTATCCTCTACCCTTCCCATCTTAAAGTCTCCTTCTTAGGGAATATTTTGTATATGTTTCCCAGCTCCTTTATCACAGTGCCTTGCACACAGGAAGCATTAAATAATTGTTGTTGTTGAATGTGCTGGATAAAACAAACAAGGGAGCTGGATGTGGGAGGAAAATAAGAAATCAGATAGTTTGATAATAGGCTTATTTATTAGAGAACCTTGACTGCTAGACTTTGGCTTTCACTTACCATATCAAATTTGAAGAGAATCTTTATAGGTTCTTGAAAAAGGTAGTTAACATGATAAAAAATGGTATTTGATGCAAATTATTCTAGCAGCTGTGTCAGTGGATTGGAAAGAGGAGAATCTGGAGGTAAAGGGACTTGTTGGAAAGCTGTTGGAATAATCTAAGTGTAAGTTGATGAGGGTCTAAAATAAGGAAACATGTGCAGAAATGGAAAGGATGAGACATATCCAAGAGGCCCTGAAAGAAAATATGGTTTTATAATGGTTTGGAGGTAGACACTCTAGCAACACAAGGTGGACACTCTAAGAGCACAAGGTGGATACTCTAGGAGCAGAAGATATCCAAAAGGGCTGGGAAGATTTTTGTCTAAAAGATCAGAATGATATTAACTGTAAGAAGGAATAAAAGACATGCATCACAGATTTAGAGTGGAAGTGACCTTAGATTTTATCTATCCCACCTTGTTTTATAGATGAAAAAAAAAATAAGGCTTTGAGAAGTTTAGCAACCTATTCAAATTAACATGGGTAGGAAATAACAAAATCAGAATTTGAACTAAGGTCCTCTGACTCCAAAGATAGTGCTCAAGCCCACTGGACCATTTTGAAAGACTTCCAACCACTGATCTGCTCAACTCCTCTCACTATCAGTTCTGATTTTATCACACTACCCTCCTGCCAGTCAGAGAATTGAAGAACAAAAGGAAAACAAAGGGCATAGAAACACAGAAATGAAACACTGGGAAGTTCTGTTGTGTCCTCAAGCTACTAAAGTGCTAGATCCTGAAAGTGGTGTGATATCTATGTCTGATCAGATACTCAAAAGTGATCTGCTATCTGGTATTTTTCTTCACTTCCCACTGTCTCTCATTCAGTTTTACTAACTCTCTGAACCCCCATTCAATGAGATACTAAAGATTATCTCCTTTTTTCTCTCTCATGTTCAATCTCTGTGTCTCTGTGGGTCTGTGTCTGTCTCTCTCTCTCACTCTGTTTCTATCTTTCTTGGTATCTGTCTGTCTCTCTCTTTCAGTCTCTCTGTCTCTCTTTCTCATCTGATTGATGACTAATCTTCCTTCATCATGGCTTTGACATTCTCCTATTTTAAAACCTTCATTATTTTTTCTTGGGGAAAATTTAGATTCCTCAGATTGGCATTTAAGACCCTATACCATATGATTCCCCAGTTTTACGTCATTCACCTTACTTCCCTCTATACACTCAGTTCTCCAATCAGCCTATATTACAAGCTGTTCCCAGACTTCAGATTCCATGTCTCACCTCACTATATTCACTGAAGCCATCCCCACCCTTCTTGGGTACTTGTTCCTCAGCTCAGCTCTCAGAATCTTTCTATCTTCCTTTAAGGCTCAGATCAGGGGCTATTTCCTCCATGAAGCTTCTCCTGATTCCCCTACTTGATAATGTTCTCTCTCTACTCACATGACTACTTGTTTCCCTTTACTCACTGAAATGTGAGAGACTTGACAGCATTTTTCTTTAACTTTGACCTCTGCCTTTGAAGATACCAAGCACTTCGCATGAAGTTGGTACTTAGGATCATAATATCATAGATTTAAGAACTAGAAGGCACCTGATAAGGCATTGAGCCTAGCTCTTGCCTTTTAGAGATGAAGAAACTGGGCCTCAACAAAGTTACATGATTTGTTCAGGATTAAACAGCGAATAATATTTATTGAATTGACTAGCATTAAATTATGGAGAGGGGAAAGTTAGAAGAAAGGGAAACTGGGGGTCTGTGTTAAAAGTCCACTTTACCTATGCCTACCCCAATCTAAGAGTATAGAACCATTCATATCTCATGGAATAAAAATTATAAAGTTATTTAACTTTAAATTGTGGCAATTAAATGAAACAATTGATAAAGTAATGAGACTGGTGTCAGAAAGACCTATCTTTGTGAGTTCAAACCACTCCCATCACCCCAAATGATATCACAAAGAGTCAGATATGACTGAAAAATGATCTAACAACCCAAACAAACTAGGGTCTCAAACTAGCACAGAGACCTATGTCTAGCTTGTGACATGCTAATTCTATTTTATGTCTGATTTTATATCTATGTATCTTGTCTTTCCAGTTAGATTAATTCTTGAGGGCAAACACCCAGTCTTATGATTTATTGTGTTCCCTGTAGTGACTTGGTGTTGGATATGAATTCATTTTTCTTTCATAAATTTGAAACTCAATAATTTTGTTTGTCCATGAATTGATGAATTAATAATCAAGAATATGGTTGATCAAAATTAATGCCATTAATTTTTAATGATGTTTCCGAATCTACAGATGAACCTTGATCTTAAGGAGAGATAGGCCTTCTATGGACTCTGTAGGTGCACAGGAAGAAATGATAATGATTCAGTAGGTGGGACCTCTTCATATGAGTCACTTGGGAACCAACACCCAGAATGGCGTTACTCTCTAATGCCAAAAAGTACCTTCCTAGGAATGAGTTATTGAAACCTGGTCCCACAAAACTTAGGCATTAAATTTTGCACTTAACCTATCTGGTTTTAAGGAAGAAAAATTAAATAGCTTTTGGCAAAATTTGCCATGTGTTTCCATGTGGATGTCTCTCTCTCTTTACTTTATTCCCATACTTTTCTAGGGTGTTGCTGAAGTGTCTATAACAATACCACCCAGCACTAAGCATTGAGAAACAAGACCTGAGTGTTTAGGGACTCAGCTAATCTCCCAGCTCTTCATTTGGGTATTCAATGCACAAATCTCTGATCTTTCTTCTCTCTACCCCACTCTTGCTTTGTGTCAAAATATTGCCGGTGAAGGCACTATATTGATTGAACTTTGAACATGTGGAAGGAGAGGACTTCAGGCTTCCAACAGTTAATGCCAACTTTAGCTCCAATTTAGCCAATGCCAATGCACACATACTTCCCCAATTAAGTCATGGACACTGTATTGCAAAGCCTCATGATGTATGGTGTGGTGTGCCTTAGGGACCTCTGTGGGCTAGAGCTCTCTGATCATAAAGGGGAAGGGTTAGCCCAGCCCTCTGATCCCTGGGCAATACTGTGGGAAGAGATAATTATCTTGGCGGATATCTATTGATCAGCATTTCATATTAGTCAGTTTAAGGTTGGCTGAGGTCTCAGCTCTGGGAAATTCAGCAGAAAGGACAGAGAATCTATTCTCTCTGGGCCTTTGGCTTAATGCAGAGTAAATGAACCAACTGCTCTGATTGGTTTTGTAACAAGAATATGAAATTTGTATGCTCTGGAAAGGTGAAGCTGCTTGACTTTTCCAGGCCTCTGGAGTTCTGTTTTATCTATGAGACATGAAGTGGGAACCCCAGCTTGGTCACTGTGGTGAATTCCAAATACATCTGGTTTGCATGAACTCATTCTACTGCATCTTTCAAGGCTGAGAACTTCAAGAGAAGGTATAAAACTGAGAAATCATCATGTTTGTGCTGTTCAGTCTGGCCCCAGCAATTCAGATTGAAAGGTTTCTACTATCGGCAATGAGATTTCTATAGACCATTCTGGTCAAAACAAGATGGTTGTCTGCAGTAAAATCCGTTTTTGTGAGGAACTAAAAAGTAAGAGATCATTCATTTGGAGAAAAGGATAAGTTACATAAATGATAGAATATTACACCATCTGAGTAGTGGCCAGAGGTAGAAAGCTTATCTGAAAGATGAAAGAATAATTTAGCAAAACAGAAGCACTCAGATTCAAGTGGCAAATGTGATCCAAAGCCAATGAAACAAGTGTTAAGTGCTACTACGTCTAACAGATTAGATTGGGAATGGAGAAGAAGACAAAGACAAAACCAAAAATCGCCTTACTTCAAAGAATTTAGATTCTATTAAGGGGGAATATAACATATACATGGGCAGCTAGATGCTCCAGTGGATAGAATGTTGAACCTGGAGTCAGGAAGATGAGACTTCCTGAATTCAAATCTGGTTGAACACACTAGCTGTGTGATCCTAGGCAAGTCACTTAACCCTGTTTGCCTCAGTTTCCTCATTTGTAAAATGAGTTGGAAAAGGAAATGGTAAACCACTCTAGTATCATTGCTAAGAAAACCCCAAATGGGGTCAGAAAGAGTCCCACACAGCAAAATGACTCAACAACAACAACATAGATAATTTGAATATTGAGAGGACACAGACAACTACCAAGTTGAGCAATCAAAAGCCATCAGAGGCTTTTGATCAGGGAACTGATGTGATGATTTATCACTTTTTGGCATCTCTGGGAAAGACAGAGTGAGAAAAAGAGGCAAACTAGAAGCTGGAAATCTAATTAACAGCATGGTGCAATAGTCCAATCTAAAGGTGGTAAGGACCTGAACTGGGATTTAAGGCATGTTGTAAGGAGAGTTTGGAGGAGGTTTCATATTAGAGGGAGAGCTAGTTCTATTTTTAACATGATGAATTTGAGGTGTTTTTCAGTGGGAAGATATCCTATAGTTAATTATTGATGGAACACTGGGAATCAATAGACAGGAAAAAAGAATGGGTTTAGAAAGAGTAATACAGAGAAGGAAAATATAAGACAAGAGACTGACCAGAGAGCTAAACTTAAAGATGATTATGGTAAAATAGCTTGGAGTAAGTGATAAAGTCTAGAGGTATGTATTGCTAAAGAAGAATGGAAATATATATCTTGGGAATCGAGAAAGTTGATTATATGGGACACCAGAGTGTTTGAGGATATACCAATGATAATTAGATTTTTAAAAATTTTTTATTTTTGTGAGATAATTTGGGTTAAGTGATTTCCTTAGTGCCTAACACACCTAGGAAATGTTAAGTGTCTGTGGTAGGATTTGAATTCAGGTCCTTCTGACCCCAGAACTGGTATACTATCCATTGTTCCATCTAGCTTCCCCCCAATGATAATTTGATAACCTCTAGTCTCCCCAGCGTTTTTCTATTTTCTTTTTCCTTATTTCCTATTAGAACTTTTTAAAAGTATCATGCATTTCAAAAGTATTTACATTTTTGACAAAGATCAAAACCTTTAATGGGGGAAAATGTTGATGGTTTTAATGGAATTTCTGAAATCAACTGATGGGATTTGGGAGCAGGTGTGAAGAAAAATTTTCCTTACAGTACTAAAGATATACTATGTAACAAAGGTTTTGCATAAATTTGACTCTGGTGTTATTGTAAGAATAAACTCTCTAATCTTTGGAGTTTAGGGGTGCTACTGTATAGCCATCAGATCAAATGATACAATTTCTGAAGCTTTCCTTCCAGAGGATCACGCCTGGCAATATAGTTTGCTGGGGTACTGAGGAAGACTCAGGTCCTGGAGAATGTAAGAGTCCTTTTCATCAGAAGATGATTGAAAACAGAGTGAGGCCGCTTCTTCCTGCATGGTTGTTAATCGGTTTCATGTGTCTGTACTGTTTGGATTAAAAGCTTAAGTATTGAGCCAACCTGAATTCAAAAGCTGTGCATGGAGCTCTGGTGACTGGCCAGGTGGAAGTTAAAGCCTGCATGACACTTTTTTGAAAGGGTTTGGGTTAACATTGGTACTTTGGCCAACATTTTCCTCCCCATAAAAAGGGGCCTAGTGTCTGACTCTGTTTTGCCAAGGCTGCCTCTGCCCAAAGAGTTACTACCTGATGGTTCCAAACTCAAAACTTTGTGAAATTCTTTGGGACACTCTGGAGCATTAAAATGGCTGCATAAACTAGACCATGTTCATCTTCTTAAATGCTAAATAGTAGAAGAAAAGTACATTACAGAAGAACACTTGGTCTTCATAAAATATATAAACCTTCTAATCCAAGTTTTCAATCAGTTTCTTTTGAAATAGCCATGAGATAGAATTTTATTTAGGAGGCATGTGTCCATATTGAAAATCAGGTCACTTTGCTACCCAGATTTCTAGCTCTGGGACTAGACCAGAATTCACTAAGTTGAAGCTACATTTGTTCACTTTTATGGCCCATAGTTCTTTGCCTGACACTTGACTTCAGGGGGCCAAGCTGTCTTAGAAGTTTTGTTGTATAGTAAATGAATACCATGTAGTAGATGAAGCATCTAGACTTCTAGTCTTGGCCCTGTTAAAACTCTTTATTATCTTCTTAAGTAAATCTTAAGTAAGCACCTGGGCCTTAAATTTGTTCTTTGATAAGGTAATTTGAATTTGGCTAGATGAATTAAAAATCTATGGGAATTGGGTACTTTTAGAAAACAAATGAGTCCTCCAAAGAGATTTTCATTCCCAGAGAGTAAGAGATTGAATTCTATAAGAAAGAACTAACATTACTGATAGCTCCCATTCATATAACAGTTTACACAACTTTTTATACATGCACTCAGTTTCTCCCCACAACAACTCTTTGAAATAAGTAATGCAAGTTTTCATGATAGAGAAATTGAAACTCAGAGTTAGAGGTCAAATCCCTTGCTTAAAATCACAAATTAGTAAATAAGAGCCAGAAGTTAAATCCAAATCTTTTGGTTCTAAATTTGCCATTCTTTATGCTATACCATAGCTGCCTCTCTCCTCCAGCTGTTTTTCTTACCTTGTTCCTTCTTCATAGTTGGCAAGAATTTTCTAGCATGCCCAGGAGTGTAAGAGGAATTACAATAAAATCTTGATTAACTGAAATGCTTGGTAAATGGAACTAGAGATTGACCAGAAAATTCTTTAAAAAAAAAATTTCAAACCTTTCATTTAATTTTTTTTCTAAAATCCCATTTCTTGCCTTAGTATATAGATTATAATGCACACAATTTAACCTTTGCTTGATAATTGACTACCCTTCAGAGCCTGAGTTAAATTCTCTTTGTCCATGACTATCAAAAATAAATGATAATCACCTTGACCAAATTGTAAACTCCTTAGGGAAGGAATAAAGTCTTATCCTTTTTATGCCCTATAGTAAGGTACTATATAATATATATATATACCTTACCTTTAATAGCTGAAGCACAACAAATATTGATCAAATAATGAATTATGGGTTACATCTTATTTTCAAAATGTTTTTTAATTATTTATCTACCTGGTGAAAGTTCTTTAAATAAAAAAAAGTAAAGGATTCATTTTGAGTTCTAATAAACCAAAGTTTTATGGAGATTAAAAAGATGTTCCATGCAGTCCAAGAACAGAAGATTTTCCAAGAAGTCTCAACCCACCCTCTTACAAGTAAGATAATTATCTCTTTTCCATGAGAACAAAGCAGAAAGAAATACCAGAAGTGAAATGATTGATAGACATAGGAAAAGTAGCTGTCACATTAAGAGTATTAGTATTGGTGTTTAATGCATATGAGGGGTCCAATTAATAGCTTGGGAGAGAAAAAGTAGTAACAATAATTATATAGTGGGGAGGGGAAGGAGAGGGACTTATAAATATAGATTCCATTACAGGTACCAAATACCTGGCAGTAATTTCCACTCCTTTGTGATTTCCCTCAGATACATGAGAGGTGGGGTGTGTGATGAAGGAAACAGTAGGCATGGATGCAGGAGAGACATGCCACTCAGTAACTGTGTAACCTAAGACAAATGACTGAGCATAGTTCAATCTCCATTTCTTTTGTAAGATAAGGATAATATTATTCATAATACCTCTCTTCTAGGGCTGTCATGAGACTCAAATGAAAAAATGCAGAATATTAGAGCCAGAGATGTGGCTATTTTGGGCATTTATAGCTTAGAAGTTGCAAATACTACAAATTGGGGCTTGATTTATTGTTTTCTTGTTGCTTAGGTTTAAAGAAGTGACTGAGAAAATGTTAATAATGCAAGTTAAACATAAAAGTGTCTATTGAATTTTAAAAACATCCAAATTAACTCTAAGGCACATATGAAGAAAGATGCTATTTTCATCAGGAGAAAAAAATGACAAATAAAATAAAAATATTTTAAGAATAATCTCTCTCACAAACACACAGTGTATTTATACATACATTCACACACACACACACACACACACATCTATTTGTATACAATGGTAGTCATGGGGACAGAAAAAAGGAAGGTAAAAATGGGAAAAAAACAAAAGAAATTCATATGATAACTTTATTTTATATTTAAAAGGAATAACAATTTCATGTGCATCATATTTTTTATTACATTATATTATGAAAATGTTTTATTCCATAAATTAAAAATAAATAAATAAAAGCATGAGAGCATAAAAGTGTCATTAGGACATTTTCCTCCCACTGAGCTAGTTATTGAACAATTCCCACCACACCACTGACTGGAATACTATGTAAAGTACAATACAAACTTAGGTCAGTATCTACCAGTTAGTTACTATTGTTCTTCAATTCTGGTTGTTTATTTGTTATAAATATTAAAAGCTAATATTTACCTTTATGTAAGTGTACCTACTATTCCTACTATGTTCCACTGAACTAGTGCTTTACAATTTTATTTCATTTGACCCTTATCAATCCAGGGAGATAAGTAATGTTATTATTCTCATTTCACAGATGAAGAAAGAAGCTGAGAAGAACTGAGATTAAGTGACTTGCCCAATATAGCACAACTAGTATCAGATCTTCTTGATTGATGGCCCAGAGCTTTATCTAATGTACCATCTATCCTCTCAATTTCTTTCTTTTTTTTTTTTCTTTCTTTTTCTTTTTTTTTTTTTTCTCTGAGGCAATTGGAGTTAAGTGATTTGCCTACAGTCACACAGCTAGGAAGTGTTAAGTGTCTGAAGTCAACTCTGAACTCAGGTCCTCCTGACTTCAGGGCTGATGCTCATCCACTACACCACCTAGCTGTCCCCTATCCTTCTAATTTTTTATGAAGTTTAGAATGGAAAATTTTCTCAACAATCATACCCGCTGCCTAGGTCATATATGGAGATTTAAGTTTAGTTTAGGGTAATGGATCACAAAAGGGGTATTAAAAAAAGAAGAAAGTTTCCAAAGAATTGCAACCAGGATGGTTAAGTGTCTAGAAATGAAGCCATTTAGTTAATATTTAAAGGACTGAGGGAGATTTAGTTTGGAGGAGTTGAAAACTAAGGAGAGAAAGGTACTGTGTGTGAATACTAGGTATAGCTTTTCTCTTGAGAAAACAGACATCTCAAGGCTTCTTCCTGAAATAAAGCTCCATGCCTTCTCTTTGGATAATTAAGAAGTGCTCTTGGCATTATTTCAATCCTGAGTTGTAGCAAATCTCCCTAGGGTTTGCCACTCAGTGGAAGTTATATCCTATCAAAGGTGATGCAATGCATGCAATCATCTCACCCCATTGCAAAAAAAAAAAAAAAAAAAAAAAAAAATACCTTAGGAATTAGAGTAGACTGAATTATTCATTGTAAGGTTCTTCTGTTTTTAATTCTATGATCCTATGAATATCTGATATCATCTTGCATCTGAGAGGGAAGTAGGAAAGGCCTTTTGATCTTTCTTACTTTTTACCCTACCCAGAATCCAGATCAATGCAATTCAACAAACCTTTATTAAATGCATCTTATGAGCAAGGCTCCCCTAAGATTTCTACTCATAATATGGAGAGGGCCTTGTATTCTCTTTTTTTTATTAAAGTTTTTTTTTTTTTTATCTTTCAAAACATATGTGTGGACAATTCTTCACCATTAGCCCTTGGAAAACTTTGTGTTCCAATTTTCCCTTCCTTCCCCCCCCCCCCCCCCCCCGCCCTCCCTAGATGACAAGCAGTCTAATAAATGTTAAATGGTAGAAACATATTTTAAATCTAATGTATGCATACATATTAATAGAATTATTGTACTGCCCAAGAAAAATCAAATCAAACCAGTAAAAGAAAAATTAAATGCAAGCAAGTAACAGCAAAAAGAATGAAAATGCTATGTTGTGAACCACATTTAGTTCCCACAGTCTTCCCTCTGGGTGTAGAAGGCTCTCTTCATCACTGAACAATTGGAACTGGTTTGAATCATCTCATTTTTGAAGAGAGCCACGGAGGACATTGTATTCTCAAAAGATCTGTCAAGTTTAATAAACTAGAAAGGTTTCAAGTATGGACACAGTAGTGTACTCTGCTGTCTGAGGAACAGCTTTGATAGGGATGGAAAGGTTCAGCAGCAGCAGTCAATAGATAATGAATTCTTTGGCCATGGCAACTCATGAAACTTGAACCCCTGACCAATTTAGTCCCCTTCTGTATTTGCAGTGATAGGGGCAGACTATCAGAAAAGAAGATAGATAATAGGAATCAATTTTAGACAAAGCTAGATAGATCATTCTCTTGGTATCTTAAGAAACTTCTGCCCAATTACTACAGAATGACATTTGATTAGAAGAACTGAATCATAACAATATAGACATTTTTACAATGAATGAAACCAGAAGAGCTGAGGAAATTATAGCTAAGCAAAAGGATGATTTACAGGTTCTTTTAGAGATGTGAATAAAAGTGTTCAAGGTGTTGGTTTCATTTTGTGTCCCAAAGTAACAAAAACATTATTTAATGGACACTTGGTTATTTTCTATTATAGTGCATGTGATGATTATATGTAACAAGACCATCATGCGATAATTGCAACTTATATGCCAATTTCTATTGTAGATAATGGAGAATTATTTTATGAAGAAATATGTGATGTCCCTAATTAAGTTAATCTGTAATTTAATACAATGACTGTAATACAAAGATTGTCATTGTCAGTGTTATTATTATAATAGTAGTAGTATCATCATCAGCAATTTAATATTTTTCTTTTTAAAAATGTTCATTTAATTTTTACATTCGTTTTTAATTTTGAATTCTAAATTCTCCCTGTCCCTCATTGTGTTGAGCAGAGTAACTTATGCAGTTTCTTACAGCACAGTAGCATCCCATCACAAGCATATATCACAACTTATTCAACTGTTTTCCAGCTGATAAATGGACATCCCCTCAATTTCCACTTTTTTGCCACCACAAAAGAGTTGATATGTGTGTGTGTTTGTGTGTGTGTGTGTGCATATGTACATAGATTCATGTAGCATATATATGTGTGTGTCCTTTTTACTTTTTCTTTGATCTCTTTGAAATATAGATTTAATAAGGTAAGCAATTCACATCTTCTAAAATTTTAAGGTTTGCAAAGCACTTTATATAATTCCTTTATTTGAGATAATACATAGGTAGAGGTATGAAGAAATGAAAGAAGAAAGACAAGGTTATACAGAAAACTCATGACCAAATATGCCTATTTCTTCTTTCTTCAAGAAGAAGGTATATATACGAACATATTAGGCACCAAATAACATTTTTAAAATGAGGCTGGTTGTATGTTAATTGACAAGAAATGACTTGTTTCCAATGTATGAGTTATTTCTGAATTAGTATTTCATATATTATAAGGTCATTGATTGTAAAAATCAAACTTAAAAAAAAAGAAAAGAAAAAGAAAAAGAAAAGAAATGATTATGACAAAATATAGCATGTGATTTAACTAGCTCTAATAACCTATTCAAACAAGTTATTTATGTCAAACATAGAAAATAGATAAAAGAACAGATATTAAAATGTGTTGGAATCCTTACGAACTGCTAACTAATTAGAGTTGATCTAATCTTACAAGAAGATGTTTTGGGCAGAACCTGAAACAAGGTACTAAGTAGAACTAATTAATACAAGGCTTGTGTTCACACCTTTACTCATTGGAGTTCAATGAGTTCACACCTCCCTTGAAGCTCGTTGGGCCAGAGAGCACTATGGGAGAAAACCCATAATCCCATTCTCTCAGAAGAGTCAGATAAAAGGCCAGCGATGAGGGCTCTATGGCAGAATACATTATTTCCTCTTGGCTGGCTGGTCGCAGAAGAAAGTTCAGCTGGACTCGAGAGGAGCAACTCTGGTGGCAGACGAAGGGTTTTCAGAGGATAAAGCTACGAGTGGAGAGTTCAGTGGACAACCAGATTCATCTCCATCTCACACCACTGTAGTTGGTGGCTGGGCTCCCCAGAAGGAGTCAAGAGAGACATTCCATCTCTGTGTTGGTTGGAGGCAGAAGAAAGCAGAGGCAGAGGCTGAAGGACAGAACCTTTGGATTTGGAGACATCCGAAGGGCTCTAAGCCTCTAAATAGGCTGTGCTTTGAGAAGAACAAGAACTCCAACATTTGAACTCATAACAAAAATGTATGGTCACTATTTCATAGGAGCTTAAATTTAAACCTAAAGGGGATCTTCAAAGACATTTAAACTAATCCCCTCACTTTACAGATGAGAAAATTGTGTCCAGAAAGTAAATGACTTGCCTACATTTATCATGGGTTTAACTGATATAAAGGAATTATCACAGTATAGCTAAAAAGATAATAGAAGCCACCTCAATTAGCAATCTTTTGATTTCTCCCACATGTGGAGAGACATGGACCTCTCTGACAAAATCAGATTAGAAAAGAATCCAATTGCAAAATATTTTAAAGATGGTAATAGATGGAGGCAATGTAGTATAGCAGAACGAGGTCTATAGTTGGATTCACGGGACTTGAGTACAAATCCTAACTCTGCCTCTTATTATATTTTGGTGTTGGCAAGTCATTTAAGCTCTTTGCATCTCAGTTTTCTCCTTTGTAACATGAAGAAGTTGGATAAGTTTCTTTCCAATCCTAAATCTAGGATTCTGTGATTTGTGATCCAAAAAAATTACAAAATGGTAAAATAGAAAGAAAAATGAATTTGCAGAAAGCTTGCTTTGAGATCCAATTAAGTGCTAAAAAGGGAATTTAAAGATGAAACTAAAGAAATGGCAACAAATAGATGAGAAATGGAAATGATTTCTCAACATTTCTTTAGAAAACTATTTTATTCAACAATGACAAATAAGGCCACTACATTTGCCTACTAACATTTTAGTCTTTGATAGCTTGCATGAAAAAAAAGAAACAATAAAAGTAAACAGAGTAGGAAGAACACCTATACTTGATAACACTACCCAGGAAGGTATGTGTTGAGAAAATACAAGTTTAGGGGCATTGAGGGACCCTCAAGATATTTAGAAAGGAGGGAAAACTTCATGTGGAAACACAAGAAAAATAATCTGAGGTACTCAAGAATAGAAAGATTGTGGTCCCTTCACTGGAAGTTTTCAAACATAAATTGGAGACCACTGCTTAGGTACCATACAGAAAAGATTCTAGTTCAAATAGGATTGTTCTAGATTACTTCTAATGTTCTCTTAAACTCTTACATACTCTGAAGCTATGACAGCAAAAGGAAAAATCATGGATAGTATTACCACCCAAAAAAGATGGTAAAGAGAGACAAAAGTAACAGCTTATTTCTACATTTAATTTTTTTCTTTACAAAACCTTTATGAAAATTAGCTTTGCACATATTGAGTATATCCTTAGTGCAAATAAGAGAAGTGAACAGGGCAGCTTTAGCAAATAATCTATAGTTGATTATACCTTCATTGTCACATAACTGATAAAAAATGTATAGAGGATACTGAATCCAAATTGTCTGTTCACTATTTCTTTAAAAAAAATATATTGTGGAAGTAAAATGTATCCTTAAAGCCCTTTCTTCATAATGGCATCTTCCATAAATATGTTAATGTGGTACTGCACTCAGATTTATTCCTTTCCCATACACAGATTTGGTCTTTAAAGGATTGGTTGCTATTATTTTCAGGGTTTTAAAAGTAACCCTATAAGTGACTGCAATTCTTGGGGTATCATGGCCTGCCTAGCATGCCTCAGACAATGATGAATTTCCCTCACTGCTGGCTCTGTATTGCATTATTCTCCACCAAACATTTACTTCTTAAGTCCTTTCCATTAGAAATGATGATTTGGACTTGGTTAGTTGCTATACGTATATAGCTCATTATCTCTGCCCTAGTAAGAGAAAAGGACTCAAGGGAAAGTCATGTAGCAGCCACATTTCTCCTGTTCCATGTTCTCCCCTCCTGGGAAACTCCTCTTCATTTCCTTCTGCCTTCTTGCATTTGGTCAACTTTCCTTTTTAAAAACTCACATATACAGATACAATCTCATCGTCTCTGAGGAAGTCACAATCAGGACCCTCTCCCAATAACCCAGAATAGTACACCAAAAGATCATGAGAATAGTAAACCAGACATCTGGAAAAGTTCCCTACAAGCCAATAACCAATTTGGTCTATATGCAAAAGCGTACAAAAGAGATATTTGCATGGAAAAGGAGATGGGCTAGTCACATAGGAAGGAAGGAAATCAAATGGTTAGCCTTTGTGCAGCAGTGATAATTCCTGTAATATTAAAGTCCCTTTTTCCTTCACTTCTTAGGACATTAGGTAAACCTCCTATGGATGACTGATGAGAGGATATACTCAAGTTATATAGGATAAGAATCAGTGAAGTCATCTATAACACAATATTTTTATCCAAATATTTTTTATCTCTATTGATTAAAAAACAAACAAAACATAGTGAAAACCTTTGAGTACACATACCCAATATGTATTTATTTCCATTACATACATATTATATTAAAAAATATGTACATTACAAACTTATACAAAAACAAGCATTTTGAAAAGGATAAGTTAAAGGTGAAATAAATTTTGTAATTAGAGTTAGAATTAGGTGGTATAGTGCATAGAGCATTGGACTTAGAATCAGAAAGTGAATTCAAATCCATCCTCAGGCACTTATCAGCTATATGATTTTGAGCTGCTATTTGCCTCAGTTTCTTCAATTGTAGAATAGGAATAATAATAGCACTTACCTTCCAGTCTTGTTGTGAGGATTGAATGAGATGATATTTGTAAAATACCTCACATAGTGTTTAGTGAAAACACAGTTTAAAATAATCCAGCTTGATTGGAACGTATAATAGGTGAATAGGAATAGAATAATATGTGAAGGAAATGTTGAAAACTCTAAATGGAGACATAAAATAGAGTCAAATTTTGGAAAATCAGAATGAAGTACACTTTATACTTTATCCAGTAGGCAATAGGAAGCTTTTTAAAATAGAGAACAATGTAACCCTAAGTAACTTAATCTCCATCTGCCTCAGTTTCCTCATCTATATTACTGGCACCAATTTCCCAAAGTTGTGAGAATATTATGAAAGAATATTAATAAAGCACTTTGAAAACCTTAAAGTGCTATATAAATGCACGCCATTTTTATTATGAATAGCTGGGTGATACTTTGGGTAGAGTGCCAGTCCTGGAGTTAGAAAGATCATGTACTAGCTGTGTCACACTTGACAAGTCATTTAACTTTGCTTCAGTTTCCTCATCAATAAAATGAGCTGGAAAAGAAAATTGCAAACCAACTTTGATGATGATGATGATGATGATCTGAGCTATGTTTTAGAGGATTGGATAGGTTATAAATTGGACATATGAAGACTAGTTAAGTTGTTGTTATAATAATTTAAAAGAGATTAATTTGGATCTGAATTGGAGTGAGAGTAGAGAGGAAGAGATAAATATGCACAAGAGACATCTTTGAGATCGACATGCAGGATTTGATAATTGATTGAATGTCAGGATTTAAGAGAGGAAAGAATTCAAAATGACTTCAAAAGTACAAGCCTGCATCCAGCTTACTGCCTATTCTTTCCTCTTCTGACCTCATTTATCTCCTCCTCTTCACTAATCTCTCTACCCTACTAACACCTCTTCATACAATATTTTCTATATGACTTTATTCAGCACATCTCTAAAACATTAGCTTCAGTTCTGAACATCTGGGAAACAGAAAAATGTAGACAAACTGGACTTAATCCAGATACAAGAAATTAAATTGGGAGACTCAAGTAAGTGAAGAAATATGGATGGAGTCCACTGTGTTTAACTTGGTTGAAAGGATAGAATAGGCCTGATAAATATCTAAAAATATTAGAAAGATATGAAAGTTTTGATGAAAGAGTAAGGTAATTTACGTCCCAACTGGATAGTAGGACAATGAGATCAAAGTAAGGAAGCGTAGATTTCATTCATCATTCATCAAGTATTTATCAGCCATATATGATGTTCACAGAACTATACCAAGTCCTAAGGAGGATTTTAGAGAACTTGAGCCAAGTAGCAGAAATATTGATGACAGTATACTGCAGATGATAAATAAATGGAGCTGTGGTCTATTTCGTTACAGAGAAACTTAACACTGGAACTAGCTTCATCCTGTTGGATGGCATCAAGAATGAGCAATCCTATGGAAGAAGTGGGGGAACCTGGGTGAATAAGATCCAGCTGAGAAAAAAGAGAAGATTGAACAAAAATTGATCAATGACTTACTAAAAGCAAAGAAATTTACTGAGGGCTAGGGGAAATGTGCTGTGGGTGCTACAAAGTTATGTAATACATTCATCCCAATTTATGTGAACAATGAATTCCCTGAGCTGATTATATTAATCCAGTTCCCATTACTTATTTCCAGTGGGTTGAAACCAGTGACCAATATAATTGTAACCTTAAATAATGTGGATTTGAATACCTATGACCACTTCAAGGTATTCATTTTTTTTACCCTAATCAAGATCTAACTGTAGTCCTTGTCTATGGTCTAGTAGGGGGAGAAGAACCATACACATGTAACTATAATACATTGTAAGAACTTCAGTGAAATTCAAAACAACTGTGTGTGATGTCTGAGTGTGGCTAAGTTCTTATTTACCAAGGGGAACAGAAAAGGTTATATGGGGAAGGTGGCATGAAACTTGGACTTTGAAAGCTGGGTAATAATTCAATATTTCTAACACAAGATTACAAAAGTATAGGTCATATTCCAGGGAAACTGGGTAGAACAGTTCCATTAGAATGCAGAGGAGATATGTGAATATTATAATAGAGCAGAAAGAATGCTAGACATGAATTTGGAAAGGCTTGGTTTCAAATTTCATTTTTGACACTTACTGTCTATGTTACCATGGACAAATCACTTTAACTTTCTTAGGCTCAGTTTCTTCATCTGTAAATGCATATGATAACATAAAAATTCCTATGCTACAACATTGTTTTAAGGATATAATGAGTAAATCTATGTAAAGTTCTTTGCAATCCTAAAAAAGTGTTCTATGTCAGATAATATTATGTATTAGATAATTGTTCTACCCATGGGTCCTAAGAACATCCAGGTCATCTCCTTTACAGGAGTAGCTGATTCCAATATTGTAGGGGCATCCCTAGGATTTAGAACTTTGTTCCACTATATAAAATAAACTTGGGTAGATGGTGGGTAATGTACTTTTTTTGGTTTTGTCTGTCTTCTTTATGTATTCTACTATTCTTATCAGTCTTATAGGCCTGATACACCATACTTAGTAGTGGATACAAGACTCAGTTTTATCCATCTGTCATAATCAAGTTAGATCAAGTGTTTCTATCACAAATGAAAGCAAAAGAGAAGTAGACACTGAATCTATTCTTTTTACTTTCAATTTCATTAAGACATGTATATGATAACACTGGATTCTTTGTAGCAAATAATCATAGAGTTGTAAGAGAAATAAGTTGCTATTTTATAAAATTTTCAGAAGGACTACAGATGTTAGTGTTTGGAAACACCACCCCAACTTTCTGTATGAATCCCTCAGTCAACAACCCAGGGTTCATTATACTCTCTGCATTCACAAATACTCAAAGCCTCCACTCACAAGCCCACATCAATGTGTTTACCTTTAACAGGCAGCCCTAGGACACAATTAGTTCAAAGCCAAAGCATTTAATAAGAAGATATAATAAACAAAGTTGCAATAAAACATTTCCTCAATAAACTTGGGGCACTCTCCAAGAAATATACATGTCATCAGTGAAAAGAGTGGATACATGTAGGGATTATGTGTGGAGAGATACACTTGTGGAGAACACATGTGGCCAGCATGCATGAATGCACAAAGCATGCCTCTAAAGCTGCAGATACAGTTATCTCTTCTATCGATGTCTTCCCATTTCTCCCTCCAGACCCATACCTTCAGGGCTCTGCAGGATGCTTCTTTGATTGATGTCTAGTCTCTATAAGACTCTCCTCTGCTAGACATCTATTCCCTGCCAAACACAGTTCCACTGGACTTGGGGCTATGAATCTCTTCTGCTTCTAATTGTGACTTCTGTTTCCAGTATTAGCTATCTTCTCCTCATTTGCAGAAACAGTTATGTTATCCTTTTTTAGTTCAAAGTCAGAAATCTTTTTTTTTTACTATCTCTTTTAAGAAAGCATATCTCTTTTCATTTATCTTGTATATTAACTTAAGGTTATTTACTATCTATTCTTTCTGGAGTTGAGGGTTCCTCAGTTTTCTAACTCTAACATCTTCCATTCTGCCACATAGATGAGTGGACAAGAAAAAAGGCAATAGAGACAAAGCTAAATACAGTGGGAAAGATCATTGTTTCCTCTGCCCTCTACATTGAAGCTTTGTGAAGACAGGATAAATATCTATTTTGCTCTTTACCATATGCCAACTGAGTTCATAGATAAGTATATTCTTCCATTTATGATCGAGGAGGAGGAGAAATAGATTTTTCCCCAAAAGAGCATGATATTTCTCTGGCATATACATTTGATCCTGGACTATTTAGGAGGAGATAATTCCGTTTATAGGTAGTTATGATAGCTTTGTATCTGACCTCAGTCTTTCTGGAGCTTTGCTGTGGAATCATTTTACTCATTAGCACTTTTGATAGACAGTCAAGAGAAGAAAAGGGGAGAAAATTAAATCCAATCCTTTTGACTCCTGCTGAGTCCCTTTGTTCATGTAAAGGATTTTGTGGAAAAATAATTTGAAAACGTATCTAGTGGATTTGGGGAGATTATTTCTAGATTCTAATTATTCCTATTGACCTTAAATCTCACTACCACAAATAAACAAATTGTGGCTATTTTATCTTTAGATGTTTCTGGGTATGTCTTATCAGTTTCTTTGCCATGTAGCATCTCTGTAAAATCTTTTTTATCTAGGGAATGTTTTGAAGAGTAATTCATTATCTCAGATAGTGTCACAAGTCTGATTACCCTCCTTCCTTTATATATCACCTGCTCTTTCTCCTCTCCTTTTCTATTCCTTGTCGATTTACAAAATGGCTTTCTTCTTTAAAAAAAAAAAATCTTCCTTTGTTTAGCATTTTTCAACATCAGCTACTGCTTTTCTGCTACTCGAGTCTTTTTGTTTTCAAGCATGAACTGATGAGACGTTTGTCCCCTGGGTTCTTTCCCTCTCTGATTTCTTTCCCAGGCTGGAATATTCTTTTCAGAGTAGATTCTTACACAGCCTGTCCCACAGACAACCTGATTATTTGCCACTTCTTTGGTCTTTTTCAAATGGATTATAATCTGCCCTATTCTTTAGGATACTTCTGCTGGATGCCACCTGTTTGGTCCTTGGTACATTGGTCAGATTCCCCCTCCCCCACTCCCATCCCAATTTCCCTGCTGTATTGAATGTACACAGTGCACATTGTTCACAGGGCCACTAAGTCCTTTATTCTCCTTCATTACAATTGGCTTCTGTGGTGTGGATCTGCATTTTTATCTTGTGAAGGGAAAAATTCAAATTTTCCCTGAAACTTTGCCTTTCGATATGGCTCTATGTCAAGATGTAAAACAGTCTTGCTTCACAGCCTGTCAATATTTATTCCAGAAACAGCTGTGTTTGGTTCACAGTGAAACCTTCCCTTCTGTTAAGTCATTTGCTACAGAGGGCTGGTTGCTGACTGTCTTCTGTTGGATACTTGAAGGGACACCACTGGGGTCCCAGATTCTCTTTCTCCTCTGTGCACACATAGGTGGAAAGTGGTCAGGGGAGAGGCCTGGTAGAGAGGAGCCTGCCAAATGTAAACTGCTTTCATAATGAGATGAAGGCTCAGTATAACACTCAGCGTTGGCAAACTGAAAAATGTAAAACTAGTATTTACCACTGGGCTGAGGGTTGCCTACATAGTAGCATTGCCTGCCAGACTGCTGATTCCAAGAGCCTGGTTAACCCTTCCTGGCTACTGTGTGGCTTCAGACAATGAAGGCCATTGTTGTTCATTGAACATTCCTGGTGGTCTCCCTTTCTGCTGGATCTGTGGGCATCCTACTTGGCGGTGTGAGTTTTGATATGCTCAATCCAGCTGAAGATTGGCTTAATATGCCCCTTTAAAAATACAGGAGAAGAGGAAGGTTCCAGCCAACATAGAAAACAAACAGAGAACACATTGGCTTAGGGGATTGTGTTTCATCTTAAAAAACAGAGCAACCTCTTGCCTGGGATTTTGTTTTTCTTCACAATGTGAAATGTATTGTGGTCAAGTAGAAATGAATTGAAGGGGTGGAGTATGTGTGTGTGTGTGTGTGTGTGTGTGTGTGTGTGTGTGTGTATAAGGGGGAAGAAAACTCAGAAACAGAACCTCAGTGTTCATTTGCAAATAAGTGCTCTGGGCTTCTGGGGTATTTTCCACATGAAGTCATAGGTCTATCTGTGGCATCACATTGAGTTTCAGTGGCGATAATTATGATGCCATATTGCATACCTAAATAAACAGTATTTCCTGAACCAAAAGTGGTCAAGGGAAAGGCTCCAATTTGTACCATTCTGACCTTGCTATTTAGAGAGCCAACTCAAAGCTTAAATATATGAGAAACATGTTCATTTCATGGTTCTCACTCATTGGAGTGTAGGGATAGTGGGGCAGAAGGAAGGGTCCAAGGAATAAGGAAAGCATAGTGAGGAAACTTCTTCCTCTTGCCTATTTCACTTTTGCTTTGTTGTTGCTGCTGCTGTTGTTTCTTTCCTCATTCTTTCTCTTCTTCTATGTTTCAATGATTTGACTTTTCCTTTTCTAGGCTTAGCCTGGCTAGGCCTGAGATGGATTGGATTGGCATGAAACATTTCTTCTGCAACATGATTTCTCTTCACCTTCCTTTTTTTCAGGATTTCTCTTCATCTCCTTCCTTTTCTCAGGATATTATTCTCTTCTAACATTGTTTTCCTTGGTTCTCATTTGTAGGAACATTTAGGTTTAAAATATAGAAGCTTGATTTTGATTCCAACTGAAATTTCAAGGGTTAACACAGAATATTCTAACAAATATCAAAGTGTTAGACATTTTTACTTCAAGACGGACTGATAGTGTAGGGGTCCAGATTTGGGACTTTACCCTCATGATCCTTGGTTTGACTTAGTTTCCCATAGCACATTCAATTGAATCCTGGTGGATTATTACTGAAGTCTTCTGCTTTCTGTTTCCAAAATAACCAAATTGAATCTTTGTTAATCAAGGAGAATACTATGTATCCAAGATAAAAATCAGTCTCAATGATAATTAACAAAATGTATAAAAGCTTCAACTGTACATATCAAGCAAAGAGCTTCACATTCAAGAAATCCCATTTTTCAAAATAAAACCAAAGCAAACACAATATAAAATGGATTCCACTCAGTCCAAAGTAGCTATTCACAGAAGTTCATGTCATGACAAACAGCATGTGTGACTTCTTTCTCAGCATGTTCCTATCATAATAACAACCTAATAAAATATCTTTGGGCTTATTTTAATAGGCCTGTCACAATAGACTAGGATTTAGAGTTTCAGGCAATCTAATCCAACCTGTACAGTCTAGAACAGTGGTCTTCAAATTTTTTTGATCATATACACTGATTAGTAATTCCTCCCTCCTCACATATATGTATTTACATGGATAAGATAAGGAACTGAGGAGAGGGCAGGGCATTTATGCAGTTGCTTCTATTTGTCCCTAAGCGAGGGTTGAAAGGCCAATGCCCAGCTCAAAATGGGGAAAATTGAGAGCTAACAGAATGATAAAAAAAAAAAAAAAGATTAGAGTAGGGAAGAATTAGACTATAATGGGTAAAGGGTAGGTGTGGTTGTGTAGGAGAAAAATCCCAGGACTGCATGATTTGGAAAAGTAAGGGATATGACCCATCTTTCTACTCTCAATTAGTTGATTGCACATCTCTTGGGATTAAACTATACCCCTAAGGTAATGCCATATTCCACTTTAGAACCTCCAGGTAGAGAGTGTGCAGCAGTATTATCAGAGCCTAGTGGTCTAAAGGTTTTAGGTATGTTCATTATTGACTCAATAGAATACAGTTATTAGGCGGTGCTTTGGGATGACTCTATATGAAGATAAATTATGAAGATGTAAGGAATGAATCTATCTACCAAAAGCTAACCTTTTGAACAAGATTTCTATTTCTGTTGAAGGTGTTTGTATATAGTATAGTTCCCAATATTTAGCTATGAAGAACAACCTAATGTCTTTCTCCAAAGCCAAGGAGAATTCTTCAGTTGAAAAGTTTGGAATGATGATGTTAAGACTTTGTGTGAAGCCTTACTGTTCAGTGCTTTTCACAAGAGTCAGCAGTTCTTAAAAGGCAGAATGTTAATGTTATTATGAATCCCTGCAAATGCTTTGGATTGTAGGGACAGTTAAGTCATGAGGAACAAGAAAACTGGATTAAAATATGTCAAGAAGTCAGACTCACTGAAGACAGACTAATCAAAGCCATCAAAACTTGATGCATGATGATTTGCGACAAAGTGGTCAAGCAAATATTGTTCTAATATCATTGTAACCACAAGAGCTGTTAAGATGTGTTTCTCAAAGACGGTTAAGTTAGCAAAGAGTGCTCGTCATTAATCTTTTATAATGGCTTTTGGGAGCCACAGTTCATTTAAACATTTTACATTTTTATTACTTATGTATGCCGGGCAGCAATTAAACCTGTCGTGGTCACATAATGAAGACTAATGAAAGCGGGAGAGAGGCAGGTTTTCATTTTATGTCAACCTGAATATTCATCTCCTTCCAGCATAGTGGGGGTGAGGAGAGAGCTTTTTTTCCCCCCTTCTTGAAAGCCAACTTTATAGAAGCATCAACACACATCAAACTAAATGTTCTTATCATGGCAGAAGAAGAAGTATGAAGATGAATGGCCCCTCCTTCTTCAGAGAAGAAAAATGCCACATGGAGATCACACCAGGCCCTTCAAAGCTTCCATCTTCTTGAGATGAGTGAAGTCGGGAGTAGCGTGATAACAACATCTTGATGGTATGTGCACTTGGCCACTGTAAGAGCCAGCCTTGGAAGAGAGACAGGAATTAGTCATCCCACAATTAGTCATTCGGCAGTGTAGTTTGATACTTGAGAGATCTGATCTTTATTTCAGAAATGCTTCGGCCATCAGCCCAATTCTTGACTGTTCTGATTTTTCAAAATATTACAATTAGTGATAGTTTGAGGAAGAAAAATATCAATGTGCAATTTGAAGGCCTGGTTAGTAAGTGCTCAACTAGAGCATTAGCTGAATTTTTCTTTTGTGAATTGATCACTGTGTGCTCATTGTCAATCTTACCCCATAAAACTCCAGTATTTTAAAAAATTTTCTTTATCTTTTCTTTGTTGGGCAGCTAAGAGCCACAGTGGATAGTATTGGTCCTGGAGTCAGGAAGATCTGAGTTCAAATCTGATTCAGATACTTATTAGTTGCGTGACCCTGGGCAAGTCACTTAATTTTTTCCTCCTCTATATAAGAAGAAGGAAATGGCAAACCACTTCAGTGTTTTTGTCAGTAAAACCCCATATGTGGTCATGAAGTGTTGGATACAACTGAAAATGACTGAAAGACAACAACAGTTTCCCATTCTATCTTTAGGACAGTACTTATACCCAATTTTATTGCTTCTCATCTTCTCATCACATAGGTCCCTATGAAGATTCTTTCTCTACTATGATGAAGGGAATTTGAAAGAATTGTTGTTATCCTGCTTCAGAAATAATAGAAATATAAAGATAAAAATACAAATAATTCCTGCCTTCAAAGAGTTTACATTCTACTTCTATCTGACATATGCAGATAAGAAAATATATATATATATGGGGGTCTTTGTATATGTATACATATACATACACATAAAGTTTCATCAGTGTAAGATGTGAGAGAGTACCATGGAAGAACTTTTATCACTGAAAATTAGTAAATTCTCTGCAATGTTTTATTTAGGAAAGGTGCCTCAGATACTGAGAGATTATGTGATTTGCTACAAATGATAAAAAATCAGACTTTTTCCTCATGCCAAGCCCAGACCTTTATTCCATATCTTAGGCTGCCTCTTAAAATGCAGTGGTATGGCAGGGTATGACAACAGTCTTACTTGTATACTATAAAATGGGAAACATAACGCTGTAGTGAGTGGGAAGGTGAGGGGTGGCGCGGAATGTTGGGAAAGGTTTCATAGAGGAAGTGATGGCTTGTGCTGAGCCTTGAAGGCAGCTAGGAATTTTAACAAATGGAGGTGAGAAAGATTTGTATTTCAGGAAAAGAGAACAGATTCTGTAAAAGCATAGCGAAGGGATGTTGGGAGTTAAATGATTGGGGGTAATTTTCAATTAGTTGGGCTATCAGAGGAAAGAAGTTAAGTTGCAAGGATAATTTTTTTTTAATGAAGTAGATAAATCTAGGTCCCTCCGTTTGCATGAAGCATTATGGAAGGGTCAGGGAAGGTACTATATGAAGGAATGATATTCAGGAGAAAAGATAAGAAAAGCTTATTTAGTCAGGGAAAAGAATGCAGCAGCATCTAAGCTTTGATTAAACTAATCCAAGAGTTAGAAATTCACTATCTCTGCAAAGGACTTTGCAGCCTGAAGAAGAAACAATATAGATGAGAATATTTGTAGTAGATACCCAGATCTATTTTCAAATGATATCTGTCAGCAATGGATTTTTTAGGAGTAGAAATCAAAGAAAGAGATGTCCCTGAATTGGGGAAGGAAATTTGGGGTGCCATACCCTTCAGGCAAAGGCAAACTATGAAATCTTGCTAACGCAAAGGTATTTTCTAAAGTAGGTTTATGACTTTACAGAAAACTTTATGGGTTTTTTAGTTTTGTTTTGTTTTGTTTTTTAAGAAAAATAATAGAGGGAAGATCCTTTTGCGGAACTCTGAGTAAACTTATGTGCTAGCCTTTCACGGCTGTTTCCGACTCAGTCCAACTTTGTCTTGAAGTAGTGAAGCCCCTTACTTAACAGGAAATCCCTTTTGAATCATGCAGTGAGAGCAAATGTATAAATACTGTCTTAATGATAAATAGGACATGCAGACAGGCAATCAGTTGCACTCTTCCTGAGCCTGGCTTGCTGTTCATACCTCCACAGGGGCTCTCCCTGAAAAGGGAAAACTTGTGTTTAGTGAATATAAGAGTCCCTTATGTTTAGGCCTAATCTGATTACATTAGTGTGTTTGAGGGCTTCATTTATGAAGTCTTTTTAATTTTTTTTTTCTTAGAAGGGTACAGTGTTATAGCCTCTAACTCATTTTTTGGCAAGGGTTGTTTCATCTTACTGGGCAACATTGGAAGTAAAAAAAGTCATTAATTCTGCTTCCCCTACCCCCAAGTCTCTAAATTTAGCTAAGGAGAAAAGTCCCTTATGGTTTTCAGTGAGCATAAATAAAACAATATTTATCAGTTTATCAGCCTAACAGCAATTTAACCCATAAAAGGTTAGGTTTGTAAAACTAAAATCTGGTAAGAGATTAGATTAAATCATGAACCTAATTACTTTCACTGAAAAATATTAAGTGTGATATTGTATTTAACTTGGAGAAATGGTAGCTTTCACTATGTGGTTATTCTCTTCTTTTTAGTGAGGGCTTTGACTATAGAGATTATTAGTACAATAGGTAGTAATGTTATGAAAAGAAGTGTTTATTAATGTTGTTGGATTAAAGAACTATTTTATTAATTTAATGTTGTTCCTCAATTACATATAAAAACAAATCTTGACATTTGTTTTTTTTTTTTTAATTTTGAGTTCCAAAATCTCTTTCTTCCTTCCTTCCCCATAACTGGGACAATAAGCAATTTGATATAAGTTATACATGTGCAGTCTGCAAAATGTATTTCCATAAAGAATTATTTTTAAATGGCAAAAAATCACTTGGGGGGGATCACATTCCTTCTAAAGCTCTGTGCTCTGTTATTTCATTAGTGTCTCCACAATGCTTGTCAATTGAAAGAATTATTTGCCCAATAGCACATAGCTAGTGTGGGTCAGAGACAGACCTTGAATCCAGGCTTTCCTGACACCAAGATAGGATGATATGTCAGAAAAAGCACTGGCTTTGGAGCCACTGGTTTATATATATATAATTTTTACTATACGTGAAACAATGGACAAGTCACTTAAATTTCTTGATCTATTTTCTCATGGCCCTGGAGAATAAATTTGGGTTCTGTGAGAGAGAGTTCCCTTTCCCCAAGGTGATAAGCATGGCAATACAGATACTGCCCAAGTTTGTTTCTGTAATCATTTAGTGAAGCAATATGGGAAACTGTGACGAAGAGACCTCAACACTCTTTGGGACCTAACTCAAGACTCAGAGAAATCAAGTTTGCCTAATTATCTGAACAGAGCTCCAAGAGATAAAGATCCTGAGTGCTATATCTAGAAAAAAAAAAAGTGATGACCTTGACCAGTATTAAAGGGGACAATAATATATCACATGGAGTTGTTTGTAAATGGAATACACGATGGAGGCTAGGAATTTTGAGACACAGCAGAAGGGCTAAGTAAGTAGGAGTCAGGAAAACTTGGAGTTAAGTCTCACCTGAGAATTTTGTAGGGTAAACCTGAGCACATTCCTCCTTGCCTCTGTTTCCTCATCTGTAAAATGAGGAAATTGATGTATTGCTTTCTAATGTCTTTTCTAGGTCTAAATCTATGATCCTAGGAAGCCAGAAGACTCTGATATTTATGTATGTATGTGCATTATACTCATACATTATACATACATATATGTTATATGTGCATGTATATGCTCACATGTATGTATATATAAATACACTATATATGTACACACACATATACACATACATACAGACACAAAGGCAGAAATGATGGCAGAATTATGGAGACAGTTACAGAAGACTTCTATGCTTTTGTCTTTTTTATTTTGCCAGATAAAGCAATGCAAAATTGTTAGCATCCATTTAAAGTCATTTACACATCTTTCACTATGGTTTGCATAGGATTTCCATTGTCAAAGTGGCTTGTAGAGTTGTCCCAATTCTAACTTGCCCCATTTTCTCTCTAGCCAAGGTGATCACCTCTGCAGGGTAGATAAGAATTAAAGGAGTCTGACCACTAAAAACTTAGGAATGAAATCCCTAGGTGGAGCCCAATAAAAAATACATGGTGAGACTGAGCCTCCTCTCCAGGGGATTTTATTCTGAATTGCTGTGGAGTCATTTTTTTCTTTCTTTCACCAGCCATGGAGCTTAAACAAAGAAAAATTATAAAGGGGAGAGAGACACAGAAGTTCATACAGTCATAAATCTGAGAATTGTTGTAGGATTTGAGAATTAGTGTTAGTTCATATTTTGAGGTTGAAAAATGAATATCTCCACATGTATCCCAGTTGCCCTGATCCAGTTTGATGATAAATGAAAAATGTTACAAGACAACAGGACCAATTTTTATTGCATCCAGAAGAGCAAATTTTGGTAAAAATCAATATACCTGAGGGCTTTTTGTCATATTAAAATTAAGTAGTTCAACTTTTTCAATTTAATTTCTTATCTATGCTTCTTTTCCTGGTATGGATAGAACAAGAGAGCTATTTCATCAGAGGAGATACTACCGGGCAAAAGATCTTTTACCCTAGAGAAGTAACTCATTAATTTCACTTAAGTGAATTCAGATTGATTAGGAATCTCTTTGGGTGGAGCTCCATACGGAGATGGTTTTATTTGCATGTGAGCAGTCTGAGTGCAAAAAAAAAAAAAAAAAATGGGCTCTAAGTAAACTAGAGTAAAATCCATGGAGGGGAAAAAAAAGTCAAAAAAGATCCTTGAACAGAGGAAAAGGAAAGACAATTGGCCGACATTCCCATCTTGGATGTATATACATGCTGAGCATGTGCTTTGAAGTGTTTTTTACATAAAAGTTTCACAAAAAAGGTGATTTTTCTTACGTGTTTGATTTGTATTTTAACTTCATGGTTCAGGCCACAAAGTGGGAGTTTAGGGGTCTAATTGTGGCTCAGCTTTCTTTTCTTGCCCACAAAGATTCTGAATTTTGCAGGGCTCCATAAATTGACATCTATGGATGGATATGCACTGTTCAAATATGCCAAGCCTCAATAAGGTGAGGACTTAATATGCTCCAGCTGTGCTGGCTAACACCCTCTCCCCTGCTCCAAAAAGGGTGAATAAAGTAATAGGGTATCTCTTTGAAGCAGCTGCAATCCATTCAGTCATACAAATTGAAATGGAGGAGAAGACGGTGAAAAATCCAAACCTGCAATCCTGCCTTATTCCACAGCTGTATTCGCACAGGACTCAGTGAGACAGGCCGCCCAAACAAAGCCACCTCCCTCAGCCTTGGCCTAGTGACAAGAGGAAAGAAAGGAGATTACTACAAGCCCCAGGTATTTTTGTTAGCTGGAAGCCTGGTGGGGGTGGCTTGGGCGCCAACAACACCTCCAGTTGGCAGACTCACTTGGCAAGCCACGGACCCTGAAGTACTCCCCGGTGGGTGAGGCGCATCCCGTCGGGCCTCCTCGCCAGCTGCACGTGGCAGCCAAATGGGGCACGTTTGGAACTTTTCTAATGGGGCCAGGGGGCAAGAAGCGGGGAGGAGCGGGACAGAGCGAATCCCACGTGGTGGGTCAACATAAATAAGTTACTCACTTTAAAAGGAGGGGGGGAGGGAGAGGAACTATCCAAAATATAAGTGACGGTCCTCATGTTGGTGCAGGTTTGATATCACTGAAAAAAGCGTAAGTTCTTTTGAAGGAAGGGAAACTGATAGCAAACGCAGAAAGCCAGAAGCAATGAGGAGTCCAGAACTCTCTAGCATATGCCGAGCTGCGCCTCATAGGCTGTTAACTGAGAGCTCCTAAAGGGACCTGTAAGAATAATCAGGATCAGGCGCTACAGGAGTGGTAGGTAAATTGAGCCAGACAGACCCGGAGTTGAGTTAAAGGACTGACTGTGCCTGTATTTCTCCCTTCCCTCCCTCTCTTTAAGTTCGTCTCTCCCTCCCACTCCATCCTCCCTGGTCTAGAAATGAATGCCGTCAGATTCTTGATCATGAGTGACCAGGAAGGAGGAGGAGAGAGATCACATACCAGTGATACAGAACTATGAAAAAAAAAAAAAAAAAAAGGGCTAATATTGGCTGGGACAGGTGGGTGGGGATGCCATGATTAAATTCTGCCCAATGAAATCTTAGCCTTGGAAGATAGCAGAAGATTCATCTAGTCCAATCGTACCTGAAACATGAATCTCTTGTATAACATCCCAAATGAATGCTGTCCCACCTCCTATGGGAGTTGTTTAGGGATAAAGACTTTTTATATTTCTGAACTATTCAAACTGTTAGATTATGTGATAGGTTCTGAGGAACTATAGACTCCTTGGGTTTTTTTACTAATATAATCTCTCCATGTGGAGGATATCAGAAAACATGTGGAGGGTACCAGGAGAACTGTGATGATCTGAAAAAGAAATATGTTGGGGAGACTGAAATATGTACAAGGCCTTCTGTAACTGGTCCTGGATAATAATATGACTGGGAAGACTTTTTCAATTATCTCCATAGCTGAATTTGTCAGTTTCAGTCAGCTTTCTTCCTTCCTTTCTTTTTCTTTTCTTTTCTTCCTTCTTCCTCCCTCCCTCTATTCCTTTCTCCTTCCCTTTCTCCCTCCCTCCCTTCCTTTCTTTCTTCCTCCCTTTCTTTCTCTCTTTCTCTGTCTCTCTGTCTCTCTCTCTCTCCCTCCCTTCTTTTCTCTCTGCCCCTCACCCTTTGTTTGATCTGAATCTAGGGGTACTTGCAGACTTTTTGAATCATGATGTCTCTTCAGAGACTATGTGGTAAGAGGAAATATGTTAGGACCTTATTCTCTCTAAAGCTATATGGCCCCCAAGAAACTGACTTCAATATTTGGTTTTTTCATTCCTTCTTTTCTGCTCTAGGTTCCCAGATCTTTGTTAGGAGAGTGAATCACAAGAATCCAGGAACTGAAATCTAGATGGGGTTTTGTAACTAGTGCAACACTGATCCTCCAAAGAGAATGAAGAAAAACATTTTTGAATAACCTTTGGGAACCTAGCCCACAGAAAAACTCATCCAGCAGCCATGCTACCTCTGGACATGAACTTGATGGAACCAATGCTACTTTGGAAATGAGCCAAGTTATGACCCTATTCTCTTAGACATCAAGGTAGTATAGGAGAGAGAATGCCTTGGAGGAAGTGAAGGAAGAGTACTTTGTTCTTGCTGTATCTTTAAAGTTAATTCTTCTTTATAAAAGCTAACTCATGTCAAGTGATTAAAAGGAATTGGAGCCCTAGTCACTGACCCCCTAATGAAGAGGGAAACATAGCTTCAGGGGAAGGATAAGGGGAGGATGGAGGTAATTGCAATAGCTAAAAGATACCTAGTACCTCTAGGTGAGGGCTGGGGGGGGGGCGGTAAATTGGGGCCAAACCTCAAGGGGCAATGTAGTAGCCCTGGCTCTGGGACAAAGAACTAGAACAACTCGTTACACTTAATGCTTACTTAGAGCTGAAATCTGCCTCAACACCTTCCATCTATTGTTCTCATTCTTTCCTCAGGGGCTAAAAAGAGCAAGTCTTAAAGCTCTTCCTCTCTACAAACTTTCAAATACTTGAGGGTAGTTATCATGATCTCCAAATTTTTCTTTTCCAGGTTAATCTCCCTCAATTTAGTTCCTTCAATTGATCTTCCTATGACCAGTTGTCTTAGTATCCTGACCACCTTTCTCTGTACCTATTTCTACTTGTCAATATCGTTCCTAAATTGTGATAGTTATAATTGAACAAAATACTCCAGATGTAGGCTGAGGCATAGTAAATAGTGGAAGTATCAGTTTTTTCACTCTAAACCCTAGCATTTTAATTCTAACACAAGGGTAAGTAGTAGCCACACAGTTTTCAAAAGGCAAAGGCATCCTATAAATTTGTACAATGGGACAACTGGGTGGAACAATTGGAAGATATCTTTCTAAAGCCAAATCTGTCCTCAGACACTTATGTGATCCTGGGCAAGTCACTTAGCCCTGTTTATCTCAGTTTCCTCATATGTAAAAGGAAGAAAAAAGAAATGGCAAACCATTTTAATAAAAACCCCAATGAAGAGGCAGACATGACTAAAGAAAAACAACAAAACTATGAATTCTGTGACTTTTTCCTTTTGGAAGTATAATATTACCTGTCTCATAATTGGGTGTAGGTTGGAGCTTCCTTCTGTATCTAAAAAACACATATAGTCCATCATTCAATCATCCAACAAACAGGATTTATAAATCATCTAATAAATGTTAAATGGGGTACACAAAGACAAAAAAAAAAAGTCCTGTCCTGCAAGAAGCTCACATTCTATTGTGAGGAGGGATGACATGCACACAGTTAAGGAAATATAAAGTACGCATAATTTAAATGCAAAGTAATATGGGAAGGAACCCAGTCCAACTGGAAGGTCTCATTTAGGAGGTGGTATTTTAGTTGAGCTTTCAAGAAAGCTAGGTATTTGAAGAAGTGGAGGTGAGGTGGAAGTGTTGTAGATATGGAAGCAGACTACAAAAAAGCAAAAATAGGAATGATGAAACATTTTTTAGAGAGTGGCAGGTAGGCCAGTTTATCTGGAACTAAACTATTGGTAATCATTACCACAAACTTGTATTCCCAAATCTCAATCCCCAATGTCCCAAGTCAGTCACAATTTGATAAATGTTTTGACAGGTCACTTTGAGCATCAATTTTTTTTTTGTTTGTTTTTGTTTTAAAGCTTTTTATTTTCAAAACATATGCACAAATAATTTTTCAACATTGACCTTTGCATAGCCTTGTGTTCCAAATTTTCCCATCCTTCTCCCCCACGCCCTTACTTAGATGGCGAGCAATCCAATATATGTTATACATGTTAAAATATATGTTAAATCCGATATATGTAAACCTATTTATACAATTATCTTTGAGCATCATTTTTAATAAAGTATATTTTGTTGTCATTCATGTGTTCAGTCATGTCCAACTCTCCATGACCCCATGAATCTTAACACACTGGGTTCTTCTATCTCTTAAAGCCTGTGCAAGCTCATATTCATTGTTTCCACGATACTATCTATCTATCTCATCCTTTGCCACCCCCTTCTCCTTTTGCCTTCAATCTTTCCCAACCTCAGAATCTTTTCCAATGAATCCAGTTTTTTTATTATGTGACCAAAGTATTTCAGCTTCAGTTTCAGTATTTGCCTTCCAATGAATAATCTGAATTGATTTCTTTCAGTATTGACTGATTTGATTTCCTTGCTGTCCAAGAGATTCTCAAAAATCTTCAAAGAGCACTTACTATCTAGGGTCGAGAAGTATGCCCATAAGGAACTGCTCAGAGAATTAACCGCTCACTGGGGAAAGTTTAATTGTAAAGAAATAGGACACATAAAAAGAGAGGGAAAGTGGAAGGAGAAGAACTAGGAAGTGGAAGAACTTACAAGTTGCTGATTTTTTTTTTCCTGGGATCTGTAAGCTTCTAAGTGCCTAACACAGGAAGAAACAAGGATCAGAGTATTTCTGCAGGCAGAGCCCCAGGGCTGTTAGTTAAAACTGGAGATTCAAATAGCTCTGAGGAGAGCAAATAGAATCTGAGGCCACAGGAGGGAGACCCAAGAAGATAAGCCACAGATAAGAATCTGCTGCAGCAGAGAGCAAAAATATGAAGAGGGGCAAGAAATAGAAAGTGCCTTACTAATGTTTCAATCCTGTAAATTCATTAGTATAAGAAATTTGCAGATGAGGAAACTCCTTCTAAATGTTCCTTAAAGTTTCAGAGCACTAAAACTTTCCAAGGGTTGAATATCTAGTTATGTATCAAGTGAAGAACTTGAATGAACTTCTTCCTGGTTTCAAAGCCAGCTTTCTATCATATGAAGTACCAGCTACATGGTTTACTGTGTTTGTAGTCAGGAAAAGCTGGATTCAAATCCAGTCTCAGACACTGTGTGACCTTAAGCAATTTACCTAATCTCTCTTTGCCTTAATTTTCTTCAGACATAAAGTGAGGATAATAATAGCACCTACCTCAAAGGGACTGTTGTGAGGATTAAATGCGAATGCTACAAAGCACTTAGTAACCACGGTATTTGGCACATAATAGGCACTAAAATAAAAGATGATTCCTTTCTCAAACTTTTTCCACTCATGACTCTTTTTTACCCAATAAATTTTTAGGTGACTCAGGGATATAAATGTATAAAATAGGTATGCAAATCAAACATTTATTGATTATAATTCATAATTTTATGACACCCCACACACATTTTTAATGGGTCATGACCTACAATTTAAGAAGCTTTGCTCTATGCCCAGGTCCCCCTGAATTAATTTACCCAATGGACTTTTAATTTACTCAGTTGAAACAAGCAGTACCTCAAGATTTCTACACATGATCAGAGAGATACTTGTGCATTTCAATGGACTATTTGTACCAGACTTTAGTGGACATTGTACAGAAAGAGGTATCAATAAAGCCCAGAATAATGGTTGAGAATCCTTAGGGTGTAGTCTTTAGAGGAAGATGTTAACTACCACCATCTTTATGATACCTGAAGCAATGGAAACAATAGCTACTGAAGAGATGCAATGATTGAGGCTGTATCTAATCAGAGAGGCATTTGGGGATTGGCCCATATCATTATGCAGGCTTCCAAAAAGCAAGATCATTCTCCTTACTATGCTGCCACCTTGGGATATCCCTAGTTCTCCAGATGGTTCCATTTCAGGAGAAAGGGATCACTGCTGTTGGTCAAAAGTAGCCTCCCTGAGATTTCTAAAGATGTTAGGTTAGCCTTGTATCCTAGCTTCTGCTGACTCTGCAAATAATCTGCCTTTGTCGACATTATTTCAGTAGTTTGTGGTTGCATGGATTTCAACAGGGGTGATAACAGGGCATCCCACACCAAGCACCCCTTACATGCAGTTTCTCTGGGGATTGGCAGTATTTGTGTTTCCTTTGGAAAGTGACCCAGGTCCCCTGGTTCCTTTCCCCCCACCTTGAGCTGCTAATGCAATGCTGCTTCAGCATACATGGCAGAAAGCCAGCACTTCCTGGGAGTAGCTGCCCTTTGGGGAAATCTCCTAATGGGCGGATAAGAGCATTTCTATTACAAGATTCAGGACAAAGCAACAGCTCCACCTACAATGAGGCCCTGAATTTGCCAGAAATTTGCTGTTTGCCAGCTCCCAGAGCTGAGATAGCTCCCCGGGGCATCTTCTTCATTCAGCAGAACCCAGGAACACACATCAAGATAACCAGAAATCTGGCTCTGGTCCTGTAAGGGCATGAAATGTAATAAGAGCTGTACTTGAAAGACCCCAACCATGTAAGTGAAGAAAAGATACAGAATCACTGCATCCCATCTATATCCAACTTAGAAATGAGAATAGATTCAGTTTCACAGCTGATTCTGAACTACCTTAGTATTCTCTTACTTTAAGGGAAAAAATGTTCATTTTTTTCATTTTTTCCAAATAAAAAACATTTGGTGAATGCTTCCACTTTCATCGAGAGAGACAGAGACAGAGACAGACAAAGAGAGGGAGAGACAGACAGAGACACAGAGAGATAGAAAGACAAAGACAGAGAGAAAGACAGAAAGACAAAGAGAGAGGGAAAAGGAGAGAGAGAGAGAGAGAGAGAGAGAGAGAGAGAGAGAGAGAGAGAGAGAGAGAGAGAGAGAGAGAGAGAGAGACTGAGAGAGAGAGAGAGACTGAGAGAGAGAGAGAGAGACTGAGAGAGAGAGAGAGAGAGAGAGAGAGAGAGAGAGAGAGTATTAGAGTTTAAAAGAGGTATGAGACTAACAAGTGAGAGAAAGGTTTTATGGAGAAAGTGGCTTTTAATGGACCCAGAATAATGGGTAGAATTTTAATAGGGAAAAAGGGTAGGCAGAATGGAAAGGGGATAGGGGAAAGGGTTGAGAACGGCCTGAAGCTAGTCACTTAGTCTCTCAATGTCCCCAAGCAACTCTTCAAAACTATAAATTGTAAAGAAGGTGTTGAACAGCACGGATAAAGGGAATTTCTCTTCTGGGAGTACCCTATAAGTACCAAATGAAATGACAAGTTGAGTTCCTCTCCCTATTTACTTCTCTACGTGATAGAACTATAAAAAGGACTAGAGAAAAACATAAAGCCAAGAAAAGCGGATAGTTTTTCATTATTGTAATACTGAAATTGTTATTGTTATAATGTTCAGGAAAGTGACAAAATATGGACTTTCCTTGTTTTCTATTTCTGCTCTGGAAAGAAAGGAACCTTGGTGTGGAAGAGTCCTAAAGCCTCCCCTCAAATTCACAGAAAGCCAGTGCTCTCTTGGGCAGAAAAGGAATGGAAATATAGAATTCTCCAGAACTAATTAAGAGTATGAAAGTGGTATATTAACTTCTTTTTGGTGAAAAGTTTAAAACAGAAAAAGGTTAGAGTTGAACCCTCTCTGCAAGTATTTTTTTGTTGTTGTTGTAAGCCTGCATTCAAACATCGAAATATAGCTTTGGAATTGTAAATTATTGTTATTCAGTATGTCTGACTCCTCCATGACCCCATTTAGGGTTTTCTTGGCAAAGATATTGGAGTGATTTTCCATGTCATTCTCCGACTTATTTTACAGATGAGGAAACTGAGGCAAACAGGGTTATGTTTCTTGCCCAAAATCACACAGTTAAAAAGTGTCTTCCTGACTCCACGAGGAGTATTCTAGCCACTGTGCCACCTAGCTGCCCTAGTAAAATAGTGTATGTGATCTAAAGAAAAAAACTCAAGGTGCATAAGAGAGGATAAACTAAAGGATATTTGCCATTTGCTGAGAGAGGACCAGCAGAAGATGAGCTGGTGAGTGATAACAGTTGGAGTTTAACTCAAGAAAGCTGCCATAGTTTACTAAAGTAATTGTATTTCTTTACTTCTTACTCTGGATATATATTTTGTTTTATACTTAGTAGCTGGGATTACTTTCAGTTTAAGAAAAACATAAGGGACCAGATTGTGTGCTAGTCCCACTCTCCCTTGGTTATTCACACCTGGGATGGAAAGCCTAGCCAGATGGTCCATAAACTCTGCCCAAAGGCTCTACCATCTACCAAATTGCCTAGGAAAAAAAAAATCAGCCCCTATAGAGCTGACCTTGCAGAATCAGCCGAGAGAAATGATGGCAAACATGCCAGGTACAAAAGGTAGGGGGTAGGGAGGTGAGAAGAAGGTGATTTAAGATTTCACTGCTTCCAAGAAGCCCTGCCTTGTAAGATTTAGGCAGAGATGGCATCATCCACAAATCCTACATATTGATGCTCATATCTCATATATAATTACACCACATCAACATCCCAGCAGCTTCTTATGGCCAAAGGGGAAGACAGGAAAAATTAGAAAAAGAGAAGGGATCATCTCGCTTATGGCTTTTGGTGGGCTTGAATTTGACCAGCCACTCTGTATCGGGAACCCAGTCCTAGTTTCAATGAGCTCAGACTCGCTCGGGGCACACTGCCAAGACCTAAGCAACAACAACTTCACTGCCTGCATCACAATCTGGCACTGGAGCCTGTTGTTTGGGCACAGGTAGTTTAATGAGGGGCTCTTGGGTGAGAAGCTGTCCTAGCCTGTGCATAGCTCCATCCCCCCCGTGCCTCCTTTCAACGAGCTTAAACACATAGCTAATAAAAATGCCTGAAGAGCACTGTGTCCAATCTGAACGTCCATGCAAATGTACATTAATCATAGTAATAGAACAACATGAATAATTGTTAGGCTCACACACTTTCTAAGCCCAAGCTTGTTAGAAATAGCTCCATTTCCCCATCTCCTCCCTTCACCTTAGACCCCACCCCAGAAACCTAGCCACCTTTCCCACTTGACATTCTTTCCTTCCTGCCTCCATCTTCATAAGGTGACCAGCGGTGCATTCTGTGACCCCCTAAGCTACTCCTGGGTTTTTGTCATTCAGACTAGTGCGTTTGCTCCTGGAGAGAACGCTGGGCCCTTCTAATCACACGGGCATTTCCAGACTTAACCAACCCAAAGATCTAGAAACCCAGACACAGCCTCTCAAGTAGAATAGAATCCACCAGTTGGCTGCTTGGTCTATTGGATCACCCCACTGGCTACATTGTGGTTAGGGTTACTCTTCCACTGCCACCCCCATTTAGTTCAATCAGACAATTTCCACTCACTTCTCTAGCCAAAATAGTATCAATAATGCTCTGTCTCATTTTTCTTTCTCCTTGTTTTCTCTCTTTCCTAGGCCGCCTTATTTTTTCATCTCTTTCTCTCCTCTGTCTCATGATGTTAGTTTTTTTCCCCGCCTTTTTTTTTTTTTCTGTGCCCAGTGCACACGGAAGCCTCACAGCAGACAGAAGGCAAAGAACACCCTCTAAAAGTCGGAAAGTTAATAGAAAAAAATCTCTTATCCCACCACCAGATCATGGAATGCTGTGATCATCTGCCAGCCCATTTTGGAATCGAGGGGACTGTGAGTGTTTCTCTTTTTTCTTTACTTATTAAAAAGAAATTTCACTGATGTCTTGTTTTTTTCATCACCAAAGTTTCTTAATGTGTTCCTCCCCCCTCCCCTAACTCCCCAATTCTATATAAAAAGTAAGAATAAAAAAGAATGAATTGGTATGTTTCTAATACACTTAACAAAGCTGCTAGCTGACCTGACCAAATTCTAGCACACTTATTATATGCCTTCTCACAGTGCACACCATCTCATTGGTACCTAGGCAAGTGAAGAGCTCCTGGTGTATTTCTGGGGCTCAGGGAAGCTCTACAACATAGGAAATTCCTGGAATGCTTTGAAAATCCTTTCCCTTCATTTCTAATACCTGGCTCAGTTGTCCATTTAATGGGGGAGGAAGGGGCATTCTTTCCTTGCCTTAAGGGTCCCATCTCTAAAGAAGGAAGGCTGATCTCAGTCTTGTCCTGCCGCCCATTAGCAAAAAAGACTCTGGTAACCTGAGCAGCAACATTTTATTTTCTGTTCCAGGAGAACTGATGATTAAAAAAAACCAAGTATGTGAACCAGCACAGACTCCAACAAATGCTGATAACATTTAAGGCCAAGTGAGAGATGCTGCCCAGGAAGGCTTGAGGAATTGCATTTTGATATTTCTCAGCAGCACAGAGAAATCCAGAGAAGGTATTCTAGGCCAAGCTGGCTAATTCAGTAATCCTGGCCACCAGGATAGGGGATCTGGGGCATTTGGAGGCTGTGACTTAAAACTGGGAGTGGCTGCCACATCTGCAGGGATGCAGCCAGCCCACTGGGGAGTGGAGGAGGCAGCAGCAGACACATATTCAGGAAAAAAAAACCAAACACCCTAAACCATTAGAATAAAAGAAAAGAGCATTCAAAAAGCTGGTTGCTCCTAATTTTTAGCCTAGTCTAAAAGAACACTTCTCAAACTATGGGTAGACGTGGTACTCTCTCTCTCTCTCCTCCAGCTGCCCCCAAGGAAATCTGAAAAAGGTTCAAAGAACTTCATGGAAGATTAAAAAAATAATAATAATGCCCCACATTAAATTTGTACTTAATTTTCAGAGTACTTTCACATACCTTGTGATGTGGATTATATAGATTTTTCTCAACTTTCAAATGAGGAAACTGAGGGACAGAGTAAATAAGTGGCTTGTCCAGGACTTTTAAGACAGGACCTTTTAAGTCCACATGCTCAGGTGCCAAGTGGAGGGTTTTAATAGGAATGCTGTGCTTCATTGAAAGGCTTGGAGTAGCCTGTCAGGATAGCCATAGCTTTGTGCCTTCTTTAAAACATCAGCATGATAAAAAATACCAACTAGTGCAGGGCCCAGAATAGGCCTTAAATAGTTTTCATAAATCCTACAAAATCTTTAAAGAATAGATGATAGTAGATCATCTCTGGTTGATCTTTCTGGGACAGAATCTTGAAGTTCCTTCCTGTCATAGATTGAAGATATACTAAGTCTAATTTCTTCCATGTTCAGGAATCTAATGCTGGTTTGTTGTTATAAATTTCTAAATCAAAGGTAAGTTGATTCTGACACTGCAGGAGGGGTACATTTAAGAACAACCATACAGAACCCTGAGTGCATGCTTAAAGTTTCATGATCCTTCTGTTTCATAGACCCAGTGATAGTCAATAATCAATAAACATTTATTAAGTGTCTATTATGCACCATATACTGTGCTAAGCCTTAAGGGATAACAAAGAAAGACATGACAGTACCTGCCTTCACAATCTAATTGCAGGGGACAAAGGGAGAGATAATACATAAAAAAGAAACTAAAATGAGGTGGAAGGAGAGCATGATGAAGACCAGCAAATTGGAATAGGAAATGATCTGAGGGAGTATGAGTTACATAGTTGATTTCATTTTTCAGGATGATGAATTTCTGAAGTTTATGTAATCCATAAGAATAGCTAAGTGGAAAATTATTGCTCTAGATGTTCTTCTTAATTGGTGGAGGATGTGGAAAGAGTTTCCCCAATGCTCATCCTCTACCTTCTCCAACCAAAGGGAAATAGAGACCCCAGGGCTAGGGGTAACTAAGGGGGTGTAAATTTCAGAGTTGATTTCATCTTACAGAATGATGAATTTTTGGAGATCATAATATCCAGGAAACTACCCATTGTCTTTGTCCCAGAACAGGGCTAAGGCTAATATTACAATTTAAAAAGTAAGGAAACTGGGAAATTGGAAAGATATTGATATTTCAAAAAGAAAAAAGGAATTATGAAAATAAAAGTATGATTGTAAATAAAATTGGTATTGATTCCTATATAATTCTAGAATGTATCATTAAATAGATGGTCTGAGGAAACTTAGGAAGAGAAGTGGTGATCACTACAAGCAGTATAGGTTTACTAAGAACAAGTCATATCAGCCTAATCTTTCTTTTCTTCTTCTTTTTTTTTTTTTTTGGACAAGATTACTAAACTGATACATGAAGAAAATTCCAAGATCTATGTACATAGGATATACCTAGATTTCAGTAAAACATTTGAAAGTCTCTCCAAGTATCTTGAACAGAAAGGTAGAAAAGAGGGCACCTACATGATATTTGTTACATTAATTCAGAATGAGTTAACTATGTCCAGATAATGTGATACACGTTAACATAGAATTCCCTGGCATATTGTTCCAGGGCTGTGTTCTTGGCTCTGTTCTAGTCAACAATTTTATCAATAATTTTTATGCTTATCAAACTGTGGGATGACATATATATTGAAAAGGGAGAACTCCATGCTGGTCAACAAAGAGTAGGATATTATAAAATGATTTCAACAAGTCAGAACAATGGACCAAATTTAATGAGGTGAAATTTAAGAGGGATAAAAATAAAATCCAACATGGGTTTAAAAAAAAAAAAAGATGTTAACTACTTAAGTACAGGATAGATGAGGTATGAGTAGGCAAAAATTCATATGGAAAAGACCTGAGATCTTAATGGACTACAAACTTAATATGAGTCAGCAATGGGAAATGGTTGTCCCAAAGCTGATAGAATCTTGATATGCATAATGGCAGAATAGTATCTAAAATAAAAGAAATTTAAATTTTGTAGTATTCTGCCCCGATCAGATCATATCTGTGCTATTGTGTTAAATTCTAGATGCTAAAAGGCCACAAAGATGGTAAGGAATCTTGTAACTATACCACATAAGTTCATAATTGAAGAAATTGGAGCTATTTAGCTTGGAAAGAGAACCAAGAGAGTAGGGAAATTATTGTTCCTATTTTCAAAAATTGAAAGGATTGCCCTGTGAAAAAAGGGAATCAGACTTGTTTTCCTTGGTCCCAAGAGGAAGGAGCAGCATCAATTAGTGGAACTTCCATATTTCAGTTCAAAATAAAGAAGAAAAATCCCAACCAGTAAAATTAGTGTTTATTTATTGTTAAATTATTAAGTGGAATGAACTCTATAAGTAGTAATTTCCTGGTTACTGGAGGCATTCAAGCAGAGGCTGAAGTGCTGATTTGTCAAAGAGGGATTCATGCCACAGACAGAGATTGGAGAAGATGATCTATAATCCTCTTTTAATTTTGAATTTCCATAATTTTATGAATCTATAATTTACATGTATAGCAGCTCCAGTGTAATAGATAGAAAGCTGATTTTGGAACTAAAAACACTAGGGTTTAATTTTAAGCCCAGGCTATCACCACTGAGCAAATCATCAAACTTCTCATTTTTCTGGACAACTCTAAAGACTATAAATGATAGATAAAGTGCAGACCTCTATGGTTGGGGTAGAATTTCCTCATTTATCAATAAAATCACAGATACATTCTATATCCCTATTTCTATAATTTACATTATCTCCATTTTGCAATATCCCAAATCTATATATCCAAATATCCACCTCTATTCATCTCTACAAAAAGTATTTTCTCCTTCTAAGTTTCCAGAAGAATTTATATAAAAATAATCGTGAATAGTTTCTATGGATTCAGAACTAAAGGAAAGAAAAAAATCAATAAAAAAGGAAGTAAAACTTATAGAAGCTGCTTCTAGAGGGACAGATTTCCCAGGTTCAGTTAGCACAGTTTTAAACTGGCTCTTCTTTGCCCACATTCTCTAAATTTCTCAGTTTTTTTTTTTTATTACAACTTGAAATTTTACCATTTTGTCTTAAAAATTCAAATATTTTTGGTTTGGTGGGGAGCTATAAATCATTCACACTGAATAAGAATTAGTTAAATTTGATTACTTTATCCCTAAAACCAGAATATAATCAGTTGAAGTGAAAGAATGGAGATGAACAATTTTGAAAGGTGAAGAATATTTTTCAGAATCAAGGCAAAATCTTAATATAGAAAGAAAAGGGTGACTTAGGGCAACTGAAAAAACTGGAAAAAAGGATACCAAGAGATAGGAGAATACAAAGACAAATTTGACCTATTTAAAAATATTTCCCTGGGTCTGTCCTGTGCCCAGGGAAAAGAAAGGATATACTATTCTTATTTTTCGTTCTTCTCTATCTCCTTTTCCTTCTTCTTTCTTTTGCTGTATTCCATGGACCTCTGTTCTCATACTTCAGATAATCCCATACTGTAATTTCACTTAATACAGCAAGGATTTAACAGGATTTTATGGGTTGGCATGGGAAACTAACACCAGTTCTTAGCCTTGTTTCTATGGGGAAATCCATTCTAAGTTTCAAACTGACTCACAAACTATTGGAACATAACACATCTTCTTTATAAATAGGAGTCTGCATGAACATTCTTATAAAGATTCTTTTGAAATCTAAGTGTTTCCCTAAAGCAAGACTTTTTAACCTAAGATACAAAGTCTCCCTCCAGGAGTCCATGGATAGATTTCAGGAGGGTTGATGAAGTTGACACTTTAATATTTTGATAATTATATTTCAATATAATTGGTTTCCTTTGCAATCTTCTGAGGAGGGGTTCCTAGACTTCACCAGAATGTTGGGGAGCTCAAATGAACTCCCTCTTTAAAAGTATTATCATGATAGTATGATCAACATCAGGATCCAATCCATGTCTATGAATGGGCTACTCCACATTTTTCTCTGAAGTTAATTATTATGGCAGCAGATAAAGGGAAGGATTTCTTGGCCTCCAAAAAGAAGGAAAATATTTTAAAAGCAAAATAATTTCCATACTCCTTTACATGTCATTACCCACAATACTCTTTGAGCTCACAGTAATTTCAGCAATACTACTTGTTGTCTAGGAATAACCTAAAAGTTTTTTGTTGCTTCCCCCCCTCCCCAGTAGAGGAATAGAAGGAAAGAGATGTTGGGTGCACTGACCTGTTTTCAGTTTGAATTGAAAGCTAGAATTGTGAATAGCCTTAACTGCTTTTAGCCTCCATCCTTTTCCTCAGTAAATGTTCTTTATTAAAAGAAACTTAATTGAGAGCATTAAGCAGTAACTGAATAAATTGTCACTTTAATGGTGATAATGACTTCCTGACTCTAAAACTGACTTGCTCTGTGGCCTGGAGCAAGGCACTTAACCTCCTGCCTCAGCTTCCCCATCAAGTAAATGGGGATGATATTACCTCCTTCACAGGGGGTGATGCAAAGATTCATTGATTAGCTAATGTTTGTAAAGCACTTGGAAGGTGAAAAATTCCATAAGGATGCCTAATAGAATGATATGTATAAAATCCTTGTTTTACCTCTGAAAAAAAGACAGAAATAAAACAAGTCTATCTTGTGGGGTCAAGAGAAGGAGCAAAAATTATACCTTAAAAAAATAAATCATTACATTCATAAATTTGATTTTGTGCTTTCCTCTCCTCCCCCACTCCTAGATTGAATTCTAGTGTTTATAGAAGGCTTCCTGTAAATACTGCAAAATATAATTTCACATAGGGAATTTAAAATTGAAAAAATCCTTTTTAAATAGGATATTTCAACAAAAACTGATTTAGAGAAATAAAGGAAATAAAAAATGTTTTATTTGGACTTGTGGGGAGGATGGGGAGGAGTTTCATGTTTGTATATGTCAGGCTTAGAGAATTCAGGGGGCTTTTGAGGGTGAAGCTTCCACCTAGTCACTTAAAAGAGGAGCAACCCAATAAGGAGGCCTGCCTTTTATATTTCATGTTACTTCTAACTTCATGAAGCCAGCTTCACCATTTGAATACAAAGTTAAACATTTGGGACTTTCTTCTCCAGAGTCTGCCCCATGGGATGGGGAGTGGAATGAGGGGGACTTTGGGGTAATACAATCCTTGAGATCCTTTTGAAGTGTTCCTCCCTAGGGAACTGCAGTTCCTCAACGTTTCCAGCATATTCAGTCACAATTCAATTAGCTAACTATAATAACCTGAGTTAATCCAAGTTAGGGACAGCTAGGTGGTATGTGGACAGAGTAGAGGGGCCAGAAGACTCCTCTTCCTGAATTTAAATCTGGCCTCAGGCATGTACTACTTGTGAGATCCTGGACAAATCACTTAATTCTGTCTGCCTCAGTTTTCTTATTTGTAAAATGAGCTGGAGGAGGAGATGGCAAACCAGTCTAGTATTTTTGCCAAGAAAACTCCCAAATGGGATCACCAAGAATTGGACATCACGGAATACAATAAAAACAAAAGATACTGGAGTATTTTGCCATTTCCTTCCCCAATGGGATCATAAGAGTCGGACATGATTGAAGAAAAAAATGACTGAACAGAAATAATGAGTCAATCTAGAGAACCTCAAAGTCAATTTTCACAGAATTTGAGAATGAAAAGAGACTTCTGGGATCATTTAGTAAATCCTCTTCACATGACAGATGAAGAAACTGAGACAGAGTGGTGATGTAGGTTACTCAGTTCCAGAGTAAACTAGTGGCAGAACTAAAAATAAGGTTTCTAGATTCCTAATGTTCTTTCTGAATGACATGTATCAGTTTTTTATCAGAGCAGCTGAAAGAACCCCTCAGGTTATTTCTGTCATTTATACTTCACTATAAACTACCCCACCCACAAACCCTTGGGAAACACCTGATGTTGGAGACCTACTATTTTTAAGTTTGGAATTGTGAAGTTAGGAAGTTCCACATCTCAGTCTTCTGCCTTCTGGCTGGGCAAGGAGGAGGATATGGTCTTCTTCAGTAAATAAACAAACAGAAGAGAGTGAGGAGAAGGGAATTGAACTTATTAAGGAAAAAAAAAAAAAACTTGAAAATTGCCCATGACTTTTTTTTTTTTTTTGCTCTGTCACAACAAGCTCAGCTGGATCCTCTCACTCATCAACCCTATCTAAATGAAAAGAGCTCCCACCCTCGATGTCACAGGGGCAATGTCACCTCAGTCTTAAACATCAAAAAGACACTTCATAAATAATCCCTGGGCGTCAGGGCTGGGAGAGATTGTAATTGAGAGGACCACTACACAGATCAGGGAGTGGTGGTAAATCTCAGCGAGAAATTCAAAATGTATTTTACAAGAAATCTTTTGCTTAGCTGGATCACCCTCCCCACCTTTTCTTTTTCAATCTCCTTTTTTCAATGTTTTGTTTTTCACTCAGTTGGAATTTGCCAAAATATGCCGGATATTTTTCATATGAAGATGTTTATTGCTCTTTTAGAAAGAAGACTGTGCTTTCTGTCTAGTCTGAAGTCCCTAGACTAGGGCTACTTGGATTGGAAAACTGTTTTTATGACATTAAGTGGATGAGAGCAATAGTTGTGAGTTAACCTATTATCAACTGTACTGAATATAGGCTACACATACCCCCTGTCCTAACCAAGCAAGCTTAGATTTAAGAACCTCAATTTAGTTCATTTGTAGGGTTTATTTATTTATTTTTTGCAACATAACTAGACTCAATTCAATTCCAAAAGCATTTATTAACTATTGTTAATAGACATTGTGCTAGGCTCTCCTAATACTAGCATTTGATATTCAAAGATTTGTAAGAACAAGGGCATTTGAAATAGAAGAGTAATAACTATGGTGAACAGGGAAGACTTCATAGAAGAGATGGAAAGATATGTTTTTGTTTTTTCAAAAATATTTGGGATGAATCTTGAATTTAGGGGTAGACTGTATTCAGACCAGTGGTACAGTGATGTCCACTGTACTTCATATTTGAACAGGACTCTGTTGATAAATTCCTTCTGAAAACAGGATCTATATATTTTATTTATAGTAATGGCTCTAATGACATTTTCCTTAAACTTTTACCAGTACCATCCCTCTCCATTGTCATTAAGAATGAAATGGGTATGCAGATTGAAGCATACTTTTTTTCTTGTGTGCATGTACACATCTGTTTTCTTTTGCAACATGGCTGCATGTATACATGATTCACATGTATGATCTATAACCAAGTGTTTGCCTTCTCAAGAAGTGGGGAGAGGAGAAAGGTAATAAAAGAATTTGGAATTCAAATTTTTATTTTTATTTATTCTAATAGTAGTTTTATATTTTTTCAATTACATATTTTTCAACATTTGAGTTCCAATTTTTTTTCTTTCTTCCTCCTTTCCCTCCTTCCTCCTCAAGACAGCAAGCAATCTGATATAGGTTACATACATTCACAATCATTTTTAATATATGAGTTATAGTGGGTAAAAATCAGAACAAAAAGAAAAAACCACAAGAAAGAAAAAACAAAACAAAACAAAAAAATCAAAATAGTATATTTCGATTTACATTCAGTTTTCATAATTCTTTCTCTGGATATGGATGGCATTTTCCATTCAAAATCTCTGGATTGTCCTAGATCACTATATTGCTGAGAAGAGCTAAGTTGATCACACAATGAAACTCAAAGAATTTAAAAAGAATGTTTTAAAAAGTTTACATGTAATTGATTTTTTCAAAAGTTAAAAAAAGAGAGAGAGAGAAACAGAAACAATTGTACAAATCTGACCATTTTACTACTCTACTAAAAATCTTCAGTGACTCCCCACAGCCTCTAGGCTAAAATACAAAGTGCTCAGTCTAACATTTAAAATCTTGTACTATGTGACTCATACATTTTCTCAGACTAATTTCATAATACTCGTCTTTATGAATTTTCTGTTCTAGCCAAATCAGTTAGCTGATGTCCATTTGTGGCATTTTATCTTTCAGTGCTATGCCAAAGAACTGGGAATCTCCCATTTCTAGAATATATTTCCTCTTCACTTTCTGGTCCTAGAATTTCCACTTCCTTTAAAACACAGTTTAGTTGTTACCAGTTGCATAAGGTCTTTCCTTATCCCCACAGCTATTAGTAGTTTTTCTTTCTTTAAATTTTGTTGCATTACATTTTATGCACTTTGTTTTTATTTATTTGTCACAAGTTCTATCTTCCAGTCCTTGAAAATAGGAACTATTTCATTTATGTCTTTCGATCTCTAGCACTAAGAATAATGTTTACCATATAATATTCTTTTAATAGATGGATTCTGTGAACTAGATTCAATAGGCCTATGGTAAGTATTGAATGGGAATATTATTTTTCAGCATTACCAGTTCCTTCATAAAAATTTATCACATTTAGACCCTAAAGAATTCATAAAGGTAAAAAGGATGAAATAATAAATCCATTTTTAAGAATTACTTAATAAGCATAATAAACAATATAAAATTATATTTATATGTTTTAGATCCCTTCTTTCCTCCCCAGTAAGTCACAGACTGTGATTTTATTCTTACTTTTGTTATCCCCTGTTCATTGTATATAATATATTCTTAATAAATGTTTGTTGACCTAAATTGAATCAGAGAAGAAAATAAAATTTTTAGGACCAATTTATATGTCAATAGTAGAATATTACAATGGACAATTCTTATATAGCAGTTCATTTATTTATTCAACATTTGCCTAACCATATTCATAGATGGTGTTAAACATTCATGTTGAGTGAATTTGGAAAAAGCAGTATGATAGGAAGGGAACAAGCATTTAACTGCCGACTGAATACCAAGTACTATGCTAAGTGCTTCATAGCTATTATCTCATTTGATTCTTACAACCCTGGATGATAGGTGTTATTAGTCACAATTGAGGAAACTGAGGCAGGAAGGGGTTTAAATGACTTGTCTATTGTCATCTAGTTGAATTGAAATTCAAGTCTTCCCTCCTTCAGGGCCCCAACTCTTTCTCTTTTCACTTTTGGAGATAGGGAGGGTGGGAGGAGGAATAAATTTTTTTTCTTTAATCTTACAGTAAACATTCTAAAGACTGTTTTCTAGAGTAGATAGATTAATTTCAAGTTATTGAAATGCCAAAAAGTCCTAAAGCATAATCTTGGCTTAGAAAAAATTTCAATACTAGTTGTATTTGAATCTCAAATTCAACTTGTCTGTGTGCATGTGGCCACAGAGAAGGAAGACTCTATTGCTTAAGTTGTAATTCTTTTCTTTTTACATGCTATTGTGTCCTTTTTTCTGTCCTTTTTATAGTAAATATTGAAAAAAGAAGAATGAAGACTGTGAAAACATGTAAGTTAATGCTCACCCATAAGGCTGAAAGAGTAAATGTTTTTTCACAATTGCAAGCATACATTGTAATTTTGATTCAGTAGGGTTTTTAACCATTGATATTGAGATAAAGAGATAAAAATTCTTGCCCATAAGAAGTTTATGTTCTACTGGAGGAAAACTCTCCCTAATATAAGTAAATACAAAATAAATGAAATGTAATTTGGAGGCACTACTAATGATTCAGGGTTGGGGAGAGATGTTGAATAGAAAGTAATACTTGATTTGAGTTTTGATGAGAACTCGAGATTCCAGGAGATAGAATTAAAAGTAGAATTCCATGTATAGAATTAGGCCGTGCAAAGTTGTAGATGATGTAAATTTCTTTTTTTCCTTTTTTTTTTTTCTTAAAAGAAGTGGAAGATGGAAAGCTGTATATAGGGAACCGCAAGTAGTTTGCTTAGAATGTAGAGAGCAAGAAGGGGCATAATGTGAAATCAATTTAAAAATAAAGCCAGATTATGAAGGACTTTAGAAGTCAAACAAAAGAGTTTGTATCTTATTGAAGACATCCCAGGGAGGCAAAATGTTTCTTGAGCTATGGAGTGCTAGAATTGGCAAGAATTGTGCTTTGAGAAAATATCAATTTAGCAGCTTTGTGAAGTGTGGAGAGAGTTACAAAACAAAACAAAAAAAAAATTAGAAAAACAGGTGAGGGCCTTAATTTAGATGGTGACTATATAAGCCAGAAGGAAACAGATATGAGAGACTTTGTGAAGGTTGAATCAGCTGAGTTGACAGTTGATTAGATATAGGATATAAAGAAGTATGAAGGATTGGAGATATCTTCAAGATTGTGAACTTGGGCAATTAGAAGGATAATGGTGCCCTCAACAAAATAGGTATCATCTTTATTGAATTAGTTATTTAGCGTCCTGAATCCAAACAAATGTCCCCCAATCTGGCCATCACTTGAAAAGACCACCAACAAATGGGATATCCTGAGCTCATATTTAATCCATAATCTTTGAAAATATTAATAACAAAATTAACCTTTTGTGATACCTCTTTGATTCAGACCCTAATAAAAAGCATTGTTGATTTGAAAAAAAAAATCATTACTTTCCCATTGCGACCTTGTCCCTCAAAAAAGAAATGAAAATTTTTCTTTTTTTTCCCAGTAAATATATTTATTTTTAATACAGCTTGCATTATGAATCATGTTGGGAGAGAAAAATCAGAGCAAAAGAGAAAAATCACGAGAGAGTTAAAAAAAAAAACAAACAAACAGAAAAAAGAAGTGAATATAGCATATGTTGATTTACACTCAATATCCTTAGATCTTTTTCTGGATTCAGATGGCATTTTCTGTCCAAAGTCTATTGGGATTACTTTAAATACTGACTCACTGAGAAGATGGTTGATCATTATACATTCTTGCTGTTATGTACAATGTATTCCTGGTTCTGCTTGTTTTGTTCAGCATCAGTTCATGTAAATCTTTCTAGGCCTTTCTAGAATCAGCTTATTCATCATTTTTTATAGAACAATAATACTCCATTATCTACAATTTGTTCAGCCATTTCCCAATTAACGGGCATCTACTCATTTTCAAGTTCTTTGCTACTACAAATATTTTTGCACATGTGCATCCTTTTCCTTTCTTTATGATTTCCTTGGGATATAGAACCAGTGACAGCACTGCTGGGTCAAAGGGTACACACAGTTTTATGGCTCTTTGGGCATAATCCCAAATTGTTCTCCAGAATGGTTGGATAGAAATGATAATTTTTCAAAAGTTACCTTTCTCTTCAAGAAATGCTGGCATTAATGGTTTAAAAAAAAAGGGGGGGGGTAATTTCATTCATACAGTATTTCTTTGATTTCCTTAATACAGTATTTCCAGATTATGGGAATTGGTTTGTCAGTCATCTCTGAAACTATTTAGTTTAATCTCCTTGATCTGTCTCCTAAACTTAGAGTTAATAAGAAGTCCTTATATGTCTCTTTTAAGTTTCTCTAGGTCTTTAATTCCATCTCTCTTAAACCAACAACACCAATATAAATAATTCACAGAATCAGAGCATCACATAATTTCCAAATTAGAGGAGATATCCCAGAGTTCATCTACCTCAACTCATGGAATAACAGAAATTATCTATATAAAGATCAATATATAGTTACTTAACAATCTTTTTTAAAAATTTGTTTTGAAAAGAAATTCTATAATACTTCCTCTAGAGAAAATGTAAATTCAGTCTACTTAGAATGAAGAATACTAATTTTAAGGTGATATCCCCCCTACACACACACACACACACACACACACATACACACACTGACTTAAATATCAGTTGTGGACTTTTGAAAAATTATTATTTCATTTTTTGAGGGAACAAGGATCACAATAAAAAAGTGATTATTTTCTTTTCAAATCAATAATGCTTTTTCCAAGGATATGACTAAGTTGAATACATGATTTAAATGTATCCTTGATAGATTAAAAAAAAAATTTCCCTTGCAGATTGAACATGACAACACAGACATAAACATATTATATATATACACACTTGATACATTTGTATATGTGTGTGTGTGAGTGTGTACATATGATACACATATACTACAGGAAGAATAATGAATATTTGAAATACCCAGACAATCTTTTAAAGACTGTATGAACCTTTCTTCTTTATGAGTACTTTGAGAAAATGATCCAAAATTCTCACTCACTAATGTATTTCAAAGGGTCTATAGGGGTCTTTTATCCTAAATCAAATTTATAGAAAATTTCCCTTTCAGCTTTCTCTGGAATGAAGTGGAAATTACTCTGATTTAATTATGCATTTACTTGTCATCCAAATGGTATCCTGTATGGTTAAATCATCTCCTTTGCACTTGTGAGAGTCTGCAAACTGAGCCCAAGGTTGCCCAGTCTGAAAGCAATTAACCAGGCCTTTGAGAGTCTGGGAAAACATTACCATCAGACTCAGTTCGAGTTCCTGTGAAAAGGATTTCTGCCACTGAAGGTGGCTTACCCTCAAACACAGAAAAGTTTGGTTAAAGCCTTAGTTTTTGGGATTTGGAAATTCCCTTAGCAGTGAAATCATTAGACTTGATGGTATCCACTTCCAAATGTGGAAACAAAATTCAAAAGTGTGTTCCTTCAGCTCCCTCCCATCCCTCCCCAAGGAACAGCACCTTAGTCCCCTCCTGCTTGTCAGAAATGTTCCTTTTGAAGAATCCTTGCTGACTGACCTAGCTAGAATTCTATTCTCATGAGACCAGAATGGCATCATATATCACTCCCATGAGACCCATATATCAGAAAAAAGTTTATTAAGAGCCAGCAGGGCAATTCTTGGACAGAGGTGTCCTATCACCTGGAATGCATTCTGAGAGATGGCTCCTCTATGCTTATCTGCCAGTTATCTGCTACACAACCTCTAATTTTGGAATTATGCAAGGATTTTTGTGTTGTGAGTTGTATGTGAATTTCATATGCATAATCTTTCACATAGGTCAGAGGATGGACATCTAAGGACTAGAGTATATGTTCAGCTCCTTGGGAAGTGCCCCTGTTCAGCATATCAGTGGTCTACCTTGTTTATATCTTATTTAAAATCTGTAGACTAGAGACCACTGAATCATAGAGTATTTGAATTGGAGGGAGTTTTGAAGATTATATGTTTTTGAAGAGAAAAAATGAAGTCCAGAAGTCAGTAAAATGATTCTTCTCAAAGCCACATGTTTAATAAATAGGTATCACCCGTAGCAAAGAATAATTGGCCACAGAGAGTTGAATTATATAGTTTCTAGACTTCTCCTAATTAAAAGTTCAGTGACTCTCTAGAGAAGAGAAGATTCAGGTATCCAATAAGACTTGATGAGTTCTCAGATTCCTTAAAACCCTGAGAATCAATTCTATTTTTGGTTCTATGTGTGGGCAAAGCTTTATTTTATATATTATTCAAAGGACTAAGCTTCTTCCTGGAGGGATTTTTCACCACATTCCGTGACTGAGACACACCTATATTGGAGGTTTGGAAAGGCATTTCAGTTCACAATCATGTGTGGGCTGCAAAGGGTGCAGCAAGTAGCACAAATGCCCACTAGGCACGGAGAAAACTCCCCATCTTCATCCCCTGCTCTGAAATCTTGGCAATTTGGGAAAGCATCTGCTCTAACTCCAGACCTCCACCCTCTTCTTCAGAAGTCTGAATAAATTACTGCTTGGGAGACCTGAATAACCACGGTATTTATTTACTAATTTGCTTGGGTTTTTTTGTTTTTTGTTTTTTTAAAAAACTTTATACCCACCTACTACCAAGAGAACTTGAATGGGCTTACAAGTGACTTACAATGTGGTTTGCAAAACACAGGGCAAAAGAAGACGCTTAAGGAAAGAACAGAACACTAGTTCTATGCATGAGGGCTGATTTAATGATACAGACACATTGTTCTTTAAGAACTGGGTGGAAACTGTACATTCATTATTACTGGAAGCCAAAGCTGCTCCTCAGATGAGAATGCCTTTCAGGGCTTATTAATGCGGCCTAGGAAACATTGCTGAGCTAACAGAGAGAGAAACATACACCATTACCAATTCCCATGTGTCCTTCAGACTTCATAGTCTCCTCCAACTAGCTTCTTAAGATAATAGGAGCTGAAGTTTCTAGCACACTGAAGTTTTGCAAAATTCTTTCCTAGGTAAATACCAACTGATATCCCCATTTTTCAGATGAGAAATTTGAGTCTCAGAGAATCTTGCAACCTTAGACTTGCTTATTTAAATTTGAACCCAGGGCTTTCTTTCCTGACTCCAAGTACAATGTTCTTTCTACCCAGATTAACAACTGGAAACCCAAGAGGGAGAACACATGTAGAATCCTAAAAAGAGCCAGATAAAAGAGAATACTATTTATTTACTATGTGTTAAGGTATCAGATAAAAGGCCAATTAACCTCAGGTACCAGCAATGAGAAATCTGAATATAAAGCATCCCCCAAAGGGCTGATATTCAAGATAAACAATTGTATAAAATCAGGATATTTGAGTCAGAGATCCAATCATGGAATTTAAAGGCCTACGCTATGGAAACTGCAGCATATCTTTTTATCTATTGCTTCATGAAAGTCTAGATCATTTCATATTATGATTTCATATTCTATTCTTTGAAACTTTGAAAGTAATTGTTCTATTTTTAAGCAGCATCAGTGTCTTTAAACTGAACAGAAGTTTAATTAAATTCACAAGTAACACAAATAAAGAAAGCATGTGGAACTACACATTCAGCTCTCCATTTGTCTTTGCAATAGATAATGAAATCCCCATGTAACAACACTATCACTATGTCAACATTAACAGCAAAGATGTTGATATGGGGCCCAGGTAATTTATTTATGCAATATTGATATTGTGATATATTAGAAGGTAATGATAAACATCAAGAGGATATAGCACATTCTTCAGGAGCAAAGGTTAAATACTTTTCCTGGTAAGAATAGCACTGCAAAGCCTGACAGTTGGACTTTTACCCCCATGATTTGATAAGGGTGGTTGGATAGCCACCAATGGGGGAAATGCATATTGTTAGAAAGGTTTGAATTTGAAATCCAAGAGTATTTAAATTGTTCAGTGGATAGAGTGCCAGACCTGGAGTCAGGAAGATTGCTCTTTATGAGACACTTTTTAGACTATGAACAAGCTACTTAACTCTATTTGCCTCAATTTCTTCATCTGTAAAATGAGATGGAGAAGGAAATGACAAACCACTTCAGTATCTTTGCCAAGAAAATACCAAATGGGGTAATGAAGAGTCAGACCTGACTGAAAAAATGATTAAATAGCAAAATGTATGTGTGTTTTTAATTCTGGGACTATCTTTGATTCTTCCGTCTATTCATCTTCATCTATTACATCTAATCAGATATCAAGTCTTGTTCATTCTCCCTCTACAATTGCTCTTATATACTTACAATGAATCAATCAACTAATTATTTTTGTTAAGGCCCCTCTAAGTGTCAGACACTGTGTTAAGTGCTAAGGATAAAAAGAAAGGCAAAAACAGTACATGTCATCAGAGAACTCATATTCTAATGGAGGAGAGAACATACAAACAATTGTGCATGTATGCCATATATATGCATATGTATATATATTTACATATGCATATATATAATATAAATGGGAGATAATTTCAGTAGAAAAGAATTAAGGAATAGATGACACCAAGATTTCAAGACAGGAAGATTGAGAGAATGATAGTATAAGGAAACTGAGAATGGGGGACCCTTTGGGAGGAAAATTAAGGAGTTTAGTTTTGAACATGTTAAGTTTAAGATGCCTGTAAGACATCTAATTCTAGATGTCTAGGAGATTGTTAATGATGAGACATTGGAGATCAGGACAGAAATTAGGGATGTAATTTAGATGTAGTAATCATCTGTATAAAGATGATAATTGAACCCAGAGGAGTTAATGAGATGACAATACAAAGGAGAAGAGAAGAAGACCCGGAATAGAGCTTCAAAGGACACCCACAGTGAAAGGGTATGGCCTGGATGAAGAACCATCAAAGGATATTGAGAAGGAAAAAAAACTCAGGAAAGAGGATAACCAGAAGAGAAGAATGTCAAAAAATCTGGGAAAGAAGGGAATGTTCAAGAAAAATGTCAAAGGCTACAAAGAGATCAAAAAAAGGCAAGAATTGAGAAAAGATACAATTTTGGGCAATTGAGATCATTGGTGATTTTGAAGAGATGTGTCTGTTGAATGATGAGGTGAGAAGACAGAATATAGAAGATTTAGAAGAGAGTGAGAGAAAAAGAAGTCTAAATACTAATTTCTTAAGGAGTTTAATTGAGAAACAGAGGATAAATGTAGAACAAAAGCTACAGGGATGATAGAATCAAGTACTTTTTTGTATTTTTTAATTATTAAAACTTTTTATTTTCAAAACATATGCAGATAGTTTTCAACATTCACCCTTGCAAAACCTCGTTTCCAAATTTTTCCCTCACTTTTCCCACTTCCCCAGAGCAAGTAATCCAATATATGTTAAGCATGTGCAATTCTTCTATATATATATTTCTACAATTATCATGCTGCACAAGAAAAATCAGATCAAAAAGGAAAAAAAAATGAGAAAGAAAACAAAATGCAAGAAAACAACAACAAAAAAGTGAAAACACAATGTTGTGATCCACACTCAGTTTCCATAGTCTTCTCTCTGGATGCAGATGACTCTCTTCATCACAAGACACATTGAAAATGGCCCGAATCATCACATTGTTGAAATCAGATGAGGACTTTTAAAAGACAGGCAATACATCAGTGTGATGGTGGGCATGAACTCAGTTTTTTGGTATGAAGAGAGGTTATCAGATGGAAGAGTAGGAGAAACAGTACCAGGGGAGGATGAAAAGGTTTTCTAGAAGCTTTTGTGATGAGTAGAAATACAGATCTATCAGTTAGGTATAAAAGGATTGTTTTGTGGCAGCAGAGACCCAGTAAAGATTATTTAACATCAATTCATAGTGTCCCCTTTCATCATCGTCTTGTGATTTCCTCTAACTCCATGAGAAGAGGAAGGAAGATGCCAGGTAGTGGGAGTAATCCAAAGCTAAGTCTTAGAAAAGCATGATTGGTTATAGGATAAGGAGACAAGGGATTCCAGTGTAAAGAACTGAAGAGTTGAACTGATTTACCAAGGCTTTAAGATAGGAAAATGAAGAAAGTGCAACCAGTTTAGGAGTGATGACTTGGAAAAATGGAATGGGAGGTCACTGAGAGGATAAAGACCAGGGTTAAAGTGGTAAGGCACAGGTGAAAACGGAATGAAAGTTTAGATCAAATAAAATTTATGAATTCATGAACATGTCTCTGTGTAGCTGAGATAGAATGAAGTAGATTTGGGAACTGAATAGACTGAAGTTGGCAGTTAGGATGTTTGAGTTAGTATCAATATATTTATTAAAGTCCTCACATATGGGGAGAAAGTCTGAGAGTCAGAAACTGACCTCATTGAGGAAGGAAGAAAAATGTCTTGGGGTTTAATAGATAGAATTTTCCAAATTAGAATATCTTTTTTTTTTTAATTTCCATTACCATAATCTTGGTACATCTGTCTCATTATCACTTGTCTAGACCATTATAACCAACTTCTAATAGATCTTCCATTGCCATTCTCTTCCTCCTACTTATCTATATCATTCCTATATACTCATTGCCATAATAATCTTGAGATACAATTGTCACATCTTTTTCAATGACTTCCTAGTGTCTCCCAAGTAAAGTTCAAATTGGATTCCATTTAAATTTCAGAGGAGAAGTCATTCTGGAAAGGAAAAAAAAAAGCTCTTAAATGAAATTTCTGAAGACATCATAAGAAAAATTTCCCATGAAGAGGAAAAAAATTAATGTGAGTGTATACAGAGGTCACTAACAAAATTAGATTTTTAAAAGATTCATAAAGAAGATGGAAACATGTGATGACCGCGTATTTAAAATCAGCCGGAGTCAGGAATTCAGGTTAAGGGGAAAATCTTCAATCTTTATTTTTTTTGAGGTGAAGGGGGATTGCGATAGTGATATGGGCAGCTGTGACAGGAAGCCAGCCAGCAAAGGCGAGGGGGGATCAGAGGTGAAGGGGGGTCATGACAGCAATGCGAGCAGCTGTGTCAAGAAACCAGCCAACAGTCTCTCTTTCCCCTTCCCTTTCCACTCCCCTGCCTCCACCCACCAAAATCGTCATTTCCTATACAACACATCAGGACTTGCACAAAGAGTGGGTGGGGGCCATTCTTTCTCCAAGCATAAATATTAATAGAGCATGGTCTAATTACTATTTAGCCTCACATGCTTGGGACCTCAATGCATCAACTCAAACCTCAGCCCATTACAGAAACAAAGACAAGTTAATAGAGGATGAATATAAAAGTGTTTCATGGTCTTATAAGAATAGTGCCAGGATAGCACTTCCAGACCTTAAACTGTATTTATTATAAAGCAGCACTCATCAAAACCATCTGATATTTGTTTAAAAAGAGAGATGGATCAATGGAATAGATTAACAAAGTAGAATCAGAAATAGTAGAATTCAATAACCCACTGTTTGATAAACTGGATTTCAGAAGTTAGAAAAGTACTCTATTTTTTAGTTTAAAAAAAATTCTGTGAAAACTGGAAAACAGTCTGGCAGAAACTAGGCTTACACCAACACCTTACATCACATTCCAGAATATTTTAAATAAATACATGATCTTCATATTAAATATCATATTATAAAAATAAGTTGAGAAGATCATATATCTCTCATAACTAGAGCTAGTAGGAGATACATTCTTAGATACATTCTCAAGGGTTAGAGGCAATTATATAACATAAAATTGATAACTGCTTTCATGAACTGAAAAACTTCTGCATAAATAAAATTAATTCATCTAGGATGAAGGAAGTAGTCTCTTACTTATATGAGGAAAAATGAGAAGAAAAAGAATCTTTGTAGCAAATTTTTCTGATAATGGCTTAGTATGTAAAACATAACAATTAACAGTTACATACATACCTACACATGTGTGAACAAAGACTACTCCCCAGTAGATAAGAGATCAAAAGATATGAATAGTTTTCCAAGAAAACAATTGTGAGTATTATCATCCAAATGAAAGAATGCTTTAAATCCACTAAGGGAAATCCAAATTGAAACAGCCTTGAGATTTCATATCACATTATACAAATTGACAATGACAAGAAATGGGAATGGTAATGTTGGAGGAGTTATAGAAAGATAACACATATCAGGGATGTGATGAAGCCAGATCTATTCATCCCTTTCCCCCAAGGTTTTATGACTTCTTTAGCTTCATGTGAATAGGAACATTTGTAGCAGGTGGTAGGACTAAGAGGACAAGGGAAGCAAGGGATCCCAGTGTAAAGAATTGTGAAAAGTTGAACTGATTCATTCAGGTATTCATTATTACCCGATAGTGAATTTTTCATTGTGAGCATTTGCACCTTAGAAATCAGCAAGTGCTATAAAGCAGGGCTTGATTTTTGATTTTGTTGACTGACTAGACTTAGAATGTGACATTAAAACTGTTAATAATGCATATTAAACATTTTAAAAGGTGTCATGTACTTTCAGATAGCAAATTGTTAACCATTTACCATCTCACTATTGGGCACATTAGTGCACTAATGGTAGAGTTGTGAAGTCATAAAAGTTTTTTGAAAATAATTTGGAATTATGTAAATAAAATGACCAAAATATCTATAGTCTTTGATTTAGAGATTCTGTTTCTAAACTTATATACCAAGGGGGCATATATGTTGGCTCTAAGAAGAAAGTTCCCAAGCGCAATGAAATATTTATAGTAGCACTTTTTGTAATAACAAAGAATTGAAAACAAATAGATTCTGATCAATTGAGGAATGGATAATTCTGTACATGATCTAATGGAATATTCCTGAGCTAGAAGAAATAATGAATATGATAAATAAAGTGAATCATAGAAGGATTAGTATAGATTGATGCAGAATTAAGTACAGCCAAGAAAACACTATAAATAATGACTACAACAGTGTAAAAAGAAATAAAGTCACAAAGAAATCAAAAGTGAATATTGAAAAATTTTAAAGAATAAGCATGGTTTGAAAGAAGTAATATAAGGAAATAATCCTATGCCATTCCTTTGCAGATGTGTGAGGTTTAAGTGTGATGCAATGCACATGTTTTCAGACTTTTTAAATGGATCAATTATACTGATTTTTCTTCTCTAAATATTATCTATTATATAGGATGGTTCTTTTGGGAAAGAAAAAGGAGGGAAATTAGGAAAATTATAGTAACATAAAAAAAGAAGAAAATAAAAACTTTAAAAAATATATACATTTTAAAATTAATTTATGTTTTCAACATTTACAATATTTTGATTTTCATTTTTTCCTCTCCCTCCCTTCCTCTCCTCCCCTAGCCCTAAGACAGCAATCACTTTGATATAGATTATTCATGTACAATCATATTAAACATATTTCTACATTAATCACACTTAAAAGAAGAATCAGAACAAAAGGGGAATACCACAAGAAAGAAAATAAACAACAACAAAAGTGAAAATAGCATGCTTCAATCTACATTAAGACTCCACAGTTCTTTTTCTGGATGTGGATAGCAGTTCCAGCATGAGTCTTTTGGAATTGTTTTAGATCATTGTCTTGCTGAGAAAAGCAAAAGTCTATCAATTAAAAAAAAATTTCCAGAAGCTTTAAAGGTCTGAATAAGTTCACGAGACAGAGAAAAATAGAAGAAACAGAGAAAGAGGACTGAGAAGAAGAGGAGAAATAGAACAAAGTGAACAGGAAAGATTATTGGTTATTCTATTAACTATATAACATCTCTACAGGATGTTAAAGTTTGTTTTTCCGTCACATCTGACTCTTTGTGATCCCATTTGAAGTTTTCTTTTGCACAACAAAGTCCTTTTGTTTTTTTTTTTTGTTTTTGTTTTTTTTTTTTTGTTTTGGTTTGTTTGTTTTTGGGGGGTCTCTTTGAAATCTATGTCTTCTTGACTTCATTTCCAGCATTCTACCTACTATGTATAGATCCTAACTTGAATGAGCTTATAGACTCATGGATATACCAAAAAATTAATCAATGAACAACATCTACTAGGTGCCAAGTACTGGGAAATTTTTTTAAAAAGTCAAAATAAGAAAAAGACAAAAGACACTCCCTTCCCTAATGGAGCTTACAATCAAATAGAGAAGGGAAGAGAGTCAAAGCTGAGGATGACAGGTGGCAGAGCCCAGGTGATAGAGAATGGTGATACTCTCTATACAGTAATAAGTAAGATTGGAATAGGAGAGGTTTTAGAGGGGAAAGAGAATTAATTTGATTTTGGACATGTTAAGTTTAAGGTATCTACTGAACATTCAATTTGAGATCTTTGAAAGTCGATTGAAGATGCAAGGCTCCATGGAGATTGGAAGAACTGTTAGGGCTAGATAGGTAGATTTGGGAATCATCAGCAAAGAGATGATAATTAAATCCATATGTGTTGATTACAGAAGAAGATCACATAGAAGAAGAGAAGAGAGTACAGGATATAGACTTATAGGACACTCATCCTTAGAAAATGTGATCCAGCAAAAGAAATAGAAGGATATCAGAAAAGATACAGGAGTGTCATAAAAATCTAGATAGTAGAAAATATGAGAAGAGGGTGAATGACAGTGTCAAAGGCTGCAAAAAAGGTCAAGAAGGAGGGTGAGAAAAGGCCAGTAGATTTGATCATTAGTAATGTTAAAGAAACTGTTTTGGTTTTATGATGACAGCAGAAGTCAAACTATTGTAGACAGTCTTCTCCAGAAGATTAGCCATAAAAGTGAGGAGAAATATAGGGTGACAGCTGACAGGGATGGATAGATAGTAAGATTTTAGTAAAATTGTCTTTTTTCCTCCTTCTTCCCTCCCTCCCTTCTTTCTTTCTCTCTGTTTCTCTCTCTTTTTCTCTCTATCTCTCTGTTTCTCTGTTTCTTTCCTCCTTTCCTTTCCTTTTTCCTCTCCTCTCCTCTCCTTTTCTCTCTTCTCTCTTCCCTCCTTTCCTCTCCTTTCCCTTCCTATTTCTTTTCCTTTCTTTTTTCTTGTTACAAGCATGTGGAGAAGTAGCCAGTAGACAAGAGAGATGGAAGGTAAGTGAAATAGCAAGAATGATAGAAGAGCAATCTGCTGAAGGAAACAGGTTGGAATGAGATAATTTTTACATATAGAAATAGTATGCCTCGAAGAGGAACAAGATCACATTTTCATGTTAGGCAAAGGTGAAGGAGGACATAGTTGGAGAAAGTGTCTGGCTGATATGAGATGAAAAGGTGGGAAGGAGCTCTTGGTGAAAGGCCCTTTTTTGTGTGAAATACAAGGCAAAGTTTTAACCTGAGGGGAGAAGGAGAAGCCATAGAAAGTTTGAGGAAGGGCAAAAGGATTTAGAAAAGCTGCTGTGTCAAGTAAGAGAGTGAGTCATTTAAGGAGGTGTAAAAGAATTGTCTTGCCACAATGAGCAGTTGAAATTGTGCAACATAAATTTGTAGTGATCTAGTCATCATGATTTGTGATTTTTCTCTAGCTCGGATTAAGATTATATGACCAGGAGCAGATGTAATAGATAATAAGAATTAGCCTGAAGTTTGGCATAAGTTTGGCAATAGAATAAATGGTTTGGGGATTCTAGAAGAAGACAGTGTAGAGTTAAATTAATTTACCAAAGGGTGAAGATGGAAAAGACAGGCAAGGATAGCCAGAGCCGGGATGATGACTTGAGAAAGAATGCAGGGATCAAGAGTTTGGAAGTCATGATAGGGATGAAGAACACAATGAAGGATTGCAAAGTAGAAGAGATGGAATGACAACAAATGTGTTCAGATCAGGGAACTTCAGCTTTAATGAACATGAAAGTGATGCAATTGTCAGGTTTGGCAAAATCAAGAGTATGACCATTTCTCACTGTAGCTGAGGTGAAGTGAAGGGGTAAGTGGTCATGTGAAATGATTAAGATGAGGAAGTGAGAGGTTAGCATAGTTGAGGGTGTAGCAATATGAATATTGAAATATTCATTCTGACCTCTAGCAAAAGGCCAGAAGTTTGGGAGGAAAGGTATGTCAGGCATTCAGTTCCAAGAAGAGGAGTATCATAGAGGTAGGTATATTACTAAGATGAAGTAAGATCCTCCAGAACTGAGAAAATTCCACCTCCCTCATCTAGACCAAAGAGTTCCAGTAAATTATATAAGTTCAACAAGTGCTGGAAAGGGTAGTGAAGAAGGCTATGTCATCAGAAGGTCAAGTTTCAGTGAGAGCCAGAAAATTAAAGGACTAGACAAGAAAAAGATTTAAGATGAAAACAAATCTGTTATCCATAGAACAGATTTTCCAGAGACCACAGTGCAAAAAATGGATGGGTTTTGGTTAAGGGGGGATGAAAATAGGGAACTGGATATTGGAGAACAGGGTTCAGGAGCACTGGAAGGGTAGGAGATGATTCAAAGGAAGTTTGCTAATAAATGAGAAATGAGTTTAGATATCAATCCTTCAGGTGGAGTCTTCTCAGGCTTTTAGACAGCTCAGACCAGGGGACCAGTTTGGGGGAGTCAGGTCAGGCTTGAGAGTAGCAGACGGAACATGAAGAAATGATGTTTCCTTCCTGTGCCAGCAGGGATAAACCAGATAGAGATAGTAGAAAATGATATCTCTTACTATCCCCTGAGGACCTGAAGAGGCCAGGGGAGATGGTTTATGTGGATATCTCTCTCCTGTAGGCTTGGAGCCATGAAGAACTGAGTTCAAATACAAGTTTCAGACATTTACTAGCTGTGTGTCTCTGGGTAGTCTCTTAATCTCTATTTACCTCAATTTCCACAATTGTAAAATGGAGACGATTAAATAGTACCTATCCCCAGGGGTTGTTATAAGGATCAAATGAGGTAATAACTGTAAAATGCTTTACATAGTGTCTGTCACATAGTAAATAAACACTTAATTATTAATTTCTGTCACCTGAAGAAAAGAAGAATCCTCTAAATTAAAGGATTTCAAGTTGGAAGAAATCTGTGAGATCATTATTCTAAATATATCATTTTACACATGAGGAAGTCAAGGCTCAGAGGGAAATGAAACTTCAACTAGAAGGAAAATAGAAATTTGAGTTGTTACAAATTGAGTACTTTCCCCACTACAGGTTCTACACAAGTGCCTTTGATAATGCAAATTCCACTTAATTGAAGATGTAAGCATACCTTCAAAATGTTTTATTTCAGATATGGGATCAAAATTTTGCCAACTTTATGTTGCAGAAACCATGACTGTTTCAGGACAGTGAAGCAAAAAGTGAACCATATGGACTCAAGACCCAAATCAGCTGCTAAGTAACTTTGCAACCTTTGACATGGCATTTCAGTTCTTTTAACCTCAGTTTTCTCATCTCTAAAATGGAAGAGTTGGACTAGTAGAATTACCTTTAAGGTCTCTTCTATTTCTCAAGTTCTATGATTCCATATATAAAATATGTTTAGACATAAAAATTCATGCTAGTAATCAATGCTTCTTCATTTAAATTAAAGAAGTTCAGTGAGACGCACACTCACTTTTAAAATTTACTATACTCATCTTTAAAAATTGCTTTAGTTAAAACTCATCTTCTTTGGATTGGAGGGATGCCAGGCCCTTTACAAATATTATCTCTCTTGATCCTCACAACACTCTTGTTAGGTAGATACTATTTATACCCCCATTTTACTATTAAGGAAACTGAGGCAGACAGAAGTTATGTGACTTGTCCAGGCTTACTTAACTAATAAGGTCTTCCTGACTCCCCTCTATTAATAACAACTTAGTGCCTTTATTGGGATTTTAAATTTTATTGAGATTGAGTATTTATTCAGTTTAAAGGGGCATGGTAGATCCATAGGATAAGATCTTTCAAAATAATCATAGAGAGCATCTCACTAAAATTCTTCTGAAATAGAGGCCCAGAAATATAGTGACTTTCATGATAAAATTTTAGGTTTCAAAGCTGTAAAAGTTGTACTTGAATTCAAAACTAGTTCTTTTAGGTCCCAAATCCAACACTTCTTCTGCTAAACACACACACCACCACCAACAATAACAACAACCCCAACCCTTTCTTTCCACGTCCAATCTCTCCCAAAAGATGGCTTGCTGCATTTACCAAATGATTCAACTTTGTAGTTTATCTTATTACAAGGATTTTCTGACAAAGCCAGAAAGTAAAATGAAAGTGATTTAATTCTGTAAGAGATCCACATAACTTTCTACCACAGTGTCAGAATTTCTTTATAAAATATTCACAAGTTATCCAAAGAAAAATTTCAACTCTTTATTTTAGACAGAGACAATTAAAAATGAATATTATATTAAACTCTAAAACTTTACCTTTTGGCAAAAGCAAACTTCAACCAAGATTTACAATTTTTATATATCTTTTTTAAAAAATCTGTTCTATTGTAAAGACTTTTCTTCCTTCCCACACCCTATTACAAAACTCTTAGAATACATTTCTCCAATAATATCTTCCTTTTGAGATCAAGTGTAGAGCTTAAACTTCTTAGCCTGGTTACCTGACCTAGAATATATAGATACCCTAAGATTCACACACACACACACACACACACACACACACACACACACACACACACACATTTCATTTTACTGTCCAAGAACCTTGCAATTTGATGCTGAGTTTCTTTTCCTTATCCTTGAATGGATATTTAAAAGTGTTTATTCATCTGAGGCACTAGAGAAAGCAGGCTTCTTCTTTAAAGCAGATTCATTTCCTACAATTGATTGTAAAGCAAATTTCAGTAAAGTAAATCTTATTTTCCATTGATTTTCATTTTAAAATCACTGTTGTGTTCCTATTGATCTGGGATTGTGAATGGAAATCAATTGACTTTGAAAACTTTTCTTAAAGGGAAAAAATGGAAATGACTTTCAATATATAGTGTATTAGATAAAAGAGAATCATATATTTTGAGCTAGAAGGACTTTAGCAGTTATTTAATCTAATCCTCTCACTGTACAGATGTGGACAATGAGGCCAGAAACATTAAAGATCAGATCCATGATCAAATAGTGACTGACTTAGGATTCAAACTGGCATCCTCCCACCTAATCTATTTTACAATGGATCACAGTCCTTCTCAAAGCATATGAGCAGGACTTTTTTTCCTATTGTGAATTATATTTCCCATTCCATAACTCACTTTTCTTTTGAATGACTTGTACAGCTGCAAAAGTTCCTCTTGGTTTGGAACCATCCATCCTCACCAATCCTATTCCTTATGACTAAGAATATGCTTATTTTTCTTTAAAAAAATTAATAGTATTTTATTTTTCCAAATGCATGCAAAGATAGTTTTCAACATTTGCTTTTGCAAAATCTTTTGTTTCAAATTTTTCTCCCTCTCCTTCTTCCTCTACCTTTTTAAGACAGCAAGCAATCTGATATAGGTTTAAAATGAGCACTTCTAAACATATTTCCAAATTTGTCATGCTGCTCAAAAAATCAGATTAAAATGAAAAAAACCATGAGAAAGGAAAAAAATAAAGGAAACAAATAAACAACACTAAGATGATAATACTATACTGTGATCCATATTCAATCTCCATAGTTCTCTCTCTGGATGCGGATGACTTTTTCCATCCCAAGTCTATTGAAATTGGTCTGAATCACTTGAAAAGAACCAAATCTATCATAAGTTGATCATCACACAATCTTGTTCCTGAAAACATGCTAATTTCTTAACTAAGAGGTCTCAGTGTTTTGCCATGCTTAGTAGAGCTCTGCTAGTTTTTGTTTGTATGATCTTGGGATGGTCCTATTACTCTCTCAGGGCCTAAGTTTCTTCATCTGAATCATTATGAATTGATTGGAGAGGCACCTCAATAATGGAGATGTAACCCCAGTAATCCTTAAAGCCCCTTCAGATCTAAATTCTGTGATTTTATAAAAACAAGTTCCTAATATCATATTTTACCAGCCAATACTTTTGACTAACACATAGTATCTGTTGGAAGGAAATTTGAGGATCACCCAGTTCAATCTTCCAATTTCACAGATGAGAAAATTGAAACCCAGAGTTTGGATGATTGCTCAAAGTCTGGATTCAAACTCAGTCCCTTTGACTTGAAGAATTTTTACTATCACACTTTACTTTATGACATTCTCTAAGGCAAAACTAAAAACCCTTTTTAGTTTCAATTTGGGAAATTAATGAATGCTCTAACTTTATTCATCTGGTGAATTGCAAATTCGATATGTTGAGTCTACTTAGAACAAGGGATACTTCTACTTACATTCAGATAATTTTGTCTAGGGGCTAATTTTGAGAGGTTCAGCCATTTCTTAAAGGGAAGGGAATTCAAAAATAGAAAGAATGTTATAAATTGAGGGTGTGATTAGTGTGCTTTAGTATTATTAGCGCCGGTACCATTAGAGTTCCATTTGTTTGGAAAACAGCAAAGCCCATTTTTGCCCCCCAGAAAGAGACGACTGCCCCCAAGACTCCAACGAAGCTGCTTTTTATTTTGTTTTCGCCAGAGACTTTCTCCAGCCTTCCTTTCACTGTTTTATGTAAACTCTGGGGTCCTACTGGATGAAAGTACTCTCTGTTTCTCAGCAGCCCTGTGGCTTTTGGATTTAACAGCCCCAAAATTAGTTCATGATTATCCAGAGCACACATCACAGCCCAGAAACCACATGGGAGTTGTGTTGGGAAAGGAAGCTGAGAGTTGCTGAAGTAGCCAGACTGAAATTTATAACTGTGACCTGGGCCTTGTCAGGCCTTTATGACATAGTGTAAAGTGAATTGTTGCTTAGTCACCAATTTGCTTGGCAAGATTGGTTGGATTAGGAAATACATAAAAGGTCAGACAGTAGGAGTTTGTCTAGACATCCTATTTTGGATTCTACAACTCTACATGTTTCTGTAGCAACCTTTACAAAACACTGATATTTTAGCAAAATTATAAAAGAGGCCTCCCTTCTCTCACTCCTATAATCAGGTGGAAGAGACTTCAATGGAGTGGACACACCCACTTAGTCTCCAGCTGTGCCAGAGGTGCCACCACCATCTGAGAGGCAAAGGGGAGTTATCCCAGCCAGTCCCCCTCCAGACTCCTAGGCTCTTCCCAGCAATGCTTGGCTGCCAAAGGGGAAGAGGTGATCACCTCTTAGGAAGGAGTCAGGACTTGGAGAAGCCAGTGGAGTTGTCACAGACAAAGGAGCCAAGAGATAGAAATGTCTTGTTTTTCCTTTAGCCCCACACAGAAGATTACTTCACAGCTCATCACTGGTGATTTCATGAAGATGTGAGACTGCCCTTTTTGAAGACAGGGAAAATGGGATCTCCTCACAACCCTACATGCACCTTTGATCTTTAAATACCAAATTCTTCTCATTAACTGAAGGGGAGGAAATTATCTAACATTTTGCTGGTGGAGTCTTCTCAAACTCCATCCATGACTTTTTCAAAATCTCAGGAAATAAGAGAAAGGGGCAGAAGGAAGAACCTGCCAAAAATTGGTCTCAATAGACTGATTTCATATCCCTGACATTTTTATTGTCATTTTGATTATTGCTACAATTATCTGCCCCCCCTTCCCATCCTCATTGAAAAAATAGGAAACCTTCCAAATTTAGGGCTCCAGATTTCTTTCTATATGTGAACTCCAGGAGTTCTAGTGACATTAATTGAACTTGGCTGGGCCTTCCAGATTGAATAGTACACATGCCATTTGAAAAAACCAAGAGCAGGTTTGCATTGTCTGCCTGACTAAAAATTAATGGCAAAATGAATACTGCAGACAGCACTTGTACCGTGGTCATTATAGAAATCAAGAAAGTGTGGGCAGATGTACTCCCATCTGGTACTACTAGGAAAATGGACCTTGGATTTAAAGATTTCCAGCCTGGATGCGCTTTCCTAGGGAAGCACCACTTGAGGGCCTGGTTTATGTTAGTTGTTTTCATTCTTCATAACCAGAGTCTTTTGAAATGACGGATCTTGGCTGGCCCCCTGCAAATGAGGCTCTCTGGCAACATATTGCCCAGTGGAGTATTGTGGCTTTTCCCAAAACAAAGGAGAGGTTTCCAGTCCACCAGGAGAGCTCAGCACAAAATGCCTGGACTGTGGTTTTAGTGGAATGGGGGAGGATACCTTGCTTAGGCTGCTCGTAAACCATATAATAGTTTCTTCTAATTTTGAATTTTCTTCTAGCTGGCTTTTTCTATGGTTTATAAAGTGTTGTTCCTGACCCATGACTTGAGGTCATGTATATTGAGCTATTTTCCTAGGAGTGATGACAGTCTCGCTCAGAGACATTACAATCCAATCCTCCTTGGTCCCAGCATTGGTAAGATAGCTGTAGTCATAGAAGAATATTTTTTTTTCCTTTCCACCGTTGCAAATTGATACTCTCATGTGGAAATTGATGGTGTGCCAGAACATTTCTCAAGATCTGAGAGCATACTGCCACCATTTTACTTATATTTCTGAGTTCCATAATTTTATATGTGTGAGTAAACTCTATGTGGATCCCTATTGCAACCTTGCCAAAGTTTAGGGCTTAAGTAAGAGAAAAGACTAGATTTTCTGTCATCCTTTTAAACTGATGGACTTTCATCTCACCCCTGATCCCCACCATGTTCCCAGTGAAGCTGATCTCTTTGCTGTTTTTCAAATAGCTCCCTATACTTCTAACTCTGGCTTTTTCAACTTACTTCAAGTCCCAGCTAAAATCTGACATTTTAAAGAAGTATTTCTTGATTCTTCCTTTAGCTCTAGTGCTTTTCCTTGTTAATTACCTCCAAATTACCCTATGTGTAGCATTTAAATTTTTTTTACATAGTTGTTTTTCATTAGGACTGTGAGCTCCCTAAGATCAGATATCCTTTGGCTTTCGTTGTATCCTTACTGCTTAGCACCGTGCCTGGCACATAGTGGGGGCTTAATAAATATTTCTTGTCTTACTAGCTGACTATCTGATATAGGAACTTGCTGTTCCAAGCCAGTACACATCATTCAGGACTGTGGTCTAACAAATTGACACCAGACCAATGGAAAATTTAACAGAAAAGAGAGCTAAACTCTTAAATTTCTTTAGATGTGCTTCATGATTTCCTGTAGGCATCTGCTTATGGGTACAACCCATTTCTAAGTATGTGAAAATGTCTGTTTTAGGCTAGGCACAGTCTGAATCTGAAGACTCATTTAGATTCATCATTAACTTTTAGAGCTATTTCTTTGGCCATTCTTTGAGATCAGCAGAATAAACCAATCACTGAAGTGGAAGCTGGTTCTGCTGCCTTTTCTGCACTTTAAAGTCATCCAACAATTTCTTAAGTCTGAATGTCTGACGTGTTCCTCTTCATGATTTTCTGTTTTCTGTTTCTCACAAATTAAAGAAAAGTAAGATGATAATTTCATGCTTGGAGAAATAATTGCTTCTTCTCTTCATGAAAAAGCAGGGAAGCTTGTCCTTCCCTCTATTACACATGCAAAGAATAAAGCAACTCCTCAGGACAGAGTTGGGACTAGAATTCAGGTCTCCTGTCTTCTTGCCACAAGATTCTGCCTTGAGGAATAGTATGTTGGCTTTTCCTGAAAGATAATTAATTGGTTAATTCAAATAACAACCAAAGCCAGTCCCAAACCCCAAACAAATGTTAGTTTATTCAAGGCGGTTTATAGCATCCTCTCCCCACGGGTGGATTCAGGGATAGGCACATGGATCATGAATCATGTGCTTCGTTTGCGGAGTTCAAGGACAAGCTTTGTCTTTGTTTGGGAAGAGGATATAATGGGCTGCAAGTCTGATCCTGTCTATCTCTCATCAAGCAACCAGGAGACCCAAGTACTACAGCTACTTCTCATGTCTCAGAGTCATGTGTAATATGTGCTCATAAATTTGCCTCACCTGCATCGTGAGAGGTGGGGTGGCTTCTCTGGATAGCCCAGCTTCTGAGAACAAAGATGCCGGGATTTGGAAACAATTGGCTCTGTGAAAGGGCTAGTGTTTCCGGAAAGAGATTGTTCATTCAAAAGTGTTTGATAGGCAGAAAGGATGGGAAAGAATCCAAGTGGCCCAAGAATGCATACATTCCACACTCCTAGTTTGAATCGTGTTTCAGACTTTATCCAAAAAGCAACAGTGAGATGGGGCATTTAAATAAATGGTAATCAAGTACCAGGAAACTATATTCTGCACAATTCTTCAGCACCCAAGGAGATTCAAAATCTACCATCTTGAAAAATGTAATGCATACTCTGATATTGTATTAATGGTATGGCTCAATCAAAAAAACCGAGAGCTATATAAGACCTCTAATAAATTTTAAGTAATCAACTATTGGCGTTATCTTTTTTGTCCTTTATCAACTATTGTGTTGTCCTTTCTGTAGTTTTATCTTGTCTATGAAAAAATTTGTGTGTAGACATAGATGTGCACAATGTTTTACTCTGTTGCCTGATTGTGGAACAATGTAACTCTAGGATCTTGAAGATTTTCCCAGTAAGGAACTATCTCTGGTGGATTCTGCCATTTTGGAAAAGCATTGAGTTTGATTTTGGAGACAGATTGAATTTGCTTTCTGAGGACCATCCTGAATAAATATGGAGAAGCTCTTCACCAAGAAGCTGACCACTTGGCTATGAATTAGTGGGTCATTACTAACTATATAACAAAGAAAGAAACAAAATGTCTCTCAATTCAGTAAGTAATAAGCTTTTATTTAGTACCAGATACTATGCTAGGTGCTAGTAAAGCAAATACAAATGAAAAAATATGAAACTATCTCTGCTTTCAAGCAGACTGGTTCCCTTCTGCACCTACAATGAGAATAGCAGAAAATCCTAAAATCATGTTGTATTTATACCATCTTATGTAGCATTTATACCATCTGTAAACATGCACTTAACTACTGATCTTTTAAAAGTGAGGTCCTTGTCCGGTGGTCAGTAAATGGATATCTTACTAAAAAAATCTAGATTCCGTCCATCTTTACCTTCTCAATCTAAATGAAATCAGAAGAAAAGGGAAGTTGCAGCTATGAGAATGGCTGTCTTACAGGTTCTTCTAGAAGATACAAATGAAAGAATTGGCAGAGTTGGTTTTATCACGTGTCCAGAAACCATAAAAAACATCTTACTGATATTTAGAATTTGAATAAGGCCATTACAATGGCACTTAGAGCTTATGTACCAGAGTATAAGAAACTAGAGAAATTCAAGAAAGATCCAAAAAGACATTCTAAATTAAATCAGCATATTCTTTAATATTTGGTGACTTCACTACAAAATAATCATGGGGTAGTAGACAAAAATATGTTGGAAAACATGGTTAAGGAGTTAGAAATAAGATGGGGCAAAAACATGTAAGCTATATTACAACTTGATGGTTACACTTCATGAAAACTTTCTTAAGGAAGAAAGTCTAGAGACACTGGACATGGTGGACATTGAATAACATCATGAAAAATGTAACTGACTATGTCTTAGAAGACAAGGATCAATGTCTTCCTGATGAGAGAATTGTTTCTGAGTCACCTTGTTAGAGCATTTCTTCAAAACTATTATCAAGTTAAAGGACAACTGGGCCCATTTTAATCAAACATTTGACAATGCAAAATAGAAAGTGAGAGAACAGTTATCACTTAACCAGTGTATATCAGTTGCCACAAGAGAATACCAGAAAAACTTTGTTAATTTTCTTAGTCAGCAAATACTTGATCTCTTTCCCAAGCAGAGTGATGTGCCAATGAAGAGTAACAACAATTTAGTGTGCAAACTGATTTATAAAGTCTTTCAATAGAGCATAGTAGAAGATGAAGACCAGTATCACCTCACAAAACATCAAGAAATAACAGATGGAAAAGGAGAAAATGTTTACAGAAAATGAGGAGGAAAGTTTACAGAAAGCTTGAGATTGATCAGTCAAATCATTTGCTGTTGTTTAATTGTTTTCAGTCATGTCTATCTCTTTGTGATCCCAATAGGGGTGTTTTGGGCAAAGATATTGGAGGTGGTTTGTCATTTTTTTCTCCAGATCATTTTACAGATGAGGAAACAGAGTCAAAGACTATTAAGTGCACAGTTTCTAAGTTTCTAAGGCCAGATTTCTGACTATCAATTGTGCTGCTTAGCTGCTCTAATTCAAATCATACTGAGAGTATTCAAGAAGGAAAACAATGAACAGACAAAAAATATGAATAATACGGAAAGATTTCTATAACAAATTTTTTTTTCATAAGTGACAATGGTATACTACATTATATAAGTTCTAACATGAGCGACCCCCAATTTGTTACATGAGGTAGTGGAAAAATCATTAAGAAAAGTAATGACGGGAAAAGCCAGGAGTGTGCTGGAACCAGCTCAAACTGGCTCATGAATAACCAATTGCTAAATTTTAGTATGAGCATTCACACCTTGGATATTGGTAAATGAGGCAAATCAGGGCTTGATTCATTGTTTTGTTGATTTCTTGACTTAAGTGATTCAGAAAGTATTAATAATGTAGATTAAATTTAAAAGTATCTTGTACTTCCCTGGAGATCTAGTTGTTAAAACTATACCAGCACATCTCTGGAAGAGTAGCTGGATTAGGTACAAGGGAAGTTTATGCTACAGGTGCCACAAAATTTTGAAGGTATATAGTGACTGACTCTCAAGACACCTGAGAAAAGACCATTTTATTGTTATTATTATCATTAAAGTTCTAAAGAGAAAATATCAATAATTACTAAATCATATATCTAGTTTAAATTCTTCCCCCACCTCAATCTTTATGACAATTAACTACAAATGCAATCAATCCAATAACAATTTATCAAGTACCTGAGAGAAGATTTGAAAATGAGATAGACTTTTGCAAATAATATTCTAGAGCAGACTACATCTTAACAGTTATACAGTTGATTGAAAAGTATAAAGGATACAAAATGGTCCTATGCCTACTGTTTACCATAAAAAAGAATTTGATTCAATGGTGCAAAAAACTTCCTAAATGCTTCTTCTAATAAGATTATTTATATATGCATATGCATACATTATAATCATGCAAGATTGAAATCTCTCTTTTTGTCTGTCTCTCTGTGTGTCTCAGTTGTCTCTTTCTGTCTTTGTCTCTGTCTCTTTGTGTGTCTTTATCTCTGTGCCTGTGTCTGTCTCTATCTCTCTGTCTCTGTCTTTCTTTCACACACACACACACACACACACACACACACACACACTTCTCTAACTATGTCAAAGAAAAAACATCCAGGGAGACTTGACTTGCCAGAAGGCATTTGCCACTTCAGTAGAGGATATGTAGCATAAAGCCCTAAGGAAAGGTAAATTCTCTTTATTTGTTTTTGTTGTTCAGTTGTGCAAGACTCTTTTATGACCCCATTTAGGGTTTTCTTGGCAAAGCTGCTGGAGTGACTTGCCATTTCCTTATCCAGCTCATTTGAACAGATGTGGAAACTGAGGCAAATAGGGAGAAGTGTTTTGTCTAGGATAACATAGGTAGTGTCTGAGGTTGAGGTTAGATTTGAACTCAGGAAGACAAGTCTTCCTGATTGCAGGTCATGTGCTTTTTCCATTTCGACATTTCTCTGTTCTATTTAAGGTTCTCCTAAAGCTCCTGTTTATATATAAATAACTTTGAGTTGATTTTATCAAGTCTGAGAAAACTGCAAAGCCATTTTAAATGAGATCTATAGTTACTGAAAAGAATTCAGCTTAACATCCACACAGGAAAAATCAATTGGGTGAAGACTATCATATATAGTTATATTGGGAACCTATGTTTTGTTGATCCAATAACACTTACATATATGCACATATGTATGCATGTCTGTATATATATGTTTATACACAATGCACTTCCTGATTTTCAATTCAGGACTCTTTCCCCAACACACATTGCCCTCATTTCCCAGGTACAGTTCTTCATTAGTGCTAGAAGGGGATCATGAAAAAAATCTAATAATCTATATTCCTCAGCCTTTCTCTTGGTATAATCCATCAGCTACCTCAATTTCCTTGGGACCTTCCTTTGACTATCTTTTGTATCTTGACCCCATTCAAACTAAACAATGCCTGGTGTTTGGGTATCTTGGTCATACCCCACCCTTATTTTCCCCAAACAATGATCTAAAACTAAAAAAAAAAAAAAAAAAAAAAAAATCTCCAAAACCTCAATTATATGACCTGAAGCTTGTGGCTACTAAGGTGGTCATAACTAGATATGTGACTTGAAGCTACAGATGGCTTTAAAAATCTGGAAATGGAACCACATGGCACAGGAAATTGAATAGTGACCTAATTGAACCTCAGAAAATTAAAAAAAAAAACTGACCTTCTACCTTTAGACATAAGCAAAGGAGTTCCAAGTGGAGGAGGGCAGTTGCTTAATTATGCCAATCACCACTTAACTGAATTATTTAAGTAATCACTGACTGGCAGGGCCCATATTTATTTATTTCTTTTCTTCTGGACAATGGTTCTAATTTTTATCACTAAGAAACTTAGATTGGAAATCTGGGTTACTGTTTTTAAACCTATTTTTAAAACTTCCTTCTTAATTAACAATAGATCTGTGGTTTCTAGTGTAAAGGGCACAATTAGGTAAGGTTTCCCAATATTACAAAACAAATTTTCTAAACTTAATTATCTCAATAATCTGTATCTATCTTCTCATTCCTTTTAGATAAAAGACAATTTACTAGATCAGACTGATGGGCCTCAAATATGCATCTAATGCAGAACAAGACCTCTTTTTTTTGGTTTGTTTTCTGATCATTGACCCATATTACTTTTAAACCATGTCAGAGAAAAGGAAACCAGAGGCCCACTTCTTCCCACATTTGGCCTGCAGTTCAGCTTCCACTTATTGTTGCTACTGTGATCCACTTACAAAAGGTCAATTTGCTGTTATCTGATCAAAGACTGGTTTTAGCTCTGCATAGGATGGCCCAGGGGACATGCATGGGAGAAGGGGGTCTCCTACTCAGTAACATAGAACCCTCTTCCCAGTCATGTCCTGTGCACACAGCCATATATTGATAAATGTTTAACAACTGGCTCTCCAAAGTAAATAAAAAACAAAAACTAAATGCATGACATGTTTTAAAGTTTAATTTGCATTTTTAATATTTTCTTTATTGCTTGCCTAATTCAATCAAGAAAACAATAAATCAAGCCCTGAATTACAGCATTTACTGATTTCTAAGTTGTAAAAGCTCACACTGAAAATTTAACAATTAGCAGAGTCAGTTCTGGGTGGTTCCAGCACACCCTTGTCTTGGCTGATGACTGACTTTCTTCCCAGAAGTGGCAGATCTTTCAGTGGATAAGAAACTGAAGGGGAAAGTGACCAGTCACAAAATTAGGGAATAGAGCAAGATAAAAGAATCCAAAGGGCAAGTGATAAAGCCCTTCTAGGAAACAGCACACATACTGCAAGAGTCAACAAGGATTGATGAGGTAATTAAGATGCAAGGGGCATGTTCCCTTTAATTAGTTAGAGATACAAAGAAAGGCAAAAACAATCCCTGCTCTCAAGGAATTCAGTCTGATGGGGGAGACTACATGGAAGCAGTGATGTATATACAAGACATATACAGTGTCACTCGGAAGTACAATCAGAGGGAAGACACTAATGCTGGGGAATACCAGGAAAGGCCTCCTGCAAAAAAGTGGGATTTAAGCTGAATCTTGAAAGGAGGCTGGGGAAGAAGGGAGGAGCCAAGAAAGGGAGTAGCATTCCAGGCATAGGAGAAAAGCCGGGAAAAAGGAGAAGAAATGAATGTGAGGGGAAAAGTCCTGGATTTGGAAACCAGAGACTTACTTTCATAATCTGGTTCTGTAATTCATTTCTGGTGTGACTTTAGACAAGCGATTCGATTTCTCTGGACCTCACTGTCTTGCCTAGTACCATGAGTATGTTGGACAAGATGTTCTCTCTCAATCTTATGATGGGAACCACTGAATTGTCTTAGGTAGAGAGGATTTGCCCAAATCTCTCATGAGATAATTAAGAGGAAAAGACTCCACATTCTTTTTCTAATACTTTTGCCAAATGAAATTTCATTCCTCCTATATTGCCTAGATCATGTCTTTCTCTTTCTCATTGTCATCTCTCAATTGTCTCTGTCCCTCTTCCTCTCTCTATCTCTTTCTGTCTCTGTCTCTCCCTGTCTGTCTGTCTCTGATTCTCTTTCTCCTCACTATCTCACTCTCTTTTTCTCTCCTCTGTCTCTCTCTAGATACCTTTCTCTGTCTCTCCCTCTCTGTCTTTCTCTCTGTTTTTTGCCTTCTGTCTCTGTGTCTCTGTACCTCTCTTTGTGTTTCCCTCTCTTTGTCTGTCTCTGAATCTCTGTCTGTCTCTGTCTCTGTCGTTTCCTCTCTGTGTCTATCATTCTATGTGTCTCCTTCTCTCTCTCTCTCTCTGACTCTGTCTCTTTCTCTCTGTGTGTCTCTCTCTGTCTCTTTCTCCTTACTATCTCACTCTCTTTTTTTTTTCTTCTCTGTCTCTGTCTCTTTCTGGATGTCTCTCTCTTCCTCTCTTTGTCTCTTTCTGTCTCTGTTTTTCTCCTTCTCTTGTCTCTCTGTGTGGGTCTCTCTCTGTGTGTCTCTCCTGTTCTTTATCTGTCTATCTTTCCATCTCTTTCTCTCTGTCTGCCTCTGTTTCTCTATCTCTTTCTTTCTCTGTGTCTGTCTGTCTCTCTCTGTGTCTGTCACTGATGTCTCCCTCTGTCTCTGTGTTTCTTCCTCTCTGTCTCTCTCTGACTCTATCTCTTTGTCTCTGATTCTCTCTCTCTCTCTCTCTCTCTCTCTCTCTCTCTCTCTCTCTCTCTCTTCTCTCTCTCTCTCTCTCTCTCTCCTCTTCCTCTCTGTGTCTGTCCTGTCTCTCTATATCTGTTACTATGTGTGTGTGTGTTCCTCTCTCTCTGTATGTGTTTCTCTCTACTTCTCTGTCTCTGTGTCTCTCTGTGGGTATCTCTGTCTCTATCTGTCGCACTCTCTCTTAGTTCCTTGCACACTTGTTGGAGATACAGCTAAATTTTCTAAGCATCTCACTTAGAAAAAATCCAAAATCCAAATCTCGACCCAATGATCTTAAACTTTAAAACCTTCCAGAGAAGTTTGATTGAAGAACAAAGATAGTATCCCTTCCAAGGCTGAAGCCAAGAAGCTACAATTTCCTTTGAAAGCTAGTAGCCAATGTAGCCGCAGATTTTCATGTAGAATTATTTTGAATAAGCAGTGCTTGGAGTAAAGGAAGAGGGAAAAGAAGAGGTCAGTAGGTGATTACCTAGAGAATAAGTTTAAGCATTGGGAAAATTACATTAATTCCAGTTTAGGCTTCTTGATTCTTCCCCCTGTGTATTAAACACAGCAAGCCGCAGAAACCCACGTTTAATCTTTGTACCTTCCTCAGAACATGGTGGTTTGGGTTTTCCTGAGCTTGGCTCAGAGCCAGCAACACGCAGCCGGCATAAAAGGCTTGTGGGCAGGCTCTGAGAGCAAGCAGCTTGTGCTCCCAACAAAGGGAGCACTGTTGGTGAAAGCTGGAGGCGCTGCTGGAGTCAGCTGCAGAAGCTGCTTGGCAGCCAGTCATTGGCCCTGGCAACAGAGTTGCTGGCAGGCCTTTCAGGCCTCAGGTGATGATAAGGAGGAAACAGGGCAACTGCACCCTGCTAATGAAATGGAATTAAATAGGGTATTCTTAGGCATTGTACTGGGGGTGAAGGCCAGCGAGGAAGCCTGTGGCCAAATTTCAAAAGCTCTTTAGCAGCTAACTTAGCTTAATAGCACCAACTAGACTACATGGGGAAACCAAAGGTCTGGTCCACTCTTTCTTCCACGTAGTACTTGGCTTGTATGAATCTCACTCCTGTTTTTTCCCCTCCTTTAAAGTAAAAGAATTACAGAATTGCACCATCTGTGGAGTTTCCTGTAAACGTTGGATTGCTCCATGACCAAGGCGACCCTACCAATGGACCATATGCAATTATGCTCTTCCACCTTCAACCCTTGACCTGGCCCTAGGGATCTCAGTGGACTTCCCCTGCATTAACCTCATCTCTTCACATCCCTCCTTAAGGCTTCATATGACAGCCATCATCTTTCCAGCCAAGAAGAAATAGACAGGGGTTTTCTTTGGAGCCACTCAGCACCCCACTCCCTCCCCTTATGTCTAAAAGGGCAGATAAATTCAATACAAAGGTACATGACATCAGAGAGGTCACTCTAGGAGATCCTGTCTATGGCCTTAGTCTTTGTATAGAATAAATTTGTAGATGCATTGAGTCCCAGATCAATCACATTAAAATAACTGCTCCTCTGAGCAGATATAGATATTTGTGGAAAAAAATTAAATGACAGTTTTAAGATAAAGGGAGTTGCAGGCCAGCAGAGATCATGGAGGCTAGTTAGTGCATCATCCTCGTTTTACAGAGGAGAAAATTGAGGCCCAAGGAGGCTAAGTGATTTTCCCCCAAATTGAATAAGTTTTCAAGAATCAGGCTTTGAACCCAGTTCTTCTTATACTAATGAGCAGAACTCTCTTTGCTTTGTTAATTTGTCCCCAGGTCACTGAGAAATTGGTTGAAATAGAATAAATTCTGGACAGCTGGTTGGTGCAGTGGATAGAATGCTGAGAGTCAGGAGACCTGAATTCAAATCTCATTTCAGACATTTAGGAGTTGTGTGACTTGGGCAAATCCTATTTGCCTCAGTTTGTAAAAATGAACTAGAAGAGGAAATGGCAAACCATTATAGTATCTTTGCCAAGAAAATCTCACATAGAGTCACAAAGAGTTAGAAATGACTGAACAACAGGGCAAGTTCTAAGTTAATATAAAAATTTTATAGAAGCAACATTTACTAAGGTTCATGATAATAGACTAAGTTAATTTTTCTCTAAAAAACAATCAGACCCTCCTAAAGATTTAGTTGGTCCCAAACACCATGGTTTAAACTTTTAAAATGACATCCTGGTCACCAAAACAAAGGTCAACATAGAAGTCAGACACATCTCAGACTCAACACATGCATATACCCTGTTGACCAGGAAGGGGACAGAAGGCAATTTCAGAGTCTGAAGAGGTTTACCCAACTGAATCAATGCTGTATCCTTGAAGAATGTCTTTTCCATTTTATTCTTTAACAAAATTTTTGTCAGTGTTATTATTATGTATTGCATTGTCTAGTAGCATCTCATTTTGTTTTAATTGTTTTCAGTTTCTGGCCTGGCATGAACCAACTGATCATTTTGAATCAAATTGGGCCCAGAAGATATGGCAAGTTTTCCTACATATTAGAGATGTCCAGAAATTAATTGGGTTGCCTCTGAAATTTTGTTGTTGTTGCTGTTCAGTGATGTCCAACTCTTGATGATCTCATTTGGGAGTGTTCTTGGCAAAAATGCTAAAATGGTTTGTCATTTCCTTCTGCAGCTCATTTTGCAGATGAGGAAACTGAGGCAAACAGTGAAATGGCTCACTGGGAGTCACATAGCTAATAAGTATCTGAGGCTGGATTTGAACTCAAGAAGATAAGTCTTCCTGACTCTAGGCCCAGTGTTCTGTCAACGTACGATATATCTGATCTCTACAGAAGAGAAAACTAAGTCCAAGGAGGTTGGGAAAGAATTTCCTTATTATTCAAAGTGTTGAAGGTGAGACTGGATGAGATGTATAAGGTATTCATCTTTCTGATCTTCTCTGGTCCTTCAAGTTCTAAATCTATGATCCTATCTATAGCACTCTTTCTATCTTGTCTCAATCTGTCTATTTGTCTGTCTGAATGTCTATCTGTCTTTCTACTTATCTGTTTTTCTATTTATCTATCATCTGTCTATTTATGTCTGTCTCTCTAGTTATCTATCTCTTTGCCTCTCTCTCTCTCTCTCTCTCTCTCTCTCTCTCTCTCTCTCTCTCTCTCTCTTCTCTTTCTCTGATAACTATATACATATAGTTATGTTGCATAATATCTGAAAGATTTTTATATACTCCTATAGAGGCTGAACAAATGGCCTCTGAAGCATCTTCTAGCTTCTAGCTTTGATGTTCAATGAGTCAGTGATATACATAGCTAACTTTCTATATATCAATTTAAAATCAATCAAAAAATCATGCATTTAGAAATGGAAGGAATCTTGGAGGCCTTTAAATCCAATCCCCTTCCTTTATATTGGAGAAAACAGAGACCCAGAGAGATTAAGTGACTTGACCAGAACCATACATCTAATAAATGACTGAGACAGGATTTGAATAATTAACATTTGTATAGTGCTTTAAGTTTTATAAAATGGTTTACATATATTAATCTTATTTCATCCTCAAAACAATCCTGAGACATAGATGCTATTATTAAATACATTTTACAAATGAAAAAAACTGAGGCAGACTGAAGTTAAGTGACTTGATATCTACTGTGTGTCTGAGAATCATTTAGATTCAGTCTTTCTGACTTCAAATCCAGTTCTCTACTAATTATTCTCTAACAATATGTTATAATGGAGCAAATACAGGATTTTGAGTCAGAGAATCTGGTTTCAAACTTTGTTCTATTTACTACCAGTATGTATCCAGATATATTACTAAATATTTGAGCCTCAATTTTTTCACCTTCAAAATGAGGGATTTAGATTAAACCTATGGATTCCTTTTATATTCTAAATGCATAGTCCTATCTATATCATTTTAGGCTATGCCTCTGAAAGATTTCTATATGTTCAGCACCTTGAATCAATATACTGTATATAGTAAGTTTTATTTTGATCTGAATTATTCTAATTACTACCACCATTCAATACCTTTGTCTTTGTGTTATTGCTTAGTTGTTTTTCTGTCTTGTCTGACTCTGTATGACCTTTTTTGAGGTTTTCTTGGCAGAAACACTGGAGTGATTTGCCATTTCCTTTTCTAGCTCATTTTTTCCGATGAGGAAACTGAGGCAAACAGGGTTAAGTGATTTGCTCAGCATCACACAATAATCTGTATAAATATCTGAGAATTGAACTTAGAAAACAATGAGTCTTCCTGACTCCAGCCCCAATATTTTATTTACTGCACCAGCTAGCTGTCCTATTACCTGTGTAAGTAAAAAACAAGAGTTTATTGAGCCCAAAGGTTACCATGTACCAAATATGACTATATCCAGCAGTTATACTTTTTTAGAATAAAGGATGTAAAGTATATAAACTCAATTTTGTAGCTACATTGGGGGGCCACCTGTGATATCCAAGGAATCATAGGTAATCAGGATTCTCCTCCATCCTGCAATAATCCCTCCTTGATGTTATAATTACTGAAAATCAGCTTTTGAAAATCTCTCCTATTATCAAAAGAATTTAACCCCCATTGGAATGAGATGTCTGCTAGGAAGAACATTTTCAGTCTTATCATTTAAGCAAACATTTATTAAACACCTGCAATGTATCAGGCACTGACTGAGCTGGGCTTTGGGACAACAATGATAAAATGGTCCTTGTCTTTAAGGAGCTTGCATTCTTTTTTGTGGGAACAATACTTAAAGAAAAAAACTAAATGTAAACTTTATATAAAGTAATTCCTAGGGAGAGATCATCACAAGCTACCTGAAAGAGGTAAGAACTGAGCTGTTTTGAAGGAGCAAGGCAGAGGCAAAGAAGTGCCGCATTCCAGATATGATGGTTTACACCTATGCAAAGGGCAGACAGAATGTCATGAATGGATTTGAGGGAATAAATAAGCCAGTTAGTTGAAAACTCAGACTATGTAGAGGAGAATAATGTAAATAAACCCTGAAAATCTAGATTGAAACCAAATTGTGAAGTACTTTGAAAACTAAAGTATTAGCTCTGGAGTCAGGAGCGCCTGAGTTCAAATCTGACATCAGACAGTTGGATGATCTTAAGGAAGACATCCTCTAGCTGTAAAAGAGGAATAATGGTAGTACCTACCTCCCAGAGTTGTTATGAATATCAAATTGAGATAATATTTATAAAGTACTTTTCACATCTTAAAGCACTTTGTGATTGTTAATTAATATTATTAATCCTTTAAAGGCAGGAGTCACTACAGCTTCTTGAGCAGGGAAATGTTATGTTCAAATTTTTGCTTTAAGAATGGAGGGGGGAAGGGAGCACAGAAAAAAAAATGGAGGAGTAAAGGCAAGGACTTGCCTGAGATCTCCCAAATGTCCCTCCAAATATCTTGAAAATGATTCTTCAAAATGAATTCTGGAGTAGCAGAAGACAAATTTCCAGAACAGAACAGAAACATTTTTCCAGTCCAAGATAACTTAGAAAGTCAGCAGAAAAAGTCTATCTCGCTAGAGTGAGAGTGGAACACAGTCTAGCTTAGGCTATACCAGTGTAGGCTATACCTGGCAAGGCAATTGTAGGCCTTGGTGAAAACTGAATAAGCAAATCAGTGATGGCTTCCAGAGCTCTCAGCTCTCAGATGATAAGGGTATTAGACAACTGTTATCAAGGAGTTCTGAAAACAGTTGTGTGAAAAACCTGCAGCTTGAGACATGCTCCCTCCTCCTACCTTAACATCAAGATAAAAGTCAAGAAATAAGATGGAAAAAATGAGCAAAGAACACCAGAAAACAACAACAACAACAACCAAAAACTTGATCATAGAAGGGGGAGATCAAAACACAAACTCTGAGAAGATACCAAAGCTAAAACAAGTACATTACATTAAACTCTGCCCCTACTCCCACTCCCCCACCAAATATGAATTTGCCTCAAGCCTAAAAAGAAATTGTTGGAAGAGCTCAAAAATGATTTCAACAATCAAATAGGAGAAGTAGAGGAAAAAATGGAAAAAGAAATGAATGTAAGAAAACCATCCAAAAAAGAATAAACAGTTTGGTAAAGGAGACACAAAAATTACTGAATAACCTATATAATAGAATAGGTCAAAAGGTGAAATAGAAAGAGAACTCCTTAAAAAACAGAATTGGCCAAATGGAAAATGATGTCCAAAAATTCACTGAAGAAAAGAATTCCGTATACAGTCAAATTGGCCAAATGGAAAAGGAGATACAAAAGCTAGAAAAGTAATTCCTTAAAAATTAGAATTGGGTAAGTGAAAGCTATGACTCCATGAAACACCAGGAAGAATAAAAATCAAAAGAATGAAAAAAATTTTTTAAAAATGTGAAATATCTCATTGGAAAAACAACTGACCAGAAAAATAGGTCTAGGAGAGGCAATTTAAGAATTATTGGACTACCTAAAAGCCATAATCAAGAAAAAAACTTAGACATCATATTTCCATAAATTATCAAAGAAAACTGCCCTATATCCTAGAACAAGAGGATATAAATAAAAATTGAAAGAATCTACCAATCATCTCATGAAAGAGATCCTAAAATGAAAACTCCCGGAAATATTATAACTAAATTCCAGAACTTCTAGATTAAGAGAAAATAGTGCAAGCAACCAGACAGAAACAATTCAAATATTAGGGAGACACAATCAGGATAACACAAAATTTAGTAGCTTCTATGTTAAAGAATCAAATGGCTTGGAGTGATATTCCAGAAGGCTAAGGGGCTAGGATTACAAATAAGAATTACCTACTCAGCAAAGCTGAGTTTAATTCTTCAGGGTGGAAAGTGACTATTTAATGAAATGGAGGAGTATCAAGAATTTCTGATGAAACGAGTTGAGTAGAAAATTTCACATTCAAATACGAGACTCAAGAGAAATATTAAAAAATAAACAGGAAGAAAAATCAAAAAAATTCATAAAGTTAAACTGTATAAAGTCCTATATGGGAAGATGATACTTGTAACTCCTAAGCACTTTATCACTATTAGGCAATTAGAAGGAGTGTACATAATCAGATGGCACATGTATGAATTGACTATGATATGGGATGAAATAAAAAATAAAATTGAGGGGTGAGAAAAAAGGAACAATTGGGAGAAGGGGCAAAGGAGAGTTTAAATATAGGAATCATTTCATATAAAAGAGTATTTACAAAGCAGGGGAAAATTGGGGTGGGGGAGTGACAGACAATCCTTGAATCTTAACTCTCATTAGAATTGGCTGAAATAGGGAATAATGTATACGCTCAGTTAACTATAGAAATCTACCTTACAGAGAAAAGAAGAGAAAGAGGAGAAGAAAAGTGGAGGAGGGCACTAATAGAAGTGAACTGATCCAATCATTCTGTAGAGCAATTTGGAATTATACCCAAAACGTTGTTAAACTGTGTATATTCTTTGACCCAGCAATACCACTACTAGATCTATATCCCAAAGAGATTTTTTTAAAGGAACTATACTAATATATACAAAATTATTTTTAGCAGCTCTCTCGCTCTCTTTTTCTCCCTTCCTCTCTCCCTCCCTCTCTTTTTCAGTTTCGTTTCCTCTCTCCTCCTCCTCCTCCTCTTCCTCCTCCTCCTCCTCCTCTTCCTCCTCCTCCTCTTCTTCTTCCTTCTTCTCCTCCTTCTCCTCCTCTTTCTCCTCCTTCTCCTTCTTCTTCTTCTTCTTCTTCTTCTTCTTCTTCTCTTCTCTTCTTCTTCTTCTTCTTCTTCTTCTCTTTCTTCTTCTCTTTCTTCTTCTTCTTCTTCTTCTTCTTCTTCTTCTTCTTCTTCTCTTCTTCTTCTCTTTCTTCTTCTTTTCTTCTTCTTCTTCTTTCTTCTTCTTCTTCTTCTTCTTCTTCTTCTTCTTCTCCTTCTCTTTCTCCTCCTTCTCCTCCTCCTCCTCCTTCTTCTTCTCTTTCTCTCTTCTCTCTCTCTCTGTTTCTCTCTCTCTGTTTCTCTCTCTCTCTCTCTCTCTCTCTCTCTCTCTCTCTCTCTCTCTCTCTCTCTGTTTATTTCTCTCTCTCTGCCAAAGAACTGGAAATCAAGGGGATGCTCATAAGTAAGGGAATAGCTGGACAAGTTGTAGTATACGATTGTGATGGAATAATATTATGCTACAAAAAAATGACAAGCTGGATGACTGAGAAAAAACCTGGAAAGACTTATATGAACTGATGCAAAGTGAACTGAGCAGAATCAGGAGAACATTGTACACAGTAACAATACTGTATGATGATCAATTGTAAATGACTTAACTATGCTTAGCAATACAAGATCCAAGATAATTTTGAAAGATTCATTATGAAAGAGGCTATCCATCTTCAAAGAAAGAATTAATGGAATCTAAATGCAGACTGAAGCACTTTTTTCCCCCTTGGGGTTTTTTGGGTCTGTGTTTTCTTTCACAATATGACTTATTTGGAAATAAGTTAAACATGACTGGATATGTATAATATATCAAGTTGCTTGCTATCTCAGGGAGGAGGAAGAAAAGTAAGGGAAAGAGAGAATTTGAAACATAAAATTTAAAAATGAATATTAAATTATTTTTATATGTAATTGGAAAAAAATGTAAACCATTAAATAAATTTAAAAGGGAAAAGAATTATCAAAGACAAAGGGGAAAGAATCACATATCTAAAAAATATTCACAGTAGGATTTTTTTTTTTTTTAGTCACAGCCAAGAGCTGGAACAAATTAGGTATTGATCATTTGGAAAATGGTTGAAAAAAAACTGCAGTATATGAATATAATGGAATGTCATTTTCTTATAAGAAATGACAAATATGGATAATTTACAGAAATTTAGAAAAACTTGTATAAAATGACAAAAAATAAAATAAGTAGAACCAAGGAAACAGTTACATCATGACCACTTTATTAATATAATAATACTTTATTTTTTGATATTTTGATAGGTTAGAGGTACAGAATGAAACTCACATTTTTGGATGTGGTCAGACTATTGATTTATTTTATTTCACCATATTTATTAGGAAAGACAGCTTTTATTTGGAGGAGAAAGGTTAATGGCTAATAATATCAATATTAAAAAAGAAAGCATCAATAAATTTTTTAAATACACAAAAAATAAAAAAGGCATTGAAAAGGTGACATAAAGAAAGAGCATTTTGTTACAACCTTGTTAAATTTAATAAACAGTTAAATAAAAAGTAGAGTCTAGTTAACAGTTGTATAAACAATCCTGTATTCTGTTCTTTGTGTAGTAAAATGTTCACATTTGTTCATTATTGTTAAGTTCATAATTAAAATGAACATTTAAAAAAAGAAAAAAGAAAATTTCTGGAAAAAGAGCCAATTTAGTAAAATTCATCAAAAGGCACATTCACAGGACAAACTGGAATCTTTCCTATTGTGTCTTATCTCTCTGCAGTATCTTTCTTTGGTCCTTTCTTCTATCTAGATTTTCAAGACACTATTCCATTTTGGTCACTTTCCTGTCTGATTCCTTTTCAGTCTCCATAGCTGGACCTTCACCCAGATCACACTCACTAATGGTGGATGCATTGTAGGGCTCTAACAAGGACTGTCTTTTGTCTTTCTTCCAGATTCATAGTAGGTCTTTCATAAATGCTTGTTGACTGACAATATGTGTGGCTGTATATTCAGACTCTGATCTAGGTCTTTTTCTTTTCTTTTTTTCTTCTACACTCTCTATTTAATCACATCAAATCCTGTGAATTGAATTATTGATCCTATAAGAAGATTCCCAGATCCAAATATCCAGCTTTTATATCTATCCTGTGCTACAATACAGGATGTCAATCTGCTTGTTGAACATGTCCATATTACCCCTAGTCTTCTCCATTTCAGTATGTCTAAAACAGAATTGGACATCTTTCCTCCAAAACCCACCCCTACTCCTTAATTTATTTTGAAACTATTACTATTATGGTCACCTAGGTTCATAACTTACAAGTCATACATCATTCTGCAATCTCTCCCAACCTCTTTTGTACAATTGATTGCCAAAATCTTTTGCATTTATTACCTCTTTCCCTATTCATACTACAACCACCTTAGTCAATCACCTCATCACCTTTAGATTGAATTGTTTCAATCAATTTTTCCCTTCTCTGCTGCCATCTTCCACAGTTGCTAAAATTGATATCCCTTAAGCACAGACCTAGCTTGCTTTTTTTCTTGCTATTCAAGTTTTAGTGCAATGCAACAAAGGACATTTAAAGCCTTTCACATGCTGGCTTCAGTCTATCTTGACAAGAATTCTTACTACATGTTACTGCTCTGTTCACACTTTAATAACAACAACAATGGGCAATAACATCTTAAGTTTTACAAAGTACTGTATGTATATTATCCCATTTTATATCCACAAAACCATTTGAGGTGTTAGTATTATCCACATTTTATAAATGAAGAAAACTAGGTTGCAAAGGGTTTTAAAAGATTTGTCTAGGGTCACATAACTATTGCATGCTAAGACATGATTTGAACTGGAGTCTTTTCTGACTACAAGTCCAATACTCCTAACCACAAGAGATATAGCTCCTCCATCACATTCCTCTCCTAGACAATCTAGCTCCTTCCAAATAGCAGCTTAAGTTCAACCTCCTTGAAATGATCTTTCTTGATTCCTTTAAAGATTTCAAAGGCAGCTCACCAATTCTGTTCTCTCTTCACCAGGAAAAATAGTATTACTCCTGAAAGATGTTTTGCAATCTAAGTTATTGATTTCTAAAACGGGGAGTAGTTTATTAAAATTATTTTAGGTTAGTGGTCTGGTCTGGAGATCAATGCTAATTTCCATGGTAAGTTCAAGTTACTTGTAACTTAAAAGCCTATGTTTTTTTTTTCTTTTTCCATCTTTCAATGCTAATGCTGAAATGGTTGAATATCATATGATCAAGATTCTCCAGAAAGCACTGAAGCCAGGATCTAACTCACCGGTGCACTGCCAGCTGTCTTCAAAATAGCCTCCTCTTCTCAGTTCCTCTAGGCAATGTTTGATCAACAAAAACACAACAGTTCTTGGTTCCAATAGCAAAGTTCACAAAGAGAAAGCAACAATAACTTAAGAACTGGACCTTCAGGTCTAATTTGACTCAATGTGTTAGGAATTTGTACTCATCTAATGGGACTTTTCAGCGCCCAGGAAGGTAAGGCCAAGTGGAGAAGTAATAGCCTATGGATATTATCTGTTTGACTAGCTTGTAGAAAATGAAATAAACAGAGCCAAAAGAATATGTCCAATGTACCACAAATGCCCAATACTATAAGGTAAATGAACAGATTCTAACTCTGAATCATTGAAAACCAATAAAGGCCTCAGAGAACTGATGATGAAATATATTACCTTCTTCATGGTGACACAACCTCATAAACATACCTTGGATGAAATATTTTTGCTTAATTATTTTTTTTAAACAAAAAAGGATTCACTTCTAGAAATAATCAAGCTATGAAGATGTAAATATATATAATAATTTATTAAACATCTTTTATGTTGCCAGACATTGTAGTGAGTGCTGAGGATACAAAGACAAAAGTGAACCACCCCTGTCCTCAGGGAGCTTATATTCTAACATGAGAGAAAACATGCACATAAATAGATATATACGTAAGATACATAAAAAAAAAAAAAAAAACATGGTATTTTGGGAAAGGAATATACTAGTAGCTGTCCTGTTCCTGGGAAACCAGGAAAAAGTTTCTGAAATGTGGCATTTAAACTGAACAAGGAAAGAAGAGATTCTTAGAATGACGTGAATGAAGTGAATTTTAGGCATAGGGAAAGCTATGTATTTTCTCAGGTTTCTACTGATATCCTTCTCCAGTCAGTCTCTTACCTTACAGGGTTTTTTTTTTTCTTTTCCTTTTCTTTGAGAGGAAATTGGGGTCAAGTGATTTGTCCAGAATCACACAGCTAATAAGTGTGTAGTGTCTGAGGCTGGATTTGAATGCAGGTTCTCCTGATTCCAGGGACTATATTGTATCCATTGGGACATCTAGCTGCAACCTACATCCTTTTAATAGGTCTCTCAATCTCAAGACATTCCAGTCATGCTGATATGAGTAACCCTAAAGTTCAAGACTTGCCAATAGATTTTAATGACTGGAAGAAAGAATGAGGTTGATGATTTTGTATAACTGTCTCACTTAAATCCAATTCACACATAATTTAAGATATCATCCTATGTTATTAGTGGTCTTGTTCATAATGGAGGATGAACAACAATGACTTACCTTTTCAAATAACCTCTCATCTACTCTGCATAACTTTTGTGTACCTACTTTTTTATAAGTTGTTTCTCTCATTAGAATGCATGCTTCTTGAAGGCAGAAACTTTTATTTTTAACCTTTATTCTTGTCCCTATATTTAACATAGTTCCTGAACATATGGTTTGGGGCTTAATGAATATTTATTAACTGATGGGCTGGCTGCTAGAACCTCCTAAGCTGGGAATGTCTGTTGTCTAAAGACCAGCCTCGTTGGCAAAAGAAGCTCATCTCCAGAAGCAACTTGATTTTTGGGGAAATGAATTGGATTTGGAATAAAAATACTTGCATTCCATCTCTGCTCCACCATTACTGCCAGGATTACTTTGAGCACGTCGTTCTCCAGGCCTTCCTTTCCTCATTCATAAAGGCCCCGACAAGGTATTGAATTAGTTAAGTTCTAAGTTTTTCTAGCTCTATTATGCTAGGAAAGCTACTTTCCAGGTGATGGAGGTTCTTTTACTTTTTTTTTTTCCCCAAAGCTCAGCAACTCATGAATCTTTCTATCAAGGCATGAAAGGATGAAATCTGTGTCAACAGAGGGGATGCCAACATGGATGAAATCACCAATCCTTAAAATATCCAAGTGAGGATTCTCTCATGCATAGATTTCAACCTCTTCTGTTAGAAGATATATTTAAGGAGCTTTGGACTGGACCATCTGCCTTTCATTTGGAAGAAATATAATTTTTTGTTAGGAGATAGCAAATTTGCAGGCATAAACTAAAAGCTCTGACCAGCAGTAAAGTCCTAAGGTTATGCAGGGTCCTGGTATGATTTGACCACTGACCTCTACAACAGGTTAAAAACCATCTGGGAGTTAGGGCTGCCTTTGGCAATGACTGTCAAGTCTCTTCCTTCTGTGGGTGAGGCAGGGCAAATCTTTCTTTAAGAACAAAGCTTTCTCCACTTTACTTGGCTGGGAAAAAGAGAACACTGTGTAGACAGCTGTTCGAAATCTCTCCAGAGCACTCTGGAATGATCTCACTGCTCTGCTGTAGTTTGGACCAATTTATGGTTGGTGATCTCTGCCAGCTTGGATTTCTTTACCTTTTGTATTGTGTCTGTTGCTGCCTTTGTAAGCTGAGCATCTGTTAAAGGCACTGATCCTTCTGTTAGTGGTATAAATTAAAATGCATTTAGTTGCCTTTGGCCTCAAAAAATATGAGTGACCCTAAAGCAAACCAAACCACAGTCCTAAAAGACTAGAAAGCTAATTCAAAAGAAATGTAATCAACTTGGCTTTTCCTTTATAAAGCTAGGAAGAATGGTCATGACTTGCTACTTACTTTCTGACAAAAAAGTGATTAAATTAGAGTGCTGAATCCTCATTAGATATGTGTCCAATAAAAAAAAAATTGTTTTAATGAAGTATGCACATTTGATACAAAGATTTTTGTTTTATTTTTTTTTTCTTTTTTAATGTTGGGGAGGGATTGGTAACAAGAGAACATTGATTTTTTTGTTAATTAAAATTTTTAATTTAAAAAAACCGAACGGTTAGTTAGAAAATAGAATGGAAATCACTGTCAAATTGAAAAGGACAGTGGGGCGGGGGAGAGTGGATTTGAACTTTTGGCCAAACTTCAAAAATCCTTTAGTAACTAGGTGATAGACATTGAAGGCCTACATGCTTCACTGGTATCCATTTAATGTCCTAAGATTAAGAGGATGACCTCAAGTCATGTGTGACCTCAGTGTGGATTAATTGCACAAGAATAGCATAATAAGGCAGCTTGAAATATATACCATTAGGAGGCATACTATTGGGGAGGCAGCTTGGTGTGAGCAGCATTTGGGAGAGGGAATTTTAGGGGGAGGAGGCTAGCCATTGAATCATTCTATTACCCTATTCAAAATATGTTTGAAAAAAAGGTAATATTGTGCACCAAGAAAGTTCTTTTTTCTGACTTCTTTATTCTTAGCAATATATTAGCACATCTGGAAGCAATGACTCAAGTTTGACCAGGAGTTTACTGCTTCTCCCAAATGTGCCCACTTCATGGGATCAGGAAGCCTGTGAAGCAATCAATTCAGCTTTGGGTGGCAGGGAGGGTCTGTTATGGGGAGGAAGAGGTTCTTTTGGCTTAAGGAAAGTGTCCAGTAGAGACCACAAAAGAGGGTGCAATCCTTTTGATTTGCCTACCTTCCACCATTGCTATCTACTTATTTCCACCCAACTTAAAACAGCTCAAGCAACCTTACCCCACCCAAGTTCCTTTTTGCAGTACAGAACATAACTCTACCTAGCTGAAAGGGGTAGAGGGGAGTAAACCTACCAACATAGGCCTGAAAATGGGGGGGGGGCTACTCTGAAATGAATTTACAAGGAGAAAGGCACCTAATTTAAAATTGGTTTTGTAGCCATTTCCATAATTAGCTAGAAAAATCAACCCTGGTGAAGGAATTTTTTTTTGTTTAACAGTGCCTTATTTAGTGGAAATACAATAATTCAAAACAATTTCATTAAAGTAATTATATTTTAATAAATATGGTTGGTATTATGTATGGCACTTCATTCCATAATAGAACCTGTGGCAATTAGCTATAGAAAAATGAATGGATCAGAGGTGATTGCTGTGTTTGTATACAATGCATTTATTACAATGGTAACAAATAATATATTAATCTTTCTCTAAGCATTCACCAACAGAGAAGTATTCTTCACCTCAAAGTCACTTCTATGAAATTACTCTAAGAAAACAAAATAAGATGCCAGAAGTTTTGCATTTCGTGCTATGTGATTTATAGCATGAATTAAACTCCATTTTGTGATTAAAAGTATAATTATACCTCCATCTCTGCATGTCACAATATTGAATTGCTTGGCTCATGGCTGATCTCTCCGAGTCCAACATCCACTACATGGGCTTTACTACTTCTGGGCTAGGTTTCCTGGAAATTTTATTCACAGTTCACCTGCCTGTCTGCTCTGGGCCTGAGGAACTACAAAAGGTTTACTTCTTCCCTTTCTGGAAAACAAACTGAAATAGTGACCCAAGACCCTGTGGTCTCCCTGGAGTGAAATCGAATTGCCAGAAAGAGCATGTCAAGAAAGGAAACTCTTAACCAGTCTCCCTTGCAAAGGGGGGAAAAATTAAATCAATTGATCTTTTCTAAATGGCAGACAAAACTGAATAATTTAAGTCTAATAGAGTGGTGAGAATCTAATCTAATTCATCTTTCTTCTCCCAACAAAAATTAAATATGATAATGAAATTTTACCAGCATCTGCAAAGGTTCTTACTAACTTGTTTTGAGTCTTTAATCTAGGGGTCAGCAAACTGTGGCCAGAGGGCCAAATTCTGAAACTGCTTGTTTTTGTACAGGATGCTGTTTGCTGCCTGAGTCTGCTGAAATCTATCATCAAGTATTCATGTAGTATCTACCGTGTGCCCAGAGAACGTGTTAATTAAGCATTGTGGAAAAAAATAAAGTGTCATGGTGTCAGCATTAAAAAAAATAAAAAGGTAAATTAATGGTGAGGCTTCTAAGAGAAAAGAGTTACAAAACACATTTGAGTTGAAATATAAATTGAAGTGTGGCTCTGACCATAGTTCTTGGGTTAAAAGAAAATTTGGAAGTTATCTGGTCTATTCTCCTAATTTTACAGATGAGGTTCAGACAAGATTCCATGGGTTGTGGATAGAGGGAACATTTGACTCTAAATTCAGAGGTTTTTCACTGTTACTAAGCTGCCTCTTGCATGTGGGCCAGAGTAGTTCAGTTTTTAATGTGATAGTCTCAGAAAGCAGATTCAAGTATTTAGAATAGTGGAGGACTCAGAACTGGAAGAGCTATTAGATATCTTCTTCAATTTACAGATGAGAAATGAAATAATTTGCTCGACTATATAGGTAGTAAATAATAGCATTGGGATTCAAACCATTTCTCTTCCTCTGTCACCAACTATTCGGTTCATTTTGAGTCCATCATCATCATCATCATCATTTTTTTCTCCCTCTCCTTTCCTAAAAGTTCATCATCAAGAAATTCATTTTCATAATGTTTACTTTCACTTTGGTACTCATACCTCATCAATGCCTTCAGTTGCTTTTGCCTGTCTAATTTGTGGACTAAAAATTGGAGCAAAAACAACCTTCTTCAATAGCCTCCCTTTTTCAGAGTACTCCGAAACCCAGCCATCTCTTCATTTACCATCAGCTGCTTTGCTTAGTTTTGACTCCATAATCATCATTCTCTTCACCCTCACCCCCCAGGAAATTCATTATCTTGCAATTTGCTTCAAATTTGATACTTATATCTTATCAGTACTCTGTAGCTTCTGAGTATCTAATTTGCAGGCTAGCGACTGAAGCAAAAACCAAACAAAAAAAAAAAAAACAAACAAAAAACAACTTCTCTGATAGCTTCCATTGATAGAGGACTCCAAATCTCAGTAATTTTTTGTTTTGCCACCAGCTATTCTGCTTATTTTTAAATCCACTACCACCATCCCAGAATAATATCGGGGCCACCCCCTTTTTAGTTTCCTTTTCTGTATTATCTTCCCGCATTTGATTGAGAGCTCCTTAAAACTAGGGACTGTCTTTATGTTTTCCCAGTCCATAGCACACTGTCTGATAGCAAGTATTTAATAAATATTGTATCATGTAAACACATATTATATAAATTCCTCCTAGTGGAGTCCTCAATCTGTGAGTTAAAAACAGAAAAGAGGATTTTCTAGGTATGTGCTCCTGGACAAATCACTTAAGTTTCCTGTGGCTCAGTTTCCTAATATATAAAATGGGATGTTACTAACATCTTAAATTACCTAAATACTTCACTAGGTTATTGTGAGGAAATATTTTGTAGACTCAAAGCTCTCTAGAACTTTTACTCCTAGCATTACAATCACTCTAGAAGATGAGAGTTATTTAAGCAGAGCCATCCCTAGAAGCACAAGAAATTGTGTCAATCATAGGTTGGCTTCTGCTGGGTTCTGACTCAGGGAAGTAGGCATTCAAGTGAAGAGGTACCTCCATCCTACCAAGTGGTGCTAAAATTAAACTGAGATTCTTCTTGGTGATGCAACTTAGGACAGCAAAAGGAGTATTCAACTTCTAATTAGAAGACCTGGATTCAAATCCTATCTCTGATATTAATTGATCCTATATCCACTGGCAAATAACAAGCTTTGTAAATCTCACTTTCCCCTTCTATCAAATGAAATAATACTTGCAGCAAGTTTCTTGAAGAGTTGTGTGAAATTCAAATAAAATAATATATGTAAAACATTTTTCTAATATTAAAACACTGAATAAATTTCCATTATTACATATGATCATTCCTTAATGTCATTTCCATCACCCTCATGAGAGCAAAGCAGATAACAATAAATATATTAACATTTATCTAGCCTTTTATACATATCAACCTTATGAGGTAGGTACTATTGTTATCCTTATTTTACATGATTTGCTCAGGATCACACAGGTAGTGTCTGAGGCAAGATTTGAACTCAGGTCTTCTTGACTCCTACCAAAGAGCACACTACAAACTATCCCCCTTTCCTCACCTCATTCTTTTTTTTTAATGATTTCAATATTTTCTCTATGAATCTGCCTTGTATGAAGATTTTAACCTGATTTTGTCTAGATAAAAATTCTGGGAGAGTCATAACATTTCCCATGCAGTAGAATTTGGTCCAGGGTGCTGTTTCCCCAGCCCACCCCAACCTCTCAAACCTCTGAGGAATGACCTTGCAGCCAGGTATTCTCAGAACACAACTGCAAACAATTCCTGCTTCTGAATTTACCTATTTATCCTTCTCTCTCTGGTGCCAGATAAACCTCTCTTTGGCCTAGGACTGCCTAGCAAGACCTTGGAACCATCATTCTCTCCACCAGTTCTTACTAGCATTAGGTATAGTGAAACAGAGTGAAGCTAGCCTCCCTTACAATCAGGAGGCCTACACATCTGGATTATTAGCATTGCAGACAAAGGCCAATCTCTGGGGCTCTGTGGTCAAAAGGTCAGCAGGTCTCCTAGGAGTGCTCCCTCTTTCCTCTCTTTCCTTATGGAGCATGAGCTAATAGCTTCCTTCTTAACCTCTGTGTTTATCAGGCATTCAGCAAGTTGAAGGCATTACCACAATCTATCCTTCCGCTGATGATAATGATCAGTCTTGTCCAAAGTTCCCTGTCAAGTAGAAATCAAGAAAAGAATTTCATTGGCAATCATGTACTTTATTTGCACTTTCCCATTTGGGAATCTGTCCCACTTGGTTTGGGAGGTCTGAGATAGGGAAGCTAGATACATCAATCAGTCTCTCTTTTTCAAGAGTCTCCTTGAAATATGAACTCTAAGGCCCCATTACCTAAAGATTTCATCTGTGGAGCCATTAGGACGATGTCTTTTCAGGGGCAGAATCCTGTGATAAAGAAGGCTCCACTAAGCTCTCTGGATAGGAAACAGCTCTGTAGTCCCTGGAAAGTTACATTAAATAGTTTGAGAACCAATGAGGAAAGAAGAAAAGATTTATTTTTAAAGAGAAAGGAATGACTTTTTACTCCTATACCAATATAATTTAAAATAATAGGAATCCACTTACTTAAAAAAAAAAAAAACAGTATCTGGAGTTCTGTTGTGTGTGTGTGTGTGTGTGTGTGTGTGTGTGTTAAGTCAGTGATTAATACTTGCTAGAAATATGCAGGTGGTTTGTAGCTATTTCACTTAAAAAGGCAGAATAGCAGTTTTTCCTCCCTTTCTTAATCAACACCCTTATTATCCTTAGCTTGTAAACTTGTATTTTCTTCTTTGTCATGCCGCATTTTTCCTTTCCCAGGATTTAGGGCTAGAAGGATTGTTAAAGAATATCTAGTGAGCAATCTAAACTTTTCATTTTACAGATAAAGAAATGGAGGCCTACAGAGATGCATTTGACTTGCCCAAAAATATAAGGTAGTAAGTGAAACAGTTAGATTTTAAACTTAGGTTCTAGAATTACATATCCAGTGTTCATTGCCTTACTCCCATATCTTCCTTCTCCATGGAAAGAACACTTGTACTAGAGAAAGGGGACCTGCATTTAACTTCCATCTCTGACACATTACTTGTATGATTTCATCTTCTTGTGTCTTAATTTCCTCATCTATAAAATGACTACATAGCTGCTGAAGTCCCTTACTACTTTATATTTATGTTTCCTTCTCTTCATTTTCATGCCCAACAAATTTTTTGTAATTCAACATTGTTCATGACCCAATTCAGTACATATGGGTGGGTAAGTATTAATTATATTTCTGAGTGATTTGCTGATAAACATTTGACCTAAGATTCCTATCCTCCCTATCTCCCTTTACCCTTTTCAGCTTTTATTTCTATTTCTTGTCAACTTAACCTTTTTATGTAAGAGTTTTTGAAAAAAAATCATCTTCTGTTCAGACTATATCACTTTTCCTGAATTTCTACACTGTTATTTTTTTCATCTTCCAAATAATGTAAAAACTTTATGTCATTTCTATTTTTTTTATTCTTTTTATCCTATGACATCCCCTTTCTCCAATATACATCTATGTTAGAGTTAACTCTCAAACTCTCAATTCATCTGTGGGAATAAAGAGCTACATAAAAAGCAAGAATAAACAAACTATGACTATAATTCAAATTTCAGCTCTCCTATCTAGAAGATGCTTGATAGGTTCTTGTTGAATTGGATTGTTCTCATTCCTCTTCTTTCATTGTTTAGGGATGGAGAGGAGGAGGCAAGAGATCTACTTTAGAAGCACCATCTATTAACTGGATAATAATAATTACCTACTACTCCTCATGAATAAACTCCAAATTAACAGGTAGAATCAAAGAATGGTGGTACTACTAAGGACAATAAAGGAGACACAGTAGAAGGAATTGTTGGGTTTAGACTCAGAGATCTTTGGTTAAATCCTGGCTCTGTTACTTGCCACCTGGATAACCTTGTGCAAATGGTTCTTGGGTCTCAGTTGTGCATCTGTTAATGATGGGGTTTGACTAGAGGACCTCTAAAGTCCCTTCTTGTTCTAACTCTAGCCCAATCCCTCAGTTCCCAGTTGAAGACACTGAAGACTCAGAAAGGGGAAATGACATACAGCTAAGAAGTGGCAGAACTCATACACTGACTCAAAATCCATCTCATTTTCTATATTTCCACAGTGCCTCTCACTTCCTTGCTTCTGAATAAGCTTTTCTGAACTTGGCCCTAGTTTTGCCCAGGTCATACTACATAAGCTTCAGCAGGAAGAAAAGAGTTAAAATCTATAGGGACTTCCATTGAAACTGCCTTTAAGGGGAAGCACAATGCAGGCCCTGGAGACTGGAGGTGTTTCTCTTGTGGATGATGCAGAACTCTCATTAAAGTCAACTGTGCTTATTTTGGTCCTGTTTGGACTCCCTCACAACCAGAGCACCCTAAGGAGTATACTTAAGGTCAAGTAAATGGCACGCTTTAAATCTGAAGTAAACAGGAAGAGCAAAGAGTTTGATACTTTAAGCAACTCAAAATTGAGGGTTGACTGATGCTTTTTTCTGTCTAATGGATGAAGCATTGCTCATACTATTATTATTTTAAATTGTGTTTGCAGATCTTCTCTTCCATCGAGGTTGTCATACCAAATGGAAGACATTACAAAAACCTACTAAGCTTCCAAATGAGGAAAGTACAAGCTGTAAGTAGTATCTGATATATGAACCATGGCTGCCAAAAGGAAACTAAAAACCTACCGGAAACCAATACAAACAAACAGCTTACAGAATGCCTGAAACACTTCCTAACTGGTGCCCTGCCCACAGGTACAAAGAATGAGTCCCAGAGGTGGGAATGCTTCTAGTGACAGCAAAGACCTTGTTGTGCTAGTTATAGAATCTAACAGCAGAATGCCCCAATGTAAAGAGCCCAGTAAGTCTAAATCCTGAGCATTAAGATAATTAATGGGATAAGACAGGCTACAATTTGTATTATTTTGTCCAAGAAATTAACTGGGAAATCTGAACAATATAGATTGGCTGTCTGCACTAATCAAATTCTTTGCCTCAAACAGTATCTGGTACATTTTAGGCATATAAATATGTATTGCATGTATAAATGAATGAAATTTACTACATAGTTGCCTAAAGTTGTTTCACTCTTTGTACATATAGATAAAATGATATAAAAAAATACAATGTTACTCCATCAGACAAGGACTGAACTGGCATGAGGTACGATCATTGGATTACTGGGTCATAGAATTACAGATGGAAAGAAATTTACACATCATCAACTGTATTTCCCTCTTTTTATAGGTGAAAGAAATTAAGCCAAGAAATGGGAATATCTTGGCCAAGGTCACATAGACAGTGTCAAAACTAATCTGACCTCCTGGGATCTTCTGGGGAGTCAGTATTCAAATAATAGAGGGAAAATATTCCTTAAGTTTTCTCCAGAAAGGAAAACTCTCCCAGCCAGAAACAGTTCTAATATCATGAGTTTCATAATAGAAGGAAGAGAGATAAGAACAGTATATGCATGAATGATAGACTCATGAGTTGTTTTTCTTTGTTTTAACATGGGATCTGAACTTCATTCTTAAAACTCTCTAGCAGTTGTACTAAATCTGAATTTAAAAAAATTCAATAACTATTCATTTAATATCTAATTTATTCTAGGCACTGTTAATTGTTAGTTATACAAAGACAAAAGTAAAATAAGCTTTGTCCTGCAAGGAGCTTACATTCAATTGGGGAAAAATGAAAAATTTCTCACTCCCATCTAGTAATCCCATCATTTCATTAAGGCTTAGTTCAACTTCCACTGTTCTTCTGCAACTAAGCCCACTTCACAATAATATATCCTTAACCCAGATTTCTGTAGTTCTCACAATTTGAACTATATAGCCTATCACTTGTTCATATGTTACCATGCACTTGTTAACTGTTTTCTCATGTCTTTTCTATGTCTTCTAATTGCATCATAAGGACTTTACAATTCAGGGCCCTGTCTCCTTCTTTAGTATTCCCAGAAGTACCAAGCACAGTCCTGGAAACATCAATAGTATTCAATAAATATGATTGATTTGCTGTTTAGGAGAGTTTGGGATGTGTGGTCCCTTGTTACATCTACATCATACTTCTTCCACATTTTCACTCAGCATATGTACTTTGAGGTCAAGTTACTACATAGGGCACTCCTGTTCATATTAAATTTTCCCTGTTGTTTCTTGGTGGGCTTAAATTATTCTTCATTTAATCCATATAGTCAGTTTCCAGACTATGAATTATATCTAAAGAATGCTACTGACTAAAAAGTGTGTGTATGTGTGTGGGGAAAGTTGTAAAATGTTTCCTATTTCATTTATAAAAACTCATTTCCCTTTTGCCATGGACATCTGAGACCTCCATATAGGGCATTGTATATGTAAAAAAAAATTACTCTAAAATCCTTCTTTTCAAGGGATATGAACATTAATACTGAGACCCTCAGGTCCCACAGAATTCCCATGAGAAACTTACCATTCATTATCTAATTAATGTTGAGAACTCATCAATTATATGACAAAATACAACTTGTGGAGCATTTTCATTGTAGAAGGAGCATAACAATAATATTTTTTCTAATTATAACAATGATTACATCCTAAGAGACACTCTGCAGTAACAAAGCTCAAATACTTTTAGATGTTTCAAAGAAAAAGCATTATTTTTTACAATTAGTTTTAATTACATAAATGCAAGGAATAAAGATTATTAAATAGGTTTACAATGACCTACAATAGTTATATTTGTCAGTTGCCCAACTCATTTTTAAATAGGTTTGAAAAGGGATTCCCCCTCTAGCTTTTTTACTGAAATAAATTCTTTCTTTTTGTCAACAGAACTTTTTTTTTCCCAATAGCCTAAATCAGAGCAGGTCCCTTGCATGCTAGATGTGCTGGTGTTGGAAAAGACAAGTCTTTGGTGCATTTTCTTTAAGTTTTATTGATACTTTTTGTTTTTACAACATAGCCCTTTTCCAATATGACCCTAATATTAAACATTTTTTGTAACAAAGAAAAACATTTAAGCAAAACCAATTGACACAATTGTTTGACAGTGCATATAACATTCTACACCCCTTGTTTCCCACTTTCCTAGAAAGAAGGAATTGACTTTTCCTATCTGTTTTCTTGGACCAGGATTGACCCTTACAGCTAATGAGAGTTTGGATGCTTTTCAGAAATATAATTTTTAAAGACAGCATTTTCAAAAAATAAATTTTCAGTTCCAATAATCAAATTATCAAAGAAAGTTCTGAATGACTTTGTGAAGAAAATATTGAGCTTGGAATTAATAAGCCCTGAGTTCAGATTCTGATATTTGCCAGATGTGTGACCTTGGGCAAAATCCCATTCTCACTGAGCCAGGGGAATCCCTGACATTTTTTTTTTACCAAGTTACAGATTCTGGTGTTTCTGGCTTGGTAGAAGGAATTCTCTATTCTGACTACATCACCAAACCTTTACATATTTGCTTAGGACTTAAGAAGTATTCAGAAATTTTTGTTTCATTTTGTTTTGTTTACTTTAGAATTGTTTTTGGTGGTATATAACAGTCCTATTCAGAGGCCTTTTCTAATAATGACTCTATACATCAAAAGCATTAAGTCAACTAATTATGAATTCAATTCAGAATTCAAACTGAAGGAAAAAAAAACACAATAAAAACCAACCCACCATGATTAGCTCACCAAAAATCAAACTTCCCCAAACTCATCTTATCTGTCTCAAATCCACTGACACATACTTAGTCAGATAACAAATACCTTCTTCTTTAAGAGAGAACTCTAAATTGGATTTATAGTTTACAATCCAAGTAAACACAAAAGACTGCCAAATCTGCTTTTAAAAATCCCAGGGATTTCATAAATTTTCATCATATGCACATTTACCACTATCACTACTACTACCCTTCCCCCTACTTGTTCCCACCCCCTATCCCCCAAAAAAGGAGGGAGAGAGGTCTACTCTGAGAAAGTATTACACAGGTAAAAGGTACTAGACTTTGAGGAGAACTTTTGAGGAGACTTTTTTTGAGATGACGATTTTAAAAAATTAACAGTTACCAAGCCATAAGAAATACCTAGGATAAATTCAGCACATTGTGAAAAATTAAGAGAAATAATCACAAGAGAGAAGTTAGAAGGGGGAAAAGGGCTTGAACGGGGAAATGGTTTTTAAAAAAAGATTATTTGAAGATAGCTTTGGTTGGCATAAAGACAAAAGAATGAAAGGATTTTGCTGCTTACATGATGATGAGGATTGGGACATCAGTGTGTGTAAACTGGGGCTGTGAACAGAAGGTTAGTATAGGAAGGAAACAGAGACAACTCAGACAGATGGCCTCAATTTAAAAAGAAAGACAAATGATACATTTACAAGTTCTCTGAGTAGAAGAATAGCTATGGTATTAATTTTTAATAAATATAGATGACATAGTAAATTATAAATGACATAATTTTGCTGAAAATTTAAACATCCTTCATATAAAAAGACTTGAACTTAAGAGTATTGTATTTTTTTTCCTGATCTGATATTTGGGATTTTGGAATTATACCCTATTTTTCTAGCATCTTATTCCTGCAAAACATCTGAGGAACTTCCTAAGAGATGCAGCAATCCCCAAAATATCTTAAGCCCACTTTGAATGACCCTTGCATGTCATCAGTGAAAGTCAGCTTATACAGACTGCTCTTATGGTAGTTTCCAGTTAGATCCCAGTACCCAACACTAAAGAAAATAGCTTATTCCTAGGGCTGAGTATCACCCCCTTGAAAAGAAGTGATAGAAAAATTTGACATTTTATGTTTTTAAGGTAGTAGAGAGTTAACTGTCCTTGGAGTCAAGAAAACCTGTGTTAAAGTATATATTGACTGTGTGACTCTGAACAAGTCCTTTAATCTTTCTCAGTGCAATCCCAAACAACTTTCTAAGACCATAAATTGAAGATCAATTCTCCATCTTTTTCTTTTGTTAATAGCAAAGTTAAACACTTTCAAGAAGGGTCTTTCCTCCTATTCACAATTTCTCCATAGTTTAATAAGAATCATTACTAATGTCTAAGATGACAAATCAGTAATACTGAAATAAGTACCTTCCCCACCCTCCACATTAAAAAAGTTTTCTGGGTTCTGTAAGGCAGCCTTAGTATGTATTTTCAGAGGAGACAGGAGGCTCTGTCTAAATAAGATTTTGAAGTGTTTCTATGACCTTCTCTAATCCCCAGTGACCCTGAGAGCAAAGTTACAGCCGGTGGCTGGAATGCCAAATCTAGATATGAAGTTATTTCCTCTCCTGTCTTTTTCCCTCTCCCCTCTCCCTTCTCCTTTCTCCCTTCCTCTCCTCCTATCCCTTCTTCCACCTCTCCTCACTCTTCTTCCTTCTCTCCTCTTTCCTCTCCCATATCCTCTCTCTCTTTTTCTTTCTGCTTCCTCCCCTTCCTTCCCTCTCCCCTCTCTCTTACATTCCTTTTAAACCCAAACTCCTTCAGTTCCAGATATCTGTGTCATGGATCCCTATGGTGACACATTACATTGCCTCACATCCTGTTACCTTAATTTATCTGCCAAATCCTACTGTCTGATCATAGAATAGCATCATCATTGGAATGTCAAGTAATGCCAAGGATTACCAAAAGTGCCTTGGACTTCCTAGTCCCTGGAAGCAGGATGCTGAAGATGCTGAATATTTGAGGAAAGAAACTATGGGTTAGTGAGGGTTGGGATAACAAAAATACAAGCTAGTTTATTTCATTGACTTTGGAAGATTGGGCTGTGTGCTTCATAGAAACATATAGCAAATCAATGTCTCTGTCTGGATTTCCAGTCTTCTGCAGACCCTGTCACTACTGAAGAAACTATATACTGCTGCTTTATGCTTTAGAAGGTTTACTTGAAATATTACAATATTTTCTCTTACACCCACCTCTGAGTTGTTTTTCAAGTGTAGTTGGCTGCAGAGTTTCAGGGAAATGCATTTGACAACTTAGATTTGCATACAAGTATATATTTACAGTTGGAGAGAAATTTGGGCCAGAGCTTTAAAAAATGATCTCTGGGCCAAGCAGGAAAAATGTGTTATTGTGGGCTAGAAGCCTGAAGTTCTGAGTGCTAGTATTGGTCTCTCTGTTAACTTGCTATGTGCCCTTAAAAAAGTCAAAAGCAGAGGATTTAGGTTTGCATTGTGGCTCTGCCATTTAATATGTGACCTTTAGCATATAAACTCACTGCATATGGGGATTATCTCATCTTTGCACTTATATATCCAATCCAGCCAAAGTGCACATAGTAGGTAATTAATAAATACCTGTTGATTGATTGACTGATCTTAGACATGAAACTTTGGCTCTCTGGGTGCTCTCATTTATAAAATAAGGAGATTAGATTAGTGGCTTCTATGTCCCAATTCTAAACATACAATCCCATGATTTTGATTTTCTTGCTCTCAAATTCCTTATCTATAAAATTGAGTGAAGGGAGAGTAGACAACTTCCTGATAATTCTTTCTAGAATTATAGTTCTATACAACCATATCTGCATTCCCAAATACCTATGCTGTCAGGCTTCTCTGGTAGCTAAGCCCAAGAAATGTTGCTTATATCTTTCTGTTTTCTCATTCCTGTGGTTGTTTGAAAAACAGCTGGACCGCAGCCTTTCTCCATCATCTCTTTTATATCCTCTAGTTTTTCCTCCCCCAACCAGATAGATTCCAGACTTCTTTCAGAGCTATAAGAACCTAAGGTAGGTGAAGTAACACAGCTGCATTTTTTGATTGGAACCCAGGAGTTTTTCTGTGATTATGTCAAAACACTAACACAGTATTAAAGAGAATCCCCCTACCCTCCAAAAAAACAACCAAAAAAACATTTTGAACAATTGAACACATACAAAGTAAAGGACCCGCCCACCATGTTTAATACATCTCAAATGAGTCACTGCCACAACTACTGTGAGAAATCTGTGTAGGTGGGTTTTGTTTTGTTTTCCTTTCTATTGCTGTGATGTTGTCTCTATCTAATAATTGTCATTGTGTGCTAATAAGCTTAGGGAAGCAAGCCTTCACAAAAACAACCCAGTGGTCCTTCTCTATTGGCTATGCAAAGAACCAAAGTAGCCTAGATACCAAAGGCAACTATTTGGGAACAAATGTATATTTAGTAGCATGGTATAAAGAGAAGAACATTCTGGAGTCCTGGCTCTAATACTTGCTGTGTAGTACTGGGCACATCAATTAAGCCTTTGATTTTTCACTTTTAAAATGGAGATAACTGGCCTCTGGTTTTATTCTGATATAACAAGAATTCTATTGTCTCTATGTCAACTCTCAGCCATCTTTTTATACCACACAATGCTGAAGACATTTATAAAAATTTAGGAAATTCTATAATAATACAGTAAAAAAGGCATCAATAAAATATCAAAAATTACTAACCTGTATGCCTATTTTCTCATCTCTATAAATGTTCATAGAATAAGCAACAACAGTGTTTAAAGCCATCTTGAAAAAAGTAGAAAATGGAACAGGAATACAAGCAGTATTCAGGAACCAATCACATCTTTATAGTCACAAGGTTGAATGAAAGATGCAAGACCCCTCTGTACTTATTGCTTGTAAATAATTTTTTAAAAGAATTTGCATTTGGAAAGGTATTTGATTTGCAAAGGAAAAAATATTAATTTCAAGATTCTCTTCTAATGAAGTGTTTTCTATGTAATATGTTATGTTTATATAGGATTCTTTAAAATATATAGCAATTAAGATAACATTGACCCTCATTATTAATATCAAGTGAAACATAAAACAGAGAGAATTATGTTTGAGTTAAACATCACCATGGAGAATATTCAGCACAAAATTCAAATGGAAGAGTTCTTTTAGTTCAAGGACTTTAACCTAAAATCCTTGAATTTTTAAAAAATATTTTAATAACTATTTCAGATTTATGATTTTAAGATCATTAAGATTTTATGTGTTTTATTTGTTTTAAGAATTATTCTGAAAAGGGCTTCATCAGACTTCCAAAGGGATTGATGATATTAAAAAAATGGTTAAGAACCTCTGCTATAGGTGGTTAGATCTTCCATATGCTTCTTTTGACAACTGATACTAAGGCAATTACAAAAAGCTTTGGAATATTGCTAGTCTTGAATCAGGTTGTGGTCCATTTAAGAAACTGATTTGGGATCCTTTCAAATTGATTTGTAATTCAAATTACTCCTAGCCCCTCCTGGCTGATGCATTATCAATTCAAGAAACTAGGACCTTTGATTCACAAATCCTGGTCAAAAGTATCCCTTTGAATTCCAATAGGAGATCTGGGCTTGTCCCAGCCCCCACTGGATCTGAGCTAACTTAGAACTCCACCCACAAGTCTCCTTTAGCTAAATCTCTCATTATAAAAGGAGCTAAAATCCTCTCTTTGCAGAGGTTCCAAACATGCCATGCTATGCTGTGTTTGGCAAGCCAAGGGTCTCTGCCCCCTGGTATACTGTTTCCAGTGCCTCTTTACTCTCAATTATTTCCTTAACTAGACTTTAACCTTACTTCCAATCCCCATAATAAACCTCTTCAATCAATCTAGGTTTTCAGGTCTGTAAATTCCTTTATAAGGGACCTCTGTGCTGCCAGAAAGGGAATCCTCAGAACTCTCACCTTTGAGCAGCCACTAGACCTCATTTAACTCCCTAACCACCAGCAACCCTAATTTCATTTGGATACCCCAAATTTAAACCTCATCAGTGTTCCTAAGTGATATCTATAACCATTCAAAAGAATTTGGTGAAACTATTCCCATAGGAAAAACCAGTTGGATAAATAATGCCTATTGTCCAAATTATGGATATGCAATCACTTAGACAACTAATAGTTTATTGATGCAGGCATACAGAACAGATTCTGCAGAATGATAAACTGAATACAGAATAAAATTCTAAGGGGCCCTAGATCTAAGATTATATAGATCAGGACTTGTTAAATTTTTTTCTACTTGTGACCCCTTTTAACCTGAAAAATTTTTATATGATCCCAGATGTATAAATATATAAAATAGGTATGCAAATTAAACATTTATTGATAATACATAATAATTTCATAATCCTTACATACAGTTAAGAGATCCTAGATGTTATCACAACCCAGTTTAAGAAGTTTTGAGATAGACCATACTGATATAGACTAGACTCATGAAGAGAAGTCAGGTTCTTCTTGTACTTGTGGATCATTTATGTCCCAATCACAGAATCTTAGGGAAAACCTCTTAAAAGCTTAGGTTTGGCTCATGTTTACAATCTTCTGGAAAGGGATTGACAGGGTCCTTTCTGGAAAAGCATTTGATATGCAAAGTAGACAAGTTCTAGGATAGCTATTTATTTCCTCCACTCCCCTCCTCCCAAATTGTTTAAAACACAAAAGACTCATAAGTTTACATTGACAAATACTTAAAATATGAAGCAGTAATTCATTATTCCTGTTGTAGACTCATGAGATCGATACTTGAGAATTTGAAACACTTTGTAAAACAAGCATTTCACTAGAAGCCTTCGCTTCTATTCATGTAACTCAACCAAAACCTATTATCTTTTGGCAAGTCTGACATGGCTTGAGTTTATGCTCCTGGAGGCAACCATCTCTTTCAAGAAGTTGTTGTGGAAAAGGAAAAGAAGCCATTTGTACAAAAATATTTATAACAGCTTTTTTTATAGTGGGAATTTGAGGGGATGCCTATCAATTGGGAAATGGCTATGAAGGAAATTTCTAGAAGGATGCTTACAGAAAAACCCAGAAATACTTATATGAACTGATATGCAGAACCAGGAGAGCATTGTATATAGTAACAGCAATACTGTACAATGATCAGCTAAAAATGACTTAGGTCGTCTTAGGAATACAATGAACCAAAACAGTGCTGAAGGACTTAAGTTGAAAAATGCTATCCATTTCCAGAGAAAGACTTGATAGAGTCTGAATACAGATGGAAGGACACTTTCGTTAAGCTTTATTTTTCTTGGGTTTTGATTCCTTCCTTGCTTGCTTGTTTTATTTCTTTTTCTTTTTTCTTTTTTTTTTTTTTGGTCTTTTTTTTTTTTTCACAGCATGACTAATATTAAAATATGTCTTGCATGATTTCACATGTATAACCTATATCATATTGCTTGCTTTCTCTAGGAGGGGGAAAGAGAGGAAAGGAGGGAGAAAATTTGGAACTTAATTTTAAAAAAATGTAAAAATATTTTTACATGTAATTGGAAAAAAATTAAATATTAAAAAAAAAAAAAAAAACTCGTGTAGATTACCTTTCCACTGAACAATTAGAACCTGACTTTCAGTTCAGAACCTCCTGATCTTCTGAACTTACAAAGTTATCCCCAAGGATAGAAATGAACATTTTTAGTCATCCATGCTCAGAGAAAGAACACAAAGAATAAAAGGCAGCCAGGTATTAAGTATAAAACTGAATTAGTCTCCACAATAAGGAGATTTCAAATAATAAGTTTCTCCTAGGGGTGCCATGATGTTCCTGGAGTTCAAACCCAGGCAGAAGGGCTAATGGAAAATTATCCTTTCCCTGAAATGGGCCTTTGCTTTAAGGAGAATCTTAGGATCATTTAAAACAATGTAAACTTTTGCATATGTATAACAAAGGTAAAAGTACACTAGTTCTTTCTGGTAGCCCTATAATCCAGTAACTTGCAATGAGATATAAGCCTTTTGTTGAAAGGCATCTTTGAAGAGAGATTTTTGTGTGGAGCTTAGGTCCCGTTGATGAAGGATTTGTGCCAAAGGAGACTGGCCACTATTTAAAATGAAATATGATTTTAAAAGAGTGACTCTGCTCTCTCATATTCTCTCTTCCAAACTGTTGAGAGTATAAGGAGTCTTTGAGCTCTTTCAGACTTCTAACTAGCAAGGATAAGTGGGCTCTTTTTCTCTTCCCTTCCAATAGCTATGGTACTTTTGAGCACAGGGCAGCAAGGACATGTGCTTGCCTGAATTTGGACACCAAGTCCCTGGCTTTCTTGGGGATAAGATTACTGCTGGTAAAACAAATGGTACGACTATTTTACAGCAGCTTGGTGTCCTAGTATATAGAGCACTGGACTTAGATTTAGGAAGATTCATTTCCCTAAATTCAAATCTGGTCTCAGACACTGACTAGCTATGGGACCCTGGGCAAGTCACTTATCTCTATTTGTCTCAGTTTCCTCTTTTGTAACATGAGCTGGAGAAATAAATGACAAACTACTGCAGGATCCTTGACAAGAAAAACCCAAACAAGGCCACAAAGAATTGGTCAGAATTTAACAACAAAGACAATCTCAACTACATTCTGTGGTGTTAGTGGAGAACTATAACCAGAGAAGAGAAACAAGGGGGTGGGAGTGGAGCTGTGCTGGCAGTGCAAGGTTATGAGTCACTCCTCTCTTTATCCAACCCCCAGCACTGCTCCAGTTCTGACTATGATGTCCCTGGGTACCAGAAGCTAGACTGTGACTGCATATGTTGTTAAGGTCCCCAAGAGCACCCTTAAGTATAACATCATGCTTTCAACAGAGCTGACAAAATCAATTTCACCAGCTGGCTTCACGCCAAGATGAAATGGGACCTGAGCAGCAAGAAACTTTATCTGGAAGAAGGGTTGATGAAGGGGTCTCGTGCTGGCAGGGAGTCTGATCAGAAGTTTTGGAATGAGTCAATACTAAATATGACTTCATCTTCATGGTATTTAAGGCTGATAATGAGCCCTGGCTATTCAAAATCATTGGCAAAACATTCAGGAGGTTCAAGAATTTAGAAAAAGTGATGTGACTCAAAAGACCTCTATCAACCCAAGTTGATAGAATACTGAATCTAAAATTTGAAAGACCCTTAGTTTCCTCTACTGTAAATGGGGGGCATCATATTAGTATCTACCTCCCAAGATTGTTGTATCAAATCAGATAAGATTTGTAAAGTGTTTAGCATGGTGCCTGGTATATAGTAGATACTTCATAAAAGCTTATTTTTTCCTTTCTTCCATATGTGTATATACATATTTTTTGTTTTGTTTTGTTTTTTACCAAGGGCACAGATGAGGCCTTTGAAAACTATTCTGGACACAAGTGGTACGACTTAACTCATTTGACTCAGAAGGAATGTTCACATTGGAGGAGACAGAAGGAACATGGGAAAGAAGGAACAAGATACTCAATCACTTTAGCATCATGTAGTAGTGACAGCTGAAGGACCAGGATGAGGATCATATACAGGATAAAAGGAAAGAAAGGGAAAGAGAAGGGAAAACCAATGGGCTCAGATTATGACTTAGAGGATGTCCAAGATGAGTGCAGATGGTAGAAATAGCAGTAGAAGAGGAGAAGAAGGCTTATAAAATGTAGAAGAAATCAGCCCCTCCAATGGGAAGGGGGTAGAACAAATATCTTGAAGAAGAAGGAGGAGAAAGGAAGGAAGGAAAGAAGGAAGGAAAGAAGAAAGGAAGGAAGGAAGGAAGGAAGGAAGGAAGGAAGGAAGGAAAAGAGAAACTGAGAAGGGGGGAAAGAGGGAGGACCTAATATGAGAGTATAATTCCACAAGCATAGATAAAGTAAATAGGATCAGTAGGAAGAATGAGGAGGAAGAAAAAGGAAGAATAGGAAACACCTATTTCACAAGAGATGTGGAGCCTAGATTTTGAACAGTATCAACTCTGAGCAAAATATAATCAATAATTTAATGCATTTCTCCCTTCAAGAGTGAGTCCCCCAAACCCTGGTGCCATATTGTCAGAATTTTGTCCCTATTAAAGCCTAGAAGAGAGAGAGGCACCCAAAGATACCTGGGACTGGAGATTTCATCTACCATATTCCATTCTACCCTTCTTTACTTCCAACCTGATATAGAATAATGGATGTTTCTATTTTTAAAAGCAAATAGTAAGCCTCTGGTAGACTTATGACTGAAAATTCCTCAATCCCTTATAGTTCCATTTGGTTTTCTAACAGTCATTGCTCAGAAAGACCCTTAGGGATCCAGACCTCTACTCTCTAGGCCTCTAATCACCTCTAACTATAAAAGACAGACAGGAAGAATTTGTATTCAAGGAAGTTCTAAATTGCCAACAATAGTAGGACCATCTGTGGTAATTAGTAAATTGGGAGTTCAATAAATTCAACAAATACTCTGAAGGATTTGCCTACTACCTCTGTACTCCTAATCCAGTTACTTTTCAACTTTAACATATGAACAAGCTCTGTCCCTCAAGGCCAGGGACGGTCCATAGTCAGTATCATGATATAAAGACTGTAGTGTTACAACACGTGTGTGTGTGTGTGTGTGTGTGTGTGTGTGTGTGTGTAATTCAAAAAATATAGATGGGCTCAAAAAGTAAAAGAGCATAAGAGCAGCCTTCTGTCTATATAGATTAGGATCTAGTGAGAAAACGATCACTGCACACTGGCCATAGCAAACTCCCCTTGCATGTTATTTCTCCTTGTGACTGATTTCTCCCTCTCCTAAATTTCAGCTCACTTCCTTGGTAATAAGTTTTAGTCCTTCCTTATTTATAACTGTACTCCAACTTCCTCCTGGTTCTGTCTACATGGAACTCCAAGTTAATGGCCCTGTTCTCATCTTGGCCCAACATAGCCGCTCTATTTTAGTCTCCCAACTAGAGCACTGCCACTTCATCCCTATCATATGCATAGAAACACTAGTGGAGGTAAATGCGGTGAGCATCCTACTGCTGCTTGGCTTCAAAAATTTGTTAAATGATTATCAGGTAACTTGGTAGTCCCATTATTGCTATGAAATCTGCTCTAGGCAAACTTCACCTAAGGAATCATGGATGATTATAGTTTTGCAAAGGCAAAGGAGACACAAACAATAGGAGCTTATAGGGAATAAAGACCACTGTCATTTTATCTAAGCACCTCCTAACACCCATTCATTTCTTTCTTTATGGGGTGTGAATGAATGAGTGGATAAAAAGCATATAGCAAGGGCTTGCTACATGCAAAGAACCAGTGATACAAAATGAAAAACAAGTCGGTTATGGCTCCCAGGAAACTGAAACTCTAAAAGAGTGGAAGGTATCATTGACAAGTCAGATGAAAAAGGCCTATGAGGACCTGCTGAGGACCACAGGACAAGAATTAATTCAATATATATCTTTGTAGAAGATCCTCTTTCTCTCCTCAGAAAACCCTCAGGATTCAATTAAAAATTAGTTGAGATACTAATTTTATCAAGGTAGGATATAAAATAAACCTACATAAAGTATAAGCATTTTTAAACAAATATATTAACAAAACCTTGCAAGAAGAATTAATAAAAGACACCCCATTTAAAACAACCACAGGCAACATAAAATACTTGGTAGTATATCTGTCAAGTCAAATTCAAGAACATGAATATGATTATAAAATATTTTTTAAACAAATAGAGTTAAATTCAAATAATTGGAAAATAGTCATTATTCATGGGTGGGCTTAGCCAATATTATAAAATAACAATTCTACTTAAATTGATCTACTTATTTGATGCCATCTATATTAAATTGCCCCAAAAAATATTTTATTGAGTTAGAAAAATAATAATAAAACTCATTTGGAATAACAAAAGGTCAAGAACATCAAAGAAATTAATGAGAAAAATGTGAAAAAGGAAGATTAGCAATAGCTTGTCTTACATTATACTATACAGCAATATTTATCAAAATCATTATCAAAAACTAAGAAATAGATAGCTAGATCAGAACAGTGTATACATATTACACACAGTAGCAAATGATTTTAGTGACCTTGTATTTAATAAATGTAAAGATTTAAGCTTGTAGGATAAAAATTCAGCATTTTGTTAAAATTGTTGGGAAAATTAGAAAACAGTCTGGCAGAAATTGGTCATAGACCAATATCTTATACCATTTAACAAAATAAGGCCAAAATGTATGCATAATAGACATAAAAGAAGATAAGTAAAAAAGTAAACCACAAAACATATTGCTTATCAAATTATGGATAGGAGAACAATTTGTGAATAAACAAATGATAGAAAGCATTATGAAATGTAAAATGAATGATTTTGATTATGTTAAATTTTAAAGGTTCTATAGAAATAAAACCAATGTAGCCGAAATCAGAAGGAAAACAAAAAATTAGGGAAGTTTTTTAGATAAAGGTCTTGTATCTGAAATATGTAGAGAACTTTGTCAAAATTATAAGAATATGACTCATTATCCAATTGATAAAGAGTCAAAGAATATGAATAGCCAGTTTTTCAATGAAGAAATCAAATACGTGCTAGTATATGCTGCCTCTTTTCTCTGCATTATGGTAGAATAAAAACAATTCTTTACTTCAGGTCTACTTATCCACCTTTGGTATTTACTTATACCCAACTCTCACCTGTGACTTCAAAGACCTGTAGCATGACTGGCACTCATATCTCAGTAAAGTCATCATGGCTAACCCAGATGGAGGTATTTAAAAGTTTCAAACTCATTGATAAGTTAGAGAGATGTCTATTCCCAGAATATGAAGACTTTTCCCCAGAAAAATAGGTTATTAGGACAACTTATTCCATTATCAATGAAAGCAGCCAAAGCAAGCGCTGCGGAGTACTTAGAACTTGATCAGACATTGAAGCAAAGTCATTCACTGCATCCTGGGCCAGTGCTGGTCTTCTTGGCTTTGGTCATACCACTGGACTTGGATGACTTTGAAAAGGAGCATGAGGCTGGAAACTTTGCTCAACTTTGCCTCATTTAAATCTAGGTCATGCATAAGTACAACATTATTCCATGATACCATTGGTCTTCAAAAACAAAGGACAAACAACTTTGGATTTTATGTAACTTAAGTCTTTTGATCTTATCTGAATATTGTTACTGTTTAATAATTTCAGTTGTGTTCAACTCTTTGTGAGCCCATTCTTGGCAACAATACTAGAATGGTTTGCCATTTCCTTCTCCAGCTCATTTGACAGATGAGGAAACTGAGGCAAATAGAGTGATTAATGTGCCGGAGGTCACATAACTAGTAAGTGTTGGAGGCTATATTTGGAGTCAAGAAGACTCCAAGTCCAGTGCTCTATATGCCGTACCACCTAGCTACTTAGTAAAAGATTTAGTTTTGTGGTCAAAACAAAACAAAACAACAAATAATATTCAATATAAGTTCCTTTTTAAAAATCATGTTATATTTTTAAATTACAAACACTTGCAGATTTTTACACACATACATTTCTGAGAGCTCTCTTTTAGCAAAATAAAACAGTTAAATAAAACTACCTCATTTTAAAGTTCAATTGGCACTTCACATTTACAGCACCCCCTTAATTCTCTATTTAAAAAAAGTTTATAATGAACAGAAATCTATTTATCTCCTTTTTATCCCTCACCCTATGAGAAAAAAAGCTAATTCCTTGAAATAACTATGAAAAGTTCATTGAATGAATTTTTGTATCTTTGTTTTTTACATATACATACATAATACACATATGTATATGTATATACATATATGTTTTATTCTGCAGTCTAAGCTTCAACACCCTCTAGCAGAAAGTGAAAAGCATGTTTCATCATCATTGTAGATGATTATCACGTTGATCACAATTCCTATAGTTTCAAAGTTGTTTATTTTTGTAATGTGTTGCTATTAATGTAAATTGTTCTCGTTCTGTGCATTTTAGTATTTACCAGTTTATAAATGTTTTTAAATTGTTTTAAAATATTGATCTTATAGTATAAGTTGTTCTTATTTCACTTGTCTTTTCATGTATCTTTGAAATAGTCTATTTTCTTATCAGCTTATTCAGTAATTCCTCAACTGATTGGCAGTCCTTTAGTTTTCAGTTTTTTTGCTGCCACAAAAAGTTACCCTAAATGTTTTTGAATATATGACTTTTAATATTTTTTCTTTGGGGTATATACCTAGTTGTGGTATACCTGATACAAAGGACATGTACCATTTAGTAAATAAGTATAATTGTTTTAGTTTAGTTTAGTAATTCTACAATAAATAGTTTTTCAGAATGGTCATACCCATTTACAGGACTACCAATATTCATCAGTATGTTTATTTTTCTACAGTCTCTCCAATTTGTCATTTTCCTTTTCTATCTTCATTGCCATTCTAAAGGGTGTGAGATAGGACTGAAGAGTTGCTTTAATTTGCATTTCTCTACTTAGTAGCAACATGGAAATATTTTCTTCACATGACTATAAATAGCCTGGATCTTCCCTTGAGAATTGTTTATATGTTTAAACCATTTATCAATTGGAGAAATGATTCTTATTCTCAAAAAATGTGAATCAGTTTCTTTTAAGCAGTGCAAGTATTGAGATGTCATTCTATTAGTAATTTAACAGGATTGACTTCTATTTAATATTAACTAACAATATTGAATTATAAGATACCTGGCAACTCATACTTATTATTATCCTACAATTTTCAATAGTCAGTAAGCAATAACTAATAAACCTATTTTAAGTACTTACTAAGTTCCTACCCTTAAGGAACTTACAATCTAGTTGCAATACAATACAAAAAAAGTAAGATGAAAAATTGGGAGGAGAGGTATTGAAGAAAGAGGGGAGTATACCCAGTGATGGAGTATGATAAAGAAGTCAGTCTCAAAACTCCAAAAGTAGTTTATCCAGTTGACAAATGAGGAGATGTCTAAGAGTAGTTCTCTCAGAATTTTTAATAGAACTTGGTAGTCAGTGTCATTTTTCCACCATGATCATTTGCTTGATAATGGTGGGTGAATATGAGTAGCATAAGATTCCTGTCTAAAAATTCTTTAAAAAGTGAAATGAATCTTCGAAGACCCATTGTCAGATATGACTGGCCATCAATCTGTGTTTTGCAAATAACAATTTTAAAAGCTATGATAATTGTGGCAGAAATGTTGAGATACAAGTGGCCTTTTCTAGTCATTTAAAGAAATTTATCACTGTGATCTCTATATGTAGCAATCTTGCAATGTCACCTAAGGAATCCCAAAATTGAAATGTTAAGACATATAGAATAGATCTGTCCTCTAAGTCTTTATCTCATTGCTGATTCTAAATTTAAATCTTTGATCAATGGTGATACTGTGGAGTTTTCTTTCAAAAATCCCGTAAATCCATCAAATATCAGCCTTATTAGGTTGTTATTCTTTATCCTTCATTCTCAAAGAGGAGAATGATATCAGGGAGGGCATGCCATGACATGCAAGTGAATTGGATTTGACTGAAAAAAGGGTTGTGCAAGGTCATTTGCCTCACTTTCCCTCCAGAGCCATCTAGGTCCAGATCAAGATGACTGGAGATGGCCCTGGATGAAATGGGAGACTTTGGCTTTTTTAAGCTAAGTATTCCTTACCCTACCAAGCTTAGCAAAAATAAAGTACTGTACATTTTCTCTTCCTAAAGTTGCTCATTTTTTGTTCACCCATATGAAGCTGGTGATGTGTAGAATTGTGTGCATCTGATAAGATGATTACTAATAAATGTAATTAAAAGTCTTCAAGACAATGAAGTTTGTGCCAAATTGTGTATGTATTATCATCCAGATTCTTTTTTTAATTAAAGTTTTTTATTTACAAAACATATGCATGAATAATTTTTCAACATTGACCCTTGCAAAACCTTATGTTCCAAATTTTCCCCTCCTTCCCTCAACCCCCTCCCCTAGATGGCAGGGAATTCAATACATGTTAAATATGTCATCCAGATTTTTGAAGGAAAAGTTAAATGAGTTACAGAAAGAAAAGGTTAGTAAAACTATGCTAATAAGGGAACTCAATTTACTCTTCTCATACCAAGATAAATCTAACCATACAATAAGCAAGAAAAAAGAGGAGATGAAAAGAATTTTTGAAAAGTTAAATATGATAAACCCCTAGAGCCCAGATTTTTTTTTAAATACAAAGGAGAAAAAAATCATTATTTTTCCATTATATTTTCCAGAAAAATTGTCCTAAGTGCCATGTATTAAGATTTTCCTAACAGATAGCCATTCAATTCAAAAATTCTTATGCTAGTAAAATACTTTCCAAGAATAAAAAGGACAATTGTGAGTTTATCCAAGTCCTATTTCAGTTGATACCATTTACTACACTGGAACCACTTCATGACTGAGCACATTGCCCAAACTTGAGGGAATATACAATATTAGAGCCCAGCTTCTTAAATATGGATTGCAACCTTATATGGCATTCATAACTGAGTGTGGGGTCATGAAATTATAATTATATTATCAGTAAATATTTGATTTGTATACCTCTTTTATGTATCTATATACTTGGGGGTCACATAAAAATTTTTCAGGCAAAAAGGAGTCATGAACGGAAAAAATTTAAGAAGCTCTGCTCTAGAGAATATTGAATGGGAATAGAAAAGAATATATGTATTCTCAGCTATTTATTTTCTCTGACCACATATCCATAAAAACCTTACAAACAAATGTAGAAAATAAGAAATATTAAGAGCATCTTTTTGGGGGATCATAATGTCATAATGCCATCAAAGTATAGATTAAAAACTAATTGGAAAATAATCTAATCCTAAAAAGTGAGTGTGTCAAAAACAAATCACAGAAATAATCAATCATTTCATTAAAGATAATGACAATGAAAAAATATATTAAAATGTGTGGAATATAACCAAAGAAAAATTTATGGGAAAATTTATCTTTATAAATTCTTATATCAATAAAGGAAAGAAAGAAAAACTCAATAAATTAGGCATGCTATTGAAAACTTGAGAAAATATCAAAATAAAAAGCCTAGTTTAAAATATTATGGAAAAATCCCATGGTTCTTAGATACAATGACAAAGCAGACAACAATGTCTCTTCTTTAATATAATTTCTACTGACAAAATTATATCAGATTCTGATATTGAATCATTTGACAGTACCAATGACTTTGATGTCAAGAACTTTCTTTTCTGGATCTTCAATATAAATGGCTGCAGTTGCTGTTTATCCTTTGTTCTCAAAGAGGACCATGACATCAGGGAGGATGGCATAATATGCAAGTAAATTGGATTTAAGTGAAAGAGGTCTGTGCAAAGTCACCTGCCTCACTTTACCTTCTAGAGCCATCTGGGTCCAGTGGCCAGATATACATCAGAATTACTAGATATGGCCCTGGAAGAAATAGGAGACCTTGGTCTTTTTAAGTGAAAATCTTCAACAGGTCTGATTTTGACTGAGCCTGCGTGCATTCAATGATAAGGCTAGTAGCAATTGAGGCAAAGAATCTCCTCTATTACCTAGTCAAAAAAAATTCTCTAAATTAATTAATTAATTAATCTGGAAAGTAAAGACCCTCAGGGTTCCCAGCTAAAATGGAAAGGACTGCTATTTACATCAGGAGCACTTGAACTCTATCTCCACAGGCATTGCTATTCAGGATAGTGGCTAAGGAGATTTGACTGAAACTGGAAACATTATTTCCAAGGTTCTTGGGTTCTGGGTCTTGAGTTTTCTTCATTAAGATATGAGGGGAGATGTTCAAGACTAGGATGTTTGTTTGATGTGCCTTGCACCTGCTTCCCCATCTCTCTCCCTCATGGTGCCTTGCTCTTCGGCTGTTAGTTTGCCTTCCCTGTGTGTGGCATTCAGTTGGCAATTGGTAAAGATAATTGGATTCTTCTCAACAGGAGTTGCTTATCTAAATTATGGCTGGGATTGTTGGGCTAGAAGAAAGATCGGTGGTCTAAATGCTCCTCTGCCTATTCGACTATTGGCAGCAGTTGACCATCAGTTGTTGCTTATGATGATGAAGAAAGTTGATTCCTTCAACACAATTATTTCTTCCCTCAATACAGCTTCAGGCATTAGCCTGGAAGCAGGACAGTAATCTGGAAGAAGATACCACTCCTAGGGCTATTGGGTCTATATGACTGTGCCATTGAAATTGGGGAAAAAAGGGAATACAAGAACCTCAGTTACTCCAATGAATCAGACTCCAAGTAATAGATGGAACTTGAAATGTCATCTATTCTACCCCTTCTTAAAACATGCATTTCCAACATGAACATTCTAGGAATTCTCTTTTCATTTCAGTAAGTATTCTGTGAAGTTGATCCATAACGTCACTTTCATTTTACTGAAATAAAATAATAGAGTAAATTGGTCCGTGTGCTTTGACAGGCACTTGGAAGATACCACTAAAACTGACAGCTGATGGAGAGGGGGAGAACTAGAGATTGAGTGGTTACATTGGCAAGAATTATCATACATTTTTCAAGCTCCAGCTAGAGACATTTTACATTCTTCCTTCCAGATCAGTGCAGGTGTGTCTCTTCATAGCCAACTTGAAAAGACCAAGGCCAAGACTATATTGATATCTTTCATTCTGATCTGCAACTTGAACTATCTAACCCAATTAATAATCTAACTAAATGTATATGGACCTTGATTTTGAGATAGACTTTGGTATCAGAAGTGGCTAGCTAGGTGACCTAGTGGGTTAAGTAAAGCCCTAGTGCCTTTAGAATCTATTAAATATGTGACTGTGGGTAAGCCATCTAATCTCTATCAATTTCTTCATCTGTAAAATGGGAATACCAACCCCATTGTGAGAATGAAATGAGATAACAAAAGTAAAGTGTTTTACAAGACTTAAAACATTATAATAAAGGCTGGGTACTATTATTATTACATTAATAATTGCAAGGTATTTATATGGTAAATGACAATGTTCAATTTGTCAGAAAACAAAAATTCAGTCTACTTGCCCTTTAGAATATGACATCTTAACTTTGAACATGGAAATCTCAACTATTTCATTCAAATACCTATTTGAATCTCAGAAAACAGGAAGCTTGTTTATACTTACTATACAAATACTGCCTGGCACCAGGGACAGCAGCAGATAAACATTATCTGGAATTAAAAATAGATTTGAAAAATAGCATATGCAAAATTTAAGGAAATAATTTTAATTATTATTAATTAATAGCAACAATCAATATCTGTTCTGTTGACTTGTGGAATTTCTTTTTTTCAATTTTATTCCAATGCCATTTGATTAGCCTGTGGAAGGCTGAGTTTGAACTTCTTACCTGATAGAAACAGCCTAAAAGGGGAAAGAATTGCAGTAATGTGTTTTTGTAGAAGAGTTTCTTTCAACTGTAATCTGGACAGTTTTAAAGAGAATTGTGGGTAGCTGGAAAAGTAGAAGTAGGGGAGAGGTCTCAGTCATTTTTTTTCAGTTGTCTTTTCTTCTTATCCCTATTGTTTTTTAAAAAAATATATATATGGAAGATTCTGGAGAGCAATTTGGAACTATGCTCAAAAAGTTATCAAACTGTGCATACCCTTTGATCCAGTAGTGTTTCTACTGGGCTTATACCCCAAAGAGATACTAAAGAAAGGAAAGGGACCTGTATGTGCCAAAATGTTTGTGGCAGCCCTTTTTGTAGTGGCTAGAAACTGGAAATTGAATGGATGCCCATCAATTGGAGAATGGTTGAGTAAATTGTGGTATACGAACGTTATGGAATATTATTGTTCCGTAAGGAATGACCAGCAGGATGAATACAGAGAGGACTGGTAAGACTTACATGAACTGATGCTAAGTGAAATGAGCAGAAGCAGGAGATATATATACCTCAACAACGATACTGTTTGAGGATATATTCTGATAGAAGTGTTTATACTTCATTTCAGTAAATGTATAGATACATTTCGATAAAGAGAGCTAATTCAGTTTCAATTGATCAAGGATGGACAGAAGCAGCTACACCCAGAGAAAGAACACTGGGAAATGAATATAAACTGCTTGCATTTTTGTTTTTCTTCCCGGGTTATTTATACCTTCTGAATCCAATTCTCCCTGTGCAACAAGAAAACTGTTCGGTTCTGCACACATATATTGTATCTAGGATATACTGTAACCTATTCAACATGTAAAGGACTGCTTGCCATCTGGGGGAGGGGGGGTGGAGGGAGGGAGAGGAAAAATCGGAACAGAAGTGAGTGCAAGGGATAATGCTGTAAAAAATTACCCTGGCATGGGTTCTGTCAACAAAAAGTTATTTTAAAAAATAAAACAAAAAATAAAAATGTATGGAAGATGTTTAATATATATAGGACTGCTTGCCATCTAGGGGAGGGGGTGGAGGGAGGGAGGGGAAAAATTGGAACAGAAGCAAGTGCAAGAGATAATGTTGTAAATAAAAATTACCCTGGCAGGGATTCTGTTAATAAAAAGTTATTATAAAATAAAATAAAATTATATATAGAGAGAAGAGGGGCAGCTAGGTGGCATGGTGGGTAGAGCACCAGCCCTGAAGTCAGGAGGACCTGAGTTCAAATCTGACCTCAGATACGTAACATTTCCCAACTGTGAGCAAGTCACTTAACCCCAATTGCCATAGCAAAAAAAAAAAAAAAAAAAAAAAAAAAAGATATGGAAGATCTATACATTTATAAAGATTTGTCAGTAATACTTTGATTTCCAATGATAAGTAGAAGTTTTTCTCTAGCAAAACAAAAAGAATCACTTTTATTTGTGTAGTAAAAGAGATACTTTGACCTCCTCTAGCTTTCACAATACTGTACTTTAATAGTTTCCCTCCTATATGTTTGTCAACTTCATAAATAATAATATCTTCTAAAGTTCTGTCCTACATGCTCCTTTCATATGCATACATATATGCATATGTGTGTATATATATTTGTGTATATGTATGTATATGTACATTCACACACATGTTTATACCATCTTCCTTAGCAATTTAATCTACATCTATAGCCTTATTTATTAGCTCTCTGCTAATGACTCTAATTTCTCTTGAAACTGAATTCAGAACATCTTCTACCTTGCCATAACTCTTCATTATGAACTAATTCTAATTCTAGAATTTTCACATTGGAAGTATTTTGTGCCCTTGCAGCCTCTCTCTCTGATTGGATAGGTCCTCTCAGAATTTCCATTTAAGGAGGGTGCCCACCATAACCATATAGTCATATCTGATCCCTCTCCAGGCTGTACTTTAGGCTTCCTCTACCATGTACCTTTATCTCCCTCATCCTTCCTTTTTTTAGCTTTCAATTAAGTGTTTCTTTCCTCCTTTGCTTACAGTGCACTGCATGCTTGGAATAGATTTATAAACCATTTCCACCTGATGAAATTCCTCACTTTCTTCAAGGTTCAGCTCAATTACCATGTTTCCAAAGAAACATCCATAAATAGAACCTTAAAACTGGAAAAGTCCTTGGGAGAGTCATCTAGCCCAACCAATACTCCTTCACCTCAAATTGCTTATTGTACTTTGTCTAAAACTTTTTGGTGCATTTTATATTTTATTTTATATTATGGTAACTAAGTAACTAACTACTGCACACACACACACACACACACACACACACACACACACACACACTAGATTATAAAGCCTTTAAGAGCAAGGACTGCCTTTTTCACTTTTGTATTCATAGGTCATAATACAGAGTCCTACAGTCAGTAGGTCCTTAACAAGAGCTCCTTGAATTTGTTTAACTCTTGAGTGGGCTATAGGAAATCAGAGAACATGGCAAGTTTCTCCCTTACAAAGCCTTGACAAATCATTGTCTGTTACTTCTCTTACTTTTGAGCTTCTATGCTAAGGTTAGAAATGAATTACCATCATTCATTTTGCTTGTTGCTTTGAGTGACTGCTTACCAATGAGAATAAGAAACCTTTCCAAAATTTTTATATATAATATCTATTGAGTTGAATAAAAGATAATGGTAGAAAGTACCAACCTACAAGGCAATAAAGTGACTATCATGAGAATAGAATATCTAAAAATTAATGTTCTCCCTGAAAGGTCTCAACTTAAGAAGAAATTCATCACAACATTAAAATAGGTACTATGGGGAAGAACGCATTATTTGAAAAGAATTTCTGGGAATACTGAAAAAGAATCTGGTAGAAATTAGGTTTAGACAAACATTTTACACCTCATACCATAATAAATTTAAAATGGATCCATCACTTGAAGATTAAAGGTCAGATCATTTCTTTAAAATGGTAAAAGAAAAAAAAAGAAAAAAAATTTTTAAATGGTAAAAAGAAATAGACCAGGGGCTTTTTCAGCTATGACTAAAGGACAAATTTATTTTAACTTTTACTTGATTATTTATTTTTAACATTCTTTTCTTTTTAAATTTTGAGTTCCAAATTCTCTCCCTCTCTTACCCCCTCTCACACCAACTAAGAAGGAAAGTAATATGATATCAATTATGCATGTGAAATCATGTAAAGCATATTTCCAGATTAGCCAAATTTCTAAAAACAGAAAGAAAAATAAAGTGAGAAAATTGTATTTCAATTTGCACTCAGAGTTCATCAGTTCTCTCTCTGGAGGTAAACAGCATTTTTTCATTATGAGTTTTTTGAAAATGTCTTAGATCATTGTATTGATCAAAGTAGCCAAGTCTTGATTACAGTTGATCATTACAACATTGCTATTACTGTGCACCATGATCTGGTTCTTCTCACTTCACTCTTTATCAGTTCATTCAGCTCTAGCCATGTTTTTCTGAAACCACACCCCTTTCCATTTCTTAAAACCCAATAATACTCCATTTCAGGTATATACTATCATATGTTCATCCATTCCCTAATTAGTATCATCTTCTTGATTTCTAATTTTTTGCCACCACAAAAAGGGCTCTGCTATAAAGTATACATATGGGTTTTTTTTTCTTTTTTTCTTTGATCTCTTTGGAAAACAGATGTAGTACAGTTGTGATGTTACTGGGTCATAAGATATGAACAGTTTTATAGCCATTTGGGCATAGTTTCAAATTGTTCTCTAGAAGGGTTGGACCACTTCACTACTCCATCAGCAGTTTATTAGTGTACCTATTTTCCTCTCATCCTCTCCAGCATTTCTATTTCTTATGATTTGAGGTAGTATCTCAGTCATTCTAATTTGCATTTTTCTAATCAATGGTAACTTAGAGCATTTTTATATCACTACAAAATAGCTTTGGTTTATTCTTCTGAAAACTGTGGATTTATATCCTTGTCAATTTATAAATTATTGAATGATTCTTTTTTAAAATATGACACTTCTAAATTCAGTATATATTTGAGAACTTTGTCAAAAAATTTTACTGTAAATTTTAAAAGTATTACTTCATTTAACACACTATAATTTCCCTGATTTTCTCTTTCAATTAGGTCTATTTTTGCTTTTGCGTTGTCTGAAAAAATGGTTGCCTTTTTGGCAAAATTAAGATTTAAATTGAAGAAAGGAGGGAAAATCATCAGACCACATAGATATGTCTTACTAACATCCATTATGAATATGAAATGAAAGTGATGGTTAGATTTCAGGGATTAGATCTGATAAATAGAGTACCTGAAGAACTATAGACAGAGGTTTGTGATATTGTACAGAAGGCAACAATAAAAATATTCCAAAGAAAAATCAAAATGGCTGGCTGTTGAGGCTTTCAAAATAGCTTAGGAAGAAAAGAAAACAAAAGGAAAAGGAGAAATGGAAATATAAAACCAACTGAATGCAGAATTCCAGAAAATATCAAGGAGAGATAAGAAGGTTTTCTTAAGTGAGCAAGGCAAAGAAATAGAGCAATAGAATAACATAGACTTCTGCAAGATTGACTACACCAAAACTCAAAGGTTTTGTAGCAAATCTTTAGAGACATGGGGTACCAAACTAGCTTACTTTCCTCCTAAGGAACCTGCATGCAGGATAAGAGCAACAATTAGAACTGAACATGAGACAACCGATTGGCTTAAAATTGAAAAAGTAGTATGAAAAGGTTGCATATTGTCACTGTATTTATTTAACTTATATGAAGAGTACATTTTGTGAAATACTGGGTTGAATCAATCAAAAGCCAGAAATTGATGGGAGAAATATCAAGAATCTCAAATATGCATATGATACCATTCTGATGGCAGGAAGTGAAGAGGAATTAAGAAACCTTTTGATGAAGGTGAGAGAGGAGAATATAAAAGTTGGCTTGAAATTTAACATCAAAAAACCAAGTTCTTGCAACTTGGCTCCTGGAAAATAGGAAGAAAAATGAAAGCAAGTCAGATTTTATATTCTCAGGTTCAGAGATCACTATAGATGCTGAGTATAGATGTGAAATCAAAAGATACTTTCCACTTGGAAGGAAAAATTTGACAAATCTGGATAACATACTAAAAAGTAGAGAATCAGCTTGCTGACAAAAGTCCATATAGTCAAAGATATGTTTTTTTTCCAGTAGTTATATTTATATGACTAATTATATATGACTGTGAGAGTTGGACTGTAAGGAAAGTTGAACATCAGAGAATTGACCCCTTCAAATTGTGGTCCGAGAGAAAACTTTTGACAGTCTTTTAGATAACAAGGAAGTCAAATCAGTCAATACTGATATTGAATTAACAGAAATTAATTCAGATTATTCATTGGAAGGTCAAATATTGAACTTGAAGTTTAGAATACTTTGATCAATAATAAAAAGATGGAACTCATTAGAAAAGACCCTGATAAAAATTTCAATGTTACCTAGACTAATCTATTTATTGAATACAAATTACCACAAAATTATTTTACTCACTAGTAAAAAATAGCAAAATTTATTTGGAAAAATAAAAGGTAAAGAATATCAAAGAAATTAATGAAAAAAATGTAAAGAAAGGAGGCTTAACAATATCAAGTCTTAAACTATACTATAAGGCAGCAATTATTAAAACTATCTAGTACCAACTAGAAATAGAAAGGTAGATCAGCAGAAGAGAGTAACATAATACACAGTACCAAATGCTTAGAGTAATCTTGTGTTTGAAAAATGTAAAGATTTAATCTTTGAGGATATAAATTCATTATTTGGTTAAAAAAATTGTTGAAAAGCTGTAAAGCAGTCTGGCAGAAATTGGATATAGACCAATATATTGCACCATTTCCCAAGATAAAGTCAAAATGGCTACATGACCAAGATATATAGGAAGGTAGAAGAAAAATAGAAAAACATGGAACATATTATATATCAGACTTACTGATAGGAGAACAATTTATGAATAATTAAGAGACAGAGAGCATTTGTGAAATGTAAAATGGATATTTTACCCAAAGGGGGGATTATTTTGTACAAATAAAGTTAACATAGCTAAATAAAACAAAATTGGGAGAAAAATTTTATAGTTTCTTAGATAAAACTCTCATATCTCAAATATATAACTCTGTCAAATTTATAAGAACACAAGTCCTTCCCCAATTGATAAATGGTCAAAGGATATGAACAGGCAGTTTTTCAATGATCTTCTTTTTATTTGGTATGTTTTTTATTATTGCCTCCTGTACAATATCACAAACCTCTGTCCATAGTTCTTCAGGTACTCTGTTTATCAGTTCTAATCCCTTAAATCTAACCATCACTTTCATTTCATATTCATAAGAGATGTTAGTAGGACATATCTATGTGATGTGATGATTTTCCCTTCTTTCTTCAATTTAAGTCTGAATTTTGCAAAAAAAGAAGAAGAAGAAGAAGAAGAAGAAGAAGAAGAAGAAGAAGAAGAAGAAGAAGAAAAAGAAGAAGAAAGAAGAAGAAGAAAAAGAAGAAGAAAAAGAAGAAGAAAAAAAGAAGAAGAAGAAGAAGAGAAGAAGAAGAAGAAGAAGAAGAAGAAGAAGAAGAAGAAGAAGAAGAAGAAGAAGTTGTTCATGATCTGACCCACAGTCAGCTCCAAGTCTTGTTTTAATGAACTTTATAGATCCACCTTTGGCTGCAAAGTATATAATTATTCTGGTTTCTATATTGACCATCTGGGGATGTCCATGTGTAAAATTACTTTTTTGGGTCATTGAAAAAGGATTTTCTATGAACAGTGAGTTATCTTGACAAAACTCTATTAGTTTCTGCCCTGCCTCATTTTGTCCTTCAAGAACAAACTTGCCCATTATTCTAATTAACTTTTGATTTCCTACTTTAAGGATATTCTCTTTTATTGTATCTTTCCTAAAATATGGCACCCAGAATTTTAATACAATACTTCAAATATAATCAGAGCAAAGTACAGTGCCCATATGTTGGAATAAATGAGCCACTCATGAGCCATTGAACAAATTTTATTTTGTCCAAATATAGCAAGAATACAATGCCACCTAGCTTCCTGGGGTCCACTCTCCATCTGAAAATGCATCTAGTCAGTATATCATCAGAGTATGGTAACTCTTGGTGTATCAGCCACCCATCAACTCTGACAGGCTCTCTTCTCTAGAGCACTGGCCACTGAGTCAGCTCCCCACCATGCACACTCTTCATTTTTTGAAGGCAAAGAATAAGTAGCACATAATGAATAGATACAGAGGGGCTATGATTACATTTCATTTTCCTAAAGCACATTTCTCTTTTAAGCTTCCCTATTTCTGTTGCAAGTAACACCATCCTCTCAGTCTCACAGGTTTTCAGTTTTGATGAGTTCTTATTTTCCCTCACCCTATACACATAATCAGTTGAAAAAAATCTTATTTTTTTCCCTACCTTTGTACTTCATCTCACAGCAAGTCTGTACTCTCTCCTCATAGAGCCACTACCAAGTCTAGTTTAGACGACTGCAATAACCTCTTAATTGAACTTCCTGTGTCAAGGCTGTCTCCACTTTATCCTCCATGTAGTTGTTAAAATGATTTTCCTAAAAACATAGATGTGATCTTGTTATCCTACTCCCCACTCAATAAACTCTAAAGACTCCCCATTCTTTCTAAAAATTATCATTTCATTTTATCTTTAAAATTTTAATCTCTTTAAATTTTTACATTTGTTTAAATTTTTCATTGTCCATGATCATAAACATAGTATTACTTAGTATTTTCCCCTCCTGCCCTAGAGATGGTTATCATTAGACATATAGGTATATGTATGTAAATATGTATGAGTGTGTGTGCGCAAAATTATTCTTTATATGCTTCTATTTATCAGTTCTTTCTCTGGATTCTTCGCATGTCCTTTATAATTAATTTGGGTATTTATAAGTTATTCTTAAAAATAACATTGTTGTTACTGTATACAATGTTCTCTTCATTCTATCATTTTCACTTTTCATTATTTCATACAAGTCTTTCCATGTTTTCCTAAAATTATTGAGCTCATCATTTTTATAGCACAGTAATATTCCATCACAATCATATAACCACAACTTGTTCATCCATTCTCCAATTGATGGGCATCCCTGCAACTTCTAGTTCTTTGCCATCACAAAGTGAGCTGCTATAAACATTATAGAACATACAGATTTTTAAAGTAGGAGTTCCCTCCATTGATAGAGCCACATATCTAGAACAAAGTAGGAAAAGGAGAAGGTACTCCCTTTACCTACCTACCTACCTATCTATCTAATAAGATTATTGTAAAGAAAGTATAAATTTAAAATGTGATATAAACATGAATTGTTTTTATCTCTATTCAAGTGATGTATTATTACCTCCAACTTAATCTGTTTAAAACTGAACTTGCCACATAGGTTCCACTTCTCAATTCAACTAATTGCACCCATGGTGCCAACATTTCCCTGCTCTTCTGTATTTGCAACAATGTCTTTTTCTTTGACTCCAATGCCTATACCCAACCATTGTCTAAATCTTCCATGCATCTCACATTTGGCATTGATCATAGTCTAGATCCACAAATATTTCTAATCTTTATTACTTCAAAAAGCATTTAGCTCGTGGCTAATTTTGCTCCATTTTGTTCCACTTGATATATAGCTACTAAAAATAGTTTTTATAAAACACCATGTTAATCATGTCAGCTCAGGCTTGATGGATCCCTATTGCTTGTTGGATAACATCTGAACTATTCTACCTCTATTTTCTTGACCTGAGCCTCACACTGTAATCAAGCTGATATCTTTCCAGTAACCCAAGAATACCCTGCTCATTTCTTTTTATGTACCTTCATTAATGCTATGCCTTTCTAATTAAAATCCTCCTTTCTCTCTACTAAGCCAAATTACACACTTCCATCAAGGTTCTACTTAAAACATGTACCCCATGAAACCTTCCCAGGATGACTGCATTCCATAGTCATCTTTCCTTTATCTTGAATTTTCCAGAAGTTTTTACAATATGATCTTACTCTGCTTTCCTTATATATTGTCTAATAATTACTGTCCAAGCTTCATGTGTATAGTTCTTGTGTTCCCTGAAAGATTATAAGCTCCTTGAAACTGAGACTTCTTATATCTCCTTTGTATCTTCCCTAGTATTTAGAAGAGAATGTGGGTTAATGGAAAATATGTTAACCTAGAAATCAGGAGACCTCAGTTCTTATCCAAATTGTATTATTAACCAGCCATGAGAACCTGGGCAAGTCAACTCTGAGTTTCAATTTCCTCATTTATAAAATAGAGAAGTCAGGATTATTAGGGAATTCTAATCACTTGAGTCCCCTCCCCACCCAATTCATTTGATCAAATTTTTGGACTTTTGGACTTAGGAGTGATCAAGTTTGTAGGATGTCAGGAACAGGTAACAGACTTCAGATTGTTACTGGTCCCATTTGCCATTGATAAAGAAGTCAACAAAAGACACACATACACACACATACACACACACAAACTTTCAGATGTTGAACTATCAATTTGCATATGAAAAGTTCAGAAAAGTGGCTGAGCATTTGACAGAGAACTTAGCTGTATACATAGCCAAATACCAGAGCCAGAGTGATGTGACCAGCAGAGACTGGAGGAGAATCAGAAAGACAGCTCAAAAGATATTCAGGAGTATTGGTAGCACAGGAAGTAAAAGTTGTCCTCGTATGTTCACTATATGTAAACTTATGTATGTTGATATAATGATCATAATAACACTGTCTTTGGATTTAAATTTCATTTCTGATATAACCTGTGTAACCTTGAAAAATCCACTTAATTTTTTTATTAATAGTTATATATTCCTCATCTGTAAAATAACATTAGATGTCTTTTCAGGTCCCTATAATCTCATAAATATTCCTTGATGACAGTGACTTTCTTGATTTTATATTTATACCCCCAGCACTTGACTCATGGTGCTTGACTCATAATGAACAACTTAAAAATGAATGTTTTAATAAAAGCATTAATAGATTTTTTCATTCATTCATTGGTTCACTTATTCATTCATTCCTCTTAATGTCTATTCAAAATAAACATATTTGTTGGAGAATATAAACTATAGATATGAATACAGACCCATTTAATTTCTTGAACCTGGGTAACAAACCCTTGAAGACTATAAGCTGAGAGGGAATATGGAAGTAGCCCAAAAGGATGACTAAATTCTGAGGGTTCCAGAAGAATCCCAGTTTTCACAGTATGAGGTCTAAGAGGCACTTTTCAGACATATCAAACTAGAAGTCCAGTAGATATTTTAATCTCAATATGTCTAAAATAGAACTCTCTTTCCCCTTAAATCCTCCCCATCTCTGACCTTCCCTTTTACATTAGAGGGCAACACCACCCTTCTAATCCCTCAACTTCACAACCCAAGAGCAAGTGTCTTGGATTCATCACTATCTCTCACCTTCCCCATGCCCCCACATCTCAAAGCTGTTCCAAGGCCCGCTAATTTCAACTTTGCAACATCTTTCGAATATGTCCTTTTCTCTCCACTGATATTGCCATGACTATAAGTGAAGGCTCTTATGTTTTGATTGTTACAATAGCTTGTTGGTGGGTCTGTCTGCCTCAAGTCTTCCCACTAAAATTCACCCTTCATTCATTCACTAAAGTGATTTTCCTATAGCATAGCTCCAATCATGTCACCCTTTTACTCCAATGGCTTTTTATTGCTTAAGAGATCAAATACAAAGTACTCTGGCATTCCAAGTACTTCATAACATAGTCCCTTCTCAACTTTCTGATCTTATTATATCTTATTCTCCAATATATACTCTTCAATCCAATGACACTAGGCTCCGGCTTGTCCCATGAACAAGACATTCCATCTCTCACTTCTAGGAATTTTGTCTGGCTGTCCCCCATACCAACTTCCTTTAAATTCCAATTAAAATCCTATCATCTACAGGAAGCTTCTTAATTGCACTGCTTTTCTGCCTTTTATTTCTTATGCATCCTATACATAGCTGTATATTTGTATGTACTTTTTTACATACTGTCTCCCACATTAAACTATAAATTTCGCCCAGATAGGAACTATGTTTTGCCTCTTTTTATATCCATAGTGCTTAGTGCCATGCCTGGCACATAGTAGACATTTGATAAACATTTGATTTTAATTGAATAAATGATCGTTTATTACATAGAAAGCAAAGATAGCCTCTGTCTTCAAGGAACTTATATACTAACAGAGAAGGGAACAAATATGGTATAATAATTTTCAAAGAAGGCCATTTTGGTTGGAAAAGTTATACAGATGGTGGATGATTGGTTCTGATGGGCACAAACCCTTCCAATTTGGGGATTCTATGGGATTCATGTTTATATTGCAATTATCTAATACTGGCCTTGCAATGGATGGTAATAATACAGAGGAGGGCTTGTTTATGTACAACAAACACTCCATCCAGAAGTTCAAAAATTCTATAGCCAGAAAAAGATTACTAAAATGTTATGGCATCATGGTTTCAATGAAGGAAATGAAGTCAAGATCCCTTCTCTTCCCCACAGAATAAACTCTTTGAGGGAAGATACTGTATTGCTTTTGTCTTGTATCTTCAGCACCCATTGCCTTCTACATAGGCATTTAATGAGTGCTTTTTGAATTAAATTAAATTGAATAGGTTACATGTCCCTTTCATTATATTAACAGATGACTATATGACTAATCTACTGAGTTCTCTAGTGCATTAAGTCAGGTAGCATTCTCATTATTGATATCTTCCTTTTGATCCAAATAAGGAAGTCTGGGTAGGAAAAATAATAGAAAACACATACAATTTCAATATTGGGTAGGATGGAAAAGTTGGGAAAGTAATTGCTATTTTGTTATTTTTTTTAAAAAAAGGAAAGAAAGCAATCTAATGACAGGCAAAGGTGTACATTGCAATTTGGCTCTTTTTCTCTGCCCAGGGTTTTCTCTCCCTAGTGCTTAGGGAGGCACTAAAGCAAATCAAAGATACTTTCTCAGCACTAACACTTTTTAAAGTGTGCCATTGGCTTCTTAATTGGCTGGAATGTTTGGCTCTCTTGCCACAATGTAACCATACTTCCTCCTGGTTAGAATCTGAATCAAGTTATAGAAACTTTCTGGAAATTTTGACAACTCATAATTTACTTTTCTGTTACACCTCATTCATTGAGTCTAGGCAAGCTGGACATCACTCAATTTAGCTTGGGACTTCTTTAAATAATGTTTAAATGTGTCTTTATGAAAGGTAACTTTAAATTTTGACTTCAGGTATTTTACCCCTTCATCTGCCAAAATGTTAACATGTCTAATGACTATTGTTAAAGAAAAATGGGGTATAGGGAGAGAGAAGCAAAGCAAGGAAAGGCTGGAGAGAGGTACAAGTACTAAAAAGAAGTGTCAAGAAATCTTACACCATTTATAGAACTCTTTTGAGCAACCTTCAATCTACAAGCAGCAAAAACTATGCTTATTATTTAGGTTTAAGGTCTTTGAGGATATACGTGAAATGTAAATGCAGGAGCCTTCATCAATATTATTAAATCATTTTGGAGATTTTTCTTTCTTATCCAAGACATTATGAGGCCAATTGGGAAGAAGATGAACTTTGTAAATCAAGGACTGAAATAGAAAATGGTAACTTACTTTATTAATTGATTGATTGATAGTAAACTTGCCTCATCATAACAGCATGCTTTCCAGGTGATCACATTGGTGGGGTTTTTTTTTGTTTGTTTTTTTTTTTTTGTTGTTTTTTTTTTTTGCAGAGATGTTATTTTTTCTGTAGACTTTTGAGGATTTAGGGAGTTCTTAAAAAGTATAACAATAACCCCATACTTCACACATACACATATATTTATACATATATGTATAAATATATGTGTATATATACACATATCTATATCTGTAAAAATATATATATACTAAGATTTATTTGTTTCTGTATTGAATCTCCTTTTCAGTTTTATTCTAATGCTACTTCCTAGTAAAAATGACCCTGGATTCTCAAGGGCTTTGGCAACCTAGCATAAGTTCTGGAATGTTTTAGAAAAGCTAGAAAGATTTCTAATGTTGACCAAATAATAGACTGAATATATTGTCCAAAGATCAACTATTTACTTAAAGTAGAAAGACTCATTACAACAGAGTTACTTCTGAACATGCTCGGTTTGTCTAGCATGGAGTCCTATCTTTCCCTTATCACATGTATGAGGTAACTTACTTTGACTGACTGACACTGTCTTTAAAAATAGTAAGTCCCAGCAATAAGATTATGCAATGATCAACTCTGATGGACATGGCTCTTTTCAACAGCGAGGTGATTCAGGTCAATTCCAATAGACTTGTGATGGAGAGAATCATCTGCATCCAGAGAAAAGACTATGGAGACTGAATGTAGATCACAACACAATATTTCAACCTTTTTTGTGGTTGTTTGCTTGTTTTTTCTTCCTTTTTCCTTTTTTTCCCTTTTTGTTCTGATTTTTCTTGTGCAGCATGATAAATGTGGAATATATATATATATATATATAGCTGTCTAGGAAGCTGTCTTCCTTGCTGTCTAAGAAGGATGTGGGGGAAAGGGAGGGAGAAAAATTTGGACAGAAGGTTTTACAAGGGTGAATGTTGAAAACTATCTCTGCATGTATTTTAAAAATAAAAAGCTATTATTTAAAAAATAAAATAAAAATGGTCCTAGAGTCCTAGAGATTACTCACTCTTTTGGCCACTTGTTAAAAGTCTCACTCTCCTCTGCTACTCCTATCTACTATGTCCAATAGATAAACCAGTTGAACCAGTGAGAATAGAGGGAATTGCCATTTCCTACATACTTCTCATTACTACAACTCCAAGAAATGGGTCTACTGGTGTTACTATATGTTCTATGTTGTATATTCTCAATTTCAGGTTCCAGAAATGAGCTTTATGGAACCAAGAATTTAAGCCACAGTGCCTTAGGAACCAAGATTGCAGGTCAGGCAATACAATCAGCCCAGCATAAATGTTCTGAGAAGTCAAGATTTCTAGGACTCAAGCCCATTGATGGTACTAGACTTGGAACTGGGATTGTTTTCTATGGAACCTTACCTATACTCTGAGTCTAATCTTCTCCCTTTAAAGAGACTGAGGTTGTGCAGGAGAATAAAGGAATTGTGTCTCCCACTTGTGGAGAGAGTATATATTTGAATTTTTGTGATTATAGCTTTTGAAGTAAATATTCCCTTTGTAAAAGTTCCACTATGCTGCATCAGCAAAATTACTAATTTTGCCACAATAACCCTTGAAACAGATACAAATACAAAATGTCCTTTAATGTCCTGGAACCTTTTTTTTTTCTATTTTCATAGTAATGGTGAGAGAATAATGGGGTAATGTGTGCTGAGAGACACATTTTTAAAGCCTTAACCATTTGTAAAAATTAATATCAGTAAGAAATTATTTTAAAAAGTGATAAAGATGAGAAGCCACTGAGTCAGTTTTAACTCAACTTATTTAAATAAGCATTTAATTTAAAAAGAAAAAAGGAAATGGACAAAAGCAAAGATATTGATTAAGTTTCTTTTTGCCCCCAAAACTATGGTCCTTCTTCCTTATAATCACCTTTCTTGTAGCCACCAACAAATTATAATATGTAGGTAGATACATTCAAATATCCCTGGAATAGCTGTGGCCCCAAGATTATTAGCACTGTTATCAGTATGGCTCTTGAAGGCAAAATACAAGATAGTGACTGTCTAATCAAGGTAGTGGGCACCCAGGACCTTTCCAGTTCCTAAGTATGTTTGATTCTCTAGATTTTGAAGGGTTCCGAAATTGATTCCTCATTATATGGCACTATACCAATATGATCAAACCAGACATTTGTTCCCTTTCCTCCTTTCTTTATCCTAACACATATTCTAAGCCACAAATGGGAATTTTCTAAGGTTTACTTTAAAGAAAAAAGAGAATATATAAGATTCAGAAGAAAAAAAACAGATACCAGAAAAAAATTAATTAGAAGTTTATATAAAATAATTTGGACAGTACCTAAATTTTCTAGTTTGACAAAAGTTCCTCAGGTCTAGAAAATTCCCTTGTGAATCTGATATTTAACTTTGTGGATCTACCAGTCCAAGTTCATTCAACATTCTCTAAACTTAGACTCAATATAAGCTATTCAGAATATATACTGATATCATGGCCAGATTGGTGTATTTGTAAAAATTCACTTAATGGTATTTTTTCCAATTATACATAAAGATAGTTTTCAACATTAATTTTTATAAGATTTTGAGTTCCAAAATTTTCTTCCTTCCTTCCTTCTCCTCTCCTCTCCTCAAGCAATCTGATAAAGGTTTTATATATAAGCATTTTTAAAGCATGTCCATATTAATTGTTATGCAAAAAAAATCAGACCAAAAGATAAAAACCATGAGAAAACAAAACAAAAATAGTATGAGCATTCAGTCTCCATAGTTCTTTATCTGGAAATTGATGTAATTTTGCATCACAAGTCTATTGGAATTGTCTTGGATCATTGTTTTGCTCAGGAGAGCTAACCATAATGGATCACCACACAATGTTGCTGTTATTGTATACAATCTGATTCTGCTTGTTTCAATCACTGTCAGTTCATGTAAATCTTTCCAGGTTTTTCTGAAATCTACCTGCTCATTATTTCTTATAGCACAATAGTATTCCATTACTATTCATACACCACAACTTGTTCAGCCATTCCCCAATTGATGAGCAGCCACTCAATTTCCAATTCCTTGAAACCACAAAAAGAGCTGCTACAAATATTTTTGTACATGTGAGTCTTTTTTCTTATTTTATGATCTCTTGGTATGTGTTATGATACGGGAGCCACCCATCAGTGGCTGGTGGAGGTCTAACTCAGATCTGTAGAATGGATCTCTTCATGTAAGTGTATGATGACAATGATCCAAGGAAACTGAGAGGCAGTTGCTGTTCTCTGACCTCTCTGCTCTTCCCTCTTGCCTCCAATTTATTTCATTCCCTACCCACAAGGAACATCTGCATCAGCAAGGGCTGCTTTGCAACTCCTTCAGATGTTATGATTCACAGTTGTAGAGGCTCTCGGAGAATTGATCTATCCCTTCACTAAGCATGATGTTTAACAGGTATGTACAGTTTTATATTCCTTTGGGCATAGTTCCAAATTGCTCTCCAGAATGGTTGAATCAGTTCACACTTCTACCAACAATGCATTAGTGTTCTAATTTTCCCATATTTTCTTTAACATTTATTATTTTCCTTTACTGCCAGATTAGCCAATCTGATATGCGTGAAGTAGTAGCCCAGAGTTGTTTTAATATGCATTTCTCTAATCACTTTCATATGATTATAGATAGCTTTAATTTCTTCTTTTGAAAACTGCCAGTTCATATCCTTTGACCATTTATCAATTGTGGAATGACTTGTATTCGTACCAATTTGAATCAGTTCTCTAAATATTTTATAAAAGACGTCTTTATCAGAAACACTGGTTGTAAAAATTGTTTCCTATCTTTCTGCTTCCCTTTTAATCTTGGCTGCATTGATTTTGCTTATGCAAAACCATTTTACTTTAATGTGATCAAAATTATTGATTTTACACTTGATAATGTTCTCTATATCTTTTTCATCATAACTGATGGTATGTTTTCCATCCTTATTCACTAGCTATCAAATTTTCTCTCTCTCCAATCAAGGGAAAATAAAAAAAAATAAATAGGTATAATCTCAGCTTCTTGAAAGATACAATATAGAATGACGTCAAAAGTGAATCAAAACAAGCCTGGTGCCTTCTTGGTAAAGACTCTTTGTATGCTAAGCAACATGATGAAATCTCATGTATCAAAGGCCTATTATTTCAATGACAAAGTTAGCATAAGAACTCAATATATACTTTCATAGGATTTCAAATTAGAATAATTCTTTAAGATTATTTCTTCATATTCAGTTAATTTAACTAGGTCTTTCCCGAGACGACAAATTCATTCAGTTACCAAGGCTCTACCTAAAACCTTTCCAGCATGATAAAACCTGCTCACATCTGTGTTCTTTTTACCATTGTCTCTACAAGTCAAGGGTAACCTTCATCCCACAGTAAGATGCCACAGAAATACTTTTGTGGAGAAAAAGACATTATTGTTGAGAAGAGTTGGCAATATGTATGCTCAAATGAACTAAATCTTGAACTTTGACTATAAACTTCATCATCTGTCATGTTAAAGCCACCCTTAAAGTGAAAGGGAAAATGGAAATATAGATAAAAACTATAACTAATATACTCTGACAACTCCATTATGAAATCTTTAGGAAAAAGCAGTAGACCTAATGCCACAAGAAGATAGATCGAATTATACTTTAACCATGATTTTCCTTTTGATAAATATGAACTTACAGAATCTTAAAATATTTCATAATCTTCCTTATTAAAATAAAGCAACTATAACACTATAACTTAAATTTATTCATTATTATATTTATTTTTTAAAAAAACATAGATGTCACTTTCAATAACTCTCAGTCTCATTTAATTATCCTTTCTAATTAAAAAATTACCAGGAGAACTAGGTATCAGAAACCAGTGCTATTGAGAAAAGCCTAGAGCAGCAAGGACCAACCACTACTGAAAATCTAATTGGTTGGTAAGATGGACAAGAAGACATCCTTCTCAGGCCATGACTGCCTTGCTTTCTTTTGTGTAGTCCCTGATCATAAGTGGGGTCCCACACATACAATGCCTTCCATAATACATTCCACAACTTTTCAGGATAAGTTGTTTGGGATTATTCCCCATGTACTAAGATCTGAGAGAACAAAGGGGAGACATTTCAGAAACTGATTGAAGAACGGCACTGTGCAATATGTATTCCTTTCATTTTTGCTATGTTCAATAAGTGAAATAGTCACGATATATTGAATAGCTGAGTCTTGGGAATGTACTGAAAGAGAACTATAGAATTTCCATTTTTAATACTTTGAACAATATTCCATAATATCCTCTCCCTAAAATTCCAAGCTTAACCTTCATTGGTTTTAAACTACTCAATGTGTTTCTGTGAGAGGAGGAGTAACACCTCATTCATAGGCTGAGCATACTCTGGTGGCCTATAGGTACACTGCACTTACTGAGGAGGCTGTACCACATTCACATCAAATTGAATTGTCTACTGAGCTCTTGGTTTAAGAAGTGAGCCACCCAGTGGACACCTCAGACATTGGCAAAATAATTTATACAAAAACATTGCATTTCTGTAAACTTAAGAAAGGTACCAAATTAGCTACTTTGGACTACTGCCATTACTACAATGCTCCAAGTATCTCAAATTGTACAAACAAAACACCATTGGCAACCTGAAGTGTCACAACAGTATACCACAGTTTCTCCTTACTAGGTGGCCACATTCTAGATCTTATTCTGACCCCCAAGACGAACTAGTCAAATAGAAATTATGAGAACTTTAGGTGGAATTGGGCCTTCCATCTTAGACTTCATGTTAAAGATAGAAAGGAAGACTGGGTCTAACAAGCCGCTTAGATTTTAGGGAAATAGATTTCAAAGTATTAAGAAAAGTGATCTCATGCCCTAAAAGTCTTTTTAGAGAAGTCATCCCTGGTGGAATGGGAGATTATCAAGAATTAAATTCTAAAGAAATAAGAGGGAAAAGGAGTTGTCAAAAGAGATATGTGGATGCACAGGTTAATTCAATGAGCAACATTTTAAGCAGATGTATAGAGAAGATTCCATAGAGTCCTACTCTGATGACCCATCATGACATGAAACTTCTTGAATATTGCTCTACTAGTGCAAAAGCTCTCTGAAGTTTTATTATACTAGAAAGACTTCACAAACTATCTGAGGATGACCTATTTAAGCCTAAAGATGGTCATCACCAAGTATCTGACCAACTGGAAATGAATTATTTGGCTATGATAATTAATAAAAAAGAAAAGAGAAAAAAGACAAAATGGTCCTTAGACATGTGTGGCCCTCTTTTGCTTCTGTGGAATGAAGGGGAGGAGTACATGGAATGGGGAAAGAGATACACAGGGCTAATTTTATTTAATAATATTAAGTACTCTCTGCTAGGCATTAGAATTCAAAGACAAAAATGAAATATTACCAGCCCTCACTGGCCTTACATTCAATTAGGAGAAGCACTAGGGGTATAGAAAATTAAAAACAAAATATATGCCTACTAAGTTTTAGGATGAGGGCAAAGGTTTTACTTTAAGGGCAGTTTATTATCAATATAATAAAAAGTTGAGAACAATGGAAAATAGGACAGAGTGGGAGAACAACTGAAGGATAGAAATAATCTATGTTGATATAAGTATGAAAGTAAAGATATAAATATATAAACAAATGAATAACAACCAAAATTTTCTCCCTCCCAATATGTACACACAAACTTCTAAATTTAATCTATATTATTAACAAGGTTTCTTTGTACAATCTATAAAATAATAAATTGAATCCTGATTTTTAGTTATGCCAATTTTTTTTTGTGGAAATAGTCACACTGAAAATTTAACAATCTTCTCTAGTAAGGGATTTAGAGTTGTCTCCAGGGTATTAGAAAGAAGGAGAGCAGACTAGGGAAGGGAGTTTGAGAGAAATGTGAGTGAATCAATTAAGCACAGTGAGGTAACATTATCTATTCCTGAGCAAAATGTCAAAAGCAGAAAGGAGAATGGAAGAAAATGGCAAGTTCTGGCTCTGTCTGGTGGTTAGAAGAGTGCTGGGCATTAGTCATTATAGAGTGGTAAAACATGTTTGATATATTGAACATCCAATCCTTAATAAGATCAGTTTGTTCCAAGATTCAAACCAATATTGAGCAGGTTTATCTTCTCCAGTACTGGGAAAAGAATGAAAAAGTTCTGAAGAGCTTTTGGATTCAACTGGTGGCTAAGAATCACACAGTTCTTAAGTGTATCTATAAACACCTGTTTAACTGTTGCTATTCTAAGTATGAAAGCCTGATTGGATAATCAAGAGAAGATGCAATTAGAAGAACTGAATCTTGTTATTTTGACACTTTTACTGTAAATGAAAGCAAAAGAGAAAAAGAAATTGCAGCCAATTGGAAGCTAATTGATGTACAGTTCTCCTTGGATATAAATGAAATGTCTGAGTTGCTTTTTCTCAGGCATCTGAACACATAGAGAGAAAACCATTTCCTGAGATCTTAGTCATCTCATATTGCAATCAATCAATCAATAAACATTTATTAAGCACTTTCTATGTGTCAAGTACTGTGCTAAGCATTAGGAATATAAAGAAACAAAAGACAGCAAAAGCTCCTTGTCCTCAAGGAATGTATAATCTAATGAGGAGAAAACATGCAAACAAATAAATATGAAGTGGGTTATAGAGCATAAATAAGGGAATGATTAATAAAAGGAAAGCACCAGAATAAGGATTGGGGAAAGCTTCCTATAAAAGGTAAGATTTTGGTTAGGACTTAAAGGAAACTAATAACCACAACAGAGTAAGGATAGCATTTTTGACATGAGGGATAGCCAGAGAGAATGTCTCAAGCTGAGAGATTGCAATGATGATTGTAAGTATTTACAAAAAGATCATCATGAAAATACTTGTAACTTACATGCCAACATCCCCTTCAGAGAGGGCAGAAAAATTGTATGAAGTCAGTAAGTTTTTCCAAATTTAAACAACATATACTTTAATGTTCAGTGACTTCAATAAAAAGATTCAGAAATTCATAGAATTATCCATCTAAAGCTGAAAGGGAATTCAGAGGCTATTTAGCCCAAGACAGATTTTATTTTACACATAAGGAAATTAAATTTCACATAATGCAATTTATTTGTTTTAGGTCAAACAGGTAGTAAGAATCAGAAGTAAGATTTGAACTTAGGTCTTTCAGCTCCAAAGACATTGCTGTTTCTATTGCCAACAAAGGTAGAATGATAAAATGTAATGACAAAAATACCTCATGATTAAGAAATTTAAAAATCCTAAGATCATAGATGACACAAAAATCTTGTACCTATAAATGATAAACATTCTGAGAAGTCAGGAAGACTAAATACTATCACAAAACATAAAGCCAATTATATTCTAAAAGACAAGAAATGATTGATTTATAGACATGAAATTTATTTTTGTTTCAACTCCCTGTACAGTGAGACCACTGACTTGAGAGAGCAAAAATAAAAAACAATTGTAGTATAATGGAAAGCAAGATGAATTGGGAGTCAGAAGCACTGAATGCAAATCCTTACAAGTTGTGATCTTAGGAAAATCACTAATTTCTCTTCTGTGGCCCTCAATTCTCTCATCTGCAATGAGAGAATGGCTTCAAAGGTCTCTTCTATGTGTAAATCTGTGATCCTATGATCCTAAATGTATGGATTGCAATCTAAGAGAAATCTAGCCTACTTAAACCTACTTATCAGTATGTTTAAACTCTTAAAATTGGAAATCAATTAAAAGAAAAAAAATCCAGACATCATTATAAACCACAACCATTGTTTGAGCAAATTTAAGTGAAATAAATTAATCACCATGAAAAAAAGATTAGAAAACTAGTTCTACAGTCAAGTGAACTAGGTTCAATTCTTACTTCTTACTATCACTGTGATCTTAGCCAAATCACTTAATTTCTCTAGACTGTTTCCTCTTCTGTAAAAAGAAGAGTTTGGAGGGGATATGGGCAAACTGGGACACTAATACATTATTGGTGGAATTGTGACTGGATCCAACCATTCTGGAGAACAATTTGGAACTATGCTCAAAGAGTTATCAAACTGTGCATACTCTTTGATCCAACAGTGTTTCTACTGGGCTTACATCTCAAAGAGATCTTAAAGGAGGGAAAGGGACCCACATATACAAGAATGTTTGCGGCAGCCCTTTTTGTAGTAGCAAGAAAGTGGAAACTGAATGGATGGCCACCGGTTGGAGGATGGCTGAATAAGTTATGATATATGAATGTTATGGAATATTATTGTTCTGTATAAACAATCAGCAAGATGATTTCAGAGAGATATGGAGAGACTTACATGAAGTGATGCTGAGTGAAATGAACAGAACCAGGAGATCATTGTACACGGCAACAACAAGATTATGAACAATTCTGATGGACATGGCTTTTTTCAACAATGAGATGTTTCAGACCAGTTCCAATGACCTTGGGATGAAGAGAGTCATCTACACTCAAAGAAAGGACTATGGAAACTGAGTGTGGTTCACAACATAACATTTTCACTCTTTTTGTTGTTATTTACTTGCATTTTATTTTCTTTCTCATTTTTTCCGGTTTGATTTGATTTTTCTTGTGCAGCAAGAAAATTGTATGAATATATATATATATTGGATTTAACATATATTTCTACCATGTTTAAGATATGTTTAACTATTAGCCATCTAGGGGAGGGGTAGGGGAAAGGAAAGAAAATTTGGAATATAAGATTTTGTAAGGGTTAATATGGAAGAATTATCCACGCATATGTTTTGAAAATAAAAAGCTTTAATAAAAAAGGGGGTTGAACTGGATAGATTCTGAGATCCCTTGCAGTTCTAAGCTTATTATGCTATTATGCTAAGATTTCCTTGCCAAGGATGTCCATTTTTAATCTATATAAACTTTTGATAAGTATAAAGCATTTGAAAGCTAAAATTTCTATTTGATTCTGTTCCTAAAAATTTAAATTCAATTCTTACAAACTTATGGTTGTGTGTTATAGCTATTTTTCTATCCTGAATAATAAAACATACTGCATGCATAATAGAAATTCTTAAATGACACGTATTCCAGTTGGAGCTTCAAATAAGAATAGGAGTGAGAAGAATAATATCAATATTTTATGACAATTATAAGAGTGAAACAGAAAGAAATACAAGACAACTAAAACTGTTAAAAGAACATTTCTTCTTATTTTCTTTCTTCTGAATATCCAACATCTATAAACTTGATCAACTTTGACTAAGTCTTTTAATTATAATTTTTCCATATTGGTTGATGCCACTTAAATTGACTGTGGTTCCTTCATATAAGCTTCTGCATTTTTCAACTTCTTTCCCACTTTATCAAGTTTTAAAAAACAAATATGCTTATGTGTGTGAACTAAAGTTTCTGTACTCTGAGCCCTGGACTATAGTATCAATAGCTTCCCACAGTAAAAAAAAAAAAAAAAAAAGGAAATAGTTCCAAAGAAGTCAAATATCACTATGATTAAGTTGCCAATTATGTAGACTTTAGCTGCTATAATAAAACACCACTGCTATACAGATGGATTGAATCAATTTAAAGATTGCAAAAGCTTGTATAATATCTTCTAAAGAAAGAAAACCCAAAATGCTAATTAGTTGAGTGCTAGAACAGCTGTCTCTGGGACCCACCGGAAAAAAAGCAAAATATGGCAAACTCTTTTCTAGAACTGACATAACCATTGCTATAAGTTATTTCAATAGGATTAATTTGCAAAATCTTGCAAAGAAGGATAGTGGATGATTTCAAGCTGTATAGCCTCATAAAATATCAAGAAACAGTAGAAGGAAAATCTAGTTTACAGAGAGTTTGGCTAGACATCCAACTAGCTAAATCAACCTGGGGGTATTTAAGGATGGAATTGGAAGGAGTTCAATGAACAGATAAAAATGGAAAAAATCTGTAAAATTTCTATAACAAATTCTTTTCTCCATCAATAATAGTGGAGCCAACATATTTGGACTCTAACATCACAATTCCTAATGTATTGCACTAGGAAGCAGAAATGGCACCAAAGAAAACAAAGATATGAAGAACAACTGGGCTAATATTTTTTTAATTTCAGAGGAGGTCTATTTTGAAAGTAGCACAATTTTGGGAGTACTGAAAGACCGGTTCTCAACATATCCAAAAGAAGAGAAGATAACAAATACTTAGAAAAATTATAACTCTGTTATTATTACTAGTCACAGAAGGCTATTGAGAGAATATTAATAATTTTCAACCACTAGTGCCTATTTTCTACTCTCTTTAAGATATTTAGTGTAGTATTTATATCTTAACCAAGAAGAGCAAAAAAAAAAAAAAAAACAGAAAGAAAAATATAGACCAACTTCTCTAATGAATATTAATATAAAAAAATAAATCTAGAAAGGAGATTACAGCAATATATCACAAAGGTCATATATTATGACCAGGTAGAATTTATGAATTCAAGACATGTTCAATATTAGGAAAACTATCAACATAACTGACTATATTAAAAACAAAACCAACAAAAGTTATCTGGTTATCTCAATAGATGCAGAAAAATTTTTGATAAGATAGAATACTCATTCCTATTAAAAATACTAGAGAACAGAGGAATAAATGACTCTATCCTTAAAATGATAAGTAATACCTATCCAAAATTATCAGCAAGAATTTTCTGTAATGGGGATAACTTTAAATCCTTCCCAATAAGATCAGGGATGAAGCAAGATGCCCATTATAACCATTAGTGTTCAATATTGTACTGGAAATGTTGGCTATAGCAAGAAAAGAAGAAAAAGACATTGAAGAAATTAGAATAGGCAATAAGGAAGGAAAATGATTACTCTTTGCAGGTGATATGATAGTATGTTTAGAGAATCAGCTAAAAAACTGGTTGAAGTCATTAACAATTTCAGAAAAGTTGCAAGATATAAAATAAACCCACTTAAATGATGAATATGCCTATATATAACAACAAAGTCCAATAGGAACAGATAGAAAGGAAAATTCCATTCAAAATCACTGTAGCTAGTATAAACTACTTGAGAGTCTACCTGCCTAAAATGAGAGGTTATATGAACACAATTACAAAACATTTTTCATACAAATAAAGTCAGATTTAAACAATTGGAGAAATAGTAATTTCTCATGGATAATCTAAGCCAATGTAATAAAAATGACAATTCTACCTAAATCAATTTACTTTTAAATGCTGTATCATTCAATTTATCAAAAAATTATAGAGATAGAAAAATAATAACAATTTATCTGAAAAAACAAAAGGTCAAGAATTACCAAGGGAATCAATGAAAAACGTAAAGAAATATGGCTTGGCAGTATCAGATCTCAAATTGTATTATAAAATAGTGATCATCAGAACATTCTGGTATTGGCTAAGAAACAGAAGGGTGGATAAGCAGAATGGATTAGGTATACAATGCATAATAGAACATGTTGATAATAATCTAGTGTTTGATAATAACAATTAAAATTTAGTGTTGACAAAAATCCAAAATTTAGAGAGAAAAAATCACTATTTCACAAAAATTGCTGAAAAAACTATAAAGCAGTTTGGCATAAATTAATTGTAGACCAACATCTTACATGGCATATCTCAAAAATGTCAAAATAGGTACATGATTCAGACACAGATAATATCAAAAGAAAATTAAGGGAACATGTAATATTTTACCTTTAAAATTAATGGATAAAGAACATTATAAGGTATAAAATGGATAAGTTTGATTACATTTAATTAAAAAGGGTTTGAATACATACATACACACACACACACACACACACACACACACACACACACACAAGAGTGCAGACAAGACTAGAGGAAAAGCAGAAAACCCATTACTAGAGAAATACAAATAGAACAATTCTGAGATACTACCTTATTCCTATCAGATTAACTATTATGACAGAAAAGGGAAATGACAAATATTGGAAGGGATGTAATAAAATTAGAATACTAAAATTAGGTGGAGTTGTGAAGTGATTCAAGATTCTGGAGAGTAATTTAGAACTAAAGTGTAATAAAATTGTGTGTACCCTTTAACCCAGTAATACCACTGCTGGGTCTGTGGGGATTAAAAAAAAAAGGAAAAAGACTTATGTGTACAAAAATGTTTATAGCAACTCTTTTTATGATGACAAAGGATTGGAAATTGAAGGGATGTCCATTAATTGTGGAATGGCTGAAGGAGATATGGTATATGAATGTGATGGGATATTATTGTGCTTTAAAAAATGATGAGCAGCAAAAAGTTATCAAGGTGTGCATACCCTTTGATCCAGCAGTGTAACTACTGGGCTTATATCCCAAAGAGATATTAAAGAAGGGAAAGGGACCTGTATGTGCCAAAATGTTGGTGGCAGCCCTTTTCTTAATGGCTAGAAACTGGAAATTGAATGGATGCCCATCAATTGGAGAATGGTTACGTAAATTGTGGTATATGAATGTCATAGAATATTATTGTTCTGTAAGAAATGACCAACAGGATGAATACAGAGAGGCTTGGAGAGACTTAAATGAACTGATGCTAAGTGAAATGAGCAGAACCAGGAGATCACTATACACTTCAACAACAATACTATATGAGGATCAATTCTAATGGAAGTGGATATTTTGGAAATGAGAAGATCCAATTCAGTTCCCATGGATCAGTGATGAATAGAACTAGCTACACCCAGAGAAAGAACACTGGGAAATAAATGTGGATTGTTTGCATTTTTTTTTTCTTCCAAGTTATTTTTAACCTTTCTAAATCCAATTTTTCTTGTGCAACAAGAGAATTGTATGGATCTGCACATATATATTGTATTTTAGATGTACTTTAACATGTTTAACATGTATGAGACTGCCTGCCATCTAGGGGAGGGGGTGGAGGAAAGGAAGGGAAAAGTTGGAACAGAAGTGATTGCAAGGGATAATGTTGAAAAATTACCGATGCATATATTCTGTCAATATAAAGCTGTAATTAAAAAAACCCTTTCTTTTTTATTATTTAACTGACTTTAAAAAGATATTTAAGAGAATTTTCTATTTGTGCATATATAACATGTATTATACACACACACATATATATACATGTTTATGTGTATATATATATACATATATATACACACACATATATGTAGATGATATACTTGACAAAAATGTGAAGGGAAGAGTCAGGGTTTCACAAATAATATTTCAGTAAATGACCTCTTTAAAATCATATAGTTTAGTCTTTACCTAACAATAATTTTTTAAATTTTTTTTTATTTTGAAAAAAAATTTCTTTACATTATCCCTTGCACTCACTTCTGTTCCAACTTTATTCCTCCTTCCCTCTACCCCCTCCCCCAGATGGCAAGCAGTCCTATACATGCTAAATATGTCACAGTATATCCTAGATACAATATATGTGGACAGAACCAAACAGTTCTCTTGTTGCACAGGGAGAATTGGATTCAGAAGGTAAAAATAATCCGGGGAGAAAAACAAAAATACAAACAGTTTACATTCATTTCCCAGTGTTCTTTCTTTGGGTGTAGCTGCTTCTGTCCATCATTGATCAATTGAAACTGAGTTAGATCTTCTCTTTGTCAAAGAAATCCACTTCTGTCAGAATACATCCTCATGCAGTATCGTACCTAACAATAATTTTTAAGAGAGCTCAGATTCCATCATGATCATTTTTTCATTGATTATTTTTGATCTAGGAGGGCAAAATTCCATTTCAAGTACTCTCCTTCAATAAGATATTTTGAAATGTTATATATGAGAATATTTTAAAATACATGTCAAAAATCACGTAAGATTCCTTGAAAGTTGTAACAATGGGAAAAAATTTGATAGGCCTATAATTACTATAAAAAAAAGCATAAAACCAAGAAACATTACTTATCAAAAATGCTTACGGCTGTTATGGAGAATGTCCAATGCAAAGTTCAAATGAAAAGATTCCCTATAAATTGTGAGAGGCTGCTTATAAGTGAGAATGAACTGATTCTCTCAAAAAGGCCAAGAGGCCTTTAATAAGGCTCTTAAATAAATTCTATAATGTCCACACTATCCACTCAGGAAAAATCAAGTACAACAGAAATATCTAATTTCAGGACCATAATGTATAGTTGAATGAATAATTCATAGAACTGGGTGATCGGTACACATATCCAGAACAGAATAGATGCAAGGACATTTATTAAGTGATCACTATATTAAAAACATTACAATCAAGTCCGAAAATACAAATAGAAAACCAAAACAGGCCCCTTTCTGCCATACACATTCTCTATGTTCCTTTACCTACTTCTGAAGCACAAGCCATCTTTGAAAATATGATCTAGTCTTATTACCCTTATCATGCCTTTTTCCACTGCTCTTTGGATCATCCACAAAGGTTTTCAGGAGAACACACATATCTATGTTGAAAAGATCAGTTTTCACAAAAGAAGGGCTTGGGGTCAATAAAAGCATTGTGAAATTTCCTAAATACACTCTAATTTCTTTTCCCCTGACTTCAATTCATCATCCATTTGCAATACTAGACTCAAATAGATGCAGTTAGACATTAACTAACATTCTTTGGCCAAGGCAACCCATAAAGCAAAGAAAAACACAAAATGATCCTCAAGCCTGGACAGCCCCCTTCCACTGCCACCCCAGGGAATAGAAGGAAATGTGAGGTGCTTAGACTAATGGAGCTTTTTACAATGATTGGAATGGCCCAGAGGCTGTGGTTTCATTGGTAAGGGGAATTCCTTGTTGGCTCTTTCTCTGTAACTCTGAAGAGTTGCCTCAAGAACTCAATAAGTAAATTCCCAAGGGTGAGAAAGACAATAGATATCAGAAATAGAACTTAAATACAAGTCTCCATAACTCTAATGTAGATAACCAAATATATATTCCTGAGAACTAGGTTTACATCCCAGCCCCAACATTTCTTGTACTTCATTAATCCCCTTCATACAACAGTCATTTATCTGTTTACATGTTAAATTCTTTTAATAATGTAAACTCCCTGAGAGAAAGGGATTGGTTAATTGGTGTTGCTATTTGGCAATGCTTTACATACATTAGGTGCATAATAAATGCTTATGGAATTAAGGTAGGAATTTCTACTTCCAAGCGACATTGTGAAGAAGGTGCTTTGTAAATCTTTAATTGCTATAAGCATGAGTTATCATTTGTGCAGCATAGGATACCAGGCAGGGAGGAAAGACAAATCAAGTAAGGTTAGTCCTGAGCCAGTGAGATGCAATTCCATCTAGCAAACATTTTTAAAATTGCTAACTGTGGGCAAACCATGTTGGCAGCAAAAGAGATATAATGCTTATTTAAATAGCTAGCCATCATCTTGAAATCATGGAGGTTATTTTGTCTACACAGCAGTTCCACTAATATTGACTGTGTTATCTATCTCAGATAACAATAACAAAAATAATAAATAGCTAACAATCACATAATGCTATATTCCAGATACTATGCTAAACACTATAATTATTATCTCATTTGATGTTCATAACACCTCTGAGAAGTAGTTGTTATTATTATTCCCATTTTACAGATAAAGAAACTAAGGCAAGAAGCAGTTAAGTGACTAAGTGCCAAGATCATTTAGCTAGTAAGTGTTTAAGGTTAAATTTAATTCGAGTCTTCTTTTGGTCAGGACAGGGATTCTATCCCCTGCAATATTTACCTGCTTCAAAGCTTTACATAAGCAAAGAAGACATTCAAATCATCCTTAATGAATCTCTGTATAATCTTTGTTTTTTCTTTAATCGACATTCTTGGTTTGTATGTCACTTTTTTTCTCCCAATAATGACCTTCCCTCAGGACTTTATGCTGGGAAATCCATAGGAATTAGGGTTGGAAACAACCTTAAAGATCATCTAATACAATCTCAACCTTTTGCAGATCAGGAAACTGAGGTTCAAGGAGTTTAAGCATTGTCTACTGATCCACAAAATTGAAACTTGAACCCAAGTCTTCTGATGTCAAATCCAGTGTTCCTTTCACTCTACTGATTTGTTCTAAACTTATCTCACACAGAACTCATTATATATATATATATATATGTATATATATATATATATATATATAATCTGTGATATCTATAGTTATCTATGCTAATTATGTCATCCCTATTAAATTATAAATTTTTGAGGTCAGGAATGATATTAATATAAACTAAGTATTTTAATAACTAATTTGTTTGTTATGAAATTCAATTTCTTTGCTGCCTCTATTTTAATTGACAAATTTCATTCATTTTTATCTTTAAAAAGTGTAGTGTTTATACAAAGCACTGCAGTTTAGATCAGGCTTGCTAAAAATGCTATTGTGAGCAAATATAAATGCATTCTAGCTAGATTCCAAGAAGATGGCCTTTCTAATTTAAGACTCAATACCCTTCCATCTCTCATTTCAGGGATGCTATAATAACCTTCACCCACCTAGCATGCTTTAGGCTGCCTATTAAGCTTATTGATGAAAATCCCTAAAGCTCTTTTTGCTTTGCTTGGTTTAGGTAACAAAGTTCAGTGCCAGGTTTCATGTGCTAATTGCTAGTTGATGTTCTCCTTGGGTATATAATAAAACATGAGGCAAATGGAGTTTGTTCAGTATGCTCAGGAGCCATGGTCCTGAGTGCCTGAATGTATCTTACTTAAATGGTAAATGGAACCATTTAAGCAAGTGATGCTAGAATGTTTCTGAAATATTATGCCAAATAAAATATTTTGAATTACCAATAGAGACCATAAAAGGGATTTTTCCCTGTGTCTGCTATTGCATAACCAGCCAGGTGTTCTAGGGTGGGGGTGGATGGATAACTTTTCAAATATCAAGAATGGGCTGAGGTTGGGACTAAGCCTGAAGACAGTGTATTAAACAACTAGGCAATAAGTTACTATAATAAAATTAAATACCTCTAAGTATGTGAACCAATTATTCATAGGAGGAACTCATTTTTTTCCATACTTGGGAGAAAATGCTTGTGTTAGAAATTAGCACTTTATTCTTTTGGGGTCCAGACACTCCTAAACACAAGAAGAAATAAATATAAACGGGGTATATTGATAAAGTACACATGTATACATACAAGTGAAATGGACCTGGAATTTTCATCACATAGGGAATTCTAGGTGAGGAAATTATCTCTACCAATGTATGTTGACTATCATTCTGTAATTTACAGTCTCAGAGAATTATCTGAGAAATGAAGGGTTAAGTAATTTGCCCCATGGTTTCAAAGTTAGTATATGTCAAATGTTCATGACTCAAAGGCTAATTTTTTATCAACTCTAAGTCGATGTCTCTTTCTACCTGTATAATATATAGTTCAACATAAATATAATATCAGGACAATTTCTGAATGATAGACTACAAACAATATATGGAGAACCATCCTAGTAATAGAAGAAACATTTGAAAATATTTTATTCAACACCAATCTATGAAGCACCTATTATGTGCAAAGTACTATTCTAGATTATTTTAGATAATCAAGTCTTTCAATCCTCAGATGCTCATTCTATTGCACCATGTTGCCTTGTTTTTTTCTTTTAGTTGTTACATTTTTTTAAGCTTTTTATTTTCAAAACATATGCATGGATAATTTTTCAACACTGATCCTTGCACAGCCTTGTGTTTCAGATTTTCCCCTTCTTTCCCCCACTCCCTCCCCTAGATGGCAAGCAATCCAATATATGTTATACATGTTAAAATATATGTTAAATCCAATATGTGTAAAAACATATTTATACAATTCTTTTGCAACACAAGAAAAATAAGATCAAAAAGAAAAGAAAATGAATAAGAAAGAAAATGCAAGCAAACAATATCTAATAGAGTGAGAATGTTATGTTGTGATCCACATTCGGTTCCCACAGTCCTCTCTCTGGGTGTAGTTGGCTCTCTTCATCACAAGATCATTGGAATTGGCATCTATCATCTCAGTGTTTTACTTCCTTTTTTTTTTTTTTAATTCTGTCTCTCTTCAATTTCATTTACTTCAATTCAGTTCATTAAGTACATTGTTATATGCAAACCACTTTCTCCAATCTCAAGTCTAAACTCACTTCCAAAAAACTGTGGAAACTCGCAGATAGCATGTAAATGCTTCTTCTGGATCCAACATCAGGCTTAGTAAATCAATAAATCAAGAAGGATTTGTTGAAGACCTATTATGTGCCAGCATTGTGTTAAGCTTTGGGGAAACAAAATATAAAATTGAAATAGTCCCTGCCCTATGCTATCAAAGGAGTCAAATTGGGATAGATAGATGGATCAATAGATAAATAGATAGATAAATAAATAGATAGATGTGTGTATAACAACTATATATGTATGTGTATAAATATATATTTGTTCAGTTATTTTTTTTTCAGTCATGTCTATTTGTGACCCCATTTGTGGTTTTCTTGGCAAAGATACCAGAATAATTTACCATTTCCTTCTCGAATTCATTTTACAGATGAAGAAATTGAAATCAACAGGGTTAACTGACTTACTGTTAACTTAACTTACTTAGCTAATAAGGGTCTGAAGCTAAATTTGAACTCAAGTCTTCCTGCACTCCAGACTCAATGCTTTACTCACTGTCCTCTAGATTATGTATGTATATATGGATTTATGTATACACACACACACACACACACACACACACACATATATACATACATAGATGTATATATTTGTACATATATTATAGGAACATTTACATAAAACTTAAGTCTATGCCAACATAATTTTAACTGCTTTACCATTATTATCTTAATTGATTTCTGCAATTCTGAGAGGGAGGTGCTATTATTTTCTTCATTTTACAGATAAGGAAACTGAGGCAAATAGCGATTAAGTGATTTGGCAACTTTCACCCAACTAGTAAATATATGAGGCTAGATCTAGACCAGACACTCCATTCACTATATCATTTATTTGCTTTTATTTCCATATATTGTAGTAAAGATTTTAGAGAGTGATGCCTCACATGTAGTTTAGGTGGGGTTGATCACCCTCTTACTATGTGCTACTAGCATATTTTTTCTTATTCCTTATTATTCTAGGCCATAAGACAAACAAGAAACATGTTTTGATATTTTCTTATTAATTGCTCAAATTACATCACCTCTCTCATTTAATTAACTAATTGGCTCTGAGCCCTTGCCCTAGATTATGTTTTCCCATAAGCTCACCCTTTTCTAAATCAAATTCTCTGATCTTGTAGTTTAAATAAGCATCAAGGTTACTAATTACATTATTAATTAACAGTTTTTCCTCTTCATTATATCCTGTACAAAGCTTGCTTGTGTGTGGGACAGTGACCTTTACCCAAATTAAAATCAGAGACCCTCAAGGTATAAAGCAAAAAGGATTTATTATGATGTTGCAAGAAAGAGCAGCTCCCAACAGACAAGGTATCCTTAGTAGAGGAGTACAAAGTACAAGTGGCAAACACAGGATTATATAGACCCCAACTCGGAAGCCCCCATCTCCTTTTGACCTTTTTTACCCATTGGCTGGGGACATCCAACTTTAAATTCTAATGTGGAAATTTACCTAGAAACTAAAAATGTACCCCAGAAACAAGAATACTAGTCAATGACACTTTTTTAAAAACTTTATTAGATACTTAATGCTATTAAAAAGAGGACACAGGAGGGGAATGTAAATTTATTTAAGATAATTGAACATCTGCAGTTTTTAACTGTAGTTTAACTTGTTATTGCAAAGTCTCAAGTCACAATTAGGGTATAGGTAAAAGTCACATTCTTATGAGAGGCCTACACTCAGTTTATCCCATTCACTTGTACACAGTTATGTGTATATTACCTCCCTCTGTTTGTAAGTTCCTTGAGAACAGACTGTCTATTGTCTTTCTTTGTATCTCCAGGGTAGTACAATGTGTGGGTATGCATTAGGAGCTTAATATTTGTTGATATATACTTATGATATATATAACTTATAATAAAACAAACATAAATATTTCTTTACAACATATCAACTATAAAAAAGATTATAGTTGAATTCACCTTTAAATATTACTAGCACTGTTAATTTCCAAATTCTATAAACAGAATTCTACTATTCATTTGTCTTAAAATACAACAGTCTTTTCTCAAGAATTTTCTTGTGTTTCTTCTCATGATAACAATTGAACCTAATTCTCTCAGTAAGTAAATTTGGTCCCTTTTTTCTATCCTCTTTTCAGCCATCACAATTAATGGTCTCTCCAAAATAGCAGTTAAATTCTCAGCCTCCTCACAGATTCCTCAAAGAAGTATAGTTAAAAGGTAACTCAAAAACTTGATCGCCCCTATTAATATCATATAGTAATAGTAGCAATAGTCTGTAGCGGAGGTTATTGATGCTGGTGTTACATTATAAAAATAAATGCAAAGGTAATTTTGGCAGAGAAAAGAGATAGAGAATCAGTCAGGAAAGTCTTCATATAGAAGGTAGGACTTGAGCTGAACTTCAGACAAAATTAGGGATTCCAAGAGATGTGAGGTAGAAATGCAATTCAGGCATGAGGGACAGTAAGTGCAAAAGTCTAGATGTAGGAGAAAGAATGTAGAGTATGAAGAACACTAAACATGTCTATGTGGCTGGTGTTGGTAAACAGAAATTCACTGTAGACTTCATGCTTATGCCTGTTCTCTCTCTAGAGCAGGAAGCTTCATCTCACTTTAACATTCCAGAGGTTATACCCACTAAAGCCCAACCAATCAAATCCAAGGAGGGAAAGAATGAGCTAATTATATAATATGACACTTAAATTTCTCTTTTTTGTTAACTAATCTATGTACATTGAAGAAAAGAGATTATTTTCATTTTTTTCTTTAAGATTTCCATTGCCTAGCACAATGCTTAACACATATTGTGTGGTTAAATGCTTTTAAAAAATTAGATTATCATTATAATGTTTGTTTTAATAAAAATTATACTTGAGCCATTCTACAGTAGTAGAGCCTTTATTTCAGAAGAAAAGAAACCTTTCAGATGGTCTTAGAATCTCCAAACACTCCCGTTCAATTTTACTCTGGAATATAACTCCTCATCATGGGATAAGAAAAAAAAAATGAGAGCGAGAAAGAAAGGTTGTTCTAGCACTTGACTTCACATAACCTTGGGTATTTAATTTGTCAACCAAATTTAATGGGCAAACACCATCAGCCAAGTCTGGTACTAAGTCCAATTTATGGCAATTTGAAGGCTATAGAGAGGCAATGCTTCTAGTTTGGGTTTAGGCAAATCTTTATAGGTGGGAATTTACACAACCCAAAATAGCAGAATAATTGAGCCCTAGTGTTAATATATAAACCTAGAGAATCATGGGTGCACCTGCTACCCAAATTAATCATAGTAGTATTTAGAGACCCATGAAAGATATTCTCCATAAATCCTTCCCTCCCTAAACAACCCTTAAAAAAATAAATTGAGGGAAAGAATTCTAGGAAAATGGCAGAGTAAGTCAGAAAATTCCAAGCTCTCCAGATTTCCCCCACAATCAAGACAAAATAGCATCTCAGTGCAAACATAGAGTGATTAAGAATAAATAAGAGTTGGGGGACAATTGTGGTCCTTCTAGCTCAATAGGAGAAGATTAGAAGAAAAATGCCAGGTTGTAAGTTTGCCCAGGGTTAAGTATAAACACCCCCAGGCTAGCTCTACTGAAACAGCAAGCAGTAAGTCTGGGGCTAGTTGAGCTGAAGATAGTCTCTGCCCCAGCCACAGGAATTTTCACCTTCCCAGCATTGTCTGGAACCTGACATCTGAGTGAGAAAAGATTGAAGGGACCTCTGTTGACAAGGGACATTAAGCCCTGCCTTGCAACTGAGATGCAGCCCTGAATGAGAAGGAACCAGCACATGCCTGGTGAGTGCAAAATCAGTGGGAGTTGGGATGCTGCTGGCTATGGGCACCTACAGGAAGGCAGAGTTCTTGGTTTGGGTTCTGATCTAGAAAGAAGAAATGAAGGAGAACCTAAGGTCAGAGGCATGATCCCCCATATCTCAGGACTAGGGGTGGTTACAATAACTAGCTGCTATATATATTTTTTTAAATGAGTAGGCAAAGGAGAAAGAACCCAATCACAGAAAGTTACTTTGGGACTAGAAAAAAGGTAAGGTTCTTCTTCAGAGGTTACTGAAAAAACAGCAGCAAAAAAGTCTCTCTTATCCCAAAGGATAATGTCAACTGGTCACTTGCCCAAAAAAAGAATTCATAGAAAAACTTTTTAAAAAATACTTTAAAATTCAAATGAGAGAGATTGAGGAATTTTTTTAAAATAAAAAACAATCCAAGTAAAATAAGATTATTAAAAGAAAGTCAACCAATGGAAAATGAGAGCCAGAATCTTAAGGAAGAAAATGACTTCTTGAAAATTAGGTTTGGGAAGGGAAAGCCAGCAAAGTTATGAGACCAAGAAATAATAAAACAAATTATAAAAATGAAAAAATAGAAGAGAATGTGAAACATCTCATAAAAAAAAACTGATCTGGAGAACAGATCAAGAAGAGAAAACCTAAGATTAATTAGATTATCTAAAAGCTATGATAAAAAAAATCTTAATATAAGAATTTTTAAAAAATAATTAAAGAAAATTATCCTGAAGTGTTAGAATAAGGGGGAAATAGAAATAGATAAAAAATCCACCTATCACCACCTGAAAGAGATCCTATAAAGAAAACAGGAATAATATAGTCAAATTAAGAAACCCCCCAGCTCAAGGAGAAAATGTTATGAGCAACAAGAAAAAGCAATTCAAATATAGTGATACCTCAATTAGAATTGCACAAGATCTAGCAGCAACTAAATTGAGAGAGCACAGGTCTTAGAATACTATGTATTGAAGAGCAGAAGACTGAGGTTGTGGCTTAAAACAAGCCATATTATCAGTAAAGTTAAGTATAATTCAATGAATTGCCAGACTTTCAGGATTTTCTTGCAAAAAGACTTGAACTTAATAGAAAATTTGACATACAAGATTCAATAGAAATAAAAGGTAAACATCAAAGACTAATTACAAGGTATTCAATAAGAACAAACTGTTTACATTTTATACTTGGAAATGTAAACAATATATCTAAGATTATCATTAGTAATTGAGAAGTTTGAAAAAAAAGATTGGGATAATATTGAGTATGATGTGATTCTAAAAAGTAAAACCATGTAGAAAAAGGTAAAGAGTAATTATACAAATGAGGTGTGAGATAAAGCACTGATCTAGAGGAATTAGATGGGGGAAGGAAGAGTAGTAGTTCTGGAATTTTACTTTCATTGAGAATGGGTTAACAAGGGAACAATACAACACAAACAAGGGAACAATATGTATATATATATATGTATATATATATATATATGCACATATATATATATATATATATATATATATATATATATATATATAGTTATAAAAGTTTTCTAAATTAAGAAAGAAATAAGAGGTTAAGGGGATAGGGAGAAGGAGAGAAAAAGGAAGGGATTTTGAGAAGGGATACTACTCACATCAGATCCAGGTTAAAGAGAGTACAACATATACATTTAGAAGGGAATAAAAGTCTTCTAAATTTATAAAGAAATAAGAGAGTGGGGGAATATAAAAGGTGGGGGGGTATAGTAAGGTGTATATTAATGGGAATAGGATAAAGAGTGAACACGATATATAGTTGGAAAATCTACAAAAGATTTATAAATTCAAATAGAAACAAGAGGGCAAAGGGAAAGGATGGAAGAAAGAGAGGAGGGATCCTTTGTGGTGGTGGTGGTGGTGGTAGGCTAAGTAATAGGAGAACAAATTAGAGGGTAGAAGTAAAGCAGAGGAGTCAGGGGAGATGGGGAATAAGAGCTACACACAAACAAAATAAAGATTAGGAGTAGAATTTATTAGATTAAAAAAAGCAGGGTTGCTAATCATGATCTCAAAGTTAAAGCTAAAATAGATTTAATCAAAAGAAAAAAATAGTGAAACTACACTAAATGTCAACCATATTAATCAATATTATAACATAACTAAACAGTTTAAGGTTGGAATATTGGTGGATTTAGAAAAATATGGAAAAACTTGGACTTATCCACTATCAGAGAAACAGAGGACAAACAAGTATAGTACAGTCTTACACCAATGCATATGAACAAAGATGATACTAAAAGAAGAAATATATTTATTAGGATCATGGGATCTATTTAAAATTGGGAGCATTATTAGAAATTATTTAATCTAACCCCCTTCATTTTATAGAGAAGGAAATGGGGGGGGGGGGGAGATAAGTAGATTTCCTAAGGTCTTATATGTGGTAAAATTGCAGAAATGTATTATTATTCATAGAATTAGAGAATCATAAAATTAGAAGGAATTTAAATCTATTCCTTGTCTGAAACATAATTATCCTTCATAGCATCTCTAATAAATGGGCACTTTGCTTATACTTGAAGACTTCCATTAACATGATGCTTACTACCTTCCTAGGCAGCTTAATCAAGTTTTGGACAATTCTGAAAAGAGATTCATTCTTTTGTAGCAGAAACTGAATTGGCTTATAGAGGGGTCAAGATTTCAATCTTGCTCACATCTTCTCTACTTGCTTTCAATCAGTCATATGGAAGTCTAGGAGCCAGCTTTCAGCCATATGTTACTCAGTATACTTTGAAGTGATGATACCTGCTAATGAGGAAGAATTAATGACTACCCTTTGGTCCAGCAGTGTTTCTACTGGGCTTATATCCCAAAGAGATACTAAAGAAAGGAAAGGGACTTGTATGTGCCAAAATGTTTGTGGCAGCCCTATTTGTAGTGGCTAGAAACTGGAAAATGAATGGATGCCCATCAATTGGAGAATGGTTGAGTAAATTGTGGTATATGAACCTTACAGAATATTATTGTTCTGTAAGGAATGACCAGCAGGATGAATACAGAGAGGACTGGTGAGACTTACATGAACTGATGCTAAGTGAAATGAGCAGAACCAGGAGATCATTATATACCTTAACAATGATACTGTTTGAGGATGTATTCTGATGGAAGTGGATCTCTTCGATAAAGAGAGCTAACTCAGTTTCAATTGATCAATGATGGGCAGAAGCAGCTACACCCAAAGAAAGAACACTGGGAAATGAATATAAACTGCTTGCATTTTTGTTTTTCTTCCTGGGTTATTTATACCTTCTGAATCCAATTCTCCCTGTGCAACAAGAAAACTGTTTGGTTCTGTACACATATATTGTATCTAGGCTATACTGTGACATATTCAACATGTAAAAGGCTGCTTGCCATCTGGGGGAGGGGGTGGAGGGAGGGAGGGGAAAAATTGGAACAGAAGTGAGTGCAAGGGATAATGCTGTAAAAAATTACCCTGGCATGGGTTCTGTCAATAAAAAGTTATTTAAAAAAAAAAAGGAGTTAATGACTCAGGAGATCTACTTAAAAGAAAGTACCCCCATTCTTAGACTCGCATCCCTGCCAAATTTCAATCTTTCATTATGCCTTATAACCCCTCATGCTGTTCTTTCTTTCCTTCATTACTACCATTTTCTCCATCTTTCATTTCTTTCCTAAGCCTAATGGGCATGACATGACCAAAGAATCAGCAGAGGAAACTGAGAAAAATGGTGAGAGAGCAAGAGACCTGGGAGAGAGCTGTGTCATTAAAAACCTAGAGAATAAAGTGGCCAGAAGTGTCAAATGCTGCATAGAGATCAAAGAGAATTAGTATTGAGAAGGAAGAAAACAATAAAGCATTGATATAGTTATGTTCCAGGGAGATTATGAGGTGTGCAAGGAGGACTAATACCTCTGGTAGCCCTTTTTAGGGTTACTTATACACATTTGGTGTCTACCTATCACCCAACTCTCACTTGTGGTACCAAGAAACTATAGCAGGAAGAACTGCCATATCCTGGAAAAACCATTTCAGCAGACATGATAAACCAGGTTGAGGGTAAGCAACAGACCTCAAACTGATCAGTGATTCAAGGAGATGTATACTCCAAGCATTCCCTCAATGGGATGGCAGATAAAACAATTTATTCCAATAGCCATTAAGTCAGTTGAAATAGGCATTATAAAGCGCTAAGAGCTTATGAAGTCATCAAAAATGCCAAGGTCATCCCCTGCCCTCTCATTGCCATCTTGATGTTAGTCCTTCCAGTGGACTTCAAATGATTCTGGAAGCGACAATGAAACAGCTGACTTTGTTCAATTCTGCTGTACTTAAATCCCATTCATGTGCAAGTCAAGATATTGCCGCATGTCATAGGTTCTCTTCAAAAACAAAGGACAAACAACAACTACTATGTGTCAGGCACTACGTGCTAAGCATTTTACAAATATTATCTCATGATAAAATGAACATTTGATTTATCAGTTTAAAGATGATTGGTGACTTTGGAGAGAGCAATTTTAGTTGAATGAGGTCATAAACCAGATTGCAAAGGGTTTTGAAAGGAAAAGAGAGGAAATAACATACCAATTATAGTTGGTTTTCTCAAGGAAATCAGCCAAAATGGGGGGGGGGGGAAAGATCTATGTTGATGGGTAGCAGAGGTGGTCAGATCAAATGAAGGAAGTTTTTGTTTGTTTGTTTTTAATGGGAGAGAAATTAGACATGCATCAAGGAAGGAGTAAATACTTAAGGAGAAGTTGATGATAAAAGAAAGAGTAAGGATCATAGTGGCGGCAAATTGCTGGGATAAATTGGGAAGGAAGAAGATCAAAGATACACATAGAGAGGTTTGCCATGTTTAAGAGAAAGGCTACTTTTTTATCTAAAATGTGAATAAAGGAAGAGAGAGTGAAGGAAGAAGTAAGGGTGATAAGAGATCAGGATTTGAAAAATGAAAGGGAACTCATCAAATAGTATCAATTTTTTTGATGCAATATAAAATGGGGTCCTCAACTGAGAAGGTTGTAGAGAGATGCTGGTGCAATGGAAAGCTTGAAGACAAGAATATTTAGCACAGTCTTTGTGGAAAATGGGATAATAAATCAATTAGAGAAGCATAAAATGTTTGCCTTAATGTAGTAAAGAATGAGGTGAGATTAGAAAGCACATTTAGAGCAGGCCTATTCAGGATGATTTTTGAATAGGAGTAATCCAAGGTTGGAATTTGGCAGAGTTTGATTGGTGAGTGGAGGTAAGGGTTGATTTGAATTAGTTCACAGAGGAATTAAAATTAAAAAGGAATGAAAGTACAACCAGTTCAAGCATACTCTTTCCTTTTCTCCAAATACTCTATGATCCAGAGACACAGGCTCCTTATTCTTCCTCATACAAGATATTTCATTTCCCAGTTCCATGCCTTATCACTGAGTTTCCCCCATGTCTCGAATTCTCTCTCTCATCTATATCTCCTGGATATCTTCCTTGCCTTTCTTCAAATCCCTGTTAAAATACCACTTTCTAAAAAAGACTTTTCGCAATTCTGATAGACTTGTGATGAAAAGTGCTATCCACATCCAGAGAGAGAACTATGGAAACTGAATGGGGATCAAAGCATAGGATTTTCTTCTTTCTTGTTTGTTTGCTTGTTTTTTCTCTTTCTTATGTTTTTTTTTCCTCTTTTGATCTGATTTTTCTTATGCAGTATGATGAAGATGGAAATATGTTTAGAAAAAATGCAGCTGTTGATACTCTCAGGGAAAAAAATACCTGGAAAGTCCTCCATGAACAAAGTGAAATATACTATATATAAAACAACAGGTATGTTGTTGTTCTGGGATGACTAGCTGTAAATGACTGTTATTTTCAGAGTTATCCACAACTATTCTGAAGGAGTTATGATGAAAAAATCCCATCCATACCTAGAGAAGGAACTGATTTTCTATTTCTATATGTATCTCTCTCTTTATTTTTAACTTGATTTTTCTTGAGAGTTTTTATTTTCATTAGGGTGGGGAAATCTACATTTTCTTTCACAACTTGACTTTTATGGAAATGTTTTACATACCTTCACATGTATTTTCTTAATTGTGAGTAGGGATAAGAAAGAGAGTCTAGAACTCAAAAATCTTAAAAAACAAATGTTAAATAAAAAAGTTTTGAATGTGACTGGGAAAAAATTCAATAAATAAATAAAGTTTTTTTTTAATGTTTCATTGCTTATCCTATCACAAATTGCTTGCTGTCTTAGGGAGGGGCAAGAGGGAGAAAAGAAAGATATGGAACACAAGATTTTGCAAAGGTGAATGTTGGAAACTATTTTTGCATGTATTTGGAAAAATAAAATACCATTAAAATAAAAATAAATAAAAAGAAGCCTTTTTAATGTCCTTTGATTCTAATGTCCTCCCTCTATTGATTATTTCCAAAATATTCTGTTTGTAACTAAAGTTTATACATAATGTTTGCATGTTGTGTGGACTCTTTGAGAGCATGAATGTTATTTTCTCTTTCTTTTTATTTTGACCATTTAATACAATGCTAAATAAATACTTGTTGACTGAGTAACAATAGTATCAGTTATTTTCTTTGTTTTAGTGTTTCTTAGATCTCAGTATTAATTTCTAGTCTTTCTGCAGAGCTGCAGTTGTCTCTCAAACTGTATCTCCAACAAACTCGATGTCCTCTAGACAATTCCAATATGCATCCAAAATAGAACTTATTTACATCTTCCTTTTGTCCTCCCCCCAAATCCTTTCACTCTTCTGAATTTCACTATTACTATTAAAAATTCCACCATCCTTTTAATCATCAAGGCTCACACTCTCAGTGTCACCCAGGCCCATAACTTTAATGTCATCCCTAATTCCTCAATCTCACTCTCCCCATATCAATAGCCAAATTTTGTTTCTATGCCATTCACATACAGAAACAGAACTATGGAGACTGAATGCAGATTGAAACATACTGTTTTTCACCTTTTTTTGTTTATTTTTTTTTCTGATGGTTTTATCCTTCTGTTCTGATTTTTCTTTCACAACATGACTGTATAGAAATATGATTTAAATGATTGTACATGTATAATCTATATAAGATTGCTTGCTATCTTGGGGAGGGGAGAGGGGGAGAGAGAGAGTAAAAAATTTTGGAATTCAAATCTTACAAAAATACATGTCAAAAACTATCTCCATATGTAATTGAAAAAATAAAATACTACTGAAATTTTTTTTAAATTTAAAATTAAAATTAAAAAATAAATCTAATAAAATATGTAAAATAAAATTTAAAAATAAACCTTTATAATAACTTTCTTATATAGATTTCCTTCTTTCCATTCACAAGCCACAACCCTAATTCAGATATCATGACCTGTCACATGAATTATTGCAATAGTTTTCTGATTGGTCTCCTTGCCTCAAGTATATCCCCTCTCCAATATATCCCCCACTGAGCTGCTAAGGCCTTATCTCCCCTACTCAGTGAGCTCCAGTGATTCCTTATAACTTCCAGGATCAAAGATAAAGTCCTCTGGCATTTAAAGCCCTTTATAACTGGGCCTCTTCTTATCTCTTCAGCTTTCTAACATCTTATCCTCCTTGCTCTCACTACAATCCAGATACATCAGCCTACTGGTAGTTCCTCAAATGTTACATCTTCTACATACATACTTTTACTCTCTTGTTCCTCCATCTGGAATTCTCAGCCCTCTCATCTCTGCCCCTTAATTTTCCTGGTTTCCTTCAAGACTCAGTTCAAATTCCTCCTCCTGCAGAAGGCCTTTCCTAGTCCTCCCCTCCCCCAGTTGCTAAAAGACTTCCTCTTTCAGATTCCCTTTTGGAACTCTATATATATCCTAAGAAAGGGGAGTCTAATTGGGGAAGGGGGAGGGAGGGACCATTGTGCATGGCTGATACTATCCCTCCTATGGAAGAGTCCAGGAAACCTGTTTCTCAAAAGGTATGATGACATATAATGGAATTGCCTTGGAGAAAATATGAACATGAGCAAACATTCTGTAACTGGTTCCAATCTCTTGTCTACAACAGAGGAAACCCCTTTGAGGAACTGCCTTTCATTGACTGTGGAGCTGGCTTTCAAAAAGACATTAAGCTCTTAGTGAGGGTTTTCCCCAAAATTTTCTGGCCTTGGAAAAGGAGAATGATCTGTTTTGAGAGAAGGGAACAGTGTGAGAGGAAAGGTCTCAGTTCCTCTATATTTTGAAGCAAGCATAAAACTGATCATTCATAGCCTTACTGTTGCTTCTGTTGTCTGTTCTCTCTTTCCTCCCCCAAGTCTGCCTTTCCCTATGCTTCTTTCTCCTACAGAATAATCAAAGTCCAGAAACAAGATAAAATCAAATTGTCAATGGCCCAAAATGTCTCTAAAAGAGACACTGGAAAGGAATATGATCCTGGGAACTTTGATAGTTCAGTTCACTCTCTGGGAATATAATCCAACTTCCTAATCCAATATTGAAGAAAAATCTGCAAACCAACCCAGCATTATCTGAGACTCAAGTCAAGAAGCATTTGTTAAGTTTGCTATTAAATATTAGAGGTATAATGAAGGGGACAGAAATACCTTCTCTCAAGTTTACTCTCTCAAGCACTACGTGTGTCCCTAATTTTTCAGGTAAATGTTCAATTCTTGCTATATCATCAAAATAACTATTCCTTTGTAAATACAAATCAATGTTAATTGATTAAATGGAATTATGGAGTTAATCACTTCCAGTCAACTACACTGGAATGGAAGCTCAAACCAACCACATTAGAGAAAGATACCACAATCTCTAGGGGGTACCCCTAGAATCTTAAGAGGGAAATATGGCCAACCAGAATCATTCAATGTACTTTAATGTACCTAGTTACTTACATAATAGATACAAATATTTAAAAGGAGAGAGTCTTGAGGGTTGGAAAAAGAGATCTGTTATTTATGTATTGACTTATCAGATCTTACTCATCAACCAATATTCTCAAAACCCAGCCTTTCCACATGGAGTGACAGGAAAAAGTAAGTCTGAAGCTCTCACTCGGTGCACAGAAATAGTCAATTCTGCTTTAATATTCATTCACCAAAAGCACTTGTGCAAAATTACACAATGAAAACCACAGAGCTTATAGGGAAAATGAAGTTAGTTTTTGAGAAAAACTTGATTAGATAGAGATAGGTAGAAACCTAATAAAAACTATAGCACAATTCTTATACATGTTAAATGCTTAAAAAATACACAAATGTTATAACAAATTTTAGTCTGCCACCTCAGGCTGCTTGGCCTGTGCTCAGCTACAAGAGAAAGTTGGGCAGGTCAGCCAAACCCTGACTTCCATAATGGAAAGAGAAGGGTTTCCTCCAGTCACAGCTACTGAAGCACAATTGTCTAAGATAACTCTTACTAAATAGCATCTCTAAGAATATATTCAGAAAACATGATGCTTTATAAAGACCTGAAATTGCTAGTGAAAGTGAGCATCAGATAAGTGAAATGAGCAAAAGCAGATCATTGTATATGGCAACAACAAGAATATAGGATGATCAATTCTGATGGATGTGGCTCTTTTCAACAATGAAATGATTCATGACAGTTCCAATGATCTTGTGATGAAGAGAACCATCTACACCCAGAGAGAGGACATTTTCACTCTTTTTGTTGTTGTTTGTTTGCATTTTATTTTCTTTCTCATTTTTTTCCTTTTTGATTTGATTTTTCTTGTACAGCAAGATAATTGTATAAATATATATCTGTATATTGGATTTAACATATATTTTAACACGTTTAGCATATATTGGATTACTTGCCATCTAAGGGAGGGAGTGGGGAAAAGAAGGGGGAAATTTGGAACCCAAGGTTTTGCAAGGGTCAATGTTGAAAAATTATCCATGCATATGTTTTGAAAATAAAAAGCTTTAATAAAACAAAGTGAGCATCAGAACAGTTGCAACTTGTGAATTATTGCAAAGTAGCATAATTTTCTATATTCTTGATTTTTCTTGGCGAAGGAATTTCAGAGAAACAAACTCAAAGTTCTAGTTATTTTTTTAAATGTCTCTAATACACTAATCACATTGGAACAAAGACATACTTTTGAAAAACTTACTTTTTGAAAGAACTGATTATAGGTAGGGAAATTCTGTACATCTTCCCTGATATTTCTCCTAAAGATCTCTTCTACCCTGCTCCAACTTCTATTGAGCAGAAAACTCCTTCCCCCTTTATAATTTCTTCTAGTTACTGCGCATTTGACTGTCTGTAGCCACACACTTATTTTATTTTAACAGACTACAATTCCATCTTATCAGGTAGGGAGTTAAATCAGCACAAAAAAAATGAGATGACTTCATTGTCTTCCACTTAATCTCAATCTTATAATACAACTTCTGGGGGAAAACTATGGGCCTAAAGGTCCATATTATCTGGTAAAATAATAATAATAATAATAATAATCTAAGGAAATGACCTTCTTTGGCACAAGTGATTATTTTCACCAGGGCTCAGCTACTTAAAAAGAAGCTTTTGATCCTTTTAGCTGAGAAAGTGAACTTGAGAGAAGGTATTCTATTCTGTTGCTATATTATCCCTATGTTACTTTGAGGTATGCATCTCGCATGCAGGATGTTTATTGCTGACACTTATCTTGGATGTCTAGATTGTCATACCTATCTCCTGTAATTTTATTGTTTTCAATATGGAAAAGCCTGTCCTTTGTTGTCAAGGAAATAGGTCACTGACCAGATCTGCAAACAGTAAAGTTTGAAAAAGAAAGAAAGAAGGAAAGAAAGAAAGAAAGAAAGAAAGAAAGAAAGAAAGAAAGAAAGAAAGAAGGAAGGAAGGAAGGAAGGAAGGAAGGAAGGAAGGAAGGAAGGAAGGAAGGAAGGAAGGAAGGAAGGAAGGAAGGAAGAAGGAAGGAAGGAAGGAAGAAGGAAGGAAGGAAGGAAGGAAGGAAGGAAGGAAGAAAGAAAGAAAGAAAGAAAGAAAGAAAGAAAGAAAGAAAGAAAGAAATCTTTGGTCCTCAAACAATAAAGAGGGAAAGGGGCAGAAAAGGGGAGAGAGTTGATGAATGAAGGCTTGTATTTTATCAGAAAAGAGACTGCTTTTTGCAATAAGTTAAACATCTCTCTGTTGTCCTGCTTGTAAACTGGACTCCAGCTACAACAAATGATCACTTATCTGTTGGCACTAAGTGAAACCCTGCTAAAGTACGAGCAGGGCCCCTAGTGGTCATTTGATGGAAATAGATTGGTCCAAAGTATTTTAGAGCAGATCCAGCTGAGAATGAGCCTATATCTTAGAAATGCAAAGATATTTAGATAGTGTCCCAAGGCAGGGAGGAGGGGGAAAAAGAGGAGAGAGAGGGTGGAGAGTGGGGGGAAAGGAAGACATCCTGTCCATACACTTATCTTCAGGAAATAACTGAAAAACTTATTTATTTCTGAACCTGGATCTGTTTTTTAAAATGTTTCTGATTTTAAACATATTGACATTTCTGTCCAAGATGACCTAAACACCTTCAAAGAACAGTACCATGAAAAAAAAAAAGTGTTACATGCGGAGTTAGAAGACTGGATTCAGTCTTTGGCCCTGATTCCAAGGTCTTGTATGACCTCAGACAAGACAATAAATCTAGGAACCTCAATTTCCTTCTATGTAAAATGGGGGAAGGGGAGGTGAGATGATTTCTACTATTCCTTTTAGTTCTAAATCTATAATACTACAATTCTTTAATTTACAAGTTGTTTTTAGGTGGGTTTTTTTTTTTTTCAGTTATTCTTGCCGTTAAAGAAAAGTGACTAAATAAAAAAAACAGCAAATTATGATTTGCCATTTGGTTCTCTTTGGACAGAACTCTTTAGCTCTACATTCTTAAGGAGAATGATCATATGGTTACATATGTATAGAATGGATTGGTAATTTATCTTATCTAGTATGTTGGCTGCTGGGTGATACAGTGGATAGAATGATGGGCCTGGAGTCAGGAAGACTCCTCTTACTGAGTTCAAATCCCATCTCAGACATTTACTAGCTGTGTGAACTTGAGCAGATCACCTAACTCTGCCTCGGTTTCCTCCAAATTAAAATAAGCTTGAGAAGGAAATGACAAACCACTCCATTATCTGTCAAGAAAACCCCAAATAGGGTCATGAAGAGACTGCAACAACTGAACAATAACATCAAAACAGATGAATAATAGAAAGAAGTCTGGAAAGTCAGAAAACCTACATTAGAATTTCAGCTATGGTACACGTTGAGCAAGGCACTTACCTTCTCTGATTCTCTTTTCTCAGATCCTATAAATGGAGGGTTAAAAAAAAAGTTTACAAATCTCTTAGGGTTGTTGGAAGAATAAGATCATAATGTGCCCAGAGTATAATATCTGTTAGTCTAAGAGTGTTATATGCATATAAGCTTATATTTCTTTTATAACGTCTGGCACATAACAGATACTTAATAAATGCTGATTATTACAGGATTTTTAAGTAGAAAAGGAATTTCACAGTTTGATCTTTTTATAAACATACAAATAAGTTCAAAAGTTTTGCTGAAATACATGTGTATTCTCATATATTTAATGCTTAAATATATGTATATTCACATATATATGTTTTCTCATTTATTTACACATATATTCAAAGAAAAAGGAAGATGAGCGAGACTGTCAAGATCACCATGAAAAGTGACAAGTCTGAAGCTGAGAACTAAAGACCTTCACTTAGCATTTTTTAAAGAAAGTCTTCATAATTACAATGGAGGCACATCTTATATGGGGGTTAGGTTCTAGAGTTAATATCTATGACAAAAATCCCAAATAGTTATAATTGAAAATCTATTAAATTGTCTATAAAATACAATGTAATGTTTTTGAGCAATTATAGCTATAAAAGAGCTAGGGTCTCTTTAAAGGAAGACTTTTTGTATTAGAGACCATTTTGTCTGAGATTGTTATGATGGAACAATTGAATGTATATTTTATTCTTAATTAAAAATGCCTGGTTAACATCTAAATGGAGGTCTTGAACCAAAGTTTAGAAAATCTCCTTCTCAGAAAGAAAAAATTCTTCACCAACCTTTTTTTACCTTTTGTCAAACTTACTAGAGACATAGATGAAATGTATCTGGTGCTTTTGTCATGAAAGGACTGAATGAAGGGAAATGAGTTTTCAACGAAGCAAGAAGAAAGAAAGATCCAAAGAACATCCTGATGTGGGTGGTTATATCCTGTAATGAATGAGATAAGGGCAGTTGAGACTACAGTTCTAGATACTAACCACCCCTTTGGGGACTTTGGGTTTAAAGAAAATCTGAAATTTATTTATTCCATTAATTCATTTTGCAGAAGAGGATCTTGGAAGCCCAAAGAAATTAAGAACTTGCTGAAGTTAATAAAGCTAGTAAGTGAAGTAAGTGGGACTTGAACCTCGATCTTCTGGGTTTCAACAACAGTTTCTTTCCATTCTATCACACTGTGTCCCCACCCTTACTGGATGGCTAGAGCTTCATGACCCTGAAAAAAGTCACGAGAGAATTCTGGGAGGTCACAGGAAAGACCAGGGCTGGGTGTGGTTCTTAACATAACACCCTCCCTGTCCCCTACTGTGTCTATACTTATCAGTACTGTCCCCCTTCCTTCCTTCCTTCACTATGCCCAACCCTATTATCATTCCATCCTACCTCGTCATATAGTTCCCTCCTAACATTGTAGGATTTCCCATGATTCCTCCTCTGATCTCCTGCCCAGCTTCTTATTCTGTCCTGCTTTAAAACAGACTTGAAAAAAAAAAGCCAAAAGAATACTAAACAAAAACAAACCCTAAAACCTATCCCCAAACACAAACAGAAAACACCATAGAGAAAACCCTAAAAAAAATTTACTTATCGAAGTTGTCCACAACCAAATTGTATGTTGAATACTGTCTTTACAAATGAACAACATTATGTACAATAGGAGCTCAATTTTTCAAAATGGAAATAAATTTTATTGTGTTAATGAAAGCTTGATTCCTTCCAGCACTCTGCCCTCACAATTCCTTGATCTCTAATGACCTTCATCTGCACTCTATTTCAGTTACCCACAAGGATAGCCACACCCTAGACCTCTCATTGCTCAGAATGATTTTAGAACTCAGATTCCTACTAAAGTAGAAACTTTCTTCAGACTTTGACAGGAGAAGGTTGGGTTGAAAAGAGCAAGAAAGTGATTCAAGTTGGAGAAGAAGGAATTGTACAGGAGTTTGGGGGATTATGAAAAAGGCCAGAGGCTGAATTTGGGGATGAGAAATTTGAGAGGAGTTGAAATAATTTGGAGGAAAAGACCTAAACAGAAGGATCAGAGAACTCAAGCTGAAGGAGACAAAGGAAGAAGAGGACTCAAATCAGAGGAGGAAGAGAAAGCAGAAAAGGAGAAGGAAGTGGACTTCAAATAAAGAAAAAGAAATTAGTCATACAAACTAAAACAAGATAAAAAGTTTAGTGAAGCAAGGAATAGGAAAATGGTCAAGACTGTCAAGATCAACATGAAAAGTGACAAGTCTGAAACTGAGAACTAAAGACCTCCACTTAGCATTTTTCTTAGAAATTCTTCACAATTAATGTGTGGAGGCACATCTTATATGGGGCTTAGGTTTTAGAATCAATGCCTATGGCAAAAATCCCATATAGTTAAAATTACTTTTGAAAATCCCTAAAGTTGTCCATAAAGCACAATGTAATGTTTTTGAGCAACTGTAGCTATAAAAGAGCTAGGGTCTCTTTAAAGAAAGACTTTTTGTATTAGAGATCATATGCATCTGAGATGGTTGTTATGGAAACAATTGAATATAAATTTTATTCTTCATTAAAAACAAGTAAATATTTTTTCAGAAAACATGAAGAAGACATACTTGTACTTGAATAGAAGAAAATAAGGCCAGACAAGACTTAGCTGACAGGGGAAAAATAGCAATTACAGGGAAAATATTCTTGAAATAATTAAGTGAATGAATGAATGAATCACAAATAAATTTGATTATATTGTAGGGTGATATCACCTCATAATTTTTTCTTAGTCCTATTTCATCATGATAAAAGAGAAGAAAGTGCCTTCTGACTAGAAATGCTAAAAATTTGAATTCAGAATCTCTCTCTCATTGTCTCTATCAACCTAAGCAGAAAGACTAGACTATCTGTGAGGATAATGAAGAAGAGCGCCTAGAACTATATTTATTCACACTTGCCTGTGGTGTTCTTTTTCTTTTCTATAATATATGAAGGTTCTCTGTGTCTGTCCCAGAGTGCTCTCTGGCCCTAAGAGCTTCTTGCTTATATGAGCTCTCTAAAGGTGTGAACACAAGCATTGTTTCTATCAGTTCCACTTAGTATCTTGTTTCAAGTTCTGGCCTATAACATCTGCTTGTAAGATCAGGTCAATCATACTGAACTATGCTAAATTAGATAATTATTGTCTCTATCAACTCTAAAGACTTAACAGTTTGTAAGGATTCTAACCCTTGCCATACAAAAAGCAAACAGGAACTGAATTTTATTGAAGGAATAGCAGATTCATATCTCTCATCTCCTGCTCTGTGATATATGTATAATCATCTATAACTGCCCTATCTCTATCTCTATCTATGTCTGTCTATGTCTACTTTGATATCTATGTGTGTGTGTGTGTGTGTGTGTGTGTGTGTAGTTGTTGTTGTTGTTGTTGATCATCTATAAGTTAAATTCAGGTGTGATACGACACCCTAGAACTAGGAAAAATGATAAAAGCAGATCATCTCACTTTCAGCAAAAATAAAGATTGGGGTAATTTTGTAGAGACAGGAATAAAGTATTAATTGTTTATATGTAGTCAGGTGACTTAACTATGCTTATCCTTTCTCTTCAAAAAGTAGATAAAAAGGAAGCTCTCTAGGCTTTCATTGGGAAGGAAGAAAGAAAAAAAGAAGGGAGAGAGGAAGGAAGGAAGGAAGGCATCAAACTGGCAAAGTTGATAGACGGCTGAAACAATCAGGAGTGTCTTTGAAGCTAGCTTACATTGACTCCCCAGAATCAACATGAGTATTTATACCTTGGAAATGGCAAATGCTACAAACCAGGGATTAATTTATTGTTTTATCTAGATTTAAGAAAGTGATAGAATAAATGTCAATAATGCAAATTAAATTTAAAAGTGTACTATGAGAACTTTTTTTTGGATATCCAGTTGTTAAATATTTACCATAATTTCACTGGAAAGAACAAATTTTGGAGGGACTATGGGAAATCAAATACAATAATATGTTATTAGTGTGACTGTGAATTTATACATTCTGGAAATATTTAGCATTATGTGAGAAAAGTGAATGTAAATTGTTCACAGCCTGACTTGACAAGAGTAGTACTTGGCCAGTATCCAAGGAGACAAAAGACAGGAAGGTGCCAAAATATTGAGCATTACTATTTTTATTAGAAAAACAAAAACAAAAACTGGAAACAAAATGGGAGTCCATCAACTGTTGAACAAATTGTGATATGTGAATATAATGTGAAATTATTGTGGCATAAGAAATTTTAAAATGAGGAATTTACATAAACATGGAAAGATTTTTATGAATTGATACAACATTTAATGAACAGATCCAGGAATACAATATACTCATTACTTCAATAAGATAAACTAAGACAACACTTAAATGCATTTGAATTCTGATCGTAATACAATGTCTAATCTTAGTTCTAAAGAACTGATGTGGAAACACATTTGCTTCCCAGTAAAGAAGTGATGAATTATGGGCAAGGACTGTCACATATACTATTACTCATAATGTCTTTATGTCTATTGGGTTTTGTTTAATGATTTTTGCTATAAAGGAATGTTTGATGGGGAGTAGTTATTGAGAAGTAATTGTAGAGCAGTGGTGGGAAACATCTGGTCCACGGGTCTTATAAGACCAGAGAAAGCATTTGTTAAGGAAACTGCAGGTGATGATGAACTGAAAGGTAGATATATAGATATATAGATATATGTATGTTAATAATTTTGTATGATTCTTCAAGTAATGTTATAAACATCCAAATGATCATTGGCAGAAAAAAAAGTTCCCCATTCTGCTGTAGACTACCAAAAAAAAAAAATACCAAAAAGCAATCTTTTTTTAATGAAGACCATGGACCCCTAAATAAAACCTAAGAGGTACAAATGGTATTTTCATCATTGCAGAACATCAAAGACAAGACATAAAAACATTAAGAACTTCAGAAAAGAAAGGCATACTTTAAAAAATAGATTGTTTCTAAGAATGATATTTGGATTTGGGTACCACAATTTAATATATAGGAATGATAGGATCATGTTGCTGGCATTTAGGTGCTCAGTAGAGTATTCAAATCTGACTAACACTGACAAGGTGTGTGTGACCCTGTTCAAGGCATTTAACCACTGTTGCCTCCATTTTCTCATTTATCAAATGGAGATAATAATACCATCTACCTCCCAGGACTATTATGAGGATGATATCAGATATTTGCAAAGTGTTTAGAACAGTGACTGGCACATGGCACGCATATATAAATATTTTTATTTTTGAATGGAATATAACAAAGAACTAAAAATCTTTCAGGAGTCTTACAAATCTAATAAAAAGAGTTTTAAACTCAAACAGAAAGGAGGGAGAAGAAAATTTCAATAGAGAGAGTAGTTATAGTGGAAGGAGAAGAAAATGAGTAGAGATGCCCAAGAAACTCCAAGAAAGGAACCAGTAGTAAAATATATGACCTCAGTGTAGAGAAAGAAGCCTTACAGATGCAAAGCATCTACATTATAAGGACAGAAGACAGACAATGAGTCAGCAAAAGAACCTGAAAGGGAGTAATAAAACAAGATTGAGGAAAATTTGGAAAGAGTCAATGGTACAAGACATGGAAGGAGAAAGATACAGGAAGAAAGGTGGTGGATAATATCCAAAATTGCAGACAAGTTAAGGAGAACAAGGACTAAGAAGAAACCATCACATTTTCCTGCTAGAGAGAGAAAAAAAAATAGTTTCAGTTGAGTGATAGTGTCAGAAGCCAGATTGTAAAATACAAAATACACTTTTGAGGAAAACCAGGAATGAAAGAAAGAAGTATGGTTAAGAGCATTTAAGTGAAGATTAGCAGAAGAAACAAAAGTGATATTATCATCAGAGTATAATTCAGACCACCCAGACAGAAAGAGAAAATAGAAAGAATCTAGAAAACAAATCACAAAACCTGACATAAAGGTAATGTGGTAGTGATATGTGACTTCAATTTATCTGTACATATTATAGGACTGCTTGCCATCTGGGGGAGAGGATGGGGAGAGGGAGGGAAAGAGTCGAAACAGAAGTAAGTGCAAGGGATAATGCTGTAAAGAATTTTTTTCAAAAGAAAAAAAAATTATCTGTACATATGCAGCCCCAAACAGAGATGCTTATATATATATTGGTTTGCAGTAATTAATATTCTTTTTAAATGCAGAGCAACTAACAAGGAGACTATTTATATCTAATCTGATTCTCACTAACAAGGAGAAACAAGTTCCTGGGGGAAGAAATTACAATTTTATCTTAAAAATTGATAATAAAGAAGAAAATATATTCTGATATGAACTTTAGATTTTTAGAAAGCAGATTTCAAAGAGTTTTGACTATAAAAATATTTGTTGATTTAATAAATCATTTCATTTATTAGAGCAAAATACTATCTTAAAAGTTCTCTTATAAAATTTGCCATCCATTCATATGTTAAAATCTTAGGAGATTCCTTGAAATATATAAAGCAAATAGAATTAAATTTATTCACCAACTCTCTGATTATTCACATAGAATAAGGCATTAAATAGAAAGATGTACACACAACAAAAACATTTGACCTTGCCATGGAGAATGTTCAAGACAGAGCCAACTGAAATAGAGATTCTCCAGAAATGATGACATCCTCCTGCTTTTCCATTTGAAGATGACATTGAGATGTGTGCATTATTCTTTAGAACACTCAAGTGCCTTCTAAAGGAATTCCAGTCACTCAAAAAAAATGCAGCTTTTAAGAGTCCCCAACCACAAAGGAAAAAAATAAGTCAGTGAAGAAAATTTACTATCCAAAAGTATGATATTCTATTGAATGAAAAATGTATAGAGCTAGTCCATCAGAACATATGTCTCCTATTGACACTGTGGCTGGAAAATAAACTGGGCTCAGGATTGAAATGGAAGAGAACAGTAGGCTGGATTGCATTTTGTAAATTGCACAGGGCTTTTCATGGCCTAGATCTTCTCCCTGAATCAAAGGCCCATATTTTAAACATCAGTATTCTCAAAATGATGCTGTATGGCTGTGAACCATTAAATGGAGTCTATGAAATATTAGAGTGGCAATTCACCCAAAGGTCAGTGGAAAGGCATATGGCAGACATGAGAAGGTTTTAAAGTATCACCATCAAAGCATTACTCAGAAGAATCCCTATACAATATATCATCAGAGATGAGTAGACTAGGTACTAAGTGATATAGCAAGAGCAGGAGATAACTGATGGAGAGTCCACAGGCACCACTGGTAAGCAGTTCAGTATCAAATGATTGAAAGGAAAGAAACTTTCCCTCCCCAACTCCTATTCTTCACTAGCATGTTGAGCAGGCTTTCTGTGAAGGATTTACAGAACGACATGGACAAGAAACACAAAGATAACCTGGCATGGAAACATTGCAATATACTTTGTGAGAAAGTGTATCCACACCAATAAGATTATATATCAATCAAAGTATCAGAGAAATTTCCACTTTCACTGCAACCATCTTGCTTCAAGTTGCAAAAACAGTTTCTTCACGCTGCTGCCAGATTAGTTTTCCGATCTTCAATCTTATAACTACTCAGAAGCCTCCAAAGCATCCTGATTGCAGACAGAATGAAGTCAAAACCAATGAGTCTGCTATTTAAGACCATTATGATCTAGCGTTAATCTATCTTCAAAGTCTTATCCCATTATTCTCCTATTCTCTATCCAAATTAGAAAATATCCACCTTATTTCCTGCCTCTGTTTTCTTTGTTCATTAATGCCACCCCAACCTACATATTCTTCAAATCTCTGTTCGAATGCTAACGTTTTCATTAAACTTTCCATAATTCTTCTGGAGAAGGGGGAGAAAGTTGCTTCTGCTTCTAAATTTCCATAAAACCTGCTTTTTCTCTTGTGGCACATCATATTTTACTTATAATAATTTGTGTTCCTATCTTAATTCCTCACTTCTAGACCACAAGCTCTTTGAAGGTAGAGACTTTCTTATATTCATTCTTAAGTCAGTACCTTCTACCACCCTACCAGTACTTTCACAAAAAGGATTCCATAAACATTTATTGAATAAACTAGTGAATGTTTTAAACTGGTCAAAAGAAGGAAAAATTTTACTTTTGAATCTCCTTTTTCAACCTAGGAAATCTTAGTAGGAGATGATTTTTGGCCTTGGAGGTCAAGGATAGTTTAGGAGAGAATGGAAGGTAAAAACCTACAAGGGACTCGTTCATAAAAGAAAAATGTATGAGATTCCTTGTGAATCAACCAAGTCCATAAGTGTGCAGAACTCAAAACTGGATAAATGAATATATAGATCATATGCAACTAATGGTTCACTTAGGGTTATTTATTGAGGCAAAGAATTTGAGCAGAACATTAATAATTTGCTATGCTATCCTAAGGTCTGAGGACTTCTAAATTCTTGGATATGTGGCAGCCCAGGTAGAGATTTTATGAACAGAAAGACGTTGTATGAGATAGTTTTGTGTGTGTGTGTGCGTGTGTGTGTGTGTGTGTGTGTGTAATTCATTTACTTCACAAGAGCAGAGGTAGTTAGAAAGAAGGAAAAGTTGACTTTTGAATCAGAGTTTAATCTGTCTCTTTTACAGATGAGCTGCTTGATTATGGATAGGTCACCTTTCATCTCAGTTCTCCAGACACCTCAAAAATTCCTGTTGTTTGTTTTTCATTTCTAAAGGGAACCAATGATATTATAGATGATATGAATCATATGTGAATTAGATTTAAGTGAGACAGAGATGCACAGTCGTCAGCTTCACTTTCTTTTCCAGAATCATTGGTAGCAAGACAAAAGTCAAGATGATCATGATGGCTTGGAATGCAGTGATCATGTTGGTATCTTCAGTGTCTAATCAGACTCTAAGTGCTCCATAGCATCTGCTTCAGTTGCCTTTATTATTGTTGAACAAATTCTTATCCATCCATTCCACTGTGCTTGGGATAGACATCTCCCTGACTCACAAATAGATTTGGGTCCTGTCTGCAGCACTCAACCTGGTTTAACCCATCTTCCAGATGGTTTGGGGTATGATTGCTAGGTATGCTACAGCTTCTTGGAAACACAGATGAGAGTTGAGTGATAAGTAGACATCAAAGGTGGATGAGCAGCCCTGAAAAGGGATCAGCAAGCCTTCATGCAAGAGGTGTAAGTCCTCTTAAATACTTCCTACATCTCCCAAAAATCTCCCAAAAAACCTTTTAAATCATGGATGAGGGATAAGTCTGAATCAGTGATGGGAGTTTCCAAATGGGCATTTTTCTATAATAAAAGCTAACATTAATGTAGCTTATTAAGCCTTACAAAGCACTTTACATCTACCCGTTCCTCAGATACTATCACATTTATTTTATAGATAAAGGGATGGAAGTAAATGGTTTTCCCAAGGTCACATTATTAGGAGGTATCTGGGGCAGTATTTGAATTAAAATTTTCCTAACTTGGAGGTTAGTATTTTGTTTTCTATGGCTTCTAGCAGATCCAGATCACACTCCATCACACTTCCCCCAAAAAAATCAGTTATCAAAACCAAAAATTTTCTAAACAGGAATCAAATGGTTAAATATCTAGATATTTAACCACTACCTGACTATCTGTGACAAATTAATAAATGTTTATTAAGTACTTACTATGTGTCTGGAAGTATGTTAAGCACTGGAGTTATAAAATTTAAAAAAAAAAAAGCAATTGCTGTCTTGAAGGAGCATATATTTTAGTGGAGGAGATAGCATGTAAATAGCTAACTATATATAATATATAAACAGAGTAAGTGGAATGTAATTTGATTAGTGAAGGCATTAGTAACTAGTGGACTAATAAAGATGTTCTACTGAAAATATTATTTGAACTGAGTCTTTAAAAATTTCAGCATTCTACCTACTATACCATGAGGAGAAATAGAAACATAGGCGTCTCTTAAGGAGTTTAGCCACAAAAGGGAAAAAAAAAAGGTGGAGAATGATAGCTAGCAAGGATGTGAGAATCAAGTAAGGGTTGTTTATTTGTTTTTAAGGATCATATATCCTCTAGTTTATGTTATTATAAGGAAAACATAAGGTAAGACAAGGCACATAATAAATCATAGCTACAAAATGACAACCACACCAGAAAAATGCATCTTCAAGCTTTCTGGGGCCTATACTATGCTCTCTAGACCACCACCTAGATACAAGCTGTGCTATTTGGAAAAACAGGATGAACTTATCATATAACTCCTGAAGATGCCTTTGATTCCATGTAGTTGTATCTTCCTGCCAAACTGCTGCCTTAAAGAAAGGGTCAAATGATGCAGTTTTGAGAAGACTGGTCTCTGTTGGGATGATAATTGTAAAAGACTTTGCATCAAAAAGTAAGGAATATGGTGAGGAAAGGCCAGTGATTAGCACTCTGCCTCCATAACCATCTGTAATGGACAGGAAGCTGGCTGCCTGACACGCATTTTGTATCGGTTGTACCTAATGTGGAAAATCTAATTTAGATCAATATTGCAAAGTATGATGGGCATCAACATTGGCTAAATAACTGCTGTCAAGATGTTTTTTTGATGGTATAGCAACTGACAGGACCTGTTTGGATGATGAGCCTACTTATTTTTAAAAATATGTCAGTGCTGTGCTCTAACCCTGAAAAATACATTAGGTTAAATTGTGCAGATGCCATCATATTTAGCAGTGATACATAAGGCAAAAAAAGAAGTTTGCTTTTTAATAAACTTGTTTGGGTATAATAAAAAAAATTCCCACATATAAAACTTAAGAGTTTTCTTCATGCTAACCTGACAAATACTAGAAAATACAAAACTAATTACAGGCCAGAAAAATTATGAACCTTAATCACTATTGAAGTTTAATTTTATTATTTAGAAGTCCTTGACTTAAAAAAAAAGTCTCAAAAATCCACTTCATGCAAGATACAAATCAAAGAAAAATTTATTGCATTTCACAGGACCTTTACCCTTACAAGGAAATTCACCACAGGGCTACTCTTACCAGAAAGTTCCTCCATGGCTTTAAAAAACAAAATTCACTTTACAAAAATTAAATTTACATGCAATTTTCCCCAAAAAACAAAGCCATCATGTAGAAACAAATACAATTATTTTAAACATTATTAAAGCACTCTTTTAAGCTTTCCTTTTCATTATTTCTTCCTTTTATTTATTAAAATAGAAAAACACAAAATCTCTATTTCAGTATCCAAAAAAGTATACCAAAGAGAGACAATGATATCCAAGAATATAGTTCTTAAGGGAATGTTGAATTGTCTAAATTTTTATACATGTTTTTCAAGCCAGTGCCCAGTCAGATTCTAAAGTCATTAAGTCATTAAGAAATATGCATATGCTATGTCATGCCAAACTTTAACTGGACTTCCAGTTTCTTGTGTTTTTCTTCATGACCATTTTGTACTGATAGAAAACATCACTTTGTACTGGAAAAGATCAGCCTCTATTTTATCTCATATTCTCTTTTTTATTTGTTTTAAGAACCAATCATTAAATGTACCTTGTTTAAGATTCCTTTGAAAAGTTTGGGATTTGGCAAATTCAGTAAGAAGGGAACATCCAGAGAACAACCATTTGATGATAATATTTGACAGTTTGGGAGCAACCTCTGAGACAGGAGAATAAAGGAGAGAAATGAACATGAAAAACAAAAGAAAGAACAATATTTTGGAGGGAAGAATAAAGTCAGAAAGACCCAGAGGAATGATACTTCCACATCTTTGAGTCATGAAAAATGAAAGGGACTACAATAGAAATCATCTGCACTGCCTTATGCTATGGATAGGTTCCAATCTTTGTTCCATAGGACCTAAAAGATATGTATGGAATATTTGTGAGGAAACTTGCTATAATTCAACTGTTAGATTTTGTTTGCCTGCCTAGAGTTTGGTGCTATCACTGTGGGTGACCTAGGGAGTTATTTGAAAACATTTAAATAAAAATCAACAAAAAATAGGGCTTTATTCTTATTCTTTTTATAGCCAAAAGAGCATTGAAGCACTAATCTACCCTCGAGATTTTTTTTTTTTTTTACAATGAGACAGAAGACAACAAGGGGAAGGGAAAAAAAAAAAAACATATTTCCACATTGGGGGACAAGGTGAGGGCAGAGGGAGTGAACCACAGTTGCCTGTTTTTATTTTCCTAAAAATCTTGAGCACTTTACCTGAATCTACCATGGGAGATTTGGAAATGCAATTCAATTCAATTCAATATACATTTATTCTGTGTTTTATATGTATAAGGTACAGTATAACTAGGATATAACGATGAAAAATAATGTCTATTCTGAAAGATTAACAGTCTAATGGAGTGATATGAATGAACACAAATAATTGGTCAAGATACAATGTGAAATGTGAATGTGAAAGAGTAAAGAACCAAAGTGGTTAGAGAAAAGAGAAAGCAAGATCATTTTCTGCTATAAAGAGCAGGGAATAGGAATCAAAGATGTTCATGGAGGATATGACAACCAAATTAGGCCTTCAAGGAAGAAAAATTCCATCAGAAAGAAGTATCTTCCAGATATAGGCCATGGGGTCATGCATATATGGCTAATAGGATCTTGGAGGTCATCTAGGCCAATGATATCATTTTTACAGTTGAGGAGAAAGGTTACGTGACTTGCCCAGAATGATAAATGGAATAAATATTAAAAGAAATATTTGAAGCTAACTTGGCTGGCTGTGGAAGCAACACTCTTTCCATTGTATTATAGTGGGAGGAGAATATCAGACAAAGTCAGGAAATAGCAAATTAATTCAGATTTAGTGGACGTTAGGGTAAACGATAGCAATAATTGGTAGCATTTATATGGTGCTCTTTTCTTTTGGTTGATTCTCATAATAGCTGATTTTTTAAAGTTTTCCATTCCAAATTCTCTCCCTCCCTCTATCTTTTCCCACACACATTGGAAAAGCAAGAAAAACAATACCCATTATACACATGAAGTCATGCAAAACACATTTCTTCTTTAGCCACATTCTGAGCAGGTGAGATTGGGAGGAAAGCAACAAGAAAAAGAGAGGGAAAAAATATGCTTTAATCTATACTCTTAAGTCCATCAGTTCTCTAGAGGTAGACAGTATTTTTTAAATCATGAATCCTTTGGAATTGTCATGGATTGTTGTATCAATAAAAACTACAAAATCTTTCACAGTAAATTATTTTTACAATATTGCTGTTATTATGGAAATTGTTCTCCTAATTCTGTAAAGTAAAAAAAAAAAAAGTCATTTTATTTTGCATCACTTCACATAAATCTTCCCAGTTTTTCTGAAATTATTCTCTTCATGATTTCTCATAGAATGATAGTATTCTATTGTATTCAAATACCATATTTTGTTTAGTCATTCTTCAAATGATCCTCTCAACTTTCAGCTCTTTACCACAAAGCTGCTATAAATTTTTTATTTATATATTCTATATATTTAATATATATTTAAATATTTCCATGTTTATATGATGGGTTCTTTTTTAAAAAATCATATTTTCCCAGATACAGACCTAGTAGTGGTATTATAGAATCAAAGAATGGGCACAATTTTATAGTTTTTTGTGTCACAATTCCAAATAGCTCTTCACAATGCTCAGACTTCATCAACAGTTAATACATTAGTGTCCCTATTTTCCCACATCCCCTCTAACATTTATCATTTTTATATACTACTTTAAGGTTTACAAATTACTTTATAAAGATCATCTCTTTTTATCCTGGGAGATAGGTGCTATTAGTATCCTCATTTTACAGATGAGGAAATGAAGGCAGAGAACGTTTAAGTGACTTGCCCAGGGTCACACATCTACTAAGCTTCAGAGTCCAAATCTGAATTTCGGTCTTTCTGATTCTAGGTCCAGAGCTTTCTGCAGGGCATCACCAAGCTGCTGAGATGTGTGTGGAAGGATATAGAGTGACAGGACTGAAGGGTATGCTGGATTTCAAAGACCTTTAAATGTCAGGGGTAAAGTTTATATTTTATCCTTAAAATGATGGAAAATCACTTTTTAGTAGGGGTAGAAAAAGTTCAGATTAGGAAGACTATTTAGGCAGCTATGTAAAGTATAGATTATAGAATGAAGACACTGAAGGAAGGAAGACCAGTTAGGAGACTGTATCTAGGTAAAAAGTGGTATGGGTTTGAATTAGGATACTAGCAGTGTGAGTGGATAAAGGAGACAATTAATGGTCATATCTAATCTGGTCATGCCTGAAAGCTCCCAATTAAAGCATGTGTCAACAAGAAGGGAGCTTTTAGAGCATCTCCTGGCAGAAAATGTGATCCCAATTAACACTATCAACTTCTTCCTTACATAGTTACAAAAAATGATTAGGAAATATCCTGCCACTTACCAGACAGGATTCCCTTAGCCTAACCTGCACCAGTACATTTTCCATTACTGCCTGGCGTGCTCAATTTCTAATTCCCAGCACCAAGCTGGGGTCAATTACACAATTCATTTACTGTACATGAGTCACACAGATGCTTGAGCATTTGGCCATTTCGAGTGCCCAAAAGAACACAATGAATTATTACTGGACTTAAGCATTCATTGGCTTTAACCTCCTTTTTTTCCACCAGTCTGTTCCAGAGCAGCTTCTCGACAAGTGTTCCTCATGTCCAGTTGATTCAATATAGTTATTCATCATCAATCCTAGTGATCAGGTTTTCCTTTGACTGTTTTATGAGATAAATTGGTGTTGTCTTCAGTTATTGCTGGTTATTTCCAATCTTTATCTTTAGCACATTTAACTTAGTCCCTCTCACCTTTATAAAGCCTTTAGCTTTTCAGGGTTTTTTTGTTTAAACCTGTGGTTTCATCCATGAAGGGAAGTTTGGGTAGAACCACCAACACAGATTGGCACATTATCTACAATGCAGAGTATTGGAGAATTGCTTGGATTACTGAAGAATAAGTGATTTACTGAGAGTCAGTTACAGATAATATATGCCAATCAGGTTGCAAATCCAGGTCTCCCTGGTTCTAAGCTTAGATCTTTATCCAATACACCATGTTGCCTCTTTACCTCCTATATATTTTATATAATGGAATGGAATCACATAATTTAGAGTTTAAAAACTAGCTGGAAGATGATCTCTCTACCAAAGAGGAAACTTGTAATGGGCTGAGGCTTGAGTTGATGCACTGAGGTCCCAAGCACATGAGGCAAAATAGTAATTGGACCATACTCTATTAATATATAAGCTAATGTAATGACCGCGTATTTAAAATCAGCCGGAGTCAGGAATTCAGGTTAAGGGAAAAATCTTCAATATTTATTGAAGTGAAGAGGTGAATAAAGATTGCGATAGCAAATATAGGCAGCTGCGACAGGAAGCCAGCTAAGAGAGAGAGACGCGAGCTGAGCCAACCGTGGCAATGGCAGTCCCAAAAATCTCTCCTCCCCTTCCTTTTCCACTCCCCTGCCTCCACCCACCAAAATCGTCATTTCCTATACAACACATCAGGACTTGCACAAAGAGTGGGTGGGGGCCATTCTTTCTCCAAGCTTATATATTAATAGAGTATGGTCCAATTACTATTTTGCCTCATGTGCTTGGGACCTCAGTGCATCAACTCAAGCCTCAGCCCATTACAGAAACTGAAGGCCAAATGATTAAAATTACTTGCTCAAAGTCATACAGTCTCAAAAAAATCAATCTTTCAAAAAATACCACCTGGGAAATGAAGATTTGAGAATGTAATGGCATATTATTCTGCTATAAGAAATGTCAAGTAAAAAGAAAACAATAAAATATAGGAAACTAATATGACATGTTACAGGCTAAGAAAAGTACACAAAACAACAATATATATATTTTTATAGCTATTATAGATAATAAACAACAAACCCAGAAAAATGAACAAAGAAAAAAGTATAAACAGAAAAAAATTCCTCTCAAAATAACTGTAAAATGCATAGAATATATGAAATTTAATCTATCAAATCATATTAAGGATTTGACATCAATAATAACCACAAAATACTCTTTGCAGAAATGAATGAGCAAATAATTAAAGAGAGATGAAGTGATAATAGTTGAGTAATGACAATATAATAAAAATGATAACACTAAATGAATTTACTGATTAAGAGCTATGCCAATAAATCTATGAAATATGTATTTCCTAGTGCTACATGAAATAATAACAAAATTCATTTGAATAAGGAAAGGTCTAAAATCTCTAAAGAAATAACAGAAAATAAGCCATTAAGGAAGACTTAACTGCATTGTAAAGCAGTAATCATTTTTGGTTGTGATTAAAAGAGAGAAAAGTAGTTCACAGAACAGATTAAATAAGCAAGAACCAGAAACAATAAAAAATGGTAGACTAGCATTTGGTAAACCCAAGAACCTAAATTTAAAAGGGGAAGACTTCCTATTTAATAAGAATTGATGGGAAAACTGGAAAGCAGTTTTTAGTAGAAATTAAGTTCAGACCAGCATCTTAAACTATATACCATAGTAAGTTCCAAATGTATGTGTAACCTGAATATAAAAAATTTCATTGTGAAATAAATTTTAAAATATAAGTAATCAAGATGATTATTCTGAATTTTGTTTTTTTTTATCTGTTTAAACCCATAACAAATTCATTTACTAAACTAAAAAATTAGAAGGCCATCCATTTTTATTTTAATTCCCTAAGTCTATCATGAACTGGGGTCAGCGGACATTTCCCTCCCATGGCGTATTCTTGCACAATTGTCTAGCTATCTGATGGAGGTTTAATGCCTGCCTCTGAAGCATCTGGAATTGGTCAGTGTCAGAGGCAGAAAGATATTGGAATAGATGGACCATTGGGATATTCTGGCATGGTGCTTTCCATGGTCCTTGGGGTATCCTAAAGATAAAACACTTCTTTTTGATTTAATAGGCCCTGTCCTAAGTAATGAGTACATTTGAGAGGCCAGTTGGACTAGAGATCTGTGTTTTTAAAATCATTTTTTACACATACCATGTATTTTAGCTATACTTCAGGAGGCTGCAGTTTGTTAGGCTCCCAAGACAAATTGGTATTAAGTTATCTAAGGAACATAGTAATCAATATTTAGTATTTCTAAAGTTGGTTTGCAATAATCCACCAATCTTGACCAGTGTGGATACCCAATCCTTTCTCTTCTTGTTAATTCAATGACCAGTGAAGCATCAGCAATGATTTTGGTTGGTTCATTCCATCCACAAGTTGACTAGTAGGGTTAACACAAAGAGAAATTGTGTAAGTCTGCAGTTTCAACTCATCAAATCCAACATTTAAAAAAAGGTATTCACTTTTTTCCATTCCTTTTTTGGGATCAGCTATATCCAGAGAGTTAGGGTGAAGAAAATGAAATGTATATCTTGCAGAAATGTATATTCAAAACAACTGAATAGTGAAAGCACTTCCTAATCTGAGTGTGATATCATCACCATATGTATTGTTCCTCATGGCATCCAAAAGGCAGTTTTCATTTTAATTGCAAGAGACAATTTGGTGCATCATATGAAAATCCATAACAAATTACCATGTCTACTGAGAATAAAAAGGGGGTGGATATCCTTTACTAGAATCTATAAATAAATGAAAAGATTTTCAACAAACTCTGTCTAAACTGGACTTGTGTCTCTTATTTGTGGCAAATGATATTAAAATACTCATAGCATACAGGTCTCTAATAACCTTTATGTACCCAGAATATATACAACCCTCTGGATGGAGATCTCAGGATTACCTGTTAGAATCCAGAACAATAGTAGCCAAGAATTTCTGTCTCATATATCCAGAGCTCCATAGGGTCTCTTAGGATGTGATCTGTGGTCCCTCTGGGTCTCAGGGGCATCCTGTTCATAAATTTAAGGGCCAGAGCAACTCCATGGTAACCTATGGAGTTTATTAATAATAATGCTATTATTCTCCTAGATTTATATCCAGTCTTTCTTCCAAAGAATTCAAAATGCTTTCATATATATTATCTCAGGGATCCTCATGGATTTTTTTTAAAATAAAAATTTCCACAGCAGCTTCATGAAACATCATAAATAATATATGCATATATATGTATATATATTTATGTAATTTCAACATTACATTTTCTAACTTTAATATTCATTGCCTACCCACTCATTTTTTAAAAAATTCTCCTACTTCCCATATCAATCAACATCTTTTTTTAAAAGAGCTTACTATGTGTCAGTCATTCATCTAGATACTGGGGAAGAAAAAAAAGCTAAAACAAAATCTACTATTAATAAGAAAACTAATAATAAGAAAAAGTGTTTTTTTAACAAACAAATTTATTCCTTATTCATAGAATATTCCCCAAATTGAGTCATCTCATTCTTAAGAAGAACATAAAAGTCAGATTAGGGTAGTGGTTTACTCAACAAATTAAGTTGTGACAAAGCCAAAATGGGCAATTTTGAACTAGTGTTCTTAGGACAGCATATTTCCAGCAGGCAAAAGTGGTCTCTGTTCAACTTTTACTCTTTTCTAATCTATTCTAGGACTCATAACTACCATTTTTCACTATTACTACTTCCAGAATCAAAATTTAATCCAGTCTCTGTTCACCAAAAATTTGCCATCTCAAGTCACAGTCAACATAAATGACAAAAACAAGTCTCTGAGGGGGTGAAATGTAGACATATTGGATTTATATTGAAATTATTCTTTCCTGAGTTTTTGCCCACTGCTTCAGAACTATTCTGGGAATGCATATCTCTTACCTTTATTGGACAACTGCTACCATGGTAGTAGAACTGGCTCTTTTTCTTTCTATTTTCTCTTCTTTATCATTCTCACTCAACCAAATTGATAAGCATTTATTAAGCACCTATTAAGTGTCACACGTTATGCTAAGCATCTGAGGAATACAGACACAAAAAAATAAATAAATAAACCATCCCTACCCCCAAGGAGCTTTTAAAGCACATTTTGGGTCTCAGTTTTCTCTTCTATAATATGAAAAGGTTAAAACTAGATCCCTAAAGTCCCTCCCTTCTTTAAGTCCTCCAAGGAACCAAATCTTACTTTATATGTCCCTCTGAAAGGGACACAGATGCTTCTAAGGAATTAAGGATAATATATGTATTAGCATTGCATATGCCCAAGATGCCAGGAAATGGTTCCTTTTTCTTAGCAGAAACAGATCACACTAGATAATCAACGTGCCATAGTGGATAGAGTGCTGGTCCTGAAGTCAGAAAGATTCCTCTTGTTGAGTTCAAATCCTGCCTGAACCACTTATTAACTATATGACCCCGGGTAAGTCACTTAACTTTATTTACCTCAATTTCCTTATCTATAACATGAGCTATAGAAGGAAATGGCAAACCACTCCAGTATCTTTGCCAAGAAAATCTAGATGGGGTCATGCAAACTAGACTATGACTAAAAAGCAACAAAACAAAAAAAAAAGCTATTATTGCTGTCAAAATGAGGCCTTCTGTATAAAGAAATAACTATAGTGAAAGTTTCAAATGCTTTTTTAAGCAAATAGAAGATGAGAGTTTGTTTGTTTGGGGTTTTTTGTTTTGCTTTTTGGGGGTTTTGTGGGCTCTTCTCATATCTTCGTTCAGAGAAGTCTGGCCCTACATTTAGAACAGAGAGAAAGGAAGGGAGGAAGGAAGGAAGGGAGGGAGGAAGGAAAGAAAGAAGGAAGGAAGGAAGGAAGGAAGGAAGGAAGGAAGGAAGGAAGAAGGAAGGAAGGAAGGAAGGAAGGAAGGAAGGAAGGAAGGAAGGAAGGAAGGAAAAAAAGAAAGAAAAATATAAAAACTATATATATTATAATTATATATTATTATATATTATATTATATATTCTAATATATAATATAATATGAATGACAAAAAATCTCTTTTGATTTTTTAAAAGCCAAAAAGTTATTCATGATTCTGATAAGCTACAAACTATCTGCCTTAGTACACTGAAGCCATCTTTTGAATGAATCTTCTGTGGACAGTTCTTTTTCACTGAACCTAATTTTGTGGAATATCCATCAGAAATTCCATTCATACTTTGAGTAATGATGAGCCAGAGGGTGAGCAAATACATATAACCTGAATACAGTGGAAAGAAGAGACTTCTTGGCCCCTTCCCAGATCCTGCCCCAAAACAAGTCTAATGTCTGTCTCCAGGGCAGAATTGCTGAACCACTTCTGGCCAAGGATCAGGGAATTATAGCAGTTATAGATCTTTGAGACATCCATTTTGCTCTTTTTAAAGTTGGGGAAATTGGGGTCCAGGGAGGGAAAATGCTTAGCCTTAATAAATCCAAGTGACTGTCCAAAAAATATATGTTTCAATCCTATCTGTGACCCATAGGTCACAGCATGAATTAGCTATAGTGAAAATCTCCTTTAATATAATATGAACCTACATTTTGATAAAATGTTATCTCAGACCAGGATATAACATGGCACATTAAATAGAGAACTACTCCAGAGTCTGGAAGACATGTTCATTCAAGTCTCTCCTCTGCCACACACTTTCTGTGTGATCCTGAGAAAGTCATTGAGTCTCAGTGTTCTGAACAAGTTCTTGAAGTTATAAATTACAGAGTACCAATCTGTATAAGAGGAGGGAGTTTTCCCAAATGGGAGTTCCTGTATTAATTAAATCACCAGAAACAGACTGGTTACCAGAGACAGGTGACATAGTATAGAACACTGAGTTCAGCTGCAGATCCAGACAATTATTAACTATGTTACCTTATGTAAGTCCCTTAATTTCTGTTTTGCCTTAATTTCTTTATCAATAAAATAGAAATGATAATAGCATCTACCTTCCCAGGATTGTTGTGAGAATCAAATGAGATATTTGTAAAGTGCTTAGCACAGTATTTGGCACAGAGTAGTCACTAGATAAACACTGCTTCTGCTGCTGCTGCTACTACTACTACTATTACTACTACTGCTACTACTACTACTGCTACTACTACTACTAGCTACTAGCTACTACTACTCCAAATATGATATAACTATGTGACACTATGCAAGTCATTCAATCTCTGCCTCAATTTTCTCAACTATAAAATGAGGATAATAACAGCACCCTGCAGGATTATTGTGAGGATAAAATGAAATAATATTTATAAAAAGAACTCAGTACAATATTGTGGCATGTAGGAAGTATTGTATATGCATTTATTCCTTTCCTTTCTCCTTCCATATATAAAATGGAGCTAATATTTACTCCAAACTTGGGTCTGCTATTTTGTAAACTCTAGCATAATGACTAATTAATCTAGTTAGTTATACAACCATCTTTATAGCGATAAAAAGTAGAAATTCCAAGGTTGAATCCAACTTTCTGGCAGACCCATTAAAAATTCCACCATGAAGCAATCACCTATGAACATTGTAAAGTAACTTGGTCAAATAGATTAGGACAAGCTCTGGGGCATTTAAGCTTTATAAACATATGTATGGAAATGTCATCCAGGTACAAACATTTCCATTCTCATTCTTTAAGATCCAGAACAGTGTGGCCAAGGGGAAAAAAATGTTAAAAACCTTGCTGATAACATAGGGCTTAGTTCGTCTTTGCTTAGCTGCCACAGAGTTAACCAGCCAAAGGAGATGTCTACTAAGTGTCTCAGTATATTTGAGTTCATTCCAGCTTCCACTGACCCATTTTCTAGCAGCTTTGTCATTGTGCTCAGTGAGCCTCAGACTTGAAATTTTCACATTTGCTGAAGTCCTTTTTATCCTTGGGAGTTTCTATGATGGGATGTCTATGTCAATATTCTAGAATTTTGGAATATCCCATATTCTTAAATATGGACAGGAAGAGCCAGGAGTTAAGTCTATATGTTAAATATAGTCAGAGTATTGAGGGTTTTAAAAATGGATGTAAAGACTTATTCTGGTCCTTGAGTTGCTCAACTGGAAACATCTTAAAATGTTTCTAGCCCATCTGCTACAATGGGAGCTAAGTGCTAGAGATGGTAAAGTCCATGAGAACTAAGGATTACAGTCCTAAAAGAGAAATCACCAGACATCCAGATGAGTGGCCATCAATAAGGAAGCTAAGAGCTGAAAATCCAACAAGCCATGACCATTGCTTGTTCTTCACAAGAAATCTTGATGCAAATGTGCATTTAACAGGAATCCTGGAAATGTTTCCCCTGCTGTATTCCATAATAAGGGACATCTAACTAGGGTTGTGATCTGCTGAAACCAGATTTAGATTTGATTCATCACTCTCTCTCAAAACTTAAATAGCTGAGAAAGATGATCATTTCTCTCATATTAATAACCCATTGTTAATTGAGTTTTTAATTTTCTATTTTCTCATTCAGAAATAAGCCTCTGTAGGTTAATTCAGCCAGTCTCTGAAGGACAGTACTAATCTTGCCCAAAAGTTTATTCACCTAGACCATCTTATTTAATTGGAATTGTTACCCCATCCAGCTAAAAAAAACCTTATAAAAAATCTAATCTAGATTAATTCCAGCACCTCCAAACAGAGCTGTAATTAAAGGAAGGGGGAAGAATTGGGACTTTGACTCGGGGTATTGAAATTTAGAAGGGATGCTGACACATTTTTTACTGTGTTTGGAGGTACCAAATTATAATAGTGGTCTAATCATTAGGTACTCAGTTGAGACAGTTTACTCACAGTGTAAAAATTATCCCCTCTGTAATTTCAAAGCCTTTCCCTGAGGTTTCAGGAAAAAAAGTGGCCTTTTATTAATATTTTAGTCAATTAAGTTTCTACCTCTAAGCTAAGAATTCTTAGCCTTTTTCATCTCCTAGAACTCTTTAAAAGACTGATCAAGTCTATAGACCCTTCTCAGAATAAGGTATTTAAATGAATTAATTAAAACATATAGAATTACAAAGGGAAAAATATATGAAAATAATTTTCAAAAATGTTTTAAGATCACATATATGTGTGTGTTTATGTATATTTGTGTATACCTATCCAAATAGAAATGTATATGTGTATATGTGGGTATGTATGTATATATATGTATATATGTGTGTGTGTATGTATATATATGTATATATATATACACATATATATACACACATATGTATCTATATATACCATCATAATTCCACTGAGAAAGCTCAATTTGTGGCATTCTTTGGTGCTACATTACTTCACCTAAAGATAAGTAGTTTCCAATGAAGAGGAAAAGGGGGGGATTTCCAAAAATGACAGTGTAGCTTTATAGAGAAGTCATCAAGGGAATTCACTCATTGCCAGGAGTGAAACGTATATATCAGAAATTATTAAACAGAAATATAAAGCAACTTTAAAGAACAAATAAGTTTCAGATTTAACATATGCTCCATGGTGGGAGAAATAGAGACAGCCAGCTGTCACCATCTGGAATCAGGTCTCTCAGAAGAGAAAGTTCAGCAATGAATAGATATTAGAGACACCTCAATGGTACAATGGATAAAGTGCTGAGTCTGGGACCAGGGAAGTCCTGAATTCAAATCTGGACTCATATTTACTAGCTATGTGACCCTGAGTAAGTCATAGCCTCTTTTGGTTTCAGTCTCCCAACTGAAAAATGGGGATGATAATAATAGAGCCTTGTAAGGTTGTTGTGAGGATCATGAGATATTTAGATTGTTTTTTTTTTTTTAAGTACTGAGCACATAATAGTCACTATATAAAAATGTTTATTCCTTCTGGACCTCTTCCCTTAGCTTTAGATGGCTCCATTGGTTGCTGAATGAAGCCATTTGCATAGTCATCTATAGACATTGACTTTAGTGATCCAGTTTTTTCATCAAGTACCCAGCAGAAAACAATGGTACCACATGTTAGTCACAACATCGGGAAGACTAAAGTTCATCTACCCAAAGAACTATTAAACTGGGTATACTTTTGATCCAGCAGTATCTTTACTAGATCTGGATCCCAAACAGATCATTAAAGAGGGGAAAGGACCCATATGTACAAAATTGTTTGTAGCAGCTGGAACTGGAAATTGAGTGGATGCCCATCATTTGGGGAATGGTTGAACAAGTTGTGATATAGGAAGGTAATGGAATGTTATTTTTCTATAAGAAATGATGAGCAAGCTGATTTTAGAAAATCCTGGAAAGACTTACATGAGCTAATACTGAGTGAAGTGAACAGAACCAAGAGAACATTTTACACAGTAATAACAAGTTCATATGATTATCAATTGTGATGGGCTTTGCTCTTTTCAATAATGAGGTGATTCAAGGCAATTCCAATAGACCTGGGATAAAAAATGCCCACCAGAGAGAGAATTATGGGGACTGAACGTGGATCAAAGTGTAATATCTTTATCTTTTGTTGTTCTTTGCTTGATTGTTTTTCTTTCTCATGGTCTTTTTCCTTTTGCACAACATGAAAAATATGGAAATATGTTTAAAAGACTAGAACATATTTAACATATATCAAATTGCTTGCTCTTTTGGAGATAAGGGAAATAAGGGAGGGAAGGAGGAAGAAAATTTTGGAATACAAAGTTTTACAAAAATGGATTTTGAAAACTATCTTCATATATATTTTGAAAAATATAATACTATTGGAAAAAAGAAAAGTTCAGAAAAAAACTTAGGCTTTTAATAGTGCTAATGATAATAACTATCATAACAAAAATTTTTATAAAAAATCCTAGGTTAGGGGCCTGAAGGAGAGCAAAAAATAAGGCCTAGGGGAATACATGCCAGTGAATAAAGGCCAGAAGACAGAGCTTCAGAACTCCTGTTTTGTTTGTTTTCTCTGTTCAAATCAACTCAATTCAATAAGCACTTACTAAATGCCTTCTGGGTACAAATCTCTGTGCTAGGAGATATAATTTAGATGAGATATGAGATCCCTGTCTGACAGACACCAAATAACCATTATCCAAAGTAATAATATCAGATGCATAAGATATCACCCATTGGTGCCTAGAAGGCCAGCAAAATGTCCTTTTGCATAAAGAAAAATAACTTAGTTAACTGGTAAAAAGATATAAAATATTGTCTCTTTTCTAGATGATTTGGTGATGGAAAAGAATAGAAAAAGAATATTGATTTAATAAAAATACTATAAATTCATGTGGAAATAAGCAGTTTCAGATGAGATGGGAAAAATTTGGGGTAGAAAATGAACTGTGGAATAAATATAAGTGTTTAAATCATTTTGTAAGGGATGTAGGTAAAACTTCTTTTGTATGTGAACAGATTTATGGTTTGAAGAGAAAGCAAAAACTTATTTATTAAAAAAAAAACTACCGATGGAAGATGTATATAAAGAAACATAGTTAGGAATAACTAGATTGTGCAATGGTTAGAATATTGATCCTGAAGCCAGGAAGAGCTGAATTCAAATCTAGCCTTAAACATTTCTAGCTTACTAGCTTAGACATTTCTAGGAACTCTGGGCAAGTCACTTAATTCCCAATAGTCTTGCAAAAAAGAAATATAGTTATCAGAAATACAGATAGAGTATAAATCCATTAGAATGACTGGAGTGGCAAGAAAGCATCATTACCATCAGTTTTATGCATATTAACTCTTTTAAGACTTTGAAAAGATAAAAATCCACAAAATGAAACATTATATATCTGGAAACTAAAGGATGATTAAATAAGGACTGCTGACTTCAAAGAAAGAGATTTGGAGAGTTTTTGCCTCATAAGTCTGTTGGTGAAATTCTGATTTATACCACTGAAAACAGTTAAGAATTAACAGAGATTGAAAAAGGCTGGCTAGTCTGAAGCAGAAAAAAAAAAAAAAAGGAAATTTAGTAGAAGGTAGAAAACTCAACTCTCTCAGAACGGCTAATTAAAGAAACCAGCAGCAGGAACAACCAGGTCATAGGAAGATTTTTAGGGGTTAGTTCCTGACTGGCTGAATAAAAACTTCAGCTCATTCTTCATTACCATGTACAATTTGATAGAGAGTGCTCTCTGCTGCCCTCTCTAGTTTGAGAGGGAAATAAATAAAAGTGGACAGATTTTTTTTTTTTTTTAATAGTTGCTTTCCTGTATGGAAGAGATTCTGAGATCTAATTTAATGTCATAAAATCCTTGTAATTAGTAGAGAGCTGGCTGCGTTTCTCTGCATTGCCTAAATAGAGCCAACTTAATGAACTCGGCAGTTTTTTGGCTTAAAGACTTACTAATTAATTGGCATATTATATTGCCAGCCAATATAATAGAGTACCAGATTCCAACACCTTCTTCACATGGTTACCACTCATATTCTTTAGTTGTTTAGGCATCTTTACAGCAATGGAAAGTAAAAATCCATGGTTGGATCTAACTTTGTGATGAATCCAATTAGGTATTCCAACAAAAAGAACAAGGAATTGTTCACAGTCATAAAATTTTTTCCAAATTTGTTATTCAGAAGAACTAGACTTATTCTGTTTGACCACCAAGATCTTTGGGAGTTCAGAATACACTAGAGCCAAAGAGCATAAGTTATAGAGAGGCATATTTCACCTTGATATTGGTGGTGGTAGTGGTGATTTCTTAATAATTCAAACTGTTTAAAAGGCAAATAGCCAATCTCAAGAGGTAGTAAATACTGCATCAATGGAAAACTTCAAGTGAAATCTAAAACACCAGCTGTCAAGGACATCATACATAATTCAGGTGAGTCTAAGAGATGTTGCTTTCAACTCTAAGATTCCATGATTCATATAAAGTTGGGTTGGTACAGATCATAAGTTAAAGCACCAGTGTCTTGTCTTTTTACTAAGAAGCAGTGTCTAGATGAGGGAGGGGAATGAGGAAAGTAAGAAAGTACACTTTATGAGAAGATTTGCTTTGTGTAATTAATTCTTCCTTATCTGTTAGCAGCCAATCCTATCTCACGTATTTCATTCAGGTAGCATTTATTAAGTACCTCCTATATGCAAGGCAATGGACCAAGTGCTGGGGATTCAAGGCTTTCAAATTCCTTAGTGGTTAATTAGTGTACTAATTTTTAAGATTGACTTCTCCAACCATGCTTTCCTTTACTTCTTCACCATTTTTTCAATATTGACCTTGACACTTCATAAGTACTATCTCTCTACACCTCACTCTGCTTTATAGAGTTAGAATTTGCTATGGTCCATTCTAAAATTCTAAATTTTACATTAAAATTGGTATTGCAAGGTTGTTAATTGCTTTAAATGTTTTCTTCCCATTGAATGAAGATACTCAATATCTCCTAAGAAACTCGCAAACATCTTTTTATTAATATTTACTATGTCACATTAAACATCTGAATATTTCAAAATATCTGAATATTGGAATTGCTGTTGTCAAGAATGCCAATAAATCTCAATATATTCAAACATAGCTTTCTCCTTGGTATCTTTTGTTCAATATGGCTTATCTAGAGCTTAGCATAGTTCCTAGCATATAGTAAGCATTTAATATATATTTGTTGACTAAATGACCTAGAGGACACAAAGTTATTTGTAGCTATAATTTTCCATCAGTTGTACTCCTTGTATTTGCTTCCACCTTCACCATGCTCCCAGGAAACCTCTTTACCAATAAACTCATCATCATTCTTTGATGCTGCATCAGCTTTGGTACTCATATCTCCTCAGTACTTTCAGTCTCCTATGCCTTTCTAATTAGAGGGCAAAGCAAAGAACTCCTTCCAAAGCCTCCATTTAAAAAGGGCATACAGACCAGCAACTCTTCAATTCCACCCAGTTTCACAGCTGGGACTGGATTCCACAATCCCCAAGGAGTATCTTTTTTCCCAGCCTCATTTCCACCCCTTTTCAGTTTTCTTTTGTGTGCTGTTGTGTCCAGCAGACTATAAATTCCCTGGGGACAAGACCTGTCTTCCTTTTCCTCATTTGTATCCCTTCACTTAACACAGTACTTGACAAATAGTAGGTGCTTAATAAATGTTCATAGACTAATTATAAATAGATTGCATCATCTACATACGTGGGTAGATGTAAACTCAAAGCCTCATTCTTTATATTTTCTTGGTATAATTTAAGACTTATATTTATCAAATGTAATGCATTATTATCTCACTATCTTATTTTTGGACAAAGTTCAGAGGGAAATTATCATTGTTATATTATGTGCTTACTGAGATGCTTATAAGAAAAAAAAAAACTGTAAGACTTAATAAAAAATTGTTTAGAATTGAAGAGGGACTTTCCTAGTCTGACTGTACAACATATATCACCATCATGTTTCATCAACACAAAACTATTTCTGGGGAAAAGGAGAAACAATAAGCTTTGCTCTAACTTAAAATAACCATGATTGATCCAAACTTCCCCTTTTGAAAAAATTCGGAAGTCTCTCCTTCCCATATTCTTATGGAAATGTTCACATGTGCAGAGTACATGAGGCCCAAATGTTTCTGAATGGACACCTCACTCTTGAACCACTCAGCAGTGACCTATCCTTCCTGTTTATTCATCAAGACTGAACTCTTGCTAATAATTAATTTTCCAGAATGAAATTTGTGCCACGTACATATTTATATAGTGCAAAGATCCTGAGTACTTACAATTGATTTGTGACCATTTGAAAATAAGTGCCTGTACATGTCAAAAAGGTTGAAATAAAGCAAGGAAAAAATATGAAAAATAAATATTGCCTTAATAGAAAAACATGTTCATAATGGGTACTATTTTAAAAATGAAAAATATTGAACATATCATCAAATTCATAAATTTAAAGAAAGAATGTGCACATCATGAAGAATGAATTTTTGGTTTTGGTTGATGATTTCCATCTCTATGCTCTGTTCCTCTGATGAAAACCACAGCGGCAGGAAGTGTCATCTAATAATTATAACAATGAGACTGACACTTAGATTTTCTTTGGAACATAGTGTGCTGAAAGAGATTTGGTGTGTGACAATGGCCAGTACATAAATTATTTCTTTTCTTTTTTTTTTTTAATCTCTCAGTTAAGGACATAACACTTTAGGGATATTGTGGCCTTTTGGGCCTGCCTTGAAAATCCCACATGGAAGACACTAACTATACCTATACAAATCCAAAACATGAAGATGAATGGTAAAAAAACGTGGTAATCAGAATATTTTAACTTGTGTAATCCAACTACCCAGATGTTTTAAAAATCCAGATGTAGATGAAATTAATTTTGTAAATGGTGTTTGCAAGTTCCTTAGAAAACTTTTTGTAGGCTTCTGGGAAACATATGAAACAAAAGGGAGCAATCAGCCACTTAAGTTATCTACTATGATACAATGCATTCTTCACCTCTTCTCCAACTGAATCTCTAACTTCATTTGAGAATTGGCTAAAGGACTACTTCAGCACTGGCCTTAATAAATAATAGTTTATTAGCTAAAGATTTTCCTGAGGGATTATCCTCCCTTGATCAACCTTACCTTGTATGTATTTATATGTACCTGTTTTCCACAATAGAAAGTAAACAACAGGCTATTTCATGTTTTGACTTTGTATTCAGATCTTAGCCCAATGTCTAGCATATAATAAGCAAACTCTTCATAAAAGTTTGTTGATTGATTGATTGACAAATCTTGACTAAAAGCTGATTACTATAATGATATCTTGAAATCAGGAGATAACAGCAGTTTCATCACCAAGTCTTCAGTTGATCCCTAAAATAACACAATAAAATTTAACTACATCCATCCATTCTAATCTACTGGAATTTGACCCAAAGAAAATTGATTAAATGTTTATTATATGCAAAGCTCTGTACTAGGTTCTGGGGATATGAAAGTGTTTCCTTCCCTCAAGGAACTTGAGCTATCCTTCCACTGGGGAAAGCCATCGAGGAGTGCAGTCAATATTTTCCCAAGAATGTTCATAGCAAGAAGTCTATTTGTCCTTCCTTGTCACGACTTTCTATTGGATTGTTGTTACCTACAGAGACCACCTCAGGACTGTGTATTGTCTGTATTCATACAATAGATCACTACAAGTCAGATGGGTTCCAGAATTGTTTAATTAAGAAATTGTTTCTGCAAGAGACAGTGCATTCTTCTTCCTAATCCTAGGTTCAGTCAGAGGCAGTGATACCCTGTCTTCACTTTATTATCTCTCTATGGAAGAGCCTATCTTTAAATGGTTTGCCTCAAAGGTTCAGTAATAATATGCTACATTTTAATTTCAGTTAATTGTCTGCATGATCTTGTTTACCCACAATCAACAGAGTATTTTACTTTGCAATGATCCATATTGTTTTGTATTTCTTTTATCCCTGACCAGAATTTTGAAGTATGGAATCATGCCAACTGCCTGATGGCCATCATCTTAACCCTCTTTGGATTAGATTCATTTTAGGAAGTGGAGAAAAGAATATTTGAAACAGAAAATCTCCTCTGTAATAGCCAAACTGAATGAGAGATTCCCAGTCAGGTTGCTGATAACCCAAGGTTAGGGGAAGTAGGGAGAATAATACCAAAAATGTATACATCATCATTTTAGGAATACTTGACACAATACTAGAACAGATTCAATTTTTTAAATATTTCTTGAATTCTTATTAAGTACAATTGCACATTGGACTGAGCTCTAGGGGACATCCAAATTGAGATGTCATGGTCCCTGTCCTCAAAGGACTTGGGTGTTTTGTACATAAATTGAATTTATGTGAGGCACTGTTGCACGGAGTCCTTGACCTCATTCTGTTTTCCAGAATCATTGATGTCCATGGCAAGACAAATGTCAAGGCAATTGGTGATAGCCCAAGATGAAGTGGATGATCTTGGCATCTTCAATGTCTGATTAAGCTCTAAGCACTCCACAGTACCTGCTTCAGATGCTTTTATGGCTATTGGAATAAATTGTTCCCATCTGCCCATTCTCCAGGGGAAGTCTTCATATGCTTGGTATAGACACCCCCACGCAATTCACCAACTAGTTTGAGACCCCTTAATAACCTTCAACCTTGTTTACCTGTTCTGCTGAGAGATGGGGTGTGGCCATTGTGGATAAATACAGTTTATTGGAGTCACAGGTACAAGTTGGGTAAATCAAGTGGACACCAAGGTAGAAAGCCGCCCTGAAAAGGGCTCAGCAGCCCTCACACCAACATACTAGTGTTCCTTGAACATCCTACATCCCACAAAGGACTGAGAGTCTAGTGAAAGCTGTGATACATGGCATCTTGTCACTGTAATTCAAAATAATCCATGATAAACATATTGAAGGGTTGAAAACACCAAATAATTTGCAATTAAATAAGGAGATATAAGATATAAAGTAATCAGTTTGGTTTTGTGAACCATAAAACTTGCAAACTAGACAATATGATATGGATTAGCAAGTATAGGTGACCAGTCTTGAATTTGGCAACAGACTTGTGTTGAAACTCTGGCCTAGCAGTTTCCTATTTGTGTAATTAGGGGCAAGCCGCTCTGGACATATCTCTTCATCCATAAAATGAACATAATAATGCCTACACAAAGAAAATGCTTTTTAAACAATAAAAGGCTATATAAAATTGGTCTACTTTTTCATTGTATTAGAGAAGCAGCTCACTTAGATAAGGCCAAACCATAGATGTCATTGACCTTAATTTCAGAAAGCTTTTTGATTTCATTCTGCTTGACATTTCATTAACAAGAGAACATGGTCTTTTAGATGGAATGAAGACCTAGGCTGAAGGCAATGGATCTGAGTTGAAGACCTCAGTCTCCTGTAGAGTCATCTTCCTGTGAGTATTTTCTTTTCCCATTTTCTCAGGCAACTTTCTCCACCTGGTTCACTTTACTCTCAGCTCTCTCAATTTGGCTATATCCTTTAACCCCATTCAAAAAATATAAATGTCCCCTCCAAGAAGTCATCTGCCCTGACCTATTAGTTTTTCTTTATTCTGGGATGGGGAGGAATAGAGAACTAGAGAAAAGATTTATTTCCTCCCCTTACAGAATCACAGTACTTGGAGATGAGACCATTGAGTCCAGGGCCCTTTCATTTTAAGCACACAAAAATTATATGGCTTGCTCAGGATTACACAATTATCTAATGAGTGTTTGAGGCAGGCAGCATGTGCTGGAGAAATTTTAACAATCAGCTATCTTGAAAATACTGTATTTATAACATATTTTAAACTGTAATTTACATTATCAATATCTTCATCATTTTCTTAAGGCTTGAAATGCAATAAAAGAACAAATCAAACCCTAGGTTTTATGAAGCCTTTACTATTTGGGGAACAAAGCAGCACACCCACTGAAAATGTAACCATTGGAAGTAATCATAGCTGGCTATGACTTGTTGAAGAACAAATGTAAAAAAGGAACACCTTATTGTCTTATACCATCAACCTCCTTAAATGTCCAATATAACCCCATACCAAACCTGATTTACATGCCAGGGATGAAGAAGAAGAAGAAGCAGGATTGCATTGTCAGATGCAATTTTTTTTTAAGTTAAGGCAATGACAAATCATATTACTTATGAGAGACAGTGTAGGGTGGTGGGAAAAGTGCTCCTTCTTGAATCAGAGGCTATGTGCTGGAATTTTGGTTCTGATACTTGCTACCTTAGTGATCCTGAATAGGTCACTGATCTCCCCAACCCTCATTTTCCTCATTGGCAAAAAGAGCAGGCTGGATTAGATAATAAGTAAAGTCCTTTCCATTTTTAAATCTATTGTCCTATGATGAAAGAGTTGAACTTTGCTGAAATAATTCTTTGGCATAGAACCAAGGCCAAGGCCAGGTAATTGGAACTTTGCCTGTGGGTGCTTAATTTAGAGAATGCTGACCTTTAGCTACAGGGAAACAGTAGAGATTAACATCTAGTTTGTAAAATGAATTGGTTAAAGTAGGAAACTAGAAGATGATGGGCTGAGGGCAAAACTCTGCTCAGATTGGCCTTCTTCCATTACCCACTAGAGCAAGTTTTATTCTGCTTGCTATAAGGACAATTTGGATATTAGTTCTTGCCTGAAATTATGAAACTTCCTAGTTCAAAGAATCAGAGATGTATAACTGAAAAGGACCTCAAATCATCTAATCCCACCTTATCTACTTGCAGATGAGTAAACTGAGGCTCAATAATAATGAATGATGCTAGCAAGGACAAAAGGAAAGGCAAAAAGGAGTCTGGACCTCTTTTAAATACTTCTTATTTATCCTGTACATTGCTAAATGTTCTTTTGCCTCTTTTTGTATTCCCATTCACTTAGCATAATGCCTGATGATAGCAGTCACTTAGTAAATGTTTATTGAATTGAATTGCTTCTTTCCTTCCTTCATTTGTTTTTTCCAGAGGAATTTCCTTCCTTAGTTACTTATCAAAGCTAAGCATAGGACCAAAAGTATAAATCATTATTATCTAGGCCAATATCCTTACTTTGGCAAGAACAGAAGTTTAGAGTCAACAGCTGGTACCTATCAATGCCCACGCTGGGTAGTCTCCCCCCTCCCCCCTTTTTAGGAGGGAACTGTCATCTTAGTGCTAAGTATAACAGCATCACGTTCTGTGACCACAGTGATCAGGAAACCACTAGGGTACTCCACCCACGTTAAGAATCTGTCTTAGAGAGAACAACTGTGTTTAAAGAGCTTCTAACAGATAGATTGCAGCATAGATGACCACCATGGGCATTGGGAGCCTGCTTTGCCACTTTTAAATGTAAACAACTTGACACACTCAGTGGATCCACACATTAATCCATCCAGCTGTATAAAGACCCAAACTCTTGAGAATTAGTGAAGGCAATCTATTTGCTAGGCAACCCATGCAGTGACAACCCAGTTAAGATGTCCCTTTGTAACGTACAAATAAGCAGATGTCATTTATTTCCTTTTTTTAATTCAAGTCTGAGACCAATAAGAACTGTAGACACTTTTAGACTTCTCTTTTCAGGCTTTGAAAGATAACAACCATGGAATGAATCAGTCTGGTGCTGGAAAAAGGAGGAAAGTGGGGAGGTAGGCAAGGTATGGACTGATTTACGCCTACTCCAAAGACAGATTATCCAATGAAAGGAAAGGGAATTAAACTATTAGTGAATTGTCAAAGAGAAGGGAATACTGGAGAAAATTTCAAGGAAACAGAGGGACAATAAACACTAAAATTGTGTTTACTGATAAGCCAGTGAGACAGAGAAAAGTCCAAATCCTGCAGATAGGAAACTTCTATCTCAAGGTCTGAAGTAATGTTAAGACTCCATAAGGTCATGTAAATTGCATTGTATCTTTAATGCTTTGTAAGGAATCTCAGAATTAAACACATGGATGAAAAATACCAATGTCCAGTGTTTTTTATCATATGGGAACTTCTCATTTAATCCTAGGAAAGGATAATTGCAACTTCATAGAAAACCTCAACTTCATGATCAGCTTGTTGGACACTACAGTTCAGCACATCTTTGTAGTAAGACCAGAAAAACTCAACAAATCAATCCATTAACATGACAATTGCCATCCTGGGTCTCTGTCCTCTTCTTAACAGGGATCACAAAGATTAGTCATACTTATTCTAAAGAACATTTGGCTAATGAAGAAAATGAAAGATTTTATTCCATTCCCACTCCCTCCCCCATCTTTATATCTCTCCCTTTTCCATATCTCTTTTCCTAGACAATGCTGTTTTTTTTTCTGTTTTTTTAAATCATCTCTAGCTCCAAAGCATGAAGAGAAATATGTATAGAATAATGGAGTCCAGCCTCTCAGTTAAAGTTCATCTCATTTAAAAATGCCAGTGCCTTCTCTTTATTGATTACCTCCAGTTTATCCTGTATATGTCTTTTTTGTACATGTTGGTTTGCATGTTTTCTCCTCCATTACACTGTGAATTCCTCTAGAATGGGGACTATCTTTCTTTGTATCCCTAGTACTTAGCACAGTACTTGACATGTTACAGGTACTTAATAATGCTTATTGATTGACTGACATGTACAAATCACTCAGGAGCATTGCTTGAAGATTTCAAGAAGCTATCATTTAATGAAAAGTAATATGGTATTATTTATCAATCTTTATTGTGCTGGAGTGCTTTACATAGATTATGGCTGATATAAAAACTGTAGGAAACAAATCATTCTATATTTTAAGTCTGCTGGGGCTAGGCATAGTTGAAGAGCTCAAACTGGAGACAACAAAGTTTGATGTTTATGAAAGACAGGTAAAGAAAAAAATTCTTGATTTAGACATTTTTATGTTAAGATCCAATCTTAACATCAGGGAACACTTTAGAAATAAAATTTGTTCATTATTTGAAATACCATCCCTTGAATTTGTTAATTTATCTCCTTGTTATTATTCCTGAAGGAAAGAAAAGATGATGGATTAGTAGGAAATTAATTGGTGGTGGTCTCAGTCAAGCCTTAGATGCTGATACAAAATGAAGGCCACACACTAACTTTCTTGGACTTTGTACAGGTTCCTTTCAGTTTCTATGTCTCCTGTGAGCCATCTTTTCTATATGTTACTGAGTCCAGCGGCTTAGGGACAAGTGGGCTTTATGATAGCAGAAAGCATTTAAAAACCATTTGTTAAATGAGGGAGTACTTCTTTATGGGATTCTACTTAACATATTAAATCTCTACATGCAATACCAAATTAATGCCTATTTATAACCTAATGTAATATTGTATGTATTATAATAAATCCATGCAGGAAATGTATGGTTAAAATTGAACTCTCTTTAATAGACCCCAGACCACCCTACCTTTGAGGATGAGCAAACACTAATAGAAAATCAATTAAGCCAAAATCATATATAACTAAAGTCATATTGATATATCATGGAATATAGGAGTGCCTGGATCCCATATGACCCACTATTCTTTGGGATATTCTACTGGTATAGGATTCCTACATGGTGTCTTAAAAGTAGAGATGTTGACGTCTAATCCCACAGTCAAATGATTCAAAGAACATTTGATAATGTTAATTTTTAATGTCTCAGTTTTTCTAAATATAAAATGAAAACAAATGATTTAGTTTTACTACAAGGAAAGTGCTATAGACATATGAAACCATATTGTTAACGATCTGATCAAAGCTTTAGCCAGAATCTTAGTTATTTTATGGCCATTGTAATGTGAATTTACCTTGATAGTTATCAGTCTGTCACATAATAACAATAGTTATTATTTGCTATTAGATATAGTGTAGCTTCTACCAATAATATGGTCTATAACATAGCTAGGCAATGATAAGAAATAGTAGGCACAAGAACAAGACTCATTCCTACCTTTGCAGTCTTCTTCTGCCTTACTCTAGACCAGAGTACTCTGTGAGTACATTAGTATTTTGTCTGATTGAATGTCATATTGTGATTTATTAGGAAGATTGTATTAAAAAAAAAAACCAGCTGACAAAAAGGGGTAGTATTGGAGAGGACAAGTAGTATCCCTTTTAAGAGTAGGGGCAAGCCACTTCAGGTAGCTATACTCTGTGTGTTTTAAAACAACCGTTATCCACAAACAACAAAAGCAAAATTCAATTCATTTCCCTAGGCCATCAGTCCAAGACCAGGGCTAGAGTCACAGCTGCATGAGACAAAAAGAGTGCTCATTTGCTCTAATGACTATTATTCCCCACTATAGTTATTGAATAGACTGAGCATCCACTTGATATCTGTTATTTTGGGGTTGCTATTCAGCTGGGAATTGGGGTTAGTTGGGCGAGACCTGGCAAATGCCACTGACAGTACTGTCTACTGCAGAAGACATGTCTAATGAAGAGTAAAACAAGTGCTTTTTCTGTCGGTGCCAGGTCAAGAGAAAATGGCCAACACCTTGGGATCATTCTGTTCCAATTGGTTTGTTTATAGGACTTGAATTTTAAGTGTCCCAGAAATGATATCAGTGATTACCTAGTACATGTATACTTTCCCCCTAAGGTGGGTGAATTGAGTGAGAATAAAAGACTGGTTCTAAATCTGAAATTTAACTGAGGGGAAAAAAAATCTATTGCGCCTTTACAATGGATTTATTTCTTCTCCCTACCTTCTCCCTAACTTAAGAACTATGTTAATTTGTATCCTCTACTTGCTATTGTAATTGGAATTAAATACAGCAAGTATGTATTAAGCAACTACTATGTTTGAGGAACTGTATTAGGTGCTAGGTTCACAAAGACAAAACAACAAAACATATATACTATTATGATATGTAATTATATAAAATATGATATGTATGCATATAGAGAAATGATACATTAGATAGGTAGATAGATAGGTAGATGGATGGATAGATATGTGTGAGAATTACTCAGCATAGCATGCTACCTCCTAGTTGTGCCAGCAGAAGCCTAAACACTGGGGGTGGGAGGTGGGGGGAAGAATATATATGTATAGATGGAGGATAGAAACCACCATTCCAATTCTTATAAAACCTAGAAGGCCCAGACCATTAGAGTTTTTCAATCAACAAAAGGGGTAAACTGGATGTAAAGAAGTCCTTAATAAATGTGAGAAGAGTAAAGTACTTGGCTCATTAGATGAAAACAGATGACGTCACACAGAAAAGTATTAGGATTGCTTGAAATAAAATGTATCTCTGGAACTAGGATTATTATAGCAAGTCAATTTCAATTGGGAATTCTATCAACAGTGAATCAAGTGGGGGGGCAGAGCCAAGATGGCAGACAAGACACACACATCATTCTAAGCTCCTCTCCTTCCCTCACTACTAATTACCAAATTCAGCCTCAGAAATAGTGCTTGATGGTAAAATCCATGAATATTGGGAGTACAACAAATTACCAGCTGAAGATAATCTGGAAGATTGCCAGAAAAGGTTTGTCCTGATCAGTGAGAGCAGGCCAGTGCAAGCAGGAAGGTAGAACCAGAGGCTAACTGAGTGGACCAGGATGAGGTCAGTCTCTGTGGGTGGAGAATTTGCAGGGAGGACTCTACCACAGGTTGGCTTCTCTGCTTTGGTTGCAAAGCAGTAGATCAGCAGAGAAGTTACAAAAAGGTCAGAGATAGAGTATACTCCAAAAAACGCCAGAATCTAACAGGATTTGGCTACACCCACCCAGCACCAGGAGTGACTCAGCACAGACCACAGTATAGCTGTGCAGTCCCTTCTGCAGCGCAGGGCTTTTGCCCGGGGCAGCCATAAATTTGCAGAGTCGGGAGGGGCTCTGCCCAGGGTAGCCACAAATCTGCACAGTAGAAGGGCTCTTCCTAGGGCAATAGAAATTCTGCAGCTTGGCTGTGCTTCCCAGGGCAGAAGCACTTCAGGTGCAGGGCTCTTCCTGGGGCAGCCACTGATCTGAACAGCAGGGTTCTGTGGGGGGGGGCGGGGGGAGTAGTGACACTTTCACTGCTTAGCCACTAGTCCCAGGGCAGCCACTGATCTGCACAGTGGGGCTCTTCCCAAAGCAGTAATACTTCCGCTGTGTGGGGTTCTTCCCAGGGCACTTCCCACAGCTCAGCCGCTCTTAGCAACCCGTTTGCAGGATAGCTATTGTCCATATATCTATCTCTGCTCTGCAGAGGAAACTGGTAACCTCCTTGCCCTGAAGGCAAACCCTAAGGACTTTTTTTTTAAAAAAATGAGTAAAAAAGCTAAGCCTACGCTAACCATGGATAGCTTCTATATAGAAAGAGAGCAGGTTTTCAACCCCAAGGAGACTAATAGCAATCTCCAGGAAAAAAAAAAAAACCTGAAGGGAGATGTAACCTGATCCCCATCACACAAGGTTCTCCTAAAAGAAATAGTAAAAGATCTTAAAAGAGAGCTAGAAGAAAAATGGGGAAAGGAAAGAGAAGCTCTGCAAGAGAGTATGGAAAAGGCATATACCTCACTTAAAGAAAAATTTGATAAAGTGGAAAAAGAAAACAACTTCCTGAAATTTGAATTGGAAAGGTAAAGAACTCCCAGGGAAACAGAATTTGTGAAATGGAAAAGATAATTGTTACAGAGCAAGGTGTATCCCATAACAGCAGTGGTTGAAGGCAGCTTTTGCATTAGGAACTGAGAGGAATCATCAGAACAAACTAGATACATTGAGAAAAGATAGTCTCAAAATTCTGGATTCATACCAACCTTCAGAGTCCATTAGAGTGCTATAGCTAAGAAGAATTACATGAAGTCATGAAAGGATTTGAGATACTCAGGAGATGCCAGTTTGTCCCTCTGCCATATTAGATCTTTAAATTTGAGCCTACTCTCTCCTTGTTATTTACAAACATTCCCACATCTTTCCCCTCCTCAAAAATCTTCCCTTGATCCATCCATCCCTGTTAGCTATCTAACTATATCTCTTCTCCCTTTGGAGTCTAAATTTTGTGAGGAAGCAGACTCCAGATGATATTTCTATTTCCTTTCTTCTTATTCTCTTCTTAACTCTCTACAATCTATGTTTTGGCCTCATCATTCAATTGAAAATGGGATCTCCAAAGTTGTTAATAGTCTCTTAATTGCTGAATCAAATGGTCTTTTCTTCACACTCTTCCTTCTTGACCTCTCTGAAACTTTTGACAATGTCATTCACTCTCTTCTTCTTGATATTCTCTTCTATCTAGGTTTTTGTGATACTGCTCTTGTCTGGTTCTCCTCCTACTTATCTGACCATTCCTTCTCAATCTATTTTGCTAGATCTTCATCCAAATCATATCCACTAAACATGAGCTTATTTTGGGCCTCCTCTTCTCTATCTATACAGTTTCACTATTTTAACTCCCATACATTCAACTATCATTTCTATGAAGTTGATTCTCAAGTTTGTTTTTCTAGTCCTAACTTTTCTCTAGTCTTTCAGTCCCCTAACCACAATTTCTTACTGTACATCTCAAACTTGATGTCTCATAGACATCTTAAACTCCACATATCCAAAACTGAACTAATTTATCCCCACCCCAACCCTTCCTTTTTTCTATATTCCTTATTACTGTCAAGTATATCATCATACTTTCAGTCACCTAGACTCAAACCTAGCTATCATCCTCAATTTCTTACTCTCTCTTATCCCCAAATCCAATTAATAGACAAATGTTATCATTTTTACCTTTGGAATACCTCTTCCATATGTCCCCTTTTCTCCTCTGATATGGTCACAAGGTTTCTATAGGCTTTCATCACCTCATACTCCAGTCCATCCTCCATTCATCTGTCAAATTGGCAGTCCTAAAGCACAAGTCCAACCATTTCACCCCCTATTCAATCAATTCTAATGATACCCTTTTGCCTCCAGGAACAATCATAAAATTTTTTATTTGATCTATAAAACTCTCCTTTACTTATCTGCCTTCTGCATTTCTAGTCTTCTTTACAACTTCTAATTATTACCACCATCCACACCCTCATGACCCCTATGTAATTTTTTATCTAGTTTCTTAATTATTTTTTTATTGTAGCTTTTTATTTATAAGATATATGCATGGGTAATTTTTCAGCATTGACAGTTGCAAAACCTTTTGTTCCAATTTTTCTCTTCCTTCCCTCCACCCCTTCCCCCAAATGGCAGGTAGACCAATACATGTTAAATATGTTAAAGCATATGTTAATACCATATATGTATACATATCCATACAATTATTTTGCTGTACAAGAAGAATTGGACTTTGAAATAATGTACAATTAATCTGTGAAGGAAATCAAAAATGCAAGTGAACAAAAACAGAGAGATTGGAAATGCTATGTAGTGGTTCACACTCAATTCCCAGAGCTCTTTTGCTGGGTGTAGCTGGTTCTATTCATTATTGAACAAATGGAACTGGTTTGATTCATCTCATTGTTGAAGAGAGCCACGTCCATCAGAATTGATCCTCATATAGTATTATTCCTGAAGTATATAATGATCCTGCTCAGTTCACTCAGCATCAGTTCATGTAAGTCTCTCCAGGCCTTTCTGAAATCATCCTACTGGTCATTTCTTACAGAACAATAATATTTTGATCTAGTTTCTTTTCTGGATCTTAAATAAAATTCCTAACTTCTGGATTTTTAAGTTTTTCCATGGCTATCCTCCATATTTAGAATACTCTTTCTCTTCAGGTCTGCATCCTAATTTCCCTGGTCTCCTTCAAATTTTAGCCAGAGTCTCATTTTATGCAAGAACTCTTTCCCAATTCTCATTAATTCTGGTACCTTCTTTTTGTTAACATTCTCCAATTTATCATATATATTCTGTATATGTGTGTATCATATATTCATGTGTATGTATATAAATAAAATATGGGCATATATACATACACACATATATGTTGATTATTTTTTACATTGTCATTTACATGTTGTCTCCCCTATGAGACTGTAAGTTCCTTGAGAGCTTTCTGTCTTTCTTTGCATCCCCAATGAAAACCAAAAGAGGGAAGGTCAGTGTACTTATTCCCTAACCACTTCCCAACTCAGAGCCTGCTATAGGCCCATGATAATCTGAGGGCCAGAGTGTGGGTGTGCTAGATGGGAGGAGGAGCTGTGTGAAACTTTAGCCTACTCAATTGTTGATATAGGTGCCTAGGACATGGATGATTTATAGATGCTCTCAGGGCTAATGATTAGGACAGAAGGAAAGATATTGAGACGTGAATAACCATAAAAGAGCAACATTGGAAAGAAGTAAAGTAGGGGAAAATTGGGTGGTAATGGGTGATGGGATAAGGTGGAGTTGTTTTGAAGATGAGACCAACTCATATTTGTCCATAGTGGGAAATATGGGATGCAACTCATTTTTCCCAATTAGTTATCCCCCTATTGTTATCCCTAATGAAGGGCCCCTCTTTTAAAACCCCTTCCCTAGGAGGAGATTTCTGAATCCTTTCTGCATTTATTTATTAATTAAGCTGTATTTCATCTATGAACCTGAATGCTTTGTAAGGGAAGCTGACAGCTTCCTATGTCAGTATAACATTTAAAAAAATCAAATTGTGACAAATTTGCATAGTATTTTACAGCCATTCAAATACAATACTTAAAGACTATCTTAAAGACCAGAATCTTTATTAAATAGATTGGTGGGGAAATTCATAGACTGCAAAGTCATTTATTATACAGGATTTCTCATTTGCTAGATTGGCAAGGAGGGAAAGGATGGTATGATAGATATTGACATTCCTGAATTCTACCTGGGTAAGTACAGTTTGCTAAAGAAGCGAAAGATGGCCAAAGTGTTCCTGAGCTATCCATAAGATTATGGAGTTGGAAGGAATCTAATAGACCAACTCTTTCCTTTTTACCAATAAGGTCATAAGAATTTCAGTGACTTGCACAATAACACAGGTAAATTCAGAATTCAAATTTCTATCCCATGACTCCAAATTCAGTTTTCATATCAGGAGGAAACCTTTGCTACAAATTTGTGATGTCTCCAAAGCAATCTCCAAAGCATTCTTTACTCTGCTGAGAGGAAATGGGTGCTGCTCTTTGGTTTGAGGAAAAAGTAAGAAAGAGTATTAATTCCTACCTGTTTTCATCTGCTTAGTGAATGCTGATTATGGAAGTTCAGGTTCATATCAGTAATCTTAGAATGCTAAACAGTATCAGAGTTTCTCATAGTGTGCTATCTTCTACCTACAACTGGCATTCATTCTGTTTGCCAGTGAAGCAAATGAAGTGCTAATTAGTGCACTTAATGTTGAGAGATTGACCAAGCCCTTAAAAGCCTTGTGAAAATTGGATATGGGAAAGACCTATTGGGTTATTTCGTGCATTCCTGGCAATTTAGGATAGTTCTTCACAAAATAGCTACTAGTGCTTTGGTCGGTCTGGTTATAAAGGTATTAAGTAATTGTATTTCTGCAGTCCTCCTGGGAAATTATTTTTCTGTCTAATTGGTCTCACAGTCAGGATGTTTTTCCTGATCAAATAAGTTTAATCTTTTTCCTTTTCTTGATTTCATTCCATTACTCTTACTTACTTTGTCTTGTTCTCTGGTAAATAAGTTCCCTGCGTCTTTTATATTAACACTCCTTGGATATTTGTTCTGCAAATGGTTATTACATGACCTCTCCCTCTAAGAATAGTCAAACCATACATATTTAATTTTTTAACTTTCTCTCATAAATCAGTGGCTCTAACACTTTAATCATTCATGCTGATCTTCCTTTCTTGTAATGAGTCTTAGGAAATAGAATATAGTATACTGAGATTTTGGTTTACTAGAGTATGAGAGCTGAGTATACCTTACCTCATTATGCAACACCTTGTAAGGACAGCTATTAATCATTCGTGATTAGAGATGTCTTAGGTAGAAAGACATCCTTATCCTACTTTTACAGTCACTTGCAAACAAGTAGCAGTCATCTCCGAATTCCTATTTTTTTTATCCTATCATTTACAAAAAAGAATGCAAACCAAATTGAGTCTAAATTTTAATTTTGGATTTTTCAAGAGTTTAGGGCTGAAAGAAAAAATGGGAGGCAAAGAAAGAACATAAGGCACTGGTATTAGAAAGAATGGTATTAGAAAAACTTTCTGTCTTTGGCAAGGATTCAACAAACAGCCATTAACAATTAATAAATGTACTGGGCAAGGACTACTCCAATCTGATCCCATCCCACACTTGGGACCTTTATCTCCCAATGCAGACATTGTGCTATAGACAATATGAGAATCAACCCAATGAAATAAAGTGAAAGGACTGCTAGAAGTGAATAGCTCAAAATAGAAGTAGCTATGAGAAAAAAATTTCCCATAAAAAATTCAGGTTTGTTCTGTATACTCTGCCCACTATACATAAATGCAGAGATACACCTGCCCATCACTGCCCTCAAATATATGATCCCAACAAATGTTAAGACAGAAATGCATCAATACCCATGCTTCTCTTTCTTTAACACTAGATCAGAATTACTGATAGTATTTTATACTTGCACTTTTCTTTTATTAATATAAATTAATATATTTTTATTACTATCAGTCAAGATACTTCCTTGTTTCTGATATGTGGGAGTAGATTTCATTGAGTTGATGGATTTTGTAGTGTGTAACATAGTGGTAAGCTAAATGAAAATGACATTCCTTTTTCTTTTAAACCCTTAATGATAATATAGAAATGACTATTAATGATATGGTAATGAAATCTACAGAAGAATTTGTAAAGTATTGCAAACATCAGGATACTCAGCCAAATAAAATAAATGATTTGTAAATTAATTAGAAGTATAGATAAGAGAGAAAACTGAGAATTCACTGGGGGAAATATAAATTAATGAATGTAAAAGAAAATAATTGAGAACCAAGATATAGGTTGAATCCCATTTCAATAGATACTGTTAGAATTTCTATCTCTATATAGCAAGGATATTTTCAATTTTGGTCAATTGTTGTATATATAACAATTGTTGTATATATAACAAAATCTAGCAAATGAGAAATCCTGTATAATAAATGACTTTGCAGTCTATGAATTTTCCCACCAATCTATTTAATAAAGATTCTGGTCTTTAATATGGTCTATAAGTACTGTATTTGAATGGCTGTGAAATGCTATGCAAATTTGTCATAATTTGATTTTTAAAATGTTATACTGGCTTAGAAACAGCTTAAGTACTTTTCTATCCCTGAATCTATCTTTATCTGTCCTTTCTCATTTTCTCTCAAACTATATATGTGAACCAGAAAAACAATAGGCATGGTGTATGTGAAAATAATAAAAAGGAAGAGAAAAAGAAGAAAAAGAAAGAAAAAGAGAGAAAGAAAGAAAAAGAGGGAGGGAAGAAGCAAAATGAAGGAAGAAGGGAGGGGGAAGGAAGAAAGAAAAAAGGAAGGAAGGAAGGCTAAATTCTCGGTAACGATAATAATAATTCTTGATCTTGAATAAGAGGCAAAAAGATGTACTTTATTCTCTTACTTGTAAAGATGGTAGACTATGGGTGTGTGAATTTGCATATACTGTCAGATTCAGTTGAAGTTTGATTAGTTTTGCTGAACTGCTTTTACTGCCTTTTTTGTTCTTTGTTACAAAGGATGACTATCTAGGTAAGGGAAGTATATATTTTGAAACAAAAGTTTTAAGAATGATTCTTGCAAGAATCAACTAGGTATAGTATAAATAGTAGTTCTTAACCTGGAGTTCAAGAAATTGACTTTTAAAAATATTTTGATAGCTACATTTCAATATGATTGATTTACTTCTTAGTCCTATATATTTTTATTTAATGCATTAAAAAATATTCTGAGAAAGGATCCATAGGTTTTACCAAACTGCCAAAGCAATCCATGACACAAAAAGATTAGAATGCCTAGTAAAGTGGCTGAATTGTAGCTCTCCAATTTGACTTCAGCTGTTCTGTGAGTTCATTTATGTGAATAGTAAGATACTGAATATGTGGGTGGGTTAAAGAGTTTGGTGAATGGGACGAATGAGCTGGGACAGAGGAATTAGGCAGTTTAAAAGTTGCATTTATCTTAAAGGTTTTGAGAGGATAAGTAATGAAGGAGCCAGCTTTGTGGGGAATGGGAGTGGGAGAAGGGAAGGAGTTGAGACAGATTGCAAGAATTGTTTATTTCTTCTGCCTTGGATGCCTGATATTTATTCCATTTTAACTGGATCTCTATCCCATACCTTCTGTACCTGGGACAGTTTTCAGTCTCTTATAGAACTTTGCTCTGCTATTCTACAATCTTATTTTTCATCCTGAGCTAAGTAGTATCCCTATTTGACCTGCTCTTTTTGATTTCTCCAATATGTATCTAATTTCTAGGCATATATTTTGAACCTTTGATGAAATTTGGTCAATTGGCTCAAATTTTAGAGAAATAATAAGCTCATTTGGAAAGTCCTTCATAGTTAACCTGCCACAAGGCTTCCAATTTTCCAAGAAATATTTTTAAATGAACATATCCTGAACAATTTTCAGATGAAAAATTAAAACTATCTATAGTCATATAAAAAATGCTCTAAACCACTACTAAGTAGAGAAATGCAAATTAAAACAATTCTGAGGTACTACTTCACAGAGTTTGGATTGGCCATGATAACAGAAAAAATAGTAAGTTTTGGAGGGGATGTGGGAAAACGAATGAATTGTTAGTGGAATTGCAAACTTATCTAATTAAGCTGGAGAGCAATTTAGAACTATGCCCAAAGAGCTATCAAACAGAATATACCCTTTGATCCAGTAGTGCCACTACTAGGTCTGTATCCCAAAGAGATCTCAAAGGAAGGAAAAGGACCCCTATGTGCAAAAAATGTTTGTAGCAGCTCTTTTGTGGTGGCAAAAAATTGGAAAATGATTAGGTGTCCATCAATTAGAGAATGGTTTGATTGAGTCATATTATATGAAAGTAATGAAACATTATTGTTCTATAAGAAAATGATGATTAGATTGATTTCAGAAAAGCCTAGAAACTTTCATGAACTGATGCTCAGGGAAGTGAGCAGAAGCAAGGAAAACAGTATATACAGCAACATAAGATTATATGATGATCAATTATGATAGAATTAGCTCTTCTCAGCAATTCAGTGATCCAAGACAATTCCAACAAACTTAGGATAGAAAGTACCATTCATATCCAGAGGGAAAACTGGAGACTGAACATGGATCACAACATGCTCTTTTTTTCTTTCAGTTTTTTCTTGTGGTTTTCCCCTTTTGTTCTGATTTTTCTCTCTTAGCATGATGCATAAAGACATATATGAAAAATAAATGTACACATATACCCTAAATTTTTTTAAATGAATTAAGGGGAAAAAAGAATGCATCCCTCCTCTAAATTGTCACCTTCCACCATGATATTTTGAAAAGTATGCCAAGGTATCATAGGAGTCATATAGGATCTCTCAAGTATACAGTGATGTAGAGTAGGTAGGTTGTTATTTGTCCTTCATTTTCAAAGAGGATCATAGCATCAGAGAGGTGATGCCATGACATGCAAGTAAATGGGATTTAAATGACAGAAGGCTGTGCCGTCATCTGCCTTACTTTCCTCTCAGGCCATCTGTGTCCAATAGCAAAATATAGATTAAAATAACTAGAGATGGTGGTATAAAGTATATAGAGTGCTGAATTAGAGTTAGGAAGACCTGAGTTTAATTCTAATCTCAGATATTTACTACCTATGTGACTCTGGGTAATTTGTGTCACTCTCAGTTTCCTCATCTGTAAAATTTGCTGGAAAAGGAAAACTACTCCAATATGTTTGCCAAGATAACCCTAAATCACAAAGAGTCAGATATGACTGAAATGATAGAACAAGAAAAAACCCAATGCTAATAAGTCTACAAAATATTTCTTCCCAAGTACAATTATATTTGGGGGCAGCTATGTGGCATAGTGAATAGAGCACTAGTCTGGGAAGACATCTTCCTCAGTTCAAACTCAGCCTTAGACATTTACTATCTGTGATGGTTGGCAAATCATTTAACGTTTTTTGCCTCTGTTTATCATCTATAAAATGAACTGAAGAAGGATGTGCAAACTACTCCAGTACCTTTGCCAAGAAAATCCCAAATGAGTCATGTAGAATCAGATACAATTGACATGACCAAATAACAATACAATTAAAGTAATTATTCTTTATAGATGAGGCTCAGAAAGGTAAGAGACTTGATTTTAGTCATACTGCTATTCCTAGGACTCAAATCTATGTCTTGCAGTGTTAGTTGTTTCCACTACCCTATCTTGCCTTAATATAATTCTTTTAATACAATTATAAGAAAAGGAAAAAGAAAATACAGATAAAACAATATTGCATTTCCTAGGTTTTAGAAGACACAAAACATTCCTTTTTGAACATTATGGCACGTTTCTCATCCTTTCCCCAGTTAATGTAACTGCTTTCAAAAACATTGTAACCTGAACATTTGTTTTATTTTAGCAAAGTAATCCCCGAAACTACTAATGTAGCCCCTTCTCCCTTGGTGTCTTGTAGAACAGGTTTCTATTTTAATGAAATTTAAATACAAAGTAGCAATTCAATGTCCCATCAAGTTGGTTAAAAATTGGATTTTACCTGCATTCAATAATAGGAAGGTTTGAAACAAACTGCAATGTTCAAAGTAACCTTTGATTAATTAGGGATACAATATTACATTATTAATTTACAGTATGGTCTTATCTTCCCAATGGCTAAGTTAGCTCCCTATTCCTAATTAATGCATTAACTCGGGTCATTAAAGAAACTTGAGCAAATCGTGTAGCATTAGATGGGGAAAATATAAAACTGATTGTGGCAGGGGGGAAAAAAACCTGTACAATTATGATCGTACTATTTCTTTTTTCTCTTTGCCTTTGGAACACTAAAGGGAAACAAACATTCAATAATCCATTCCATTCTGGATTCTTCTGTCAGAAAGACTTTAAAAATGTGTGAAGGTTTCAGAAAAGATGGAAGAATTGTCAAAAAGTTAATCAACAAATATTTATTGATCACCTACTATATATAAGGAAGATCATGTGCTAGCAAGGGGACTAACAAAGGGTAAGACACAGTACATGCTTTCAAAAAGTTTAAAGTTCTTTATATTAATCACTCATGAAACAAACATTTATTGAGCATTCTACTAGGGACTGCAAAATAAAAACAATAATTTGAATAGAACTTTTACTATTTCTCAAAATCCTTTCATACAGAACTTTTTCTATTTCTCAAAGTCTTTTTTTACTATTTAACAAACTCCTTAAGAAATACTGAGATAAAGAGAATTATTGGAGGTGAGCAAAATGACCAAAGCCACCAAGAACAAGATAAAAACAAATCTTTTTCATTTGGGCTAAGGGCTTTTCCTAGACAGAATAAATCACGCACAATTTTAATTCCTCTTTCCCAGCATTCAAATACTGGTGAATTAAGGCTAATAGAAATATTAAAGATCAGTCTTAAAGTGGGAAGAATGAATAAAAAGAGAAATAAAGAGCATATAGAATGTGTAGAAATATAGAGAAGCAGTCCACCTTTTCCTTTAGTGATGGATGAAGTGATAAGAGTGGAAACTATAAACTATAAAGTTACTATGTGTGTGCATATGTGTGTGTGTGTGTCTGTGTGTGTGTCTGTGTGTGTGTCTGTGTGTCTGTGTGTATGTATATAAGAGCTTCAGGTCTTTTTCTTTGTTTCTTTCTTTCCTTCTTCCTTCCTTCCTTCTTTTCTTTGAAGGACTCCCCATCACCACTCCCACCCCCGCATAGACTGCCTCCTTAAGTCACATCCAACTGTCATCAGCGTAGTATATCTCCCTCATTTTCTATACCCTAAGGATATTCAAGAGTCTAAGACAGAAATAAAGTAGATAAAAGGAAATCTACCAATAAGGTCAACAACATAACTTCCATTTACAAAGCATTTTTCTCATAAGAATTCTGGTAAATAGATAATATAAATATTATTATCCCCATTTTGCTGATGAAGAAACTGAGACTCAAAGCTAACTTGCCTGAAGCCAGTAGATTAGAACTCAAATCCAGGTCTTCTAACTCCAAGTCTGTGATCACATATGTTTGCAACCATAAAAGCAATATACAAATTCCAGCTTAATTTTTGTTGTTATTGTTACTATTATTTCCATTACATTTAGTTCTTCCTTGCATTTACTCAAAGATCAGTTTAAAAACCCCATCAAATCTTCTTTACCAGATCTCCTTCTCCACTCAAATAAATGAATGAATGATTGAATGAAGCAAAGGAATAATTGATTTGACTATGTTTTTACAACTTTAAGTCCTAGTATTCTATTCAAATGTCTCCTCGTGTCCAGGAGGTAACCCTGATTCTTCTAAGGTGATGCCTGAGAAATACAACTTCTTGCAAATCATATCAAGAGAGAAAACTTTGGATTACAGACCTAAGAACAAAACATGTTTGTCACCTAAAAACTGGCCTAAAGATTGTATGATGATCAACTATTATAGACTTAGCTCTTCTCAGCAATACAAGCAATTCAAGACAATTCCAATAGGCTTGGGATAGAAAATGTATGAAACCCATCCTGAGGAATTATCAAACTTTGATGTAAGGAGAAATACTTTCCACAGAAGGAACAGAAACAATTATTGAAAATTATAGCAGTTGTAATTTTGATATGAAACAAATTTAATTTCCATTTGATTTTCAGTGAAGGCTACCTGTCGAAGATCAAGAAAAAAATAGATTTTAGAAGATTCAACCTTAAGCAAGACAAAGAAAGTCAAAGCATTTTACATTAAGAGAAGCACTGAAAATAAGTCTGTACCTAGTGTGCAGCATTCTTTGTGAACTATCTTTGCCTGCTTTGTGGGCTGGACAGGAAGCCATTTCAGGCCCCTTTCATCTCTCATTCTGATGATTCTGTATTCCTTTTCCCTAGTTGAACTGTATGACATTATGCTGTTTCTTTTTCATTTTTTAGATCCTCATTCACCACTTAATAAAGTTGGTTACTTAATTAGCCTGGCCAGAGCTTCCCACCCTACCCACGCCATGTGGAACAGTTGATGATAGCAACTTAATTTAAATTTTTGCTTTCGTGCTTTTCTCCTATCACTTGGAAGGAAGAGGCTTCTGGGTATATGAAAATCTAACGCTCAGGAGATCATTAAGAAGACAGGCTGATTATCATTGCTTTAATATGTTTAGCAACAGACTAGGAAGTGAACAGATCTGTGAAGTTGATGCTCCAACACTCCCTCCTCTCTCCCTTCCCCCAACTTCCAGGTTGGTTTGTCATCTGAGCTAGCCTTGCCATGGAAGCAGCAACGGGGGCTGCACAGTATATGGTGATAGGCCTCTTCTAATGGTGGGGCTGCCAGCTGCTCCACTAATTTCTTACACAGCTCCATCAGAAAAGCCATCTGGGCCTGATGCTTTCCCTGATGCTAATCTCTTAATAGCTTGTTTTCCCTCCTCTCTGGTGATGGGTTAGTCCAATCTTTCTTGAGTTTCCTGCGATAAATGGGAAATTCTTCTAATCTGTGACAAAAAATTCTTCTGCTGCCTTGCTGCTTTTTATTTGCCACAGTGAAGCTTTGTGGGTTGTTACTTGGGGAAACAGAGGGAGAAAAGGTGTTATCTGTCTCCTGCTGGAAAGAAAGCTTCTGCCTTGCTCCAATCCTCCAGTGACACCAGCTGATGGTGTTGCTATTTATTTTCCTTTTAATTGGAATGCAAGGATCTTATCTCTTTATTACCCCCTTATTGTGCCAATAACTGCTTTCACTGGTTCAGCCTCCACAAATGTTTGTTTTATGTTCTAAGACTTCAGTGTGTGGCCCCTCCTTCTGAACCCCACAACCTTCCAAAATAAAAAAAATCAATTATTTGTCTTAACAAATGAATGGCACTAAAAGACAGAGCCTTGTGCCTCTTCCTAAGCTTCACTAAACATATTCCTTGGTCTAACCAGTTTTCCAGGAAGTGGCCAGGCTGGCTGGCTACTTTGGTTCATAACCAACTGAGGTGCCCTGCTGACCTTGTTGTTGAAGATAAATTCAGAAAGGAACTAGTGTAACCACCACTGTAACCTTAAGGTGTCCTTGGGATAGCTTTGCATTGTTTGGAGGGGGGGAGGGGACGGGGCAGGAAGCATGTGCCTCCACTTCCTCTTCTGGGGTTTGCCTGTTGCAGGCTTTTGCTGACTTTGCCCCTTCTTAGAACAGAATACCTTCCTCAGTTGACCAACCCAAAAGATGGAAACCTTCATATTTTGGTTAGCCAATGTAAGACTTTCTCCCCAGAATGGTAGTTAAAATAAGCAAGCTTAATGTCCCCTAAACAATGGGTCTTTAACCTGATATCTATAGATACCCCAGAGGTCCAGATATAAATTTCAGGAGATCCATGAACTTGAATGAGAAAAAAATTACATTTTTACTTTCACTAACTTCCTACTGAAATTGAGTATTTCCTTCAATTATTTAAAAATATTATTTTAAGAAGGGGTTCATAGGCTTCACCAGACTGACAAATATATCCATGCCACATAAAATTTAAGTATCTTAGCCTTAAAACAATGCATCAAAATTGAATGTTCACCAGCTATTGTCAGAAGTAAAATAAGACAGTTTATTCTGAATCCAGGAAGTTGATTGTATTTGCTGGCTTTTTATCCTTTCAGAAGGAAAAAGATCTTTTATAATTAAACAACTCTACCCTTATCCTCTAAACATATGAAGAGTAGGGGCTGCAGGATTAAGTGTTGAAGCAACAAGAAACCAGATCTGGATTGCTATAAATAATAATAAAGTTCCTGAGTTAAAAACCGGGGAACATAATCGTTAATTTTCCCAAGGTTTACAAATGGTATTATAGGAACTGTTCCTCAGTATCCTCTGTAACCAGTATTTCATGTAACCAATATTTGGTGCATGAGCATATTACCTAAAAAAATGTAAGCATCTATTTGGATGGCTTTCACAGTATTATTCTCTTTCTGTTGGCTATGTAGCTAAAACTATGTTTTTAAATTTGTTGGACAGACACTGTTTTTCTTTTGCCCATAGTGTCCAGAAGAGAAGTTCTCATTTATCTACCTGGAAAAACATAACAAACACATATGAGAAGGACTTTAGAGCAAACTATGAAGAAAAGGACAAGCAGAGCCCATTAGAATGCACAGGTGCACCAGATAAATGAAGAGTTGGAGAAATGACAATGATAATAATAACAATAATAGATAACATTACTATAGCATTTTGTGTCAGGCACTAGGTTAACTAAGCATTTTGCAATTATGATCTCATTTGATCTTCATAACAACCCTGAAAGATAGATGCTATTGTTATCCCCATTTTATACTTGTAGGGGCAGAGAGGTAATACAATGGATACAACACAGGCCTGCAGTCAAGAAAACTAATTTTAAGTTCAAATCTGGCCTCAGACACTTATTTGCTGGGTTATCCTGGATAAGTCACTTAACTTCGTTTGCCTCAATGTCCTGATCTGTCAAATAAGTTAGAGAAGGAAATGGAAAGCCACTCCAGTATCTTTGCCAAGAAAACCCCAAATATGGTCATGAAAAATCTGACATGACTCCATGAAAATTACTCCTTAACAACAGAGGAGGCAACTGAGAAAAATAAAAGTTAAGGGACTTGTCAAGGATCACACAGCTAGTAAATATTTAGGTAGGATTAAAACTCAGGTCTTCCTCACATCCAGATTCATTGCTGTAGCCAGTGGCCTTTGAAGGAGTAGAATTTGTAGGAAGAGTCTTTAAAGAAGGTCATATAGGACTTTGTATTTTTTTAAACCAGACCTGTGATTTCATCATATATAGAGCCTTCATGACAGAAGAATTTTCCTCACTGACTTCAAACTTCCTCAGCAATTTATCATTTTAAAAGCTGGGATTCTTAATCTGAAGCATTGAGAGATTATGTTATAAAATGTGCTATTTTTGTTATTATTGTTATCAGTCATGTATAACTCTTCCTGACTCCATTTTGTGTTCTCTTGGCAAAGATACTGAATTGCCTCACCATTTTCTTCTCCAATTCATTTGACTGATAAAGAAACTGAGGCAAACAGAGTTAAGTTGACTTGTCCAGGTTCACACAACTAGTAAGTATCTAGTAAGGCCAGATTTGAACTCATGAAAATGAGTCTTCCTGACTGCAAGTTTCACAATCTTCACTGTACCATCTAGCTACCCAAATATATGCCATAGGTTATATTATATATGCTGGGAGTGATTGACACTGAATTCAAGCCCCTCATTTTACAGATGAAGAAATTGAGGGTAAGAGAAGTTAAGTGATTGTATAAGGCTATACAACTTGTATCTCATATACGATTTGACCTCAGGTCTTTCTGACCTCAAGCTTATTTCAAACTCCAGTATGTCACATGGCTGCCCAGAGTTATAGATGCCAAAGGTGATACTTGAACCTGGGTTTTTTTAATATCTCCATTTCACCAAACTGCTTCCCTGGACTCAAAAAATCATTTTGAAATTGTTTCATTATCTTAGAAAGTTTGGGTCTTGTGATTTCTTTGGCTGCCAAGTTGCCCCCAAAAATTGATTTTAGAAAACAATGCCAAGCAGTTATTCATTCATTTCACAAATATTTATTGAGCTCCCACTAGCATATATAGCACTATGCTAGGCATCTGAGGCATCACCATAATTATAATAATTATAAGACATAACCATCATCAACAAATAGCATGTATTAATCATCATTACACATGGCATGTTTCTATATTTTGGCAATCTCAAAGACAGTTTGCAGAATAAGTAAGTTAACACAGAACCCCAAAACAGTAGGTGGGTTTTTATCATCCTTTTCTTTAGGATAAGTGGCAAGTCCATTTTATCAATTCTTTGAGAAGCTAAAAAGAGACCAGGTAGAGTTGGAAAGCATAGCTTAGAAAAGAAATAAAAGTTAATACTAATGGAATTCCAACAATATCTTTGGAAAAGATTTGAGTTTAAAAATAACTTTTTAATGTTTTTAATCAAATGTATTAATATTAGTAATATTATAGGAAGACAGAATTGGAGGATCATTTCCTGAGGCTTGTTTTCTTCATCAAATGTTTAATGTTGTCATAATAATAATGACATCCTTAAAAAAAAAAAAAAACTTGATGAAAAGGACTAATTAGAATTTGAAATGCCACAAGCCAAATTCACTGCTTCCAAGATAATAACCCTATCCTATGAAGAATTTGAGTTCACAGGTATCAAGTAGTTCAAGAGGAAGTTTTCACAGTTTTCTAAGAACTAAGTTAATATGCTGCTACATTGGGTAAGCAGAGTTAATGGAAGGTTTTAAATGCACCAGGCCCTTTAAAAAAAAAAAAAACTGATGGAAAGCACATTGTTGGAACTGAATGAATCTTAAATAATAATGAGTTACAGAGAAATAGTTATACATTTCACTTCTTCAGGGAATGCCAATATAACAGTCAAAGAAAATCAAATGGAAGATGTCTATAAAGCAGAAGGAAACAGGTAAAAAGAGAAGGTGGACAAGTCATTTTGACACAGGCCAAGTGAAGAAGCTTGGAAGAGATATTTTCACATCAGATTGCTGTGGAAATGAGGGGAAAGGGGGTAGTTTCCTTATGTAATCCAAAACAGTTACTCTTTAGCTCTCTTATTTTCCTCTTGCTCCTTTACCTACAATCCTGTCCAGCTAAGTTCCTTAAAATAGGGAAAATAAAGTCACACCAACACATACATGCTAGAATCTTCTCCAGTATACTTAGGACGATTAAGCACTGCTGACCAGAGAAAGTAAGCTTCAAGAAATGGCCTTCTAATGTAATCCTCCATGACACCCACTATGAGATACTGTGGGTGAAAGTATTTGGGAAAATGCAAATGTATTTTCAGATATGGCTAATATACTGATTTATTTTGCTTAACTATATTTGTTACAAGGAAGAGCTTCCATTTAGGAGCAGAATAAGTTAATGAATAGTAGTAAAGATGTGATTTGTTTTCGAAGAAAGAGAACTATATCAAAAAAAATATTTTGAAAATAGAAGAAAAAAGTTCAGAAGGGGACACAGGGCTTCTTTCTTACTATCTTGTTAAATTAATATACTTTCCTCCCAAAAGAAAATTGTAAATGAGTGTAGTTTCACACATTCACTCTTTTTTGTTCTTCTTTGTATACAAAAATAATTGTTTTATGATTGTATTTGTGGATGATTATGTTAATAAGAAAATTTTAAAATAAAAGTGTTATCCAAATATAAGTATATATCAGTATTACTACTCTGCTAATATCAATACCTAGGAACTCCATCTTAATCTAATTAATTTGGCATTACCAAAAGAGCATAGGATTCTTTTGTCTTCTATGCTAAAATCAAAGAAGTTATTTATAAATAAATATGTTTTGAATTTAAATGCCTCTTTTTTGTCAAAGAACTACAAGAAATTATTTCAGTACTTCTAAGCAACATCAACAATGAATTTTGATAATGCAGAGAGCAGGGGTTATTATCCCCACTTTACAAAATAGAGAAACTGAAACAGTAACGTCTGTGACTCATCCAAAATCAATGAATGAGTCATTGTCAGTCACAGCTGAACCCCAGATTCCTGAATCTTGGTCTATTAGGATTCCAGGGGATTTTACTGAATAAGTAATGAAAAGAAGAGGAACTTCAATGATAGCATTTTTTAAAAAATGGAATGTTAGAACTGGAATGACCTTAACTAATCTCACGTTTATCCTGTTTTGTTTTGTTTTTTTTTTTTTAATTTTAAAAACTGATTAAATAAATATTTATTTATGCTTTTTATTACATCAATATTACTTCCCAATGACCCTAACCCACTCCCATAGAATACTTCCCAGTAATAAAGAAATATAATTAAGAAAAATGAACCAAAACAAATATCACTTATGACAACTATTCCTCATTCTGCACCTAGAGGATACCACCTCTCTTGACTGCCAGTCCTCTAAAGTTAAGACTGATCATTGCATTGGTCAGGATTCTGAAATCTTTCAGTGTTGTTTTCCTTCACATCATAGAGAGCATTGTGTAAATTGTGATTTCTCTTCCTCCCCTCATTTTACTGATGGAGAAATTGAAGTCCTGGTTAGGTCAGATGACTTGCTTTAAGTCATGCAGCTAGTGATAGAATCTACAATGGAACCCAAAAGACCTGAGTCCTCACTCAAGGCTCTTTCTACTGTGCTACTTCTTTAATTCTAATAGAATTATAGTCTAGAGTGCAGAGAAAGGACCAAAAGCTTCAAGGAAATAATGGCCTTGGCTGGAGCAGTTCTTATATCAGACCTAGCAATTAAATAGAATTTTATGCATGTTTGCTGAATTGAATTGTGAGTAATATTTGTAACCTTGAAAAGCACAGAAAAGTTGTTCCTAAGAGGGTGATAAAGAGAAAAGATAAGTTTCACAGAAGAATGGAAGAAGCAAGAAGATCATTATGGCAACACCCTAGAGGAGCATGGCATTTCAAGCTCTGGGTAGCTTTATTGAAAAAAAGTAGCAAAACAGACAACTAGTTGGCATAGTTCATAAAGTAGAATACTGGGAGTTAGGACAGACTTGAGTTCAAATCCTACCTCACTCACTAGCTATGTGACTCTGGCCAAGATACTTAACCTCTTCTTGCCTCAGGTTCCTAAACTATAAAATGAGAAGAATAATAGCACCTACCTCCTGGTTGTTTTGAGAAGCAAATGAATTAACATATGCATAGTGCTTTCTAAACCTCAAAGAACTATAAAAAGGTTAGCATTTGAAGCACTTGAAACACAAGCTTTATTTAAAGCTAATCATACTGTTATACATTTTTGATAATCTAAAGAAATCAGCCAGATCACAGTTAAAATCATCAAAATATTTTGATTTGATTGATCAAAGTATTTTGATGAAAATACAACAGTCCCTTGAAGCAAAGCATTTATAAATCAAAGTTTAAAAATTATCAGATGAACTGAGCAGACTTCGGTGGACTTTGAACATTTGGAGACAAAATCGCCAACAAAACTTGGGGTGTAAGCAGCAACCTTCTTGTTCTAATCTGAAATGATGAAAAGGGAGCTATTTCAAAAGACAAAGCTCAAACTTTTGTTTTCAACTTGGAAAAAAGCATTACTGTTTCTAATTTCTGGTGAAATTATACTAACACACGCACATAGCTACATACTACTCAACCAGACTCATGGTACCCACTTAAGAGTAAAAGATAAAATCTTGGACTGCCATCCTGTGGTCAAAGAGAAGAAAATAATGAGTGAGAGAAAAATTTCCACTGGAAAAGATAGGATAATTAATTCTCTGAAAAAACTATGAAATGAGAGTTTACATGGACAACCAATTAGCAAGTCTTTAGATATGAGAACAGATTTCAGGATTTCTACTACTCCAAACCTAGAAGAATGGGAAGAGATAGAAAGGGAAAAGTACATAATTTCAGAAAGAAAAGGTTACTTTCTGAGGTTCTGCCTTTGCTAGAATTGTCATTCTATCTATTCCTGAAGATATTTGAGAGTTAGTATGGAAGAGTAATGGAAGGACCACTGAATTAACAGCAGAACTAAGTATTAGACCTCTTCTGCTTCCTGGTTTGATCTTGGTCAAGTCACTTACTGTTCTGGAAAATTTTCTGAATTTCTGAAAAATGATCATTCTATCTCTTCAATTTTGTAATTCTGAAATGTCTGTGCTATCCTCATCTTGATGTCCCTGAAGAACACAAAAACTATATGCCTGGCACTTAGCACAGCATCTGGCATATAATAATCACTTAATAAATGCTTTTTGATTTTACTTGACTTGATCTCTTACCAGATGACTGAAATTCCTTTTTCTAGATCTGGGGACATGCCACGTTGACTCAACTTGAGGACATTCCAGGTTATCAGAGTGATAAAACTGAGTATACTGTGCTGAATTTACATTTAAAAAGCTTGGGGATGTGATTCAATAAATATCTTAAAGCTTGAACACTGGTCAACACTTATCTGAACTATTCAAGACTTTAAAGTCTAAAAAAATTTGGCTGTAACCAGATTCTCTCATGAGATTTCTGGTACTTCCTGCTACTGGCTGGCCAGTCATCTCCAAGAAACAGCTTTTCTCATGGTATTTTGGCAGTTGTACTTTCTTTGCCTTGCCAGAATAAGGAAATGAAAGCATGTGAAACAAAATAATTATTTATATATACATATCGTACATACAAAGATACATATAACATTGTATACACAGGGATATGTGTCATATGTATAAACATACATGTATATGTGTACACACATACACATTGCATGTTTGTATATATACATTTACATATATATCTGAAGAAGTGTAAATAAGTTCAAATTTTGATGAAAAAGTTTTGGACTGATTCTGGTTTTATTCAAATTATGACATCTGGATTCAGGCATATTCTGCTAACTTTGGAAATCTATAAATAGGAACTATGGAATGAATTTTTTTAAATTCTAAACTTTTCTATGAACTACTTGGATTAGAAAGGTACTTCAGAAAGACAGAATGAAGAAACTAAGTATTTTGCTTAAAAAACACTGCATCTGTTGGGATAAGTGGCTTTAATATGGGTTAAAAAAAAACAGGTTCTAATATGGGTAAAGACAAATATTTGTCTACTATTCCTTTAGTGTCTGACAAGTGTCTCGCTTGTCCTCTGATATGTCAGGCTTTAGAAGGTGTTTGTCACCAACCTAATCAAGCTTGAAAAGTTTGAACTACTTTTTCTCCTCAGCCTCATCAACTTGTTATAATGGGAAATCTATAGATAGAAATTAACCCAAAACAGAAAACTTTACAAATATTTGAAGCACAATTCATGAAACAAGCTAATGTTTGCCACTCCTCTTTTGTCCAGGAGGAGGAAATAGATAATTTCTGACCTAAGATTCATTTGAGAAAGAAATTAAACTTCTGAAGATATAGGTATATATGGAGGCTATTGGCAATGAGGAAACTTTTCCATTTGGCTGTCTGACTTAGAAAGAAAAAGGTTTGTGGACCAGTGGGGCAGTTTTTATTGGACCTGAAAAAAAAAAAAAAGGAGTGACATCCACTTTAAATATGTAGTAAATTCCATTTAGGGAGGTGAATGGAACATTGTCTACCATATTACCACAGGGTAACAAAAATGAACAGGCCAAAAAAGGGGGCACAAAGTGAGCCAAGGAGGAAAAAAAAAGATGTCACATAGGTAATGTGTAAAATATGCAGCTAGGAAAAAAAGTAGGACACTCACCAAAATGTCTGGTGTGCAATTGAAAGCTGCCTAGGGACAGCTATGACTTGTAGTCTGCCACCAGAGGCAGAGATCCAGCCATGATTTATTTTTACAGTGTGCCTGGGGGGGAAATGACCTTAGAATGGTAAGGCTGATAGGTACTTGTCTGATCTGCTACTTTTTCAATTTAACTCTGAGATACAATTGCAATCTTCCACACACCCCCAAACTCCATACTTCCCCTCCCTCCCTTATAGTTGCTAGTGCTTTCTGTTTGAGATTACCTCCTATTGCTCTGTGTAGTGTGTGTGTAATACTTTCAGAGTTGTTTGTATATTTTCTCTTCTCAATTAGAAAGAGGGCTTCTTGAGGGCAAGTACTATACTTTCACTTTTATTTTTATCCTTTGACAGAACTTGGCACATAGTAAGTACTTAATAAATACTGTTGTCTGCTTGTTTTTAGAAAAGACTTCATATTTTCATATATCTGCCTACATAATCTAATTATGGACAGTTTATGTGCTCCAGAACAAAAAGGAAGCACTTTCAAATCTCTCACCTTTTGAAAATAAATAGCATTATTATATATGAAGTTATGGACTGGTCACTTCTCATTTTAGTCAAACTCAGTATGAGAAAAATCCAGATTTATACATAAAAAGTCAATTAGGATTATTCAATTATTTTATTTAAAACTCCTTTAAGGAGATCTTTTAATAGCAAGCTCTAATAGTGCCCTTTTGATTGTAGGATGAGAATTTGATTTGTACAAAACTTTTCAGGAACATCTACTGGGAAAATCAAAATACATTCACAAGTATTCCTGCTTCTAATAATTAACATCAGTGTCAGTTCTAAAAGTTATCTTCTGTACATAAATGCCTTCCTTCCTCATCCACAATTACTAGTAAATCATCAGTACCTGGCCACACTCCTGGCCATAAGCTTTCCTTTAATAGGGATCTATAATAAGTAAGACATTTTCACCTGGATGAACTTTTTTTTTGCCGAACTACTTCCTAAAATACTTTTGAATTACCATTAACCTTATCACAGCACCTCAGTTTCTTTGACTATCAGATTATTATTTCCTTGCCTCAACTGTACAAGCTTCCCTTTTCTCAAACTAGTTGAATGTCATTTCTCCTTTTCAGACCCCCAGTTCCAATACTGTTATATGAGGGAATTGTGTTAGATAATCTCTAAAATCCTCTCAGTGAAAAATCTTATGTTCAGGGAAGCTAGGTGGTATAGTGATTAGAGCACTAGTCCCGAAATCAGGAGGACCTGAGTTCAAATGTGACCTCAAACACTTAACACTTCCTAGCTATGTGACCCTGAGCAAGTCACTTAATCCCAATTGCCTCAGCAAAAAAAAAAAAAAAAAAATCTTATGTTCTGAAATAACTACCTTTACTTCATATTTTAATAAATCCTTTGATTCGACCCTCTTGGGTACCTAAAGAATATTCCTGTTTGATCCTTTTCTTATCCTTCTCCACTTCACTGTTTTCAATTATGCCAGAGGCTTTCATCATTTTTCTTCTCCCTCCCAATCTGCAGAGCTCTGAGGCATCATCCACCATGTTCCATTTTTATTTTTTTCTCACCTCCCTTTCATTTAGCAAACCATCATTTTGGCTATTCTCTTTTCCATGGATGACATCCAAAGACATAATTTCTGACTCTTCAGCTTGGGAGTCTTCTTGCTTGCCTTAGCAGATGAATAATTTCACTCACCTCTTCTCTCCTCTTGAGGCATTCTTCCAAGTGATGATCATTTTTCAACAATGAAAAAGAACATTTTTCTTCAAATGCTTGCAATTTGAGGGGACTAACTTCAGCTCATTTTTATACCTCATTCATCTATCCCAATTCCTTTAAGTATGCTCACTTGCTCAATCTTTTTTCTGGTTTGAATTTTGTGATTTTAGTATAAAAGATGCTGTAAATATAGAAAAATAAATTGTAGCAAAGCCATACTTCCAAAAAAGACCAATTGTGCCACAGTGTGGCAGAAAATAGAAATGCAAAGTAAAGAGTGCAAATTTGCAGTAGCAATTTATGTATTTATTCAATTCAGGACACATTTTAAAGTATCTCTAAAAGGCATTGAGGATACAAAACCAAAAATCAAACAGGCCCTTGCGTTCAGGAACCTTACATTCTACCAGAATGAATTGTTTCAGAAATGAAAATGACATTTCAAGATTGTTTAAAAAAAAAATGTCCCAATTGTTTTTTGAAAGGAGTTCCTTGATAAGTTTTGTGGGTTTTTTTTTAAATAAAAGTTTAAAGAATATTGTGTTTTCTTATAAGTTTCATTTTTATTATTCTTATCATACCTACACCCTACCCCACACAGGCACTCACCTCATTATTATGTAATGTGAATATAGAGTATAAATTCTTGCTGGATTAAAACATTGTAAACCAAATAGTATGATGTCATTAATTATCAAAGAATTATTTGGTACACTTATTCTCTGACCCTGATCCCCATTTTAATATTTCAGTAGGTGGTAAAGAAGTCCTTGGAGTATTATGATGCTACTTCCCTTGCTAATTTTTGACCAAGAGTTGGTGATAAGAATAGTGAGAAATAATTTGTAGACTATTGTCTACAAATATGCAAGGTTTTATAGTTGCCAGGTCCATCTGAATCACAGGTCAAACCATGAGGGAGATAATATGTTGATACTGACCTCTTACAGATGAAGAAACTGAAGTCCAGTTGAATGAAGTGATGTGCCCAGCATCACACAGCCATCTAATAAAAGAGCCAAATCTAGAGATTTTTTTTACTGTATTCATATTTTATTCCAGAATGTATTTCTGAATTCATGTGATACATACTTTATGTGCACATGCAAATGTGATGAAGAGGGGATGAAGACACATGGAAGGAAAAAGGGTAAGATGCTGGACAAAGAGCAGGAGGAATTAGGAAAAACAAGAGAACAAGAACACAACTCTCTTCCATGTGTCCCTAGGAATTTACAGGTTTTAGACCTAAAAGTGTAGAAAACACTAAATAAATAACTACCTATGAATTTCTGAAAAATGGTGTTTCAGTTTCCAAATATGGTTATATATTTACAATTGTATACTATGTACACCTAACAAATTCTCCCCTACTTTTCTCTATTAGGTGTACAGGGTATCTCAAGAATTTTAGTTAAAGTTTAAGTTACTAAAGTCTGAAACTTCATGAAGACTTTGGGATGCCTGGTATAATTTAGGATAATAAAATATAATATAGTATGTAATACAATATAGCATAATACATAAAGTAATATATAATTATATAAAATAATGTGATATAATATGTATATAATAATCATAATATGTAAGATCACACATCCATTAATCTGCATGTGAACATAAAATCCCTGTAAATCTTCTGAGGCTTTGGATTACTGATACTGTGATACTTTCTCCTTTGGCTATCATCTAAAATCTAATGAATCCTTAGATTCAAGGACTGGGAAAAAGCCAATAGTGATACCTCATAGTAATTAGAATTGTCCCCCTCCTCACCAACAAGGAGCAGTGCCTCATGGCTCTTTGTTAATGAAGGGAATTATTTATTGTCATTAAGTTTAGGGGACTTTTGGTAAACCTTCCCACATTTTTTTTTTAAAGAAATTGAGATTTTTCTTTCAAGAAATAAAGTCAAAAACTATGAAGCTGATAAGCTCATTAGAAACTCTTAAGGAAGATGCTCTCCATAGTGGTTTAATATCTTTATACTACCAAAAAACAAGGTCTCCCCTATCTTTTTCTTTGGTCATAATCCACATAATTCCAGAAATATGCCCATGAATGTTCCTATAAAGAAAAAGATTGCCATCTAGTGGATCTCTTTATTTATTACACAGTCAGGAAGCTATACAAGTTTCTTAATTATTTTACCAAGTCAATTAGATTAAGTATATATAAAAGGTATAGCAATAATGAAAAGAAAAGAATAAAGATCACAATCAATAGATTTTTCTTTAAAAAAAGGTTAAAGTAAAAAGGCATGTCCCTTTTGCTTTGCTCTTTGCCTGTTTTGGAGATAGGAAGCTTCTTAACAAGGCCCTACACTTAAAAAAAAAAAAAAGAAAAGAAAAGAAAAGAAAGAAAAGAAATTCAGTCTTCTTTGCTTTCTTTTAAAGCACAGCTAAATCTTATAGTTTTAAACAAATAGTACTAGGTCTTCATTTTTCCTAAATGCCATTTCTTTTTTAAGCCCACTGCTACCAACCTAGTGCTTTCAAGCCACAATTATACAAATTTGATATGAGGAGCATATGCCTTCACTCCTGTGATGCAGTTAAGTTTGTGGGTGTGGCTAAATTATGAAGCCTTATTCTAAGGAAAGGCTGAGGAAAACATCTGTTTCTTAATGCAAACCATCTGCTATTACCAGACACTAAGTCAGGCATTTTAACACGATATATTCCTTACAATTACACTTACTAATCAGAATACTATTACAGAATTCCTACTAATGTTCTCATCGCACACCAACTCAGGGATCTTCCCTTGCACCTCATATGGGATTGATCAGTGCAATTATTTTGTAAAGGTCTTTGTCAGTGGATTCAAAATAACCAGAAATAGTAATTATTATTATTTAGCGTTCAAGTGTTAATTTTCCAGCTGAGATGCTTCCTCAGCTTTACACAGTTACAGGTGCGGAGAAAGTCAAAAATAAAGTCATTTGTGTGCAGCATTTTTTTTTGGAGGAAGGGGGAGAGATGGTAGTGATGTTTCTTCTTCTTTGGCAGGAAGTATTCTTATTGCTTACACGTAAGGCAAGCATGGCCTTGAACGGCTTCATAGAGACCAAGTCTTATGAATCCATATTTCTCTAACAATATTGAGTGTATATACCAAGCTTTCCCCACATATTTAAGCTATTTCTGGCTCTCTTTCTTAAACTCAGTAAAATAGTTACAACTTAGCGCCTCTGAAATTCTGAGAGAACATATCACTTTTGTGAAGTAGTGGTGTTTTGTTTTGTTTTTAAAATACAGCAGGAGTCTGGGGCAGCTAGTTGGCACAGTGGATAGAGCACCAGCCCTGAACCAGGGGTTCAAATCTGGTCTCAGATACTTAGCACTTCCTAGCTGTGTGATCCTGGGCAAGTCATTTAACTCCAATTGCCTAAGCAAATATATATACATATAAAATCAGGAGTCAATGATTCCTCTCAACTTAATATGAAGCAAATACTTCATTAACCCAAGAAGAGCTGCTACTTAGGCTGATGTAGATAAACTCTGTCTAGTTAAGCTCAAGAAATTATTGATTGGGTTGTCACATCCTAGTTGAAAAATTAGAATTATTAGAGTTGGAAAGAGCCATGGCAGCTATCTTGTTCAATTTCCCAATCCTATCTTCTTTACAATATCCATAATAGTAAAGAAAGTAGGAAAAAATAAAAATAAAATCTCATTTGAGCTTCACAACAATCCTAGGACATAAGTGCTATTATCATCCTCATTTCACAGAGGAAGAAACTGAGGCAGGAGGCAGTGGGGACTTATCTAGGCTCACATAGCTAATAAGCATCTGAGATCAAATTTGAACTCAGATCTTTTTGACTCCAGATCACTGCTCTATGGATCATATCACCTAGTTGCCAATCTGTTACAGATGGCTATCTAAATTCTGAATAAATGTTTCCAGTGATGGAGACTCATTACTTCATGGGGCAGACTGCTATATTTTTAGAAGGTTAAAGTATTAATTGTTAACACTGAAAGTGTTAAGTAGTTGCCTACTATTAATCATAGTTCTTTTTCTGGATTAACATAGAACAATTACTTTTAATAACCCTTTGCTAGTGATTCCACCCCCCAAACCAAGTGTTACAACCCGAAACAGGCTTGCAAGAATAATATTGCAAGTTTTTTTGGCATCACAAGTCAACTATTAGGCCACATTTGAGCTGACCTTCCTAGATAAAGTCAGGAGCAGTACTGTGATCATGGTTGTGAATAGATTTGCTGAGATTCTCTCAATGGTTAGTATTGACCCAGGAAAATTTCATTATACAACAAGATAAACCCATTGCCTTTTGTATGAAGTAGTCAAGTCTCTTGAGTTTTTGCATGTTTCTAGATAGGAAAAGATGCTGAATAGACACATAAAGATATCTCAGAAAATATTGAAAAAGATGAAAAATCAGCACAGCTCCTAGCACTAAATAAGTATTTAATAAATTCATATTTTTAAATTCAAATAAATTTAATTTAATAAATTCAAATTAAAATAAATTAATAAATTTAATAAATAAATTGTTTGACATGAATTCTTATCAGTCAACAAATATTTACTAAACAAGTCCCAGGCATTTGCTAGGCCCTTGGGATATAAGTAAAAAAAAGAGAAACAATTTCTACTCTCAAGGAGCTTGTTTTCTAATAGAGGAGAGAACAAAAGAAGGTAAAGATATAAGAATAACATATAATGAATAAAAACAATCATATGCAAAGTGGTTAAATACTTAGTTTAGAAGAGAGGGCACTAGTAACTGAGGGGATCAGAATGACTTTATGCAGAAGATGATGTTTGCGTTGCCTCTTAAAGGAAGAGAGAGACTCTATAAGGGAAAGGGAAAGATATAGTGCATTTCAGACATGTAAGATGTGGGACATAGACATGGGTCTTAGACCATTATGTTTGTAGAAGAGAGAAAAGGCCATTTTTTCTGGATCAAAGAGTATGGGAGGAAGAATGGTATCCAATAAAGCTGAAAAGAAAGTTGGGAGTTCAAATGAGTAGGACTTTAAAAAGTAGGATTATAGAATTTAGAGCTACAAGGGATCTTCCTCAATACTTGAGGAAACCAAAGTCCTGGAAATTAAGTGAACTTTTCCTAAATCAAAGTGAAATTTCAATTTGGGTTTCCTGACTCTGCAGCCAGTACTCTTTCCATTGTACCACAATGCCTCTAAAAATTTGAAGCTCAGAGAGGGCTAAAGGGAACATATGGCATATATATGTAGCAGAGCTGGGATTTGAATCCAGGTAATCTTATTCCAGGTAGCTAGGTGGTGCAGTGCATAGAGCCCTGGGCTTGGAATCAGGAAAGCTGATGAGTTCAAATATTGCCTTATCCACTTACTGTGTGTGTAACCCTGGGCAAGTCATTTAACTCTATTTGCCTCAATTTCTTCATCTGTCAAATAAGCTGGAAAAGGAAACAATAAAGTGCTCTAGTATCTTTGCCATAAACACTGCAAATGGGATCAAAAAGAGTCAGACATGACTGAAATGACTGAACAACTACAAATCTAATTCCAAATTCAGTGTTTCTTTCGCTTATATCACATAGGTCACTTCAATCTCAGGTTCTAAATGTTCTGCTAAGATTGTTAAGAAAAATGCCACTTATCTTCCTAATGATACCCGAAGTTTTAGGCATATATAGAAATTCATCAAAATATATGATTTTTTTTCTAGATTAACTACAAATTAATTGATCAAGCAAACCTCTCTACTACAAGGAAGATGTAAATACGAATTATCACTTGCTGTGCAAAAATTAAAGAATTAAAATTAAAATTTTCTTTTTTCCTCCTAAGACAATGATTGCTTATGTGAGACTGGGGATGGGGAAGGGGAAGAGTTGATTGTTTTGTTTTTTGTCCTTAAAGTAGTGTGGGAAGATGGGTTTAGAGTCAGTGAACCTGGTTTTAATCCCATCTCTGCTTCTAATTTTGTAATTAAGTAAGCCACTTAATCTAATTTCTCTGGCCTTTAATTTCCTCATCTGTTAAATGAGGTGGTTTGACTAAAGTCAGAGGTACTCTCCTGTTTTTTAAATTTATGATCCTGTGGTCAGAATCCTTGGCATTTAACAATATAGCCTCTAGGGGGCACCCAAGCAACTACCTAGATCCATGACACAAAAAACGGTTGTTTTTTCGTAGTCCAATAAATCATTATACTATATTTCATTTACTCTACACCTGGGCCAGACTTACCATATGAATGATAAAGATTAAATATAGTAATTCCCTACAAGATCCAATGCAATTTCCTGTAGAAATTTAAAAATATAGTGATCAGGAATATTTGTGATGCGGACAAATTATGGCAATGCAACAGAAAACAGACCACAGGTGCAATTGTGCTTAAATGGCAGAGCTTTAATAATATCAACTGGGGAGTCATGGGAAAGATGATTTGGAGAGGAGAGAGTGATGAGAGTGAGAATAATTAGGAGGTAATTACAATAGTAAAGATGAGAAGTGATGTGAGTCTGAATTAGAATGGTGGCCATATGAGTAGAAAGAAAGGGATAAGATGTTATTAAAATAGATTTGACCACTGATGGCAGTGCTAGGAGAATGGAAATGGCGGGATCCTCAACAGAAAAGGCAAAGTTAGGAGGAAGGAAGAGTTTTGGGGGGAAAAATTATTCAGAGACATTTTATGGGGACCAGGAAAATCAGAAGTGAAGTTTTTTCCTCCCAGGAAACTCAAAATTGGAATTCATCCCTCTTACCAACTACTAGTCAACATGTGCCATTTAGAGCATTAAAAGAAAGGAAGCAAAGTAAAGTAAAGGAATGGAGAGACAAGCCTAAGGAAGCCTTTGGCATACCAGGGGTGGAAATGAATATGCCTAAAGAGAAATTAGATGCAGCCTACCATTTCATATGTTCATCTAGATAAATGTTTATTAATAGAGATCTTCAATTGATTGTAACTTCTTCACCTACCAAAAAAAATTTATCAAAGGTAATTTGGGGGGGGATATTTTTTTCTGTTAAAGGGCACTTTAAAAAGCTCTCTTATTGAAATATTAAAGGAAAGTCTTTTAAGACTTCAAAGTAGCTGTTCCTGCTTAAGCACATATCACTGCATATAATAGTAACAGAAGGATTATTAACATATATGTTACTATATATATATATATATATTTATATTTATATGTATATGTGTGTATATAAATATATAACTCTTGTCAGTGTGATTTCATCAATGGAAGCATTCCCTACATTAATTAAAATTATAACTCATTTATCTATTTAACTAATGAGGAGGAATGACTAATGAAAGTTTCAGATGTAACTCTCTTCAGTGCCCTCCCATATGTCTGCCATAGAGCCTACCCAATGTGGGCCTCTTTCAGATTCTTTTGTCATCACACAGATACTACTGGAGCACATCGGCTTTCCAAGTTCTCTCTTGCTCTTTCTTTGTGACTGAACTATCTTTTAAAAAAATATTTTTATGGTGACCTTTAGTTTTTATGTCACCTTCATTTTTTTAATATTTTCCTCTACCTTCTCATATCTAGTGGACTATCCTTTGTAATCAAGATTTTAAAGGAGGAAAAAAAGCAATTTAGCAAAACTGCCCAACATATCATCCAAGTGCAATAATATAAAAAATATCCTGCATCCATAGTACCCCCTCTGTCCCATTCTGTAAAGAAATAGAGACATATGCTTTCTCAATTCTGCTCTGGAGAAAGCTTAATTAATTATTGAGTTCAGTTTCATTGTACTGGTTTTTTCCCATTATATAATTGTCATCATTGTGTTCTGCTGTTTTCCTGGTTCTATTTATTTCATCCTACAATACTCTATATTAGTACATTAGTACATTTCCATACTGCTATGATTTGGCGGGGGGGTCATTTTTATAATAATATTCCATTACATTTTTGTAACATAATTTGTTTTGGCATGCCCAATTGAAATATATTTATTTTCTCTCTTGTCTTTTGCTACCAAAAAAAAGTCCCATCTTTCCCCCCATTTATATGCTTCTTTCTTTACATTTATCATGTTTCTTCTTCTGTGTAATTCTGAATTTGTAATATGTTAGAGCTTTATCACACCCACTAAGCAGCTTTCTATTGGCCTTCCATGATTCTTAGATGTATTATATCACTGGAAGAATATTTTTGTTAAAATATGTTTAGTATTTCTATTGAATATCTAATATTTTTATTAAAATCTTTTGTTTAAGAGAATAGTTTGGGGTCACAAAAGAACTTGCAGCTTCCTAAAAGCAAGCCAACTGATCTTTGCCCTATTCATTTCTGGGTCTAGTTCATCCAACTGCTTTTCTCATCTTTGTTTTCTTTAGTACCATTTCCATTTATTCTAGAAGCCTGTCTAAGACTATGACCTCCACAGAGGCAGGGATATTGCCTTGATTATCTTTGCATGTCTATCTCATTCATCAGAGGGTCTTACACTTAAGATGTACTTAATAGATATTTGTTGTATAAATGAATTAGAAGGACCCAGTTAGCCCCATAAATCTTATACAATCTGTGATTTAATAATACGAATATTGTAGCTCTTCATTGTCCTTGATGATAAAAAGAATTTACTATAAAAATCTTTATAAGTCTTTTTAATTTTTTTATATTTGTGGTCTTCCTTCCAGTTTCATCTTTAAATGTCCTCAGGATGACTTTGCTAAATTGAGTCTCTCACCAAGTTTTCTATAAAGTTGTTTTTCCCTTCAGTGATTCTTGCTTTTTTATGAGAAAATATTGCTCAAAATCTTCCAGCACTCTTTGTAAAATTTTACAAACAAGTTTATATTATAAACTGATGCTGCCTTTGGCTATCATATCTTTCTCTTTGGGAAGGAGATCAAGTATTTACTAAACAGATTTTTTAGCCTTATGTAAAGCATGTGAAATCAATCTTATCCCTATGTACAATATATGCAATGTTTTAAATAGATAATAAATACTGATACCTTATTGTAGTGCAAACATAACCTTGATTTTCCAGCACTGCACAAATTCAGGCAGGTCCTACTAAATTGGAATGGCATTAGATAACGGTACAGTGACATACTGTATCTCTGCCATTTGAGGGCCAGCCTACCTAAGTTCAGAGAAACCCTTCATGAGAGTGATGAATGTTTCAGCTGCAAAAACTTCTAAAGAGCAAAGGGATTGCCCATACTAACAAAATCAACTCTGTGAGTATTAAGTTAAAGAAAAATAAAGAACTTTAATTTATTCCATGTTCAATGAAATGCATAGCAAAGGATCAATAAAGATGTAAAAATAGAGCCAAGTTAAATGAATGCTACCTAACAAGAAAAAGGGAAATAGCAATGAATATTTGGTTTGGGAAAGGAGAGTGATTTATATAGAAAAGTACTTAGTAATTTGGGAAAAAAAAGAAAAAGAAAGCTGAGCAACTTTAGGAATAAATAGATCACATTAAGTATAAAAAATAACATATTTCCTTCTTATATTTATTTAGTATTGCATGGGGAAAGGAGAGCTAATTAGGATTTGTTGTAAATCTTCTCCAGAGTAAATGATCCCAAAGCTACATAAGTAAAAATACTAAAATAAATATGATTACTATGTATTTTTACAAGAACAAGAAAAGAATGGGGCTCACAGAATCTCAGATTGGAAGGTACCAATCATTCTAGTAGATTCCCCAAGGTTATTCAGTCTATGTTTGAAGACCTCCAATGAATAGGAACTTATTGTCTCCTATTGTAGCCTTTTGGGCAGCTCTCATCGTTAATAAATTTTTCCTCACAGCTAGACCAAACTTGACTCTGTAATTTAAACACAGTGACCACAGTTCTGTCCTCTTAGGCCAAGCATAACAAGTCCAATCTTTTTTCTCTACCATCAAACTTTCAGATACTTGATGATACCTAACATAAACCCCATAAGTTTTTAGAAAACTTTAGAAAAGAAAAGAAAAAAAGAAATCACAAAGTCCTTTGTCTAGGGATGGAAGTATTGGAGAAAAGTTGTGAAAGAGAGAGACTATGGTTGGAAACAATAAACTATGATTTCAGAAAGAGAAGTAAATTGGTTATTCCCTAGTACGGGGGAAGAGAGGGAGAAGAAGAGAAGAAAACTTTGTGGATAACTAGGAATTGGCTGGAAAAGAGATGTTAGAGGATTACAATGTCCCCAAAAGGTCTTCACTCAGTTCCCTGAAATCTCCATCCTTTTACTCCTTCTAAGACACCCCTGCTTAAAAGTTGCTAGAATCATTGTTCCCAGGTCACTGTAACTACCATCATAGAGCTAAAAGAGTGCCTATTTCCATTATCTAGAAGATGGGATAGAGATAGTCTCCAGTCTCACTATAGTGGAATAATATGTGTTCTTAAAATCCCAATTTGGCATCCTAAATGTACTTTCCCATAGTGATTATTTTTGATGATGCAATTAGTACAAGCATAGCAAAGGCAATCTGTTCTTTACCAACATCTAGAATAGGGCAATTCCTTTCTATTTTTTCCTAATTCTCCCTACCTCTGCCTGAGTGCCATTCACTTGAGAAACCAAACTTTTTTTTAATCTTGCCTTGGGCTTTCTCCCTAGCCAGAACCCCATGGTTGTTGTATTGCTCTCTTTGGCTACATTCTCACTGGGATGGATTGTTCTTATCACACTGCCTGGCCTAGTAGTCTAGACTACATGGGATATCCATCATAAAAATCAGTAGCTTTCTTTAGTCTCACCAAACATCTTGATAAACTCTTTTAGGGCAGAATCTTTGTCTGACAATATATTCCTTGGTCTCCCTATCTCCTTAGCATAGTGCTTTACACAAATACTCAATAAATAGTTATCAATAATTATTATAGTAGTTTATTTCCTGTCAGAAAAATTATCTACACCTTCTCCCACACAACTGAAAGACCTTGCAGAGTCTGTAGAAGATTTCCAACACCATCTTAAGTAGAATCTTGGAGCTTATTTAGCTATTCAAAACTTGGTAGTAGCTGTATGTATGTCTAGCAAATTCCTCTAATTCATACTTCAAGATCACCTTCTGCCTAGCTGAACTTCTCCTGCTACCTCTCCTCATGTATTCATTGAGTTAAACTTAGCTGTAGTCCTCCTAGATCCCTACTCTCCTCTATCTTCTGCCATTCCTTTGTGTAACCTACTTCAATTGTTAACAATTATCCTAAAGAATTTTTAAGAACTATTTAAGAATGCTTCCTTTCAAGTTCTTTTTATCTTCTGAAGTTCATTGAAGCCTGGCTTTCTCCTGATGATATTAAATCCTTTTCATGTTGGGCTACTCCAATCCCTAGTATAATGGGACAGGGAGAGTAGGCATACTTCCTGTTCTTCCTAGCATGTTCAGACTTTCCTTCTGTAAAAATCTCAGCAACCATCTCTCTGTCTTCAAAGTTCTTTTCATTATCATTGTTGCTGTCATCCATGCTTGCAATCTTAAGATTAGGCAGAATCTTGAGAATAAAATGACACTAAAGATTACCATCTATCTGACTCAAAAGATCACCACCATGTTTTTGACTCATTATATTCTCATTCAGAATTTATTCTGAGAAATCTTCAAATATAGCTTGTATTCAGCTTGCATATAGATTTCCAAGATACTGAGAATACGATTCCCAAGGCTTCTATGAAAATTGTTTTGTTACTAGGTAGGAGACAATCTTTACTCCTCAAAAAAAAAATGAAAATAGTTCAAAGAATCTACAGGAATCCATTTTTAAAAGCACATAAAAGTGCTTAGAATAGTCCATAAAAAAATAAAATTATTCTCCAGTTCTATAAGTCTCACTTTCTAATGGGCTCTTACACTGCCTTCCTTTCCCAGACTTATACTACCACTTCATGGCTTTCATCAACGGAAACACACTTTGAGTTTAAAAGACAGGCAATCTCTTTACCATTATACCATTATATATATCAAATAATTCATGGCAATAATAAAATCCATGTTTTGGACATTGGTCTTTTATTGAATCTTTGGCTGGTGGGAAGTAGAAAATATCTTAAATGAAAGATAGAAAAAGTTCCTATAGTGGTCCCAGTGACTCCTTTCCCTAATCCCCTTGACCTCCTATTCCTGCTCCCAGGTATTCTCCTATCTTTGGAAGCAGCAGAACAAAACCCATTAGCTGAGATTTGATTGTACTAAAAAAAAAAAAAAAAAAAGATTCATTAAGCTTTCCTTACTTCTAGCCACAAGTCTTCATCTAGCTCCATGAAACCTACTACTAACCCATCCAGTATAAAGAGAAGCTCCCTAGAACTACCCATTCCTAGTGTTTTTCCCAGAATAACTCCACTGACTCTTTTGAGAGGGATATTCAAGTCCTCCAGAAAATCCTCCCCTCTTCTTTGTTTCCTCCATGCCTCTGATGACTAAGTCCCCTATTCAAAACAGCTACTTTTATTTTAGCCCAGAAAGCTTCTCCAACTTGCCCACCATGCTGTACTCAATTAAAATAACAAAACAACAAACCATTATGATCACTGCTACATATCACTGCTACACATGCTTCTTGTATGATAGAATAAGCCCTAAATCAGACACAATGGGTTATAGAGATTAATCTCTTCTCTTTTCAAGAGACATTGCTCAGGAACCCTCACATCTCTGGATAGAAGACTGGTTCCATGAACATCAAATTTAGGGTTCCTTTTTAGGCAACTCCGAAGGCTAATTCTGCCCAAGAAATTTTTCTAGGAAATCACTGTTATTTGTCTAGGAATCAAGAGCTCATGAATGACATCATCCATGAACTCCCCTCTTGGATCACATGGGAAAGTATATGCAGTTTTTTGGATACTCCATCATTTCTCCAAAAGCAACCACCTCTTGGGCCATGTCTCATATCTTTAACTCTGATCTCAGCTCAAAAAGGAAAAAGAAAGGCCAAAGGTGACAAACAGTAAGTTACTCTCCATTTGAACAACAATGAGGACAAGCAGTTCTCATCTGTCCATGTACCAAAATGATCATGTGCCTCTCAAGGAAGAAAAAAAAAGTCAAAAAATGCCTAGAGTCTTTGATGAAGAATTGTTTTATAGGCTGTTGCAAGAGATTACATTTCTAATAAGAATCCATTTTCCCAAGAGACCAAAACAACCAATTCATTTTAGGGACAGTACTAGTCCCTGAAAATTATTTCTTAGGAGGCACCAAGAGGTACCTCCAAAGCAACCATTAATTTTGAGGTTATCTCTGCCACTGATAACTAATCAGAAGTTATATTTTGTCATTTGAACAATGTCAATGAACATGATCATGAAAAAGGATGAAAACTGAAGTATCCCTTCCTAACAAACTTTTCAAATACCAAACAACAACTCACCAAGGTGACTAGAGAAGACCCCAATCATCTCACCACATTATAACTCAGGTACATTATGAGATGGGCATCTTTATGGTGCAATAGATAGACCCCAGACCTGAAATCAAGAAGACTTTGAGTTCAATTCTAGTCTCAGCCACTTCCTAGCTGTGTGACCTTCAGCAAGTCACTTAATTCTGTTTGTCTTAATTTTCTCATTTCTCAAATGAACTAGAGAAAGAAATAGCAAACCACTTTAGTATCCTTACAAATAATACCCCAAATGGGGTCTCAAAGAATAGAGCACAACTGAAAAACAACTGAACATCAACATAATATGAGTTAACTGTGCTTTTGAGGGATAATTTAGGAACCTAAGTATTATGCATAAACTATTTCTTTAGAGTTTCAAACATCTAACTGAATGGGACTGATTGGATGAAGCTTTCTCAGTATTGAGACTAAGTCACATGATCCCTATACCCAAAGCAGGAAGATGAGGTCTTGGGTCTCAGGTTTCAGGAAGTCACATGATCCCTATTCCAAGTCTTGAACTCTGGGTTGCAGGGAGTCATATGGTCTCTAAAGGCCAAACCCTCAAGTGATGTGACCCACAGAAAGCAGACAACTTGGGTCAAGGATGGCTAAGTCCTTTTAGTCTATACAATGAAAAGGCTCAGGTCTTTTGCCTTTTAAATCCTTGTCAAGGATGGAAGCTGGCCAGGTACCAGGGGATAGCAGGAGTTGGGATGGCTCCCAGGTGTGTGTCTGGGCCTCTCCCTGCAAGGATTAAATAAAAGCTTTCTCTTTGTACCTGAAGATGTCTCTGATTAATTAATTTGGGAAAGGTGGCCTAGCACCCGTCCCACACATAACTTTTAAATGAACTTTTGGAATATGTACAATCATACGATGAAACTCCCTAATGCTGAGTAATTTTGAAGCAAAGTATTTAACAAGTCTTCTCAAAGGTCTAAGCATTTATATGTGTGTGGGAAGCATATAATACTCCTATATTAAATCTCATAATTGATATCATTGTCATTATATTCATGAGCATGACTAAACAATGTACATTCTTGGACATTCTGAAGTGTATGACTCCAAACTTGTCGTTGAAAATAATAGCATTTTGAGCAAACTGGAAATATTTAGAATAACTTAAACCTTGTTTTATATATATATATAATAGTAACTACTATTAAATCTAAATGTACTACTAATCTTTTGATGAACCCCCCCATTTCAAGTGTCAGGGACCCAAAGATCATTTGCAAATCAGATATACAGGTTGTTTTCACATTCTATTTAATGAAATGATCATCCTATAAATTCCTATAAATCCTATAAATAAAGACTTGAATGTCTTTTGCATTCTTTGCTTCCATCTCAAAAGTAAATGCAGAACAACATTGTAAAGAGTCACTGGAGAGATACTTCTTTCTATTAAACACCCTCTCAACTTAATAGTCTCTCCTTATGTCTGTTCTGTGCTACATATCAATGATTCAGATCCATCCTCTGTTTTGAATTACAATTAAGATGGTCACCTTGGGTGCAGGCTTTTTATAAAGCCTCTCTCCAGTGGCTATTGTGGAAACTTGGCAATTGTAGGATGAGAGGCAACCTTGATTGAGCTTTACACATGAATTCCAAGTGGAATTCATATGAGAAGCCTATTTCCTTGTAACATAAAAAAGCAACCAATAACTTACCATTTAGATACAGAGATGAACAAGCTGAAGAAAGAAAAATGGAAGGAAGGAAACAAGCATTTATTAAGTACAGATCCAGGCACAGAGCAAAGTGCTTTACAGTGTTATTTCAATTGATCCTCATGATAACCCTAGAAAGTGGGTGATATTATTATCCCCATTTTGCAGTTGAAGGGACTAAGATAATGTGACTTCCCCAGAGTCACACAATTATCAAATATCTGAGGCCAGATTTTAATTCAGTACTTCCTGACTTTAGGCCTAGTGTTCAGTCTACTACCTAGCTACCTCCATGAATGAGTCTCATTAGTTAATTATAAGATTGAATTCATCTCAACTCATTCTTGAACATCTCTAGATGGCATTTTCTTAAAAAAAAAAAAGAAGAAGAAGAAGAAGAAGAAGAAGAAGAAGAAGAAGAAGAAGAAGAAGAAGAAGAAGAAGAAGAAGAAGAAGAAGAAGAAGAAGAAGAAGAAGAAGAAGAAGAAGTCATTTCAAAAGGGTAACTTAGACATCAGTGGCAAAAACCATCCAATCCTATAATGTAATATGTAATGGATCTTCAGGATTCACTTCAAGGCAATAGCTTGTGAATTGTGCATTCAACAATAGCTCACACTTATGCAATACTTTAAGGTTAACAATGCTTTCCTCAAACACTATTAAATAAATAGTTTAAGAATTATTCATTCTATTTTATCGGTGAGGAAACTCAGGCTAAATGACTGACCCATGGTCATGTGTCTATAAATGTCAGAACTTGGCTATAAACCCAGATCTCACTACAATTATAGAGTATCTGCTACTGTGTCACACACATAAATAGGATGTAACAAGTTCCTTGAAGTCAGAGACTCTATCTTATTTACTCTTGTACCTTCTCCTTCTCTGCATCCTACTATTCAGGCACAAAGCATTCATAGTAAATGTTTAATAAATGGTTATTGACTTCATTCTAAGAATCTGGGTCTCAATGTCACAGTACCATATGCTAGATTTAATCGTTGGGGAAACTGAAAAGGTGTCTGAGAAAATTTTAAAGAGAAAATTTTAAGCATGGTAGAAGTCCAAATTCCTTTCTTTTAGATTTCTCTGGCAAAAAAAAAACAAAAAAACAAAACAACACTGCTCACATAACCCCAAAGCATATAGGGAAAACTCAACTAGTGAAACTTCTTACTGCTATCTCCATACTCTTCTGCTAATTAGCTATATAATTGGTGAAGAATATAATATAAAATTGAGTCTTTCAAATTCTGGCTCTTTAAGGAGTCACTAAACATATATTCCCGCAGGTCTTTGCAGCAGCAGAACTATCTAAAGGTTTTATAGCTTTTCCCTTTAGTAGGAATGAAATGACAGTAAAAGTAGAAGGTAGGAAGAATTATTGTCTGCCTATATCTTCTCATGATTCTCCCATTGCTTCAGAGAGCTAGGAAATATTCCTGAAAAACAGCCACTGTTAGTATAAAATACATCCTAGACCATCTCAATGGAATATGTACATGGCTTCCTCAGCATACCCTTTATTCTAGTCGATTTGTGAGATCATTTGAATGCCATGTTTCTGATTGATAGTTGGAAACCAACGTGTTCTAGCCTCTTTGATTCAAATCCGTCATGTTCAGTGTGCCAGATGCTCTCACAGGGAACAAAATCACAGATGTTGTCTTCATTCCTTATGGCTCTTCTTTTCTTCTCTATAGCATATGAACCTTTTCTAACTAATATATCGTTTTTGTAGGACTCTTTTTGGTTTTTTTCAAGAGCACACGATGTCTTTTTTTTTTTTTTTTTTTAAGATAGACTGTTCCTTTTGGCCAAAATATATCTGCTTTCTTAATTTCTAGCTTTTCAGAGAGCCATCTTGCTGAAAATAAAGAATGTTAAAGCCCATAGGAGTGCTAAACAGAGCCAGTAAATGTGTGATTGAATAGGCCTAGTACTGACTTTTTCTTTATAAAATGGAGTTTTGCTTTGGGGACACTAGATATTTGTCATGATTTAATGGATCTAACAAATTTGGATGTATTGTTAAAACTGAGTTCTCAAGCAAATCTCAGAAACTAATTTCATCTTAGGTGGAAGCTTTCCCTGTTACAGTTACACTGTATCAGTTTTACAGCTATATTTAAAGCATTTTTTGGCCCCACTGACTCCCCTTAAGATTGCTAGAATTCACTTCCTCTGATTTTCTCAGTGGTCATTGAATGAGAGCCTTAAATTAAGAAGACACAGGGCCAAGTTAAATTTATAAACTGTCTAAAAATTGAATTATTCTTAAAACTATATGTCCATTTTTCTATCACTATTTTTATAACTGCAGAAAATATAGTGGATCAAACAGGATTTAGAGTCACTTTGTATTTTGCTTGTTTGTTTTATGGCTTGCTACAACTAAGGAATTTTTACCAAGTGGGAAATCTAATAGGGGTAATATTCTCAATAGTTGACTTTTCTTCAGGAAAAGACACAGTCTATTGTCAGGATCACATTCAAAGGCTATTCAACAAAATAGAATCTACACTCTCCTGAAGTATTCTTCAGAAATTTAACATCACTTTTATATCATGATAAGGCATTGGAATAGATCGAATGTAGCCTAATATATAATATAACCGGGGAATTGAGAAAGAGAAGTAATAAAAAGGATATTATGAAGGAGATATGTGAAAAAGAAAGCAGAGTTGTCATGAGAGCAAGGAACACTCATATGAACAGCCTGTGTATAACTTTGCTATGTCAAAAGAAAGAGAGGAAGGCTCTCACATTGAGACAATATCCTGTGGTAGACATGAACATCAATCATACCTGAAAGACAAACACAGATAGGTGGCAAACAACTTTGTTGGAGAGAACTTCATGTATAGGAGGTGACAAATCTATTTAAGTACTGGGTTGAATATTGATTCTTCAAGATATTACAAGATATCCTGTTTTCCAGAATGAAGGCCCAGAAAGCAGCTTGTTCTTGAGCTTGGTCTAACAACAATCCTTTGTACTCACCTTCTGAATGATCTCAACCATAGCAAAATCCCAGAACTGTTTACTAGCACCAAGTATTCTCTGAGCTTGGCCAAGCACTTACCACATACATGTTCTGGTCATGAAGCTTGTCACTTCATTGCTGTTACTCCTCATTGTTAAGCTCATTGTGTAGCCATTAGTATTAAGTATATTGAGTACTGATATTTGACCACACTACAGCAGGTCCCCACACTGGGGGCAGGCTTCCAGCACATAAATCCTTGCTTACAACCTATTTTTCTCACTTTGAAATTAAGCTTCTGTTTGATTCCTGATTCTTCTGTCCCTAGTCTAATCTGTTCAGTTCTGGCTAGTCACAGGTTCAAGGTTGGCTCCAACCAAATGATGTTAAGTGGTTGCAGTTGTGGAATTGGACATGGAACCAGGCCATTGGACTCTCCAGTACCAGTGGGAATGGAATAGGCACCACCAGAGATTTATTTATCCAAAGTCTGACTTCTCTTTAATAAGTCCTCTGACTTTGTTTCTGCTCCTGACTTGGTCAAACTCTCCAACATACTGGAGCCCTCCAGTGACCCATTTCATCTCAGGTCTCTCTGATAGGGACATTCCTTATTCCCACACTATTCCCCTAACCAACTGTTTCTGTATGCTGTATGCCTCTTCAGGCCAGGTGTCTCTTATCTGCTCTGTTCTAACTTTGCTTCCTGATCCCCATCCCACAGACTAAGAGAGTATTTAGTTAGTTCTATGACTCTGTTAAACCAGTAGATGTATGCTGGGGTATAGACTGTAACCACACACTTTGTTCTGTTTGTGTCTCTCGCCATTTTGACAGTGTATCTTTGTAAAATGCAAAATGTCTATATCATGTAAAATGTGTGTCAGCTTTGTATTAAGAGCGCTATTCTATTACCTTGAAAGATTTAAATGTAGCCAGAAAAAAAAAAGTCTAAGAGCAATAGCCAATAAGTTAAGAACACTGGTAAAGATTAATGAACTTTTATAGTTGAAGAAATTGTCCCAGTAAACAGAACTAACTCCTACTTTAGGCTTTCCATGGGAGATTAAACAATAAGAAAAGAGAAAAAGAAAAAAACTGCCAGATGTTTTTTTAAAAATATCACTTCAGCATTGGCTATGTTGGAAGTACAGAGATAATAATTGGATAATCTAAATTTATCAAACTGCTAAAAAAAATACTAGTATATTAAGGAGTTTGAAGATTAATCATTTTAAAATTGCAAGGGAGAACACCTGAATCTTTGAGGTAATTCCAGGAACTCACTCTTTTCTGAAATAGCTTAATATTTTTTGGGGATACCATTCTGTAGAATTTATTTTAAGGAAAAAATAAGGATTAAGATTTATAAAAGTAAGTGGCAAGACTAATAGTTTCATTCCTCAAGTGCAATGAAGTGAGACAACTAAGATTAAAGTAATTCCAGGGTTAAAGAAAATGTGTATGTGTGTGTGTGTGTGTGTGTTGGGGGGGATAGGTAAATGGTTTGCACTTTATAGCAATCTCTTCCTTGAATCATTGTTTAACCCTGTCAGAGATCTCCCAACTCAGAGAACCTCTCCCTCTCCTTGTTTACCTCTCTCATCTAAAAAAAAAAAATGTGGAAAAATGTAGAGAATCTTGAATTATGTTCTGGTTGCAGAAATTTATTAATTGTATAAAAATCTTAGGCAAATTATATATTTTTTTTTCTGTTTGCTCCAGTTTCCTGAATAAGAGAAAAATAATAATGATACTCACATCCCAGGGTTGTTATGAGGATCAAAATAATATGATTGTAAAGGGGTTAACATAGTGACTGATATGCTAAACACTATGTTGTTGTTTCTTTAATTGAATGTAATTGTTTCACACATGATAACTTGGTAGTTCAAGCCCAGTTTCTGTTATGGCAAACAGACTAGACTCTAAGAGTTTTTCATTTAATGATTCTGACATCAATTTTGATCTTGCATATGAGACACAGATGCTACTGATGGAATTGTCCCCAAAATTGAATAATTTCTGATAATTATCTTCCTAAGTGGTACTCTGAATCTTCAAATGGAATAGAAATGTTTCATTTTCAATAAAAATCATTTATGATCACTAAGTATCAGTCTAGGGCAATTTAGCTCAATTGATGAGACACTGGTTTTGATGAAGCTAAGATTATAGGTTCAAATCCCATATGACTTTATGTCCGTCTAGGTCTACTGTCTTATAAATACATGCAAAATGCTCTCCATCTTCTGAAAGAGGAATTATATAGACTTAGGGTTTGAATATAAATAAATAACACATGTGTGTGTGTATGTGTATATATATGTATGTATATATATATATGTACATGCCTATTTATATAAATATATTATATGTATATATGTATGAACATGATAAGTTCATAAATTTATTTTGCTAGACTACACAAATTTGTTGCAAGGGTTTTGTTTTTCTTTTCTTTTTCTTCCCAGTGAAAGTAGGCGAAAGTGAATGGGAGAGAAAATTGATTTTTATTAATTGATAAATAGCTAACTATATGAATAAACAGGCAAACAAATAAGATCTTGCTATAAGTTATAAGACAGTCTGGCTAAGACAGTAGTGATGCTACAACACAAAATCATGACTAGAAAATTAAAGTGCCCTTCTTAATGATTTCTTCATTGGTATTCAAACAAAATACACATATATGCAACTGTGGATACTACTGTGAAGGTATAGTATAAAATATGTATTCTCTTGGTGATGAATATATGATTTTCAGCATAGAGACTTAAGTTTTGCATTGGGTTTTGGTTTTCAGTATGCAAGTACTTAGGGAAATACATAACGAAATTTAATCTATTTCTGCTAAACTATAAATGTATATGAATCTTCTCTATTAGAATGGGCAGAGAGAAATAACTGAGTTAAAGTCCAAGCAATTTTTCTAGTGACATATTTTATAATTATTTGATGGTGTTGCAGCCATTTAATTTATTCAGGATGACTTAGACAAGAACACATTTTCATTAAAAACTGCTTATATGACGTTTTCCCATAGTAATCACTGTCAATTCCTTCCCACTAGCTGCCCCACTGTTAATATTCTACTACCCTCCATAAAAAATTCACGTTGTGAATTTACTTGAAAATGAATAAACTTTTTGTTTATGCATGTATCTCATACTTATATCATTTCCCACCAATAGAATTTGTTTTTGTCTTTGTATCTCCAGAATAACATAGTGCCTGACTGACAGCATGCATATAATAAATGCACATTGATTAATTGATTACTATCATTATTGACTATTGGTCAATATTTGGGGACAATTCCATCAGTAGCATCTGTGCCACATATACAAGATTAAAATTCATGTCAGAATCACTGAACAATGAGCTTTAGAGTCTAGTGTGTTTGCCTAACAGAAACTAGGCTTGTGCTACCAAGTTTGGTCAAAATTCAAATTTCTCTACATTTTTCTGGCATTTTTTTAGTTGAGAGGAGTAAACAGAGAAAGGAAGAAAGTCACTGTCCAGGGAGAGTCACAGGGTATCTCTGGTTTAAACAATAATTCCAGGAAGGGTTAAGAAGAGATTGCTATAAAGTACAAATTGTTATGGGCCAGAACTCTGAAACAAGGATTCTTGGAATTGATGAGACAATGGTTATCTAGTTTAACATGGTGCTTAATAGTTCTCTAAGTTCAGTATGATTGATTTAATCTTACAACAAATAATGGTTTCCTAATGATATAATGATTGGTTTATACTCAGTGTAGATCATATAAGCTGGGACTCAGAGCCAGAGACAGACTCAGAAGGGCTCAGAGAGAGACTCAGAAGGGCCAGACACAGACTCGGAAAGGACTGAAAGCCAGATTCACTCATTCCATCTTCATCAGCCTCGTGGTGGCTGGCCTGTCTTCCTGCTCCCCCCACTGAGACCAAAGCCATCTGAAAGGCTCTCCAGAAAGCTGGCCTGGGCCCCAGGCAAGGAAACTAGATTGTGAAGGAGATAATAAAGGATTTGGACTTTAACACCTAGCTATTCTTGTGGTGATTAATCTGAAAGGAAGGCTGGTCCAAGACCTCCAGAAAACCAAACAAAAATATTACAGCAAACCATTTACCTAGAGTATTAGACCTAGAGTCAGAAAGACCTGACTTGGAATCTGGCCTCAGATACTTAATGTGTGATTTTGGACAAGACATTTACACTTTCCTAGTCTTGGTTTCCTCATCTATAAAATGGGAATAATAATAGCACCTAACTCATAGGGTTCTTACAAGAACAAAAGGAGATAATATTTGTAAAACACTTTGTAAATAGTTGTAAAATGCTTTGTAAAATATTACATAAATGGTAGTTGTTATTATAAATAATAATTTTGTTTTTGTGGTTGTTATCCTCTATGTCACCAGACTGAGTGAACATAAATTAATTCCTCTTAGATTTATCTATCTAAGGTAAACACAGGAGGGCAGTGTGGTGGAGTGGATTGAGTTCTCTTTTTGGAGTTAGTTAAAATAAGAGTTATGAATCTCAGACTTCCTACTTATTAGCCATTGATCATGGGCATGTCACTCAGCTTTTCAGTTTCTTATCTGTGAAATGAGAGGGTTAGAGTAACTTATCTTCAAGATTCCTTCCAGTTTAAAACCTTTGATCCCCTTCAGGAATCAAAATTACTTCAATACTTTGATAGAAAGGAGATGTAGAATTTATCTTGGACTTTCTGTCCAACTTCTTTTATACTTAGAATATATTGGGACTTATGGTGTTCAGGGAGGACTAGCACCTTCCTGTGTGTGTGCAGGCTGCTCATTCACCTTTGGTGTTCACCTGTCACCCAGCTCTTACCTGTGGATTCAAGAAACTGTGGTATCCATAGTGGCCACACCTCATAAAAACCTTCTTAGCAGATGATCTTAAACCACACTGAGGATAGCTGAAAGGGCCTGAAACCCATCAGTAAGTGTGTTTGTGTGACGGGGGAGGATAGCTACTCCAGTATATGAAGACTTGCCCAGGTGGAATGGATGGATAAGAATAACCTGTTCCAATAACTATTAAGGTGGCTGTAGCAGGCATTGTGCTTAGTGCTTAGTAATTGATCAGACTCCAAAGACATCAACTTGCTTCATTCTGGGCTATTCTAATCATTCTGACTTGTGTTTTGCCACTACATTTAGATGACTGGAAGAAAAGGGGGACTGGTGACTTTATGCAACTCTGCCTCCCTTAAATCCAATTCACAAATAAATAAAAATGTCATAATATCTTCTTCCAAATTGAAGGACAAACAACAATATCCTAATTTGCACATTTGAGCTCCAGCTTTTTAAAAGATCTACATGTCTTAGTCAATGAACTGACATCCTTCATTCATGGACACAATGATCTCTCATACTTCATTTGCTTTGTAATCATTATTTCCACAGTGTAAAAATGGACATAAATATTCAAGGTGATTTTTCTATCTTCTTTATCATACAGTATGGTATCCAGCCTAATTATCCACAATGGAAGAACCAAATGGAGGAAGAATTGAATTGAATTGAATTAAAGGAATAAAATTGACTTGGATTGCTTTTGGAAAATTACAGAGTACTTTTAGTGAGTGGGGGGTGTCTCATTTTTTCAAAACCAATATTCTTTCAACAATATTGTATGACTAAGAATGATGGAATATTATCTTCTACAAAGTATTTATGTTTGAGAGTCACTCAAAAGACACTAGAAGGACACATGGCAGGTATGAACAGGTTACAATACATTTTTTAAAATGTTTTAATGATAGCTTTTAATTTTCAAAATACATACAAAGATAGTGTTTTCAACATTCACCCTTGCAAAACCCTATGTTTCAAGTTTTTCTCCCTACTTCCCTCCTACCTCTCTCCCTTAGATAGAAAGCAATCCAAGATATGTTAAAATGTGCATTTCTTCTCTACATATTTCCGCATTTATCATGCTACACAAGAAAAAATCAGATCAAAAGGGGGGAAAGTGAGAAAGAAAGAAAAAAAGCAAGCAAACAACAACCAAAAAGTGCAAAATACTGTTCTGTGGTCTATATTCAGTTGTGGTTTTCTTTCTGGATGGAAATGTCTCTCTACATTACAAGTTCTTTGGAATTGGCCTGAATCACCTCATTGATGAAAAGAATCAAATCCATCAGAGTTGATCATCACATAATTTTGTTATCACTGTGCACAATGTTCTCTTAGTTATACTCATTTCATTTAACATCAGTTCATGTAAATTTGTCCAGGTTTTTCTGAAATCATCCTGCTAATCATTTCTTATAGAAGAGTACTTATTCAACCTTTCCCCAATTGATAGGCATCCACTCAGTTTCCAGTTCCTTGCCACTATAAAAAAGGGATGCTACAAATATTTTTTGCACATGTGGGTACTTTTCCCTTTTTATGCTCTCTTTGGGATATAGATCCAGTAGAGACACTGCACAGTATAATAGCCCTTTGGACATAGTTCCAAATTACTCTCCAGAATGGTTAGGTCAGTTCACAACTCCGCCAACAATGTACTAGTGTCTCAGTTTTCCCACATTCCCTCCAACATTTATCACTATCTTTTCCTCTCATCTTAGCCAATCTGAGAAGTATGTGCAATATATTTTAAATCAAGAACTACTCAATGGAAGTGACATGAAGGATGTCATCAGAAAAAATGAAACCACATATGTGTGTACATATACATATGCATATATTTACACACATATACACATATATGTATACACACACTTATGCCAGTCACTTGAGAGTATGTCTGTGTGTGTATGTGTGTCTGTGTGTGTATGTGAGAGAGAGAGAGAGAGCGAGAGAGACACAGAGAGAGAGAGACAGAGAGACAGAGAGAGAGGGAGGGAGAGAGAAAATCTATGAAGAACCATCAAACTTTGCTGAAATTTCTAAAATGTCAGGAGAAAATGATGAAAGTCACATTAGCATTTTAGATGGACTTCCTGTGGTGAATCCAGGAGCAAATATAGACAAGAATTACACTGGACGGGCAGGCATAGATAGTTTGCAAGCTATATAGAGGGAATGCCCACATCAATGACATCAGAAATCCATTGAAGCATATAATGCTATACTTGGCATAAGTTATTTAATAAATACTTGTTGATTAAAGTATTGTATATATCATGCATATCAGAAAAAAATTGTGAAAGTAGAGTGAGTATATGAAATTTCTCAATATACTTTAATTCAAAATATATCTCTGGAAAAGTATACTATATTCTGTCTAGAGAAAAGTATCAAATGCAAAATCTCAGTTAGAAACAGAAACTTTCCCAAAGGGACATGAATGATATTTCAGAATAGGCTCTAAGATTTTTTTTTTTTTTTTTGGTGGAAGGGAAAAAGGGAACAAAATAAATTGTTGTTTACTCTTCAATCCTAGCCTACAGTCAGAAACCTGTAGGTGATTGTCTTCAAGTGTTGGCCTCCAGGAAGTCATTCAAAATGAACACACCAGGGCAATATTCCCAGATGAAATAAATTTGTCACATATTTAAATATAGTGAAATTTGAAATAAACACTGACATTGATGCAGTGTCATGATTATTTCACCTATGTAACAAGAAGATGAATCTTTGTCCTTGTATTCAAGTAATCAACAGTGATTCCTGCCAAGTCTTGATACTTCTCTGTTCTGCTGGCATGATTCAAATCAATCTCCCTTTTTTTTTTCTTTTTTTGCTGAGGCAATCAGGGTTAAATGACTTAGTCACACAGCTAATAAGTGTTAAGCATTTGAGGTCACATTTGAACTTAGGTCCTCCTACAAATCAATCTCCTAATAGTTTATGTTGGAAGGTAATAAAAGACTTGTAGATCATTCAAAAGTTAACAAAAGAAGATTTCCTTAGCTAAAGTAGGCAATTAATATTTAAAAAGGATTTACATATAATTTCAGTGGAGCAAAGTTCCCATGCTTCTGAGCTGCCTATTGGAGTCCAAAAACCTAGTATAAAAGCATTCTTCTGGTAGCTATTTTGTATTCAAGTGACCAGAAGTAATGAATTCAATTATCAGTTCTATTCTGATGATTCTCAAATCTACACATTCAGTCTTAATCTCTCTCTTAACCTCCCATCTTGAATTAGATATCCTCTATATATCTTATGTCCAATATATGCAGTATGTTCATTGTGTTCAAATCTGTACTCATTATCTTCCCCCAAAACCCTTTCCCTGCCTCTTCCAAACCTTACTTTACTTGTTGAGATTACCACCATTCTCCCAATCAGTCAAGCTTGCAACTTAGGTATTATCCTCAACCCCATACTCCTCATACCCCATATCTTAGCTGTTGCTAAGGCCTATTGATTGTCTTCACATGACTTATAGATGTCCCCTTCTTTCTTCACCACCTTTGATACAAGCCTTTTTCATCTTAAATCTTAAAACTGCTGCAAGAGGTAGTTGGTCCCTGCCAGAAGTCTCTCCCTACTTTAGTCTAATCTCCACTCAGCTACCAAGTCATCTCCTTAAAGTACAGACCTGATTGTGTTACCCAATCACTAACAAACTCCAATGTCTTTCTATAATCTCTAGTATAAAATCCTCTATTTGGCATTCAAAATTCTTCATAATCTGCTACCCATTCCCATCTTCTTAATCTCTTTACTTACATTTCTACATATATTCTATGATCCAGTCACACTAGCCTCCTTGCTGTTCCTAAATAAGACACTGTATCTCTCAAATGTGACCATCTCCCTTTCCTGAAATGTTCTCCCTCCTCATTTCTGCTTCTTGGCATTCTTCATATCCCAGATAAAATTTCACATCATTTACATGAAACCTATTCCCATTCCCCTTAATATTAGTGATATATACTTCCCTCTGATCATTATCCTTAATTTATCCTACATATAACTTGTTTTTAAAGTTGTTTGCTACATGTTGTTTCTCCCATTTGAGTGTGAACTTGAGATCAGGAATTGCCTTCACTGATTAACTCAATGCTTAGTATAATGCCTGACACACTAAGTACATGACAAATTTTTAGTGACTTACTGACCATAGCCTGAGTTCCTGGGACAAATTAAGCCTTCAGTATGGTTTCAATACTCAGGAAAAGCTAGTCTGCTTTGCATGAGGAGAGATAGTTCTTTCTACCACACCCTTCCAAGTTTCTGGGGTTTTCTCTTTATTTTTCCAAACAATACAATACTTTATATGACCAAGTATTTTCCTTCAGCTTCAAAAAATTCAGCTGAATAAGTTATAGTATATGAATGTAATGGAATATTATTATTCCATAAGAAATGAGGACTACATTGATTTCAGAAAAGTTTGGAAAGACTTGAAGGAACTGATGTTGAGTGAAGCAAGTAGAACCAGGAGAATATTGTACAGAGTAACAACAAGATTATGAGGCAATCAACTGCAATGAACTTACCTCTTCTCAGCCCTGCAGTGACTTGGGATGGAAAACGTCACCTACATCCAGAGAGAGAACTATGGAGAACTATGGAATCCAATGTGGATTGAAACATAATATTTTCTTTTTTGTTTGTTTGTTTGCTTGCTTTTTCTTTCTCATAATTTTCTCCCCCTTTCATCTGATTTTCCTAATACAACATGACAAGTATGAAATATGTTTAAAAGGACTGCATATATTTAACCAATATCAAATTGCTTTGCTGTTTTGGAGAGAGCAGGGGAACGAAAAGAGGAAGGAAAATTGAAACACAAAGTTTTACAAAAATGAATGTTGTAAACTATCTTTACATGAATTTGGAAAAATAAAATACTATTGAGCAAAAAAAAAAAAAGATTCAGCAGAAAGTACTAATTATGTAGGTCTCAGGGGAGAGAAAAGGAGAACACTGCCTATACTCTGAGGTTATTGTTGTCCTTTGTTCTTGAAGAGGACCAAAATAACATCACTATGTTAGTCAAGTTACACTATGTCTGGCTGCAGCTGATCAGACCAATATGAATTCAGAATGCTCTATCTCAGGTCACACACACACATAGTTCTCAGTTTTAGCAGCTTCTGAATTCCTTGTTGTTGTTTTTTTTTTGTCAAACCAGTCTCAATGTTTGTGAATTTTCTGATACGGAAGAAGGTACTCACTCCTTTGCTGCTCCACTGTTGTCAACTGTGTGTTGGCTCAACTTTTCCTCTAAGTTAACAACTGTTCTCTCATGGAGAAGTACTCTAATCTCTTAACATTAATTCTCCTGGTGGTCATTTTGCCTTGGGGTCACTACTTTTGATGAATGTTAATATTTAGCTTGAAGAGCATAAGTCTATAATCAGCCTAGCACTCTGCACTACACAAAGCTTACATCACTTTCACACCTCATCTGTCTCTTCTTTTACAATCACATAGTTTATTAAATGTCAATGTTTGCTGAGAGGGTGTGTGCATGAAGTTTTATTACACTTAGGTAAATAGAAGACTCTTGGTGATGAAAAGATCATAAGATGTACAAGTCTTCAATAGTAGGTGACCATACTATTGCTGTTTCCAACTCCATTCTTCACAAGGACTCCCTGCCATGCCTGACAATCTGAATTTACTCTAGCATTAAAGTCACTCAGAATTATAATTCTGTCCTCTTTTGACACATTGATTACAAGGGTCTCTAGAGCTTCACAAAATTTTTCTTTATCCTTATCACGATTTTTTATGGTGGATTGTCACTACAGCTCCTATTGTATCTGTACCTGCTGCTTCGTCACTCACCTGTCACCACAGGATTTTGAGATAGGTAAAAATGTATAATGGTCCAGAATTCTGGAGAAATATACTTAGGCAAAATTCTTACAAACAAGGTGTTAAATCAGTGGAATTGAGACAATGGTTATCTAGTTTAGCATAGTGATTTTTTAAAATATTTTATTTTATTTTATTTAATAATAACTGTTGGAATCTTTATGCCAGGTTCACAAAGTAAACTTTGTAACTTCAAGGGAGTTCACACCTCCCTTGAAGCTCTTTGGGCCAGAGAGCACTATGGGAGAAAACCCACAATCCCTCTCTTGAAGGAGCATAAATAGAGCTTCAATGGGCCAGTCAAAGAAGCTCTTCAGAGTGAAGAAGCTACAAGTCGAGATTTCAGCGGAGTTACGCCAGAAGCCCTCTCTCCGAGGCAAGACAAGAGAGAATATATATTCCATTTGGCTGGCTGGTCGCAGAAGAGAGTTCAGCTGCATTGGAGAGGAGTTGGTGGCTGGGCTCCTGCACGCCCCCCACTGAGACCAAGCTGGTCTGAAAGACTCACCAGAAAGCTAGCTGAGCCCCAAGTGAAGGAGACAAGAGATTCATTCCATCTCTGTGTTGGTTGGAGGCTGAAGAAAGCAGAGGCAGAGGCTGAAGGACAGAACCTTTGGATTTGGAGATATTTGGAGGGCTCTAAGCTAAACCAGCTGTGTTTTGAGAAGAACAAGAACTCCAACATTTTGAACTCTCAACATTTTGGCGCCCGAACAGGGACTTGATTCAGATCCATCTGAACTAGATCACAACATTTTGGCACCCTGAACTTGGGACTGACAGACCCCTCAGTGGATTCCAGAGGAAAAGCCTCTGATCCTGATCCAGTGGAAAAGACTCTTCAACCCAGAAATTAGGGTGAGTGCAACAAAGAAATTTTGTTAAAAGAGTTAAAGTAGAATTTCAGCTAAGATGGAACAGATATTTAGAAAACAGCCTGTTTCTGTTCAAGGAAAATGTTTAGAGAGCATTGTCAAAGTTATGGAAAGCCAAGGTTTAATTATAAGTTTACAGCAAATCACTGAACTTTTACAAATTGTAAAGGACATATGTCCTTGTTTCTCTCTTGATAAGGAATTAGATCTAAATGAATGGAAATTGGTTGGAGAGGATCTTTGTCAATTCTATGATAAAAATGGGCCTAACTCAATAATTAATACATATAATGTAATACAATTGGCTATAAGAAGTTATTTAAGTGATAGAATGATGAAAAGGAAGTACAGGAGGAAGAAGTACCAACTTTACTAGGTGAAAAGGAGGACGAATCAGATGAGAATGGAGTTAATTACAATTCTGAGTGTGATACTTCACAGCAGGAGGAATTAGATGATTCCACATCTCATGACCCTCCCCCTGCAATTAACCCTTCATGTGTGGAACAAGGGGGAGGGAGAGAGACAGAAACCCAGTCAGCTTCTCCTGTAAAGCAGAATTTGACAAGATTAGAAAAAGCATTAATTAAAGCAAAAAATGAAGGAGAAGATATATCTGATTTTATAAATGCATATCCTGTGATTGAAGAACTCAACTCCTCAGGTCAAAAAGAGAAAATACACTCCTTTTAATTTGGGAAGAATTAAAGATTTGAAAAAGGGTTGCACTCTTTATGGGGCTACATCATCTTATGTGAAGATGTTACTGGATAATTTGTCTTATGAAATCTTAACCCCGAATGACTGGAAATCCATCACTAAAACATGTCTTGAACCGGGACAAAATTTATTGTGGCTTTCAGAGTTTCATGAATTATGTAGGATTCAAGCCCAAAGCAATAGGCAAACAGGAGCTATTGTACAAGTTGCTTTTGACCAACTAGCTGGTGAAGGTCAGTATGCAGAGAGTTCAGAACAAATTTATTATCCCATAACAGTGTATGAGCAACTTTCTAAGACTGCAATAAAAGCTTGGAATTCTCTCCCTGGACAGAAAGATGGAAATAACGCTTTCACAAAAATAGAGCAAGGTCCCAATGAACCTTTTGCAGATTTTGTGGGGCGTTTACAAACAGCTGTAATAAGAACCATTGGAGATAATGCAGCAACAGAAATAATGACCAGACATTTGGCTAAGGAAAATGCCAATGAGGTTTGCAAAAGAATTATATGGGGGCTAGACAAAGATGCTCCTTTGGAGGAGATCATAAGACGCTGTGCCACAGTGGGCACAAATGCTTATTATGCCCAAACTATGATGAACATGGAAAGACAAGGTCCTTCTTGGCAAAGGAATTATAGAGAAATTCGTTGATGTTTTCAATGTGGAAAAGTTGGACATCTAAGAGCCCAATGTAGAAATGGTGATGGAGTGAGAAGACAGGGTGAGAGAAAACCCAAAACCCCATGTCCAAAATGTAACCGAGGCTTTCACTGGGCCTCTAAATGTATATTGACCCAGAGGAAGGAGAGGCAAGGCCCAGCTCCAAAGTATCAATCAAAGGACAGGTGGGGCATGATAGCAGCTGAGGTTACACCCAGTGAGACTTTAGAAATTCAGAACTCTGATGTCATTAACCAACAGAAAAGCAATCAGGATTACAGTTGGAAGAATACAGGCCTTTTAAGACAACAAGGCAGTATCCAGTGCAAACAACTCCAATGTAATTATCAGATGATGATGAGAAATCCAAAAAGTGGTAAATAGAAGGGAATTAGATAGGTTAACTGCTTGGGGAAGAGGATCTGCTTATATTTCCACAGATGGAGAAAGAATCAGATGGCTGACTATGAGACTGTTAAAAGAACTTTTAAAAATCTTCAGGAATCATTGGATTAAGACAAGATGAGACTGTTTCAGTTCTTGAAAAAACAGCAAGAATCATTGGATTCCTTAAGATGAAAAATTGTTGATGAGACTTTTTGCAGTACTTTCAGTTCATGCTGGCACATGAACTAATGGACAATGGATTCCTTATGAACTATTTCTAGGATTTATGGACATGTGTAAATTTTCAGGTTGATTCATGTTGTTACATTACTACTAGCCTGTGTTATATTGCTATGTGCTTATGTAAATTATGTATAATGCCTCCCATATTGATGGATTTATGTATACCATGTATATCTGTTACAAAGTTCTGGCCCATATTGATGGATTTATGTGTACCCCTTCAGAAACCCACTAATCTGATTTGATTTCCTATTTCCTTTGGTGTTTTCATCTGTCTTCCTGAGATGTCAGGGAAGGCGTGATCACCTTTTAGGTGGGGTTCTCCCCTCCTTGAGAAATCAGGGAGGTCATGACCATCCTATGTTCTAAAACAAAGAAAGAGGGAGATGTTGGAATCTTTATGCCAGCTTCACAAAGTAAACTTTGTAACTTCAAGGGAGTTCACACCTCCCTTGAAGCTCTTTGGGCCAGAGAGCACTATGGGAGAAAACTCACAATCCCTCTCTTGAAGGAGCATAAATAGAACTTCAATGCGCCAGTCAAAGAAGTTCTTCAGAGTGAAGAAGCTACAAGTCGAGATTTCAGCGGAGTTACGCCAGAAGCCCTCTCTCCGAGGCAAGACAAGAGAGAATATATATTCCACTTGGCTGGCTGGTCGCAGAAGAGAGTTCAGCTGCATTGGAGAGGAGTTGGTGGCTGGGCTCCTGCACGCCCCCCACTGAGACCAAGCTGATCTGAAAGACTCACCAGAAAGCTAGCTGAGCCCCAAGTGAAGGAGACAAGAGATTCATTCCATCTCTGTGTTGGTTGGAGGCTGAAGAAAGCAGAGGCAGAGGCTGAAGGACAGAATCTTTGGATTTGGAGATATTCGGAGGGCTCTAAGCTAAACCAGCTGTGTTTTGAGAAGAACAAGAACTCCAACATTTTGAACTCTCAACAAATAACTTTATATTGACAGAATCCATGCCAGGGTAATTTTTTTTACAACATTATCCCTTGCACTCATTTCTGTTCCGATTTTTCCCCTCCCTCCCTCCACTCCCTCCCCTAGATGGCAAGCAGTCCTATATATGTTAGATATGTTAGCATAGTGAGTAATAGTTCTCTAGTTCAATATGATTGAATTAATCTTACAACAAATAATGGTTCCCTAATGATACAATGATTGGCTTATACTCGGTATACTGCATATAAGCTGGGACAAACTCAGCCAGAGACATTCATTCCATCTCCTACCTTTGTGGTGGCTGGAGGCTGGAGCACAAGCCCTCGGACTCAGACATTCATTCTGTCTCCCACCACTGTGAGGGACTAGAACAGACTCGGAGAGGCTGAAGCACAAGCTCCTAGATTCAGGGAGATTTCAAGACAGAGACTGTCACGGTGGTCCTCCTGCCTCTCAGAAGACCACAGAAACCAAGACCCATTCCGGAGGACCTCCAGAAATTTAGCCCGGGCCCCAGGCAAGGAGACAAGACTGTGAAGAGACAAAAAAGACTTTTAGACTTTGGACTTTAACACCTAGCTATTCTAGTGGTGATTATTCTGCTGAAATGAAGGCTGGTCCAAAGACCTCCAGAAAACTAACCAGAACATTACAAAAATGGTAAAGTGGTATGGGTGAATTGAGTTTAAATAAGACAGAATGGCATGAAATTGCTGATCTCACTCTCTCTTCCATAATGATCACAGTCTAGTGATAGGACAGAGTCAAGACAACTAGTTATGGCTTAAGATGAATGATTGATTTTGTGTTGATGTCTAATCAAGCTCTAAGTAGTCCACAGCATCTGCTTCAGCTGCCTTCATAGCTCTTGGAACAAATTGTTTTCATCCAATCCTTACACCATGGAAAAACTTCATATTCTTGGAATAGATGCCTCTCTAACTCATTGATGGGTTTGAGACCTTTTGGTTATCTTCAATATAGTTTAACCCTTTTCCTGAAATGGTTTACCAGGATGTGGCTGCTGGGCATGCTGCAGCTTCTTGCAGCCACAGGTGAGAATTAGGTGGATCAGGAGTACAAAAGGTGAAAAGTAAACCTGTAAAGGGCTCAGCAACTCTCACACCTGAGGTACCAGTCTTCCCTCTACTTCCCTACTTCCCTCTACTTTGAGACAGAGAATAAATGAATGGAATTGAATCATCCAGGGATAATGTTGGGGACCTTCTTTTAAGAGATTTGAGTCAGTAGTTATTAACAGGAGTCTGAAGGGTCCTTTCACATACTAACTGTGTGAAGTTGGATTAAATGGCCTCTGAGATCTCTTCCATCTCTAATATTTTGTGATTTTTTTGTGCTTTGGATGATGTGAGAAAGATTTTTTAAAGGAAAAAAAATAGATGGAAATGTGTTAAATAGATCAATGCCTGAACCATTTATTAACAAAGAATGACTATATGCTTTTCTATATTCTAGAAATTTGTTGTTGTTCAGTCATTCAGTTGTGTCTGTTTCTTCACAGTCTTATGAAGCATACTATCCATGGGGTCTTTTTGGCAACAACAGTAGAGTGATTTGCTATTTCCTTCTCTAGTAGATTAAAGCAAACAATTTCCCTAGGATCCCACAGTTAGAGGATCCTCTTCTGAGGTTGGATTTGAACTCAGGTCTTTCTGACTCCAGGCCCAGTACTCTATCCACTAAACTATCTAGCTACCTTCTATAAAAGAAATATCTGTAAAAAGCTGTTCAACAACAACTCACTCTCTTTGTTATTTGCTCGCATTTTGTTTTCTCAGTTTTTCTTTTTCTTGCTTTTTGATCTGATTTTTCTTCTGCAACAAGATAACTGCATAAATATGTATACATATATTGGATCTAACATGTATTTCAACATGTTTAACATGTATTAGACTACCTGCCAGCTAGGGGAGGGAGTAGGGGTAAGGAAAGAAAAATTTGGAACAAAAGGTTATACAAGGGTCAATGTTGGAAAAATTACCTATGCATATGCTTTGTAAATAAAAAGCTTTAATTAAAAAAAAAAAAAGAAGCTGTTTTCATTCATTCATTCATAGCTTTCCTTATAGAGATTTGACTTCTCTATGAGACACTTGACCTGTTCCTCAAAATGCAAGCAATGGATCTTTTTTTCTCACAAAGAGATAAGGATGAGAGACTACTAAAGGAGAATATTTTCTTGACTATTGGCTTGAGGATGAGTGCTTTCTGTATTCTTTATTATCTATAATAAATGTATCCTGTGATCCATGCTTTGGCAGCCTCAGAAGTCCCAAAGGAAACTGAAAATACCTAAACAAGAGCTAGAAATTGATACAGGAATTTCTTCAGCAGGGATTATTACATTACAAAAAATTAAATCATTAGTCTAGTTTAAAAAGCTTTTTTCTTTAAATTTTTATATGATTACATATTAAAGGATCATTTTCAAAATGAGAATAATCTAGAAGTAACGACAAGATGCTAAATGAGTCATTCAGATATTTTCTTGTAAAAATGAAAGAATAGTGTTTATCCAGATTAATGCTGTTGTCCAGCTGAAATACAGGTAAGCCAAACTATCACAAGATTGTATGGCCATAATTTTGTGGGTTTTTACTTGGATTCTTATTCACGAATGATTAATAGGCCATAAAGAAATATTGTAGCACAACTACATTTCACTTTAGTTCTGTGCTTAATCATTGTATGTGAATGTTGAAACTTGGTTGAAAGTGAAAATAATGGATAATGTTTATAACAACTGTTTAGTAATGTCAATTTCTCCCATATTGTAAGTGCATATGACCTGGGGCTTCTCATTAATATAGCATGATTACTCCATGGACTTGTGTGAAGAGTAGAGTTGGTGAGAGTTTGGAGAGGTGATTCTTATTTCTTCTGACTTCAACATGGACATTAGAAAGAGGTCCTTAAAAGGAAGGAAAGTCACTAGGAAGAAGCCAACCATTATAACTATGTTTATTATGAACACAGTAATAGATTTAATTTGTATTGCTCCTTATGCAAAATTCTTTACTAATATCTTATTTGAACATGGATCACAAGATTATAATTTTAGGACTGCAAAAGATTTAGAAGCCACTTAGTTTAAATGCCTCATTTTACAGGTAAGAGAAATGAAGATTCTTGATTATAAGCTCTTTGAGGGCAGGAACTATCTTTTGACTCTTTTTGTATCCCCAGAACTTAGTATGGTCCCTGGCATATAGTAGGGGCTTAATAAATGTATATTGGTTGATTGGAGTGCTTTAAGTTAAAAGGGGTTTTAGAAAATCAGGGCTTTTAGCCAACTACATTAATATTTTAGAATCCCTTCTAGTCCTTGTTCAGGGGTTAAAGGGAGATATTTGGGAAATGTTCAGGAATTCAACTTGTGCAAATTAGAAATTTATATGTAAAATTATGCTTTTGAAGTATAAGTCAAAGTATTTAAATTTTTTTGTATAATAAATATCAGAATTTTGGTAGGATGTGACTCACATTGAAATATTAAAGCAAAGCCTATTAGAGAATTGAAATGCCAAATCTAAAATTCCATTATTAGTATTAAAGTCTGCCAGTATTGAAGCAGGCAGATGAAAAGACTTTTATTCAGGTCATGAAAAGTTAAAAAAATTTCAACAGTATTTTATTTTCCAAACTCATGTAAAGATAGTTTTCTTTCTTTCTCTCTCTCTTTCTCCTTCTCTCTCTCTCTCTCTCTCTCTCTCTCTCAGGCAATTGGGGTTAAGTGACTTGTCCAGGATCACCCAGCCAGGAAAGTGTTAAGTCTGATTTGAACTCAGGTTGTCCTGACTTTAGGGCTGGTGCTCTATCCATTGTGCCACCTAGCTGCCCTTAAAGATAATTTTCACCATTTATTTTTGAGACTTTGTGTTCTAAATTTTTCTCCTTCCCTTCCTTCCTCAAGATAGCAAGAACTCTGATAAAGATCAAATATGTGTGATTCTTTTAATCATATTTCTATATTTTTCATGTTGTAGCATGTCACTTTTTATTAGGCTAACCAGGTGAGCACAAAAATGAAAGTAGCTTGTTGCCCCCAGGTCCTGAACTTTGTCTGATATAATTAGAGTCTAATTTTCAGACATCTCTGTAGAAGTAAGAGTGAAAAATGGTAAAGAAGAGGATGAGGAAAGAAGTGATATCAGATATTTTCAGGGAAGATTCTTATAATGAACAGAATTTACAGAATTCCAGAGATCTGTGATTGCAATTTAAGACAAATGTCCTTTTGAGGATATGGTGAATGTCATAAAATTTTTTAATTTTTTAAAAATTAAAAGATATTTAAAATTACTCTCCATCTTCTGCCTTCATGTCCCATGTTTTCTTGTGGATGGAGTTTGGTAGCAATTTGTCTGAGGAAACAATCATTCAATCATTTTTTTAGGCCATTCAAGAGGAAGGCATTAGTGGAAGGAGAACTAGGGTAATGGTTTTTGTAAAGCCTCCTACTTCAAAGGAAAGAGCTATAATCAAATCTTGAAAGAATCCTGATATTCTACAAGGTGGAAGTAAGGAAAAAGAGCATTCCATGCATGGGGGACAGGTAGGAGATGAAAAATTGTGGAACAGCATGCCTAGACAGTATAATGTATGGAGGGGGTAATGTGTAAGACTGGAAATACAGGAAAGGGCCAAGTTGTGGAGAGCTTTAAATGCAAAATAGGAATTTATATTTGCTCATAAAGGTAATATGGAGCCACTAAAGTTTATTGAATAAGGAAATGACAAGGTCAGAATTGTGTTTTAGGAAAACAACTATGGCAGTCCCATGAAAGACATGATAAAGTGAAGAAATCCTTGTGATGAGTGAATAAGACCCCACCAAAAGGTCATATTCTTGCTAGCAACTCAGTTTCTAGGAGGGTCTTAGGAAGGGGCGTTGACAGGATTATCTTGACCCCATAGCTACTGTATACTGCCATTCTTAAGGAACAATCCCTTCAGGAACTTCTTTACTTACAATATTACTTATCACCTTCCCTCAGGAACAACAACAACAAAATCCAGTTTTTTATTCCAAAAATATAGATTCACAATTTGTTCTCAGTTGTAGGAATTTTTACTGATGTATGTTATTTCCTTATTTTAATTCCTTAAAATAAGCAAATATACTAAATGGATTTCATTTTGCACTTGAAATGTACTTAAAATGAGTCACCTTTATTATTTGACTTCCTTTCACTAAGAATATATATTCCTTTCAGCAATGATAAACTATACTATTCATCAAAAACATTGATTTTTTTTCCTTATGGAAATCAACTACAAATATCAATTTAAAGAGAAACTACTCATTCATTTTTAGGAGTATCTCATCATCTCAAAACAAAAAAGAGAAAAACAATATTAAATGTACTGACATTGACAGGATTGCTTTTATTTGTTCATTCTATGTTTAGTACAAACAAAAACTCTTACAATGTACATACCTTCAAAAGTTTATTAATTATTAACAGAATTAAGTATGAGTCCTTTCATTTAGACAACATGAAACTAAGACAGACTACTACAACTGATCAGAGAGTTTTTCTTCTCTCCCTGTTGATTTTATATAGTGATTTTGTAAATTGTTCTCTTTCCCTGCTTTCATAACTTTATATCATTTCATATGATCTTGTATTTCTCTGGATTTTTTTAATTGATCATTCCTTATGGTAGAGTAACAATATTTTACATTCTTTCACCATAATTTGTCTAGCTGTTCTTCAATCAATGTACAAGCATTTTATTTCCAATTTCTTAATATCACAAAAAATGATGTTGTGAACATTTTTGTATGTGACGAAGATCTTTGAATGAATGCTCTGATTCAGCCACTAACTTATAGTAAATATATTATCTTCCCTAGCTCCCATTTCTTCATACCAGGAATGCCCAAATCTTACCTCTGCCCCTATTAACCACACCACCTTAAACAACTCATATTCCTGAATCTCAGTTTCCTCATTTATTTTTTTTCTTAAAAGATATTTTATTAATTATAGTTTTATTATATATATTTTTTCAATTAATCATTGTATTAAATTCTGCATTATATTAGTTTCCTCATTTATTAAACAGAAGTCATTTGCCTGTATTTTTAACCTTATTGCTTAGTCTCTTCCATTTTTTTGTCCTCTTGGTGGAGAATACATTTATAAATAATTAAGTTTTGATGAAACTTGGCAGGCTCTAAGAAGATAGTAAGATAGCATAAGATAGATTCAATTTATGGCATATTTTCTGTAAATGTAAGCAGATTAAATGCCCTTTGTGAGTCTGACATTTTAGAAAGCTACTAGTAATATTGCCTTTCCCTACTTTATTGAGGATGTGAAAACAAGACTGATTTCTCCACCAATTCCTAAGCAATGGTTCACATAGTCATCACAAGCTTTTATGCAACAAGAAGGGGAGCAAGAATATTTCTTTCCCAGACACATACACTTGGAGCAAGGTATTCATTCCTAAGAACAAAATACCAAAGGTAATTAGTTCTGACAAGAGACAATCACTAACTTTCCAGAGGATTTTTGGAGAAGAGGCAGTTTTATTATTTTCCAACACAACCCAGAATTTATTACTTTAGTGCAAAATATTACAATATCTAAATTCTTTACTTATAACTTCTCTGAAATTTGAAATAACTTCTATGAAATTGAGTTATTCATATACACACACATACACATATGTGTACTTACAGATATAAACACACACACATATATGAATCTATGAACATATATATGAACATCAACTCCAGCTTAAAAACCCCTGATTGGGGGGAGGATGAAACCAAAGCTGACAAGAAAAGGATTCAGAAGTGAATGAACAAAATAAATAGTTTTTTAAAAAAAGTTTATCAATTTTATGGAACAAAAGTCTTTTGTTGTAAAAACTTTACTTACTAGGTAAAAATATATTGTCAATCTGTCTGATGCACAGTTGAGAAACAATGTCTCATTCTAAGGTATCATTTATACTTGCTTGAAGATACTTCCAGGCTCTCCTCATTTCTGTTCTCCTCCCACCCCTCCCCCTTATTCCTTAACTACATACTATCTATTACTTTGTTAATTGTTACTTGTGTTGCACCTGTAGTCCACCTCCTGAATGAAGGCTACTTAGGGGCTGGGACCAGGACCTGTTTTTGATGGATCTGGTCTGGCAGATGTGACATCTTTAGAGCAGTAGCAGGGACTGGAACATCAGGGCCAGAAGAACCCTAGAAGGTTCCACAGCCCTAGGCAGCCCAGGGGTGGCTGTTGTGGGTGGCAGTTGGCAATCTAGGGTGTCTCCTTCATTCTGCGATGAGAAGAGCCCCTTGCAAGAGGGCCCTCTGGAGGTACTGAAAATTCACTTTTGTTTGGGTGTCCCAAGAATGGGGAGTTGCTAAATTGGCATGCCTAAATGCTAGATGCTAGGGGTTTCTTTTCTCGACTCTCCATTAAAGGTTGAGGTGAAGGTGAGGGCAGTGAAGGGAGAACATTTTAAAAACTGTGCCTGACATCTGTGGTGTCAAACTCAAATAAAAACGGATCCCTGCGGGGTCGCCTATTGATTTCCAAACTGTAAATTAACTATGTTGTATTTTTATTTATTTTGTTAAACATTTCCTAATTACATTTTTATTTGATTTGCTCTCGGCATTCGGGAGTTTTACTGAACACATGTGGCCAACGAGTTTGACAGTTCTGCCTTACGTGAGCAAAAAAGAAGATGCATAAGGGAAAGAGCAGGGAAGGAAAATGTTTTAGATGGCAATTTGCCAGGTAAAACTGCAAAATGGGAAGTTTGTCTTGCAGCACTCTCCACCTCTTTTAGTAATACCCCCTACTTCTTTCTCCTAGACAAGGAATTCGCACAAAGGTGATAGACCTCAAAGCATTTGATTTCGATTGAATGCGAAAAGTGCTTTCTAACTAAAGTGTTCTAATTAGGCTTAGCATTTTTAAAAAGACGAGCATCGAAGAATTTAACTCAAAGAAAAAAAATCACTAAGAGTGAACTACCACACACTATCTTTTCCGTCTAAGTATGCCTAAATCATTACAAGATTTGCAAAAAAAATCAGGCAATTGCCTAATTTGCTCAGTCCCGAGGCTACAGAGGTGGACTTTCCTTTTCAGGCTGATAAGCATATACAAATGCAGACTACTAAAAGGCAGAGACTGCTTCCTTTGTTCTGTATCCTTAGCCCTCTCAGCATAAGGCCTGGTACTCAGCAGTTTTAATTAATGTTTCTCCAGCTGCAACTGGATTCTCCGTTCCCTCTAGAAACCTCTTTCTGAATTCTGTTGCTGAATATTTTGTGATAAAGATGGATTCATTAGCAGAATGAGTCACCAGTATTATCTAAAACAGAAGGGAGAAGAATGTAAATAGCTCCTGAAACTATGGTAAAACCTTTCCACTGTGGAAGAAGTTTAACTGTCTAGGAAATATCTCCATTAGTATTGGAGTTCTAACTTGGAAACAAGAGGAAAAGTGGGACACGCATTACATTATTACTCCCAATCCAAATCAGAAATTTGAAAGTCCATTTTTTAATTCCCAGACAGCTTTCAATAAGAGATCAAAGAGTAACAAGGGACCGAGGGATGCTTTTACAATTTCTTTCCGCAGGAGGGCTCTCCACGAAGGTCCCAGGGCATTGAATACGCAAGCGCAAAGAACTTCCTTTTGTAGGGAGGACCCGTTTTCCAAGAGACTACAAGTCCCAGCATCCAACCGCTACGGAAGAATCAACAAGGACCAGTAGTCGGTCAGCCCAGCTTCCACAGACGCCGCTGGGAACAGTTGCATGCTGGGATTCGTAGTCCTCATGCGAGCGGACATTCAGCGGGTAACCACGAGGGCTTCAGCATAACCGCTTCCGCTGTTTTGTGCTCGGACGTTTCCGGTACCAGTTGCTCACGCGGCCGCTCTCCCCTAGCTCCCGGTACTCCGTAGCCCGCCCTCCCGCGTGCGTGTGCGCGTACGAGTGTTTACACGCAGGCCGCCCGCCCACAGACACACACGCGGTCTGGGGGAAGCACGTGAGAAGCCGCCCCCTTGGCCACGCCCTCTCCCCTCCGTGAGCTCAGCACGCTCTCCAGGAAGTAGTCATGAACCAGGGGAACTGGCGCGAGGTGACTCGCTGAGCACAGGGCGGGAAGAGCTGAACTAACCACCTCCGCCCTGCCCTACACTAGAGACGCTGGGATTTCCGCGTTACTGTTGCTTTAAATGGAAGCCGGGCCCTGAATACGCAAGCGCGTACGGCTCTGCCTTCTCCCTCCGTGTTCCATCCTCCCTCCCAATCCTGACCCCCTCCTAAAGGAACAGTTACTACTTTTTTTCTCACACCTTCTTTCTAATCTCTCCTTCCACTCCGCCTCCCTTTCCTTGAAGTCCCAGTTCCCCTCTCCCCCTTTGGGGGAGGGCTAACCCCCCGTTCGCTTCCTGGTCTCGAGCCGGCGGCGAGCTCGTTGCCATAGCGACCCGACCCGCGCGCCCTGCTGCCCCCCAGCCCCCGGGAACTAGAGGCGGCGGCGCAGGAGCAGGGGAGCGGGCCCGGTGGACGCGCGGCCGGGAGGGTGATGGAGGCGCCGGCGGACTCCAGCGGCAGCGGCGGCGGCGGCGTAGGGGACTCTGCAGCTGCCACCACCACCAAGGGGACAGCCCGGGCCGGCTCTGCTGAGGGCCCTGCGGCGTTGGCGGCTGCCGTGACCGAGATCCGCTGCCCGGGCCCCAGGCCGCTGAGGCTGCTGGAGTGGAAGGTGGCGGCCGGCACGGCGGTGCAGATCGGTACGGTGCTGGCTGTGTGTCTCCCCATCGTGCCTCCCGCTGGCGGGGAGGCGGGCGCACTGCCGCCTTGCAACACGCGCCGGAGAGCCGGGGAAGGAGAGGGTGAAGGGGGAGGCGGCGGAGAGGGAAGCCCCCACCTGTGCGGGAACCAGCGCGGTGAGCCCTCGCCTTGCCCCGAGGCCGGCGGCTGTGGCCGGACTCAGCGGTTGGCGGAGCGCAGGGTGAAGTCGGAGCGGGCCGGAGTGGTGCTAGAGCTGTGTGTGCAGCGGGGACAGGTGGTCCCTCCAGGGTAAGCGGCTACGGGGGGTGGGGGGGAGTTCAGGTATCCCTTAGGGATAGTCGTGCCCCCTCCCCAGACCTTTCCACTATTCCCGAAGCGCGCCAGCCCAGTAACACTCCCCTTCCCATCTGACGGCGCTGACACTTTTGGGCACTGACTTATTTCAGTTTCTCGATCCAGTAAGACGACCGGGCCGATTTGGAGAGGAGGAGGAAGACAGGGAGCTAGCTAGTGACTGTGCCCTCGCCCAAGTGTTTTCGTTCTTTTTCCTGAAGGGCGGAGGCGGAGAAACTATTGAAAACCAAGAACTTCCGCCGTCTTTATAACTTTACCATCCCGGGACCCTCCTGCACACCCGGGGTCCTTCTGCTGCTCTTCCTAGATTCCATCCCATCCCAGGCATTTGGGAGGACCACGGAGCTGGGTGGGCTCGGCACCTCTTACTGCCCAGAGAATGTGTGCGAGGAGGAGGCAGGTGCGGGTTCTGAGAGTTCTCCCTCATCATTACTTTTCTGTGCCTCCCTCTTTTCCCGCCCCATTCGCTCCTCTGCAGGTGGGCTTAAAGGGAAAAAATGTGATTAAAATAAGGCCCCTCCTCTCAGAATTGTGCTAGAGAATTCTATCTTGTCTGATCTGCGGCTCACCGCCCCGTCAGAGATATCCTTCTACCAAATAATATTTCTTTAGGGAATGAAAAACTCATTCGCCTAGAAATCTTGATTTTTTTTTTGGGGGGGGGGCTATTCCCACCTTATTCTCTGCAATTTTGGACTCCTCTCTTTTCAGTTAGTGCTTATTAATTGGACAGACAAAAGTGTTGGGATTTTTTTAAAAAATTAAGTCTTATTTTCTTTTTTTTTTTCTTTAACAAGTCTTTTTTATTCGATAACTAAAAAGCTGTGGTTTTATTTCATTACTACCAAAAAAAATTGGAAGCGATGGTGGAATCAGTCTCTAAAAAGACCCAAGTATATTTATCCTTTTAAAAAAATTTATTCGTCTTTAAAATGAAAACAGAACATGGTGATACTAAAATATATACATATGCATATAGAGTCTTATGTATGTACATGACTATGTATGCGTATGTATATATACATACTTATATATACACATTTATGCATGTATCATGCATGTATTCATACATCAGAAGAGTAACTAGATATTATTTTGATACACTAACTTGTTCAAAGTGAGCTAGTATTTGGTGTTCTCTCTTCTAGCTCTCTCCCTTCCCTCAGCCCTAATCCTGTGAAACTTAAGTTTCAGAAAATATGATACAATTGTGCTTCATAGAAGAATGTATGAGACTAAGCTCTCTAGAGTATAAAATTATGTACCTCAAGCTTTTGAGTGTAGCCAGACTTCCATCCTGTCTCAGTAGTTTGTTTCAAATTCTGTGACCATTTACTTGACCAAAATGAGTAATTTGGGTCATCATAAAATAATTAAAGCTGAAAAAATAATCCTTTCACTTGAATTGGTAGAGTCTTCTGCTGAAATGTCTACTTGTAAATTACTTTTGTCAAGTTCTTGAATTCTCACCATTCATTATACTCCCTAGCTTTCAGGAAAATTGGCCTGTAATTAATTTCTTTCCCAGTGCAAAGTATTGATATTTATTTTGTGTAGGTGGGTGAGAGTCAGCTTTTTGTATAACATGCTGCTTTGTATTTGATAAAAATATTATAAATAAACATTTTTATAAGACCTTAGAGGAAGACTTATAAGTCTTAGAGGAAGACTTTGAGGAAGTTATGAATAGAAAGCTATCTTGAGTGTCATTCAAGAGCTGTGTTCAAATTCCATCTTTGAAACATGCTAGCTCTGTCCTTTTGAGCAAGCCAATTAACCTCAGTCTGCCAGGCAACCCCCTCTTAGATCTACAAATTACAGAATAGGAGTTGATTTGTTTTGGTAGAAAGAGTTCCTTCACTTTCAGTTCCCTCACCAATGAAATTACAACTCACAAACATAACAGGTTTAGTTTGCAGGTAAAAATAAATCAACCTTGTTGTCTACATAGCATTTGTTGTTATTGTTCCTTATATCTGTGTAATAATGTGGCATCATAGATCCGAGTATTGGAATGAACTCAAGAATCTAGCCCCACCATTTTACAGAGAAAGAAACTTTTTACCCATAGAAGTTAAATAAGTTGTCCAAGAGCATATAGTTAAGAGAACATGTAAGAAAAGATCTGAACATCAACTTCAGTGCTTTTTACATTATACCGTGCTGTCTATATTGATACTAATTTTTTTTTTTTTTTTGCCATTGATAGAATTGTCAACTTTTTGGTTTATTTTTGCTCTTTCAATTCAAGATACAAATATTAGGTAAAGCATTCCTAACCATTTTAGAGTATAGACTAATAGAGGATAAAACATGCTCAAATAAATATAATACCATTATAAGAACTGCAAAGCAATGGGAAGGTCCAAAGGTTTTTACTTTTTCCAGGGGCAGAAATCAGAGGATCCTTTTATTAGTTGGGTTTTTAATCAGATGGTAAAGAGGTGAAAAGGAGGACTTTACAAGCTTAAGGAATACAAAAAGTGAAGGAATAGGATACATTTGAAGGACAGCCTGATGTGACTTAATCATAGAATATTTGAAGGCAAGTAATAAGAAATAAGGTTGGACAAATTGGTTCCACTTGCAGCAAGAGTTGAGTTCACTACCAGCATAGAGGCATCTATTTACAAACAAAATATAAACAGGATTAATTGGAAATAATCCAAGAGGAAAGTCACTAACTTTAGGGAAGACAGGAAAAGGCTTCTTATAGACAGTAGGATTTTAGATGAAACTTAAAGAGAGCCAAGTAATCCTGGAGAGACGCTTCAGGCATGGGAGACAGCTCATGAATGTGTGAAGATACATGAGGTCTGGAGATAGAATATCTTGTATGACCAATAGCAAGGAGGCTAGAGCCAGAATAATTAGAACACACAGTAAACAGGGAGAGTAAGGTCTAAAAAAACTGGAAAGATTTATGAAGGTCAGAATGTTTTATGTTTATGCCTCTGAAGGCATTAGGGAACCAATGAAGTTTATTGAATAGAAGAGCAATCTAGTCAGACTTAGATTTTATAAAGACCACTTTGACAGCTCAGTGGTGTATGGTCTAAAGGTCCTGGGTTGCCAGAGGAGTTTGACATGTGTTTAGTGGGTAATAGGAAGAAAGATCTCCTGACAGGTTAAGCACAAAATATTTTCATGGCAAAATAGTCACATAAGGAAGTTTAGTCTGTCAACTGAAGGATATTTTGGAAAAGAGAGTGGTAAGACCTATATTTGGAGACTGTTGTAATAGTCTTGGAAGATGTTATTAGGGTGGTAGATATGGGAATAAAAGGAGGAAGGTGAATATGAGAGAGTTTGTAAAGGTATAATTAACTGCACTTCACAGTGAGTTCTATATATGAAGTAGAGAGAAAATAATCAAGAGTTTTGAAAAGCCAATTGTTCGATAAGATTAGATGAGGAGTCAGTGAAGGAAACAGTTGTAGTTATTGAGTTTGGGGGAGAAATTAGGAAAGTATTATTCTCCAAAGCCAAAAAAGTGCAAGGAGAGAGATGAAATGCTATCTGGAATGGTAAAGGAAGAACTGGTTTTTAGGATTTGAAATGCTAATTTATATAGTATCTTTCTTGGGTGACTTCTTTCTTCTGTGATTACAGTATATATTTTGTGTGTGTTATGATTCTCCTTTCTGCCACTGACTCCATGTGTCATGCCTTAGGTGGCTCTTTACTTATAATATGGAGATTGATCTTGAAGTATTCTTCTTTAGCTTTTTAACGTTTCATTATCAATAAAATGTACGTGTGTGTGTGTGTGTCTGTACACATCACACTAAGTTCTACCAAGAAATATTCATCAACAAGCCTACAATTAGGTATCTTCACTATACTAGTCTTAGGGGAATAAGTTCATAATGGCAGTACTTAAGGAAGTTTATATTTTCTTGGGGAAGATAATATACATATATAAGCACATACAGAATATATTAAAGATAATTTGGGGGAAGGAGAAAGGAGAGGCTACTAGTCACTGGGGGATCAGAAAAGGCTTCTTTTAGAATGTGACACTTAATCATAGTTTTGAAGGAAACAGTGGATTATAAAAGACTCAGAGCATTCCAGGCATGGGCTTTCCTGCTTTGTTAAATCAGCTCCCTAGTGTTTGTGAGAACTCATCTTTGGTGAGGCTTAGCTGGGGAAAGACCACTTAGCAAAGTCATTAGTTAAGGCTCTGTTTGCATTTCTTCTGGCAACTCTAATTATATTTGTTTGAACTAAGGTTTAATGCTTCATTATAATCGTTAGTGTGTGCCAAGGAATGATGTATTTTAATTTCTACAAGCATGCTTGACTTTTTCAGTAGGAACAAAGGCTGTTAATTTTCACATTCATGGACACTTGTGATTAAGAAATTAAAACTAGGATTATTTTTTTCTTCATTTTTCTCTATGTGATGTTTCTGTTTCATGTATATGTGTTTTTGAGGCATTGTGGTATAGGGTTCTAAGTACTTCACTTGAAATTCCTGGATGTAAATTATACTCTTAATACAAATACAAATTTGCACCATTATCTTGGGCAAGTCATTTATGCTTCTGTGACATCTTACATATTATGCTAAATATGACATAGCCCTTGATGTTTAAAATAGTTTTAAATTGTTTGAAATAATGTCAAAAAAAGAGAAAGATCTCATGTAAGCACTTGTTACATATTATTTCAATATTGCTTACTAAAGCATAGTGTTAAAGAAAAATGATACAGAAATTGTTAGTTTAAAAATAATAAACCTAAGAATATAAGTGTGTATATATATATATACACAGACACATACACACACATATAAATTCTTGACTTGAATTGTTTGAACAGCACTCTTTTGGTACCTCTTCCCAAGGAAATTATATTCAGTTCTTCTATGATGTGCTTTTAAAATATTTTAGGGATTAATTTGTACAAGAAAAATGTTAGCATATTCCTAAACTTAGTGATAGTTTACATGTTTACATAGATTTACATATCACTTTACATTATAAAAATTTTATCTTTTTAACAATTGAATTGTTATCATTGCAAATATTTCTGTCTTCTTTTTATTGATGAGGAAATCTTAAATTCTTTAAGTCATATAGTAGTAGAATTGACTTGAATTTGAACCCAGGTCTTTTGGTTCTAAAGTTGGTCATCTTTCCACTAAGGCTTAGCTACATATTTATATAGTTTTGCGGTTATGTATGTCACAAAAGCCTCCAGTGTTTTAGAAGTTGTGAAATTGCCCTATAGCTCAAGCTCAAAAATACTATGCGTTTTGTTTGAACATTGAAGTGAAATTTAAACTTCATTTTCATTTGAGAATTTTAAATATTTCTTGAGTCTGTTTTAGAACTGAAAATGCTTGTTATTTTGATTTTCTTTTTTTCTTATGACATTGCTATTATGGCATGAAATATCCTATTTGTATAGTACTTTAAAATTATGACCACAAACAAAGGGCAAGGCAAGTGTGAGAAGAGGTCATTAGAAGTCATCTCTAAGTGTCTATAATAGTTTAGAGACTATTGCTATTGAAACATGAAGCATTTACACTCCAAAAGAATTTTTATGATGGTGTGACAGTGACTCTTCAGTATTTCAAGGAGCTATGATTTCTTTGGTGTAGCAATATTGTGGTGTAATTTTGAATTAGAGAATCTTAGTCCAAATCAAACTTGCATCACTGATTTATGTGACCTTCGACAAGTTACTTCAGTTCACTTCATAACCTTATCTTTAAAATGGAATTGGGATTATTTAATTATTTGCTATCTGAGGTACTTTTTAGATTGAAGTCTATAATAATCGGACACCTTCTGATGCAGTGTTGCAGTACCTCTGTGTCTCAGTTTTCATTAGTTTCTTTAACTGTTACCAAAAACCTATGGCATGGTGGTCAACCTTGACCAACCTTCACTTAAGTACATTAGTTAGTCCTTAACTATCTTGATATGTATTGCCAGATGTATACCTGGAGTCTTTTTAATTTGCACCTGCCATAACTTGTTCTCTGTTGGCATACCATAAACTTCAAGTACTCAGAATTATTTTTATGAGGCATCACAGTATTTTCTTAGGGAAGGAGGAGGGACCACCTTTACTTAAAAAGAAGACAAATTTATCTTTAAGACCAATTCTCATTGTTTTAGTAATAGTTTATTACATTGCTTTTTGTATTTTTTCATTTTCTAAAATCAAGACAAGGGGTAAGGAAATTTGGTTCAGATATTCTTAGAATACTATTGAAACATTCTAGAAGTCTGTAGGATAGAATGTTTTTTTTTGCAAACTCAACTTACCTGTTACATTAACATTAGGTTAACACAGGTTTTTTGGATGTTTTTTAAAATCTTTATTTCGTTTTTTTCCCCTTTCAAACTAGCATCAGTAATCTTGATTGATTTAGAAATTAATTTCAATTAAGCAGTTTTTTCCTTCCCTTTTGACTATTCCTCAAAAGATCTCATTCAAGTCTATAGGGTATGAAGGTATCACATAATCTACTAGATTCTATTAAACTAGCAGTTCATTGTGTTTCAAGTTTAGTTTAACAGGAAACAGTTAAAACTTTTTTACTTCCTCTGTCTTGTGGCAAATTGTATGGTGTGTGTGTATGTGTGTGTGTGTGTGTGTGTATGTTAATTTCTATATTTGAGTGCTTCAAAAGTAAACATATTTAAAGATTGTCAGTCTTACAGAATGTTTGGTATTTAAAGATGCTCTATGCTGAGATATCTTAGTCACTGCCTCTTATCTTCAAGAAGCCAGAAAAACTGAATGAGGCCTAAACCTTATTAATATATAATTGGAATATATTTAACAAAATAATGTTAATTTGTGTTTTTCTAAGTCAATATCTTTTTATTTTAATTTGATAACATTGCTCAATGGGATCCTAAAAAGTATAAAATATGTATTTTCAAACTTTGGTTTCTTAACATAAGCATGTAGCTTGGTTGCTGCCATTTTATTAAAAAAACCTTTTTTATGAGTTAACAAATATTCAGAATAATTTCTCAATATATGATTTCCCATTAAAACTAATTCTTAAGCTGGGATTGGTAAATTTGGTTACTGAATTTTAGTATAGATTATTTTATAATAATTCTATATATTTTATTTTGTGCACTTAAAAACATTATCATAAGAGAGGGGGTCTATGGCTTTCATCAGATAGACTTAGGCAAGGACTAAAAAATGGTGTGGAGAACCCACATCAAAAATGGTTTGGGGGATGAGAAACTGCTAAGCTTCATCTTGGTTATTGTGCCTTTCACAGTCTCTGATATTTTGGACTATGAGGCTTTGGGGCTGACTTAATTCTCTTTGAAATCCTTTCTATGCCTTCCTATCTGGGTCTGTATAAAGGACATTTGTAATGTAGTAGATGCCTTTCTCTTGTCTTTTTTGTCTTGCAAAAAGACAAACACACATTTTCTGTATAAGATATATAAAGTTTATAAAGATAGATTTTAGCCTCACTTTCCTGACAAGGAAAGTGAGACTCTTACAGCTTGCCCAAGGCCAAAGTAATAAGTAGCAGAATCCAGATTCAAATAGTTCTTCAGACTCCATATGGAGTTCCTTTTCTAGTTATATATACCTTTTGTACCACTGGTGTGGGTATGTATTCACCATTATTGATTACTACTTGCTGTCTAATTATGTATACCATATATATTTTAATTTTGCCTTTGTAATTATTTGTAATTTTTATTCATCTAAATTGTTTCATTATTTACTTTGGAGAGATGTATTGATGATAGAAATATGAGTATTTAAGACATTAAAAAGAATTGTGTAGTTTCTAAAATGGAGTCCCAACATGATCTTTCCCATTAGCCTTTTCCCATCTCATTGTCCATCTGCTACACTCATTCATGACATATATATTGATGAACTTACTTGATTGGCTACATGGCACTGTTCAAGCAACATATATGTATATGGGTGTGTGTGTATATATGTGTGTGTGTGTGTGTGTATATATATATATATATATATAAATATAAAAAGGCAGAGGAAGAATATAGGTATCTTAGTTTGAAAACTTGCGTGGTCCCCATATATAGTAAAATATTTGTGGCAGCACTTTTTGTGAAAGCAAAAAATTGGAAGTAAAGTAGATATCTTTTGATCAGGAAATGGCTGAACAAATTATGATACATGGAGGTAATGAAATATTATTGTGGTCTAAGAAATGATGTATGTGGTAAACAGAGAAAATGGAAAGATCTCTTATGAACTGATACAAATTGAAGGAAGTAGAGCCAAGAAAAACATACAAAAAGCCGAAACAATGTAACGGAAAGAACAACTACATGATATCAAAAAGAAAAAAAAGTAAATATAACAATTGTAAAGATGAAGCAAGATTCAAATGAAGAGAGATGATAGGATACCACCAAACCAATAATAAGTATTCAGAAACTTGGGAAGTTCACAGGCATAACCCATTGCATGGTTTCAGAATGTTTTCAGAGAATATTTATTTATTCTTCAGTTAGAGCTTCATTTTTTGAATATCCTTGAAAAAAACAGTGAATATAGGAATAATACAATTTTGACAAAGTAAACCTGGCCTTGCCTTGTTAAATTAAAGATACATGTAAATAAAAACTAGAGTAGAATTTCAGGTGTTTTTCAATGAATATCAATTGTGCTGATTTTTTTCCCCTCTCTAAAAATACTGTTTGTTATATAGTATGTCTTTGGAGAAAGGGGGGAATATTTGATAACTATAATGATGTTTGGGGGAAATAAAGACCCAAAAGACATCAATAAAAATTTATTTTAAAAATTAAAATGAGCAAAAAGACTGTATATTCTGCATAAATTGAATAGGAGATTGCAGTTTTAAAGAAATACTGTAAAAGAATTATTAAAGTAAATTTTCATAGTTTTGCATTTTTGTATTAGGATTTTCTTAAAGGAAGGCTAAGCATATTATTTAATCTTCCATTTAGTTTTGTTTTATTTTTAAGCTGAACTCTTTCAGAATCTGCTGGGTAACTAAGTTTCAGTTGTATTGTGTGTTTCTACTTCAACAACTCTCAGAAATTGTTCTTACATGGATAGTGACCAAATTATTGAACACTTGACATACTGGTTGCCTCTGTGGTTAGGCCCAGCTCTGCCTTTAATAGCTAGACTTTTATTGGCAAACGAGTGTCATTTATTGTAAGCTAAATACAGTTTTTCTTTTGGTGGGCAATGGAAGAATAAAAGAACAAATAAGAATCTTAGTAATAAAGCTTCTTAGAAAACTCATAAAATTTTCATAATAAATACCAAAATTTTCATTAAAGTATTGTAATGTAGAATTTTAGAATTGGAAGGGTCGTAAGGCATTGTTTGGTTAAGGAGTTCTTATCCTAGGATCTATGGATAGATTTTAGGAAGCCATGAACTTAGGGAAAAAAATGCATCATTATTTTCTTACAACTATACATTTTTGTTATTGTTGTTATTGTTGTTGTTAAAAACATTCTAAGAAGGATCCCATAATTTTCACCAAACTAGTGATCTATAAGGAAAATTAGAAGGGAAGGAAATAATCATTTATATAGTGCCTACTATTAGCCATGCACTATGAAAAGTATTTCACAATGTCATTTGATATGACACACAAAAAGTTAACCTTTGTTTTAGTCCAACATGTGTTTAAAAAGAGGAGAAAATAGGTCCTTTTGAGAGCTAATGCTTTTGGTCTTGGTTACATAGCTGAAAAGTATGGCAGGAGTTAACCAAGTAACTTGATTATTAGTTCAATGTTCTCTGTATATACCATCTTTCTTTTAAATTTTGGCTAAGTAGAAAAAAATTGACTTATTTTATCTACTTTACTCATTAAAGATGAGTATTAGGATAGTAAGAATACTAAGAATAGCTTTGGACATTCTTTTCTTTAACTCAGAAGAAAGATTGTTTTAGGATTTCTTCATGATTTTTGTATTTTTTATTTTTGAGGTCTAAACCAGGAGAAATTAAATCTTTCTGGTATTTAATAACATTTTTAATGTTATTATAACATAGCTTCATTTCTCTTATAACATTGTTGTTTTTTTTTTTTTTCTGTTATTGAGATGCAGAAATAGTATCTAACATGGTAGTTTAATGAAAAAACAATGTTATGCCCTGTTTTGTTTCCTGTTCTTGAACCACACACGTCTTTTTTTTTTTTTTCTAAGAAGATACTCCCCATTTGACTGAATGAATTTTTGTTTCTTTGTGTAAGTATAGGATACTTTAAAAAAAAAAAAGTCTAATCTGGATTCATTGGCTCTTTTTTTGGCAATGCCATCTTTGGACTGAATGATGGAAACAAAAGTCTTTTATCTCCTTTTTCAAAATTCAGAAACTAGGGTACTTTGAAAGACAGTATTAGGTTCAAATGATATGGGCTGGAAAATGTTACATGATCTTATATATTGTTGTGGTCCGTATGGTAAATGTACTGACACTGTGATATGAAACAGTTGAGGAGACATGATTAGATGGGTAGTTTTTCTGAAAAGATGGAGAAGTCTCAGTGACCTGTAAGCCCAGTATGAGTCAGCATTATGATATGGCTGCCAGAAAAAATAATGCAAACTCAAATTGCATTAAAAAGAGACATAATTTTGGAAGAATAAGGAATAAGGAATCCCTCTGTACTCTGCTCTTATTAAACCTTCTTTTGAACTATTCAGTCCTATGTATCATGACTTACGAAGGAGTTTGATAAACTGGAAGGTATCCAGAATAGGGCAACTAGTCTGATAAAAGACTTCGAGTTTGTGTCATATGAAGACTGAGGTTGTTTTAAACAGAGAAATGCCTGAGGACCACGTGGAGTGTAGGGTAGTATGGGATTTGAAAGCATTCTTCAGGTTTTTGATGGGCCTGCCATGTGGAAGAATGATTTTGCTTCTATTTTGCTCCACAGGGCTGAACTACTATGTAGAAAAGGCAAATTTAAGCTGATGTTAGGGAAAACTTCCTATCAATCAGCAAGTATTTGTTATCTACTTAATACTTTATCAGGTAAGCATTGAGGATATAAAGAAAAAATGAAAACAGTCTCTACTCTTAAGATTTATTCTAGAGCAACTAAGTGGCCCAATGGATAGAGCACCAGCTCCGAAGTCAGGAGGAACAGAGTTCAAATCTGGTCTCAGACACTTAACATTTTCTAACTGTGTGACCCTGGGCAAGTCAATTAACCCCAATTGCCTCAGGAAAATATGTATATATTCTAATAAAAGAGACAACATGTATGTAAATAGATATATGGATATATCTATGTACCTCTAGATAAATACATATATACATACAAGAAAATCCTAGAAGGGAAGTACTAGCAGCTAAAGAGACCAAGGTAAAGCCTTTTGCTTCAAATGGTGCTTCAGTTGAATCTTGAAGAAAGCCAGGGAGTCAAGAAGTGAAGGTGAGTTATGGAGAGCACCCATCCTTGAGGGACCCCATACAAAAATGAGAGATAGATCTTTATATGTAAGCTAGTGTGAATTGTGTGGAGTGTATTATGAATGGAAGGTGATATATGGATTGTGAAGAGTTTTATATGCCAAAAAGAGTTTATGTGATCTTAGATGTAATAGGGAATTACTGGATTTTACTAAGTAAGGAATTACAAGAACAGACTGAAACTTTTAAGGAGATTGCTTTGGATGTTATGTGAAGGATGGATTGGATGGGCAGAGCAATTAGGGAGCTGATGTGATAGTCTAGGTCAGAGGTGATAGATTTGAACTAGAGTTAAGTGTGTAGGAGTAAAGAGAAAAGGATATATATATATATACACACACATATATAAAAGGATGAATATGAATATATAAACAGCTAGATAGTGCAGTAGATAGAATGCTGGACCTGAATTCAGAAAACATGAATTGAAATATATACTTAGATACTTCTGATTATGCAATCCTGGTAAATCATTTGACCTCTGTGCCTCAGTGTCTTGCTTTGTAAAGCTGGGATAATAGCATCTACTTCCCAGGATCAAATGAGGTAATAATTGTAAAGTGATTAGCACAACATTTGGCAAATAGTATATAAATGTGTATTATTATTATCGTTGTTATTAAAGCATCTGGAGTGAAGGGACAGTAAAGAAAGATAATACTGAAGTTATGAATTAGGTTTGAGTACTAGTTGACCTTAATTTTTGAACAAGATGTATTTCAAGTTTATTTGTAATTCATTTGATTGGAAATTAGAGTTCATTTTCCTTTAGACAGTGGGTCATTCATTTAAAAACTAGCTATAATTCTATATATAAATGTTTTATATATATATATAATATATGATTGAAAAACAAAATAACATCACTGCAATATTATTATTTGGATAATTGATAAATTATTGGATAATTTATCCAATTGGATAAATTGAAGTTTAATAAAAGTATCCTGTGTTAAATTCATACTTGAGGAAAAGCAGGCTTAATTATCAAGTTGTTAGAGACTTTGGATTTTTGTAAAGGGCTTTAGAGGTTGACACTGGTTCTTTGTTTAATTCCGTTTCTAAACTTAACATTCCATTGCCTTGATAAAATGGACATTCTCATACATAACTTTTTGTGGAAGGACAACTTGGCAAACTGCTCCTGCAGGTAATACAGTCGCAGCTATCAAGAACCAAAAAAACCAAGGGTTTTTTTTTTTCCCCCAAAAAAAACATAGCATCAAAAACATATATGGTTTTGTCATTGAAAATGACTTTAAAGAGATTGCCATCTGCTTTGCACCTGTACCTTCAGGGCAATGGAACTTCTCCATCTTAATTATAGCTGAAACCTTCCATATGCTTTATTTCCTTTATTGGAAGGTTAACTCTTTGAGAGAAGGGACTGTCTTACCTTTCCATTTGTATCCGTAGTGCTTTTATATTTTCTCCTACTCATTCATGTCCATTTGTCAAAATTAGGTTTCTATAAATATCATATCTTAAGAGAAAGTGCTGTGCTCTGAGCAAAGCAGAATTGAATTTGCCCAAAGGAAACATGAAATACGCAAAATTAGAGAAGTCAGCCCAAATGTTCATATGGACTATTTGTGTTCAACCTGTAGCAGAGCATTCTGACCTTTTATTAGTCTGATCAGCTATAGTAGGACACATTGTAACTGGATTCTAGCATAGTGCTGTCACTTTGGTTGTCTTCAAACAAAAGGACATCAACAACATTCAGTTACTTAACTTTTTAGAATTCTCTTTGTAGTTTTAGGTTCCACTGAAGTTCTCTGAGGTTACTAGTAACTTAATTGTGAAATTGAGTAACACCCCTTTTCCCTCCCCTCCCCCCACCACTTCCTTTTTCAGTGCCTGGCACTTAGTAGGTACTTAGCAAATGTTGATTGGATTCCTTTTTTTTTTCCCCTCAAGATTTTTATTGTTATCTTTTTGGTATTGATAGTGAAGCAGTTCACCTCCCACTGCCTCCTTTGGGACAAAGGAGATCATTTAATAAAAATATTTGATAAATTTGAAAAAAAAAGATTTGATAATAAAAATATTTTGATAAAACTGGGCTGGCAATGTATATAATATTCTGTGCTAATACTATGCCTACCCACAACCTAAATGTTGGTATTTCTCATTGAAAATTCTCTGGAATTGCCCTTAATCTAGTGATCTTTTGCAGTCCTCATTGTTCTTAATCTCTACATAATATTATTCCCTTCCTTCTGGATATATATATATATATATATATATATATATATATATATATATATATATACATACATACATATATATATATATATATATATATATATTTTTTTTTTCCTCTCTTTCTTCTTTTGGCTATCTTGCTACTTTTTTCCGCCTCTATGTTCTTTGCTGGGAGCCCTGGGCTTCTAATTGGTAAGGCTTTATCATTCTAATCATCCTCTTCTCTAATCTCTATCCTCATTTCTCCTTTTTGTCTGGGGAATAATAATCAAATCACCATTCAGATTCTAAGAAAGCTTGTGTCAGTCAGTTGTTGAATGGCATTAATTTGGACCAGGATTGAAAAATGCCAACAACCACAAGCAATATATTCTTTCTTTCTCTCCTCCTCTCAGTTTATGTAAGCCTTCCTTGGTCCTCTACCTCTCATCCCTCCATTCTTCATTCCCATCACACAGCTCACTTTGATCATGCCTCTTATGCATTTGTGGATTATTTTATGTTATAGTTATTTGTATATTTACCCATGAGGGTAATGCAAGCAAGGACAACCAATTTATCTAAACTTTGTTTCTTTTCCCACAGTCGCTTAAATATTTGAATGAGATTTAAAAAAAATTCACAGGTAAAATGAAAAGGGGAAAGAAACTTTTTAGTCAAGAGTTGGATTCTAGAAAGGAAAAGAGGAGGAGTGGTAACATGGGATGTGTCTACAAAAGATATTGATTGTAAGAGGTAAAATTTAACTGAATATCAGTAGTGGGGAAACCGAAAAGAGCCCTGCATTTGGGAACTTCATTTCAAATCCCACCTTTGCCATTTAATGGTTGTGTGACCATGGATGAGTCACTTAAACTCCCTGGGCTTGAGTTTCTTTATTTGTAAAATGAGAAGATCGGGCTAGATGATATCAAGGATCTTTGTAACTCCAAATACCATTCTGAGAACATGATTCTTTGCCCTATAGAAGAAATGATGATGGAAGTGTTAGAGGGCTCCCTCTGCTGGTCAATAAGTGGGAAGTCAGCCCCAGAAACGGCTTTGTCTAGTGCTGTTTGGAGTTAGGGAAAGGAGACAAGTATAGAAAAATATTCATGTGTGAAAATCATTCCATAACTTTGGGTCTGTTTACTTCTAGGAGAGAGCATTGTAGTCTGTGACTTAGTTGTAAAATTTTCTGGAAAACATTATACAGATATGTAAACTTTAAAAGAAAAAATATTATTGATTTATGAAATCTTGCTCTGTCTTTCCTATTTACCCCATTTTGTTGTGATAGATTTCTTAGTGCTCCTAACTCATCAAAATAAAGAAGGCTGATTGTAGCAGGCTTCTCTTTCTGAATAAATCCCTTTCTCGCCTTCATCCCAATCTGGCCATCCTTTGTATATATATTTAAAAAGACAAGGAGAAAAAAAAGACAGTTCATCAAAACCAATCAACAATGTACAGCGTCTGCTAGTATATGCAGTATTTACATCAATACGCCTATTCATTTACAGTGAAGTAATGAAGGAAGTACATTTTATCAATTCTTCTCTGTGACTAGATTTTATCATTATAATTATATGATATTCAGTTTTGTGTATATATATGTATATAGTAGTCATATGCATATTGTTTTCATAGTTCTGCTTACTTTATGCAGAACTAGTCAATTTACATCTTCATGGTATTTTTCTGAGTTCTTCACATTGATTATTTCTTAAGGCACAATAATGTTTCATTACCCTCACATATCACAATTTTAGTCATTTCCCAATCAGTGGTTTCCTATTGTTTCTATTAACTATTGTAAAACTATTGCTATTAATGTTTTTGTGTATATTGGACATTTTTTTTCTGTCTTTGACCTGTTTGAGCTATATGCCTAACAGTGGAATCTATAGGTCAAAGATTATAGACTTTTCGAATAGTTTTAAAGCCTAATTTCCAAATGTTTTTTTAAGTAGTTTATATATATAAATGGAAACAACTTGATTTTGATCCTTTTTTGGTTTTATTTGGGGGGGAGAATATTCCTTTTGAAAAAAAAATTTATTTAACTCTTTGGATTCTAATTACAGGTCCAAATTTAGCTCTATGAAATTGAATAATCATAAATGTAAACTCTTTCATTTAAGTTAAAAATTTTCCCATACATGATGGTATAAACATTGTAAATGTGGGGGGGGCAGGGAGACAAACTTTGGTCAGTGTCCAGCTGACCCTCAGCAGGCTTAAGAGTACTGTGATTGCCCCCCTTCCCCCCCCCCCAAAAAAAAAAAGGCTACTGTTATCTTTATAGCAGAGATTTGGTTGATCGAAACATACTACTCTCATCTAAAAATAGTAGGAAAGCTCAACTTTTGTATATTGTTAACAATTATGTCTGTATACACATAGCTATATAAAATTACTGCTATTATAAGAGAAGTGTAGCAGAAAGGAAGTAATAGTCCTACTTATAGCCTTGTTGGACCAACTACACATAGAGCAATGTGATCAGTTATGGGCATTTTATATATATATAAAATATATACACACACACACATACATACATACATACATACATACATACATACTGTGGTGAGCTTTTTCTTCTCAAAACGCAGCCAGGTGATAAAAGTTCAGATCTTTTATTATCTCCAATATAGCCCGGTTAGCTTAGAGACCTATCTCTCTGCTTGGTTCCAAGAGCTCTCTCCGAATGTCGCCAAATCCAAAGGTCTGGTCCTTCAGCCTCTGCCTCTGCTTTCTTCAGCCTCCAGCCAGCTCCACTCTTCATGTCATTCCGGTGAAATCTCGACTTGTAGCTTCTTCACTCTGAAGAACTTCTTCGACTGGCCCATTGAAGCTCTATTTATGCTCCTTCAAGAGAGGGATTGTGGGTTTTCTCCCATAGTGCTCTCTGGCCCAAAGAGCTTCAAGGGAGGTGTGAACTCATTGAACTCCAATGAGTAAAGGTGTGAACACAAGCCTTGTATTAATTAGTTCTACTTAGTACCTTGTTTCAGGTTCTGCCCAAAACATCTTCTTGTAAGATTAGATCAACTCTAATTAGTTAGCAGTTAGTAAGGATTCCAACATCTCCCCCTTTCTTTTGTTAGATGAAAATACCAAAGGAAATAGGAAATCTAATCACATTAGTGGGTTTCTGAAGGGGTACACATAAATCCATCAATATGGGCCAGAACTTTGTAACAGATATACATGGTATACATAAATCCATCAATATGGGAGGCATTACACATAATTTACATAAGCACATAGCAATATAACACAGGCTAGTAGTAATATAACATAACAAGAATCAACCTGAAAATTTACACATGTCCATAAGTCCTAGAAATAGTCCATAAGGAATCCATTGTCCATTAGTTCATGTGCCAGGAATCCAATAGTTCCTGTAAGCTCTGAAGTACTGCAAAAAGTCTCATCAACAATTTTTCATCTTAAGGAATCCAATGATTCTTGCTAGTTTTTCATGAACTGAAACAGTCTCATCTTGTCTTAGGAAATCCAATGATTCCTGGGATTTTAAAAAGTTCTTTTAACAGTCTCATTGTCAACTATCTGATTCTTTCTCCATCTGTGGAAATATAAGCAGATCCTCTTCCCCAAGCAGTTAACCTAATTCCCTTCTATTTACCAAATTTGGGATTTCTCCTCATCATCTGGTAATTACATTGGAGTTGTTTGCATTGGATATTGTCTTGTTGTCTTAAAAGGGTTGTATTCTCCTCAACTGTAATCCTGATTGCTTTTCTGTTGGTTGATGACATAAGAGTTCTGAATTTCTAAAGTCTCTCTGGATGTAACCTCAGCTGCTATCATGCCCCACCTGTCCTTTGATTGATACTTTGGAGCTGGGTCCTGCCTTTCATTCCTCTGGGTCAATATACATTTAGAGGCCCAGTGAAAGCCTCGGTTACATTTTGGACATGGGGTTTTGGGTTTTCTCTCACCCTGTCTTCTCACTCTATCTCCATTTCTACATTGAGCTCTCAAATGTCCAACTTTTCCACAATGAAAACATCGACGAGTTTCTCTAGAATTCCTCTGCCAAGAAGGACCTTGTCTTTCCATGTTCATCATAGTCTGGGCATAATAAGCATTTGTGCCCACTGTGGCACAGCGTCTAATGATCTCCTCTAAAGAAGCATTTTTTGTCTAGCCTCCATATAATTCTCTTGCAAACCTCATTGGCATTTTCCTTAGCCAAATGTCTGGTCATTATTTCTGTGGCAGCATTATCTCCAGTGGTTCTTATTACAGCTGTTTGCAGACGTCCCACAAAATCTGCAAAAGGTTCATTGGGACCTTGCTCTATTTTTGTGAAAGCATTATTTCCATCTTTCTGTCCAGGGAGAGAATTCCAAGCTTTTATTGCAGCCTTAGAAATTTGCTCATACACTGTTATGGGATAATAAATCTGTTCTGAACTCTCTGCATACTGACCTTCTCCAGCTACTTGGTCAAAAGCAACTTGTACAATAGCTCCTGTTTGCCTATTGCGTTGGGCTTGAATCCTACATAATTCATGAAACTCTGAAAGCCACAATAAATTTTGTCCCGGTTCAAGACATGTTTTAGCGATGGATTTCCAGTCATTCGGGGTTAAGATTTCATAAGACAAATTATCCAGTAACATCTTCACATAAGATGATGTAGCCCCATAAAGAGTGCAACCCTTTTTCAAATCTTTAATTTTTCCCAAATTAAAAGGAGTGTATCTTCTCTCTTTTTGACCTGAAGAGTCAATCTTTTCAATCACAGGGTATGCGTTTATGAAATCAGATATATCTTCTCCTTCATTTTTTGCTTTAATTAATGCTTTTTCTAATCTTGTCAAATTCTGCTTTACAGGAGAAGCTGACTGTGTTTCTGTCTCTCTCCCTCCCCCTTGTTCCACCTATGAAGGGTTAATTGCGGAGGGAGGGTCATGAGATGTGGAATCACCTAATTCCTCCTGCTGTGAAGTATCATACTCAGAATTGTAATTAACTCCATTCTCATCTGATTCGTCCTCCTTTTCACCTAGTAAAGTTGGCACTTCTTCCTCCTGTACTTTCCTTTTCTTCATTCTATCACTTAAATAACTTCTTATAGCCAATTGTATTACATTATATGTATTAATTATGTCTTTGGAAATTGAGTCGGGTCCATTTCTATTATAAAAAAGATCCTCTCTTTCTAATGTCCACTGCATTGAGTTTGAATTAGATCTGTAGCATTCACCCAGTTTTTCTCCGATTAATTTCCATTCGTCTAAATCTAATTCCTTTTCTGTAGAAAACCAAGGACATATGTACTTAACAATTTCTAAAAGTTCAGTGATCTGCTCCAAAACTATAATTAAACCTTGACTTTCCATAATTTTGACAATGCTCTCTAAACATTTTCCTTGAACAGAAACAGGCTGTTTTCTAAATATCTGTCCCATCTTAGATGAAATTCTACTTTAACTCTTCTAACAAAATTTCTTTGTTGCACTCACCCTAATTTCTGGGTTGAAGAGTCTTTTCCACTGGATCAGGATCAGAGGCTTTTCCACTTGAATCAGGATCGTAGCTTTTCCTCTGAAATCCACTAAGGGGTTTGTCAGCCCCACGTTGGGCGCCAAAATGTCGTGATCTAGTTCAGATGCATCTGAATCGGTCCCTGTTCTGGCGCCAAAATGTGGTGAGCTTTTTCTTCTCAAAACGCAGCCAGGTGATAAAAGTTCAGATCTTTTATTATCTCCAATATAGCCCGGTTAGCTTAGAGGCCTATCTCTCTGCTTGGTTCCAAGAGCTCTCTCCGAATGTCGCCAAATCCAAAGGTCTGGTCCTTCAGCCTCTGCCTCTGCTTTCTTCAGCCTCCAGCCAGCTCCACTCTTCATGTCATTCCGGTGAAATCTCGACTTGTAGCTTCTTCACTCTGAAGAACTTCTTCGACTGGCCCATTGAAGCTCTATTTATGCTCCTTCAAGAGAGGGATTGTGGGTTTTCTCCCATAGTGCTCTCTGGCCCAAAGAGCTTCAAGGGAGGTGTGAACTCATTGAACTCCAATGAGTAAAGGTGTGAACACAAGCCTTGTATTAATTAGTTCTACTTAGTACCTTGTTTCAGGTTCTGCCCAAAACATCTTCTTGTAAGATTAGATCAACTCTAATTAGTTAGCAGTTAGTAAGGATTCCAACAACATACATTTTTTTTTTTTTTTTTTTTTTTTTGCTGAGGCAATTGGGTTTAAGTGACTTGCCCGGGGTCACACAGCTAGGAAGTATTAAGTGTCTGAGGCCAGATTTGAACTCAGGTCCTTCTGACTTTAGGATTGGTGCTCTATCCACTATACCTCTTAGCTGCTCTCTATGGGCATTATATCTTAAAGGAAATATCACCAAGAAAATAGGAGATTGAGCACAATGGTGATAGGAAAACATGTTATATAAGAGGTAGCTAAATAAATCGGAAACTTTAAGCTTGGAGAAGTTAAAGAGTCCTCTTGTGGAAGAAGGCTTAATGTCATTCTTCAGTTTCAGATGACAGGACTGTGTTCCGGGAGTTAGATTTTTATGTAAGAGTAAGGAAATAATTTAGAGTTGTCCATTGAAATGGGCTTCTTTGTGATATGGAAATCCTTGTCCTTAGACACATTCAGATTTAAGCTTAATTGTTAAACCAGGGTTATATAATTTAGTTCTTAGCTTTCAACTCTTTTAAAAAGTATGTCATATAATCATGTAACCATTTTCAGGGATAACAAAAAGAAGCCATAACTTTGTGAAGAGTAATGTAATGTCTGAGCTAGCTCTCTGGTGGGCCTTGGGATCAGCCCAAAGTTTTGGGATTAGTGGGGAAGTGAAGTGAAGGAAGCAGGAGAGCAGCCACCATGTGGCTCGTCAAAGATGGAATCTGGACCCTGAAGTCTTCTCCATAGCTGAGATTACTGCAGCCCATGTGAGCTCTCTTGCACTGGAACTCCCTTAAATACCTCAGCACTAAAGACCTCAGCATGACTACATTACACCACCACACTGGGCATGCTCAGCTGTAGAACATCAGTACACTCTTTCAGAGTTCCAGCCCGCAACACAGTAAAGTTTTAAAAAAGTTATATGAAGCATATAAAGTTAATATTATAAATATTGTAGTTTAATTTTGGTTTTATATATAGCTAACAAACAAGTGTATGCATATATATAAAGAAATATAAAATATGGAGAAGTTATTAGATATGAGGAATATCATGTCCTTTATAAAAGAGGCTTGGGATTCATTGGTAAAAGACAGTGGATTTCTCAAATGATGGCTATAGTCAATGACAGAAATTGTTCTTTTAAAGCAGTGGTTTTAAATTTAAATGGAAATGGGGTCCACTAATCTGTAGGTATCTTCATGGGCTACTTTTAAACTTAGTTTTAAAAATTCAATGCTATTTGTATTTTATCATATTTTAATTTTGTCAAATATTCCCCAACTTCCATTTTAATCTGGTTTGATTTGTCATGTTTGACACTTCGATTTTAGACTATAAACACTAGTATGAATTGTAATTAGTATAAATATCTTCTAAAAAGAACATTTAAAAAAAGTTTAAGTAGATTCTCAATGCTGATTTAAATATTTAATTTTTAAAAATTGGTAACATCTTAAAATTGAGATTTGCTAATTTTAGTAAGTAGCTTAAATTTAGTGTTCTGAAGCCTTTAGGCTTAAAATTAAAGTTGAAGTTTACAAATGCACTAATATATTTGGAACATCCTATAAGTCTATAAATTGCAGAAAAGTCGCTGGTCTGTATTGGTAGTTTTTTCCCCGGAAGTTTTCTATATGAGTAAAATCAAAGATTTTGTCCAAAAGTTTTTTAAACAAACTGGAAGTAATAGTTATTCTATAAAATTCTCTTCTGCAAACAGTTGAGGTACTTTGTCTTGCTTTCTATTACTTTTGTGGTGCTAGGTTGCATATCCTAAGAGTAGCATAATGATATACATAAGCTTATATTTTATAGAACACTATAAACTTAATTAATGTTTTCCTTTACAGTGTGTAAATTAGGTAGCATAAATATTATCTCAATTATACAAATAGAGAAACTGAGATTAATGATTTACTCATAGCCAACTAGTTCACTAGAGATTGAATTTTAAAAATCTCCCACGCCAGTGTGCTTTACCCTTAATCTACAGTTTGTGTTCATTATATTGTTGTAATGTTTCATGCCATTTTGTTTTGCAGAGGTGTTCTGGTGAGATTAGAAGGATGTAGCCACCCCGTAGTTATGAAAGGTTTATGTGCTGAATGTGGTCAAGACTTAACACAGTAAGTATAATTGTAGATGAAAAATAAGCAAAATTTGTTTGAAAATAAGCAGATTAAATGGTGAAGAAGAAAATATATTTGTACTAGTGTAATTACAGTGTGGTAACAAAAATAAAGAAACCTAACTTGGATCTCTCTTGTTCTTCTATTTAGCATTTGATATTTACCTGATATTAACTTCAAATTTAAGATTTTTTTGTTTAATTATGTTAAAATTGCTTCTTTTATTTTTTAATTGTTAGCTTGAAGGCACATAAATCTAAGTAAGAAAGTAAAGTACTTGACCTTATAGTTTCTCTAAAGGTGAACATGATGACTGACAGATATAAAAAGTTTTGAATTGTGCATGCCAAAAGCTAAAAGCTCCAAGAGGAGCAAGCAAAGATTAAATAGGCACATGTTTGTCTGTCTTCAGGTTTAGGACTGAGTGATCAAGATTTAATTTTTCTTTAGATGAATAAAAAGCAGGCATAGCAAAAAAAAAAAAAATCTATAAGACTATGAAAATTTTACCAAGTCTGTTACATTGGTTTAAAAAAAATCTTATTCCTTAGCTATTTTAATTTGATTTCCATGTAAACAATTTCAACTACAAAAACATCAAACATAAAGGAGAATTTTAATGCATATTCAAATGTGTATAGTTACACTATTCCTAATTTGTTACCTTACAAATTAAGAAAAATATTTTGATTCTATATTTGAGGACTGGCATATTGGGATTAATAAATACATTAGGCAGACACATGTCCTTTGCTAAAATATTTAGAAAATTTCTAATTCCTTACTCACATAGGTGATGCATACTTCATCCAGAATATTGAGAGTCATGAGAGAATGTCAAGGAGGAGCATTATGTTTCTTATGCCTACTTTGTTTAGAGCATTGAACTAAATTTTATGTGACAAAATAGTTTGGACTAACTATTACATGATAGAATAGTTGCAGATTGTTTTTTCCTGATGTGACATGCAATGTAGTAATGCTGAAATGTGTTAGATTTGTAGAAACTCTGAAGGAGAAGTTGAAGTATTAATTTTTATTGAAAACTTAGAAGGGAATATTTAAAATACTTAAATCTGGTGATATAAAAATAAGGTAAGTAGTGCTGTTTTATGTTTAGACCATTATGATCCTTTGATATCTTTCATATACCGAGCAAGTTAAGATCAAATACATTGTTTCCCATAAAGTATTTCCATCTGTTCCCATGAATTCTGTCATAATGAAATCTCTTTCTGACAAATGAACTTTTCTTAGCCCAATAAAATGAAAAATGTAGATACGTTTAGAAGTATAATAAAAAAATTTAATTTGTTTTCTTGCACATAACACAATATGACTAATTCTTGTATTCTTATCAGGAAACATCTAGGGTGCAACAAATTCTTGTATTATAATATACTTTTCCCCCCCTGAGGCAATTCAGGTTAAGTGTCTTGCCCAGGGTCACACAGCTAGGAAGTGTTAAGCGTCTGAGACCAGATTTGAACTCAAGTCCTTTTGACTTCAGGGCTGGTGCTCTAACCACTATGTCACCTAGATGCCCGTATAATATACTTTTAAATAACTTGGAATAAAAGAAATCATTAAAATCAAATTGATTGGCCTATTTTATAAATAAAATCAAAATGGTTTATTGGTTAAAAACTTTTTTTTTGAACTGCTTATAGTTTGAGTTGTCTAAGATCTTATTTTATATTTTTCAGGCTTTATTTCCATAGTTTAAATTTCATAAAGAATTGTAGAAATAGTTAATTAGTTCATTGTTTCCACTTTTATTTTTCTAACTTTCAGTCCATTTTCATAGTCCTATATTTAAAACAATTCTTAAAATATGATATGCAAAAGTAAATCCTAAAACTCTATGGTGATTTTTATTTGTACAGAAGGAAATATGGGAAAAAAGCATAAGATAGTTTATGTAGCTTTTCTGCATGTAGTTCAATAGTATTGAAATGTGTTTTACTGAAACTAGATTTTTTTCCCCCTCTATGTCTAACCAAAGGTTACAGAGTAAGAATGGAAAACAGCAAGTGCCATTATCCACAGCAACTGTCTCCATGGTGCACAGTGTGCCAGAATTGATGGTTAGTTCTGAGGTAAGTTTAGCCACTTGGGTTAAATGGAAGATTTTGGAGGATTTTTCTTTTTTAAAAAATGAGGGGAGTTTATGTTTTATGTAACCAGGCTAATTGGAGGGGAGCATCACAGATATAAAATCACCTTTCTTTTATTCAAATTTTTCTATGCTAATATTAACTGAAAATCTTTTTTTTTCCAATGAATTTATTATATTCATACAAAGTCGGCTTACTGGGGTATAATTCTCTCACTTTTCTTTTTTCCAAAGAGCATTCTATACTTGAACAACAGACTTTTACTGAAGTATTAATAAATGGCCAAGTTAATCATTGTAGGGATTAAATTTTTTTTTCTGTATTGAATAGGAAGCAGCATGTAATATTATTGTCACATTTGACTTTGGTTTCTGTCATGATAAAAGAGCCATTTCCTCTGCCTTCTTATTTTACTTAATTTAAAATCTGCTATTGGTTCAATTATTACTCACAAATAGAATCTGCTTTAGGGATTTAAATGGCACAGAGTAAGTCTCATTTAGTTAATGTTTTTGATTTTTGGATTGTCTCAGAACAATTTTTTATTTTTTTGGTAATTCTGAAAAGGGAGCATTCTTGCCTATTTAGTTCTCACAGCCATCTTCTAGTGTTGTTTGCTTTTTCTCATAATAGATGGTTAGTTCCTTTCTAATAGGGAAAGTTTCATTTTTGTCTTTGTATTCCAATTTATCACAAAGTATCTGGCACATAGTAAATACTTGTTAATTGATAAATTTTCATTACCATTTTGTTTTTTTTTCTGTCATTCTCCAATATTTGCTCTTCCTTTTAGTTTTAATTTAGGATATGTTCATTAACAGCCATAATCAAAGCTCTTCAGAATTTTTAAAAGTGGTATGGGACATGTTGGGAAAACAGTTTTGTACCTTTTTTAATTTTCTCTCTTCAAGATATAGTTATTAAGTGAAAATATTAGAGTTTAATCATTAAAGTAAATTTATTCATATAGGATATCCAAAAGAGATAAAATATTCTTTTGTACAGAAACTGTTTTCAATATCTACTTAACTTTTTTTCCTACCACATCTTAAAGGAAGAAGATTTGAAGTGGGCTGTGTGTGTGTGTGTGTGTGTGTGTGTGTGTGTGTGTGTGAAAATTCTAAGGCTAAGTTCATATTTAGCATCTTTAAAAGGAAATGTTATATATTTCTGTCTTTTCCTACTGTTTTCCCATTATAAGATAAAAAAAAAAACTTTGTATTCCATTTTTATTCTCTACAAATTTTAAAATGCCAAAAATTTCCTTATTTATTATTTTCCTCCATTTAGTAGTTTTTCTTAATAGGCTCTTTGCCCTTGAAAAACATGTAGTATAGTGAAGAAAATGAAAAAGGAATGGGGAAAAATAAATTTGAAGGGAGATTTAAAGAAGAGGGAAAGTTTCATGTCAGGAAATTTGGCCTACTAATAGCAATCACTCAGTGTCAATATTTTGTCTATTTCAGTATAATATGGGTATTCATTCCATTGGTACAAATTACAACCCATTGACATCTTCTCCTTGTAGTGTTTAAAGCACTCTTGAATTGTCTTTTCCAGTAAAATAAAGTAACTCACTTGTTATAGTACCTTATTTCTGAAGAGAAAATTAGCTCAGGGCAGGTTACATTGTCATATGGTAGATATGGCTTATTATATTTTAATCACAGTATTTGAAGTTATAAGAAAACTATCAGATTAGATTTTGTATTTATGCATTTACTAACACTTCTAAATACAAATTTTCTTAGATGGATTGTCCTACTTAAAATATATGCTCTTTGTTCTAAGTTCTTTTGTTCTAGGATTATTATTATTTATAAACTGAGGTCTGTTTTTAAAAAGTATCAGTCAGCTTTCTGCTGCTGTCTGCCAGTTTTTTAAAGGGGTTAAATCTCTTCTTGAACTGAGGGCTTTTAGTTTGTGATTTATTTTGTTCTTTTTTTCAGCAAGCTGAACAACTAGGCAGAGAAGACCAGCAACGACTACACCGAAACAGAAAGCTAGTCCTCATGGTCGATTTGGATCAAACGTTAATTCATACTACAGAGCAACACTGTCAACAAATGTCAAACAAAGTAAATGTTATGATATATGTAACAAGTAATTCAGTAATTGTTCTTTGTTTTATTGAAATGTTTTCTATCTCTCTCTGGATAGGTCTTTTATATTTTATCTTTTTATTTTTAAATTTTTTTTCCTTTGTCCTGTTTACAGAACTAACTCAATCCCTTAAAAGTATGTATACTTTCAAGGCAAGGAACATGTCTGGTTGGATTACACTGGACATATTTAAATGCATCCAGAATCATATACTTTATCGAAATAGATTTATATTAGTTTTTTTTACTACAATGACTTGACCAGTAAAGATAAGGCAGTTCCTTTTGCATTTAAATTTAATCAAGTTTGACGCTTGTTTTTCCTTGTCTACCACGTGGAATGCATTCTTAGTGTTAATTTGGGATATCAAAAAGCATATGATAGTCTATCTTATATCTTAGTTGAAAAGACAAGATAACATTAACATGGAATTATAACAGTAAGTGAAAAGAAAATTCAGAGGTAAAAGAAGTCATTATGAGCTAACATAGTCAATTAGTATACCAATCTGGCCAAAGCCAAGGATTGTAGTTAGTTAAGTAGAAGGAGTTTGTCCTGAAAAGGTAATCTGGGGCTAGAGGGATCTTTAAGGACATGCCTAATAAGGACAGAAATGGTAGAAGTAGATTTTGGCTTGAGATTCAGAATATGGCTTTTAAGAGGAGTAGGTAGTGTACACTATGTTGCCCCTGGTGATAGTGGCTCCTTCCTCCCCAAGTCTTCAAGTAAAAGCAGAAACACCACATTTAGTGAATGTTGGAAGCTGTAGGTCACTTATCAAGTGGGATCTTTGGATGATACTGATTGTTATTCTAAATTTGGAATTTATTCTGTAGTCATTGGCATCTTAAAATGACTTTCATATGGGGAGTGATATATGAAAATGTGTAAAGAAAGAAGCATGTTCTTAACCTGCAGCAAACAATGATGTTTGCTGTGTTGTGGAATTTTTAAAAATTAAAGCATTGGGAATGATTGTAACATTTGGAAACTTGTGTTTTAATCAAGACAAAGTTAGAAGTAGATGGGTACAAAAATAATCATGAAGTTAATTATTGGCCAGGAATACTAAATAGTTCCCAAAAAATTAATGCTGTCTCTCAATAAATGGCCAACAATGAAACTTTGCTTTTAGTGGGCAGTGTTTGTTTTAAAATAACAAAGCTATAAATATATATATATATATATATCACAAATTTGCACACTTATATTTTTAAATGTTTTAACTTTAAAAGGTGTTTTTTTTTTTTTTTTGGGACTACATATAGTAAAACTTGCTTAATTTCACACTTAAATTTTTATAGACTTTTAGTTTTTATTCATTTAAATTGATCTGTGCTGAAATTTGCCCAGTTTCAATTATAATGAATAAGTTAATGTCCTAAACAGAATTGGGAAGAAAAATTCTATTTAACTTCAAAGAACTGTTAACATATTAACAATCTATATGAAAGCATAGTCACAAATAAGTTTTAATTACCTATTAAAACTGGTCTTCTTTATCCTTACCTATTTTTTTAAAGTTAAAACTGCATTTCCTTAAAAAAAATTTTTTTTTTGCGATTCATCCTTTAATGACTTAAGCCTCTTCAATTAGTAAAATTATTGTATATATTTATTTCCTTGGAACTTTTCAAGCAAAAAGAAAACAAGCATTTTATGTATGTACAGCCATTATAACTAACACTCATTCTGTTTTTCAGTAGCTTGGTAATTACATTTATCAGTTTATTCAAATATCATGTGAATCATGTCTCCTGTTTTCAAATAACTACAGTATGAAAAAAACAACTACCTTTATATAGAATTTTTTTAGAGAAATTGTTTTAACTACTATACAAAGTCATAAGGGATTAAAAATTCTGTAACTTAAATAATCACATCATTGTATATCTGTAGATAGGACGAGAACTCAAAAGTAGAGCAAATTGTTACATGAGATGCATACATAGCAGATATTTTGGCATGATACCTGCTTATTATTTGTGGTGTTATTTCTGAAACCATTTATAAAGACTTTTAAATCATGTCATGGGCAACTAGTAAATGGTAATAAGTCATTTGTAACCAATAATTTAGAATTCTAATAGTATATTACATTAAGAACAAATAGGTTCCAGATCAAGGTATGTGTTAAAGGTATTGTCTCTTAGACTAATGATGAGAAAATTAAAGGATAAAAGTTGTTACTCTGTCATTCCTTAAAGTGATTTGTTCTTTCATAAGTTTTTCTTCTTTCTTTTTAGGGTATATTTCATTTTCAGTTAGGTCGAGGTGAACCTATGCTACATACTCGTTTACGTCCTCATTGCAAGGAATTCCTAGAAAAGATTGCCAAACTATACGAATTACATGTTTTCACCTTTGGTAGCCGGCTTTATGCACATACCATTGCAGGTAAGCAGTATGACTAAGAAGCTGTGAAACATTTTGCTTAATTTGACATAATGGGAACAACTATTTTTATTTTAATATCTTGATCTAGGATATGGGTCATGGAAATTAAGGCTTGTCGGGATTTGAGTTCTACTTAGTCCAGCCTTCTCACTTTACATGCAGGGTCACTTAAGGCTTCCAGACTGGTACCTTATCCAAAGTCTCAGTGTCAGAGCTGAGATTTGAACATAGATCTTTGCCAGCACATTCATTGCTCTTTGTTGTATTAAATTATGGTATCTCCTGGTTTATTATCATTCTTCAAATACTGTTTAAGAATTTCCCTGGGTTTTGTAATGATCAAGTAAATAGATGAAAATTATAGCATTTTTTACCATTCTTGAACTGTGTTGCTTTAATCCTTATATATGATAAATAACCAGAATGACTAAGGAGGCCAGCAAATCCCTTACTGTCTTATATTATGTGTTATTTGCTGTTTTAGTACTCAGCTTCTAGGTAGATCCAGGGTATCCCAAAAGTGTTTGTGCAGGATTAAACACTTAAAGCTTAAAGATGAAGACTGCATGAAGATTTTTGGGACACCCTGTGTAACATAAGGATCAATCTCAGGTTAGAATAGCTACTTTGACAATTAACATAGTTACCAGTTGCTATATTTTTGACTTGAGTGCCTATCTATATTCCTGGTCATTTTGGACTTTGGGACCATAATCAGGTTTATTTACAACAATACTGATGGGGTAGAAATCTTAAGTGTATAAATATATCTATTTTCCTTAGTTGGAAATATTTTTAGAATTACACTGAAGGATGTTTTGGCAGGATTTTTTTTTTTTAATCATTGTAGTACTTCCTTCTGTGAAATAAATCTCTTTTACCAGGCAGACCACTGGGTTGGTTCAGTACTAACACTGAATATTTTATATTTTCTTGTTATTGCTTAAGCAAATATTCTTTCAGATTTTTTTTTTTTTTTTTTTTTTTTGGGTCGTCACTTTATGGAATATGGAATTGCTGTAGCAATGTTGAACACTTGATGGCAGTGTTGGCCATAAAAATGATTTATGAGAAAATATTTTATATTTTGATTCATTTCATGAAATTAAGATCAAAATTAAAGGGAATTAATATGTTCCAGAAAAAATCATTAAATATGTCTATTTTAAAAGGTTTAAGAAAGAGACTACACAAAACTCTTGATATATACTTTTCTCTAATCCAATCTATAGCATTCATCTGTTATGATCAAGGCAAACCATTAAAATTATTGTTTAATGTAGAACTATGCTTAGAACCTTGATTTTATGCTAAATACTTTGTATTGTATATTTTGTAAGCTGTCTAATGGTTTTGTAGAAAGCCTCTTAATTGTTTTGCTTTAAAAAATTTTTTTAAATGTTTGTACTTTTAAAGAGTATTCCAAGAGGGCATCCCAGTTGCCTAACAAATGGGAAAACAAAAAAAAAGAGTATTTCAATCCCTAACAAAGTGAAATAGTTACTGTCTTCATATTCTTTTTTTTTTAATTAATTTTTTTTTTTTACAACATTATCCTTTGCACTTGTTTCTGTTCCAATTTTTTTTCTCCTCCCTCCCTCCACCCCTTCCCCTAGATGGCAAGCAGTCCTTTATATGTTGGATATGTTGCAGTATATCCTAGATACAATATATGTTTGCAGAACCGAACAGTTCTCTTGTTGCATAGGGAGAATTGGATTCAGAAGGTATAAATAACCCGGGAAGAAAAACAAAAATGCAGATAGTTCACATTCGTTTCCCAGTGTTCTTTCTTTGGGTGTAGCTGCTTTTGTCCGTCATTTATCAATTGAAACTCAGTTAGGTCTCTTTGTCAAAGAAATCCACTTCCATCAAAATATGTCCTCATACAATATCGTTGTCGAAGTGTATAATGATCTCCTGGTTCTGCTCATTTCACTTAGCATCAGTTCATGTAAGTCTCGCCAGTCCTCTCTGTATTCATCCTGCTGGTCATTTCTTACAGAACAATAATATTCCATAACATTCATATACCACAATTTACCCAGCCATTCTCCAATTGGTGGGCATCCATTCATTTTCCAGTTTCTATCCTCTACAAACATTTTGGCACATACAGGTCCCTTTCCCTTCTTTAGTGTTTCTTTGGGATATAAGCCCAATAGAAACACTGCTGGATCAAAGGGTATGCACAATTTGATAATTTTTTGGGCATAATTCCAGATTGCTCTCCAGAATGGTTGGATTCGTTCACAACTCCACCAACAATGCATTAGTGTCCCAGTTTTCCTGCATCCCCTCCAACATTCATCCTTATTTTTTCCTGTCATCTTAGCCAATCTGACAGGTGTGTAGTGGTATCTCAGAGTTGTCTTAATTTGCATTTCTCTGATCAGTAATGATTTGGAACACTCTTTCATATGAGTGGTAATAGTTTCAATTTCATCCTCTGAAAATTGTCTGTTCATATCCTTTGACCATTTATCAATTGGAGAATGGCTTGATTTCTTATAAATTTGAGTCAGTTCTCTATATATTTTGGAAATGAGGCCTTTATCAGAACCTTTAACTGTGAAGATGTTTTCCCAGTTTGTTGCTTCCCTTCTAATCTTGTTTGCATTAGTTTTATTTGTACAAAGGCTTTTTAATTTGATGTAATCAAAATTTTCTATTTTGTGATCAGTAATGGTCTCTAGTTCATCTTTAGTCACAAATTTCTTTCTCCTCCACAAGTCTGAGAGATAAATTATTCTATGTTCCTCTAATTTATTTATAATCTCGTTCTTTATGCCTAGGTCATGGACCCATTTTGATCTTATCTTGGTATATGGTGTTAAGTGTGGGTCCATGCCTAATTTCTGCCATACTAATTTCCAATTATCCCAGCAGTTTTTATCAAATAATGAATTCTTTTCCCAGAAGTTAGGGGCTTTGGGTTTGTCAAACACTAGATTGCTATAGTTGACTATTCTGTCTTGTGAACCTAACCTTTTCCACTGATCCACTAATCTATTTCTTAGCCAATACCAAATGGTTTTGGTGACTGCTGCTTTATAATATAATTTTAGATCAGGTACAGCTAGGCCACCTTCATTTGATTTTTTTTTCATTAATTCCCTTGAGATTCTCGACTTTTTATTGTTCCATATGAATTTTGTTGTTATTTTTTCTAGATCATTAAAATATTTTCTTGGAAGTCTGATTGGTATAGCATTAAATAAATAGATTAGTTTAGGGAGTATTGTCATCTTTATTATGTTTGTCTTCATATTCTTTTTCTTCTTCTTTTTTTTTTTTTTTTGGGGGGGGGGGTGTGCTGAAGCAGTTGGGGTTAATGACTTGCCCAGGGTCACACAGCTAGGAAGTATTAAGTGTTTGGGCTCAGATTTGAACTCAGGTCCTCCTGACTCCAGGGCTGGTGCTCTATCTACTGTGCCATCTAGCTGCCTCATCTCCCTTCATATTCTAACAGGGTATGCATTAAAACCTGAAAAGTGAGAAAACCTGTTTAATGACAGTTTTATCTGAAAGTACATATAAGTTATTTCTTTTCACCATAATGCTTTTTGTCTGTGACACAACAAAGGAAATTTAAAAGGTTTACTCTGTGCAAAATACTACATGAAATGAAATTGAGAAATATTTTAACTTAGTTTTTTTTTTCTTTCAAAAGGTTTTTTAGACCCTGAAAAGAAGCTATTTTCTCATCGAATATTATCAAGAGATGAATGTATTGACCCATTTTCTAAAACAGGAAACCTTAGGTATGTATATGATTGTATGTATAGAGTTGTAATCGCTTTAGAGATTTTTTTTCTCTAAGAACAGAAGAATACTTGGTTGTAAAATCTGTATCGTAAAATTTGTATTTTAAGAAACATTGGGTTATGTTTTCATTTAATCTCTCCCCTCATTTATTAAATTTGATTTAATTTTGAAAAATAATTAACAACTTTGTATTCTGATGGGGAAAAAAAAAAACAAACTTAATTATTCTTCCAATAATACTTAGCCAGAAGTTAGTACTTATGGTACTCTGGTTGTAGTGGATTTTTTTCCTAAGTTTTCTTCCTGTCTTTGTACTTTCAATTTTATCATCTGTAAAATGGGCCTAATAATACTATATATCTCCTTTCAGAATTGTTAGTAAAGTACTTTGTAAACCTTAAAGTATTACATAAATGAATTATTTCATATTTCAAAACATTTTTAGTTTTTGTCTTTTGCTTTTTCCCTTCTTTTTGGTCTCTTCCCAGAGGTCACTCTGCATTCAAAAATGGTGGTGATACTAGTGACAGTAGTGGTGGTCCCAGATGAAAGCTCATTGCAACGTTTCTGCAGTTCTATGGAATTTTTTTTCCTTAAAGGGGCAAGATGTAGATTTGCATGTATTCTAATCTACATTCCTAATTCTAAGAATATTTATGTTCATTTTTTTCTGTAATGTGCCTAGCATAAAGTCCTGAGAACAGGATGATCTGTGGAGTGGATGATATATAAAGACTAAAATATGAGGGTCAGATGTGGAAGAATAGAGAACAATAAAGGTTGAAGGGAACATTAAAGCAGAGAAGGAGAATGTTAAATGATGGGAGTAGGCACTAAAGAGTAGAAAAAGATGGCAGGAGAAGGAAAAGGATTGAAAGTCTGGACAGATATAAATCCTACAAACTTGATCCTAAATATATGAGCAAAGCTATTTTGCTAAGGTTCTGATTTTAAATTTCCTATATTTATAGCTAAGCTCTATGATTTTCATTTTCCAAGGAACCAATATTTAACTAGCAGTGGCATAAAAAAAAAATCATCAGTTACATTATCAAACTCTTCATTCCGTATTCATCTTTTTATTTTTCTATTCTGTGCTTTGAGTTTACTCCTTGTTCTATTTGATTCTATTTACTTACCTATGTTTCATTCCAGAGTTCTTCTGTGTTTGCACAGAAGTTGTTGGTTTTTTGTTTTTGTTTTTGTATTTTAAATAATACTATTTATTCCCTAAAAGTATTTGAGATGCTATCTCAGAAATTTATCTTTGCAAAACCCTCATCAGAAGTTTCTTGCTTTTTCCTTAAATATTGACATTAGGTAGAGCCTTATGGATAATGTCAATATTTATATCCTTACCCTGTCCTGATTTACAATTAGACAGACCAATTTAAGTCACCCTTGGGTAAGGTTCCCTATTTTACACTAAGAAAATAGACAAGAAAAAAAAAGTTTATTAAGCTCCTACTATGTGCCAGGTTCCTTGCAAAGTACTGGGAATAACCCAATAGCCAAGGGGCTTGCATTCTAATGAAAGAAGACCATATACACAAGGGAGCTGAAAAGCCAGAGGAGCAGTGTGCTAAGGATAGAAGATACCCAACACAGGGATATGATGTTGGTGTTTGGAAAATCAGAAGCAGAGTCAAGAGGAGAATGAAGGTTGGCCAGCTTGGGTTCTTCTAAAATGGAGGAGGACAATTCCAGTATAAGAAGAACCTAGGCACTGAGGGGAGTTCCAGGGTGAGCCTTCATCTGAAGTCATTTGGAAACTCAGAAGCACAAGTTACATATATAAAATAGATTTAAAATTTGTCCTAATTTGTTAACACAAATAATCATTAAATAGATTCTGTAGTTAGTGCCTATTTATTTAAAGGACATGTTTTCTTCTCAGTAGGAAGTTCTCTTGGAGTCAGTCAGTCAGTAAACATTAAGTGCCTACTATCTTATTTGGCAGTATGCTAAATGCTGGAGTACTGTTCAAATTTGGCCTCAAATACTTATTAGCTATGTGACAGTGGTTCAGTCTCTTATTCACTTTAGTTTCCTCAACTGTAAAATGAGGATAATTATAGCATCTACCTCACAGGATTGTGATATAATATCACAACATTATTGTGATAAGATAAGATATTTGAAATATGCTCAGCACAGTGTTTGGCACATAGGGATCCCACATAAAATCTTATTCCCTTCACTTCCCTAGTAAGTGAAGTGGTATGGACATGAAAGAAGAACATTTTAGAGGTTGACATAAGAAAGAAGGGAGCCAAGAATAAGCACCACCATCTTACTCTATGCAAAAAACTGAATAGTCTTCGCCATCTTTCCTTAAATTCTTCAAGATCAAGTACCTTTTTCCTCCCGCCTTATTCCCTCAAGAAAAATAGCAGCTGAGTATTACTCTTCATTCTCTTTTCCCTTACCCCCATCCTTTACATATTAACTACTTTAGGATCTTCACAGGTGTTTTTTTCCTGGTTGTTGCTCTCAAAATCTGTCATACAAAATCAGAAAAGTAGGGCCTTTATCGACCTCGAGCTATTGGACTATGCTCATTCTTCATTTTGAAGAAGGAAATATGGGGAAAAGTTGGACAAATTAGAAAGGTTAATGTTGGCTTACTGATCCTGTGTTGGAATTATATACCTACTTAACAGCTTTCTTGAGAAAAACTGCTTCATAAGAGAAGTATGTCCCATATCAGGGTATCTAAGTTAGTGTTATAGGTAAACTAAATTCTGTATTCATTAGTATCTATTGTAAATGTATATTCTTATAATAGAAACTTTCTGATTGATGTTTGAATGATTGTTTTAAGAATTAATTTTTAAATAAATAAAAATATTTTCTTTCTCTCTCATTTTTCTCTCTCCTCCCATTGAAAATGAAAAAAGAAAAAGAAAAACTTTGTAACAAATATACATAGTTGAACAAAGCTAATTCCTGCATTGAATGTATCCAAAAAAAATTGTCTCTTTGTATCCCAAGTCTGTTATCTTTCTGTCATATGAGTAGCATGTTTTATCATGGATCTTCTGGCATTGTGTTTGGTCATTGGACTGATCAGATTTGAATGCCTATTTTAAGACTGACAAAACTTCCCATAGAAACATGAATCCAGTAAGAGAAAAGATGACCCATTACTTTTTTTTTTAAGGTAGGCTATATCTTATATATTCTTTTAACTAGAATCTCTTTAAGTCCAAAAGCATTAGGAAAAAAGTACAGTGTTCATATTTTCAAAAAATTTAAGGAAATGGGAAAATTTTGCACTGAGTCTTTTATAAAGAACTTGGAAAATAAGGTTCTTTGGTGAGAGATTGGTAAATTATTCACAGAACAACTGTTTATTGGTGATGGTGTTTCTCAACCATCTCAGTAACATATAAATCTGTGTATGTGTGTGTGTGTATATGTGTTTTTTTTTTATGGAGAGAAGCAGAGAATGAGAAATCTCTCTGTTCACCAAAAATAAAAGATTGGTCCAAATATCAACCCAATAGATTTTTTTAAAAAATGTGCTAATAGTACTCAGACACATTTTTCCTTTTAGAAATCTTTTCCCGTGTGGAGATTCAATGGTTTGCATTATTGATGACCGAGAAGATGTCTGGAAGTTTGCGCCCAATTTGATAACTGTAAAGAAATATGTATACTTTCAGGGCATAGGAGATATTAATGCACCCCCTGGATCCAGGGAAACTCAAATGAAAAAGAAAGGTGGGTAACATGTGACATTTCACAAAAAAGTTGCAAGTTTACATTTTGATTTATAATTCTATATATTTATGGGCTATATATCTACTTCAGGTAATAGAAAATACAAGACTCCTTTTCTATAGTATTAGAGGAAATTTTTGTACTTAAATTAGTGGTGTTTAATTCTACTTTTAATTCACATTTGGAAAAAGTATTTTAATTCTAATTCTGATGTGAAGATTTGTCCCCAGTGTATTTTAAAGAGAGAAACAGTATGGCAGAGTGAGGAGAACACTGGATTTGGAGTCAGACCTTGGTTCCATTTCTAACATAACTTGCCTTTTAGCTATGAACAAGTCATTTAACTGTCCTGAGTTTCAAGCTTATCTAAGCCTTAATTCTACTAAGTTATAAATGGCTTGTGATCAATATCAGTCAATGCATAACAGAGCCCTGATTTGCTGATATATTGCTACTCCTTAAAAGGCACTATATCTGTGTCTTCATATTCAAAATAGTTATATATATGCCTCTGTTTGGTTGTAGGATTAAGTTTGGGACAAAGAATGGGCATTTTGCAAATTTTTCTAAGAAGTTTGGGTAGTCAAAAGCCCTAGCTAATAAGAACTAAAAAAAAATTGGACTACAAGTTAAAATTTCTTTGAAAAAAAAATTTGTTATTGAAAATATGATTAATGCATTCCTTATTCACTATCAGATGAATTTTGAATGCTTAAATCTTTTACTCTGCTCACATAATATTTAGTGTACTAGAGAATAACTTATGAAGTGTTATACCTTAAAGTACCTAATTGAAGTTCTGGAACAAGTTGGGTGACTATAGGGATCATCAACCAATTCTTTTATTAAGTATATAGTATATGAATGAGCAGATTGGGATGGGAAGGGAAGTTACTTTAAATAAATTAATTTATTATGACCTTTTTAAATTGTGGGAACTTTTTTTTTCCCCTTCTTTTATACATATATACAGTAAATCATTCTTCTAAAACAGCTGAAATCTCAGAACAAGCCACATCCCTGAAAGATGCTGAAGATGGAAAGAATGTTTCTTGTGTAGAAGAACAGAGTAATGGCCTTGGGAAATCCACAAAGGAATTGAATGGTAGTAAAGTTGTACACAGTGAATCCTCCAAATGGTGTTTAAGTTCTAATGATAAAACAAATGAAAGACAGTCCTTCCATGGTACCACTGATCACATTATAGATGCTACTAGTACTAATGATTTGATAACTGCTAAGGAATCTCAGATTTCTTCAGAAAAGGATGATAGAACATTATCAGAAAAAAATCTTGGCCAAAGCAATGCAGGTAATGATTTGGACTTTGAACTCTCTAGTGACAGTGAAAGTAACAGTGAATTAGATGGTCGCAAATCTGCTTCTTCTTCTGCATCTGATAGTGAAAATGAGGAGAAGAGAAGCTGGAAGAAGTCAAAAGTTGCCCAAGAAGAGACTTCTCAAGAACAGGATGGAAGAGTCACAAGTGTGGAGAAAACAGTTGGAGTCAATCATTCTACAGAGTCTGGATCTAGCATAAATCTTCATGGCAAAGTCAATGACCTTGAAGTACCAGAAGAAAATGAACAAGATGGCCTCTGTGATCTGGGAAATGGCTGTGCAGACAAGAAAGAAGCAGAGACTGAGTCACAGAATAGTGAACAATCTGGGATTACAGTGGGTGAATCTTTAGATCAGAGCATGGAAGAAGAGGAGGAAGAAGAAGAAGATAATGATGAAGATGATCATCTCATATACCTTGAAGAGATCCTTGTTCGCGTACATAATGATTATTATACAAAGTATGATAAATACCTGAATAAGGAGATCCAAGAAGCACCTGATATACGGAAAATAGTACCAGAACTGAAAAGTAAGGTGTTGGCAGATGTTACCATCATATTTAGTGGGGTATGTCCAACTAATTATCCAATAGAAAGGACACGAGAACATTATCATGCAACAGCACTTGGAGCTAAAATCAATAAGAATTTGATATTGAATGCAGATGATCCCAACAAGGCAACTCACCTCATTGCAGCGAGGGCTGGTAAGTAGTTGAAATTTGTTGGACTGATAAAATCGGGCTTTTCTGGACTTTGCAGCCATATTTTCTTTTGGATCTAGGATTTTCAGAACACTTAAGGTGTTCTTAATATTTCTGTGTTGGCTCCTCTCCTTATTGTCATGATGACAGTATTCATTTTAAGGCTAATATGTATTTCTTTGACACTGGAATACCAAATAAATTTCCTAGGTCATTATATTTCAATAGAAAACAAATTGATCCTTTATAAATAAATACAAACCTGTTTACTTAAAAAAAATCCTTTGCCTAATTCACACTTCCACAAATATTTATTACGTAGTTATGATGTGCGAGGCACTAGAGATATAAAAATTAAAATGTCCCTCTCTGTCCTCAGCATGCATTTTAATGTAAGATAAATCTAATCTCCTTCGAATGGATGAGTCAACAAAAGAACATGAAGTGTTGGCAGGATATAAATTTTGTAAGCCTCTTTTTATGCACATGAAGCTGAGTACTTCCAGCATCTAATGAAGATAGTCAGGGCCATTGATTAAAATGCTTCCCAAACTTTGTGAGTTCTTAAAGTCAGATGCAAAAATTTTGACAAGACTGAACCCATGTGTAATGTCTTGATATTATTGAGAGAAGACTGATGTTTCTTTTCTTCCTTTACTCCCCATTTCCCCATCCCATACTTTAAGACTAAATTGAGAAGTTTGATCTAATTAGTATGTATGCTTTTTGAGGGTTTGCTTACAACTTATTTTTATCATATTTTTTAATGCTCAAGGCATATGTAGAACTAGGAGCAGATTAGTAACAGGTCAAAAGTACATTTATATGTATTATTTCATTCCCGTTTCTCATTATATTACATTGTTTAAAACCTTGATTTTAGATGTAGCATATATTTTTAAATACTAAAGTAGAACTTGAAGTCTTTGTACTTAATCAAAAAGAGAGAAAGATTCTTAATTGTTGTTGTCTTGTTGAAATACTCAGCATGCTTTAAAAGGAGCAACCTATGTGATGAAGGAACATCAAATACTCATTTAATATTTATTAAATGTTAAATATTTATATTAAATAAATATAACATATTCTATTACATATAAGGATTATTTATTTTATTTGTTGCCTTAAGGAGCTTACATTCTTATTGAAGAAAGGAGACTACTAATACTTGTGAAACAGACACCAATATAGAATTATATGTAACTTAAGTGCTAAATGTGGATTTCACAGGAAAGTGTTAGATTAGGCTTTCATGAAGAATTGAAATGTGAACTAGGACTTTTGAAGGATCTATAGTTAGGATTATTATAGGTAGAATAAAGAGGGTAGGGATTTCCAGATGATGAAAATGTGGGGACAAAAAGAAATTTGAGTCAAAATTTGTATGCCCTTTTTTTTTGGGGGGGGGGCATCATACTCTGGGTTGGCTAACTGCTGCTAACTTGAAGGAACTAGACTAATCATGATGATATTTATTTTTGCTTCAATAAAGCTTAAAGGCCTAAGGTACAAGAATACCTCAATTTCAGTCAATCAGAAAGTATTTATTAAGTGTGCCAGGCACTATTTTAAGTATAGAAGATACAAAGGCAGAACATTCTGCCTAAAGAGCTCATGTTGTAATGGGGCATACAATATGCAAATAACTATGCACATCCAAGATTATAGGTTTGAATGGAAGGCAGTACTGAAGAAATTCACTAGTAATGGGAGGAATTGAGAATGGCCTCTTTCAGAAGACGAGAGTTTTGAAGGAAACCAAGGAAAACCGAAGGCTAAGAGGACAAGGGGAAAGCATTCTAGGCATGAAGAACAGCCACTCCTGGCCTTGCTGTTAGGCTGGGAGATTTAACAAGAATACTACTGCAATAACTTTGAAGTATATTATGGTGACAGCTATGCAATTGGGAAGAGGAGGGGACAAATACAAGACATGTGAAGGTCATAAACAAAAAGATTACATCAGATTGAGTATGTGCAGTAAATGTAAATGAAGAATCAAGTATAACAACAAGGCTGAGACTGAGATGATTGAGAAAGGTTGGTGGTATCCTCAACAGTAATAGGAAAGTTAGGAAGAAAGGAGGACTTGAGGGGAAAGAAATTGAATTCTGGTTTAGTATATTAAGTTTGAGATTTCCACAAGATAGTAGTTCAGACTACAAGGCAAGAGAGAAAGGTGAGAGTGGGATACATAGATTTGGCAATTTTGTACATAGATGATAATTAAATCCATGGCAGCTAATGAGATCACCAAACAATATAGTATAGATGGTGAAAAAGAAAAAAAAGAGATCCTAGAATACAATCTTCAGAGATACCCATAGTTAATAGGCATGACTTGGATATGAGCCAACAAGAGGGAGACTAAAGAGTTACATAAGTAGGAGGAGAACCAAGAGAAGAATAGTAACTTGGAAACCTAGAGAGAAGAAAGTTATTCAGGGGAAAAAGGCATTTGACATTGTCAAAAACTGAAGAGTGGTCCAGGAGGAGGGGATTGAGAAAAGGTTTGGCAAGTAAGAGATCATTAGCATCAGTATTTGCTTGTGCACTACTAATTCAGCTCTTTTCCTATAGCACCTAAATGTTTTCTACTCGTTATTGCCTAAGCTATCTGAATTCTATATTTAATGCCTTTTGTGCCTCTGATATTTTCCTAATCTATCAACCTTGCTTTTTTATGATTTTAATCCTACTTGAGCCCAAGTTTTAACACTTGACATATTCCTCACATATTCCTCCATGTTGAATTTATGATCTGATTTTAGTCATCTTGTCTCTACTTTGCTAATCAGCTGCTTTGTTTATCCAGACTTCTTTTGCTAAATCTTTTTCTCTTTGGGTACTTGGCCTTGACTTAGTTCTTCAGGTCTTGGATCCTCTTTTATTGTATCTTTTACTCATTCTTTCTTTGATTCTGTACTCTGACTATTGGATACATTGTACAATAAGGGAACCTGGCTTGACTATAAAACTAAAGCATAAATGTTGGTAGATAATAGAAAGTTTAGATGGAACAAGACTAAGGGAGTGACAGTCAGAAAAATAGAGCATCATTGGTGACTTTGAGAACATTAATGGTATGAAAGAAATGATTTTAAAAGAAGATTAATCTTCAGATAATACATAGGACAAGTTGGATACAGGAGAGCCTAGAATTGGACTGGGAGACTGTAATGACCGCGTATTTAAAATCAGCCAGAGTCAGGAATTCAGGTTAAGGGAAAAATCTTCAGTTTTTATTGAAGTGAAGAGGTTATTAAGGATTGCGATAGCAATATGGGCAGGAAAGATTGCGATAGCAATATGGGCAGCTGCAATAGGAAGCCAGCTAACAGAGAGGGATCTGAGTTGAAAGGGCCATCGCAATTGCAAATGCAAGCAGTCTCTCCTTCCCCTTCCTTTTCCACTCCCCTGCTTCCACCCACCAAAATCGTCATTTCCTATACAACACATCAGGACTTGCACAAAGAGTGGGCGGGGCCATTCTTTCTCCAAGCTTATATATTAATAGAGTATGGTCCAATTACTATTTAGCTTCATGTGCTTGGGACCTCAGTGCATCAACTCAAGCCTCAGCCCATTACAGGAGACTAATCTACCTGTGACAAAAACTATATTAATATTAACGATACCTCTTTTTTCTTTCCTTCCTTTTTTCTTCCTTCCTGAGAGGAGCAAATGCAAATTGGAGGTAGTTTTTAAAAAAAGCCATTTAATTGTGACAGTAAAGTTGCTTAAGATTATCCTATCAGAATGCTCAGAACACCTTAAAAATTGTCAGTAAAAGAGAAAAATAGGATGGTGACTAGAACTAGTAAGGGGGATGAACCCAGGATGGAAAGATAAAAAGCCACCTAGTAAAGGGATAGAGAATGAAGAGGAGGAAAAGTGTTGGGATCTAGGTCCCTTAGTGATTAGAAAAAGATAAAAGGCACAGGTAATAAAGGTTAGTTTTAGAGAAGAGGAAAAATCACTCTTACGATAAAATTGAAATATGCAGTTTATATATATTGAACATACTGGATTAATCAAAAGTTGCTGTTGCTTTAGTTAAATACTCTTGCAATTGAGCATTCTGTGAGAATATATTTTATTTTCCTGATTACTAATCTTTTCTTTTATCTGTCTTAAGTTATTCTCCTTCTTCTCTGGTCCCTGAGCCTCTTAATCTCTAGAATCTGCAAAGCTTCACTGTTTAAATCAAGCTAGTAGAATTCACTATGAAAATGGAATCTGTGAAAACCCAGTTAGCACCACTCTTTATTTAGAGCCTGAGGGTAGATTTATTCTGCAAGCTTCCTTTCCCCTCTCTTCACCTTCTTACTATTAATTCCTGTCATTCTTGACTATTTCCTATTTAGTCCAAAATCCCTTTGTCCTATTATTGCTCCCACTTCCTTTTCTGTTATCTCTCATGGAATAAATATGCTCCCTTTTCTCTACTTCTAAAGCCTTTCTCTCCCACTATCACCCAACAAACTCTTTTTCTAAGAAGTTCCTGCTACTTATATCACCCATTTGAAATGCTTGTTGTGCCCATCTAATCAACTTCTAGGATACTCTTCCCTGCATTGCTCAGTCTGCTTAAGTATCTGATTTAGAACCATCCCTTTTGATATCTTTGGTGACTCCAGGGGGAAAAAAAGTTCCATTACAGTCTTCATTGCTTTTTTTTTTTTTTTTTTAAAGCATTGCTTTGTGATATTTTTTCTACTCTTTCTGAGTTTTTTTTAGAAATTATGAGTCTGGGTAGCTTTAAAATGTACCAGATCCAAATAAAAATTTCTTCCATTTGTACTTGGTCAGTCAGGCATTCTTTTCTGCTACATCTTGAGTGTAATATATACATATAGTAGTGAAGAGCACAAATATGGTCTTTTTGCTATTAATGCCTGTGACAAAAATTATAAAAATGCTTCCATGAAGTTTGTTCCATTTATCCTAGTTGTCCTGCTTTTATTTACAAATAGTCTTAGAATAATGCAACCTGGTTTCACAGTAAATTTTCTGCAGGTTTATTTTCCCTTTAATTCTTATTATTTTGAGGCAATACTATACCTCATTTAAAATTTTCCTCTTTATATTTTTATATACTTCTCTATTAAAATCCTAGTTGTACTGGTCTGTTCAGCATTGTCCTTGGCTGAAGCCCAGTTTTGTGTCTGTCAAGGACTAGATGTAGCCATGGTAATTGGTGCTGATTAAACTTTGTCTTGCTTAGGGACAAAGGAATAACGTACTAGGAGTCCCAATACAGGTGGCAATTGGATATGCAGAGTCAAACTCAAGAATTAGGAGAACAAGGAGTGAGCTAGAAGGAGTCAGAGGCACAAGGAAATATTAAAAGAAGATTTAGTCTTAAAACCTGATGTGGACAGTGAACAGACAACCTATCAGAAAGAATGATCAGGATTTAAATCTGCTACCTATTAGGAATTAATGTAGGAAAGGGAAAAAAAAAAAGAAAAAGAAACTTTGTTCAACTTAAATCTCCATCAAGATCTCTGTTATTTGATGTTTAACCTCTTAATCTTTCCCATTGGGAGTCTGAGTAGATTTCATGGAAATCTGGAACCTTTGGTGGAAGAGAAATTATAACTTTGGCCCTTCCCATTGGAAGTCTGAATAGATTTCAATGAAACCTGTAAACTTTTATGGAAGAAAAATTACAACTTTGTTTCAGTATAATTGGTTTTCTTTATAATCCTGTATTTTATTTTATACATTTAAAGGTATATTCTGAGGAGTCCTTACACTTTTCTAGACTGTCATAGGAGTCCTTGCTCTAAATTTACCTGACTTTCTTCCTGTCAGAAGAACTTTTAGTACTGCCAAAAGTTTTACTTTTTCTTTCTGCTATTTGTTGAGGGAAAGATGTTCTCTTCCTCGGGGATGTTCTGAAGAGCTGCATCTTGGGGTTGATGTTGGTGACACCCCAAATTTTGAAAACAACAAAAATATGAAAATTTGAAAAAGAGTGAAAATCATTGTTAAGTGTAATGAGGAGTTAATTATGGAGTAACTGTTATAAATTGTTATAAAAGACCCATTTTCTACCATTAATTAGAATACTAATAAGTCCACTACTATTGCTACTAGTTGTCATTGAAGGGTGGGAATGGAGACAATTGGGTGGTGCAGTTGCTGGACCTAGAATTAGGAAGATCTGAGTTCAAACCTAGCCTGGGGCATTTATTTGCTTTGTGAATAAATAACTTAACCACTGTGTACTACAGGTTCCTTCATCTGCAAAAATGGAGATGGTAATAGCACTTACTTCCTAGTGTTGGAATATGGATCAAATAAAATAGTATTTGTAAAGTACTTTGCAAACCTCAAAACACAATATAAATGCTAGCTAATAATAGTGATGATGATGACAAGCTAAGTACTTTTCCTGTGGGTTTTATATGTATCTAGCCCATAAAATTAAACTTGTTTCCTGACAAAATGATTGAAATTAAGTCTACCCATTAAATTTCTTATGTGATAATGTAAAAGGTCTTGAACTGTTCTATATGATCTTTGTTATTAGGCTGTTGGGTCATAATCAATCATATTATGTGACAGGAACTGTCCCAAATGCGGGGGGTACAAAGAAAAGCAAAAAGATGCTCCCTGCCATCAAGGAGTAAATGATATACAAACAACTGTATACCTACAAGATTTATATAGTATAAATGGAAGATAATTTGAATAAACCAGGTTGAAAGGACTAGGTTATAAAGAGCTTTAAAAGCCAAACAAGAATTTTATATTTTATCCTGGAAGGAATTAATAGGAAGCCCCTGGAGTTTGAATAGAAAGTGATATGGTCAGACCTGTGTTATAGGAATATCACTTTGGCAACTAAGTGGAAGATAGACTTGAATGATGTGAGACTTGATGTAGAAGTCTTTTGAAATAATCTAGGATTAAAAGCCTGCACAGATGTTCAAATAAGTAGAGGGAAGGGGACAAATGTGAGAAATGTTAGGAAGGTAAAAGCGATAAGATTTAACAGTTTGAATACTAAGTATTGAGAGTAAAAGAGGAATCAAAGATGATGCCTGGGTTGCAAGCCTTGGATGACAGGAAAAATGGTGCTTCCCTTGGAAAATTGGAAAATTCGGAAAAACTTCACTGTGTCTTATGCCTCAAAAACTCCACTATTTCCTTAACTGCCAGTGGAACAATCCATTAGCCCCCTTTCTCTCAAAACCTTTTTTTTAAATGCCCTAAGAACTTTCTCAGTGCCATTGTTGGTGCTGCACATTTGTGAGGGTATGTGGTCAGAGTGGAAATGCCTGTGGATCAAGCCGTAACACAAGTCAATAAATTGCTTCAATCCTCTGGTCTCTTTAAGCATCAGCCTCCTAAATTTCCTTGACTTACAGGTGACAGGTAACATGGTATAAGTGAAGCTTCTACATCTGGAGTCTAGAAGATTTTGCTGAAGTCAGATTCAAATCCTAACTCTTATAGCCATGGATAACTTAATTAATCTCTCTTAACTTTTGTTTATCAATAGTGTGTGTCTCACAAGGTTGTTAAATTTAAATAAGATAATGCTTTGCAAACCTTAATGTGCTATGTCTGTATCAGATATTGTACTAACACCTTTGTTCTACCTCAACCATCCAAAAGGCATAGTTAGTTTAGATTTTACCATTACTTGTAATTACTACATTAATGATTCTAAACTCCGAAATTCCCTTTTTATCTCTCCCTCACTTGCACTCCCCATAAATCTGTTATGCTCACTGTGACCTCTCTTTTTTGCCCCATTAGTGTACCCTTCCCCTTGCTTCATATGCTTTTTTTTTCAGTGTGTCTTTAAACTACATACTATCCTCTTTCTTTTGAATTTTTACTCCCTTATCTTGTCACTGTCGTCTGACAAACACTAACACTAACCTACTTCATCTTTCTATTTTTCTTCTTTTACCATGCTTTTGAATACTCCTGAAAATAGTCTTTGAAACCTGTTAACTAGGAGGTTTGACTGAGAGAAAGAAAGGGTCAGAGTAAATGACCTTTGAGATATACCTTACTTTAAAATTTTCTTAATTGTAACTGTAACTTGAACTGTATCTTCATAGTTGTATACTTCTGTTTCCCAAAAAGAGTGTTCCTTATTTTTCTGGCAGTGGCTATTCTTTTTTTTAAATTGTTTTATTTGTACATGTACATGTACATTCATTATTTTATATACATATTTCTTTATGAATCATGTTGGGAGAGAAAAATCAGAACAAAAAGGAAAAACCATGAGAGAGAAAACAACCAAAGAAAAAGAAAAAATGTTGATTTACAGTCAATCTCTGTAGTTCTCTTTCTGGATGCAGATGGAGTATACTACCCAAAGTTTACTGGGATTGCCTTAGATTATTAAACTGCTGAGAATAACCAAGTCTTTCACAGTTGATCATAGCATAATCTTGTTGTTACTGTGTACAATGTATTCCTGGTTCTGCTTATTTCCTTCAGCATAAGTTCATGTAAATCTTTCCAGACTTTTCAAAAATCACCTTGTTTGTCATTTTTTAATAGAACAATAATACTCCATCATTTTCACTTTCCATAATTTATTCAACCATTCTCCAGTTGATGGGCATACACTCATTTTCTAATTCTTTGCCACTACAAAAAGAGCTGCTGCAAACATTTTTGCACATTTTCCCTTCTTTGTGATTTCCTTGGTTTACAGACTCAGTAATGGTAGACAATGGCTATTTCTAACCTTTTCTGTTCTCTTCCAGTCTTTTTTAATATCCCCTTCTTCTTGGCAGAGTATTTTTCTTATTTGTCTAAGAAAACTGAGATCACTCATCTTGAACGTCTTTCCTCCTTTTTTTTTATTCTCTTCAAACTCTTCTACATTGTCCTCTCTCCTTTCCTATATTATGGTTTCTGAAGGAGAGGAGGCCCTCCTAGCCAAGGCTAATCTTTTTCCTTGTACCTGATTTCATTCTTTACTACTTCCTCCAAGAGCTTGCCCCTTTAGTCAGTTCCTTCCATCCCATCCTCATTTATTTATCTGTTGCCTTCTTCTCCATAGCCTAAAGTGACTTCTTCTTTTCTTGCACCTCCTATTCTTTGATTTTCTTCCCTTTTGTTATACCCTCAAGCTAGCATCTTGTATATTTTCTCTTTATTTTATAAAGTCCTATAATGCATTTACACTCATGTCTTCACTCCTATCTCAATCTCCCAGTTACATCAAAACCTTTCATTCATGTCTCAACCTTCTGCAGTTTTCCTTCTGACTTTCCTACTTAGGCAATCGTTCCCCAAGATTATCAGTTATTTCCCAAATATGGAATGTAAGGACCTTCTTTCAGTCCTCACCATTCTTTATTTCTATGAAAGTGGTGCTCATCCTCTCTTACTAAATACTCTTTTTTTTCCCTTGTCTTTGTCTTGTTTCTTCACCTATCTGCCTGACTACCACTTGGTCTCTTTTGGTGATATCATCTGCTCCCATGGGTTAAATTTTATTCTGATGGCTTCCAGATCTCTATTTCTACTCCTAATTTCTTTCCTGAATTCCATTTTTACCTTGTCAGTTGTCTATAGGCCTTCTTTGCCTAAAATTTCACATGTTTAAAATGGAATTTTAATTATTTTGCCATTCCTTCAAATTTTTTTCTTTCTGTTATTATCTAGTATTTATTTAGTATTTTAGGGTTTGCAAAACACAATACAAATGTTACCTCATTTGAGATGCACAACAATCCTGGGAGGTATTGATATGTATTATCCTCATTTTACAGACTGGAAACTGAGACAAGCAGAGTTTAAGTAGTTTGTTAAGGGTCATCACTAGTAATGTCAGAAGCTAGATTTCACTTGGGTCTTCTTAGCTCCAGATCTGGAACTCTATTCACTACACACTTAGTTGTCTGTCCTTCTAACACTCAGCTTTGTATTGTTTATTCAGTTGTTTTAGATGTCTCCAACTGTGTGTGATCCTATTTAGGGTTTTCTTGTCAGATAAATTAGTTTGCCATTTCCTTCTGCAGCTTATTTTACAGATGAAGAACTGAAGCAAATAGTGGTTTGCTTAGGTTCACACAGATAATTCATGTCTGAGGCTAGATTTGAACTTGGCTCTTCCTGACTCCAAGCCCACTGCATCATGTAGGTGTCTATCAGGTTTGTGACCTCAGAGTTATATTTTGATTCTCTACACTCACATCCAAATAGTTTCTCTAATTCTGTTGATTCTTCCTCTACAATATCTCACTTTCATCCCATCTTTCCACTTATAAGCCCATCACCCTGGTTTGGGCCTTTATCACTTAATTAACTAGACTATTATGATAGCCTCATTATTCTCCCAGATTATATTGTCATTTTTTTTCCTATAGATCCTCTATACAGCTATTAAAAAAAAATCTTCCTATAAAGAACATAACTATGCCCCTCTCCTAAGAAATCTTGAAAGACTCCCTATTTCTTCTTGGATAAGATGCAAATTCTTAGGTATTACTTTTACAGCCTTGTACAAGATTTGAGAGTGATATTTGCAAAATAGATGGTAAAGCATGATCAGGTCTGGTTCTCAGCAATCAGGGCAGCAGGGACTTACTATGTGAATTTCAAGGATGAATGACTTAATTTTTCCATGATGTGGTTTCTGGAGGGTTTGGTAATGGCAAAAAGATCTTTGAGATGATATAGCTAGTAGACAAAAAAACACAATTGTGCCAAAAAGCATGTCTGAGTAGATTTTTTTAAAGGGTTCATTTAATTAAAAAAATTTTTTTTGGTGGGGGAAGTCATGGGGTTGTTTTAAATAGATCACTTACTTAAACATTAATTTTTAGAGTGATTATTTTAACACTAGGCACAGAGAAAGTAAGACAAGCTCAAGAGTGTAAACATCTCCATGTTGTAAACCCTGATTGGTTGTGGAGCTGCTTGGAAAGGTGGGACAAAGTAGAGGAACAACTCTTCCCTCTAAAGGAGGATTACATCAAAACACAAAGGTAAAAATGTATAAATTTTCCAGTTTTCCTCATGAATTAATTCATATGTAGGTTAAAAAAAATAAGTCTAGACCAAATAATTTAAGTTTCTTCCATCTCTAAAAATCTTATGGCTTTCTAGCTTGCTTCATTTAGTTCATTGCTTTTGAAAGGCAGTGTGGAATGTTGAAAGAAGATCAGAATATAGCTTTACTTGCCTCCTGCTTTTACAAATGTTTTATTATTACTTATTTAACCACAAGAATAAGCTTAGGGGCATGTTAGTTTTTCGAATTCAGAATAAAACTTCAGGTTCTTTCATTTGAATGAACAAAGATCAAAAGCTTCAGAAGTGGTAGGGAAAATAACTCATTAATTTAGTAGGTTTTACGTCTTCATATTTAGTAATTTATCTTCATCTAACTCCCTTTTCTCATTGTGTAAACTTTTGTTTCTTTAACATGTTACTTAATTCCAATCTGAGTTTTGTTTCTTCTTAATATAACTAATCAATCTAGAGTTAATTTTAAATTACTTCTAATTTTACAATTTACAAGTCTGTACCTTCCTAATTGTTCAGAGTGTACCATGATCTTTTTTAAAAAATAACTTCAACATTCTAATTAACAACACTTTTTATTTGTCCAAATCCAAATCTATTTCATTTGACATTTTGCATTGTCCCTATCATTGGTCTTTTCTATTAAAGTGGTTAATCAAGATTAATTAGTCAGAGACAGCAGCATCACAAAGTAAATGGAGAGACAATGTCTGAGTTAAGGAGACCTGGTTCATATACCTATGGTGTACTGGTTGTGTACTGGCAAATCATGTGATTTCTCAGTGCCCCAGATAATTGTTTAAGGCTAAATCGCACATGGCTAATATGAAAATATATTTTGCGTCACTTAATTTATATAACGTTAGAGTGCTTTTCTTAGTGGTTTGATGAGGAGCTAGAGGGAGGAAGAGAACTTGGAACAAAAAAATTTTTAAATGAATATTTTTAAAACCTTAATTAAATTGCATAGCAATTGATTTTCATTAGTAGATTCCTCGTGATTCCAAAGAATTCACAGGTTTGATTTCCTCCTCCCTCACCCCCTCCTTCCCCCCAAAAAAAATCTAGTATTATTATCTCTTATGTCTGAGCTTTAGATGAATTTTTACTTATATTGTACCTGGTATAAAAATAATAAAGTGGGGGCCTTCAGAATGTAGATAATCTCCCTCTTCTATACTAGAAACTGAAACAGCATCTTACTTACAATGAAATCATATTGATACTGTAATATAAAAACTACTATATAGTTTTTATGAATGAAGTTTAGATATTATTTTACATGTCACATATTCTTAGCAGTTCTTTCACAAGAATATTGTTAATTTTTTTGAAGGTGGAATTGGAAGTATCTATTAATTGTTAAAAGGGATCTGTCAAAACAGCAAAATTTTAAATTGTTTTATCAAGGCCACCTTCAGCATAGTGTGAAGAAATCAAAAGCACCATGTTTTGTTTAGCCCTGCTCAGTTTGAGAGAGTGAAAAATTTTCAAACCAGAAGGCTGAATGTCATAGTTAGATAAACAGAAGAAAGTTATTACAGGAAATCTGTGGAATATGTACCCTATAATGGTTCTCAATACTTTTTGGCCTCCAGATTCCTAAATAACATATCTGTTCCTAGCAATAATGGTCAATGCTGTATAATTGTTTTTCATACCATATCAATTGATTATTCACTTACATCTCTGAAGATTTCATGAACCCCAAATCATACAACTTTATATCCTCAGAATGTTGAAAGTACTTAACCTGAACAATTTTCTAATAATTAATCAATTAATTAAATGCCTACAACATTTTTCTGGAATTGACATGAAGAAGAAAAATTTTTTGTTCTTAATAGAAAATCATAATTCTCATTTTTCCATTGAATACTAATATTAAAAAATATTTTCTAATTTAAAATTGTTCATTCTTTAACCAACAGGGAAAACAGTCCAGCAACATTTCCTGATATACAGAGTGCTTTTCCAACAGCTTTGTTCCATCCAACACCCATCCATCCAAAGTGTCAACCTGGTCCAGAAGTTCGAATTTATGATTCTAACACTGGGAAGCTAATCAGAAAAGGGACTCAGAATACTGGACAGTCTCTATATATCCAGTCACCAGCTTCTCCTGTCACATTACCAGTCCACGGGGAGCATTCTTCTTTCAGGTACATTGGTTAGGAGTTCTGGTTTATTAGATTTAGATTTATTAGAATCAAAGATTTTCCTAAGCTTAATTCAGTTTGTTATCAAAATGATTATATTTAAAGAATTTTAAAGTCTTATTTGCAAATGAGGTTAAGAAATTTGCTACTTTTTCTTTGTTGGCCAGAGAATTTGGACTGTCTTTGCTTCAAATTTTAATATTAGAGGGCTGAACCACAATCAGATCCATCAATTTATTTACCATTAGTACTCAGGCACTGAACAACCACTACTTCATGATCAAAGAATTACAATAAAGAAAATTATGGAGTTTAGACTCAAAAATCCCTTTTGAAACATGATTCTGTAATACAATATTTATGTGTAGAAACAAAGCACCCTCAGATAACATCATTTCTACACAATATAAACTATAAAATTACATTAGGAATAGTAAAGCTGAATAGTTCTGTCAGACCTGGAATCTTCTTAACACTAAAAAAAAAAATTCTTTGATCTTTCATAGAGAGTTTCAAGTCAGTATAGAAACTCACCACCAACACATATTCATTGAACTTATCTAAAGTTACATCACCCCAAATAACCTTTATTTTCTATAAACAAATCAAAAAGAGGTGAGACATTAGGAAAAACTTAGATGAAAATCAGGTAAATAATTTATAAAGTATTCTCATTGTTTCCAGCAAGGTATAACAGAATATTAATGTATGCTTGTAAAGACTTAGGGAAATACAAGTAAAATATTCCCTTTAGATTCCTGTTGTGTGAGGGATTAGAAGCCAACTGAGAGCATTGGGTAGAATTACTGAGACAGAGATTTGGATTTGATATAGTGAAAATTTCCTAGAAATTGAGAGTTTTTCACCTGCTTCAGGAATCAATTCCCATCACTAAAAATCTTCAGGAGTCAGCTGGGTAATAACATGGGGGATATGGAAAATAGAATTCTTTTCCAGAAACAGTTGGACTAGACAAACTCAAATGTACTTTTTAACTTTGGAAGTCATTATTCTGCACTACTTTCTTTAGTATCAGGAAACATGGTTTGACCAGTTTTTGAGGTGGAACATTGAGACAATGTACTGCTTCTTAGAGTAGCTTCAAGTAATTCTGCTTCTTGAATCACAAATATATGTACACAGCTGCAAGGTTCCTTCTCCTTTCTTCTCTTCCTTGCCTTCCCTGCTTATAGGCAGATGGCTTTGTATGATGTGAATTAGAGGGAAATTAACTCTACTGATTCCTCCTTGCTCAGTGTCTTAGGCCCTTTATATTTGTGCCTCCAAAAACAGAGTGAACATGCTATCCTTCACATATGAACACTATTTGCATCCCCATGAAAGACCTAATCACTGCCATTTCTAGGAAGGTGTAACACAAGTATCAAAAATTGTAGACTCCTCTGCCAGGCACTCAATTATTTTCTTGTATTAATGAACTTTACAGTGTGCTTCAGTTAGATAGACACTATTTTCAAATGTTCTAAAGGAGAGTGATAGTGATACCATCATTGGAGCTTTCTGAAGAAGAAAAGCAATTAGATCAGGAGAAAACACCTATTGCCACATGGAAAAAGCAGTAGTTGCTGAAAGAAAATTATTAAACCAAGGAGATTCTTCCAAGTCTTTCTCAAAAAAAAAAAAAACAACAACAACAACAAACAAAAACTAAAAAACAGAAAAAAACAAAGGCACCACCTTATAATATGAGTATGTATGGACATGACCATTTGTGTTACTTCCAAGCCAGACCATTGTCCAAATAGAACTTACAGGCCAGCCTTTATAGAGCCATATTCTAACATCTAAAATGTTCATATTCTTTTGACTTCAGCAAGATCTCATTGGAAGTTTTTTTGTTCTTACAAAATTGCTTAAATTTTACTTTCTTACCAATAATTTAATATTTACTAACCTTTTACATACCTAGATTTTGCTCCCTGTTATTTTTTCTGATGTAAGTGGTATTGTGTTTTTTTTCCCTTTTTCCTTGTCTTTTCTTCCCAACCTCCTCCTCCCTTTAAACATTTACTACTTCCTTTATGTTATAGGACCATCTTTCCCTTTTGCCTCCCTTCTTCTTGCCTATATTTTAAATATATATTTATTTTGTCCCTTTCACTTGTTCCCTTTTCTTTATAAGAAATTGTACCTTCTCAAGCTAGTGTAGGTCTTGTTTTATCTTTCCAGTTTCTTTTCTGCATCATTGCTATAATAGAATGAGACTGATGGCCTGCTGCTCTATGTAAATGATAAGCTTGTAAAGAATTTTGAAATAATCAACACAGCAGCTATTCAGTGACAAGAGCTGAAAAGAAAAGATTATTTCAGGCATTTTTCAGATTTTTGAAGGATAGAAATTTTCTTGTTGTGGGAGTGCTACATTTGGCTAAGTGTATTATACCAATCTTTTTTTTTTTTATTTTTAAAAGAATTTCATGGATTCTTAAAAACTGAACTGGATCCAGAGATACTTATGGTTGTTCATTTAAAAATATAACCATTATTTGGATAGAATTAATATATGCTGAATTTTGCTAAAGTCATTGTAATGGGATGCTACTTTAAAATGGTCCATTTGTTCCTTTATTGGGCAAACCAATTAACATTAAAATAATGGGATTATTTTTTGAAAAGGTTATTTCCTGTCTTATCCTTTTGTTTTCCCATTTTATCCTTCTTGAGAAATATGCTAATTATGTTGTATGCATTTATTTAATAAAACTAGAAATAAAATTGCTTAAATATTGGCAACAGGGGCAAAAAAACCCCACAAGAAGTAACAATATATGCCTTGAAAGATTTTTTTTAAATCCCACATGTATTTTTTCATATGTACATTTAATAGTATTGATGATCTGGTGTTTTTCTTCTCCCATTTTCTCATACTATGTTAAATAAATATTTTGAAGGATAGCAGAAATAAAACAATGTGTTTAGATATGTGGGAGAAATATGTTGTTTTGTGTTTGCAATTCCTTGCCAAATGTATAATAAAAATACTAATTAATTAAACTTATTCATTCAGTGTATGGAAGTTCAATGTATGGAAGAGATTTCATGTATTATAAAAATATTTTTTGCACTGTTTCAGGATTGCTAGAAATTCAGAATTATTTTAAGAAAACTTAAATGCTGATTGTAGCATTTAGTAGAATACATAGAATTCATATTCTATTTTGAACACATAAGAATTACATTATTAAGCAACTTGAAATCTTAATGCTTGTGGCTATTTAATTCCATCATTGAGCCTTCTGATACTAGTAGAAAGGCTAAAGTACTTGTTCCAGATTCCACTTATCGTGTAAAGTTTGAATAATTGTCCAAATTAATGGATTTTTTCATATAACATCAGTTTCAAACATCTGAGAGGAAAAAGTAGCTCTGGATAAAAATATGAGCAGCTATCATTAAATTACTTTGTTGAATGCCAAGTAATTAACATAATGAAAAGTTAGAAGTAAGACTACAACAAGATAAAACAATGAATTGAAGCTAACAAGATTAAATTTAGTAAGGATAAGTAGAAATTGTGCATTGTGGACTTAGTTCTAAAAGGTATCTCAAAGACCATCTAGTCCAGCCCCCTTCATTTTATAGATGAGGAAACAGTATGAGGGAGGTCAAAGACTGACTGAAGGTCATTCAGGTAGCAAAAGGCAGAACTAGAATTCAAACTAAGATCTTCTGACTCACTATAGCATGGGTTCTTGTGCTTATAAATTCCATTTTTCATTTAGAGGATAGATGGGTGCTCTAGATAGCAAGTACTCACAAAACAGGCATAAACTATTAAAAGGGATTTTCAGTTCAACAAGTCAACAATATGTCATTAGAACTCAAAAAGCTAATTATAATCATAAACTTCAGTATGTCCAAAATTAATACTCTGAACATTCTGCTATGCTTTGGCCTTGGTTAGACTACATCTAGAGAATTATATTCGGTTATGTTTTATGATTAGTTAAGAAGTCATTTTAAAAAAATTATTTTCTGGTTTGAATTCTGCCTTCTACTTTCCTCTTCCTCACCCATTGAGAAATCAAGAAAAACTAAACCCACTGCAATTATGTATAGTCAAGAAAGAAAATTCCCATGTTAGCCATCATTCTCCTTCCCTTATCACCAAAAGATGGCTCTGAATTCTGAGTTTATCACTTCTCTATTTGGAGCTGGATAGTACTTTTCATCATGAGCCTCTGGAATTATAGCTGGTCATTATATTGATCAGCATTCATAACTTTTTCACATCTTTACAATATTATTGTCATTGTATAAATTATCATGCTAGTTTTCTCTATTTTGAATCATCCCATATAGATCTTTCTAGATTTCTTTGAATCAACTCTTTTTTAACTAATAAGAGCAGAGTAATATTTCAGGACATTAATATATACTATAACTCATTTAACCATTCCCTTGTTGATGGGCCTTCCCCCAGTTTTCAATTCATTGCTATCATGAAAGAGCTACTATAAGTATTTTGAACCTATGCTACTTTTCCCCTTGATCTCTTTAGGGACATAGAACAACTAGTAGCATTGCAGGGACAAAAAGTATCTGCAATTTAATGGGTTTGGGATCATAGTGCTGAGTTGCTTTCCAGAATAATTAAGACAAGTTCATAGCTTCACCAAGTGTATTAATGTACTACTTTTTCCACATCTTTTCCAGCACTTGTCATTTTTCTTTTGTGTTACTTTGACCAATCTAATGAATATGAGGTGATAGTTCAGAGTTGTTTTTCCTCTAATTTTCAAATTTCTCTTGATTTTTAGTAATTTAGAGCATTTTCTCATATGGCTATTGATAGCTGAATTTCTTCCTCAGAAAACTGTCAATTTATATCCTGTGACTAATCAGTTATATACCCTAGAAATGAGACCTTTATTAGAGATACTTGGTACAAATATTTTCTGCCAATATTCTACTTCTAATTTTAGTTGTATTGGTTTTATTTGTGTGAAAACTTTTAAATTTTATGTAATTAAAAGGATCCATTTTACTGCTTTTTCCTCTTTTCTTAAAATCCTTAATTCTTTCTCTAGATATACAAGTAATTTCTTCTATGCTTCTCTGATTTGCTTAAGACGCTTTTACATCTAAATCACATATCTATATGGAGTTTGTCTTGGTATGTAGAGTGAAATGCTTATCAATATCTAATTTCCGTCAGACTGCTCCCACTAGTTATTTTCAAATAATAAATTCTCTCCCTAATAGCTAGGATCTTTGGATTTATCAAAAAGTAGGATACTAAGCTTTGCTGCTTTTGTATGCTATTTACTTATATTACATTTAAACATTAATTTTTTAAAAAATTTTGAGCTCTAAATTCTCTTCCTCTAGTGTTTTCCCCATGCCTTGAAAAGGTAAGTATATCAATAATACATGTTAAGTTATACAAAATATATTTTTGCATTAGGCATATTGCAAATTACTTGATATGTTATTTACTCTAAATTAACCTTTCTATTTCTTACCCAATATGAAGTTATTTTAATGATTATGGCATTATTATATAGTTTGAGATCTACTACTCATAGGCTTCCTTATCTTCTCCCATCTCCTCCCGCCCCCCTTTTCATTATTTCCATTGATGTTCTTGACCTTTTATTCATCAGGACAAATTTTTGTTGCTATTTTTTCTAGTTCACCAAAGTAATCTTTTGGTTGTTTGAACAGAATGAAGCTTGAATAAGAAAGTTGATTTTGGTAGTATTATGTCTTTTATTTTATTGGTTTAATCTATTCATGAGCAATTATTGTTTTTATAATTATTTACGTCTGTTTTTATTTATATCAACGGTGTTTTGTAATTGTGCTCATTTAATTACTGTGGATGCATCTTGGCAGGTAGACTTCCAAGTATTTTATGTTCTTGGTTTTTTAAAATGTAGTTTCTCTATCTCTTCCTGCTGCATTTTTTCCTGAATTATAGAAATGTGAAAGATTTATGTGGGTTTGTTTTATATTCTGCAGCTTTGCTGAAGTTGTTGATTGTTTAAAATAGTTTCTTTAACTTTTTAGAGTTCTCAAAGGATATCATATCTACAAAAAAAAAATAGCTGTAATTTTGTTCCCTCTTTGATTACTTTTATTCCTTCATCTTTTTCTTATTGCTGGGTTTAGTATTTATAGTACAATAATGGAAAATAATAGTGATAATAGCTTTGCCTGTGGACTTATTGGAAAGACTTCTAATTTATCCCCGTTAACAATTATTGCTTGCTCTTAGTTTTGAATAGATATTTCTTATCATTTAAAAAAAATTCTTCCTTTTCTTTTCTAGTGTTTTAAATAGGAATGAGTGTTGCATCTTGTCAGCAGCCTCTTCTTCTTTTTTTTTAATGTAATATGACTTTTCTTGTTTTTCTTATATGTTGAATAATGTTCACAGTTTTTCTAATATTAAAATAGCTTTGTATTCCTGTTATAAGTCTGGTTTGGCCATAGTATCTTATATTTATAATGTGTTGCTATTGTTTTCTTGCTAATATTTTATTTAAAATATATGCATTGATATTCATTAAAGAAATTAGTCTATAGTTTGGTTTTTTCCTCACTCTTTTAACTCTCCCTGCTTTAATTATCAAGACCACATTTGTGTCCTCTTTTCCCCTTAATTCTTTTTTCCCTCTTTCTCTGTTGGGTAAGGTATATTTCTATACCCAACACTGTGTGTATATGTCTGTGTGTTTATATTAAAAAAAAAAAAGTAATTTTCAGAATCATCCTAGAATAATTCAAATAGAAGCAAAACATGCATAAATATGTGTGTGTGTGTAATTTTATCTCTTTTGACTAATTCACATGAAAATGAGATTCAAGTGCTGCCTAACCCCAGTAATCCCTCCCCCCCATAAACTTCTACTTGTGTATTTCACTTAGATAATTTTCCAAATTCTTTCTCTTATATCTCCTCTCTCCCTGAACATTCTTCTTTTCCACCATCTCCATTCTTTCTTTAAGATCATTAGAACTTAACAGAATCATATCTAGATTGTGTAGCTAATTAAACTCCATCTTTGACTTTTGATGATACAGTTTTGAGGGTCTATATATATTTACTGTGTCCCCTCTAAAAATAGTTTAACCTGTTTAGTCCTTTAAGACTGATTGTTCAGTGTATCAGGTCCATTTTTTTCATCAGTAATACTTCCAAGTCCTCTATTTCATGAAAAGTCTGGTTTTTTTCTTCTGCAGGCTTATGGTCAGTTTGGTGGGTAAATTTCTTTTGATTTTAAACTTAAATCTTTTGCCTTCTGGAATATCGTATTCCAAGCTCTGCTTCTTTGTCTTGGTGGCTGGCTAAATCTTGTTATCTGACTGTGGCTCTTTGGTAGCTAAATCTTTTCTTTCTGGCTGCTGATAGTATTTCCCCCCTGACTTCAGAGTTCTGGATTTTTACTGTAATAATCCTGGGAATTTCATTTTGGAGTTTCTGGAGGTGGGAGGTAGATTCTTTTAATTTCTGCTTTACCCTCTGGTTTTAAGGGATCTGTGGAGTTTTGTAATTTGTTGTAGTATATTGTCTCAGGTATTTTTTTTTTAAGTCTTCAAGTAGTTGATGATTCTTAAATTGTCTCTTTCTGTCAGTTTTCTGTTAGTTTTTGCTATTAAAAAAACTCACATTTTCTATCTTTCAGTCTTTTTACTTTTAATGTTTCTCTTGGAACCAATAGATTTTATTTGTCAGTTCTAATTTTTAGGGTGTTGTTTTCTTGGGCAGGATTTTGTATTTTTTGTTTTCAATTATTAATTCCATCCTAGTCTTTCTTTTGTAGCTCTCATTTCTTATCTAATTTTTCCTTGACACTCACATATATTTTCATATATCCATTTTTTCATTCATTTTTAATAGTATTTTATTTTTCCAAATACATATAAATATAGTTTTCAGCATTTACCTTGGCAAAAACTTGTGTTCTTAATTTTTCTCCTCTCTCCCTTTCTGCTTCCCCAAAACAACAATCTGATATAGATTAAACATTTAAACATTCATTTTTTAAAAAATTTTGAGCTCTAAATTCTTTTCCTCTAGTGTTTTCCCCATCCATTGAAAAAGGTAAGTATATCAATAATACATGTTAAGTCATACAAAATATATTTTTTTATTAGGCATATTGCAAAAAAAAAAAAAGTAAAAGAAAAGGCAAGAAATATTAAGAAAGTATAAAGAATGTTTTAGTTTGTATTCAAGAATTTATTGATTTTCTCTCTTGAGGTAGATAGCGGGTTTTTTCAAGAGTCCTTTGAAATTGTCCTAGATCATTGTATTGGTCAGAATAGCTAAATCTTTCATTGTTACAATATTGCTGTTACTATATAAAATGTTCAACTAGTTCTGCTCATTTTGCTCATTTGATTGATATAAGACTTCCAAAATTTTCTTAAACCATCCTGCTTATCATTTCTTATGGCACAGTAGTACTCCATCACAATCATGTACCACAGTTTGTTCAGCCATCCCCCATTTGATAGACAGTCCTTCAATTTTCAATTCTTTGCCACCACAAAAAGGAGTATATTAATATTTTTGTACATTCAGGTCCTTTTTCTCTTTGGTATTGCTGAGTCAAAGGGTATACACAATTTTATAACCTTTGGGCCTAGTTCAAGTTGTTCTTCAAAATGGTTGGATCATTTACAACTCTACCAAAAAACTCATTAGTGTACTTATTTTTCTACAATTCCTATTATTTGTCCTTTTCTGTCATGTTAGCCAATCTGATGATGTAATAAGGTAGTACTTCAGTGGTTTTAATTTGCTTTTCTCTATTAATAATGGGGCAATTAGGTGGAAGAGCTAGAACACCAAGTCTGAAGTCAGGAGAACTCATCTTCCTGAATTCAAGTCTGGCCTCAGACACTAAAATGTGTGAACCTAGGCAGGCCACTTAACCCTGAAAAATTTGAGATGGAAAAGGAAATGGCAAACTACAACTCCAGTATCTTTATTGAAAAACAAACAAACAAACAAACAAAAAAAAAAACCAATGTGGTCACAAAGAATCAGACGCAGACGAAAACAACAAAACAACAAAAGTTTAGATTTAGATTTAGAGCATTTTTTCACATTATTATTATGACTTTATATGACCCTTACTTTTATAAATTTGGCTCAATTCCTTATATATTTGAAAAATGAGGACTTTATCAAAGAAACTTGCTGTCAAATTTTTTCCTCAGTTTCCTTCTTTTCTTCTAATTTTGGCTGAATTTGTTTTGTTTTGGAAATCCTTTTTTTTTTTTTTTTACATGTAATCAGAATTATCCAGTTTGCTTCCTGTGATCCTCTCGTTTCATCTATGAAAACATTTTTAAATTTTTGCTTTGATACTTCTAAGAATTCTTATTGGATTTGTGTCTAAGATGCATTTTTCTTTGAGATATTGCTTATATCTGTTTTTGAATCATTCTTCTGAATTTTGTATCTTCATCTTTCCTGTCATTATTTCTCTATAATATGATTCTTTTTTGTTACCTTATTCTTTCAGCCTATTGCTTTATTTTGAACTATAGTGTTGTGATTTGCACACTTTTAGGGAAACTGTGCTGGGTTTATGTTGGCGTTCTTGTTCTTCTTTTAAATAATATAAGATGATGGTTCTCTCTGGTGGAGAAGGTTTCTCAGGGAGGTTTTCTGGAGGCAGTCTTAGCTGCAGTTGAAAGTAATAATCACCCAAATGCAGCCAGCTGGTAAAAATGCAAACGTTTATTTTCTCCTTCCAAATTAGCCTGGTTAGTTGAGGCCTGCTTGGTTCCTCAAGAGCTGGAGCTCTTGCAGATTGTCCTTTGCTTCTGTCTCTGCTTTCTTCAGCCACCAGCCAGCCAAGTGGAAAAATAGAATGGATCTCTCTTGCCTCGGAGAGAGGGCTTCTGGCATAATTCCACTGAAATCTGACTGAGAGCCTCTGTCTGTCTCTTATGAGAGAGAGAAAGAGAGAGAGAGAGAGAGAGAAAGAGAGAGAGAGAGAGAGAGAGAGAGGAATTGTGAGATACGAGAGAGAGGGATTATGGGTTTTCTCCCATAGTGCTCTCTGGCCCTAAGAGCTTCAAGGGAGGTGTGAATTCACAAAGTTACACAGTTAACTTTGTGAATCTCCCATACTTGTGAACTCCAATGAATAAAGGTGTGAACACAAGCATTGTATCAATTAGTTCTACTTAGTACCTTGTTTCAGGTTCTGGCCCAAAACATCTTCTTGTAAGATCAGATCAATAGTCTATCAAGTCTAATGAGTTAGCAGTTTGTAAAGATTCCAGCAGGTTTATGTCTTGTTGCTGTTTTCACAATACCTTTCAGTGCCCCCAGAATGATGTGATCTGGATCAAAATCTGCTTAGTATCCACCTGATCTGAGCTCTGCAACTTCATGATCCAGGTCTGTGGGGCATTCTAATAGATTGCTATTAGACTCAGCCTCTGTTAGTTTGCTGGTCCAGTGTTACTGAACTGTTGGCTCCTCTCTGGTCTGGGACTTTTACTCTGGTCATTCAGCTTATACCCAGGAATAGAGGTTAGAACCAAGTCTCCACTCTGGTTTTGGCATCAGAATCACATATTGACTATTTCTGGACATGTTCCTTGCTTATTGTAGGTCCAGTGACTACTTCTCCACTCCTTTTTCATATCTCCCTCAGTCTGAAATAGAACTGGATACATTGTACATGGCCCCCTCTTGGGCAGACTTAGCCTCAGTGTTCTCACATCTCTAGGTCATGGCTAGGAAAGTGACTCTGTGAGACTTTTTGGACTTCCCTAGCAAAGTTCTATCTGGTGTGTTTTCTAGATATTCGTGGAAAAGCTTTGGTAGAACAGTGAGGCTCTATATCTTCATGCTATTCTATTATCTTGACTCTGCCTTCTCTCATTTTAATAAACTACATTTCAGAAAGGATATTAATAGCACAAAAGAATGGCTTTTTGGATAGAATGCTAAACTTTGATTCTGTTATCTCTAAAATGATGATGGTGATGTCTATTTAGTGAGCCCTAGTCTCTTTTTTGAACTTTAATAATTACTTAGTCATTTTTTGATATCTTGAACATTATTTCCTATAGGTTTTAAATTTAACATATCCAAAACAAAATTCCTCATCTTTATTTCTAAGCCTCCCATCTTCTGATCTTAAAAAGTACTATTGATGGTATTACTATCCTTCTAGGCCTGAAACTTTGCTATCATACTTGATTCTTTGCTGTCACTCTCCTTACATGATCAATATATTTCCAAACCTATCCTTACTACATCTTTCTGTAATGTCCGGGCTAGTTTTCTGGAGAACCTCTGGATGGGCCTTAGTCTCAGCAGGATAGTCACCACGAGGATAGTCAGGAATAGAGTCTTAAAGTCTTTATTATCTTCTTCACAGTCTGTTCATTCTGACTGACTGTGTCCCCAGTTCTCTCAGCTCTTAAATACCCTATTACAATTACATCATTACAGCATACTGAGTATGTGTGAACTAAAGAACCATTACATCACCATGCTAAGTACTAAGTCTATGTAAACTAGAGAACCAGCATCTCATTAATCACACTGAGTTAACACCTTATTGTAAGTATCCTTGTTTCAAGTATACTTCTCCAGAGTTCCCCAATATCTGTGGTCCTCTACATCTTTCAGATATATTCTCTTCTCTTCACATATATGGCCCTCACTCTAATTTAGTATCTCACCACTTCTTCTTGGACTATTTTAATAGCCTTTAATTGTTCTTGCTGTTTCAAGTCTCTCCCCACTCCAGTTCATCTTCCATTTAGTTGCCACAATGATTTTCCTAAAGTGAAAGTCTTGCCATGTCACCCCGTTTAATGAGCTGTTTATCACTTCAGAATCACATGCCAGTACCTCTTTTTAGCATGTAAAGCTCTTTAAAATCTCATTCCTTCCTATCTTTCCAGTCTTGTTACTTTTAATTTCCTTCTACACACAATACAAGTCAGCTATCCTTTCCTACTTGAATTTCATTTAGTTTTGTATTTCATCTCTACCTTTTTCCTGACTCTGCCTCATGTTTAGAATGTTTTGCCACTGCCATCTCCGTCTCTTAATTTTCCTGGCTTCACTTCAAGATTGAACTCAAATCCTACTTTCTACAACAGGCCTTAGGCCCAGATGTTAACTCCTTTCCTTCATGTTGCTTTCTATCTGTTTCTTATATGTCTTCTATATGCCTACTTATTTACGTGTTTCTTCCCTCTCTCCCCCCATTTAAAATATTAATGTCTTACGGGCAGACTGCTTTTGCTTTTCTTTATATCATAAGGCTTAGCCTAGTGCCTGCTGCATGGTATGCATTTTAAAAATTCTTGTTCGAAGCAGACTAACCTATATTCATATCCATCCTCTGGAGGAGGGAGGATTGGGCCCTCAGTAATCTTTGGGATTTATTTACTAGGTCATAAAATGGTTTGTGATTGTATTGATTAAGAAAGATCTACACCTGGAGTTCTCTGTGCTAATGAAACCAGCTAGTAGTCTATTGATAAACTGAATTGTTTCAGAGGTAAAAGACTAGAATGATGAAGGAGAATCAGGGGTGATTTGTTGTTTTCAAATTTTTGAAGTTATTCAGCTTTTGGAGGGCCAGGAATGTTTTTCCTTATGTACCTATGGAACCCAGATCATTGCTTGCCTTGCACTTAGAAGGCATTTAATAAATGTTTATTAACTGAATTAAACCATTTATGAGAAGCCTAAAAGAATATAATTCTTGCTTCCATAAGAAGTAATTTCTTAATGATTAAAACTGTTTCAAAATGGTAATTTGTACTTTGAGAAGTGGGTTGCCCCACAGTTTTCTGACAAAGGCTGAATGATCTTTTTTTTTCCAACAGTATTGTAGAGATGGCTTTTGATTTAATGAGTCAATTGAGTTCTCAAGTCTCTTAATTCAAAGGTTCCCTTATTCCAAAACCGTGTATGTATGTGTGTCTGCACACATCATAAGACAGAGTATATGTTTGGGGGAATTAATATTTGTTAAGCAATTTTAGATTTGCTTGGGAATTATACTACATTTGCTTCTGATAGTACATGATGGTACTGGTAATATATGAAGTATGACATTGTAATTAAAAGAATGCTAGATTCTTTGGAAAATCTGAATTCGAGTCCCTGCTATGTGAATTAGTAGAGTGATCATGATCAAGTTAGTTTAACTTCTTTCAGTTTTAGTTTCTTCTTTTGCAAAATGAGAGGGCAATGATGCAAGTTAGGTATTCTACTTCAGGATTCTTGCAAGAAAATATTTTCATAAAACTGAAGTAAAAGGTACAAATAAATTATTATTACCATTATTATTTCATAATAACTTTTAAATTTGGTCTTGTAGAAGAAGAAACTGACAAAAAGTGTACTTCATTAGGAAAGAATGGAATAGAATAGCAAACTCAAAAGAAATCCAATGATCTATTTTAAAGTACTTACTGGAAACTAGAACCGAAATATGACCCACAAAAAAAAGATTAGAAACTAGAGTAGCTTTGAAAGATAGATAATTTTTTTTTTAATTGATGTATGTGGTGGTGGTGGTGGTGATGGTGGTGGTGGTGTCCACTTGTTTTATTTATTGTATACAACTGTTTGTGACTTTTTTGGGGGTTTTCTTGGCAAAGATACCAGAGTGATTCTTTTCCAACTCATTTTATAGGTGAAGAACTATGATAAAGATGATTAAGTGACATGCCTAGGGTCCCACAGCTATTAAGTGTCTTAGGTTGGTCTTCTTGACTTCAGGCCTAGTTCTGTATATGTATCCACATATGCACACACATATGTACTTTAAGTAAAGTTGCGCCCCCCCCCCCCCCAAAAAAAAAAGGAGAGAAATAAAGAAGACAAAACTTGTTGGCAATTGAAGAGCATCTCCTCAGTTTGCAGTTAAGAAAAACCTGCTATAAGTTTTTTTTTTGGTACATTGAAGTCCTTTTTCTTTTTGATCACTTTAGGGTACAGAACTGGTAGTGGCATTGCTGAGTCAAAGGGTATGCATAGTTTCAAAGCCCTTTGGACATAGTTCCAAATTTTTCTTCAAATTGTTGGATAAATTCACAATTTCATCAGTACTGCATTATTATAACTTTTCCCACATTTTTCTTTTTTCCTTAATAGCCAATCCTATAGTTGTAACGTGGTACCTTAAAGTTGTATTAATTTGCATTTCTTGAATTATTAGTGATTTAGAGTTTTTATTTTTTCAAATCAAATCACTTTTTCAGAGTGACTTACAGATTTTCATATGATTATTGATGGCTTTGATTTCTTCTTCTGAAAACTGCCTATTTATATCCTTTGACCATTGATCAAATAATGGCTCTTATTTTTATAAATTTGTACCAGATCCCTTTATATTTATTAGAAAAACATTGTAACCAGTTTCCTTCTTTGTGTGTTATTTTATCAAAAGCCTTTTCTGCATCTTTTGCTATAATTATATATAATTTTTGTTGTTTTTATTATTTATATGATTAATTATGCTTATAGTTTTCTATAGTTATTGAACTAGCCTTACATGCATAAATCCAACTTAGTTGTAGTGAATGATCCTTTTGGTATATTGCTATAATCTCTGCAAGTATTTCATTAAAAATTTTTGCATTAATATTCATTAGGGAAATTGGTCTATAGATTTCTTTTTCCATTTTTGTTCTTCTTCCTTTAGGTATCAAAGCCATATATGTGTCATAGAAGTAATTTGATAGAATTTCTTTATTTATTTTTTCCCCCAGTTTCTATGGTATTGAAATAAATAGTTCTTTTAATGTTTGGTATAATTTGCTTATAAATTCATTTGATCCTGGAGTTCTTTTTTTCTTTGGAAACTCATTGTATTCTTTTTTTCTTCTTCTGTTATCTGGTCAATTTGTATTTTTGCAAATATTCAACCGAAACTTAGATCATCAGATTTATTGGCATATAATTGGGCAAAATATCTCCTAGTAATCACTTTAATTTCATCTACATTAGTTGCACATTCACCCTTTTTGTTTTGATACTGGTAATGTGTTTTTTATATTTTAAATTAGTAGTTTATTGTTTTCCCCCCTCCATAAAACTACTCCTAGTTTTGTCTATTCAATTTCTTTCAGTTGTATTAATATACTTCTTTGATTTTTCAGGATTTCTATTATGGTATTTAATTGTTAAGATTTTAAAAATTTTTTATAACTTTTTTTTTATCATGCTCAATACATTGATCTTTCTCTCTTTTATTAATATACGTTTTTAAACATTTTCCCTTTTTAAACATTTTCCCCTAACTGCTGCTTTGGTTGCATTTCATAAATTTTGGTTTGTTGTCTCATGGTTGTCATTAATGAAAATATTGGTTTCTGTGATTTGTATTTTGACTCACTCATACTTTTAAGATTAGACTATTTTGTTTACAATTAATTTTTAGTCTGTGCTTCCAAGGCCCATTATTCTATGTAATTATTATTGCTTTATGGTCTGTAAAAGGTGCCTTTCTTCTTTTCTGCATTTGCTTGTAAGGTTTTTATGACCTAATACAGGATCCATTTTTGTGAAGTATTAAAGAAAAAGATATACTCCTTTCTATTTCCACTCATTATTCTCCAGAGATCAATCATATCTAACTTTTATAAAGTTATCTTCATCTCTTTTCTTAATTATTTCATAGTTAGATTTATCTTGGTCTGAGAGGGGTAAATTGAGGTCTATTACCAGTTTAGTTTTACTTTCTATTTTTTCCTGTAGTGGTAATTCAAATTAAGAGACCAAGATCTGTCTGAAATCATAATTGCTATCCTACCTTTTTTCCCCCTAAATTTTAGGTGAAGCTTAATAGATTCTGCTCCAGGCCCTTATTTTAATTTTAAGTGCGTCTTTCTTTTTTTAAGTATGTTTCTTATAAGCAATATATTGTTGATTTTGGTTTCTAATCCATCTTGCTATTCTCCTGTTTTGTAAATGAATTCATCCCAGTCACATCACAATTGTATTTGCTAACTGTGAGTTTTTCTGTATCCTACTCTCTTCAATTTATCCTTCTTTTTGATTCTATCCCCTCCCCAGAAATCTGCTTAGCATTTTGGTCACTATCTTATTTAATTTATCCTCTCAGTTACCATACATCCCTCTCCCCTTTTCTTAGTCTCTTCTCTTTGTGCTTCCCTGTTGTAAAAGATGAATTTCTATACCTAGTTCTCTGTGTGTGTGTGTGTGTGTGTGTGTATTCTTCCCTCTTGTCAGTTTTGATGAGAATTCAGGTGCCTATTCTTCCCACCCTCCCAAGTTCCTATTTATTTTTTAAAAACTCTTCCTTGTGTACCTCTTTTATGTGAGATTCTGTCCTCTTCCTTCTTTCAGTATAATTCTTTTTCTCACCTTTCGATTCTTTTTTGGAGGTTATCCCAAAATAATAGACTTATAGTCATGTTCTTTTTCTGAGTTACATATATCATCATCTATCATCTTCCTATATAAGAAATGTAAATATTTTAACTTTATTAAATCCCTTATGATTTTTCATTCATGGTTTCCTTTTTCTGCTTCTCTTGAATCTTGTGTTTGGATGTCAGATTTTCTAGTTAGCTCAGGTCTTCTCATTAGGAAGGTTTGAAAGTCCTTTATTTCATTAAATATCTGTTGGGTTTTTTTCCCCCTCGTAGGATTATATTCAGTTTTGCTGAGTAGATTCTTCTTGGTTGTAATCCTAGCCCTTTTGTCTGTCAGAAAATTCTGTCCCAAGCCCTCTACTTCTTCATACTTGGTATTGGTAAATCTTGTGTGATTCTAACTATAACTCTGTTGCATTTGAATTCTTTTTTTCTGACTGCTCTGTTTTCACTTGACCTTGGAACTCTGGAATTTGGCTATAATATTCCTGGGAGTTTTCATTTTCAGATCTACTTCATGAAATAATCGATAGATTTTTTCAGCTTCTACTTTGCTCTCTAGTTCTGTGATATCTGGAGTTTTTCTTTTTAATTTCTTGAAATATCTAATTCTTGTCTTTTTTTTTTTATCCGTGCTTTCCCTCTACCTCCAATAATTCTTACTTTATGTTATATAACCCTTTATCTATTTTCAGGTTAATTTGTTTTCCTGATTTTCTTTGATTTATTTTCATTGTTTTGACTTTATTTTTTTTTGTTATCTCATGAAATAATTTCAATTTCAGCAATTCTATTTTTTTGCTGTTTTTAAAAGTATTTTATATTTCCAAATACAAAGTAAAGATAATTTTCAACGTTCATTTTTGTAAGACTTCGTGTTTTAAATATTTCTCTCTCTCTCTCCTAATTTCTTCAAGTAGGCAAGACATTGATAATAGGTTAAACATGTGCAATTCTTTTAAATGTATTTCCATATTTGTCATATTGTACAAGAAAAATTAGATCAAAGTTAGATCAAAAGAAAAAATGGGAAAGAAAAAAAACAAACAAGCAAACAGAAGGTGAACATTCTATACTTTGATCCATATTTAGTCTGTATAGTACTCTCTTTCATTGAATGCATTTGGCATTTTCCATTCCAAGTCTGTAGGAAAGCAATTCTGTTTTTTATTGAGGTTTTGTACTTTTCCACCAAGATGTTAATTTTCTTTTCATAATTTTCTTTCATTACTCTTGCTTTTACTATTATTTCTCTTCCAGCACTCATAGTTGACTTAATTTTTTTCCTCTCTTTTTAAGTTCTTCTAGAAATTCATATTGGGTTTGTATACAATTTACATTTTTCTTTGAGGTTTTACTTTTAAGTGTTTTCAAATTGTTGTTTTCTTGTAGACTTGTATCATCAGCTTCCCTGTCATCCTAGATATTTTTTAGGGACTGGTTCTTTTTTTGTTTTTTGCTCATTTCCCAGCTAGTTTCTTGACTTTGATCTTCATATTAGAGTTGTACTTCATTCCTTCTGTGAGGAAGATGGCTTCTATACCTCAATCCTGAGGGCCTGAAGATTTTAAATGCTTCCAGGATCATATCATCTGAGAAGTTTGCTCACTTTCCTCCTGTTCGAAACTCTGTTCCTCACTCAAGTAGGACCACTCCTCTTTCATGACTGTAACCACTCCTTTCCACTGGAATGTTCACCCAAAACTAGGTAACATGTTACAAAGCTATCAAATGGCACCAGATCCTGTGCTCAGTGTTAGCACAGGTGCCCCGTGGAATCTTTCTGATCCACTGTTAAATTAGAAATGTCCAGTGCTTCCACTGCTGCAGCCTCTAATAACATTAGTAGATACCACTTTTACTGCAAACAGCTCACTATACTTTCAAAGAGCTTCTATCTCAATGTCTGCAGTATATTTTCTTTCTGTCTATCTTAGCAGTCCTTGTCAGAAATAATGACCTTATCTGACTTTTTGTTGACTTGTCTGCTCAAAATTCAATCAGGCATTATCAGTGGTTGTTTTGTAGGAGGGGTTTTAAGAGATGTAAGGCAGTTGTGACTCTGTTCCATCATCTTGAATCCATTCTCAAATGACCCCATTTCTATTTGAGTTTTACACTATTATTATAGAAGACCTATAAGAAAGTTTTTGTTTTTTTAAACAAGAGAAATACATGAACAGAGCCCATGCCTTAGGAAGATTCCTCTAGCAATGGTGTGTAGATTATATTAGAAGGGGTAGTTATTTGAGTATAGGAAGAGAATTTAGACACTAGACCAGAAACAGAAAATAGCAAGTCTAAATTGAACAGCATAAAATCTTCCAAATGACAATGTTTCATATATTTGAATTTCTAGTACTTATTTCTCTCTTCTCAGACATTTTGTAGAGAGCATACTGTAATATAGGACCATTAGATTTAGGGTCAGGATGTGAGCAGTAATGGGCAAGTTGATCTTTTGAGTTTGTTTCCTCATCCTTATCTATGAAATGAGAGTGTTAGACTAGATCACAAAGTTCCTTTACCAATCTAAATTCTATGTTCTGATTTGTCAGTGTCTGTGGGCTCCAAAACATAATACAGTGTGATTTGATGAACACAGATTACAGTGTAAGAATGACTTTTCAGGATATTACATTTTTATTAATATAGTCTTAAGATTTTGTGCTCCTTTCAACAGCAATCACAATGTTGGCTCATATTGAGTGCTGAGTCTAAAGTAAGTTTACAATACTTGAACTGAAAAATAAGTTTTGCATTTAGATTCAAAATATCATTTGTACAAGTACAGAACAGAAAGAAATGTGTTCCTGTTAAAAAATACTTTAATAGTTCCCTGATAAGGTTTTTTGATGATGATAAAGTCAATATCATTGTGATGTTATAAGGTACACAGAAAAAAATATTATCTCTCTTCTCAAAGATTCTACCATCTAGGAGTACATGAGGAAAAGTAAAGTAAAGTAAGATAATATTATAAATAATTGCCAAATTGTGAGAAAGACAAAAACTGCAGATCAGGGAAGAGGCAAGTTCTTGAGGATTGGAGTAATTAGGGAAGATTTTATATTGGAGGTGAGCCCTGAAGGAATTGGTCATAACAAGTAGTAAGAAAAGGGGATATAGATTAATGGATCTCTTCATAAGAGAATGAGATTAGAAGATTGAATTAGAGTGGAGGCTAGCTACATAGTGCATGGTAGAATATAAAATCTATTAGATTGGGGTCATATGGAAGATCATGAAAATACATCTCATATGTATTATGAGAATAGTCCAATTTTCTTGGAGCAAAACAAAATAGTATACATCATGTTTTACATAGTTTGAGAAGCACTTTATGAAGATCCTTTGAGGAAGATAGTGAAAGAATAATCCTTGAGAAATCTTGAGAAAGATTAAGTGATTTATCCATCAGTAAATATCTTGAGGTAGAATTTGATAGGTGGTTTCCCAATTCCAAATCTGATGCCATTCAGTATGTCATGCCACTTCTAAGTTAAGGCTGGAAAGCTGGGAAGGACTTATGCCACAATTCAGAATTTATGTAATATGCTGGAGTAGCCACAAAAGGATTTTAAAATAAAGTAGTGATGTCAGAGCAGTGCATTAAGAAGATGACTCAGGCAGCAACATGAAGAATGGATTGGAACTGTGACAGAATATTCATGTCAGAGGATATTAGTCACATTATAAACATTACTACTACAAAAAAAGCAAAACAAAACATTCCCAGAACATTTAGCAAATCCTTCCAGACTCTTAAAAGACCACATTTATGGTATTTCCTAGTCAGTACAATGCTAGAACCATGGTAAATATGTGATTTCTTAAAAGTAGAATTTGGAAGGTCAAGTATCATTTATTTGTTTATTGACAAAGGAGCACAAAGGGGACTTGGTAATATATATGTGTTTTTAGAAACAGAAAGAATACTCTCACTTTATATTGCAAAGATAAAATATTTTTAGATTTGATCATGAGCAGATGTAATTTTGTATATGCAATAGGTCTTAAGTTTCTAAGAATAAAATGAAAATTTTGTTGACTAGTCTTATTGTTGTTTCCAAATTTTAAAATCACACTAGTGATGTGTTTTTTATTTTTTTCTTGTCAATTTATGTCCTGCTGTGTCTCATCCTAGCATGTGACATTGTGTCCTCAAAGGATATGCCAGTGGAGCGCAAGGTCTATTAAAAAGTGGAATGGATTTGACTATAGCCTTAGAAATGGACTTCATTATCACCTTCCAAACATCACCTTAGCTTAGTTTGGAGAAGTTTATTTACAGAAGGTTGATTACCTGGAGATAAATTCTTTCAGCTGTAGCAGTTCATGAAAAATAGGCTTAAGGCTTTCACATCTGATCAGTGCAGTGACCAACCCTGACTTGAGAAGATTGATGATGAAGCATGCTTTGGCACTCTTGGCAGTGAGGATGCAGATCAAAGGTGCTGAATGAAACATGCTTTCAAACATGGCTACTGAATCAATGCATTTTTCTAGGTGACACAGGATAAAATGCTGGGCTTGACGTCAGGAAAACTCATCTTTCTAAGTTCAAATCAGGCCTCAGAAACTTACCTTAAGTCAATAATCCCATTTGCCTCAGTTTCTTCATCTGTAAAATGAGCAGGAGAAGGAAATGATAGTCCATTCCAATGTCATTGCCAAGAAAGCATAAAATATGTTCACAAAGAGTCAAATGCAATTGAAAAATGACTGAACAGCAGAACAGGTAATTATGGAAATGAAAAGAAAAAGAATGTTTCCATCAGTGAAATATTTAAATATGACCCAGAAGTAAAAATTTCAAAAGGGAACAGATTGCAATTTCATTGTTACTTGGTTAAATTTCATACATATATACGTAAACATAAATTTGTTATATTTTTAAAGATTATATATGAAATTATAAATTTCTATTTTGTGTTTAATCTTTTTCTTTATACATTGAAATATTTTTGGTTAAGTTCATAATAAAGACTTTTTAAGAAAAATTTAAAAGTCTAAAGCTTAGATTGTAATCCACAATGACTTGTGGATCTTTGAGAATTTTCCCTGATATTGATTTTTTTTTTTAAAGTTTGCATCCTGAGCTTTATTCTATATCTTAGGAACTTAGATCATTACATGTCTGTAAAATGTAGTATTTGTGAAATTTAGTTTCTGATTTGTTATTCTTATAGTACTATATTTTGTCATTTGAAAGCATCTGGAAGATCTGGATTATATGTATGGTTTAGATGAATTTTTTAAAATAAATCTTATTATTTATACTATTTTGAACATAAAGCCACAAGTTTTTTAATTTATTCTTTTTCTTTAGTCAAAATCAAGTGCAAAACCTAGGCATATTGTCAGAAAACTTATGCAAAACATACTGTTTTAATTTTTAAAAAAAGCATTTGAATCACTCAGCTGTACTTGGAAATAAATGGCATTAAACTATAGAATTACAAAGATACGTGAGAGAAAGTAATTAAATGTTGTCTGAAAACAGACTTGCAGATGGTATGCTGAACTTGAATAAAGTAAAAAATAAGACACTGTATTCAACTTGGATAGCACTAATAATACAGCAGCAGATAACAGCAGATTTGTTCTAAAATGTGTATAATTTATATGTGAAAAGCAGTATAGTTCCAAGTGGCATGCTATAAAGAGACAAATGTTTCAGTTTATTGGAAGTTTCTTGTTAGAAAAATTTGTACAATTACAGCTGAAATTCACATGAGGAGTTTGACATTTTCTATAAATTTCATCTTTTTAATTTGCAAGTTTAATTTACATCAAAGTGCATTATTTACTGGTTTTAAAATTATTACTGTTTTTAGTGAGATGTTCACTTGAATTATTACTCTACTATGGTGGAGAATAGTCAAATAGTCAAACAACAAGCCATTCATTAAGTGTTCCCTCTAGACCAGGAATTGTGCTATTTTCACATTAATGTGGTCCATTGTTTGCAACATGACAGAATAGAATAAAAAGAGTTGAGGATCTGACTCGGAAGTCCCTACTCTCTCTTACCTGTCTCATGGAAATAATACTATTTTCAGCCTGTAGGACTGAAGGAAAAGAGGTGGTGTTCTGTTCTACATTTTTTAATTCTTACTACTGGCAAAACTAATTACAGGAGTAGCATGACCTTAATTTCCGATTATTTGACAAATTATCTTTACAACATTTTTTTAAAACTATTTCTCTCAGATTATAGACTTTTATGGTATAATAGTGATCATATTTTTGTGGAGTTTTGAATTCAGTCTAATTTCATTCTTGACGTATAAAGACAAAAAATATTTTCTTTGTAGTTGGTGTTTTCTGATGGATGTTTCAGTGGAGCATGATAATATCAAGTTTGGAAATTTTGTTTACCACAGTTCCATCTGCTCCTTCTTGTCCTTTGCTTTTATCTTACATAATGAGTTTTATGCACTCAAGTTATAATGATAAGCCTATTTTAATGACTAAAATTACCTTTGAACAATAATAAAGTTGGTTCTTGCTTATGATTGTTATCAATGTGTCTGTATTTTTCTTTATGATAACCCAAAGACTGTAGGTTTCCTAATTTATACAATGATGAATGGTAAAAGAATTCTACCTTCTAGAAAATTATATTGGATAGAAGTGTTAAATAAATGTAGGGAAGTGTTCAAAACAAGTGGATTTAGGAAGAATTTGAAGAAAAATAATTCACTGTAATACCCAGATTACTTGTTTCTCTATAGTTTGAGTCGTTTCCATTTATTTTTCCCTTTGATGATGGAAATGCTCTGTAATTTTCTGTCATTGTAACATTATTACTTTTAGTGAAGTATAGGGGATTAAAGTAAATGCAATAAAATTGTTGCTTGATCATATTCCATCTTACATTCACTTCATCCAACGTGGTTTTATATATAAACTGATCAAATTGTTGATGCACTTTATTTTTTAAAAATTATTTATTTCATTAAATATTTTCCAATTACATGGTAAAACATTTTAATAATCATTTTAAACATTTTTGAGTTCCATATTCCAAAATAGCCTTCTAGCCTCCCCCCAACCCTTCTACTCTACCCCCTTAAGAAGGCAAGCATTTTGATTTCTGTAATACATGCATGAACATAGGAAACATTTCCTTATTAATCATATTGTTTAAAAAAAAAACCATGCACAAACAAAATAAAACAATATAAAGAAAGGAAAAAAAAAGATGCTTCAGTCTGCATTCATAGTTCATCAGTTCTCTCCCTAGAGGTGGATAGCATTTTTCATCCTGGGTCCTTTGGAACGGTCTTGGATCATTATCTTGAGTGATAACTAATTCTTTTGCAGTTTATCATTCTTCACAATATTATTATTATATACTGCATATAATATTCTCCTGGTTTGCTCACTTCACTTTGCATCACTTCATAGTAAGTCTTCCTAGGTTTCAGAGAAATTATCATGCTTGTCATTTCTTATAGCACAATAGTATTCAATAGCAATCATATAATTTATTCAGTCATTCTTCAGTTGATGGACAGTCCCTAGTTTCCAATTCTTTGCTACCATATTTCCCCGATAATAAGACACTGTCTTATTATTTTTTTGGACAGAAAAACACCAGAGGGCTTATTTTCAGGGGAGAGCTTATTTTAATGAACATTGACAGCAATTTTAATAAACAGGTAAATGTGAACAAAAAGAAGTGCCTTTATTCAATAATGATCATGTCATCTTCTTCAACAACATCATCATAAGTGTCCATACCCTGAATTTCATCCTGGATGTCTTGCACCTCTATTTCCTTCAGAAGAAGTGGACCCAATCTGTCATGTCCAGCAATATAGCTCTCTTTAAATGAACATGTCTTGTCCAGGTAACCTGCTCGTAGTGCCTTGGCGACACAGCTGTCAGTAATTTTATCCCATGACTTCTTCACCCAAGTCACGACTACTTGCAGACAGGGCTTCACAAAGTTTCCACGCTGATTTCTTTCCATTCTATTTTCAATGTAGTCATTGACTTCCATGCACAAATGGTCCTTGAATGGCTTGTTTATTGCAATATCAAAGGTCTGGAGATAGGCAGTCATTCCTGCAGGAATCATTACTTGATCTATTCTTCTCTCTGCAAGGAAGTTCTTCATTTCTTTAGCACGGTGAGTGCTGGCTGAGTTCTTCTTTTATCCTCCATCATGCCCCCTCACTCCCGCTTACATACCGGGTTTTTATGTTGTCCTGCCTCAGCCCTCCTCCGCGGCACTGCTCTCAATGGCGCCAGCTAGCAAATCTCTGGGGAAGAACAGGATGACGCACTCACTGCTGCAGCTCTGATTGGATGCAGCTTGGAGCGCGGCGTGCGTTTCACCCGGGGGGGGGGGGTAGGGGGGGAGATGATGGTGCATACAGAGGGTACCGTAATGTAACGTGTAGCGTGTAGTGCAGGGGATCTTCACTACAGTAGCAATCTCAATAGGGCTTATTTTCGGGGGAGGGCTTATTTTAGAGGAATCTTACACAGTAAAGGGAGGGCTTATTTTTGGGATAGATCTTATTATCAGGGAAACATGGTACCACAAAAATAGCTGGTATCAATATTTTTGTACAAATGAGTCCTTTTCTTTTTTCTTTGATCTCTTTTGTGATACAAAACTAATAGGCCAAAGGGTGTGCATAGGTTCATAGCCCTTTGTGTATAGTTCTAAATTGTTCTACAGAATGGTTGGACTGTACCCAATTATACCAACAGTGCATTAGTATCCCAATTTTCCCAAATCTCTGCCAGCATTTGTCATTTTCTTTTTTTGTCAAATCAGCCAATCTAATAAGTGTGAGGTGCTACCTCAGAATTGTTTTAATTTGCATTTCTTTAATCAGTGCTTTTTAAAGGAATGAAAATTGTTTATTTATTTTGTTTTCCATCAGTAGAGTATTCTACGAGTTAGGTATTAATCTATTAATCACATATAGTTACTAATGACATATAGCTGTTAAAGTAAATTAAAGTAAAAAATTAAAGTAATTAGTTTTATATTAAATGTAGAGCTTCCTTTCACTAGTAAACATGTCTTTTATTTTCAGAAAGGAGAAGATGATTTCTAACAGCTAGGAATTGATGTTTATTGCTCTAAAGAATTCAGATCATGTTTAACAAAATATTAAGTATTCCTTGGATTTCTTGAAGGATGCTTTGAGATCCTATTATTTTTTACTCTTTTGTAGCTGATTTTGTGGTTCAGAAAGCAAAAATTAATGTTTCTTAGAAAAATCATTTTATAAAACGATAACTGGCAGGTCATGATGGCTTTTCAAGCAAAGCTCCTGACTAAATTCCATGTTGTAGTTATTCTCAAGGCTAAAGATTTTTTTTTTTAATAATACTTAATGTATTTGTATTCTATTCAAGTGGACTTATATCACATCAAATTACCAAAATATGTAACTAGCCATCACATATCCCACTCTTCCTTCTCATACAATTATTGATCATTACAAATACTATTGGACAAAAATCTGGTTTGTTATGTAAGGTTGAAAATGTGATCAATTTCATGATCATTTAGAAAACGAGTATTTACCAAATATCATTTGTTGAAGATTCTGATTTAAAATATTTGACTTTGTTAGAAGACTACACAGAAGTGATGGATTTAATCAAGCGTCAAAAATCTTTATGCTATGTGAAGTTTTTCTTTATTCATGGTACAAGTTTTATTTGGAATTTGTGATAATTGACTCTAATCTAAAGTTTACTTTAATACTTTTGTTGGGGGGGTGGGGATAGGAGGTTGCTAATCAGAAGAACAAACTGAACAGAATTTTAAGGGAAATGTTTTCATTTTTAAAGGTACAAACTACTTTATTTTCAAGCAGTTTACATTTTGAAGTATGAGGACAGATTTGTATTTTTCACATTAGTGCACTGTAGTAAGGTAGAAATTGTATTCTGTATACTTAGTGTAGCAATGTGTGTATGGAAAACAATAAAAACTATTCCTCTTTAATTCTGTAATTTCAACTTTAATATTCAGAAAAGTTTTTTCTCTAGTAATTAAAGTTTTGTGCATGATCACATCTCTCTGATTCAGTTTTCCTATGTGCATGTTTACACAGTGATTTGTAATTACAAGTAAAAATAACTACAAAAAAATTTAGTACAGGCTACTGCAGGACACTCAGGAATATACTAATTAGGCACCTAATATCGTGACCAAATTCCATTGTGTAATTTTTCTGAAGGCTAAAAGTTTTCCCAATTTAAATATGTTACACATGTAATTGTTTGTATTCTAGAGAGCAGCTTAAAGGTAAAAACAAACCTCATTTAGAGGAAAGGAATTTCCAGTTAGAAAAATTCTGAAGCAGCAAATTGTGTAGAAAATATTATTTCATATTGTTATTGTATTATATAATTATATATTATTAAGGTATCATTACAGAGAATGGCTTTCAAGAAACTATTTTTAACAAAAACTGTGACAGTTTCCAGCATAATGTAAATGAGTGTCTATAAGTCATACAAAGATAAAGGTATTTTGAATATACCTTTTGAGTATAAAATTGGTTGGAATGGGCCTAATCAAACTTGTATCTCTAATATCATTTAATTATTAGAAAATAAGCTTAGACCAACTTTAGAGAGTCCTAGAGAACAGGTAGTAATTTCTAAAATGTTAGTTGGAAGCATATGACTCTTAGCTATTGCGATTGATTATAGGCTAATTTTTTAATGAAATAATAGGAAAAACAACACAGGAAGAAGAAAACGAAGCTTTTCAGGTTCTGCTTATTGGCTACATAGTAGGCTACATAGTTGGCAAAAACCTTAGCTTTTCTGAGACATAATTTTTATTATTATTATTATAAATTTATCAACAACCAATTGTTTTGATATACAAAGAACAAAAAAGAGAAAGTTTTAATGAAACCTTAAATGTCTGTTACATACATTTTTTTTCTAATAAATTTATTTATTTTCATATACATTGCTGAATGAATGAATTGGGAGAGAAAAATCAAAGCAAAAGGGAAAAACCATGAGAGAGATCAAAAAAAAGATATGAACTTAGCATGTATTGATTTACATTCAGTCTCCTTAGTTCTTTTTCTGAATGCAAATGGCGTTTTCTGTCCAAAGTCTACTGGGTTTGCTTCAGATCTCTGAACCACTGAGAAAAACCAAGTCTTTCATAGTTGATCATCATACATTCTTGCTATTATTGTGTACAATGTATTCCTGGTTCTACTTGTTTCCCTCAGCATCAGTTCATGTAAATCTTTCTAGGCCTTTCTAAAATCTGCTTGTTTATCATTTTTTTATAGAACAAGAATATTTCATTATCTTTATATACCATAGCTTCTTCAGCCATTCCCCAATTTATGGGCATCTACTTATTTTCCAATTCTTTGCTACTTCAAAAAAGAGCTATTATAAACATTTTTACACATGTGGGTCCTTTTTCCTTCTTTCTGACTTCCTTGGAACACAGACCCAGTAATGGCACTACCAGGCAAAGGTTATATACCCTTTGATAGCCCTTTGGGCATAGTTCCAGATTGTTCTCCAGAATAGGTGGATCATTTCACAACTCCACTAACAATGCATTATTTGTCCCTGTTTCCTTACAATTCCTGCAACATTTATCATTATCTTTTCCTGTCATCTTAGCCAATCTGAGAGGTGTGAGATGGTATCTCAGAGTTGCTTTAGTTTGCGTTTTTCTAATCATTAGTGATTTAGAGCATTTTTTCATATGCCTTGAGTTGGTTTTGATTTTGTCATCTGAAAATTGTCTGTTCATATCCTTTGACCGTTTATCAATTGGAGAATAATTGTGTTCTTATAAATTTGATACAGTTCTTTATATACTTTAGAAATGAGACCTTTATCAGAAACACTAGCTGTAAAGATTTTTTCCCAGCTTTGTGCTTCTCTTTTAATCTTGTTTCTGTTGATTTTGTTTGTGCAAACCCTTTTTAATTGAAAGTTGTCCATTTTGCCTTTCATAATTTTCTTTAGTGCTTCTTTGTTCATAAATTCCTCCCTTCTCCAAAGATCTAATAGGTAATTATCCCCTGTTCTCCTTATTTTTTTATGGTAACATCCTTTATATCCAAATCATGTACCCATTTTGATCTTATTTTGGTATGGGATGTGAGATGTTCCTAACATTATTTAACAGTTTGAGGATTTATAAAATTCTAGATTACTTCAAGCCTTAATTATGTTGTGTGTATCTAATCTATCCTGCTGATCCACCACTCTTTTTATATACATTTTTAAAAATTCAATAATTTAGCATTGAAACAAAACTGCTATTTTTTTCTCCAAAGTTTTTGTTATATTTTTTTCATTCTTCCCTTCCTACCTTTTCTCCTTCTTGTGAACCCTCTACTGTAACAGATAAGTAAAGTCAATCAAAACAAATCATGCATTGAGCCAATGGTTCTAGATCATCCACATAGGGATACCTAACTCAAAGGATTGTTGTAAAAACCCAAGAGTTGTGAAAATGTGAAAATGTTGACCAGGCAACCAGATGATGATATCCTTCACTTTTTATTATTATAAGAGTAGAAGCATCCTATATTTCCCCTAGAATTTCTTGACTGCTTTCATGGTTTTGATGAAGTGGTAGTCAATAACTCCATTCCTTTAAGTGAGATAAAGGACTGACTCCCTTATTGTCTACTCTAGCACTGCCTTCTTAAGACCTTGTAGTTCTTACTGTCTGTGCCCTATAGTGCTTTGTGTGTATTTCTCTCACATTCTCACTCTCTCTCCTGACCTATTTATGTAACTTAAGAATTTCTTAGCTTTGCCATCTGCCCCACCATTGAACCTCCTAGGACTTCCATGCTTCTCTGTATGACCTTATGCGCTGTCTCCCCCAATTAAGAATATGAGTTCATTGAGAACAGTCTCATTTTTTCTATTTATATCCAGTGCTTATCACAGTGCTTGGCACATATAAGTGCTTAATAACTGGTTGTTGTTGTTTTTCCATTCAATTCTCTTGACTGTTACTATAGAGCAATGGTGTCAAAAACTCCAGTAAAAGAAGGGATGCTAATCCATACATAAGGATACCTCCCTGTAGGTGCACATTAATTTTAAATTTGAATATTATTTGTATTTTTGTATTTGTATATTTATTGTTTTTTTTTCCAATTTCATTTTAATCTACTTGGACTTTTTCCAGTCACAGTCAACCCCTTTTTAACTAAGAAGTTTTCACATGAGCTCTGGAATAGAACTATTTAAAATAGGCATACAAATCAAACATTTACTGATAATCTTAATTTCACAATTAAGACCCCAGATGTGATAGTGATGCACAGTTTAGGAATCTTTGGTCTGTGTGATATTCATATCTAAAAGTTTCCCTCCTCTATTTGGCTTGTCAAGCAGCTAAACATTAGACTTGTTTGTAGAGCTCAGTAGCTTTGTGATTTTGGACAAGACTTTTCACCTCCCAAAGCTTCTGTTTTCTCATCTCTAAGACAGGACTTAATTATTATCGGGGCTGTCTTCTTTATAAGGTTGTCTTGGGGCTCAAATGAGACAGTATATATGAGCACAAAACTCCTTGTATCATGTGACAGTGTAAAGCTTTTGTAGAATATAATTCAATTACATAGGAGATTTCCAAAGCCTTAGAGCTTGATCCCATTTTTTAAAAATCACCGGTCACTTTACTTGCTCTTATTTTCATTAGTCAAAAATCAAGTTTTACATTTTATTCAAGAAAAAAGTAATTTTAATAATAGTTCTATGATTAGAACTTACATTTTAAATAAAAATTCTACTAATTACAGATTCTAGGAAAAGATCATCTTTCTGTACATTTATTTCCCTTTTATCTAAGACAACAGAAGAGAAATGTATAGGCTGTCTATAGGATGATTGCATGTAAATAGAAAAATACTTCCATACTTGCAGCCCAGATGGCTTCAATATTGCTTCCAAGTCCCTACCAGCACCCACAAGATAACACACACACACACACACACACACACACACACACACACACAATGTAGAAAAAGGATGATGAGTATTTTCTTCAGGTATTATGAAACTGGAGATGTAGAAAGAAATGAAATTTCTTACAAACTCAGACAAATAAGAGAAGAATCAAGAGTGTACTGTGTAGAGGGTAGTGTTGTGAAAACCCCAAATGAAAGCAAGTCTTTATAAAGCATTCATTCTGTGTTTATTTAAACTCAGTGGAAGAAGCTCCAGTAAATAGGACTCCTCTTAAATCAGATTCCACTTTCATGGCTGAAGAGAGAAGGATCAAGGGTTACTGACTGGAGGACACAAAGAACTTATGTAGAACTAAAAAGTGGCTTATTTTATAAAGAGAAATATTGATTAGCCAGATCATTTTTTTGAAGTTTATAGAAAACAAAGAATAAATTAAATTTTTAAATGATTTATAAACAGGTAGTTAAGAGTAGAGAAGAGAAGAAAATAAAAGAGCAGAAGAACTTGAAAAAAATCTATAGGTTCTTGGTGAATTATCAGTGTTCAGTACAATATCTGGCACATAGTAGGTGCTTAATGTTTATTTGTTGATCACCTAGTGCTACTTCCTTCTTCAGAGTTCTTGTTTCTTTAGCAGTTAACTACTGTTCATAGTTCTTTGTTTTTGTCCAAATATTCAGTTTGCTCTAGATGGGAAGTTATTCCCTTGTCAAGAAAACTGTCAACTAAATAGTATCTTTTAAATTGTGTACTTTCCACAGACCAGGTTAAATACAGCTGGAAAAGGAAATGGCAAATCCAGTTTCTGTCTAGAAAACTCCCAATGGGGTCACAGAATCAGACAAGACTGAAAAATAACTGAACAACAACTAAGTAGATCATACTTATGCTCATTTTTCTATATCAAAATGGTTTATGTTTAGTTTACTGTCTTTCTTATGAATTCTTTGGACTTCAGAGTGATTTTTTTTTCTTTCTTTTTAAATAGCCATTATTGGCATTGCAAATAAGAGTGAATATTATTTAATTATATGCCACACCCATCAAGTAGCATTTTGATAATTCTAGAATCCCTAGAATAGCCAGGAAGCAAGTAGACCACTAAACTGAAAATAGAAGTGTTCCCCTAGATATTACTGTTAATAGTGGGTGGTGCTAAAAATTCGGGATTTTCTATTTTAAGGTAGATCACCTAACATTTATTATTTTCAAATTGAGATGACTAGCTGCTGCTTCTTTAAACTCATGATGAGGGGGGGAAAACAATGTAAAATAAATTCCCTTTGACTTGAACAAAAGCAAACATCAAAAAATTATTTTGTTGGATCATTTATTCTATAGGGATTTGGGGTTTTGGGGGTTTTTTTTGAAGGGAGGGAAATTTTGTTGTCATTTTCTTATAGCTAGAAGAGATATTTGAAGTAATCTAGAACAGTTTTCGTTTACAAAGGAAACCTGGAGAGGTTAAGTGATTTGCAAGTGATAAGTGGCAGAGATAGAATTTAAATATTGATCCTAGCCTTCATCAGTTTTTTTTTTTTTTAATTGTGTGGGTTTTTTAAAAATAGGATCTGTTTTAGTAGGATTTCTTGAATCCTTCTGAATTTATACGATTGCAAATAAACAATAAAGGGAAAATAATCAAATGGCAAAGTATTTTGAAACCTTATGGGTTTTTTTTTACACTAAATTATTTCACTGTATTGGTATTTCTCTATTTGTGAACTCCCAAGAGTCAAAAATCTGATTCATTGCTGAAATGGTGCACTTCAAACTATTTTTCCTCATATGGGACCTGTGAAATTTTTTCAGAGTTGTTCAACCACATCAACAACAGATGTTTGGTGAAGAATTGCCAACAAGTCAAGATGAAGATGAGCAGCCTGGTCCTTCCAGAAGAAAACGACAGCCAAGTATGTCAGAAACAATGCCGCTATACACACTTTGTAAAGAGGATTTAGAAAGTATGGATAAAGAGGTGAGCCATGACCAAATGCCAGAAATCTAAAGAGATGGTTTTAGGAATATAAATCCAGAAGCGCTGGCTGTTGTTGATAGTGGTCATAATTGATAACCACCTTTATTTCTATGCATTCATTCTCTTTTTCAGCTGACTTTTATTTCTCTAGATTTTGGTAATTGCATATCAGTAGCAAAATTGAAATACTACTATATTTATATCATTATTGTTATATTTGCATGTTTCTTTACATTAGAACTTCTGGCATCATGAAGTACTTGAAATTAAATTAGATACATGAAACTATTCAGTGATATTGGCATAAGATATCATGTGTACATTTTGTGATGCAGGTATTATTTCCCATTATGTTCTATTTTTACTACATTGTACATATGCAGTAAAATAGATTTATAAGTGAGTTTAGGGTAAAAACTTATCAGTAGAATTGTTAAAAATGTCTATTTGTAGTATAGTGATAATGATCTTTCCTAATGAATTTTAATATGCTTTCAGCTTCTGTAATTTATTTCTTATCTGGTATTATGTGGAGAGTTTAGCTTCTGATGCTTTTATGGTTCTTAATTAGTTAAATAATTTTAGATTCACTTTTTTTTTTTTTTTTTTGGTATTGTGGGTCTAATGACAGTGGAATCTCCAGTCTGTTTTTAACTTTAATCTAAATATAGTTGCTTTCTTCCTTGGAGGAAAAATCCTTAAAACTTAATAATTAAAATTAAGATTTACAATCTTTATCAAAATTTAATCAAGCTGAATTAGAAAGATATTAGCAATAGATTAAATTTATCAGTTTGAATTCTGGAATGCTTTTAACTGAATTTAGAGTTTATTAATTGGAGTATACCTGAATATTTTTGAAAAAAATTATAATATGCATATTTACAAGACATGTATTTTTCAAGTAGACAAGTTTTGTTTATTTAGGGATTTATGGATCTCTTGCAGTAATTCCCCAGGCACTAAGTTGGCAATCTCTTAATGTAAGAGCTCTTTTATTTCTATCATTATGTGGGTCTGTATGATAACAATATATAGATTTATAGCACCTATTTAAGGTTAATAAGCAATTCTGGTTAAAGAGAAAATTGTCTTTGATTTCTTAATTCCTGCATGTCTTTCAGAAACTCTTAATTTAACCAACCAAATTAATTCATTTCTTTGTACATAGAAGAAAAAATTATGTAAAAATTAGATTGAGAATAATAGGCCACGCTAATGAAAAATAACATTTTTATTTTTAACCCTATCAGAAACTGCATATTATTGCATATTATTACTTTATTGTCTCATATATGCTAAAATTTATAAAATAATTTTAGTATAAATCTACTTTCAGGATTGCTATATTTACTGTTATGTCTCTTCTAGTTTAATTACTCTTGATTTACATAACAAATATTTATTCAGAACATACTGTATATTTGAGGATATAACAAAAAAATAAAGACTACAACGCAGATACAAAAGTGAAACAATCCCTTTCTCTATTCCATATTCTGTTGGGAGTAGCATGTACCCACATAAATAAATAGAAATCATTATGAAAGAAGGGCATTGATAATTGGCATCCAGGAGGGATTTCATGCAGAAACTAATACAAGAGCATTCTGGGTGTTGGAGAAGAGAGAAAGGAGTCCATTCCAGAAAAGGGAGATGGTAGTGCAAGGACATAGAGGTAGAAGATAGTGACATGTGTAGGGATAAAGCCAGTGTGTCTAACCCATAAGATATGAAAAGTAGACTAATGTATAATGAGGTTTGAAAGATTAGTTGAGGTCAGATTATGAAGTATTTTAAAAGTCAAATGGTGGAGCTTTTATTTTATCTTAGAGGAAATAGGGAGCTATTAGAGTTTATTGAATAGAATTAAATAAACTATATGCTAACATCTTACTTAGATATCTGGATAAAGCTTTTATGATGATTAAATAATATTTTCTTGCTTTCTCAATATTATTTTTTCTTTGAATAATTTTTCTTTATTACTTTTGTACTTTGTAATGTCATGGAACAATATGGCCTGATTGCAGTTTACAAGTCAGTAAACAGCTTGCTTATGTTGGCTGTATGTTTTAGGCCAAAGCAAGAGAGAAATACCATTTGACATACAGAAAAGGATGTCTCCCTGAGGCAAGTGGACTTTTGAATAGTGTCATTTCCTGTACTTTATATATAGAAAACACATGGTCATGATGGCTTCACAATTATGAAATCACTGGCTTATTTGGGAAGCGGGCATTTTGTTATGTTTTAGGGAAGAGACAACAGAAACCTTCTAATTTTGTAGACTTATTCTTGTTTCTCAAGAGAAATGCCTCACTTCTGATATAGTTTATCAACATAATTCATATTTTATAAGTATTTTCATTATATTCAAATTTGCAAAATAATGTTGGTAACAGAATACTTTGAAGATGGCACATTTATTGTTGTGCCCATTTTTAATTACTATTAATTATTGTGCATACACATAATCAACAAATATTCAGTATTTATGTTTTGAAGAATACATTGCAAAAATTCAATACAAATGCAAAAATGAAACAACCTTTGCTCTGCAGTTTTGTTTTGTTATCCTTTACTTTAGTAGTACTAATTAGTCAACATATAATTGATTGAATTTATGAACAGTCTTTCTAAACTCATGATAAGTCTAGGGAACAGTTCACTTTGAGAACATATTCAGTATCCATGGGAAGCAGCTCTTACCAGTGGGCAGGCTGCCTGCCTAATGAAGTTAATCTTGACTGTTTCAAAAACAACTTTTGAAGAAGCTATTGAAATAGCTTAGAAAGAAATATCAAAGCATTTTTTATAAGGCTTATTAAGAAAAATTACAAAGGATATTAAATTACAGAGGGAAATGAGAGATCGTGAAGAATCCTAGATATCTCCTACGAATTGTAGTCTTTATTTTTTGTTATATCCTCAAATATACAGTACGTTCTGAATAAATATTTGTTGATTATGTAAATCAAGAGTAATTAAACTAAATGAGACATAACAATATGTGGTTCTGATAGATTATCAAAGAAATATATTAAACAAGAAGAACTTCACCCAAAAGTTGGGTTTTCATTACAATTTCCATATTAACAAGCAAAAAATTAATTCAATTCCACAAAGGGCTTGGTCTTTCCCTAACTCTTAATTTAGTGGGCAGAAATTCCTACTTAAATAGCACCTGAAATTGTGAGGCAGATTTTACAGCCTGTATCAGAACCAGCAAAGCTTACGCATAATACTTTGTCAAATTACATTTGGAGTATTGTGTTTACTTCAGGGCCCCACTTTTTATGAAGGATATTGACAAGCTTGGGTACATACAGATAAAAGGCGAATAAGATGACATGGAGACTTGAAGCCATACCTCTCACATAAGGAAGTTTAATTTGGCAGGTTGTTAAGTAGTTAGACTAATACTTCATTTGAAGCCAGAGTTTATTAGTGGGATCAGTGGGTATATATATATTTAAAGGAGGTTGATTTCAGCTTAATAATTTAACAAAGTGGACCAGTCATAAAAGTTATAAGTATTTTCATTATATTTAAATTTGCAAATAATGCTAGTAACAGATTACTTTGAAGATGACCATATTTACTGTTGTGTCCATTCTTAATTCCTATTAATTACTGTGCAAAAATGAGATAGACCTAATTTCTAGATCAAATGTAATGAAATAAAAAATGGGCATTCTATATAACTTTTATTTTAGGTAATATTAGGTGATTATTATTATTCATGGGTCATTCACAAACATTTGTCTGAAACAGCTAGGAAAACATGTTCCTGCATACCACATTCTTTCACTGAGACCTGAGAAGAATGAGATGTTTTTAAAATTAATGATCCAATTCTTCCTACTATTGGAATAAATGCACACATATGTTTGTTGGCTTATGAAATAAAAGAAATGTTTGAAGATGACAAACTCACTTATTCTAGAGATGTGACATTAAATATAACTTTACTGCCCATTCAAATAATTGAGTTCATTATAATTACTGCTTTTGAAAGAAAGAATACTACTTGTGTTCAGTACAAGGATGACTGGATTTTTCTAGAGGATGTTATAGATATCTATCAACAATGTGCTAGGCTTGGAAAGATAGGTTAGATTATGAAGAAAACTTTTTGAACATTGAAATCGTGGAGCATGTTTTCAGTTTGCTATGGTGGTTCCAGTTTGCTGTGACCTAGCATACCATCTAGATTTATATAGCACAGGTAAACAAATTAGTCACTCAGCCCTTGTCAGTTTATCAAACAGCAGAAATAAACAATTTCTCATTTAAATCCTAATGTTTTGCTCAGTTATTTTTGATTCTTTGATGAAGTCTTTCTTCATTTTTCTGAAATTAGTTACATCAAAATCATTTAAAAATTAGTAGTTTTACTACATGTGTAGTCCATTCAGTTCAACAATATTTTAAAGAATTTATCAATAAACATTTATTTATGCGATGAATAAAAAGAGGCAGAATTTTGGAGCCATTAATCATCATTTCATTAATTAGGTTAGCAAATAATCATTAAGTTGATGGTCAGTGATCTCTCTCTATAACTAAAAATCAAACCATGGAGATCCCACAATACTTTGAAAAAGGAGGTGCCCTTGACAGGTGAAAATCTACCTTGCTTGGTGAATGAGTTGATGGGCTTTTTCTAATGAGGAGGTCCTGATTTGATCATGAGACTCAGCTGCTTCTAAGCTATCAGGCTTTTGGAATCCATCTCCAACCAGCTCATTTAAATTGAACTGTGGGGTTGACTCTAATGCTATTATGTCAACACTTCATTTAGATTCTATTTTCTTTACACTTTGATCCAGAATTCAACTCTCCTAGTTGGGTAGGTTCCACCCAAGATTGAGGAAAATGTTCCTGGAGGATCAGGCCTATTTTATTGTCAGCCCTATCCTTCAAAAACTGATTGCTCTATTGAACCTAATATATCCCTAAATGAGGAAATAGAAAAGAAAAAACCTCAACCCTAATTTAGTTATTAATAATAGAAAAACAATCCATTGAGGGATTGGATAAGGCTTCCTGTAGAAGGTGAAATTTTAGTTGATTAAGGAAGCCAGAGGGAAATCAGTAATCAGAGTGAAGGAAGGGGAGCATTGCAAATATAGAAAACAGAGAAAATGCCCAGAGTGAAGAAATGGAGTGTCTTGTACCTGAAACAGCTAGAAAGACCAGTGTCACTAGATCAAAGAGTACATATTGATGAGTTAGGTGTTAAAAAGACTGGAAAACTAGGAGGGAGCTAGATTATGCAAGGCTTTGGTAGCTGGCATAGTTTGTATTTGCTCTTAGAAGTAAGTAGTAGGAAGACATTGGAGTTTGAGTAAAAGAGTAAATAGGATCTGCACTTTAGGAAAATCATTTTAGTGACTGGATGGAGGAATAATTGGAGTAGGGAGAGACTTGAGGCAAGCAGACTTACTAACAGAAGAGTGTTACAGTAATTCAGGTAAATACTAGTGGTGACAGGGTCAGAGAAGGGGACATATTGGAGAGGTGTAACAAAGATGAAATCTTGGTTTCGATAACAGATTGGATATAGGGGTTCAGTGGGAGAGGAGGTTCAATAAGTAAGAATTACCAGGAGACAATGCTTTGTCATAAAAGCAGGTGGAATCAAAGCAGTATCAGGGAACTTGGTTGGTCTAAGGATTTATAAAACAAGGATTGTCTCCTCCCAGGGGAGGTAACCTTTCAGCCATTGCACTAACAAGGCTGTGCTGAAGTCTTGATATATTAGAACCTTGAAACATTTAGCACAACCCAGACTTCCTATACCTGACTGAGTGGGCAACAGCATCTTGTTTTTCTGCCCCCTGCAAATAGTTGCCCACGCAGGAACTTACTTACAAAGGCTCTGCTGGGATCTATTCCAGGGAAATGAGAGATTGTGAAGAATCCTAGATATCTCCTACGAATGACTGGAAGAGTGATGTTACCCTCTACAGTAATAAAGAAGGTAGAAAGCAGGGAAGGTTTAGGGAAGAAATAATAATGTTCTGTTTTGGATATTGAGTTTAGGATTTCTAAGGGACATTTAGTTCATGATGTCTGAAAGGTAATTTAAGGTGTAAAATTGGAGGTCCACAGAGAGATTAGGATCCTGGTAGATTTGAGAATCATCTTCATAGACATGGTAATTAAGTCTATGGGAACTGATGAAATCACCAAAAAGTGTAGTGTAGAATACATATATAAGTAATCTCATTGGTTCATAAGGTCAAAGACTGAAGTCAAATTAGAGACATATAATATAATCCTTTATTTTATAGATGAGGAAAGAGATTATAACTAAGATTTTGATTTTCCTTAAGTGACAGAGACATGAGTCTCGGATCCTACTATACCAATATAGGTTCTTTGTCTTAAACTGTGCAATACTTATCTTTGTCCTTCCACAAATCCTCTATAGAGGATCCACCCATCATGCTGGAGACCTTCCTCTAGGTATTTTGTTGTTGTTTGTCTTTCGATTTTAACGAGGACCATGACATCAGGAAGGTGATGCTATCACACGCAGGTAATTTGGATTTAAGTGGGCTGTACAAAGTTATCACCTTCACTTTCTCCTCCAGAGCCATCTGGGTCCAATGGCTCGATATTAATCAGGATAACTGGAAATGGCTCTGGATGCTATGGGGAAACTCTGACCATTTTAAGTAACCGAAGTCTTCAACAGGTCTCAATTTAATTGAAACACCCCACTCATTCAATGATTAAGGCTAGGTAGCAAGTGAAGCAAAGAATCTTCATTTTTATCTACACTCCTACTCTATGACCAGTCTACCTTCTTTTGGGGTTATTTTTATTTATATTTATATATATATATATATATATATATATATCTTTGATTTCATCAGTATTATTAATTGTTCATAATTGATATGAAGAGGCTTGTTTACATCTACAATATATTTGCTTTGGGGGCCATTTATCTCCAGAGAGAGAATTAATGAATTCTTGTTTAAATTTTAGTACTTTTTAAAAATTTTATTTCCCTTTTCCTTTCAACCAAACTGATATGGAAATGTGTTTTTAATGATTTCACATGTATAATTGATATAATTGCTTGCCTTCTGAGCAAATGGAGGAGAAACTAATGATCATTTAAGAAAACTGCCTAGATTTATTAAAACTAAAGGATTAAACAAAATTTTCATAGTGTAAACCTCAAAAGAGGAGAAAAGATCATTGAGTGATGACAACTCAAGATTTTAGAAATGATTCTGTAATACAAAAAACCATGATAAGAGGTATGAAAGGTTTTGCAGTCGGTGCTGTATTTTATGGCATGATATAGTATGCTCTGTATGGAACCAGGTTTCTAAGGGCCAAAAGGAAGAGGATAGGAAGAGATCTAAATGACAGAAAGATTGTTTGTTTTCGGACTAGGAATCCAGAGAGCATAATGAATGAGGTGGCCAAATTTGAAGTGAGACATCAAGGTTTAGGGTTGGGGAGGTTAGCAATGGGAGGTATGAAGTAAAATAACATTCCTCAACTTGCTAATGAGGTACAGAAGCTGAGACAGCAGCCACAAAACCCTGTAGGATGGAGGAGAGAAATGACCAGAAATCTCAAGTTGCTTCCCTCCCACTAGTAAGAAAATTTCAGCTATTTATATTAGATTGGCATAATAACATTGAAGAAATTTTAATCAACAGATCAGTTGGCTGTTTTGCTCTTTCTCTAATAGAAAGTATTAGCCTTTTGACAGTTAAGTAATTTGTTTCAAGCACCACTGTTTTTTTCTGTGATTTCTATTCTCAGCATCTTTGCTTTCATCAGTACAAAATGCTCAGTGGGATAGTTTTCTTCTATTTCCTAAGCATTTATCAAACATATGCAGAGTCCTAATAGGTATGGATTATGTAAGAAATGTAACAGTAGAGTCCCCACTGTTACTCATAACTTTTGTCCCAAAATAAGAACAAGTTTGACATTCGTTATTCAATTTACAACTATTGATCTATGTTGTGTTGCTGCTTATTCTTATGTTATACCTAAAATGAAAGAATTTTGTGCATAACACTACTATCTGATAGTCCTGTTGCCATATCAAGTGTTTAAGGTGATTCTTTTAACTTTTTAGGATTTAGCTGGCATTAGAGGTTCAGAATATAATGTCTGTGTGTGTGTGTGTGTGTGTGTGCATAAACGTGTGTGTGTGTGTATATATATATATATACCTATGAATATATGTGTAGATAAGCCTATGATACACATATGTATATATGAGAAATCCAAGATTTCACTTATGGCAAATGACATAGAGTGGACTAGAGTGGTGAGAGCCTTGAGCCAGAGGCCAATTAAGAAGTTTTTGCAGTAATCTAGGTGAGAGATAAGAGTCAGCATAGAACAGGATCGTGTCTAAAATGAGTGGAAAGAGGGAAATATATAAAAATGATTTTGTGAACGTAGAAATGACAAGAATTATCATGGCAAATAGAATGTTTTCCTTTCCTTAATTTTAAAAATTCCAATTATGTCTTATCTATAAAGTAAAAAAACATTCAGCAGGTCTCACAAATGGTTTTCTGTTGGTGCAAGGAAAACTTGCACTCACTGCAGTTTTCAAAAATAGGAAAAATACCTAAATTTCTTTTTTTGCAGCCTGGCATTTTTTTTTAAAAATCCCTCTAAACAAGGTAATTATGTTTGGTCACATGGCATATCATCTAATATGACCATTTCTGCCCAGAGAAAGTTGTTGTGTTGTTCTTAGTTTTTTAAAAAAGTTAATAGGTTATATACTTCCCACTGCTTTATAAAATAAGATAAAATTTATGTGAAAATTGGATCTTTTTTTTCCAGAAAAGAGCTGATTACTTTTTTGTGTGTAAGTACTAAGAACTGTATTTATTTTCATTATTTTGTCTCCAAAGAGATTTCATCTCAAGTAAAGATATAGATTGACCCGATGCTATGTCATTCTTTAAAATATTTAAAAATATCAATACAAAGACAGAATTCATTTTCCCTTTAGCTCACTTCTCTTTATTTGCTTAATGTCACACAAAAATCTTTTCACCTAAAAATCTTCCTTCACCCTCATATAATCATTCTGGGAGACTTATAATAGTATCATATATTTGCACCTATATTATGCTTTAAATAGTTTAAACCAGTCGTTTTTGGAGCTAGGTTGATGAATGAGACAATTTTTTTTAAAGGCATTTATTCATTTTCTCATAGATTAGCAATTTGATTTCTGCCTTCATTACTAAATTGATTCTGCTGTCTCCAGGGTTACCAACTCATCCTTAATTGCCAAATTGCCCTTTTTTCAGTTTTCAGCCTTCTTGACCTCTCTGCAGCATTTTGATGATGCTGTGCACTCCCTATTTCTGGATACAATATTCACTCAGGTTTTAATGACTGGGTTTTTTCTTCACTTATTCATCCCAGGTGTAATTGTGCACCAAAGCTCTGTCTGTCCTTGAACTTTTCCCCTTTTCTCTGTATACTCTATTGGCGATTTCATTAGTGCCCATGGTTTTAGCTGCCATTTCAATGTCATTGCTCTTAGAGATCAAAATGTATACAGTTGAAAAAAGGATGTAGGATTTGTTAGCAAGGATGTCATTGGTTATGGCAGAGAGGATGAATTCCTGTAGCATAAAATGGGGGGGGGGGAAGAGGGGGAGCTACAAAGACAAAGTGATGATAGTGAAAATGAACATTGTATGTGAAATACAATTAGCTAATTCTATAGAATAGAGGGTTTGTATTAGAGAATAGTGGACAGTAAATCTGGACCTGTTAGGGGTGTGAATATTACAGTTATCAATGTCAAAATATGGAGATTCTTTTATCTGGGAGTGATAGATTGATTGTACACATAATAGTTTGGATTGAAAGCAGATTCACCATGATCAGTTATTATTGCTATTATTATCATTGTCTGAGTATGAGGTAATGAGAGCCTGGAAATTTAGAGAAAGTTATGAATCTCAGGGATTGCTAGGTCAGTTATCACAAATGAATGAAAACTGAAAAGTTTGGTGGGAGCTAATTATAGTTCATAGCTAATTTGTTTTTCAAGTTCAAACACATCATTCCCTGGAGCAACAGTTCTAAACGACAGATTCTCAGGCAATAATAATGGTATTAACTACTGCTATAGGTTAAACTGCTCTACACATTTTATGAGATTCTTTGACCCTGACATGATTCCTGATGGAAAAGTCTTGATAATAACTGCTATGATATTTTTACATTGCCACATTTCCCTCATTTGAGTATAGCAGCTGTTCTCAGTGTGGCGCCAGTATGATCTGATGAAAAATCTCTTTTCATATAATTGCCTCTTCCTCCCCCTGAAGTATTAACCACAGTGCATACTCACATGTGAATTGCAATAAGATATTATTTTCCTAAGAGCAAAGTATGTGATTTTAATGAAATACTGATTTGCCCATCCTAATTCTTTTAAGTTGTTGAAGTATGAATGAAGTAAGTTTATATAATGCCAGAAACATCCTCTTCTTCTTAAAACATTTCATTGTTCCATCTACAAATATCTGTTTTAACTTTTGTTGTGAAAATAGCACTGGTCTTAGGAAAATCTTAAATTTGATTCTTGCATCTGAAAACTTAAGAGCTTTGTGACTTTAGACAAATTAATTATCCGTTCACTCTGAGTCTCATTTTCTTTATTTAAAAAATATTGTTGTATTTACCTCATAAGCTTATTTATATGTTGAAATGGGATCATGTATATAAATCATGTATATAAATTGTTGGCAATTATTATACTTGGTAAACATTAATAGCTATTTCTGATACATTGTGTAAATATTTTCTTATACTCAATTCTTTCTGGGATGTATTCTGACTTTATTTAGTCAAGAGTTTATATGCATTGAAAACAACAAATCTTCATTTCTGTACTTTTAGTGAAATGATCAGATTTTTGAGCAATGACTTGATATTACTTTTACATTGACAGATATTTCTTTTGTTGCTTTTTTGTCCACATCATTAACACTTAATATTTTAACTACATTTTTAGTAACAATTCAGAACGTGTAGTTAATTTAGAAAAGATAAGATACTTCACATTGCTTTAATTGTACTTATCTGGTATCTCTAGTAACAGAGTAAATAATCTTTCCTTTTCTTATGGATTTAATCTACTGTTGAAGCCCAGCAGACATTAAATATATGCTAGGGTTTTGCTGACTTCTTCATTTTATTTTTATCCATATGAAAGTTTGTGGGGATGAGAAAGCTATGCACTTATAGCAAAAACTAGATTCTAAGCTTTGCATTTATTACTTAAAAGTATTATGAAAAAAGCACATATTTATATTACTACCTCTTCTCCCAACAACTTAATATCTTATTCTAAGGCCAAATCGATTTGAAAAGTATTAACTTTGTGAAAGTTTAATATTATAAACAGATTCCCCAGTTTTCTCTTTTGATAGTTGTTGACATGGACTAAAATAAGCTGAATGTCAAGGCTATCCCAGGCTTATTATTTTTTGTATTAGAGTACTCCAGGTTTGTCTTGACACATTTTTTCTTACTCATTTTGGGAAGATTTCAGCATAGAAGTCATAGGAGACACTGTGGAGATCACATTTCATTTTACCATGAGACCCCACACTGACTTACTTGTATGTCTGTTGAACATTTGGCTGAAAATAGATGAAGCAGATCATAGGTCAATCTACTGAAAGAAAATGAGACCAATTCATCATACCTTATGTAGATTAAATCCTCCTCCATCTGCAACATGTGATAAGTATGGGGTGAGAGAGAAGCCCAGGAACATTATTTTCTTGACAAGGGCTGTATTCCAACCAGTCTGTCTTTTATTATTTTCAGTTCAGTAAGTTTTACTTATTTACTATTTGCCATTTGAAGTTGCTAAAAACTCATAGTCTTAAAAGAAAACTCATATGTTTTTGAGAAACTGATTTGGTTTCGTAACATTGCATCTTCACATAAGAGAATACTTACATTAACCACAAGATCACCTTAATGCCTTGTATATACACTACTGTGCTTTTCTCTTCATCCTTCTCCTTTTTCTTACTATCTCTTGTCCCCATGGTCCAGTTCTAAGCTCCTTTATGTCACAGCAGCAGGGACACCATTGTATGAACAATGCTACTGTAGTGTTCTTCACACTTGGTGTTCTTCCCCAAAAATAACATTGCAAGATTAGGGAAAGAGGAAGTGGTCCTGGGAGAAAAAAAGTTCCTCTCCTTCAGCCAGAAGAATAATTGACCTTCATTTTCTGGGAATAGTTTGTAGGAAAGTAGAAATGATATTGTATACTATTCTTTTCCCCTTATATGCAATATGCACGAGGAAGTTTGACTCTAAGGTATCTCAGATGCTTTGTTTTGTTATATGGCTATTTCTGTATTTCTTATTTTTCCTTTCTTCCTTCTCTCTCTCTCTCTCTCTCTTATTCTCTTTCTCTCTCTCTCTGTTCTATCTCCTTATTACTACTACTACTACTATACAGAGGCCAGGTTTTATTTTGTTTTTTAAACACTTTTATTTCAGTAAATAAATATGTTAAATGAAACACTTGACTCTAGTTAACTGTTCAGAGTAAAGAGTTGTTATCCCATTTTGAAATTATACTAAGGTTTTAGTTTAAAATATTTTATAATTAGCTTTATATTTGAAATGTTTTTTTTTTTTAACAACTATGTTAACCTGTCACAAAGTATTCCCTGTCAAAGGCTTTTTGAACAATGTCAAATATGTCATGTGAACAAAGCCAAAACCACTAGGTTAGAATATTTCCTCATTGTTGCTTCCTTATGTCATGTTGAAACAAGCTAAATGGGAATTTAATAGTTTTTCTGCCTGTATTTTATGTTACTTTGTTTCACCTTAAAACACACATATGTGCCGCGCGCGCGCGCACACACACACACACACACACACACACACACACCCCTAAAGGAGGTAGAGGTGTAAAATATGTGTTTACTTTGGTTCTAAGTGCTTATTAAATATTACCAGATTTTATATAATCTTTATTTGAAATTTTTAATAAAAATTTACTAACAAGTCAAAATGAGAGTTTAGAATATAGGACACTTGGATGTTACCATTTTTGTTGCCTCTTTTGAATTTGTTATATAAGCTGTTTAAAATAGTTTACTTACGATACATATTACTGAATTGCTGATGAGATATGGATTATTTTTCTCTTCTGTTGCTTGAATTTGAACTGTTTTTATTAATATCTGTTAGTAGACAAGCAGAAGAAACTCAAATTTGTCATATGACATACATATCTTTAAAAAATTTAATAGAATGGGTTAAGAAGGGAGGAGGTTAAAACTCGTTTGTGTAGATTCTCATATAAATAAAAACATTTAAGGTACCATAGAAATATAACAAAGATCGCAAACTGAACTATTTTGCTTTTTCTGTATCCGTGCCCCTTTATTTTCCTTTTCTCCCTCTCTTCTCTTTCATTTCCATTCTCTAATCTTCCTTTTCCTGGCTAAATTTTTTATTTTGTCCTTGTTTTATCTCCCTTTATTGTGCTTCTGTCAGCCTTTCTCCCCCCCCAACCACCCACTTTTTTTTTTTTTTTTGTATTTCACCAACATACTAAAACGTTTAATTCAAAAACTAAGTTTTTATACAGGAATCTCTGCTAGTTTGATTTATATCCCATTGCCTATAATTTAATTAGAACTGCATCTTTAGCTAATGGATCATACTTTTGAGGTTTTCAAAGAAAATTGTATATATTATTTTATTTGTTCTTCAACAACTCTGTTGTAATAAAAGACCAAATATTATCCCCACTTTACCATCTATAAATATCTAACATTGCTAGTTTAAAAAAATCTCAACAGAATCTGTTCATGTGGAACAGAAGTGACATATGACATCTATTTTAAACAAGCAGGCATACAAACATTTCTACTCCTTAAAAAAATTTCATTTTGTGTTTAAATACTATCTGGTCATTCCCTGACAGTTAAATTGATCTAAGATGAAGACTTTTTTTTTTTTAACCTTTGCCCATAGGAGTAGAAATTGTGTACTTATTTTGGATTATTATATTGAATATTTTCAGACTTAAGCTATGTAAACAGATGATTTTATTGTTTTGACTGTTTTTACCAATAAAATTTATTGTGGAATTATTATGTAAAATGTTGTGGAATCTTGGTTCTTGAGCAATTTGTTGATCATCTTAAAATAGTGATGGTGACTACCTAATAAGGCAGTAAATTATTCAACAGACTTGAATATTTTAATAGTAAAGATCATTTAAACTTGAGATTCTGCCATATTTTCTCTATAGGGGAAATAGATCCTTAGAACAATAAAATCCTGAAGACTGTAAAATTCCTGTCATTCATCTATATAAAGATAGTGACATGAGATCATCATCATCTTTAGTTGGTCTCTTTGCTTCAAGTCTCTTCTCTCTGCATTCCACGTTTTAAACAGTAGCTTAAGTGAGTTTCCTAAAGCTTAAGTCTAACCCTGTTCTCTTCTCTCAGTAAACTCTGGTGGCTCCCTATTAACTTCTTAGAGCAGATAGAATTATGCATAGAATGTTCCAGAAAAACTGTGCTTTTATTGTTTTTTTATATTTGATATTTCATCTGTTCTCTCTGTGCTGACTGTTCATGGTGCATGGAATGAACTTTCTGGCTCCTACTTTCAGGATATCCAAGCATCACCACTTATACAAAACAATTTCCTAATTCTCCCAGCTGCTTATATTGTCTCTTAAGTTATTACATGTTGTTTTCCATGGCTAGAGGGCAAGAACTGTTTTACTTTTATTTTTGTAGATGGTCTTTGATAGTTTTTGTGCCTAAAAAACAATTTATCTCCTGTGCTTAGCTTTGTGGTGAAACTCTCCAAACCTAAGTGCAGTTGGGGGGTCATTTTGAGTACCAAAGAACAATTTGAATATTTCTCTTTGATAGTAACAATCTAGTGATACAGGATTTCTCATATCACATGTTTTGTACTTGAACAAGACTCAGTAATACAAAATATCAGGACAATTTGATACTTGTGTATATAATTCAATAATATAAAAAGTATGTCATGCAGTTAACCAATGGTTAAGTTCAGACAAATAAATTCCCACAAGATATTTTAGAATGAATTTCATTTTCCTTTTTAAACACCTTATATAGACTTCAGGAAGACCTTTTGATTTTATACTTGGCTTTTTTTTTTTAATCACATAATGTTAAAATCTAAACACAACCACAGTAACATTGAAACAAAATTTGTTTAGTTAGCATAAAATGTTTTCAATTTTCTGATAATTGAGAAAAATGTGACTATGTTAAGGGTAAACTAACACTATATTATTTCTAATATAACAAGCTTAAAACCACCTCTTTAAGTTGAGATTTTGACAGAATTTTTCATAATTTGCCATGTAGACCATGGGCCATGCATGATTCCTGCCTCTGGGAAATATTGAAATCAACAAAGGTGTAAAATAATATTGTTGGAGGGAATCCCTTGTCATGCCTGTTTTTTAAAATTGTAATAAGCTTTGGATTACAACTGCTATGGGTTTTCATTTTCATTTTCCTCTTTTCATTCAAATATCTTCTCTATAACTGACCTTAAGTTACTTAATATCTTTGGGCTTCAGTTTTCTCAGCTCTAAAGTGATGATGGGATTGTAAAATAGAGTGTATCAATGTGTCAAACTCAAATAGATATGCCATAAACCATCTCTGCAGACCACATATTGAAAAGTACATATTATCTATGTTTTGTTGTATTTTTATTTACTTTGTTAAATATTTCCAATTTCACTTTTAATCTGATCTGGAAGGCACTAGAGTATTGCTGGCTCCATTGGGCCCAAAGACCATGTGTTTGATACCTCTAGAGTAGATGATCACTTGTAGTTCTAAATACTGTGACTTGACTTAAAGATGGGAAAATGAAAGGTCCTAATGGACCCGGTTATCATTTGAGAATCTCAGCAAAAACTAAATAGAATAGTGGTCCAGAAGAAAAAAAGAGAAAAATTAGTAAGCTTTCTCCATCCAATTCCGAATTGTTCAAGAAGATTCAGAAGCCTGTGGGCTCACAAAGAGGGACCGTGCCAAAATAGTTGAAGCCAGCATCTGCTCCAGGAAATAGAGCCCTGAAGCCTATGGGTGCTCAGAGCAGCAGTCATTACAAGGAAAATGCTCTCTGGTAAACGAGCCCTATAAGCAAGATTGGAGACATCTATACAGGGGAGATTGGGGAGAAGACAGTCAGCACACTCTTGCAAATAGGGACTGACACCTTCAGGATCTGGACCTTACAGGTCAAGGCTTGTAAGAGTATCAGTAACAGAAGAAGCCACTCTCATCATTTAACCCTACCCCCATAGTTTGTTATACATAAAAAAGGGTCCTACCAGTACATACTTCAGAGCATTTGGAAGTACAGGAAGAGACATGTCCAACTCAACAAATAGTGATTTTTTAGATATATTCAAAAATAATGAACAGTTCCTGAGATTTAGCTTAATCTGTCTTGTCTGAGTGGGACCTAACATAGTCACAGCAGGTGAGCAGAATGAAATTCTGGTTAAGAATTGTGGATAGAGGGAAAAAATGGAGACTAGTAGAAGCTAATACCTACATTGGATCAACTACAGAGAAAGTTAGAAGCCAAGGATTATAGTGAGTGGAGGCTCATAAAAACCATCCCTTGTAATAGTATCCAAATTACAGTAAGAACAAGCACAAATAAGCCTTCACTCCCTATCCAAGATTATGAAAGGATGCACAGTTTGATCTTTGTAGAAAATAATAGTCTAACAACTGAAGATAAGAATTAGCAGAACAACACATGGAACACAGTGAAGAAATACTGTGAGTTCAGAAGCTAAAGAGAAATCCCATAGAGAGAATAATTTCACAAGTATGAGTATGGTTGCAAGGGTTGGGAAAATGGTTTGCCCACAAGCATTCCAAAAATAGCTAGAATAATAAAAGAACAAGTTAAAAATGAAAATTGAGGTCTTGAAGAAAAAGTTGGAAGGATAAATCACTGAAAACAGTATAAGTAGCAGATTGCTATAAGTAGCAGATTGCTTTTTAAAAAAATAATATAATGGAGCAACAAAAACTGACTCCCGAGACATCAAGAAATATTAAAACAAAGTTAAAAAAAACTTTAAGAATCATCAGATGCTATGAAAAAGATGACCAGAGAACTTGGATATCATATTTCTAGATACAAGAAAAGAAAAATTTCCAGATCTAGTAATACCAAAGGACAAAGTGAAAATAGAAAGAACCATCACTCATTTCCTGCAAGAAATCACAAATAGAAAACAAACAAAAATATCTTATCCAAAATTAAGAACTTCTCAATCAAAAAAATATATTTTAGGCATCCAGAAAGAAAATTCCAGTATCAAGGAGACATACCAGATTAAGCAAGTCTTTATTGCAACTACTACAAAGAAGAGAAAATCTTTGGATATCTTTAAAAAGGCGAAAAGATGAACTGAGTCTAAGTCTACAGGGAGAAAATTGACTTTTCATTAAATGAGAACTTTCAAGTATTCCTTATTTGAAGAAAAAAATCAAAATTGGGTAAATTCTCTAAAGTACAAATACAGAAAACCAGAGAAATCTAGAAAAGTAAAACAAACACCTTTGAGAAATTGGAAGGGGCTACATGACAATGAAATACATACACTCTAATGAGGGGAAGGAGGCATATCCCTTCAAAATCCCACTGTCTTGAAGAATCACAAAGAAATTTGAATACAGCAGAAGAACAAACACCAAGACAATTTTGAAATACGCATAATTTATTATAAAAGCAGGGGACATTGAGTGGACATTGACAGTTTCATAGAAAAATCCTCTTTTTGTACTACACTACACATATAGAATTAAGACCTTTCCTTTATTAATGTGTTCAAATATAAGAAAAAAATTTTAAGGTAAATATCTAACAGTGTAGTTTGGTTCCACCTTCTTTTAGAGAGAGGGGGAAAAAAGTGGAAGAGTATATATTAGTGAAGAAATTAGGAAGAATGAGGGTAGTTTGTGAGATCGCTATCTGAAACAAGAATTCAGTATCAATGCGCATAATTTGACTTAAAAAGACATTAAATTTAATATGGAACCAGGAAGAGACAAAGAAATGAGAGAGATGTTTAAGATGAAGAGGTAGAGATAGAGAAAGAAAGTACCAATTAAACAAACCTCAACTTTAGAGGTTGAATCATAAAGGGAATATTAAAAGGAAAAAATGTATAGAAACTGTTGATTGGAATCTGAATATGTTGATGGTCTTTGTGTACTTTCTTTGTAAGCTTTTCAGGAAAGACCACTTTTGTTATGAGTTCAAATGTTGGAGTTCTTGTTCTTCTCAAAACACAGCCGGTTTAGCTTAGAGCCCTCCGGATGTCTCCAAATCCAAAGGTTCTGTCCTTCAGCCTCTGCCTCTGCTTTCTTCAGCCTCCGACCAACACAGAGATGGAATGAATCTCTTGTCTCCTTCACTTGGGGCTCGGCTAGCTTTCTGGTGAGTCTTTCAGACTAGCTTGGTCTCAGTGGGGGGCGTGCAGGGGCCCAGCCACCAGCTACAGTGGTGTGAGATGAAGATGAATCTGGTTGTCCACTGAACTCTCCACTCGTAGCTTTATCCTCTGAAAACTCTTCGTCTGCCACCAGCCAGCCAAGTGGAATATATTCTGCCTTGCCTCGGAAAGAGGGCTTCTGGCGTAATTCCGCTGAAATCCGTCAAAGTGCTCTCTGCGCCAGAGTCGCTCCTCTCGAGTCCAGCTGAACTCTCCTTTGCGACCAACCAGCCAAGAGGAAAAATGTATTCTGGAATAGATCTCTCATCACTGACCTTATATCTGACTCTTCTGAGAGAATGGGATTATGGGTTTTCTCCCATAGTGCTCTCTGGCCCAAAGAGCTTTAAGAGAGGTGTGAACTCCCTTGAAGTTAGAAAGTTTACTTTGTGAAGCTGGCATACTTGTGAACTCCAATGAGTAAAGGTGTGAATACAAGCCTTGTATTAATTAGTTCTACTTAATACCTTGTTTCAGGTTCTGGCCAAAATCTTCTTGTAAGATTAGATCAACTCTAATTAGTTAGCAGTTAGTAAGGATTCCAACACACTTTAGTGGACTGACAGCTCTGAAACTGTCCAAAAATGAAAAATGATGCAACAGGGCAGAATAGAGAGGAGGCTACCACGGAGTAGGGGGAGAATGCTAGATTGAACATTACCATTCTGTTGCTAGTGAAAGGATATTTTAGTCACTCTTATAATGAACTTCCACAGCTTTTAAGAAGCTAGTGGTTCAGCACAACATTCAGTACAACACATTTTTTAATATAATTATTATAATTGGTATTCTGACTCCAAATCTAGTACTCTTTATACTACTCTACTTTGCTTCTGCTCTTTCATAGTTATTCTTCATATTATAATAACTAATTTTAAAGTTACTGGTTATCTTTAAATCTTAGCATGCAGTTATAGCATAGGGATATGAATTTAGTTAATTTTGATAAATGTCTTAAATTAATATCTTGAAAATTCATATATTTTATATGGCTATTTCATAGGTTTTTCAAAAGAGGAATGTGTGAATTACTGCCCTGTTTTCTTTGTGTGGATAAATTAACTTTTAAAATCTGATTTAGTAATTACATAAGAAAATCTTGGAAGAACACATTAACTTTATTTAAAAAATAGATTTTTGTTTTCTAGAGTGCCCGTCACTCTTTTCCTTCCTCTCCCAGACAGCTAATTATCATAACAGAATTTTTTAAAAGAGGAATAAGGGGGAAAAAATTCAGCAAAATCAACTAGCACATTCCCACTTAAAAAAAAAAAAAAAACAACCAGACTTTATATGCAATATTATGTACTCATCAAACCTAATTCCTTGTAAACGAACAGAGAAAGAGGGGTGTGTATTCACGCACATGTGTGTACATGTGCATGTGCGCATGTCTGTGTATGTGCGCATTTTGTGGTTGATCTTTCCATTTACATTGTTGTAATAATAGTGTATATTATTTTCCTGACTCTCTTTATTTCACATCAATTCATGTACATATTGACTATTGATCAATTGATAGGTTGATGACATCTTAGGAGAAGGGAGTGATGACAGTGATACTGAAAAAAAGAAGTTAGAAGAAGAGGGAGAGCAACCCCAGAAGAGTGAAACGGAGAATCTTGGAACAAAAATTGAACAAAGATCTGGATCATCATCATCATCGAGTGAAAGAAGCCTGACAGGCAGTATACCCAGGTAAGAATTCTACATAAAGGCAGAATTACTAGACTTTAATGTTGTTTGGTTTTGCTTTATTTTTTATTTTTAGTTTTTAGAATTTAAATCTGAAAATCTTTTATTCTCTTAGGATTTTTACCTATTAGTTGTATAACCACTAATTAACTTGAATTTCATCAAAATTATCTCATTTTAACTTTCAAAAATAGAAGCTGGTTATAATTTCACATAAAAGGAATATATGGTAGTGTTTTGTTTACTTACAGCAGATGTTCACTGCACACTATATTTACAAACAATAACAGATTGACAGAGATAGTACAAAAAGGAATGTTTTACACTTAACAGTATTTATCCAAGAGATTTACTACTGTTACTCCTTCTGAGTTTATAATGTGATAGTCTTGTAAATCATGTAAAAACTGTAATTATTAGCTCCATCTCTTGCTGGGTTTTTTTGCTATAAGTGAAGCTAAACGACATAAAGAATTGCAATTAAATGGAAGATTAGTTCACAGGTCCACCTTACACAGATGAATAATGGAACTGAGAGATTGGTTTTATCTGGGAAAGAAAGACAATATCAAAAATCATTCTGTTATTTAGTGTGTGTGTCTCTGCAATACTGGAATTTAGGCAAGGTGATAACTGAAGCTATTTATACTTCATTTACTGAAGACATAAATAATAATGATAAAGATGAAGTAGAAATATTCTTTTTAAGATCCTCAAAACCAAATTAACCTTTACTTAATACTTAATGGAAAGCACAAAGAATCAAATTCAGTCTAAGAAATGAGAACTGTCCAAAAAACATAATGGTCTGTTTTACAAAGGAAGGAAGGCAGCCAGGTAGAATTGTACATAGACTGATGGACTTAGGAAGACCTGACTTCAGATGATGTTAAGCTGTTTAACATGGGCAAGTCACTTATGACCTCTCACCTCAGTTTCCTCATCTGTTAAATGAGAATAATGGTAGCATTTACCTCACAAGATTGTTGGGAGGATCAAATGAGATAACATCTGTAAAATACTTGGCAAAACCTAAAATGTTATATAAGTATTATAATAATACTTATTTTTATAATCACCATCATCCTTACTCAGAAAATCATAAACAACTCCTCTCTCCTGCTCCACAATAAAGACCACCTTTAGTGGACTGACAGCTCTGAAACTGTCCAAAAATGAAAAATGATGCAACAGGGCAGAATAGAGAGGAGGCACCCACGGAGTAGGGGGAGAATGCTAGATTGAACATTCCCATTCTGTTGTTGGGGAAAGGATATTTCAGTCACTCTTGTAATGAACTTCCACAGCTTTTAAGAAGCTACTGATTCAGTACAACATTCAGTACAACACATTTTTTAATATAATTATTGTAATTGGTATTCTGACTCCAAATCTAGTACTCTTTATACTACTCTACTTTGCTTCTGCTCTTTCATAGTTATTCTTCATATTATAATAACTAATTTTAAAGTTACTGGTTATCTTTAAATCTTAGCATGCAGTTATAGTATAGGGATATGAATTTAGTTAATTTTCATACCTTTTGATAAAAATTTGTTAAAAAATTCCAATTGGAAGAAATTATAGAATACCTAATTGGATCTTTGGAAGTCACCTAGTCCAATCCCTATTTAAAGTGTTTATGCCTTTTTCTATATCTCAAACAAATGTTCATTTAGTCCCAATTTGTTAAGTTCACATGTTGGGAAACTCTGTTTCCCATGAGAACTGATTTTGATACCTCCTCTTATCAGGAATTTTTGTCCTGACAAAGTAAAGTCCATGATCACAAACAGTGACTTTTGATACATACAATGAATGGACTACTTTACAATAATGGAATAATTCAGTCTAAAAGGCTGACTAATATCATTAAGTACTAAAATTTTAGTATCTATCTTCATCTTTCCTGAAAGTATTTGTTCCTTTTGAATACTTTATTATGTAACTATCAATATATCCCTGTTCCCCTGAGTATGTTCTGCAACATAAACATACATGTGTCAATAAGGGAGAGTGTAAGTGTTATGAGAAAATTAACTAATTTTAAATCTTGTTCTAAAAATAAAAATTATTCATGTAGTGCTTTAAAGTTGGAAAAGCACTTTACAGACATCTCATTTGACTATTACAATGTCCTTGAGAAATAGGTGCTATTATCATGTCAATTTTACAAGTGAAGAAACTGAGGCAGACAGGTTAAGTGATTTGCCCAGAGTCACACAATAAATGTCTGAAACTAAACTTTAACTCAGGTCTTTTTAGCCCCTTTCAGTGATCTACTGACTGCAGTACTTAAGTTTAAACAATAATTAATGAGGTAGGAAGGACTACTAAAATCACCATAAGGAAGAAAAAACTTTACTAATATTAGTAATATTACTAATATTGTAAGAGATCCCTCTTACAAGAAATAGTGGGGAACCACATGAGAATAACACAATACATAACACAAAAAAACAGTAACACAAAACATTCTGATGCATTATATTTTCATAAATTTATCAGGAATTCATGTACTTTAAAACATAATAAGGTTCCCTAGAATCTAGGAGATAAAGTTCATGAAATAAACATTTGGGTCAGTAATGCCTGTTTTTGCTAAGAGTCTGAACGAAAGATGAGAAAATGTCTAGGCTTGCTCTTATTCCCTTTAGAGAAGTTAACCTGGAAAAAAAATTTTTTTTTTGTAAAAGCTATTGTTGCCTAGCAAATTTTTTATTCTTCCCTGGTGAAATCCATTGGATAAGGTTGGCATTTTTCATTTAAAAGCAATTTTATTAATACTTTAAAAGAATTATATTCTTTGAGTGATATTTCAATAAAACTTCAATTAAAGGTTCTGGCAAAAACCTCGGTATGGCATTGCTTGTTCTTAGTGCCATGCTACTCTGTATAATGCCATGCAAGGGAGAGAATTTCATTAACTTTGGTGAAATCTAAGGAAATGCCAGCTAAAAAATTTGAATTACATATAACTGTTTTTGCTTGTTCTTTCTAAATTCATATAACTTTAGCACTTAAGGAAAGCTGCTCAATCTGAGTCTTAATGCTGACTTTATTAATTCTCTAATTAATAATGGATCTCAGACTTGTCTTAAAGCATTTACCCTTTTATCAAGACTTCATACTGAGTCAATGATGTCACATTATTTTCAGAGAAGAAATTGTTAACCAAAAAGAAAAAAGTCATAGAAGGAATCCTCTTCTAAAATTCCAAGTTGATAATTCCTTTCCTTTGTTTCCTAACTTATTTTTTATGAATGTTAGTTTCATGTTTATGTAATTACTAAATATAGGAGACTATCAGCTCTAGAGCTAATTGAATCAGTCAGCAAGCATTTAATAAGCACTTACACAATATGCCAGATACTGTGTCAAGTGCTAAGGATTCAGAGGAAGATATAATCAGGGTCTTTGTCCTCAAGGAGCTTACTTAGTGATATAGGATGTAAACCAGTATATACTGAGTCAAAACAATAGAGGAAGATGATTAAATATATAGGGAAGGAAAGGAAGAAGCACTGAGAAAAGCCTTCTGTATGAGGTATCATTTGAGTTGAATTTCGAAAGAAATGAGGAATGTCAGAAATAGCTCTAATAATTTCATTGACCTTTTCTTATTTGCCTTGCCTTGTTTTTTCAACTGAGTTGTTTCTTCAGGTTTTATTCCCTAGTCTACAAGAGTAGAAGATCTTATCTTTTACTTAGATTATAGCAATAATCTTCAAGATTTCCCAACTTCGGTTCTCTTCCCACTCCACTCCATTCTATGTTCAATTGCCAAAGGGATTTTCCTAAAGTCACCTCCTACATAAACTTCATTGGCTCCCTTTTCCTTTTGAACCTTTCAGAAGCTGATGCTTTCTTACTGAAATTTATTTCAGTAATAAATTTATAGATGACCCTCATCACTACGGTTATAGAATTTACTGTATAAGAGCATCTGTGAATAGTTCAGAATTCAGGTTTATCAAAGTTGGGATTAGGATAACATGGGACAGGGTGGGATGGGAGTGATTCAGAGGTTTATCAAAGTATACAATTAAGCTAGTCCCTTATGTCATTAAAACACTCAAGAGAGGAAAGCCAAAGCAAAAATGATGTTCTAGAATCTAAAACAGAAAGGAGCAAAAGTAGAATGGTTCTTAAAAGACTGAGATAGAGAAATTGAAGGATAAGTTGTGATCAGAGGAATTGATTTCAAAATCAAGAAGTGATGGAACCGTGTGGGTAGTTAAATTAGAGTAAAGATATAGCATGAGGGAAAGGATGTAACTAGTTGTGTAACTTATTGAGTACAGCTATATGGATCTCCAAAAATTTTTCTATTTACCATTCTATTGGCAATAAGTATAAATTTCTTTTTAAAAACATAGTCCCACAAATATTTAGTCTTAGTTTTGTAGGGTTTAATTATTTTTGTCAAGTTTCTGGATTTGAGGTAGTATCTCAAAAATTGTGTTAATTTGTATCTCTATATTAGTAAACCTTTTTAAAATTTCAGTCAAAACTTTTAATTACTTATCCACTATGCACTAAGAATTACCTTTGTACAGTTATAAGAGTTTCTTAGTGTTTTAGATAGTCTTTTTTTACCATCTTTGCCAGAAAATTTTTATCCTGTTTATTTTTAAAAATTGTTTCTTTTGGTTATTCAGATTTTTTTTTGAAAAAAAAGTATATCTATCTTATAGATTTGTTGATTAGAAACCATTCCACATTTGAGATATATTACCTATTTTTCTTCCAAAAACTTAACCATCATCTGGTTTTAAGGAAGAAGTTCTGGATAGCCCAGTTTTAAATAGCTGAATAATAAAACATCTGTGTATGTCTGTGTGTGTGTCTTGTATTTTTAAGTCATTTTAAATGAAAAATTTTCAAAAACATGAAGTTTCACTTCACTTCTATCTAAAACAGCCAAATGAGCTTTTTGACAGCACGGAATTTGCAGCTTTTGTTATTTGCCATAATAGGGAATTCTGTTTTGAGGTCTTAAGACTGATAATTGTTGTTCAATCATTTTCAGTCACGTCTAGTTCTTTGTGACCCCCATTTGGGTTTTTTTGTTTTGTTTTGGCAAAGATACAGGAGTGTTTTGCCAGTTCTTTTCCAGTGCCTTTTTTAGATGAAGAAACTGAGGCTAGGTCCCCACAACTATTAAGGCTGAAGCTAAATTTGAATTTGGGCAGATGAGTTTTCTTGACTCTACATCCAGCATTCTATGCATTGCATCACCTAGCTGCCTTACCTAAAAAATATCAAATAAAAAATTAACTGGCTGACAGTTGTGATTTTGGGGTTTTTTTTGTTTTGTTTTGTTTTGTTTTGTTTTTTATCCTCTTGGCCAATCCACTGAGTGTAATGTGGCATCTCAGAATTATTATTGTTCCAATCTGGAAGGTTTATTTACTTAAAAAAAAAAATTAAAGCTTTTTATTTACAAAACATATGCATGGGTAATTTTTTCAACATTGACTCTTGAAAAATCTTTTGTTCCAAATTTTCCCTCCTCCCCACCATCTCCCCTAGCTGGCAAGTAGTTCAATACCTGTTAAATATGTTAAAATACATATTAACTCCAATGTATGTATACATATTTATTCAGTGGTCTTGCTGCACAAGAAAAATCAGATCAAGAAGGAAGATAAAGAAAAACTGATAAAGAAAACAAAATGCAAGCAAATAATAGAAAGAATGAGAATGCTGTGTTGTGGTCCACATTCAGTTCCCACAGTTCTCTCTCTGGATGTAGATGGATGGCTCTCTTCATCACTGAACAAATGGAACTGGTTTGAATCATCTCATTGTTGAAGAGAGCCACGTCCATCAGAATTGATCTTCATATAGTCTTGTTGTTGCCATGTATAATGATCTCCTGGTTCATTCATGTAGATCTCTCCAAGTCTCTCTGAAATCATTACAGAACAATAACATTCATATACCATAATTTATTCAGCCATTCTCCAATTGATGGGCATCCACTCAGTTTCCAGTTTCTTGCCACTACAAAGCCCAGTAGAAACTCTGCTGGATCAAAGGGTATGCACAGTTTGATAACTTTTTGAGCATAGTTCCAAATTGCTCTCCAGAATGGTTGAATTCGTTCACAGTTCCATCAACAATGTATCAGTGTCCCATTTTTCTTACATCCTCTCCAACATTGGTCATTTTTGTTTCCTTTCATCTTAGCTAATCTGACAGGTGTGTAGTGGTATCTCAGAGTTGTCTTAATTTGCATTTCTCTGATCAGTAGTGATTTGGAGCACCTTTTCATATGACTACAAATAGTTTCAGTTTCTTCATCTGCTAATTGTCTGTTCATTTCCTTTAACCATTTATCAATTTGAGAATGGCTTGAGCTATTATAAATTTGAGTCTATTCTCTATGTATTTTAGAAATGAGGCCTTTATCAAAATCTTTGAATGTAAAAATGTTTTCCCAGTTTATTGCTTCCCTTTTTAATCTTGTCTGCATTAGTTTTGTTTGTATAGAAACTTTTTAACTTAATATAATCAAAATTATCTATTTTGTGATTAATAATGAATGCTCTTTAGTTATTCTTTGGTCAAAAATTCCTTCCTTCTCCACAGATTTGAGAGATAAACTATCCTATGTTCTTCTAATTTGTTTATAATATCATTTTTTTATGTTTGAAACCATTTTGACCTTATTTTGGTATACAGTGTTAAGTATTGTTCTATGCCTAGTTTCTGCCATATTAGTTTCCAATTTTCCCAGCCATTTTGGTCAAATAATGAATTCTTATCCCAAAAGCTGGGGTCTTTGGGTTTGTCAAATACTAGATTGCTATAGTCATTGACTATTTTGTTCTGTGAACTTAACCTATTCCACTGATCAACTTCTCTATATCTTAGCCAGTACCAAATGATTTTGATGACTGCTGCTTTATAATATAGTTTTACATCTAGTACAAGTAGGCCATCTTCATTTGCTTTTCTTTTCATTAATTCCCTTGAAATTGTTGACCTTTTATTCTTCCAAATAAATTTTGTTGTTTTTTTTTTTTCTAGATCATTAAAATAGTCTCTTGGGAGTTTGATTGGTATAACACTAAATAAATAGATTAGTTTATGTAGTATTGTCACTGCTCGACTTATCTAAGAGCACTTGATATTTTTCCAATTGTTTAGATCTGACTTTATTTGTGTGGAAAGTGTTTTGTAATTTTGTTCATATAGTTCCTGACCATATATTAGGACATAAAGATCTCAAAACCAAATGCAGAAAGGCAAAAATTGTAAATGCATTTTTTTTCAGATCATGATGCAATAAAAATTACATACACTAAAAGACCAGAAGAAAATAGACCAAAAATTAATTGCAAACCAAATAGTCCCATCTTAAAGAATGAATGGGTGAAACAGTAAATCATAGATACAATTAATAATTTCATCCAAGAGAATGACAATGAGACAACATAGCAAATTTGGGGGATGCAGCCAAAGCGGTAATAAGGGGAAATTTTATATCTTTAGATGCTTACTTGCATAAAATAGAGAAAGAAGATCAATGAATTGGGCTTGCAACTAAAAAAGCTAGAAAAAGAACAAATTAAAAACCCCCATTCAAATACCAAACTTGAAATTCTAAAAATAAAAGGAGAGATCAATAAAATTGAAAGTAAAAAAATGATTAAATTAAAAAATAAAACTAATAGTTGATTTTATGAAAAAACCAACAAAATAGATAAACCTTAGTTAATTTGATTAGAAAAAGGAAAGCGGAAAATCAAATTGTTAGTCTCAAAAATGAAAAGGGACAACTTGCCACCAATGTAGAGGAAATTAGAGCAATAATTAGGAGTTACTTTGCCCAACTTTATGCCAATAAATTTGACAACCTACGTGAAATGGAAGAATACCTACAAAAATATAGATTGCTCAGATTAACAGAAGAGGAAATAAATTAAATAGTACCATTTAGAAAAAGAAATAGAACAACCTATTAATCAACTCCCTAAGAAAAAATCCCTAGGACCAGATGGATTTACATGTGAATTCTGCCAAACATTTAAAGAACAATTAACTCCAATGCAATATAAACCATTTGGGGGAAAAAAAAAAGGGGGAATGAAGGACTCCTGCTAAATTCTTTTTATGACACAGACATGGTACTGATACCTAAACCAGGTAGGACGAAAACAGAGAAAGAAAATTATAGACCAATCTTCCTAATGAATATTGATGCAAAAATCTTAAATAAAATATTAGCAAAGAGATTACCAAAAAACATCCCCAGGATAATACACCATGACTAAGTAGGATTTATACCAGGAATGCAGAGCTGGTTCAGTATTAGGAAAACTATTAGCATAATTGACTATATCAATAACCAAATTAACAAAAACCATATGATTATCTCAATAAATGCAAAAAAAGCATTTGATGAAATTCAACACCCATTCCTATTAAAACCACTAAAAAGTATAGAAATAAATGGACTTTTCCTTAAAACGGTCAGTAGCATCTATTTAAAACCATCAGCAAGCATCATATGTAATGGGGATAAACTGGAGACATTCCCTATAAGATCAGGGATTAAACAAGGTTGCCCACTATCACCCATTACTATTCATGCTAGCTTTGGCAATAAAAGAAGAAAAAGAGATTAAAGGAATTGGAGTAGGTAATGAGGAAACCAAATTATCACTCTTTGCAGATGATATGATGATATACTTAAGGAACCCTGAAGAATCAACTAAAAAACTATTGGAAATAATCCACAACTTTAGCAAAGTTGCAGAATACAAAATAAATCCACATAAATTCTCAGCATTTTTATACATCACTAACAAAATGCAACAAGAGATACAAAGAGAAATTCTCTTTAAAATAACTGTCAATAATATAAAATATTTGGGAATCTATTTGCCAAGGGAAAGTCAGGAACTATATGAGCAAAACGACAAAACATTTTCCACATAAATAAAGTCAGATCTAAATAACTGGAAAACTATCAAGTGCTCTTGGATAGGTCGAGCAAATATAATAAAGATGACAGTACTACTTAAACTAATCTATTTAATGCTATACCAATCAGACTCCCAAAAAACTATTTTAATGACCTAGAAAAAATAACAATAGAATTCATCCAGAAGAGCGACAGGTCAAGAATTTCAAGGGAATTAATAAAAGGAAATTTAAAGAAGTTGGCTAGGCAATATTATTGTACTTGGGCTCAAAATCTCCCTGCTTCTTGAACATAAGTATATAGAAGCTTTAGGATCACTAGATTGTTTTAAGTTACTAACATTCAAAATGAAAACAAATTCTTTATATGTAGATTATTTAACAAATTAGTGAAGTTTTTAGCACTTAAAAGTGATTTTTCTTTTTTTAAGAGCTGTGGCATACTCCACACTGAAATTCATTTTCGCTTCTGAGCCATAAGTAAATGTTCTAGCTGCCTGCACATCTTGCTAATTTCACATTGGCAAGCTGTTTTGTAGAATTTTAATTTCACTTGAATTCAATAATGATTTTCTGAATGATGGATTAAAGGACTTGTGGATCTTTGTTTGCATAGGCATAATTTTCTTAGCCAAATAAACAAATATTTAATTGCCCACTGTATTCAAGATAACTGTGTGGGAAGGACACGTGCTGTGCTCTTAACAGAAACATGCTTAAGCAAAAATTATTTTTGGTTTTTGAGAAGCACTTGTCTATTTTATTCTACTTGAAAGTTGTTATATTATGGAATTATAAAAACCTGTTTCCTGCTAAGTTTTGAATATTTAATTCATTATTTAAATATCTACCTTTTACATAACGCAATTTAGATGTAGTTGGGTAATATAAAATTATCTTAAAATATAGAGACTGCCCCAAAGATATTGTAAAAGTTGAGAAAGTAAGATATAACATTCTAGAAAAATTGGATAATCATATGCATATATGTGCATTGAGTATTGAGTGGCAACATGACAAAATCTTTAGTGTAATAACTAGGTTTGAATCCCATCCCTAACATTTATTAACTGTATAACTAAACTATTTGGCTAAGTCAGTTTGCCTTTTAAAATTGGGTAATGACACTGTAATGCTTACACTGGACAATGATAGTGAGACTCCATTGAGTTAATGTATATAGAAAGTACTTTGTAAACTCTACAGTGATGTGGAAATGTCAGCTTTTTATTTTGAGTAATTCTATTGGCCAGAGAAGAGACAAATAATATTAACATACAAATAATTGTTCAGATATATCCCCAAAATTTTCAGTCTCAAAGAATTAGAAAATTATAGTTTGGGCATTGTGTCTCTATCTGGTATAATGAAAAACAAGCTAGCAAAATTATAGTAGTGACAAAAAGGCGCCATTACCTGGCTCTAGCCTCATAATCACTTTTCTCATATTCTTCCCTATTCCCTACTTCTAAAGGAACACTCAGTTGACTTGAATAATTTATATAATAAAAAATAAATAAAGACAAACAACTTTGAAACCCTCAAGAATTCTGACCTACCATGTGTACAGAAAACCAAAGCTAAGATAGTGCTTGCTACTCACTTCCTGGCACTTAAAGCAATCAAAATGCATAATGAAACATGGCCACTATTTAAAAAAAAAAAAAAAAAAAAAAAAAAAAAAGGTTTCAAATGTAACCTTTCTACAGAAGAAGAAAACAAGCATTTACTAAAGTGTTTACCACACTTTATGCCAGATCATGCACTAAGTGCTTTACAAATATTATCTCATTTGATTCTCACGGCAACCTTATGAAAATAGCCATGTGATACAGATGCTGTCATTAACCCCATTTTATAATTGAGGAAACTGAGGCAAATAGATGTTAAGGATCATAAAGCTTTTAAATATACAAGTCCACATTTGAATTCAGGTCTTTTGATTGATCCTTCCTATCACCTAGCTGTGGTGCAAATAAAAAAGGTGAGGCCTAATAATAAGAGCTTACAGGAAACAACTAATAGTATCCTTTCTGGAGGATAATAGGCAAATTATGTTTCAGTACTATGTACTTCCTTATTTATATATTAATAATAAAGTGGGAGTCATCTATTTAGTAAACATTTAACTCCTGTACAAAGCACTGTGTTGGGGAGGAAGATAGCAAAGTTTACATGCCCTTCACTTTACTTTTTTTAATCATATTTTTAATTTAGTTTTCTTTTGTTCTGAACTTGACAGATACCTCCAAAAGTAAATATTTTCATTTACAAGATAGAGCATTCTGTATGCTTTTAAGATTATATAAAAAATTCAGCATGTTGTTTTAAAAAGCTTTTGTGTTTGTTTCCTTTAAAATTTCCCTTATATGTATATTTTTAATTAAATTTTTTTTCAGTTATCAAGCTTTTATTTTTTCTCTCACTTCTTTCACCAAACTGGGGAAAAAACAAAAACAAAAAACCCTCTTGTAAAAATAAGCATAGGCAGGCAAAATAAATTGCCATATTGGTCATATCCAGAAACATACCTCTCATTTCACATGTTAATCCATAGTTCTATGTCAGGTGGTAGGTGTCAATCTTTCAAGGTCCCTGAATTTTTGTTGATTAGCATTCTGGAGTTTTTCAAAATTGTTCGTTTTCTAATGTTACTGTGAATTGTGTTATCACAGACTATACATGTCTTCTCAGATTTTGTTAAAACCATTCCCTTCCTCATTTCATGTAGTATAGTAGTATTCCTTTTCACTTTTATACTATAATCTGTTTAGCCATTCCTCCTGCTGATAGGCACCCCTTTAATTTCTCGTTCTTTGTACCACAAAAGGAATTGCTTTGTATATTTTTAAACATCCAGGACTTTTTCCTTTCTTTGATCTTCTTGGGATATTGCCCGATTATTAGTAGGTACCTATTTGGTAGTATTTCAAGACCAAAAAGTATGTGCTAATTAATAACTTGAGGCATAGTTCCAAATTGTTTTGCAAAGTGGCTATACCAGTTCACAGACTCATTGAAGATGCATTAGTGCTGTTTTCCAAGAAACCCTCTAACATAATTTTTTTTTAATCAACTTTATCAATCTGCTAGATATGAGGTAGAACCTCAGATTTGCTTCAGTTTGCTTTTCTTTGATAGTGTGATTTGGAGCTTTTTTCATATGACTACAGCTTGGATTTCCTCCTTGGAGAACTGTTCATATTCTTTGACCATTTATCAATTTGGAGAATGTTTCTTATTCTTAAAATTGGAATCAGTTGTTTTAAGTATCTCAGAAATGAGACATTTATCAGAGAACTTGCTGCAAAGATTTTTACTAGTTCTTTTCCTTCTAACTTCATTAGGTTCATTTATGCAAAAACATTTTATTTCCCTTCACATTATTTTCTTAAATGTTTTCCTTTTTTGTACCCCTCTGCCCCATATCTAGAAAAAGAGAGAAATACAACAAGACTATACTTCAGCATTGATGCTCTATGCTAGAGGTAAATAAATTCCACTCCATATTCTCTCTTTTGTTCCCCTCACCGAGACCCAAACATAAGAATAATAGTCAATGCAATGATCAATTCAAATTCCAGAGGAAGAGTACTGAAGGATGCTCTATACTTCTGACAGAGAGGTGCTTAAGATGTAGAATGAATCATACATTTTTTGGACATGACCAATGTGAAAATTTGTTTCACTTGATTAGTTTGTAAGGATAGGAGTAAGTAGGGAAGTATTTTTTTGCTTTAAAAAAAAATCAGTTGAATGAGAGGGGAAAGAAGGTAAACTGAATTTGCTGGAAGAAAAGAGGGTATTTGAAACATTTTTTAAATGCACAGAAGAGAACAGAAGGCCAGAAGAAAACAGCAAAGAACAAGACAGATTTAAAAGGGAAAATGTTGAATATGTTATATACTTAAAATGAAAAAGCAAGCTGTACATAATAAATCACATGTTCATGTACAATAAATTCTTTTTATTTTCTATTTTGTGTAGAAATAGTAATTTTATTTGTTGTATTTTAGAATAAAAATTTTCAAAAGTTCATACTTTATTCAGAAGTATACATGCCTTTTCAAAAACAGTTTAGTCAGTTATTAGCATTTATCAAGCTTCTACCATGTTCCAGGCACTGTGCTAAATCCTGAGGATACAAAGAAAAGCAAAAAATGGCCTTGAGGTACTTTCTATGGCTTTTTCAGGTATCTTGACCAAATCTGCAGAATCACTTTTAACTATTGCTGCTAATCAGAGAATTTATCAGAGGGAAAATTGTGTGAAAAAAAATTAATTACATTTTAAAGTTTGAAAATTGTAGGGGAGAAGCAATAAGTACTGTTTTACTTGGTTATTTCATACAAATAAATAAAAGCAGTCAACTATTGGAAATATTCTCTATCCAAAACTTTGAAATTGCCAATAATAGGAATTATGATAAAACTAGTTATTTGAATTTAATCATATAAATTGGATAGATGGATCATAGGCATATGTAAAGGAATTTTTAGATGGACATTAACAACTTTTTTGATTGCTTGGTGTTGCATATGATTTTATTCTACTATATATCATTTAAAAAATTCAAATGGAGCAAATATTTTAATATTCCATGTGAAGTCTTTTATCTTTTGGGGGAGGTTGGGGATCAGTTATTTTTTGGAGAAAAAAGTACAAGTCTTATTAATATTGAATACAATTCTCTACACAGTTAAAAATCACAAAAGGCTAAAGCAAGGCACACTGAATATTATGTCACTGAAGTACCACAGATCCATTTTGTAGGGGGAAAAAAACAAGGACATTGCTTTTGATCCTTGGGAAACAGAATTTACCAAGTGTCAGATAGTTCATCCAAACACAGGAAAAGGAGAATTAGGCCATTGTGAGTCAAATTAATCTTACTTTATTTATGTGTTGTTACCATAGTAATCTTACTCCACATGAGACCAGCATAAGAGTTCAATGTGAATGAACAAGGGAAAAACAAAAAAAAGCTTCTTTTTTTTTTCCCATATTTTATTTGGCAATATTTTTCATTTTTGGAAATACCTGTGTCAGCAAAGAGAATTTATAAGTTACATTCAATTTATTAAAACTTTCTAGTAATGCTTTAATTAAAATTGTAAAAGTATTTTATAGTTAATTTTGCTTTGTTGATTAAACTTCTCTTAGTTTAAAACAGTTTTTCCATATCAACTTTCCCAAGAATGTGGCCTCCAGATATTTAATGCTTCAGAAAATTTAATAGTTTTTAACATTAATCAATTTAATGCGCATTCCAAGGTTTTCTTTTTTCTTAGCCTATAAGACTTGTTCAATTTTATTTCAGTCATATCAAATGACATTTTGTGGGAAATTAATAGGACATAGGACATCAACCTCAAAACATTGGATGTTTCATCCTCTCATCATGCTATTTCATTTATTTATTTATTTGTTCATTCATTCATTTATTTATTTTTAATGCACATTGCTTTTTGTGAATCATATTGGGAGAGAAAAATCAGAACAAAAGGAAAAACCATGGAAAAGGAAAAAAAAAGTGAACAGCATATGTTGATTTATATTCAATATCTATAATTCTTTTTATGGATGCAAATGGCATTTTCTGTCCAAAGTGTATCTACTGAGCTAGGTATAGTCTACCTTTTATATGTATCTGTATGTTGTTTTCCCCTAATTGCATGTTAAAATAAATTTTTAAACTTTTTTTTTAAAGCTTTGAGTTCCAAATTCTATCCCTCTCCTTTCTCCCCTTCATCCTTCCTAAAGTTCAATTCAGTTAAAACATTTTCATAATAGTCATTTTTGTACAAGAAGATTCCAAAGAAAAAGAATGAAAGTGAAAATAAGCATGGTTCAGGCTGTATTCAAACAATATTAGTTCTTTCTCTGGATTGTATGCTTCATCATTAGTCCTTTGGAATTATCTTGCTATTACTATTGTGTACAATGTTCTCCTGGTTCTGCTTGCTTCACTTTGTATCAATTCAGGTATGTTTTTCCAGGTTTTTCTAAAATTATCCTAGTTTTCTTTTCTAGGATAATTTTAGAAAAACCTGGAAAACCATACCTGAACTGATACAATTATAATACAGTACTAGTTTATCACAAATTATATATCACAGTTTGTTCAGCCATTTCCCAATTGATGAGCATCCTTTTCAATTTCTAATTCTTAGCTATTACAAAAAGAGCTTTTATAAATATTTTTGTGTACTTCTGATGTAGAGATATTTGTCGCATACCTCTCGCTACAAAAAGGAATACTAAGCATAATGTCTCTATTGATTCTGTATCTTTTACCATGTTGGGAAAATAGTTAAAGTGTAATCAAGATTTAAATGCTTAATATGCTTATAATTGATAACTAAAACTTTGTAAAATGGTTCAGTGGCTTGCCTCTGTTTTATGCCAAAGACCTCAAGCTAGAGAATAGTTTTCTTTTTATAGGTTTTACATAGTTTAAAAAAAGAAGAAGAAAAAGTAAACTGCATAGATGCCATGGGATTGGGGATATGACTGGTTACGAAGCTGAAATACAGGAAACAACTTGATTGATTGGAAATTTGGTTAATTATTTGCTTGGTTGGTTGTCCAAAGGACCAAAATGGCATTACTATGTCAGAGTCAAGTTACAGTGTGTCCTACTGTGGCTAATCAACCAGTTCAGAATGCTCCACCACAAATTGGCACAAATAGTCCATGTGAATATTTTGGTTGGACTATCTAATTTTGCACATCTCACATTTCTTTTGAGCTACTTCATTTATTTATACTTAGCTCATAGAACACAATACCTTCTTTTTTGGCATGGTGTCATGTACAGTCCCGTGCCAGTGTCTTCTATGTCACACAATCAATTTCATAGTTCTTCAAAGAAACCTTTAGAGTGTCCTTGTAATGTAAACTGTGTCCCCCTGATCTTTTTTTTTGCGAGGGCTGGACCTAGGTTGGAAAAACCCTAAAATCTCAACCCTTCTCAACCTTTGGGAGCAACCCCACCCTCCTATTCATAGAGGAAGCTCCCATAATAATTTCCTCCTTCAGTTCAATGGGAGATCTTGGCCTGGGGCATAATCACCTTTATTGAATTGAAAAGTACCCCTTAATCACTCCCTAACCCCAAAACTTTGCTAAATTCCTGTTTGGAACTAGCCCTCTGGGAAATTGTTTCTCAGTGTAATAAATCCATTTTTTGCCAAAAATCTTAGATTTTCCATCTCAGGCATCCCTGAGAAGGGAGAGAGGTGATGCAAATTCCATGATTAAAGGTATTTCTGCTAAAAGACACAGGGATTCCCAGCTGAGGCATTCCTAGTCAAGGAAATCTACTGAGTATAGAGCTCCCGACAGCCCAAACCTTCCCGGGCGTTTGAGTGTCTCAGCTATGGAATAAACAACAGAGACTGGAAGAGGCTTACCTCAGTCAAAATTTTGAATATTGAAGTGTAAGAAATGAGGGGTGAGAGATACCCTAACAGCAATGGAGTCCCCAGGCTGGTGTCACAGGTTTTTGTAAGTAAAATTACCAGTCCTACATACATTGTTGGTGGAATTGTGAATACATCCAGCCATTCTAGAGAACAATTTAGAGCTATGCTCAAAAAAGTTATCAAACTGTGCATACCCTTTGATCCAGCAGTGTTTCTACTGGGCTTATATCCCAAAGAGATATTAAAGAAGGGAAAGGGACCTGTATGTGCCTTTTTGTAGTGGCTAGAAACTGGAAATTGAATGGAGAATCATCAATTGGAGAATGGCTGAGTAAAATATATGAATATTATGGAATATTATTTTTACGTAAGTAATGACCAGCAGGATGAATATAGAGAGACTTACATGAACTGATGCTAAGTGAAATGAGCAGAACCAAGAGATCATTATATACTTGATGAGAGGATCCAGTTCAGTTCCAATTGATCAGTGATGAACAGAACTAGCTACACGCAACGAAAGGACACTCGGAAATGAGTGTGGACCACACCATAGCATTTACATTCTTTCTGTTGTTGTTTACTTGCTTTTTTATTTTTCTTCCCAGGTTATTTTTACTTTCTTTCTAAATCTGATTTTTCTTGTGCAACAAGGTAATTGTATAAATATATATACATATATTGTATCTGACATACACTTTAACATGTATGGGACTGCCTGCCATTTAAGGAAGAGGTTGGAAGGAAGGAGGGGAAAAGTTGGAACAGAAGTTTTTGCAAGGGTCAATATTGAAAAATTTCTCTTGCATATGTTTTGTCAATAAAAAGCTATTTAAAAAAAGAAGAAGAAGAAGAATTAGCAGTCCTGATCTGCAGGTGAGATTTTGGCAAAAAATTCTTTTAGGCAAACATATGTTTGGCATTCAGATAATATGGTCAATCCAATGGGAGCTAGCAACAGTCCCTCCTCTTCTGAAAGTCTAGGTGCAAGATAACAAAACTAGGCATCCTTGAAAGATAAGCTTGCTGGTGTAAAGTTATAGACTACATTCCCTTATGATCACACACATCCCCCTAAAGTCAGTTAAATTCCTTGAGGCAAAAATAGGTCATTGATTTGAAGGAAAGCTGGATTTTTGAACTCAACCTATTCATTACAGGCCATCTTAATCTCTTAACTAAATTTTTGTGCATAATTAAGCCACTAGCTTATCAAAATTAAAATCTGAATTTGTTTAATGTTTTCAAAAGAAGAAAATGTAATAATGAGAGATTTCATTCAATTAAAACCACTTCTAATATTTTAAATAAAGTAGATTCCAACTTAGACTTAGAAATTTTGTATGTTAATAAAAGCTAATGCATCATACTATCTGTACTGGTATTTTTAAAGCTTTGAGAGACTGTTAGTTTCCATACATTTTCATTTTTAATATATGAAACAGTAATCAGGTTCAAAAATCCTTTATTGGATTTCTGTCTGTTAAGTGACAGCTCCCATTGTAAAACATCTGAACCATGAACAGTTAAGAAGACACAAGAACAATGGTAGGTTGTTCTTTAAAAAGAAAACTCTGGAAATGTACATATATGCTAAAGTTATATATTAGAGTTTTGTCATATTTTTGTTATCTAAGCAGCTATCATTTAATTTTTCCTACATGTGCGTCTCAGTACATCTAGTTCTATAAATAAGTCTATTTAAAAAATAAAAACAACTCCCCCACCCCACTCCCACACACACACATTGCTCTATTTAGCTTTCAAAGATAAGCAAGAGCTTATTCTTAAAATGCCCATTACCCTTCATTTTTTTCAATCTGAATCCAATAAAGCCTCCTTTGATTCATTATGTGATAACAGGAAGAGCTGCACTCATAAGAATTGCTTCTTGGGGTAGTAGAATTTGTATTATAAAAACAGTCTTTATGAGGCAGCCAAGTGGGTCTGGAGTCCAGAAGACCAGAGTTAAAATACAGCTCTACATCCTTCTTAGTTGTCTGAGCAAGTCACTTAACTTCTATCTGCCTCAGTTTCCTTTTCTGTTAAGGGTATTAACACTTAATCTGCAAAGCACTCAACACTGTGCCTGGGACATCTAAGCAAGTAACAAATGCTTATTCCTGTGCCTCCCTCTTCTCCCTCTCTCCCCCCCCCCCCCCAGTTTATCTGGCTGGGACAATTTTGCTTTTAAAACATCACTCTATGTAGATAATAAGACATTAAAACAAATACTGCAGAAAAATTTCTGTTAATAATGTTTGTTTTAGTTCTTAAATTGTTCAAATTGAAAACACAAGGAAGAAGAGCATTTTTATACAGTGGAAGAAATCTTTCATTATAGAATAATTATATATCATGTTTTTCTATATGAGCTGTTAGAAAATAGCATCCACTCTAAAATGAATCAGAAAAATTATAATTCTTAATGACCCTATTTGGATGGAGTGTTCTTGGCAAAGATACTGAAATGGTTTACTATTTCATTCTCCACCTCATTTTATAAATGAGGAAGCTGAATGAAACAGGGTTAAGTGATTTGTCCAGGTTCACAAGTGACCCTGAATTTGAATTCATCTCCCTAACTTGAGTCTAGAACTCTATCCACTAGGACATTTTTTTTTTTTTGATATATTGAAGAGCTTAAATACTTTCCATCTCTAAATCTTTGGATCCTAGGAATTTTGATAAAAAAAACTATGTTCACTTATGTTCAATCTCATCAGCAGTAAGATTATCTAATATTTCCCCCCAAAAAGGCAGTTATCTCTAGCAAATTATATTTGAGTAGATATGTATCTCCCCATTCTATACAATAGTCTAGAAAAAATTGTTATCTTTATGTTAAAGTATCTAGGAAATAACCAAAATTTATTTATAATTCACTTTAGTCCATTCTTTTTTAAATAGAATGGAACGAGTTCTTATTAGAATGAGGTAAGATTTAAACCTTATGATTTTTTGTGGGGGGGTTTAATTTTTTTTTTTTTTACAGAGTAGCATTTTAATTACTCTTTCATGAATCTATTTTGAAGGAAATGCTTTGGCAAATTAGAGTAATTATTAGACCAAGGATCATAAGAAATAGATAAAATAAATTGTAATCTGATTTTGTTTTGGGGAGATGAAGGGGAGATAAAGAGATTGGTCATGGTGCTGAAGTTAAATGGAATAGAGTAAGAAAAGGGTTTCAAAGCTAAGAGTTGAGAAATTTAACTTTGATAGTAAAAAGAATAAAAGTCAACCAAGCAGAACCAACATATTTTATACTTTATGTATTGTCAATTTCCTTAGGTGGCCACTAGAACTCCAGAATCTCTCACAGTTGCTGTTTCATTTTTTCCCCTTTATACAATCATTTCTGATTGTGGGACTGCTTGGGATTTTGTTACCTCAATGATAATCTGGGACTAATCTTCCATGGACAGAACTAACTGTAATAACATTAAACTAGTGATGTCAAACTCAAATAGAAGTGGAGGCCACTGTAAATAAGAAACCCTGCAGATCTCATAATAACCTAGAAAACCACACATTTAGATTTCTATTTTTATGATTATGTTACTCTTATTCTGGCCACACGTGGAATGTTGTGAGCTCTATATGGACTGTGGGACTGCATGTTTGACACTCTAAATTCCTGCTCTCAGCAGATGACCCTAACTTCTCCTTGATTGGAAAAAAAATGTTGTTAATTTATTGTGAGCTTCCTAATCTCCCCTATTATTTAACTCAGTACCTTTTTGTCATTTTCCTTTTTGTTAATGGTTTTTGTTTTGTTTTTTGCTCCCATCTCTTTTCTAACCATTTTTTCATCTCTTTTCTTAATCCCATGTAGTGCCTTGAACTCTTGTGTCCCCTTTTAATCATTCCACTTTTCCTTACCATTATCATCTTCAGTCTTTCCCCCTCTGTAAATGCTTTCCCTGCCACTTTTAAACATGTTTATTTCTTCTGTCCCATTATTTAAAACATACCATTCTTTTAAAAAAAAAAAAAACATACCTTTCAAACTAAATAGCATATTTTGCTTCTTTTCTATTATTTTTTCTGCCTTCATGAAAATTTTGTTCTAACATCTATTTTATATATATTCCTTTCTGCTACTGTTCCATAACCTCTAGAGTTCTATAATTTCTTAACTTTTCTAAAACTGTTTCTAGTAATAATAATATACATATGTAATTATAATAATCTTGTTTCTTTAATTTTTCCTTTAAATATTTTAGATGCTAGGCCATTTGGTGCACAAATATCTAGTATTAAAATTCATTTTCCTTGGTATCTTAAGATAATGTAGTTTCCATATTGATGTCTTTTAATTAAGTCTATTTTGATGTTTTCTCATTTAAAATCATGATTTCTACTTCTGCTTTGTTTTTTGTTTTTTATTTGTTTGTTTTAAATTGAGAAATAAGTTTTCACTCTACCCTTTTATTTAATTCTTTGAATCTTTATGTTTCTGGCATATTTGTTTGAACAGTGTATTGTTGAAATTTACTTTTTATTCCAGATGGCTAGAAGATAGAGCATCCAGCTTTAGTCTGGAATCAAAAAGATTCATCTTCTTGTTCAGATCTGACCTCAGACATTTAATAAGTGTGTGACCTTGAGCAAGTCACTTAATCCTGTTTCTTCATCTATAAAAATGAGCTAAGAAAGAAATGGCAAGCTACTCCAGTATCTTTGCCAAGAAAACCCCAAATGGGATCACTAAGAGCTGGATAAGATTGGAAAAAACACTTTCTAATTCATTCAGCTACCTTCCTCCATTTCATGGAGAAATTATCCCATTCACATTCACAAAAGATCCATTTGTGATCATTAATTGGACATTTCCTTTGATCCTATTCTCTTGCGTCTTTTCCTTTGTTTTGTTCCCTATCCTTTGTTAATCATGGATTTTTACTCTTTACTCTCTTCTAATTATTCACTTTCATTTATCTTTTTGTATTTTTTTTGGATTTTTGTATTTGTAACTTATATTTTCTATTCACCTCTGGTCTTTCAGTCAATATACATGGAAGTTTTCTGTTTGATGGGAGGTCTATTTTTTCTCCTTAGGATTATAATTATTTTGGGGAACAATAAGTTATTTGTGATTGTAACTCTACATTTCTTTATAGTATTAGCTGCTAGCTCTTGTGTGGTCTTTACTATGGTTCTAAAATACTTTCTTTCTGGCTGTATTTTTTGGCAGCATTTTTGCAATATGTTTTTTTTCCTTTGATCAGAAAATTGTAGATTGGTTGTATGTTCCTTGAAATTTTTATTTTGAGGTTTTTTCAGGAACAATTTGGAGTCTTTGTATTTTTACTTTTCCCCCTTGTATTAATATATCTGCACAATTTTGTTTTATGAATTTCTTGAATAATTTCTTGTGATAACAAGCTTCCCTACCCTCCAGCCCCTGGCATATTCAGATAATGCAATAATTCTTTAACATATCTCTCCTTATTGTTTTTTTCCCAGGTTAGTTGTTTTGATATGAAATAACCTTTAAAAAATTTTTTTGTATCTTTGTATTTTGTTTTTATAGTTCATTTATTTCATGGAATCATTAATCTAATTATTTTTGGTGGGGGGAGGGCCAGGAAAAGGAAGAACTGTAACAGGGAGGCTTTGGTCCTGGGTAAAAATATCTGAGTATTTCCTCTTCTGGCTCCCAAAGTACCCATTTTTGCTTCCTGGCCAAGCCCTAGAGTTCTATTACTATAATTCTCAGACCCTTCCTTTCTTCCTTGACACTCCTTTTAACATTCCCTAAGCTAATCTAATTAGCTAGTCTAATTTCTAGGGATGCTATTATGTGGATAATGCTAATTTGTTAAGTCTTTTTTCCATTCTCTACTCAATAACTCTCATTTCCTTTTCAATTCATTCTTTTGTTGCCCTCATTTCATTTCCTAAGTCCCTATCTTCCTTGATTTAAGTACATTTACTCAATGTAAAGGAAAGCCCAGTGATACAGTCACTAACCTCTAACTTCTTAGGGAATGTTAAAAGGAGTGTCAAGGAAGAAAGGAAGGGTCTGAGAATTATAGTAATAGAACTCTAGGGCTTGGCCAGGAAGCAAAAATGGGTACTTTGGGAGCCAGAAGAGGAAATACTCAGATATTTTTACCCAGGACCAAAGCCTCCCTGTTACAGTTCTTCCTTTTCCTGGCCCTCCCCCCACCAAAAATAATAATAATAATAATAATAATTTAGAACAGTTCATTAATCAGTAGATTCAAGAATGTTACTAACTTCATTTAATTGTAGTCTGATGAGAAACATATTCTAAAACTGCCAAATAAGATCAAATAAACTTAGAAAAAGAAGTTTAAAAAAATTGTTACCAGAAAAGAATAGGTACTAGCCCATAAAGCTTTCACATAGCAGAGCAGTGAACATATCTGACTATTTTATTCAAATATTTTTCTTATAGGACTTTTATTTTAAAAGAATAAAAAGAATTAACTGGCTGTGTGTTTTAATTTGCACTCAAAGATGATGTGAATTGTCCGTTTGGCTAATCATTCTGGATGTATGGTAAAATGAAAAAGCATAGATTTTGCATTAAGAGAAAGAAAAGTATGTATTTTGAAGTGTAAATGTTTGAATTATTTTATTACATCTTTGGAGTAAGTTTTTTTCCATAGACACAAAACTGAAATTTCAAGGAAGTAAAACCTCACCTGGCCCGGACACGAAAAGGATTGACAGATTGATAGCTCTTTCTCGATTCTTAGTTAAAGCTTGGTCTATCAGAAACTTTAATTTTTTCAGCTGTATTACTGAATTTAAAGATAATTCATGTTTTTCTTGTTGTTTATATTCAGAACCTTTGTAGCTAGATTAAATATGAAATGTCCCGAGTTATTTGTTTTAGAAATTAGACTTACTATTATGGAATGAAATAGCATATCTTCTTAATTGTTATAAAAATCAGTCCAACAACCATTTATAGACTGCCTACTTAATCTTTTATATTGAACAAATATGTGTATATGAAGGTTATTAGTTCACAAAAAGTTATCCCATTTGAATTGATTTGCCTCAGAAAATGCTCATTTGATTATTAGTTATGTAAGAACATTATATAACTTATATGCTTTATACAGTATGTCACAAAAGTCTTAGAGAAATTTTAAGTGTTAATAATTTTAACTAGGCTTAAAACAGGAATTTTAAGAAAATCTTGGCATGAAGAAATTTTAATAAATATCATCAGCATTATAATAGAAAATACTGTAGCAACAGTGTGTTCAAAAGACTAGAATATAAAGCTTTCTTGGAGTTTGAATACTTTCCAAAATTGAATTCCAATTAGTATTTCTATGCAGTTGGTTGTAAAAAGAAAATTTAAATATTATGCATTAAACAAAAAGAATGTGACGTCAATTTCAATTATGAGCATTTATTAGTCCATATGGCTATTTCAAATTTTTTATATAATTAATTACCAGAACATAATCATGTATTTTAAAAATATTCAGAATGTATTTAGTCATAATTTGATTCTTATAGAGGGGAAACATCACTATATTTTTATTAAATTAGAATAAAAAACATTGAAAAAAAAAACAGGATTTTATTCATTAACATTTTTTTTCTTTTTAGAAAAAGATCCCTGAAACATTACCCTCCTTGACTGTTGAACTTTTCTACAAAGACTAAATTGTGTTACTCCATAGAATCTTCCCTAATCTCTGAAGCTCCTCTGGGAATTTTAGTGGGCTACAAGCCCATTGTAAATTAGTACATAACAACTTTGCAACCAAAAGAACTAGTATGATTTAACTTAGAGACATCATCTCCAGAATGTTAGAAGTAATAATTACCAGATCAGAAATATCTTGGCGTGATCAATTCTAGATACCATTTTTAGGAAGGGTATTGACAATCTACAGAAGTTTTTTGTTTTTGTTTTTTAATCTAAGATTGGAAAGAATATCAGAGGTCATATATTCTAGCATCTACCTGAGCAGAAGTTCTTTATGTAGCAGTTTACATAAAGACTCTATAAAAGAATCTATTCATTTGTCTCTTTTCTATCCTTTTGTTCTCCATTACTTTTCATAGTTTGTTTATTGTAACATTCTCTTCTCTAAAATATAATCATTCTCTGGGTTTCTTGGGGGGCTTCTGGGAGCAGCCTTAGTTTCAGTTCAGAGTAATAATCACCTCAAATGCAGCAAGCTGTTAAAGTCCAGATCCTTTGTTTTCTTCAAAATAGCCTGGTTAGCTTTCTTAAAGGCCTATCTCTCTCCTTGGTTCCGAGAGCTCTTGCTGCTAGTCCTTTGTCTCTTCCAGCTTCAGCCTCTAGCTCCTTCTGAATCCAAAGCCTCCAGCCAGCACAAAGGTAGAAGTTGGAATGAATCTGACTCCTTCTACGAGAGTAGGCTATTGTAGGCTCTTCTGACTTGTGAATCTCCTGGACTCCTCATTATATATGCTCTCTAAAGGTGTGAACTCTAATGTGTGAACTAAGTACATAAGCATTGTCTCTATCAATTCCAGTGACTTAGCACCTTGTTTCAAGTTCTGGCCCATAACATCTCCCACTTTTTTTTTGATTTAGAACATAAGATGGTTGTGACCTCCCTGACTGCTCAAAAAAGGAGTGAAAACACCATAAAAAGAAGGTGGTCACACCCTCCCTGACTTCTCAGGAAGGGAGATGAAAACACCAAAGGAAATGGGAAGTCAAATCAGATTAGCAGGTTTCTGAAGGGGCTCACTTGAAACAGGTATACATAAATCTATCAATATGGGAGGTATTGCACATAATTACATAAGCACATAGTAACATAACACAGGCTAGTAATGATGTAACAAATAACATGAATCAACATGAGTCCATCATACATGTCCATAGGTCCTATAAATAGTCCAAAAGGAATCTATTGTCCAGTAGTTCATGTGCCAGAAATCCAATAATTCCTGCAAGTTTTGAAGTCCTGCAATAGTCTCATCAACAATTTTTCATCTCAAAGAATCCAATGATTCCTGATGGTTTTCAAGTCCTGCAACAGTCTCATTATCAGCCATGCTCTTTCAGTGTCAGATATTTCTTAGATCTTCTTCTTTGTTTTGAGGTTTTTCTCCTTTTCTGTCTCTCTCCAGGTGCTCATTGCTACCCATCTGTTTCCTTCTCCAGCTGTAAGAATATAAGCAAACCCTTTCTCCCAAGCAGTTAACCTATCTAATTCCCTTCTATTTACCACTTTCTAAATCTCATCATCTGTCAATTACATTGGAGCTGTTCGTACTGGACACTGCCCTGTTGAATTAAAAAGCCTGTATTCTCCCCAATTATAATTCCTTTCTGCTATCTGATTGCTTTTCTGTTGGTTGATCATGTAATCCCTCTCTGACATGTGATTGCTTTTTTGGCTGATAGATCACATCAGAGTCCTGACCTTCTAAAGACTCTCTGGATGTAAACTCAGCTGCCATCATGCCCCACCTGTCTTTTGTATGATATCTTGGAGCTGGGCTCTGCCTCTCATTTCCCTGGGTCAATCTACATTCTGAGGCCCAGTGGAAGCCTCGGTTGCATTTTGGACATGGGGTTTTAGGTCTTCTCTCAGCCTGTCCTCTTACTCTATCTCCATATCTACACCTATCTCTTAGATGTCCAACTTTTCCACATTAAAAACATCAACAATTTTCTCTAGAAGTCCCTTGCCAAGAGGGACCCTGTCTTTCCCATGTTCATCATAATCTAGGTATAATAAGCATTTGTGTCCACTGTGGCACAGCGTCTTATGATCTTTTCTAAAGGAGCATCTTTGTATAGTCTCCATATAATTCTTTTGCAAACTTCATTGGCATTTTCCTTAGCCAGATGTCTGGTCATTATTTCTGTAGCTGCATTTTCTCCAATGGTTCTTGTGACAGCTGTCTACAAACGTCCTACAAAATCTACAGAGGGTTCATTGGGACCTTGCTCTATTTTTGTGAAGGCTTTACCTTCATTTTTTTTTTCTGGGGAGGGAACTCCAAACTTTTGTTGCAGCCTTAGAAATTTGCTCATACGCTGGTATAGGATAATAAATCTATTCTGAATTCTCTCCATACTGACCTTCACCAGCTAGTTGGTCAAAAGTGATTTGTACATTAACTCTTGTTTGCCTATTTCATTGGAGCTTGAATCCTACATAATTCATGATACTCTGAAAGCCACAGTAAGTTTTGTTCAGGTTCTAAACATGTCCTTGCTATAGATTTCCAATCATTAGGGGTTAGGATTTCATAAGCCAAACTATCTAGTAACATCTTAACATAAGATGATGTAGCCCCATAAAGAGTGCAACCTTTTTTCAAATCCTTAATTTTTTCCAAATCAAAAGGAGTGTATCTTCTCCTTTTTTGACCTGAAGAGTCAAGCTCTTCAATGACAGGGTTTGCATGTATTTAATCAGATACATCCTGTCCTTCATTTTTTTGCCTTAACCAGTGCTTTTTGTAATCTTGTCATAGACTGCTTCATAGGAGGAGCTGATTGCGTCACTCCTCTCCCCCTCCTCCTTCTCCCTCCACCCATGAATGGTTAATTGAGGGGAAAGGGTCATGAGATGGGGAATGATCTAATTTCTCCTGCTGTGAATTCTTAATCTGATTCTTCATCCTTTTCACCTAGTTTAATTGGCACCTCCCCCTCTTGCTTTTTCTTCTTTTTCCTTATTCTATAACTCATATAATTTCCTAAAGCCAGTTGTATTAAATTATATGTATTAAGTGTGTCTTTGGAAATTGAGTCAGGTCCATTTTTATTGTAGAATTGACAAAGTTGCTCTCCTACTAATTTCCATTCCTCTAGACCCCATTGTTTTTCCATAAAGAACCAAGGAGATGGATACTGTACAATTTCTAAAAGTTCAATGATCTGCTCCCAAATTATACTCAAACTTTGGCTTTTCATAACTCTGACAATGTTCTCTACACATTTTCCTTGAAGAGAAACAGAAGGCTGTTTTCTAAACATCTGTCCCATTTTAGATGAAATACTATTTTAGCTCTTTAACAAAGTTTCATGGTTTATTTTTGTACTCACCCTAATTTCTGGGTCAAGGAGACTTTTCCACTGAAATCAGGATCAGAAGCTTTTTCCACTGAGATCAGGATCGGAAGCTTTTCCACTGAAATCAGGATTGTGTCTGTCCTACGTTGGGTGCCAAAATGTAATGTTCTCTTCTCTAAAATATCATCGTTCTCTGGGAGCAGGTTTCTTGGGGAGCTTCTGGGAGCAGCCTTAGTTTCAATTCAGAATAATAATCACCTCAAATGCAGCCAGCTGTTAAAGTCCAGATCCAATTTTATTGTTTTCTTCAAAATAGCCTGGTTAGTTTTCTTAGAGGCCTATCTCTCTCCTTGGTTCCGAGAGCTCTTGCTGCTAGTCCTTTGTCTCTTCCAGCTTCAGCCTCTAGCTCCTTTGGAATCCAAAGCCTCCAGCCAGCACAAAGGTGGAAGTTGGAATGAATCTAACTTCTCCTCCGAGAGTGGACTGTGGGCTTCTGTCTCTTCTGACTTGTGAATCTCCTGAACTCCTCTTTATATATGCTCTCTAATGGTGTGAACTCTCTTAAAGGTGTGAATTCTAATGTGTGAATTAAGTACATAAGCATTGTCTCTGTCAATTCTAGTGACTTAGCACCTTGTTTCAAGTTCTGGCCCATAACAGTTTATAATTCAACAATCATATCCACAAAGCTGGGGATGTAGGTGTTAGTTTTTGAGTACACCAACATGTAGTTCATTCAAGGCAAATATCTTGAATTCTTTGAGGGGTTAGCAAGATAATCTCCAACCATCAACTTTGATTTTATTCACTTTCCAACTCTACTTTTGTTCACTTTCCTGGTTTGAAACTTAAAAAAAAACCTATATCTCATAGCTTTGTGTTCATGCTCATTTTCTTTCTTGGCTTCCATTTTTAATATACATTTTTCTAAAGTCTTAAGTTAGTGACTATCTTATGAGATCAGAAAATTTCTAACCTTTCCATTTGTACACTTTAGCACTTGGCACAGAATTTTGTACATAATAAGTGCTTTCTTCTTCCATTCTCTTCCTCATCAGAATTACTTATATTAATTGTCAAAAAATTCTTTCTGAAGAGCTTACCATTTAATCTGGAGAAAGGTTGCCAGAATTACAAAGGTCTTTGATATTCAGTGTAATGAATTAAGAATGTTTTAGTTAGAAAAGAACATTTAGAATACACCATAGCTGTCCTCAGATATTTGAAGGTCTACCTTTTGGAAAAAAGTCTTAGTTTATTCTGCTTGACCCCAAAGAACAAAACAAACAAAACACATTTGAAATTGTAGGAAGGGTCTAAATTAGGTCAGCAGTTGTGTCATTGAACTTTTTAATAATCTAATAAATTGTATGGGTCCCTTTTTGGAATAATCTTTATTGCCAACATTATTTGAAGGAAATGCTAAAGTTCAGTTAGAGATTACTGAAAATAAAGATTTTGTCATTCAAGTGCATGGATTCCTTGAAATCTTTCCATTGTTCCCCAAGAGTTAATGTTCTTTGTCATCTTCAAAGTAGTCATATTCAAACTAAGGTTCTCCCACAATTTGAGCACAGGTATATAATAATTTTAAATGATCCATAAAGTAAAATGGCTTTTAGGTGACCATGCTTGAACTTCACAGTAGCCAATGCTATAACCCCAACTGCTTTTGCATAGAAGTAGAAAGTTAGTCTTTTTAAAATAAAAGTTTGTTTTATCTTGTAGTATACATTTTGGAGGAGAAGGTAGATTTTAAAATGTTTAAAGATTATGAATAGTATTTGTGAAAAGGCTATCATTAAACACAAGAAGAATAATGGTAGGTATTCAACATTCATTATTACCAGCATCATGTTAATGATGGAATACATATTTCTATTTTCATGGTTTAATGAAATTGCTTCTAATAAAAAAAAAAGTTGCAATTTATTCTTTGTGGCAATAAAGTTCAAAAACAGTAATTCAGCCATGAAATTTTATTAATGCCATTTGAATTTTAGAAAATTGTTTATTCATTTCAGAGAATTGTCAATATTTGACAGCAGCCAATTATACTGTCACATAATAGACCTAAGTTCATACATAAATGGTAGTTACCACTGAGAGGCATATTTTTGGTTTCTCTTTTCCTATTTCTTTCTTACACACCATAATCACTTCCAACTGTTGTGGATGTGTCAGAGCCACAAAGGGCAACTTTAGTATTGACTTCCTCATGTCACATTTTGGCTTAAACTCGTCCAGTGACTTGTAGAATTTAAAAAAAATAATAATAACATTATAGAATTAGTTATTCATAAAATACTGTCAGCTAAATTGTATTTTGAATATTTGGGGTATTTTTTTTCCCACTATCCCTTTGGGAAAATTTTAGCAATAGCTGTTGGTTTCATTTTGTCTAGAAATCATGGTATTCAATACCTAACTTTAAAAGTAATTTATATTCAGAGTCCATTATCATCATAGGATTGTAAAATATGTTTTAGGTGAATACATTTTAGCAGAACGACTTCCCTTTTAACATTGTTATTATACATGTTGGACTTGAATTTTCACTGAGAGCTAAGAATTTACTTAGGAAAAAAGGCCATATCAGAACTAATTTAATCTTTTGAAAATTCATCAGTAAGAGAACTCATTTCTTGTATGGTCTGCAGAACAATATAATCTAATGCAGCATGCTTCAAATTATGACTCATAGAATTTATTTACCCAACAGAGGTTACTGGTAGACCTTGTTATTTTCCCCTCTTCCTAGTTAAAATGATCTTACATAATTGATGCATAGTTATCACTTCATGAAGGTCAAAAAGAAGATAATTCATTTAAACATTAAAACCAGACTTCCTATTCAGGAGGCCTAAGATCTGATTGTACCTTGACTTCTAACTGACCACAAAACTTGAATTTTATATTTTAAAAAAAAAGTTTACCACTGCTTAATTTTCTATAAAATATTCTTAAATTATGACTCAAAGATATATTTGGGCTGAAGACAAATTATATTTCACATGTTGTAGTCAATATAAAATCATTTAGGCAAATCATTTTAGAATATTATTTAGCTAAATTTCCATCATCACAGTTATTCTCTGAATTTTTTTCTGAAACTACTCTGACGTTAATAGACATTAACATTATGTGAAACTATTCTTATGGGTAAGAAAAAAGACTGTGGCATAAATTCTAAAAATAAAAAATAGCTATTTTTTTAGTCAAGATTTTTAATTCTTTTGTGCTTATTAATTTCTTATCCTTGGTAAAAATGTCATATTCCATATATAACAAATGCCATGGTAAGATATTTTTGGTGCTTATTTTTAAGTTTGAAAAAGAAATGAAATTATTCCATAGTTTAAAACTAGACACTCAGAATTATTTTCCTTAAAGTTGATCCAGAAGTAATACCATAAAACTTTCAAATGATTTCCTTATTTATTTCCTTTTTTTCTTCTTGGTTGGAGTTTCTGTTATTTATATAGGAGTCACTATTTACTTAACATTAGCTAAAAATGAGATTATAGTTAACCAAAGCTTAATTTGTTAAACCTTGTTACATGTATACAAATATAGTAATTATAGTGTATCATTTTAATCTCTATTTAGGAGGATAACTTCCAGCTGATGAGTTTTTTCCATCATAACATAGAAACTATATAAATTAATATCAGTTGATAATTTCCACTCACAACTATTGGTATTTTAAGCTCCAAATGTTGTTTAATACAGAATAGAAATAGCCACCTAGCACTTTATATATGGGTAATATTAATGTTTCCAATTGAAGCTATAGCTGTCATTGGATTCAATTATTGGTTATATCACTGTGAAACCAATTTAATCATTATAATTTCACAACATTAAGTTTTTGTTGTTTTGTTCTTTAAGAACTTACTATTTAAATTTTATAGTTATCTCATGCATTCTTTTTCTCAGTGTGCTTCAGTTTTCATCAATTCACATGTCTTTTTTTATTGTTGTTGTATTCATCATTTTTTTTATTCATCACACTCATACTTTTATACATAATAGTATTACTCCATGCTTTCTGACCTATTGAGCCATTTCCTCATCAGTGAACATGTGTTTGGTTTCTTCTGGTCAGTGAATATCTATTTGGTTACTTCTCTGCTACTAAAGAAAATATTGCCATAAATATTTTGCTGTGTATAGAACCCTTTTCAGAAGAAATCATTTGCCTCATTCGACTAGTGGTTGAATTTGTCACTGAAAAAATAAAGACAATTTTGTCATTTTCTTTGCATAATTTCAACTTGCTTACCAGAATGGTCCAATTTATACCTTCAGCAACAGTGTGTATAGGTTTGTATTTCTTTCCATTATTCCTATATTCCCATCTTCTATCATTTTCACCAATTTGCCGTGTGTGCACTGCAGCTTTAGAGTTCTTTTGGTTTGCATTTCATTTGTTAGTCATTTAGAGCATTCTTTTTTGTAGTTAAATTTTTCCTTTTTTTTTCTTTTTATAACTTTGTGTTCAAATAGACAGATTTTACCCTTTAGGTGTTTCTGAAGTTTGCTGAATTAGTTATCTTTGATTAGAACATGATTCTTAAAAGGTATAGAATCACAATGGATGAGTAGTCAGGCTCAAGGATGGAAACAGCTTTATACCTAATAGAAAAAGTATACTTACAAAGAAATCTAGGAATCTGAGAAGAAAATAAGGACAGGGATGTTTGAGTAAATATCAACAGAAGTATATACAGAAACAATATTGTCATCAGATATATACTATTGATACCTGGACAAAATCAATAGAAGAATAGTCTAAAGATCATAAACCTGGTGCAGAAGCCTGATACTGTAGCGATAGTTATCTTAGATTATCTGGATCTTTCCTGGAGCTCTATATCAAAAGAAAAACAACTAGTTATTTCCTGACTTGCCTTAATGATGATTTTATCTTTGTATAAGAGGAGGAACAGTGGAAAACTGTTGTTCTAAACTCAGTTCTGATCAAGGAGAAACTGTATGCTGAAGTAGAAGTGCTGGGAACCTTAGGGAGAGGGCTGGAGTGTCTAGTCCATCTTAGAATTTGAGATGTAAGAGGAGAGGAAAGACTAGTATGACCTGCATCCTAGACTTAGGTACAGCAAATTTCAAATAAAGGATGGATAGACTTCCATGACTTTATATTCTTTAGAGCAAGTTAGTGCATTGGAAATTAAGAATACAATTCTAAAGACTCAAAGAGAAAATCAAGATGAAGAGATGCTTTTCCAACAAGATTGAGGCTGTATGTGGAGGTTATCAACTGACTTATATTTTTGAAATGCATTTATAGAATATGGAAGCAAGGGAAGATAACAACATAGTTTATCAATAGTCTTCTAAGAATAGTTCAGAAATGTTAGAGCTCAGAATGAGTGGAAGCTAACAATGCTAACAACAAAAAAAATTGTGGGGAAGAATGAGTGTTAAGACTTTAGCTAGATGGGGAAATAGAGGAACTAGCTGCCTTACATTGGATTGAATGAGTATTATGATGAAAAGAAGACCTAAGAATTCAACTTGTATTTTGCTTTCATTTTCAGGAAAATGAGCTTTTAGGTCAAAAACAGTAGGACAGAAATGAATAATAGGGAGTTGATGCCCAAGCTAAGTTTGGAAGATAGTAAGAGAACAACCAGCTAATCTTTACTGTGTCCAGATCTACTGGGCCCATACAAACTACATATCAGTGCAAAGAACTAGCAGATTGATAAGCCATCCAGAGAAGGAAGCAGCGGTCACATAGACTCAAGTTCAGCTTCATCAAATATAGGTCATGCCTACCAGCCTCCATCCTGGGGAACTGATGATTCAACATAGCTCACTCCTTTCAATAAAGAGGTGAGGGTGGGGAAGGGAGTGTTAATATTTATATTAAATGTTATCCATTCACATCAGATTTAGCAAGAGCCATCAATTAGTCCTTCTTCTGTGTTCTTTAGGCTTAGCTGGACTAGAAAAATGACCCATTCTATTTTTCCTTGGATTTTTTGATCTCTATTCACTCTTGTGTTCTTCCTTGTTCATTGTTATTCCAGTTAAAGAACAAATGTCACTGACTAAGCCACCAGGCCTTACTGAGAACTCAAGCTCATGTCATAAAAGTCTAAGAGTATAGTTGGAAAAGTCCTTTGGGGGCCCTTAGGATCAATCCAGAGTTCTCTAATAATGGGGATGAGGGTTAGAGTTCCCTCTTTTTATTTTATTATTATTATTTTTTTTTTTTTTTGCTGAGGCAATTGGGGTTAAGGGACTTGCCCAGGATCACCCAGCTAGCAAGTGTAAAGTATCTGAGACCAGATTTGAACTCAGGTCCTCCTGAATACAGGACTGGTGTTCTATCTACTATATCACCTAACTGTTCCTGAGTTCCCTATTAAAAAAAAAAACAAACAAACAAAAAACTTGTGAGCAGTTGTCCAAGGTATGTGAACATTGGAGTGTTATCATAAAATTAAAATTAATCTGACACATTGCATAATTCATATAATTATTTCATGGCAACTGTTCATGCATGAAATAGCATACATAAATGACACTTATCGCTTTTAGGTATGTTCTACATTTGATTTCTCAATATCTGGGAATTTTTTTAAGGTGGAAGAAGGGAAAGAGGACTAAGTCTTTTTACTGTGCTAATATGACAGTCACCGTGCTTTACAAATATTCTTATTTGATCCTCCTAATACCTTCTTCTTTATCCTTTTTTATCCCTGTTTTACAATTAAGGAAACAGAGGCAACCAAAAGTTAGGTCATTTGCCCAAGGTCACACAGCTTCTAAGTATCTGAGTCTATATTGTCTCAGCTGTCCACTACTAGTGCTCCTTTTCTTACAGGATAAAATACAAGCTCAGCTTAGAACTTAAGGCTCCTGATAAGCTTTAGCTGATAGCTAGCCAGCTTTATATGACATTTGCCATCTGTCTTCTGTGAACTCTAAATAGTATACAACTTGCTATTTCTCCCTCCCTCCCAAAATCAACACTATTTCATATTCTTTTCATTTGTATAGGCCATTCCTTTCTGCCTAGAATGCATTCTTCTCTCGCCTTTATGAACCTTTGTTTTCACTTAAGGCTTTAATATTAATTCTTCCAACTCTCAGTTCTCTTTGTATTGTACACATTTACATACATTCATGTTAATTAGCTTCTCAAAGGTAGGGATTGCTTTCAATTTTGCCTTTATATCTCTAGTGACTTGCAAACAGTAAATGTTTAATAAGTGTTCTTAAATTGAAGTTGGGAAAGTAACCACCTTGGCATGTTAATGGAAATGTTGTTTGAGATAGATACCTGTTGGAATCCTAGTGTTAACTCAGTGTAATTGATGCAATGCTTGTGTTCACACCTTTACTCATTGGAGTTCACACGTTTGGGAGATTTCAGGGTTTAGTATGAGATATCCGAATTCACACCTCTCTTGAAGCTCTTAGGGCCAGAGAGCATGCTGGGCGATATCCCATAATCCTACTCTCTGATATATAAGAAGAAAGCAGAGGCCCAGTTAAGAGAGTTCAGCTGAATTACATTGGAGAGGAGAATGCTGGGACAGACGCAGAGCACTCTGGGAGATTGAGAGCCAGAAGCCCTCTCTTGGAGGCAAGAGAGATTCATTCCATTTTCCACTTGGCTGGCTGGAGGCTGAAGAAAGCAGAGACAGAAGCAAAGGATAAAGTTGCAAGAGTTTTTAGAACCAAGCAGAGAGATAGGCTTCAACTAACCGGGCTATTTTGGAAAGAGAAAATAAACATTTGCATTTTTACCAGCTGGCTGCATTTTGGGTGGTTATTACTTTCAACTACAACTAAGGCTGCCTCCAGAAAACCTCTCCCGAGAAACCTGCTCTCCCCTGGAGAGAACCATCATATTATATTTTAAAAGAAGAAAATCACCACACCTCTCAAATTATGGGAAAAAGCTCCACATTTGGAGTTTGTTTCTTCTATTTGGCATTTTATTACTTTGGACAAGTTTTATTTCCCCTCACCTATGAAATATGATTAGACTTGGGGGACTTTCAGGGACACTTTTGCCTCTTTAAAGATGGTATAAAATAGAATTTTAATCTAGGCATCTTCTTTACACATAAAGTACAAATGATGACACTGTCCAGTCTTATATGATTCTGTTGATTCCATCTATACCACTCTTTATTTTCCACTCCTTGGTTCTTTTTGATCATTGACTCTTATGCATCTGCTTATTTCTCTCTTTCCTCCCTATCAAAATAGAAGATCTTTGAGAACAAAACTTTTGTCATTTGTCATTTCCAGGATCTAGTATTTGTGCTTTGCCCATAATAAGTACTTGCTAAATTCATGGGATCCAAAGAGAGAGCACTGGTCCTGAAATCAAGAGTACCTGAGTTCAAATCCAGCCTCAGATGCTTTTCATTTACTAGCTGTGTGACCCTGGGCAAGCCACTTATCCTCAACTGTCTCACCAAAAATAAATTAATAAGTAATATCCATACGATCATCCACCTTCCAAAGGTGGAAGGAATTTTAGACATTGAGTCCAACCTCTTCAGTTTCCAGGTGGAGAAACTGAGACACCTCCCACACCCAGAAAAATAATAATATTTACATAGTTAAATGAGCTGGGGGGAGAGCATATGCACACGTATGATTATTGCTTCTGTTCTTCATAGACAACCCTGTGAGATGCTATTACTAATCCTACTTACGCCAAAGAAACTGAAACTTAAAATATGTGACTTGCTCAGTGTCATGTAGATAATAACTGTTTTTAACTCTTAAGTTCAGCAGTCAATTCACTTTGGTCACTTCTTGGGTTAAATGATTTGCTTAAGATTTCAGAGCTCAAGAACCAGGAGATCATCGTTATATACCTCAACAACGATACTGTTTGAGGATGTATTCTGATGGAAGTGGATCTCTTCGATAAAGAGATTTAACTCAGTTTCAATTGATCAAGGACGGACAGAAACAGCTACACCCAAAGAAAGAACACTGGGAAATGAATATAAACTGCTTGCATTTTTGTTTTTCTTCCCAGGTTATTTATACCTTCTGAATCCAATTCTCCCTGTGCAACAAGAAAACTGTTTGGTTCTGCACACATATATTGTATTTAGGATATACTGCAACATATTTAACATTTATAGGACTGCTTGCCATCTTGGGGGGGGGTGGAGGGAGGGAAGGGAAAAAATCGAAACATAAGCGAGTGCAAGGGATAATGTTGTAAAAAATTACCCTGGCATGGATTCTGTCAATACAAAGTTATTATTAAATAAAATAAAATTTAAATTAAAAAAAATTAAAAAATAATAAAATTCAAAAAAATATATAGTTTTCTAACACCAAAAAGTTTCAGAGTAACAACATCAGGGCAAATGCTCTCTTTATGTCTGGCAGTGCTGTTTGCATTTAACAGTTGTTTTCCATAAAATCTTGCACAGTGGTAGGCATAGCAGGCACTTGGTGAATATTTAGGGATTCAAGAAAGGATTTTATAGAAAACATCAACTTACAGAGAAATAGCAGCATTGAGTTGTCATTGACCTTGGGCTGGATGGATGACATAAGGGTGAATGGTTTGCAGCTTTTAAATCATAAGTAATGCATTCCCAAGACGTGGCAAAGATCTCTCTGGAGACATTTAAATTATTCAGGTCAATATCGAGCAAGTGATAAAGACCTTAATCAGACTATTAATTTTCCAATGTGTTGAAATAAAGTGATTCCTATCATAGGTACTGTATGCTAGAAGGGGTTAATAATGAATCTGGCCTTAAGCATACAGTTCATTTAGGCAAATATTTGAGTACCACATGCAGAATAATGTGCCAGATACCATGGCATCCCAAAGTCTAATCACTTCCTAAAGGGATATTACTAAGAGAAAAAGCAGGTACCCAAATTAAGTTATTAATTTGAAGAGACAACAACATTCTCTCATTTCCAAAACATGAGAAGTAGCTATCATTCTTGACTAAGTGAATGAACAGAGTTAGACATAGATGTTAATGTGATATTATTGAAAAATATCTAATTGGAACTACTTTCTGCCAAATTACAAGGGCAGACACTGTTGTTGCATATAAAAGATTCTATAAACAATACAGGGGACTGATCATTTCCAGAGCCAAGAGAATGTAATGGGGTAGAGGAATGCTTATGTGTCATGTGGGGGAAGGTAAGGCTTATTAATGATGTAATTTGGTTTGGCCTATAGAAAAAAAAAAAAAAATTGGTTACATTTGGCCAGGAAAAAAAAAATTGATTCTCAAAGGTGTGTGAGCCATTAAATCCTTCAAGTGTGCTTGGCATCTATATGTTACTCTGGATCACCACAAGGTGATAGGTGAAAAATGTGCAAGAATCAGCTATCAAATTATAAAGATTTTAAGTAAGATTGAGGATTACAATGCAGTGTTTTTTGTATCTGTTCAGTATCAAAGATCTCTGGAGATGGGAATTTCATAATTACCTTTTGATAGTCATTTTATCATTTTTGCACAAGATATTTTTTATTTCCTTCTCACTTTGCTTTAAACCTGTTTCTTCTTGGCCATTTATAGAGGAAGCAATTAATCAGTATCTCTGATTTTAATTAAATTTATGTGATTTAACGCACTAATGAGTTATCCCTTAATCTTCTTTCTTGTAAGGTAAACAACTCTACTCCCTTTATAAGTCCATTCATAGAACTTATACTCTTTTTTGCTGGTTTGTTCTTTTTTCCCTTAACTCTAACTCTGGTTCCCTCATAACCATCTTAAAAGTCATCAGCAGACCTGGACTAAGTGGTGTCATAGGATCTGACTAATTCAGGATGCATTCAAAGCCTACACATATATATTTTTACTAAAGCAAACTGGTCATTTTGTAACCTTTTTAAATATTATTTCATTGATAATTCATAGTCAGTTTTTGGTTAATAAAAATTATTGATCTTTTTGCTTTACTTTTATGTCTATCCAATTCTTCTGTCTCCCATATGTTGTACAGTTGAATTTTGATTCCTGTAGTACTTGCTTATACTTGTCAATATTGTATTTCATTGTTTTTGTAAACTACCTAATTTCTTAGGAAACTGTGAATTCGATTTCTCTCTTTAGGGATATTAACAAATCTCCCAAATTCTCAATATCTAGGACATCAACATGAGGCTGAAGAGAATAAACTTGAAAATTTATTGCTGTCCTTACCAATCCCCAGACTGACACTCATTCTGCCCTGCATACCCCTTTGGGTTTGTCCTTAAAGGTAATTTCTCATATACCTTTGCCTGCCAAAAAGAATGCCAGGATGAATTGAGTTAAAATCTTTCATCAGATACTTAATAGCTATGTCACCCTGGATAAGTCTGCCTCAGTTTCCTCACCTGTAAAATGGGAAATAGCTCCTATCTACCAAGGTTGTAGTGAGGATAAAACAAGATAATACTGGTTTAATACTCTACAAATCTTAACGGGCTATATAAACATTAGCTGTTATGATGATGATGATGATATAGAATGATGATTTAATAAAACACATATGGAATGCTCAGTATTGAAGAAATGTCATCATGAAAGCTGGCAAGCACTTTTTATTTTAAAGTTTCTAAAGATATAATCAAAAAAGATCCTAGAAAATATTTCACTAACACCATAAGGAGTATTAGCTGGAGTATTAAAACCATTTTGTTATTCAAAATAATATAAATATAATAAAATGGTATGTTGTTTAAAATGCTTTACAAGCATTAAGTATTCATTATAGTTTTGATATTACTGTCAAGGTCAAGAATAATGCTTTTTCCTTATTTCAGTGAAAAAGATAATTGGGAACATAATTTGACCAGTATTATGATACTGATCATATGATCCTATGATATTGGATTCTGTTATTAACATTTTATTATATAAAGTATAATTCCTTCTAAGACAATAAGTAGTAATAGTAATTGAAAGTATATTAATTTGTTTGGTGTTGGTGTTTTGTAGGGATTTTTTTTGGAGGGTTGACATATTGCAAGGCAATCAAGGTTAAGTGACTTGCTCAGGGTCATACAGTGAGTAAGTGTGAAGAATCTGAGGCCAAATTTGAACTGGGGTCTACTGACAGGGTGGGTGCTTTATCCATGTACTACCCAGCTGTCCAAAAGTATATTAATTTTGAAAATAAAATTATAAATTGTACTGAGTCATTTAAGAGAAAAATAGCCCTTTTATAGAATGTGTGAAAATAGAATTTAGTTTATTATTGTCATTTTCAAATAGCTAACGCTTTTTTTAAAAAAATTTACACATTATCTAGTCCAATTTTTTTTTTGTCAGATGAAAAAACTCAGTAACTTGCCCAAGGTCACATAAGTACTAGATCACAACATTAGATTTCCATTTATTGATTTATTTGTTTCTTCATTTTTAGGAGCATTTATTATCTTTCCTCAAAGAATAATTTTCAAATAAAAATAAAATTCTCATAACATATGTTTAACCCAGATAAACATTCTTATGTTAGCCATTTCTAAAAATATTTGTCTAACTGTGCATTTTAATTAAGTACATAATTTTTCTGTCAGGAAGTAGATATTGTGATTCATCATCAGACCTCTGGACTCATGGTTTACCATTGTAGTGATCAGAGATTTGAAGTTTATAAAATTGGTTTTCCTCTGTAATGTTGGTGTCATTACATAAATCGGTCTCCCAAGTTCTGTTTGCCTTTATTCTGTATTAGATCATAGAGGTCTTCCCAGTTTCCTTTGAAACTACCTATTTCCTCATTTCTTATAGTGATATCCCATGAGATTTATATATCATGTTATATTTAGCCATTCTTTAATAGAAGGGTACCACTTTAGTTTCTACTTTTTGGCTCTTTGTTTAAAAAAAAAGAAAGGTGCTATAAATATTTTGTACACATAGGTTCTTTTTTCTCTCTTTGATCCCTTTAGAGTATGGCCCTTGTAATCAGTCAGAGGGTATTTATGAGCCAGTGAAACCAGACCCCAGAATGTATGTATGCTAAAACTTAATTGACAGGGCACTGTCCCCGCCCCTCATGCTTGTTGGCTGTGGCACCATTACAATTAAGTTTCCTGGGTCCTTGCCTCTCATTCCTTATTCAGCAGTTCAAAGAACAATCTGATTTCACTGATCCAGGCTGGTTTCACTGCCTTACTTCACAGGTGACAAGGCAGTGTTTTTAGAGTGGCCAGTTTTGTCTGCTCTAAATTGGAGCATCAGTGGCTTAGAAGTCTTGAATCAGGGTTCGGATCTAGCTGCATGTCCAAGCCACCAACCTGTTCATGGAAATAGGAACAGTGAACATTACATCGCTATGCTATCCTCACTGGCATCTATTCTCCTGTAATGCCATTTCTGTGCAGCAGTGTTGTTCTTTGAGAACAGTTCCTTCCCCTTTGGCTTGCTTATATATACTATTTGATAACACTGAAGGCTTGCTTCCAAATTGCTTTCTAGAATGTCTAAACCAATTCATAGCATCCACAATCCTTCTTAACATTTGTCATTTTCCTTTTTTGTCATCTTTGCCAGCTTGATAGGTATGATAGAACCTCAAAGTTGCTTTAACATGTATTTCTCTAATTATTAGCAATTGGAAGCATTTTTTATATGTTTGTATCTTGGATTTTTCCTTTGAAAATTGACTGCTCATATCCTTTGAATTAATGATTGAGGATAGCTCTTACTCTTGAGACCTTGATCAAAGAAACTTTCTATGAAAATCTTCCCCCCTAGTAACCTATTTCCCTTTTAATTTTAACTGCATCTGATTTTTTTGGTACAAAAACTTTTTAATTTTTTATAATCAAAATTGTTCTGGTTTATCATCTTGGATCCTCTATTATTTGTTTAGTCATAAATTTTCACAAATTTGAACAGTAATTTCATCCTTTTTCCTCTAATTTGCTCATGTTGTCATCTTATAAGTCTTATATATCTATTCTGGGTTTATTTTGGTATACAATGTGAATAGTTTGAAGTAATTTCTTTAAGCATTTATTCATTTGACCTCCTTGTTGTCCATGGAACTTTCAAAAGTCTTCTCTAGTATCACAATTCAAAAACATTGATTCTGCAGTTCTCAGCTTTCCTTATAAAGTTATGTCTCACAGGTATATATTGCTTCTGGAAAAACTCTTACTTTGACTATATGAACATTTATCAGCTAGGTGATGTCTCTGCTTTTTAGTATGCTATCCAGATTTATCATAGCTTTCCTTCCAAGCAACAAACATCTTTTAATTTCATGACTGCAGTTGGCATGAGCAATGATCTTTAAACCCAGGAATAGAAAATCTGACACTGCTTCCATTTTTTTTCTCCCTCTGTTTGCCAAGAAATGATGGGACCACTTGCCAGCATCTTAATTTTTTTGATGTTAAGTTTCAAGCTAGCTTTTATACTCTCTTCTTTCATCAAGAGACTTCTTAATTCCTCTTCACTTTCTGCCATCATGGTGGTATCTGCCTATCTGAGATTGTTGATGCTTCTTCCAATAATCTTAAAAGCCACCAGCTTTTGTTATGCATTTCACATGACATCATATCCTATTCCTTTCCAATCTTAAACCAGTCAATAATTCCATTTTCAGTTCTAAGTGTTGCTTCTTAGCTTACATACAAGTTCCTCAGAAGACAAGATGATCTGGTATTCTCATATCTTTGAAAACTTGCCACATTTTGTCATGATCCACAGTCAAAAAGTTTTCATATAATCAATGAAGCAAAAGTAGATACAGGAAATACTGATGCAGGCTATTCACTGGAAGGTCAGATACTGACGCTGAAGTTTAAATACTTTTGGTCACATAATGAGAAGGCAGGACTCTGGAAAAAACCATAATGTTGGGAAAAGGAGACAGAGGATGGGATGGATCTAATAGTGTCATAGAACAATGACCATGAACTTGGACAAACTTCAAGAGAGAGAGGTCTGGTTTATAATGGTACGTGGGGTCACAAAGAATCAGACATGACTGAATATCTGCAACAATATACAATTTGAGATGTTGGTCTATATTTTATTTCTGCCAAACTGTTCTCTAGCAGAGATAAATTTCAAATGCAGCTCTGATGATTCTGGTAAACTTTCTTCTGCATCACATGGCCTTCCTCACAAGAGCAGAGATGTTAGAGATCATCTCATAACTTGGCCCTTTCATTTTATAGTGAAAAAGCTGAAATGAGTAGTAATACTCATTGCTTGCCCAAAGCCACATAGTACCTATACACAAGGATATCAAAAAACGGTATTCAAATTCATTTATTCTGACTCTAAACCCAGTGTTCTTTATGCTATACCACATTGTCTTCCTAATTTACATACAAAAATATGTTTGTGAACAAGTGATTAGGAATAAAAACATTTAACCAGATTTGTTCTTCCTTATAGTTTTTTCCTACAAACACATTTTAAATAGGAAATTGTTTTTTGTCATCATTATTATTCAATACTGCCACTTTTAGAAATATTTGGTAGGAAAATGAATAATCTCATTTGTTCCAGTATTAATAACTTCTTAACCTTTTCTGTATCATGGATCCTCTAGCAAACCTGGCAAAGCTTTTCTCATAGTAGCATTTTACAATATTGAAAAGTAGTTATCAAAATATTTTAAGTTTATAGATCCTATTTCTCTAGATCAAGTTTCTTGTTTTGCTCTAATGATATGTGTATATATAAGACTTTAATTGGTCATATAATATTCTGGATTCTCTCTTTAATAAATTATGATATGATTGCCTTATCAGTGAACAAAAATCATTGCCAAAAGGTAAAAGCTTAGCAGGGGACAGGAGAAGAGGAGGAGAGGGAAGGGAGGGAAAAGAAATGAAAAAAACCTATCGTGGAAAATGGAACAACTTATTTTTAAACCCTAGTTTGACCTATTTTTACTATATAATAGAAAAATGGTCAAAATCATCACTTTTAAGTGGCCTTATTTTTAGACTAGAATTATTTCTTATTTGTGGATACCTGGTACTGAAAATGTACTTTACTCTTATACATTAACTATCGAGACTTTTAATTTGTTAACATTATTCAGTCAGTTGACATATTGCTAAAGGAATTGAACTATAGTCATAATGATATTCTCAATATAGACATAAACAGAATACATAAGAAGTAGCAGCTCAAATGGAAAAATAACTCACATGTGAATAAAAAAATTTAGTGTTAAACTTTGTTTCCAAAAACAACAGGAAATTTTATTTCATGGGATACCTGATTATCCTTCTATACTTTCACTGTTCATATAAGCAATTGAGACTTGCTATTATCAAGATAATTACAACTTAGACAGAAATATTCTTTGCAATGAAGCTAAAGAAGTCCTCGGGGCGGGAGAAGGGGGAGAGAGAACAAATAGTAAAATCATAGGGTCATAGATTTGGAGCTGAATAGCCTCTCAGAAACCCATCTAATCCAACCTCACCACTTTATAGATAAAGAAACTAAGGCTCAGGGAATTTCAATAACTTGTTCTCAAAGTAAGGACCTAGAACAAAGGGTAGAAATTCTTTCTAACCTTTTGACTTTAATGCAAAAGTTTGCAAAGGGTAGCGTAGTGAAAATCATGTTGGAAAATAAAGAATAAAAAAAGCCAATGATCATTCACAAGTTATATACTTCATTGTCATCATATTCACAAGAACAATTAACATGGAGATGATTAACACCGTGCAAATTCCCCAAAACCAAAAATGGACAATTTTTTGACTAACAAGTAAACGAGTGTCTTTGTGTGTGTCTGTGTAAAATGTTCATTTCAAAAGAAACTATGAGCATTCCAATTATAGCGGGTTAGAACAAAAGTCAAGATAAATACCAGATTTGAAAAAATTCAAAAAATGAGAGTGCATCATATACTATTTCAGCAGCTCTAATCCAGACTCAACATTAAAAGGTACAAAGAGGTGGACTAACCTACTGATTAAATTCAGGTTCCGTCAAAGCAATTATTTTTCTACCCTAGCCAATAATCACATCAATCATATACATGTCCAGGATCAAATATAAAATCCTGTTTAACTTTTAAAACTCTTGCCACCTGACCCTATCCTACCTTTCCAGTCTTCTAGGTATTAAGGATACAAAGATCAAAATTCCTGCCTTTTTGGAGTTTGTATTCTACTAGGATTAGACCATATACTCACTGAAAGTCAGTACAAAATATTGCCAAGTCAATACAGAGAAATTTCAAGAGAGAGAGCACATTAGCACAAGCAAATGGGGGTATGCAGGTTAAGGGAAAGAATCAGAAAAGACATTGTATAGAAGGTGGCCCCTTTAGCTGTGCTTAGAGGAAGCTTGGAATGCTACCTGTCAGAGATGAGGAGAATATGTTTTGTGGGCATGTCAGCTCCTTGGCCAAAGCACAAGAGACAGGAAACAGAATGTCAAGTGTAGTTAATGGGCACTGGGTCTGTTTGATTCCCCCCCAAAAAAAGTCTTTGAAGGAAAATAATATGAAAAAAAGAATGGAAAGAGTAAATGGGAGCCAGATTGTGGAAAACTTTGGTTTTTTGTTACTTTTTGAAATTGTCAATAGATGTTTGATTTCTTTATTTTTTTTTATATTGTTTATATTTTCCCTTGAATTTTCCTCCTCTCCCTTTCAGAGAACCAACGCTTTGTAACAAAAAATATTTTTCCAGAAATGGAGATGAGGAAAAAGCTCAGCAAAACCAATCAAAACTATAAAAATATATATCCAAAAATATATACTGATAGGTAGGATATTCTATACCAGTGGGTCCTCCACCTCTATAAAGGAGGAAGAAAAAAGATGCTTTTTCATATCTCTTTTTAGAACCAAGTTCTTTGTAATGTTGAAATATTCCATTTTTATTGTTTGGGGGTTGTTTTAGTCAAATATTTGTAGCTATTGTAGTATTATTTTCTTAAGTCTAAATTCATTTTGCATCACTATAATTGGAATTATGCCCATCAGTTGGGGAATAGCTAAACAAGCTGTAGTATGTGGTTGTAATGAAATATTATTGTGCTATAAGAAATGACAAGCAAGATGATTTCAGAAAAACCTGGAAAGACTTACAAGAACTGATGCTGAATGAAGTGAACAGAAACAAGAGAATATTGTACACAGTAACATTATTATTTTTCAATAAAGAACTGTGAATGACAGCTATTCTCAATAATTCATTCTCTCTCTCTCTCTCTCTCTCTCTCTATATATATATATATATATATATATACACATATATAAATATTTATTTTCTCATATATATATATATAAATATATATGTGTGTGTATGTATATATATATAAATGTGTGTGTGTGTGTGTATACACATACACATCTCCAAGACAATCCCAAAGGACCAGTGAAACATACTCTCTACCATATTATCCAGTTGATTGAATACAGACTAATGCATGCTGTTTTTTACTTTTTTCTTTTATTCAAGTCTTCCTGTACAAAATGACTAATGTAGAAATTCTTTACATAATTTCACATATATAACATATCTGATTGCTTAGTCTCTCAGGGAGAGAGGGGAGGAGGGAATGATAGCATTTGGAACACAAAACTTTAAATAAAAATATTTTTTTAAATTAGGAGAGAAAAAAAAAGAAAGAAAAGGAAGCTTTATCCCTAAGTTGCCTGAAGAATGACAAGGCTTTCAAGCACAGAAATTCTTCAGGAGAGATCATCTGCAAGATGGTTTGTGATCAGCAAAGATGAAGAAAAAGATCTCACTGTTTGAAATCACAGATTGTGGAGTATTATTAGGACTAATACAATATTTTTTCTTCTTAATTCACAGAATTTTTTTTTTTAGTAACTTTACATTTAAAAGTACAGGTTTTGTGATGTTTATGTCTAAGTTGTAATTATCTTGATAATAGCAAAAATACTAGTGCATGTCTCTAGTCTCACTTATCCTTCTTAAATGTATTTACAGAGGCCACAAGCGGAAGCTGAATGAGGATGATGCTGCCAGTGAATCTAGTAAAGAGTCCAGTAATGAAGATGAGGAGGGAAGTAGCTCAGAGGCAGATGAAATGGCAGCTGCACTTGAAGCTGAGTTGAATGACTTCATGTGATGTCTGGAAGGGAGGAGGATTTGTAATTATGTTTTATTTCTTGTAACAGATCACAGACTTCAAATGAGCCCCATATGATAGCACTCGGGTTTTTTTTTTTTTTTTCCCTTCCCTCAAAGCCAGTATGTATATTTTGTAAATCAACACAAAAAGGCGACACATTATTTTACACAATCAGAAATAGGTGTTTTTAAGGTGTTTTACTACAGTCAAAGTATACTTTTTTAAATAGCAAAAGTGTTAAAAGGGGAATTAGTGTGCAATGCCAAAGAAGTGTTGAATTTTACAGAATATATAGTAGTAGGAGGGTTTGTGATTTATTAATACATTGCAGGATTATTTTTTTCTTTAAATACCACAGCACATGATTTGGGGTAAAAGATTTCAGGGGAACAGACAAGAAAAGAGGAATGATGTAGTTAGAACCTGATGACCTAGTCATGCTTTTTCACAGCTAAAGCTATCAAAAATATAAAAGAGATTTTAAAATGCAAAACAATTTATATTTGTATAGAAACTGAAAATGTGATATGCAGGCTTCATGAACTCTGCACTTGACATCCACATCACTTGCTTCTGAAAGAACACATAATGATCAAATTTCCTATTTTTAAGTTACTTTCTGAAATATTTGGGCTCTTTAGAAGACTATTGTTTAGATTTTAAACTTTGCTTCTGTGTAACCTGGAATTTTAGCACAGTATATGTGCTCTGCCATCCTGTACTGCCATAAGGAACTTATTCACGCATTTGTTTTCTTCATAAAAGGAATGAGTGCTAGTTTATCTTAGATAGGATTTTATTTCTTTGGCTGAGAGATCTGATGTAAAGTTTTTGTATATTCTATTTCATATTTGACCCACCAAACAGATTTTTCTTTCATTTAATAAAGATTCATTTTGTAAATTTCCTTCTCTTTTGTGAATTGAAGTAAATAGTGTGTGCATTTTATAAAGTGTCTTTGATTAGATGCAATCTGCTTTTCTGCAGAATAGCAAATCATTCTTGCTAAAAACTTGTCTTGCTCTGTGTAGATGTTTTATTTTGGTCACAAAGCTAATATAAACAATTAAACAATGCTTCATTGAAAAAAAGTTTTTTAAGTTATCAAAAATTATTTTTTAAAGATTTCACAATCTTTCCACTTACTTTTTAATGGGAGAGCTTACTTCAAGATACCAAAAAATTTCAGAGACTGATAGTTGGATTTCTGACAGTATCTAAAGATGTCAGAAGCAGAATAAAATTCAGCAACTATAAAGAGTTTAATAGGTCTTCTGAACTTTAGAAAAAAAAGTATGCTACAAATATTACCTGAAACACAAGACATCTTTTTTTTCGATCTAAAAAAACAGTCTTGCACATATTATACTTATATAGTTTTAGCAAAAAAACTTTCAAATTTGTTTGTTGTTTGTTCCATATAGTTTTATTGATGGTCACTGTTATCCTTATCTAGCATGAGACAGAATTGACTAATAAATTCCAAATAAGACTAAAAATCCTACTCCACAGCTTTTTAAGCCTGTGACACATTACTTAACTTTTTGAGTGACCCTGAGTTATTAAGGAAGTCTTGAATATCTTTTCCCATTTTTTTAGATCCATTACAAATTTTCAAAGACTTGAATTACTGAGTCATTTTTGAGTAGTACTTTCCCCAAAGTTGAACCAGTATTATATTTCACATTTACTCAAAAATCTATGAGAGTATTTTACCTGTTGTTGTCAGTCTAAATTATTGGTAAGCTTGGATGGGAGAAGGGTTGGGGGAGCTGGTAAGGGGATTAAGTGGCAGGGCCAGGGTTTGAACAGGTGCTCTGACTCCAAATCCAGATCTAGACTGTTCCTCACTATTATGGGAGTATCCATCTACATGATAAGGTCAAAAACTCATTAAAGTCTAAAGTGAGTTGTTTTTTGGGGGGGTTCCCCCCAATTTATTTAATGGAACTTTTGTTTTAGATTGTTTATACAACTTGGCCCCATGGAGGTAATTTGAATGATGAACAACTCTTAAGTACTTGTTGCATTTATTTGCCTAATAACATCAATGTTAATGTCTCTTTTCCAATTATATTTGAAGCATGGAAGACCAACTTAGTAAATTAGCCTTGAAGTAGTATTTGGAATTGGGGGTGATCAGAGTTTTAAAAATGTTTTGAAAATATAATAGTTCAGTTGCATAGAGATTTCTCTATGACTGTTCTGCCCACCACTTCACAGAAAGCACTGGTTCAGCATCACTTTCAAAACGGATTTCTTTTCTGTTTTCCCAGGTAATTGCCTTCTTCAGGATAGGAGAGCTACTTGGAATAAAATGAAAGGCTTCTTTAAGATAACTTTAAAAAACAAAACAAAACACAAGATCATCAAAAGACAATCACAGATAGACTTTCATACTTTTCATTAAACAGTGATTAAGAATCTCTCAGCGATACCAAAACATTTATAGTGAAAGTCTTAATTTCTTCACTAAATGCATTTTTTCTTTTCTTTTCTTGTATGTACTTTTACCACAGCAGCAATGGAATCTACATCTGGTTTTCAAAACACATTAAAGATTTTCCATTCAAATAAGTAGGAACAAAGGGGAAAAAAAAAAAAACACTTAAAGCTTAAATGACTCTGATCAAAGCAAGAGAAATGCTCTCTGGTATTAGTGGGGAAATAGCCAAGTCTGGATTTGCAGTCAAAAAACCAGGGTTCAAATGCTGAACTTACAACTCAATCCCTTTGTGATCTCAGTCAGATACTTATTTCTAGGCCAGAATTTCCTTACCTGTAAAGTGAGATCGGATCTCTAAAGAAAGAGTCACTCCTGATTTGAAAGATGGTGGACTTAGGGGAGAAACAGTCAGAGAAAGAGATGGGGGAGAAGAAGGAAGGAAGAGGGAAGGACAGAGGGGAAAGAGGAGAGGTTTGGAAATATTCACACAGGAATTTGTTTTGCTTGACTATGCATATTTATTACAAAAGTTTCAATGAGGGAAGAAGATTTTAATTAAGTAGCGGGGGATGGGAGGATTAAGTTTAAAAAATTCTGGAAGTCACAGAACCTGAGGTCAAGGCTCTTCTCTGCCATTCCACTACTTGTATGGCCATGAATTAAGTTCCCTAACCTTTAATTTTCTTATTTGAAAATAAGATAAGTCTAGCTCTAAATCTTTGATTCCATTACAAGTCTCTTATTGTTCTAAATTTGTGGTCCCGCTATTACTATAAATTCCAGTGTACTATCATCCTGAGCCTTTAAGTCTTCTTCAGAAAATCCACATTGCATACTGGAAGTATTCTGTTGGTTTTTTAAACATATGGATATCATTGCAGTATAATCTATCCTTTTCTAGCTTGTTACATAATATACTCATCTTCTTTTCCAATCATACATGTTTTAAGGAGTTCTTATGGTAATTTTCAACCATGAATCATCATTAGTAATATGTCATAGTCTACTTCTGCCCTCTTTATGACTTTCCATTGCCCTTTGAATAACCTCTGCAATTATGACTCTACTGAGATTGTGATATTTCATAATTCACAAACACGTAGAAACAACAAAAATAACATTATTGAAAAGATGGCTATTTTGCAGCAAAGAGAACTTAAAGTCATCTGATAGTGCAACATCCCCAGTAGAATGCAGCTAAATTGCCACCACCTGTTCAACTTTGGGTCTGGCCTCTCTATCTACATAGAACATAGGACAGGGAACTTGTTGAGTACCAATAAATAAGCTGGGGCAATATATGTTTTTGGTCTATTTATTATTTGGACATGAATGGTTAAGTCAGTCTCTTGAATGATTGCATTTCAATAAGAAACCCCTGTAATGTTTTAGAGTTTGATACAATCAGAGTAATGGTATCGACAGTCCTGAATAAGATGAAAAAGACAAGACAAAAATAGAATCTTTCACAGAACAGGGGCTCTTAACCAGTGGTTTGTGAATAGATTTCAGGAAGTTTATGAAGTTAGATGGAGAAAAAAGTCTTTATTTTCATTAACTTATACATGAAATTTAGCATTTTCTTTACTTGTTATAGGCAGGAAACATTCTACAGGGTCAGCGGTATCACCATATTTCCACTCAGGGGTATATGTCATCTGTCTGTGTCTGTGTCTGTGTCTCTCTCTCTCAGACACACACATGCACATCTTCTGACATAGAAGAAGTATTCTTAAACTAACAAGATGGGCTGTTAACCCTAACTTTAGTTGCCAATTCGTTCATGACAGTTGATTTTTTTTTTAAATGCAACTGTAAGTGATAAAAAATTAACTTTGCATACAGTATAATAATTATAAAACAATATTGGAATGCCACAGGAAATCGCTGATAATTATGATCTTGAACTATACTTTGCTGTCATTAAGTATATTGAAGACATTTAGCCTTGACTCAAGAACACATTTAAATTTTAAGTTGGCATTCTGAATTTCATTTGAACACAAGCAATTTCGATTTCCTACAATAAATTAACTATTATAAGTTTGTTTCATACTTGTGGACAATTTATTTTCATGTTGGCTTAATTCTACAGACTATGGCACAGAAAAAGCTAATAGAAAAAAATTTAAAAACCAGAAACATTTTTAGGAAAAATAAAGAGCAGAATGACGGCCAAAATAAAATTTAAAATGTAGGCAAAACAAAATTTGGCAGAATCCAAGCCTTTTTCTGAAAAGATCATTTCTAGAAGTTTTGTTCTAAATTTGGTTATCACCTTTAATCCATTTCCCCATGATCTTTTTTTTGTTCTTGATTTTCTACATATATTCCTAAAGGAAAAAGCTCTAAAAGGACTTTAGGCTGAAAAAATATTTATTTCTTAATATTTTCAATTTAATTAGAAAGTTTTTAATGTTTCCACATTCCCATTTGAAGGTAAGGCTTTTATTATTTTTTTTAAATCAAGTATCTCATTTATTAAAAATGAAAAAAGGCAAATATTTGGGAAAGATTAGTGACTAACAAGAATTAATAGGATGTGGGTGAATTTAATAAATTTCCCAGGCTGATGTTATAGCACTGATAAATGCAAGGAATGCATACATGAATAAGGTCTCAGACTCATTGCTCTTTGATGTGATGAATCTAAGGTTGATTCCTAATTTAAAACTACAGGGAACTTTTTAACCACTAGAGGGCATTATTTAATATTCACTGTGATCTAAAAGGAATTTGATGAAGATACATTTTCAAAGATCCAATCTCTCTTTATTTTTAGGAGTCTTAAAAAATTTTCTCTCCTTCCTATTCCCTTCTCTATCTGAGAAGCCAAGTAATATATCAATTATACATTCAGAATATTTCCCTACTAGCCATATTGATAATAATATAATAATAATAATATAAAGTGAGAAAATTATACTTCAATTCACACTCAGATCTGAACCAGGTCTCTGGAGATAGATAGCATTTTGATTATGAGTCCTTTGGAATTGGCTTGGATCAGAGTAGCCACATCTTTCACAGTTTATTACAATATTGTTTTATTTGCATAACAATCAGGTGGTTTTCACTTTAGCTCCCTTTGTATCAGTTCATATAGGTCTTGCCATCATGTTCTGAAACTCTCCATTTATCATTTCTTATGGCACAATAGTATTCCATTGTTACATTCATATACCACAATTTGAAAAGCCATTCTCAAATTGATGAGCACCTTCTTGATTTCCAATTCTTTGCCACCACAAAAAAGAGCTGTTACAATTACATTTGCACATTTACATAATAAGACTTTTTCCTTTTCCTTTAATCAAAGAATTATCCCCCACGGTTTTTTGGTTTTTTGGTTTTTGTTTTTCTTTTTTTTTTTTACTGCTTAGGAAAGTTAAAGAGTTGCATTGATATTCCATGATTTAACTTACTAGAATATATAAATCTGGGAAGTGAGATTTTAATTTATTTAAAAATTATCAAAAACGACTAGTAAAGTATAGGTTTGTTTGTTTGTTTTTAATTCTGTTTCTGAAATAAGATTATCCTTTAAGAAGAATTTGCCTTTATTTCCCCTACTCCTGGGAATATTAGCTGCTCCTTATTCAGCTGGATATTTTCTGTTTATTATAGATATCATTGCCAATTTATTTCTCACTGAAAAGAGAAATTCACGTTTATCCTAGAAGCTTTGATGTGGTTACTAAACTCAGAATTCCCCTCTCACTTTGTGGAGGGGTTAAATTATAATTCTATACCTTTGCCCAAAATAGAGTTTAAATACAGGTGTGGGAGTGTTTCTTTAATGGAGCAGGAGAAAGCAAGGAGTCCAGCATACTGTGTTCACTTGCCAGCTCTGCTGCATGGTTTAGGCCTCTATCAGCTTTATTTCTTACTTGGAGAAATAAAATACCCATGTCATCAGGTGAAATGGCAGACCATGAAAGAGAGTAATAAATTGCTTTGGTGAGTAGCCAAAAACAAAACTAAATGAGAAGGATAACCTTAGAAACTTTTCTTTAAAAATTACTTGGACAAGGGGCAGGTGGTGCAGTAGATAGAGCACCAGCCCTGAAGTCAGGAGAACCTGAGTTTAAATCTGACTTCAGACACTTAATACTTCCTAGTTGTGTGACCCTGGGCAAGTCACTTAACTCCAATTGTCTCAGCAAAAAAAAAAAAAAAAATGGGACAAGTGACTGATAGCTTGGTTCAATTTTTCATTCTTTATTCAAGTAAAATTACAGAAGCATGTTTGTCTATTCTCAATAATCTGTGGTAAAATGTATGTATCATAATCATTATTATTACCACTGTACTTTCAGCCTAGTTTATACATCATCTATTTACTTAGGTACTGTGCTGCCATTTTGTTTACTCTTAATTCTATACAGGCTATGGTACAGAAAAAGCTAATAGAAAAAATTTTTTAAACCAGAAATTCTTAACTTTTTTTGTGTGTCATGGGCCCTATGACAAATTGGTGAAGGCTGCGAACTCCTTCTTTGACTACTCTTTTTAAATGAATAAAATTTATGGAGTCACAGAAGAAACTAATTATATTGAAATTTAATTGTCCCAAAGTTCACAGATCTCATCTTGAGGAAATCTGTTTCAAATAAAACTAATCACTGAGGAAGATGTGATCCAGAAAGATAACTTTAGGGGGAAAAAAGCTCTGCCTAACACAATTCACAATATGGTTTGTAGAAGAAGAGAGTATATATACAATAACCACACTGGCTACTTTTCTTCTTAAGACAGGTTTTTGTAATTGTAGATGATATTTGTAGATGATTAGATATAGGGAACTTGAGAGACCATTTTTCCACCTCATTTTAGGAAACTGAAATCCATATAATTTAAATGATTGCATTAGATTGCACATAGTAAAATTGCAGATTTGAATCTAATTCCTCTAAATTACAAATCCAATGTTATCTTTACTATACTACTCTGTATCCTTACATCATTTCTTTTCTACAAGAAGATAACAGGTCGGGTGTGTACAAGAGTTGTTTTTTTCTTGAAGATGAAAGGAGATATATATTATACATATGCCTCTCCCTATTAATTTCCACAATCTGTTAAGTCATGATTAAGAATTCTGCTGTTAACTTTTGGTTAGATTTTTTTCCCCCTTTATCAAACTAAAACAGGAATTCATAACCTTTTTTGTGTGTTTTTAATCCTTTTGTTGATCTGGTGAAGCCTATAGAGCCTTTCTCAGAAAAATATTTTTAAATGCATCAAATATATGTAATTACAAAGGAAAGCAATTACATTAAAATACAATTATTTAGATTTTGAAACTAGTTCATTAACCTCAAGTTAAGAATCCTAAATTTGTTCTCTAATTCAAACTAATCTCTGAGGTCCATTCCAGCACATTTTCTATAATTCTTTTTGGTCAGATTAATATTAATTGTCCTCAAAAAGGAGTGAATTCATATTTTTGTTCTATTAAGTTCTGTGCTCCATGAATGTGCTATCCCCCCCTTTTTTTTATTCTGATATGGCTTCAGTTGAATCTAAATGATACTCTCAATTCAAAGAAATCTATGATCTCATTGATTTGGAAGCAGCTTCCAGTCTGTCTTCTATCTATGTCTGTCCGTCCTGTAAAAATTTTATTACCACATGAAATCATCTCTACAAGGGATCCACCAATATGTTGGATGCCTTTCTTGCTTTTTCCCAATATTTTGAGGATTCCAATGGAGTACATACCTATCATCCTTTCCTCTTGTCACAAGACCAGTCCATCTTCCTATCATACCTTTATTTTGTTATACCATTTAGTCCTGTTCTTTGAAAGCCCTTTTTTGATTATATATTTTAACCCACTAATAAGAAATTCTAGAGTGTTTCAAAAGATGGAATATATAAAAGAAGATAATTACAAATGAAATTAGGTCAGAAATCCCAACTTTTTTTTTCTTTTTTTATTATAGCTTTTTATTTACAAAATATATGCATGGATAATTTTTCAGCAATAACCCTTGCAAAACCTTTTCTTGCAATTTTTCCCCTCCTTCCTCCCACCTTCTCCCCTACACGGCAGGTAAACCAATACATGTTAAATATGTTAAATACAATATATGTATATATATCCATACAGTTATTTTGCTACACAAGAAGAATTGGACTTTGAAATAATGTACAATTAACCTGTGAAAGAAATCAAAAATGCAAGCAGACAAAAACAGAGGGATTGGAAATGTTATGTAGTGGTTCACACTCATTTCCCAGAGTTCTTTTGCTGGGTGTAGCTGGTTTTATTCATTATTGAACAAATGGAACTAATTGATTCATCTCATTGTTGAAGAGAGCCACATCCATTGGAATTGATCATCATATAGTTTTGTTGTAGAAGTGTATAATGATCTCCTGGTCCTGTTCATTTCATTCAGCATCAGTTCATGTAAATTTCTCCAAGCCTCTCTATATTAATCCTGCTGGTAATTTCTTACAGAACAATAATATTCATAACATTCAGATACCACAATTTATTCAGCCATTCTCCAATTGATGGGCATCCACTTGGTTTCCAGTTGCTAGCCACTACAAACAGGGCTGCCACAAACATTTTTGCACATGCATGTCCCTTTCCCTCCTTTAAGATCTCTGCGATATAAGCCCAGTAGTAACACTGCTGGATCAAAGGGTATACACAGTTTAATAACTTTTTGAGCATAGATACAAATTGCTCTCCAGAATGGCTGGATATATTTACAATTCCACCAACAATGTATCAATTCCCAGTTTTCCCACATCCCCTCCTACATTCAGCATTATCTTTTCCTGTCATCCTAGCCAATCCAAGAGGTGTGTAGTGATATCTAAGAGTTGTCTGAATTTGCATTTCTCTGATTAATAATGACTTGGAGCATCTTTTCATATGGCTAGAAATAGTTTCAATTTCTTCATCTGAAAATTGTCTGTCCATATCCTTTGACCATTTATCAACTAGAGAATTGTGATGACTGTGTATTTTAAAATCAGCCGGAGTCAGGAATTCAGGTTAAGGGAAAATCTTCAACCTTTACTCTTTTTGAGGTAAAGGGGGATTAGCAACGTGAGCTGCTACAACAGGACCCAGCCAGCAGGGGTGAAGGGAGATCGCAATAGCAAAGTGAGCAGCTGTGACAAGAAGCCAGCCAGCAGTCCCTCCCTGCCTTTCTTCCTGCCCCTCAGCCTCCACCCACCAAAATCGTCATTTCCTATACAACACATCAGGACTTGCACAAAGAGTGGGCAGGGGCCATTCTTTCTCCAAGCATATATATTAATAAGAGTATGGCCCAATTACTATTTAGCCTCACATGCTTGGGACCTCAGTGCATCAACTGAGCTTCAGCCCATTACAGAGAATGGCTTGATTTCTTATAAATTAGAGTCAGTTCTCTATATATTTTGGAAATGAAGCCTTGGAAATGTAAAAATGTTTTTCCAGTTTATCATTTCCCTTCTAATATTGTCTGCATTAGTTTTGTTTGTACAAAAGCTTTTCAATTTAATATAATCAAAATTTTCTATTTTGTGATCAATAATGATCTTTAGTTCTTGTTTGATCACAAAAAAACTTCCTCCTCCACAGGTCTGAGAGGTAAACTATCCTATGTTCTTTTAATTTATTTATAATCTCATTTTTTTATTATAGCTTTTTATTTACAAAATATACGCATGGGTAATTTTTCAGTATTGACAATTGCAAAACCTTTTGTTCCAACTTTTCCTCTCCTTCCCCTCACCCCTTCCCCCTGCAGGTTGACCAGTACATGTTAAATATGTTAAAGTATAAGTTAAATACAATATATGTATATATGTCTCAACAGTTATTTTGCTGTACAAAAAGAATCGAACTTTGAAATCGTGTACAATTAGCCTGTGAAGGAAATCAAAATGCAGGCAGACAAAAATATAGGGATTGGGAATTCTATGTAATGGTTCATAGTCAACTGCCAGAGTTCTTTCTCTGGGTGTAGCTGGTTCAGTTCATTACTGCTCTATTGGGACTGATTTGGTTTATCTCATTGTTGAAGAGGGCCACGTCCATCAGAATTGATCATCACATAGTATTGTTGTTGAAATATATAATGATCTTCTGGTCCTCATTTCATTCAGCATCAGTTCATGTAAGTCTCTCCAGGCCTTTCTGAAATCATCCTGCTGATCATGTCTTACAGAATAATAATATTCCATAATATTCATATACCAGAATTTATTCAGCCATTCTCCAATCAATGGGCATCAACTTAGTTTCCAGTTTCTGGCCACTACAAAGAGGGCTGCCACAAACATTCTTGCACATACAGTTTCCCTTCTTTAAAATCTCTTTGGGATATAAGCCCAGTAGAAACACTGCTGGATCAAAAGGTATTCACAGTTTGATAATTTTTTGAGCATAGTTCCAAATTGCTCTCCATACTGGATGTATTCACAATTCCACCAACATTGTATCAGTGTCCCAGTTTTCCCACATTCCCTCCAACATTCTGCATTATCTTTCCCTGTCATTCTAGCCAATCTGACAAATGTGTAGTGGTATCTCAGAGTTGTCTTAATTTGCATTTCTCTGTATAATCTCATTCTTTATGCCTAGATCATGAACCCATTTTGACCTTATCTTGGTGTATGGTGTTAAGTGTGGGTCCATGCCTAGTTTCTGCCATACTAATTTCCAATTTTCTCAGCAGTTTTTGTCAAACAGTGAATTCTTATCCCAAAAGCTGGAGTTTTTGAGTTTGTTAAACACTAGAATATTAAAGTTATTGACTGTTTTGTTCTGTGAACTTAACCTATTGCACTGATCAATTAGCCTTTCTTAGCCAATACCAAATAAATGCTCTTTATAATATAGTTTTAGATCTGGTACAGCTAAGCCACCTTCATTTGATTTTTTTTTTCCCATTAGTTCCCTTGACAGTTTTGGCCTTTTTTGAATTTTGTTGTTATTTTTTCTAGGTCATTAAAATAGTTTTTTAGGAATTTGACTGGTATAGCACTAAATAAATAAATTAGTTTAGATAGTATTGTCATCTTTGTTATATTTGCTCGCCCTATCCAAGAGCACTTAATACTTTTCCAATTGATTAGATCTGACTTTATTTGTGTGGAAAGTGTTTTGTAGTTTTGCTCATATAGTTCCTGACTTTCCCTTAGCAGATAGATTCCCAAATATTTTATACTATCGGCAGTTACCTTAAATGAAATTTCTTTTTGTAACTCTAACTGTTGGATTTTGTTAGTGATATATAAGAATGCTGATGACTTATGTGGGTTTATTTTGTATCCTGAAACTTTGCTAAAGGTGTGGATTATTTCTAATAGCTTTTTAGTAGAATCTCTGGGGTTCTCTAGGTATACCATCATATCATCTGCAAAGAGTGATAATTTGGTTTCCTCATTATCTACTCTAATTCCTTTAATCTCTTTCTCAACTCATTGCTGAAGCTAGCATTTCTAATACAATATTGAATAGTTACAGTGATAGTGGGCAATCTTGTTTCACTCCTGATCTTATTGGGAATGGTTCAGTTTATCTCCATTATATATAATGCTTACTGATGGTTTTAAATAGAAGCTACTGATTATTTTAAGGAAAAGTCCATTTATTCCTATACTCTCAAGTATTTTTAATAGGAATGGATGTTGGATTTTATCAAATGCTTTTTCTGCATCTATTGAGATGATCATATGGTTTTTGTTCATTTGATTATTGATATAGTGAATTATGCTAATGGTTTTTCTAATATTGAACAAGCCCTGCATTCCTGCTATAAATCCTTTTTAGTCATGGTGTATTATCCTGGGGATGAGAAATTCCAACTTTTAGTTAAAAGTTTAAACACAATAACAGAGTTAGCAGAGTTCAGAACTTATAAGAGACAATGGATAATTCCCTTTAAAGAAGTAAGACCAATGGAGAGAATAATGGTTTGAAACACAATGGAGAAAATTTCATCATTTTATTCCTGATATGGAAGAAATTTTGTTCAAAGGAAAATGAGTCAAATTTTTAAAATACATGAATTTAGGTGAATCCAACCCACTAACTTTAGGAACAAGTACACAGAGATAACAAGGATTATAGGTCTCAGAGGAGAACATGACAAATTGAAGAAGAAGAAAAAAGAAAAACCCTGAATATTAATACTGTAGGAAAAAATACAAGAAAATTGCACAGAAGTTTCCAATACAGATAACAGATCCACAAATCACCACAGAGTAAACTTGAAACTAGTAATTATTTCACAATTTCAACAACAGGCAACTTTATAATCATCTAAGAGAAAAACTCAAATGTGAAGGAGCACTGATTCAAATAACTCAGCATCAAATCATAGTCATAAGAAGTTAGACCAGAATTGTACCTTTTCCAAAAAGCAAAGAAATGCAAGCTGCAACCAAAAATGTTTGAGCCTAAATTCAACCTAATCATCAAAGATAAAAAAAAGATTGATTTAAAACAAGAGGGGCATATACTTAAAACCATAAGTAAGCATCATATGCAATGGGGAAAAACTGGAACCTTTCCCAGTAAGATCTGGAGTGAAGCAAGGTTGCCCACTATCACCATTATTATTTAATATCGTATTAGAAACACTAGCCTCAGCAATAAGAGTCGAGAAAGATATTAAAGGAATTAGAGTAGGCAATGAGGAAACCAAACTATCACTCTTTGCAGATGATATGATGGTATACCTAGAGAACCCCAGAGATTCTACTAAAAAGCTATTAGAAATAATTCATAATTTTAGCAAAGTAGCTGGCTACAAAATAAATCCCCATAAATCCTCAGCGTTTTTATACATCACCAACAAAACCCAACAGCAAGAGATACAAAGAGAAATTCCATTCAGAATAACTGTTGATACCATAAAATATTTGGGAATCTATCTACCAAAGGAAAGTCAGGAATTATATGAGCAAAATTATAAAAAAGTCTCCACACAAATAAAGTCAGACTTAAATAATTGGAAAAATATTAAGTGCTCTTGGATCGGCCAAGTGAACATAATAAAGATGACAATACTCCCTAAACTAATCTATTTATTTAGTGCTATACCAATCAGACTTCCAAGAAAATATTTTAATGATCTAGAAAAAATAACAACAAAATTCATATGGAACAATAAAAAGTCGAGAATCTCAAGGGACTTAATGAAAAAAAAAATCTAATGAAGGTGGCCTAGTTGTACCTGATCTAAAATTATATTATAAAGCAGTAGTCACCAAAACCATTTGGTATTGGCTAAGAAATAGATTAGTGGATCAGTGGAAAAGGTTAGGTTCACAAGACAGAATAGTCAACTATAGCAATCTAGTGTTCAACAAACCCAAAGACCCTAACTTCTGGGAAAAGAATTCATTATTTGATAAAAACTGCTGGGATAATTGGAAATTAGTATGGCAGAAATTAGGCATGGACCTACACTTAACACCATATACCAAGATAAGATCAAAATGGGTCCATGACCTAGGCATAAAGAATGAGATTATAAATAAATTAGAGGAACATAGGATAGTTTATCTCTCAGACTTGTGGAGGAGAAAGAAATTTGTGACCAAAGATGAACTAGAGACCATTACTGATCACAAAATAGAAAATTTTGATTACATCAAATAAAACAAGAGGGGCATTGCTACCTAAAAACAGGTGAGCAAAATACTTAAAAATACAGTAAAAGGGAATGAATACAAATCTTTACAGGTATACAAGATATTGTTTAAAAAAAAAGAAGAAGAAGAAGAAGAAGAAGAAGAAGAAGAAGAGGAGGAGGAAGAAGAAGAAGAAGAAGAAGAAGAAGAAGAAGAAGAAGAAGAAGAAGAAGAAGAAGAAGAAGAAGAAGAAGAAGAAGAAGAAGAAGAAGAAGAAGAAGAAGAAGAAATTTACTGAGGGGTAAAAGAGCAAAGAGAAATCATCAGGAGAAATTAAGGACTTAGAGCTAAAAATTTAAGGAAGTTGAAGAATCAGAAGAATAGAAGTACTGAAATAATATATTCCATGGATTTAGTTCACCATCTTTAAATGAATCAGTAGATTAATAGGAAGATAACACAATGGGAAGATATGTTAACAGGAAAAGGAAAATGAGACAGAAGAGAGAAGTACATTCTTACCCAGTCCATAGAGGATCAGAATAGAAATAACCATTGTGTCTTCCACATTGCAGCTTTTTTTAATGCCAGAGAAATTGAGGCAAAATAAAGATTAGGGATGTTTAATATTTTATTAGAAGGAGAGTGTGACTGGCAAAACCATCTTAGCCAGCAGGGTGGATGGGACTGTTGTCTCAAAGCATCCAACAACAAGCGAGGGATTCCAGAGACGTATAGGGCTCCAGCAATCAGAGAAACAAAGGCAAGGAGGGGTTAGAGCACTAGTGAGTGGGAACTCCAGGAAAGGATCATGAATTCAGTTCTGATAGGTTGGGGGTAAGGAGCAAGAATCATAAATTCTGATAAGTTGGGAAGAAGCTAGGAGACACTAAGTCTGAGGCAGAAGACACCCAAACATCTGACATAAGCCATTTAGAATTTTATGACTCTTTGGAATACTAGTGGTCAGAGCTCCCAGCCCTAATTATCTCAGTCCTAATGGCCAGGAAGAGGGGTTGCCACCAGGGAAACTGAGGCAGAACACATTCCTCGTAATGGTTTCATAATATTATATGTGTGTGTGTGAGAAAAAAAAATATATATATATATAAAACCCCCATAAAAATGAAAAATTTTACACAGATCATAGGGGACCATATCCCTAACTTATGCAATGTGGAAGGGATAATTGTACTTGATTTATATAATGTCATAATTAGAGTTGAGACTGTGAGGAAAAAAGAATAAAAGTAAAGACACAAGAGAAGATTTCTGGGAAGTGATAGAGGACTAAGGGAAGTAGAAGGAACATGTTGCCCTGAAAGGGAAAATGAAGGGTACTATTAAAGAATGTTAATATAAATGGAGATAGAAATTGAGTAAGAAATAGGAACATATAAAGGTTTTGCTGAGAGTGAAATTTGTACATTTGGGGACCAAATTCTCATAATTCATATTTACTAATTAAGATTGTAGTAGCTGTTAAATGTTAGCTTCAAGGACACTCTTCATTTTAGGGGAATAAGTTCAATACTTGCTCAATCTTCTATACCTTCCTGACTCCTCTCCTATTTGGGGACTTCCAAACACCATAACCTGCCAGTCCCTCAACTTTCTCATTTTCCATCTCCTAATATGTACATAATAGATGTTGTCTGACTGAATGTCCTATGATCTCATCCCAGGTAAGGGAGCACATGATTACATAAACCAGATGAAATCCAGAATGCTGAGCACAGAACCAGATACAGGATAATGATAGGGCAGAGATAGGAACGGACTTTATAGATAAAGAGAGAATAATGGTAAGGACTCATGAGAAAAAAAATGTTTTTCACATCCAGAGAAAGAACAAATAGCAATTGAAAGCAAGTTGAAGCATGCTATTTTCATTTTATCTTTTTTCCTTTGGTCTGTTTGTTTCACAACATAACTAATATGAAAATGTGTTTTATATAATTGAACATATATAACCTATATCAAATTGTTTATCATCTTAGGAAGGAAAAAGAGGGGAGGAAAGGAGAAAGAAAATTTGGAACTCAAAATTTTTCAATGAATGTTGCAATTTTTCTCTAGATATAATTAGAAAAAATAAAATATCAGGGGGAAAAACGATGTACAGAAGAAAGAGTGATGCCCTGGGAGAAGGAAAAGGAAGAATAGAGAAAATTATCTCACATAAAAGAGGTGTGCAAGAAAGAATTTTTTACAGTAGAGAAGAAATGAGGATGAGAAGATAGGCAGGCAATGCTTGAATCTCACTGATATCTAAACTGGTTCAAAAAGGAAATTGTGTGTGTGTGTGTGTGTGTGTGTGTGTGTGTGTGTGTGTGTTGGTAATAGAAATCTATCTTACCCAAAAGGGAAGCACAAAGGGAAGGGGACTGGGTAAAAGAGAAGAATAAACAACAGGATGGAGGGAAATGCACAACTGGTAATAATAACTCTGAACGTGAATGGGATAAATTCTCCCAAAAAAACAAGAACTGGATAGCAAAATAGATTAGAAACTAGAATCCAACAATTTGTTATTTAAGAAATACACTTGAAAGGAATGCACAGAGAATTAAACCAAAAGGCTGGAGAAAAATCTAATATACTTCAGCTGAGCTTTAAAAAAGGCAGGGTTAGCAATCAGACAAAGCAATAAACCTAATTTAAATGATTAAGCAAGGAAATTATATCTTGCTAAAAAGCATTATAAATAGTGAACTAATAGCAATACCAAACATATATGTGCCAAATGGCATAGCATATGAATTCTTACAAGAAAATTAATTATAGGGGCAGTTAGGTGGTTTAGTGGATAGAGCACCAGCCCTGAAGTCAGAATGACCTGAGTTCAAATCTGGTCCCAGATACTTAACACTTCCCTGGACAAGTTACTTAATCCCAATTGCCTCAGCCAAAAAAAAAAAAAAAAAAAGTTAATTATAAGAGAAAATAGATAGTAAAACTATACTAATTGAGAGCCTCAATTTCCCCCCTTTCAAAGCTAGAAAAATTTAACTATGAGATAAATAAGAAAGAAATTAGAGAGATTATTAATAGAATCTTAGAAAAGTTAGATATGATAGACCTCTGGAGAAAACTGAATGGGAACAAAAAGGAACATCCTTTTTTCTCTGCTGTATATGGTACCCTTTTTCTCCACTGTATATTGAATCTGTGTGTGTGTGTGTGTGTGTGTGTGTGTGTGTGTGTGTGTGTGTATCCACCTTACAGAACTCAATCATGTTTTAGGGCATTAAAAACAGTCAAAATGCAGAAATAATAAATGCATCTTTTTCAGATCATAATACAATGCAAATTACATTCAATAAAGGGCCATGGCAGCATAGATTTATAATTGGAAACTAATCAACTTGGTGATACAATAGATAGAGTGCCAGGCTTAGTGTTAGAAAGATTCATCTTCCTGAGTTCAAATCTGGTGAATTTGGACAAGACACTTAACTCTGTTTTCCTCATCTGTAAAATTAAAGAAAGGGCAAACCATTCTAATATTTTTACTAAGAAAACCCAAAACGAGGTCACAAAGAGTAGGACACAACTGAAAAATGACTAGACAAAATAATCCTTACAAATGAAGTCAAGAATAAATCATAAAAGAGACTAACAATAAGACAGCATTCCAAAATTTGTGGGATATATCTACAGCAGCACATAGGAGAAAATGTGTATCTCTCTAAATACATACATTAATAAAAGAGAGAGCAAATCAAAAATGGAAAAAAAAACAAATTTAAAAGCAATTAAACATCAAAGTAAACATCTTGAAATAAAATGAAATAATAAAAATTAAGAGATAAAAATAATAAATTAGGAATTGATTTTATAAAAACAATAAATCAGATAAACCACTAGTTAATTTGATTTAAAAATTAAAGTATTAGTGTCACATGAAAAGGATAAATGTTTACAAATAAAAATGAAATTAATTTGAAAATTGATTTTGCCAAAATATATGCCAGTAAAAATAATAATCTAAGTGAAATGGCTGAATATTTATAAAAATGTAAACTACCCAGATTAACTGAAATAGAATATTTAAATAATCTTCTCTTATTTTTTCCTTAATGAATATTCATACAAAAATTTTAAATAATACTAGTAAGGAGATTACAGATATATATCATGAAGATCATACACTGTTATCAGATGAGATTTATACCAGGAATGCAAGACTGATTCATTGTTAGAAAAATGATCAGCATAATTGATTATATAAATAACAAAGCAACAAAAATTATATGATTATCTCAATAGATGCTGAAAAAGCTTTTGACATAATACAGCACCATTCCTGTTAATACTAGAAAGCATAGGAATAAAGGGAACATTCTTAAAATGATGAGTAGTATCTATCTAAAGCCATCAGCAAGCATTATTTATAGGAGAGATAAACTAGAAGACTAACCAGTAGGATTAGGGGTGAAGCAAGGATGTCCATTATCATCATTATTTATTCAATATAGTACTAGACAAATAAGAGAAAACAAAGAAATTGAAGGAATTAGAATAGGCAATAAGGAAACAAAACTATCACTCTTTGCAAATGACATGATGAGTATACTTAGAGAACCTTAGACAATGCACTAAAAATGTATTTTATTTCAAATTAACAACTTCAGTAAAATTTCAAATCATAGAGACTAAGTCCACATAAATCATGAGTATTTCTATATACTACCAACAAAACTCAGCTGTAAGAGATAAAAAAGAAAATTTGCGTTTAAAATAATTGCAGACTATAAAATATTTGAAAGTGTCAGCCAAAATAAACCCAGGGATTCTATAAACATAATTACAAAGCAATTTTCACACACACACACACACACACACATCTAAACAACTAGAGGAGAAAACTATAGAGGCTGAATGTGAATCACAGTATAGTATTTTCACCACCTTTGTTGTTGTTTGCTTGTTTATTTTTTTCTTATTTTTCCCCTTTTGTTCTGACTTTTCTTGTGCAGAATGATAAATCTGGAAATATATTTAAAAGCATTGCATTACTTGCTATTTTGGGAAGGGAGGGAGAAAATTTTGGAATACAGGGTTTTTGCAAGGGTGAATGTTGAAAATTATTTTTGCATATATTTTGAAAAATAAAAAAGCTGTTATAAAAACAATTTGAGAAATATTAATTGCTCATACATAAGCTGAACAAATATGATAAAAATAATTCTAAGTAAATTTATTTATTCAATCAAATTGATTGACAATATAAATAACCAATCAAATTACCAAATCATTTTATAAAGCTGGAAAAAAATAACAAAATTCATCCAGAAGAACAAAAAATCAAGAATATTAAGGGAATCATTTTTAAAAAAATATTATGGGAGACAGCCTAATAGTTCCAGATTTCAAACTATATTATAAATTGGTTGTCATCAAAACAGTCTAGTACTGGTAAGAAATAGAATGGTGAATCGGTAGAATAAGCTAGCCACAGGAATACACTGTAGCAAATGACCATGATAATCTATTATTTGACAAACCCAAAGACTCAAGACAAACCCTAAGAACTCACCATGTCAGAAAAATGACAAGTCACAAAAACGAAAAAGTAGTTTGGCAGAAATTAGACATAGATTAACATCTCCCATTAACAAAACAGATAAATGATTTAGACATAAAGGGCATTCTCATAAGCAAATTAGGAGAGCATAGAAAAAAATTACCCATTGGATGTATGGATAAAGAAAGATTTTATCACCACAGATTTAAAAAAAAAAAAAAAAGGATCATAGAAAGTAAAATCCTTAGGTTTTGATTACATACAATCAAAAGGATTTTGCACAAACAAAATTAATATAGCCAAAATAAAAAGGAAAATGAGGGTAGGAATGGGATTTTACCACAAGTTTCTCTGAAAAAGGCCTTATTTCTCAAGTAAATGGGGAACTGAGCTAAATTTGTAAAAATAAGAGTCATTGCACAGTTGGCAAATGGACAAAAGATATGACTCAGTAATTTTCAGAAGAAAACAAACTAGGAAGAAAAAATGCTCTAAATTACCATTGTTTAGAGAAATGAAAATTAAAGCAACTCTGATGTACTTCTTTAAACTCATCAGATTGATTAACATGACAGAAAAGGAAAAATTACAAAAACTGGACTGGAAAAACAGATATATTGATGCATTTTTAGTGGAGTTGTGAACTGGACCAACCATTTCAGAGAACAATTTGAAATTATGCCCAAGAGGCTATAAAACTGTGTTTGACCCAGAAACACCTCTACCAGCTCTATATCCCAAAAGATCAAAGAAGAAAAAAAAAGGATCTATTTGTATAAAAATATTTTGGAAATTGAGATGATGCCCATCAACTGAATTTTGGTGTTAACTTTTTAAAATAATTTTCATTAGTTACTATCCTAACTAAAGATAATTTTCTTTATTAAAAAAAAAAGAAGTAAATTAAGAATTGAAAAAGGAATGCCATCTCTACATTTTCAAGTTAGTGCCATCATCCTTTACCTCCTCATCCCCTTCTCTTTCTCTCTTTCTCTGTCTCTGGGTATATATATAGTTTTTTCCCTCTCCCTGGTTAAGAATTAGTTCCATATTTGGCCCATCAAAGGAGGTAGGTAGAATGTTCTCTTTTGAAATATTTAAGACTACTCAGTGTAGGTCCTCTTCAAGAACTAAAGACAAACAATAATTGCTCTTTAAATGTTTGGTTCACTTCACTGGGTTAGAGTTTTGTTCTTTGGCAGTTTCTATAGGGCTTGTTAAACTTCATCTTCTCAGTTGAGTTAATATCACTATTTCATTAATTTTCATGTGTTTTATAGATTTCTTTTAAAATTTTGATCTTGCTAGAATATGATTGTGAATAGTTTATTCTTATAACGTATTTTCTGTTTGTTAGGATTTCACACATTCTTTCTCTTAACAACTGGTAAATCACAAACATGGAAAATGATATTTTGCCATTAGCTGGTTTGGATGGAAAACAGAATCTTGGTATGATAATATTAAAAAATAAATTGTTTTGACAAGAGAGGAAAGTAGAAATAGACAAAAATCCAGTAATCACTTCCTGACTGAGGTCCTACAAGGAAAATCAATTGGAATATCATAGCCAAATTCTAAAACCCCCAGCTCAAAAAAAAAAAAAAAAGATTATCCTCAACAACAACAACAACAACAACAACAAAAAACCAATTTAGACATGTAGAACCACAATTAAAATCACCAAAATCTAGCAGTGGTTACACTAAAAGATGATAGGTCTTGGAACACTATTTATTGAAGAGCAAAAGAACTGGGGTGTGGCCAAAAATATCATGCCCAGCAAAGTTAAGCATAATCTGAATGAAAAAAAAATGATATTCAATAAATTGCCAGACTTTCAGAATTTTGTTGCAAAAAGATCTGAATGGAATAGAAATTATGACATAGAAGATCCAAAAGAAATATAAGGTAAAAATCAAAGACTAATTAGAAGGGGCTGAATAAGGCAAACTGTTTATTTTCCTACATGGAAATATAAACCATATGTGTAAAATTGTCTTTAGTAATTGGATAGTTTAAAAGAAAATTTGCAATAAAATTGAATATGATGTGATTCTACAAAGCAAAACCATGAATAAAATGGTAAAAGAAAGAAAGAAAGAAAGAAAGAAAGAAGAAAGAAAGAAAGAAAGAAAGAAAGAAAGAAAGAAAGAAAGAAAGAAAGAAAAAGAATAATTATACAAATAAGATTTAAGAAAAAGAACTGACATAAAAGAATTAGATAAGAGAAGAGGGCTGGTAGTTCTGGAACCCTGCTTTCATTGGGAATGGGTTAAAGAACTAACAATACATTTTTATCTAGAAGGACATAAAATCTTCTAAATTCAGAAAGAAGAAGGTAAGGGAGGAGGTAGAGGATATGGGAGGAATCCTTGGGGGGAGGTGAGAGGTTAAGTAATAGGATGGCAATGTAATAGGTAGAAGTAAAATAAAGGAGTCAAGAGTAATAGGAAATAAGATTTACACACAAACATAAAATAAAGATTGAGAATAGAATTTATTATGTAAAAAAGATAAGAGCACTAATCATGATCTCAGACAAAATTAAAACTAAAATAGATTTACTCAAAAGAGAAAAATAGGGAAACTATAATATGTCATCCATATTAATATTATTTTAGACTGTTTAAAATAACTAGACAGTATAAAGTTGGAATGTTGCTATGGTATAGAAAATGATTCGTTGGTGGAGTAACAACAAAAATATGAAAAGATTTGGACTTATGATGGAAGATGTTATCCTTCTTCAAAGAAACAGAAGCATAATAACATTTTACATAGATGCATATGAATGTATATGTATGTGTATATATACATATACATTTGATTATAGACATCTATGTGTATCTATGTATATATTTGTGTATACATATATTATACATCTATATATGTGTGTGTGTGTGTGTGTGTGTGTGTATTTCCATACTTAATTGTAACCTCTTTGGGGAGAGGTTGGGAAGAATGGAAGAAAAAATGAATTAAATAAAAATGCATAACAGAGTAAAAGAGAACCTACACAGAAGCAAAGAAAATATGGACAGCTCTGAACATAATGTAGTATTATAAAGGCTTTCTTAAAATGAAATTTATTGCAATATATTTTTAATCCTTTCTTGTTCTGCTATATAGATGACAATTTTCCTCCTATTTTACATTTAAGTTTTAAAATAAATGAATTATAATAATAAAAATCTTGTGAGGTAATAGAACAAGTTTTTGTAGGTTTTTATTTTGTTTTGGCAACCAAACTAAATTTTCCCATGGTTACATATCTAGTTAGTTTTGAAGTCAAGATGTAAGCACTACATCAGGAAGAAAAAAGGAAGGAGGGAAGGAAGGAAGGAAGGAAGGAAGGAAGGAAGGAAGGAAGGAAGGAAGGAAGGAAGGAAGGAAGGAAGGAAGGAAGGAAGGAAGGAAGGAAGGAAAGAAGGAAGGAGGGAGGGAAGGAAGAAACAGAAGAAGAGAAGGAAGGGAGAGAAAGAAGGAGGGAGATAAGAAGGGAGGGAAGGAGAGAGGAAAGAAGGAAGGAAGGAAATGCTTATTTATTTGCAAAGCTTACTTATATTAAGTGCTTACTATGTGGAAAGCACTCTGCTAAGATCCTGAGGATACACATAGAAAAGAGGACAGCCCTTCCCTTCAAGGAGCTCATATTCTAATTTTACATGCATGAAAATACAGTGATCTAAAAAATACAAGGGGAAATTTGAAGTGCAATGCAAAATTTACAGCATTCTCTGATAGCATTATTTTCCATAGCAAAGGATACACCCATTTGTTATGCTGCAGTGTTCAGGGTGGATAGGGGATTGTCTCTCAAAATTCTGTCATAAGTCTTCTTTTTCCTCTGATCACATTGCTCCAGTGGGTTCAATTATCATCACTAACCTGTATGGTTAGTGATCTAGAAATCTGTATATCCAGTCATCAAAGCTTAATTTCTCTTTTGAAATCTGTTCCTTCATTTCTAACTAGCTTCTGAATGTCCTATCAGAAGCTCACATTTGACATAATTCCCTGTCTTTATTGGGGATACCATCATCCTTCCAGTTCCCTCAGACTTGTAACTAAAAATCATCTTTGACTCTTCTCTCTTCTCTCCCATTTTAATCATTTACCAGGTAATGCCACTTCTACTTCTCTTTCATGTCCGTTGTTTCTAAGCTATCAAGGAGTACAATTTGGTTTGGATTTTTTTTTCAAGAGAATAATTTAGTGATTTAAATGAACACTAATTTAAATTTTTATCAATTTCATCTGGATTAATGTAATGGCATCCAAATTGGTCTTCTTGTCTCCTCTCCCATCTTCCTACTCCCATCTATCCTTCACATAAGTGATTACTTTCCCCAAAGCTAAAGATAGAAAAAGGAAGTAGGTTAAAGGAAAAGGGTCCCTCTATCTCTCAATCTTGATTTCTTCCTTTAGAAAATTAATTAAAAGGGTCCTACCAGGAAAAAAGTTAAGAAATGACCAAAAATAACTACCCAAATCCAGAATAATTGTCATTTCTGGGGAGGAAAGCAATGTTTTTGGTCTCATATATCACAGAAAGTCTATTGATTTCCTGCTGAGTCTCCGTCCATGTACTTCCATTCACTCCCACCTCTTTCTAGCCTACACAAAATATCCTTCAAGGACTAATTTCTATACTTTAGGAAATGACAGTTTAATTATAACCTCTTAAAAAAGTGACCAGAACAATGAGCAAAAAAATATATAGGCATACACACACCAAATTACTGCATTTTCTAAACATGCATTCCTTTATGAGCCTTTGTTTTGTTTTGGTGGCTTTTAATGGGCTTGGGATATTACTGCCTGCACAGAAATCTCCTATTAATGCTGTCAGCAGGTGGACCCTCTGCCAGTTTACTGAAACCCAGAAATATTAATAGCTATAAAAGCAGGTGGGCTTTAATTGACATTTAAAATTAGTGAAGGGCTTCTAATGATTTACCTATTTGATCGGGCTTTAAGCCTCTTACCATTGCATACTTAACGTTCCACCATCCACTAAAGTGTGATCCAATCACCCTACATCTCAAAGATAAACCATTTGTCAGTAAGGTATCCAATATGCTTAAAATATCCTGCATTATAGAACTTCTATGCCTCAAATGCATTCCCTTCCACTTTCCCCTCCCTAGTCTAGAGCCAGTTAGAGGATTAACTTAGCTTCCTGACCTGCAGCACAAATGAGTCCATAAGGAACCTCGGTAAGCTGCTACCAGAAAACACATGCTTTGTGTTAATGGAGCAAGGCAGGGCCCCTAAGGTTTTCAGAAACTCAACTGACCACACAAGAGATTGTTCCTTTTGACAAATAACTATATTTAATAACATGGCACAGAAACCATATGAGAATAGAAAAAGTATTTGCTGGCAAGTTGTCGCTCTGACTTAGGCAATCTCTCCCCTACTCCCCGAGGATGGATAATTCTCTTATGGTCTGACAGTTTGCCAAGGAGAAAAGGGGGAAGGGAAGAGGGGGAAGTCAAGGGGACAAAGAGTCACTGAGGAGTCAAGGAAAGAAAGAGAGAGGGGGAGGGGAGGGAGAGAAAGTAGGAAAGGGAGAGGGAAAAGGAAAATAGACAGCCTCTTATTTAAAAAAAGAAAAAAAGATTTTGCCTATTAGGTTTTCCCGACATTTCTGTCTTAAATCCACTGCTTAAAAATACTTTCGAAAAGGTATGTCATTTAGAGTTCTATGAAGAGGTGTCAAGCATTATAATTAAGTTGCAATAGGGAAGAATTCAGGCCTTTTGCCTTTTGAATGTCACTCAAAGAGTTTCAAATCTGTGTTAGAAGGCTGAGCTCTAAGTATACAAATGCTTTTACTGGAAGTTTTGAGAATAGGATGTATATGTTCTAGAAACAGAAATAGGTTTAACATTTCACCGATAACTCATTTGCTACAGTTTTGTAAACCTGTGTCCTGTTGGGAAAACATTACAAACTCATTAAGTGAAAGTCACAAATGAATTCTAAGAAAATTCAATACTCTTGCAGAATATCAAATAAATCCACATAAATCATCATTATTTCTTTTACCAACAATAATACCCAGAAGAGATAGAACAAAAAATTCCATTTAAAATAACTGTAGGCAATATAGACTATCTGGAAGTCTATCTGACAATACAAATTCAAGGACCATATGAACACAATGTCAAATACTTTTCACAGAGAAATAGAAAAATATTAATTGCTCATAGATAGGTTGAACCAATATAATAAAAATGACAATTCCACCTAAGTTAATATATGTATTCAGTATCATACCAATCGAAAAACTAAAAAATTATTTTATAGAGCTAGAAAAAAATAATAAAATTAATCCAGAAGAACAAAAAATCAACAATGTCAAGGGAATCACTGACAAAAAATATTTGAAGGAAGGCAGCCTAATAGTACTAGATTTCAAACAATGTTACAAAGCAATAATCATCAAAATAATATGATGCTAGATAAGAAAGAGAATGGTGGATCAATATATTAGATTATGTATATAATATACAGAGGTAAATTACCTCAATGTCATAAACTACTAGTATCATAGATCCCAAGATCTAAGATTAAACAGCAAGAACTCACCATTTGACAAAAACTGCTGGTAAAATTGGAAAACCATGTGATGGAAACTAAGTAAAGACCAACACTCACACCATAACACAAGATATGGTTAAAATGGATACACAATTTAGATAGAGAGATATCAAAAACAAATTAAAGGAGCTGGAAAAAAAGTACCCGTTAGTTTTATGGGTAAGGGAAGAGTTTGTGACCAAACAAGAGCTAGAGATGATCATGGGAAGTACAATGTATGATTTTAATTATATTAAATTCAAAAGGTTTTGAACAAAAAAAAGACTAATGCAGCCAAAATTACAAGAAGAGAAGGAAACTGGGGAAGGGAGGAGAATTTACAGCCTGTTTCTCTCATAAAGATTTCATTTCTCAAATATATAAAAGAATCATTGTCATTGATCAATGAACAAGGTATGAAGATGGATTTCCAGAAGAAGAAATCAAAGTTATCAATTGTCACATAAAAATGTTCTTAATCACTAATGATTAGAGAAATGCAAATTAGAACAGCTCTGATATATCGCATCATACCCTTCAGATTGGTAACATGGCATAAAAGGAAAATTACAAATGCTGGAGGGAATACAGGAAAATGGGTACACTAATGTGTTCTTGATGAAGTTATGAACTGGGCCATCCATTCTGGAGAAAATTTGGAGCTACACAAAAAAGATTATAAAATTGTGTATACCATTTGAACCAGGAATGTCATTATTAGGTCTGCATCCTAAAGAATATAAAGCAAAAAGAAAAGGACACATATGCACCAAAATGTCAATAGCAGCTCTTCTTATGGTAGCAAAAAAAAAAAAAAAAAAAAAGAAATTGAGGAGGTACCTATCAATTGAGGAATGGCTGAATAAGTTGAGGCATATTATTATGATGAAATACTAATGTATGTAAGAAAGTATGAAAGCATTTGTTTTAGAAAAGCCTGGAAAAACTTACATGAACTGATGCAAAGTGAATGAATAGGACTAGGAGGACACTCACAGAGTAACAGCAATATTGTAATAATGATCAATCATGGAAAAACTTAGCTACTCTGATGGCTACAATGATCCAAGTCAATTCCAAAGTATTCATGATAAAAAATGTTGTCTCTAGAGAAGAATTGATGAACTCAAAGTGCAGATTGAAGTCTTCAAAAATGCAATTATTAAAAAAAAATCTCTTGTGATTTTTAAAAATTCTATTGGGGGGGAGAGAGACAGAGACACACAGAGAGAGACAGAGACAGAGAAACAGAGAGGCACAGAGAGACAAAGAGACAGAGATACAGAGAGAGAGAGAGACAGAAACAGAGACAGAAAAACAGAGAGACAGAGAGAGAGACAAAGATAGAGAAACAGACACAGAAAAAAACAGAGAGAGAGAGAGACAGAAACAGAGACAGAGGGACAGACAGACAGAGACATAGAGAGAGACAGAAAGACAGAAACAGAGACAGAGACAGAGAACAGAGAGCCACAGAGAGAGAGAGACAGAGAGAGAGAGAGAGAGAGAGAGAGAGAGAGAGACAGAGACAGAGAAACAGAGAGACAGAGACAGAGAAACAGAGAGGCACAGAGAGACAAAGAGACAGAGACAGAGATACAGAGAGAGAGAGACAGAAACAGAGACAGAAAAACAGAGAGACAGAGAGAGAGACAAAGACAGAGAAACAGACACAGAAAAAACCAGAGAGAGAGAGAGACAGAAACAGAGACAGAGGGACAGACAGACAGAGACAGAGACATAGAGAGAGACAGAAAGACAGAAACAGAGACAGAGACAGAGAACAGAGAGCCACACAGAAAGAGAGAGAGAGAGAGACAGAGAAACAGACACAGAGAGACACAGAGAGAGAGACAGAGAGAGAGACAAAGAGAGAGAGAGAGAGAGAGAGAGAGAGAGAGAGAGAGAGAGGTGAAACCCTAAGATGGAAAAGAAAAAAAAATGTCCAAAAAAAAATTGGATGTAGGGACAGCTAGGTGGCACAGTGGATAGAGCACCAGTCCTGAAGTCAGGAGGACCCGAGTTCAAATCTACACTTAACACTTCTTAACTGTGTGACCCTGGGCAAGTCACTTAATCCTAATTGCCTCAGCAAAAAAAAAAAAAAAAAGTGGATGTAGCTGGCAACTCCTCATTGAGTAATATTAGTCTGGGTGCCGATCCCTCCCTACATTTTGCCTCCCTAATCTCATAAATGGTCTCTATCTCACTCAATGTATGTATGTTATAAAGAGGTTTTCTCCTACAAAGACTGAAGGGACTCTCTTCTCTCCTTTCAATGAAACCCTCAGTTTTTGTCAAGGCAGTGGAGAAGAGAAGGAGGCCTCTGCTAAGATTCTTAACCATCAAGACAGGCAAACTAATCTAGTAGCATGGCAGGGAGGGCCAGGAAGACAGGAAACAAGTATTTATGAGGTGTTTAATATGTGCCATGCATTGTGCTAAGAAGTACACACACACGTGTGTGAATATACACATATAAACATGTATATGTGTGTATGTGTATCATTTGCATCATTATCTCATGGAAATAAATGGTTACTCTCTGAGTAAAGCAAAGTCAAAAACACTCTCAAACACTGGATTTCGAGCCTTAGCCAAGACAGTTTGTATTGAGAGCTACCAGAGCCTTGGAATGACCCGGTAAGCTACAGCTGTCAAGCAGGGGATAATGAATGGCACGAGTGGTTTTCAAAGAATAACTCCAATCTGTAAGTACTGAAGTTTCTCTCCACTCCCCACTTTATTTTCACTTCAGAAGGATCTTATGTAATCCACAAATTTCCTGGAAGATTCCATTGCCCCAGTCTATTGCGCGCAAAAAGGAGAAGGAAATAGAAGGGTGTGAACTGATTCAGGAATCATTCCCTTACAGTTTATTTCTCATTAAATGTTTTCTTGTTTTAATGTAATTTCTTGGCTTCATCTGTTTTTATGATGGTAACTGATTCCTGATGCCTGATTTGACTTTAGAAATTCTCCATTTTAGAATTGATAGGAGGCTATCAGGCCAAGACTGATGAATTATTATTAAAAGTATCATCTCTATGATATGAACCCAAAGCCATGAGGGTTCATGAGTGAAATAACTTTGGGGTTAAAGTTTTTAACCCCAAAATTAAAAAAAAATTGGATGCTAATTCAATCTTGTTCATTGAAGATTTAAATGTATAATATAAATAAGGCTTAAAAAAGGAGAAAACAGTTTTTTATTTGAATCTTAGGGGTAAAAGTCAAACAACACAGATGCACAATTAATTTTAGCATAAGGTAGGCTATAATAAGTGCATAGGAGAAGTGAAATAATGAGTAGTTTAACTTGAATGAAATATAGAGTAATAACAGAGATTATAGAGAAATAATTAGAAATGTCTGGAAAGGTAGATGGGAGCCAGACAGTAGAGGACTTTGAATGACAGGGTAATGAGTTTATATTGTATTCAATAGGCACTGGCTTGTCACTGATAGTATCTGACTACTGGACTAGCATGATTAGACTCCTACATTAAGAAGAATACCCTGACAAATATGTAAAGATGAACAATATCTTGATTTATTTTAATGAAAATTTGATACATCATCAAGCAGTAGAAGAAACAAGAAAGGTTAAACAATAGTGAAAAACAATGAACATAATTACATAAACAACAAAAAAGTGATTATTTTAATACATACAGGAAAGACCAGAGGCAAAATATCATTCTTGAATATGTTTAAAACCTAAAAAGCATTCACAGGCAGTCAAATATTTAGAATCAGATAAGACATTAAGGGACATCTAGTCCAATCACCTTATTTTATAGATGAGGAGACCAACGACCCAAAAGAGGAAGGACTTCACTCAATATCACACAGGCAATAAGTGATAGATCTATTATTTGAATCCCAGTCATCTGACTGTAGCACCTGACATCTTTCCACTATACCATAATGTCTTTCTAAATATATATATGGTTAGAATTAAAATTTAGTCACAGAAAAACACTGGTCTTGTCCTAAGTACAGGAAGGGGTAAAGCACAGATGTTTCATATTCCATTACTATTGGACATGGTATTAGAAGGGCCAACTAAAATATTACTACTAGAGAGAAATTCAAGATATAATAAGCATCATCAATGAAAGGACAAAATATCACATGATGACAAAGGGGAGTCAAAGTAAAATGAGTTTACTTAGACAGCAAATGAACATTTACTTAGAAAACTGAAGATAATCTATTGAAGAAACCAAATAAAATAATTAATAGCATCAGTAAAGTAGCAGAGTACAAAATAAATCCATAAAAATCAACATTTCTATGCAGCTCTAAGAAAAACCAGGATGAGACAATGATTATTCAAAATAACTATAAATCCACAGTCACAGGTTTTTATGTGGCCAGCTAGCTAAGAAATTTTTTTTTACATTTTTAAGCAGTGTTATTGTGTTTTTAAAAATGTAAAAGCCATTCTTAGCTCATAGGCAGTCCAAAAGAGGCAGGGCTAAATTTGGGCCTTGGGCTGTTTGTGAGCGAGCCCTTGATCTAGGAGATTCAGGGAAATAGTGGAAGGCAAGTAAGAATGAAGAAGGCCGATCCTTTCTCAATTTCAAACCACATTATAAATTAATAATCATAAAAATTATTTGATTTTGCAATAATCCAAGAAAATTCCAAAGAACACATGATGCTACCTACTTCCAAAGGGAAAATTTATGGACTCTGAGTGCAGATTGAAACATACATTTTTTCCCTTAATTTTTCACAACATGGCTAATATGGAAATATGCTTTACATTACTTCATATGTATAATTGATATAATATTGCTTATCTTCTCAGTTGGTAGGGGAAGGTTTGAAAGGAAGAGAGAATTTGGAACTCAAAAAATTTTTTAAAGAATGTTAACTTTTAAAAAAAAAATTTGGTATTGGTTACAAGTAGGAAAGTAGATCAGTGAAATGACTAAATCAATAAGACCTAATACTCAGATTTAATAAACTCATGAATACAAACTATTGATAGAAAGACTCCCTATCTGACAAGGACTATCTGGAAAACAGGAAAACAGTTTGGAAGAAAATCATTTTAAATCAGGATCTCTTCCTGACATAAGTAAATTCAACAAACATTTATTAAGCACTTACTATGTGCTAGGTATTATTCTAAGTATTAGGAATATAAAGAAAGAGGGAAAAATAGTTACTGCCCTCAAAAAGTTCACATTCTAATAGGAGAGGCAAACAAAATATCCATAGGATGAATTGACTTGATATATTCACATCTAGAATATTGTTTAGTCACTGATACTTAGGGAAAAGAAAAACCAAAGCAGAAAAGGCAAGTAAGGCCTTGAGATCATGTTTGAGGTTCACCTAAATGAATACATGTTTTACCTACCATGTTTCACCACCACCACCTCTAGAGGAAGACCAAAAAGAATTTCACAGAATACCCACACACTTTAAGCAGAGGGAGAAAGAAGAAATTAGTATAAAAGTGATTTCTCCTTTTAAAACCTACTAAGTATTTCTATCTGACTGAGCAGGAAATTTTCCTTTGATGCATTACCCTCACTTGATGCCATCATTGAGATGAAGGGATTACTGAATAATTGCAAAGTTCCAAGTCTTTCAGCACTGAGTCAGAATACAATTGCCCCATAAGAAGTTACTAGAGTTCAATGCTGCAGATACTTCAGAAGACATACTTTAGCTAGAACACTTTAGATCAAGAATGGAGATTTTTGTGATTTCCTGCATTATATATAAAATATTTAAAGTTTTATACAAACAAAATCAATGCAGCCAGAATAAGAAAAAAGTCGTGAAAAGAAAATTTTAATTGAAAACATCCCTGATTAAAGTCTAATATATAAGAGCATTATCTGAAGAAGGAAATGGCAAAGTATTACAATATCTTTAACAAGAAAACTCAATGGACAGTATTGTGCTTTGGTCCATGGGATGACAAAAGAGTCAAACATGATTGAACAGCAATAGCAAAAAAGGAATTAAATTATAGGCTAATACATCAGTGAAACTGGGGAGGCTTGAATTATCTCTCCCCATTCCCCATACACTAATCAGAACTATGGTGAATAAAGAAATCATGGGGAAGGCCTTGACATTTTGAGTTAACTTTGACCCCAGATGGAATGGTTTGGGACCCAGCAGTGGATCATTTAGTGAAACTCTTGAAATATCAGTGAACATTCTTATCTTCTATCTTTCTAGGAACGTCATTTGAGCTCAATGAGGACTGATTTCATTTGGAGAGATTTGAATGTGTTTTTACTTAAAGGATCATTTATTTGAAGTTTTAAGTTTTGCATAATCTATTGTTCCACACATGGAACCAGAACCAAGATTAAGGGATATAGGGAATTGACACAACTATATTTAAGACTAAGAACCATTTCAGAAGATTCAGAGAAATAATGAATATGATCCTAAGGCCTTATATTCTACAAGGGAAAGCAATCCAGAAGAATTGGGTAGTTCTTTAAAAAAGAAAGAAAGAAAGAAAGAAATTAAAAAGAAACAAAGAGAAATGGTATTTATCAATGACAAAGGTGTATTGTCTAAAAGAGATTGGTGTGGATGCAATCAGAACTTTACAACAAACTTAGATTTAAAATATATATATATATATTTATGTGATACCCACTCTAAGGTTGTCTCTCTACCCCTCAACTAGCACTCACAGGTTAAGTTCCTAGGAAGTCCCATGAGCTCAAGGTACTTTGTAAGTTTGAACTCCTAAAATTATAACTCAAGAACCCCCACAGATGAATCAATCCTAAATAGTCAACCAGCTGACACAATTAGCTTAAAGGTATTAAAATTGCATAAAAACATAATGGTCCTATAAGAATTGAGACAGATATGGCAAAGTTCAAAAAAAGTCAAAGTTAACAAAGATAGGCAAGGAGAGCAAAAAGGGAGTGGGGATGTTAAGTTCATATTAGTGAAAATAGGGAGGGAGACCAAAGAAAAACATAATTGCTGCCTATAGATAACAGAAGACTGAGAGAAAACAGCTGCTCAATTTTTATTTTGGTTTGGTTTTCACTGCCAAGAAGAATGATCTTTGGACTGGAAAGGATGAAATAAAAATAGTTCAGAAGGAGATGATGCCTAAGATAAGTGAGAAGATAATAAAAGAGCAGCTAGCTTCTCTTAATGAGTTCAAATCTTCTGGACTAGTAGAATTACATCACAGAGAACTGAAAGAACTTGCAGATATGGTTGTTGAACTACTGTAGAAGAATGTTAAAAGACTGTGTGGCAAAAGGGAAAGGTATCACAGAACTGAAAAGAGACAAATGATCCTTTTTTTTTTTTTTTTTTTGAGAAGCAATTAGAATCTTCTAACTATATGCCAGTTGACTTAACTTTGAAACAAGGTTGGATATTAGATCTTAAGAAAATTTTGTGGGCCTCCATATATTTCTTGCTCAATATAACTTAATAATGGGATGTGCCAGCCAAAACCAAATGGTATCTTTGACCATATAATAAGAAACCAGAATGAAGAAAGTAAGAGTTCAATCACACTCTTCTCCAGTCACATTACATGTGCAATAATAAATTCAGTCCTAGGAACTACAGAAACCAGCTAAAACCCCAAGATAATGATCAGAATAATCAGAAGATGGAAAAGTCTAAGATACAAAAATAATTTGAAAGAACTGGGGATGTTTAGCCTGGAGAAGATTTAGTGAGTATAAGACATCTGTCTTTAAGTGTTTCAAGAGCTATTGTATGAAAGAGAAATTACATTTGCTTGGAACTTAGGTTCCAGGAAACAGGACTAGGGGAAATAGATGGCACCCATAGAGAAATTGATTTAAGACTTAATGTAAAGAAAATCTTCCTAACAGAGCTGTCCAAGATGATAAGAGTTTCCTTATATAGGAATTCTTGTTGCAAAAGACTGGATATCTACTTGCTGAGGATATTGGGTATTTTTATCAGGCAAAATAGATAGACCATGTATCCTCTCAGGTCTCTTTCAATTCTAAAGGCAGTAATTCTTAGCTTTGTGTGTATGTGTGTATGTGTGTGTGTGTGTGTGTGTGTGTGTGTGTGTGTGTGTGTTATGGGCCCCTTTGGCAAGATGGTAAAGCCCATGGACCTTTTTCATAATGTTTTTAATGCATAAATAAAGTTTATGGAATTACAAATGAAATCTATTTTCTCCAATTGGTTATCAAAATATTAAAAAATCAAGTTCATGGTCCCCAGGTTAAAAGATTGTGATTCTATGAGAAGTAAGTGATTTGTGGCAACAAGATCAATTATGATGGATGTGGCTTTCTTCAACAATGAGATGATTCAAACCAGTTCCAATTGTTCAATAATGAAGAGAGCCATCTGCACCCAGAGAGAGAACGATGAGAACTAAGTATGGACCATAATATAGCATTTTCAATCTTTCTATTATTGTTTGCTTGCATTTTTGTTTTCCTTCTCAGGGTTTTTTTTTTTCTTTTGAGATCTGATTTTTCTTGTATAGCAAGATAACTATATAAATATGTATGTGTGTGTGTATATATCTATCTATCTATATATATATATAGAGAGAGAGAGATGTATGTATACTGGATTTAACATATATTTTAACATATTTAATATGTATTGGACTACTTGCCATCTAGGGGAGAGGATGGGGGGAAGGAGGAGAAAATTTGGAACAGAAAGTTTTACAAGTTTCGATGTTGAAAAATTACTCTTGCGTATGTTTTGTAAATAAAAAGCTATAATAAAATAAATTATATATTTTTTAAAAAAGAGAGAGAAGTAAGTGATTTGCCCACAGGCCTTCAGGTAGGTAATAGCAATTCTGGAATTTGAAAACAGGTAATCCACATGGCAATATACTGTGCCCATTCTAGATCCTGCTATCTTTCAACCAATTCAAAAAAGGTAGTTTGTTAAGAGAATAGAATTTTGGGGGGTAGAGTCAAGATGGCAGAGAAGTAGACATGTCTCTATGTGACCTCCTCCAGCTTTCCTCACATCAACAGGAAATTAAGCCTCCCAACTGGTTTTGAAGTGACAGAAATATTTGGAGTACAACAAATTTCCAGAAGAAGATACTGTGGAAGAACTTCAGAAAAGGTCTGTTTCAATCAGGCAGAGGGAGAGGCTGCAGAGCCTAGGCCACAGCATGGGGAGCCCAGGGGCAGGGAGCTGGGGCAGGGACCCAGGGCACTGCAACATCTGCACACTGCACTAGGGAATCTACTATGAGGCGCTTAGGCTACTCTATCCTGGTGGCAAGCCATGAGTTAAACAGATTTGCTGTGAGACACTCAAAAGCAAATAAAAAAGGCAAATTTTCAGCCACTGAGCCCAGGAAAAATGGGGGACCTAACTCTGACCATAGACAACTTTTGTGGAAAAAGAGAACACACTTCTAACCCCAAGGATCCTAAAGGCAAGAAAGCTCCAGATGAAGCCCCAAAGGTGATATAAGTCGGTCCCCATTTCACAAAGTTCTTTTGAATGAATTCATAAAAGATCTTAAAAAGAGAATTAGAAGAAAAATGGGGAAAGAAAATGAGATCTTTGAAAGAAGATATGAAAAAGGAAAACCAGAAATTCTTTGAAGAAAACTCATTAAAAAATATACTTGATGAAATTGAAAAAGCATATAAATCCTTACAAAACAGATATGAAAAAGAAATCAATATGTTGAAAAACAAAATTTGTGAAATGGGAAAAAATGCAACGAACAAAACAACTCAATTGACCAAATGCAAAAGGAAATAAAAAAGTTAACAAAATAATTCATTAAAAATTAGAATTGAACAAATAGATGTGAATGACTCAAGAGAACTAGAATTTCTCTTCCCCACAAAATAAATAAATAAATAAATAAAGGAACATCAAAAAGAGTAAGTAGAAAAATCAATCCTGAACCTTCCTGATCCTGGAATGGAGTATTCCAGGTCATGCTCATCACATGATTCCAATTGTCATTGTCACCTTATTTAAATTGGCAAATATATATTCCACTACTAACAGGATAATTAGTATAAGAAATTAATATTCGGGAGCAGCTAGGTGGCAGTGGATAGAGCACCAGCTCTGAAGTCAGGAGGACCTGAGTTCAAATATGACTTCATGTACTTAATACTTCTTAGTTGTATGCCCCTGGGCAAGTCACTTAACACAATTGCCTTAGGGAAAAAATTAATATTCCTTTATTTAATAACTAATTATTATATTAAGGCCAAAATTTCCCCCATTTTCTACTTAGTCATCCAGAAATCAAGCTGTAGGAGAAATCTCTCTGAGAGATTTACCCAGGACAAGATCTAATCAGATGGTAAAAGAAACTCTAAATTTAGGCTGATGGGTGTATTCCTGCTCATTATATTTGCTCAGATAGATCCTGAGAAAATGTTGATTCTCCCTATTGCCAGTACAAGTGAAATGGAAATTGATATTTCTTTGGCCAAGATTTGAGTGATCTAAAACACATACTCCAAGATAGCCCACCTCCCATTTGATTAAGCAATCAGAATTGAATAGGCACTCTCCAGGAACCTCTCTTTAAAGGGCATATAAACTGTGATCCCACCATCATTACCTAGAAACTGTCTCTTCAAGCTTTTAAATTGTCACACTACAATAGGGTGATAATGTATCACTTAAATGTTCTTTCTGCTTTGGAGCAGTTTTCTCAAACACAGTATAGACATCCCTACTATTTCCAAGAGTCCTGATCTTCTACATTTAAATTTATAGTATCTGTAGAGAACAAATCTCCTAGGACATTATCCCTAGGTCTATTCCTGTGCCAAATTATACCAACCAGTTCCATAAGGACTATTTACATTGAGAAAAGAAAACATATGGAGAAGAGATAGCATTCCTTTTCTTTGCAATGTTGGTATTATTTTCTTCACAAACACATCTCTTTAGAACAATGAGGTGCACTCAAGTTTAATAATTGCATTGAGAAGTTGATATGAGCCTAAATTTTGAGAACATAAAAATAGGTTTTTAGCAGCATGTTTGACAGAGGCAAGGAGATTGTGTGGGTGTGGTGTTCCAGGCGATGAATATAGAATAATTATTAAGAGGTATACTTTTAAAATAATAGCACTGGGAGGGTTCCTTCTTGAAAAATGTTAAGTAGGTTTTGGCTACTTCCTCTTTACTGAGCAGCAGAGCCATTACTGGGCTGGATTTGTTTCTAAGCATTATGCTCTAATAACTACTAAGTAGCATGTAGCACTTAGAGAATAAGTAAAAGAATAATCCCTTTTTTCCCCTTGATTATTATTATAATAAAATCTTCTAGTGCATTGTCATTATCAGGTAATTCCTCTGACCTTGGCTTTAACAATCACTTCCTTCTTTAAATACTTTGAAAGAGTGGTAGGTAGCTCTGTTATAATCGTGACTTGGAAACAGATAATTTCTAGTAATTTATTCCAGGAGCCATTTTGTGTTGCCAAAAAGCTGCACTAAATCCTCAAGAATTCAATTGGCTTTTTATTATGTGCACTTAGCAGCAAAGCTGAAAGACATATGGGAAGGCCTCCTTCCTAGGGGGAAAATGGCTCTCAGGTCCAACAATTCAATTCAGTTCAACAAACATTTTTTTAAGAATTTAGTATTGCAATAATGATAATGATGATAATATTCAAAAGTTTTTTTTTTTTACAAACCTCATAGAATCAAATTGCAGAATTATTTTTTAATTGCAGAATTTTAGAATTGGAAGAGATCATAGTGGTCCTAGAAACATATAGTGTAATTGAGCCTTAGAGGCCAGAAGAAATGGGTATGAATCTCACCTCCGATATTCTGTAATCCTATGTAAATCATTTAACTGCTATAATCTCAATTGGATTCACTGACCTCTAAGATTCACTCCTAGCTCTAAGATTATGTTTCTATGAATATGGCAAGTGTAGATATGATATGGCTAGAGCATTGGGCTTGAAGTTTGGAAGATATGAGTTGACATTCAATCACACACTTACTAGTTGTGTGAGGCTAGGCAAGACACTTAAAAATTGCTTGCCTTTGTTTCCTTATCTGTAAAGTGGGTGTAATGATAGCACTTATGTTGCTGTGAGGATCAGATGAAATATTTGTAGGAGGCAGCCAGGTAGCACAGTGGATAGAACACCAGCCCTGAAGTCAGGAGGACTGGTCTCAAACACTTAACACTTCCTAGCTGTGTGACCCTGGGCAAATCACTTAACCCCAATTGCCTTAGCAAAAAGAAAAAAGAAAAGAAATAATATTTGTAAATCACTCAGCACAGTGCCTGACATATAATTAACATTATATAGATACTAGCTATTAGCTAGATTTCAATCCAACACATATATGAAATAAAAAATTTCTTTTATAGCACATTTGATAAACAACCTTTTTCTTGAAGATCTCAAATGAGGGGGAAACTACTAATCTAGAAGCAGCTCATATTTATATACTTAAAAGTTCTCTAATAGGGTAGAAGTGGTTTGGAATTTGCAAAGATTTGGTTATAAATCACAAGGTCACAAGGTATGGTTCTATTGAGATAGAAAACCTTGAACCTTTTAACAACCCCATGATATAAAATATGATATTACCATTCTCCTGTTTCACATATATGGAAATTAAAACTCACAATGATTAAGGGACTTGTGGTTATGTGGGCAATGAGTAACAAAGGTAGGACTCAAATGAAGCCTTTGGGCATCCAAACCTACTCTAGCTGTGCTTCCATACTATCTCTCAGTAATTAGAATTATTGAGATCTGTTGTTTGTCCTTCATTTTCTTGCTTGCTTGCTTGCTTTGTGTGTGTGTGTGTGTTTCCTGAGGCAATTGGAATTAAGTGTCTTGCCCAGAGTCATACAGGTAGGAGCTATTAAGTGTTTGAGACAGAATTTGAACTCAGGTCCTCCTGACTTCAGGGTCAGTGCTCTTATCCATTGCATGATCTAGCTGCCCCCTTGTCTTTTATATTTAAAAAGGATCAATGATAGCAAGGGGTAGTATCTTGACTTGTGTGTGAATTGGATTTAAGTGAGGTAGTGTTGCATAAATCATAAACTTCACTCTCTTCTAGAGTCATTGGAGTCCAACAAAAAGACAAAAATCAAGACCACTGATAATGGCCCAGCATGCAGGGGATGGCCTTGGTATCTTCAATGTCTGACCAAGTCTAAGCACGCCACAGCACATGCTTTTACCACCTTTATGGTCATTGGACCAAATAGTTCTCATCCATTCATTCTGCTGGAAGAAGTCTTGGCGGGCTTGGGGGAGAGATCTCCCCAATTAATTGAATACTAAAGCTGGAAGAGACTTTAAAGATGAGAGGTTCTTGATTTTTTTTTTTGTCATGGAAACTTTGGGGACTTAAGAGAAATCTATTTTTAATCATATTCATATATTTAAATGCACAAAATAAAATACATAGCATTACAAAGGAAACCAATTATTTTGAAATAGTTATCAATTTAGGGAAAAAAAATAAGTTTACAATCTTCAGGTTAGGAATCCCTCATCTAAATGAAGTTTCTCATTTTATAGAAGCATAAAGAAGATAAGTTACCAATAAAATTTGTGGCAAAATTAAAACCAAATTCTAGGGTATAAACTTGTACTGAATTAGGATTTATGAGATCTTGGTTTTCTTCCCAGAGTTCTCACTTGTCCCTGACTTGCTATGTCTCTAAATGAGAATCTCACTTAGTTTAAAAAAATTAATTAATTAATTGAAGTACATTCCAATTGGTCCCTCTTGTATTAGATAACATACTGATTCCTATAGTAATGTGTATAAAGCTCTTTATATGAGACTCATGTTGAGATAAAACATTATGGTTATTTTAGAAGATACTTTTGAATGGTATTTCCTAAGCTTAATTAAATGTGAATTATTTTGATAATATGAAATGAAAGGGAAGTCTCCAGGCTAACATTATGAAGCTGTTTAATTTATAAAGTAGCATGTATTCCTTTTTTCTAGGTGATCTTTACAGCAACATTTATAGTACCTCCCTTTAGTTGATGAGGACTAGATTATCCAGTGAATCAATGAATAGAAAAGTTGATATTTCCTGAGAATGATACACTATTGTTTAGTTTAATGAACCAGACTGCCTGGTACCATTACACTAATGATCTCAGACTGAAACTGAAGGGCAAAAATAAACTTCTTAGATGAAGTACTGTTTTAACTTTATTTCTTTTGCATCTTCCCTTACTGATTGATTAATTTTTCTGCCTCTATTGGACCTTCCAGTCACTGCCAGAATTATTTAAATCCTGCCATGTCTGATGCTCCTGAAGTAAAAATAGTAATAATAATATAATAATTGGCAACTAATAATACATTGGATAGAACACTGAAGTTAGTCAGGAAGATCTTAATTAAAATCCAATCCCAGAAACTTACTAATTGTGGCAAGTCAATTAACCTCTGTTTGCCTCAGTTTTCTCATCTGTAAAATGGGGATAATAACACAAACTACTTCCCAGAGTTATTGTGAGGATCAACTGAGATCATATTCATAAAGGATTTTTATAAACCTTAAAATATTATATAAATATTATTATTACATTATTGTTAACAGAGACATGAACTTTACTATTTATAAAGCACAGTTAGTTAGGTATTATAATTATTCACTTCATTTTACAGATAAGACCAGTAAGGCTCAGAAAAGTTATGTGAATTGTCTATAATCACACAGCCAGGAAGAATTAGAGGTTGTTCTTTCCAATTCTAACTCCAGTCTTCTGTGTACTATGCCTTAATAGTATGACTTTTAGGCATCAACACAAAGTGGTTTCTCTTTGTATTGCATATCAGATTCCTTAATGTAAAATCAGAATCAAAAATGGTAAGATACACAACAAGATATCATTAGGAGTAATTAATGTATTTCCTACTTCTATGAAAGAATTCCAGCACTCTATATATTTTAGTTCCTCACTTCATTGTATCACCCCCTGCAGCAAATCCCTCAATAAGTAAGTTTAAATGATCTCCACTAAGCAAACTTAACTTTTTCCTTTGAGGTCATATCAGAAGGCAAAGTCTGCATGAATTGCTGCTTAACTCCCTAAAAGTACAAAAAAATCACAGATCACGAGACCTGTTAGTGACCACTTCCTTGAGCTACCTGAAAAAGTCATCCATTCCACTCAGTTAAATTATATACACACTTCCTAATAATATAATGGATCACGTAGTGGATAGAGTGCTGGCCTTGTAGTCAGGAATACTTCAGTTGAAATCTACCCTCAGATACGATGTGACCGTAGGCAAATCACTTAAGTTGTTTGCCTCATTTCTTCATCTGTAAAATGAGTTGGAGAAGAAAATGGAAAACCATTCCAGTATCCCTGCCAAAAAAAAACCCCAAACAATCCCAAATGGGGTAATAAATGGTCAGAACCGACTGAACAACAATAAAATTTGGAATGGTCCAAAGTTCCTCATTACTATAGGTCAGTCAAGCTGGGTGACCATTTCTGGCAGAAATTGTCAATTCCTATTCATGTATCAATTGGATTAGATGATCTCTGAGGTCCTTTCCAACAGACCTTTTTGAGTTTAGGAGTAGGCCTTTTCTCAGCAATTACTTAAAAAAAAAAAAAAAGATAAAAATTTAAAAGGTATTTTATTTGGGAAGAAGAAAGAGAACTGCTCTATATAAATTAAAACATGAGTATTGAGTCTCTTGGGATAGCTCCCAACTAGAACCTCTCAAAAGGGCTACCCCAAGTACTCCATGGTTCCACAGTTGCTCAAAATAATAGCTCACAAGCCATCACTAACTCTTACTTTTTTTTTTCTAGTTTGTAAGAAGACTCGATTCAAAAGCCAAGACATTTAATGAAATACATAGTAAGAAAAATAATTATAGAACATTCCCCTCATAAACTGGGGGCAAATATTCTCACACATACACCATCATTGAGAGGAGCAGACACAAGTAGGGAATACAAATGATACATGTAAGTGGTGTGTAGCCAGGAAAACACTTGGAAGCACAATCCACATCTCCTTGATGGTTCAGGGCCAGTGATGTCTTCAGATGATATCATTCTACTGTTTTTGCTGAACTTCTGCTGTCTAGTTTGTTGTAGCATGCAGTTGCTGCCAGTTACATAGTCTGTCTCCTGGGCCTGGTATATAGTGTCTTTCAGCATTAGTCCTTGCTGGTTGCATGTAACTGCTACCTGTTGGAGATCCTCTCTTCCTATGGGTACTACTGGTCACTTCCCCATATAATAACACAGCTATATGCTATGAATATTTAACAATGTGGAATTTTTTCCTGCTTCTAGCTAGTGTTCTCAGATGACATGCTACTTCTTCCCCATAAGAGAAAGTGGGCTCTGCCATCTCTTTTTACTTAATGGCCAGAGGCTTACAATACAGCTCTTAAAAGGCAAGGTCCTCATATACCTGGTTGTAATATTAAGGAAAAGCACTTAGGCTTGGATTTTTCTGATCTCCCAAAAGAGGATCTACAAATATTCAGAACCTTGTTTGTAAATAGATATTAGTTCTCCAAAGCAACTAAGAGATTTTTGCATCTTCCTGCTTAATATTTGATTACTAAGCAATATACATGTAGAATTGTGTTAGATACTGTCTTCCTAAGAAACTACCTGAACTATTCCAGCTCCTTACCCTAAAAAAACCTCTGGTTTTGGAGCTGAATATTCTCAAATCCAAAAAAAAAAAAAACTTGGCTTCTTGTGGAAATGAACAAGAAGTGTAAAATCAAAGTATAGGTCAGAGTTTTCCAAAATATATTGTCTGCTACTCTGGGAAACAAAAATCAATAGCTAAAATTATTAGATTTTTCAAATAAACATACTTTTTTCAATGACAATAAGTTTAAAGCAGAGTGAAAAAATTACATAATTGTTGAAAGAAAAAAAAACTTGCTCCAATTGGTTTTTAATGCAGCATAGCAATCATTTAATTGGGAATATGCAAATAATGTCAAATTTGAGGCTGATAGAGTAATTCAAATTTTAAGTTTAACATACCATACAATAAACATTCATTAAGTATCTATAGTGTGCCAGGCACTGTGCTAAGTACTGGGAATATTTTTTTTTTTTAAAGATAGTCTCTGCTCTAAGAAGTTGACAATCTAAAGAAGGTAATGTGTGAACTAAAAACTGAAGGGTGTTATGGGGTGGGGTCCACCTGAAGATAATGGCAGAGTCCAAATACAGCAACTGGCAGCAAACAAAGAGATGACTGGGACTTTGAATCTTCTATAAAGGGAGGCTTGAAAGGAGATGTTTTACTCTTCCCTCCAGTCCTCCAAATAGAGGGCCACATGTAACTGAGAATATGGGTAAGATTCATGACAAAGAAAGGCAAGGAATAAATGGTGGTAGAATTAAGGGACAAGGAATCTTAGGGCAGAATATAGTTTAAAATTAACTGATAAGTCAAAATTGGAAAGAAAGAAGAATGTAACAAGGTGCTTTTGCAAAACCATCAAAAGCTACAAAAGATGGCATCTATAATTATTTGCATAAAGACTTCAAGTGAAGAGGAGCTCACTACTTTTGAAGGCAATTCACTTTTGGACAATTCTAACTATTAGAACATTTTTTCTTTACATCCAGACTAAATTGATCCTCTTTGTAATTTCTATTCCTTTTTCCTCAGAGGCAGGAATTGTATTTCTTCTCTTCACATACAGTGCTGGTACACTGCTGGTATTTAACAAGAGCTTTTCTATACATCTGTCTTTCTGTTCAGGAGACTTAGTTTCTCAAAGTAGGATCAGGGAAAAGATCCAAGCACCCAATATCACCAAAAAAAAATTGTGTGTATGTGTTACATTGATCAATCAATCAACAATATTTATTAAGCATTCGTTATGCACCAGGTGCTGTGAGTGGTGCTGGAGATCAAAACAAAACAAAACAAAACAAAAAACAATCCCCATTGTCAAAGAATTTTTATTACATCAAGGGAGACAATATGAACACATATAAATGCAGAATAAAATCTAAATAGATAAATACAAAGTGTTTGGGGAGGAAGAATGGCCACTATCAGTGGAAATGTCAAGAAGGGTATTAATTAGAAGATCATAACTGAATTGCATCCTGGAGGAAGTAAAGTATTCTTCAATATAAAGGAAGGGTGATAGCAGAGAGCTTTCTAGATATGGGGCTGGGGGAAAAGGTAGTGGCCAATGCAAATCATGGTGAATTGACCATCAATTTATGAAATAATGAAATAAGACAGGCACAGCTGGTTCTTTGGGTACTCACTGGGAAAGACCATTGACAGCAATGGCAAAAGGAGAGTCAATCACACTAATTAGGCACAAAAGATGTGGGGGAAACAATAGAGAAAGCACAAAAACAAGTGCCATTAATATTGATGTCTCTTAGTATAAGGGTAGAAGTTGGGGGTGTTGGTCAGACAAGAAGCCATAATAACATATATAATGTAGACAGAGCAGTCACTTACCCCTCACCCCCCAAAAAACACAACATCATCACAGGATCATAGATTTTGAGCTGAAAGTGAAGATATGATTTAATCTAACACATCTCCTTTTATATATAAAGAAACTGAAGCTCAGAGACTTGTCCAAAATTACAGTGATACTAAATGATAGATCTAGGATTTGAATGCAGGGTTTGTGTTCCAGAAATTCACAAGAAAATTGGCTGTTGAAGGTTTCTTATTGAGAATTTTATTTGCCTTTTTGGCAGAACTGAATTCTTTGCCCAAAGTAAGTGCCTTTTAAAAGAAGAAGGAATGATGAAGACAGGGAATGAGGAATTTTGCATATAAACTTACCAGAGCTGGGAAGAATTTTCTTCTTTCTCTTCTTGGCCCTTCTCTACCAGACACAGCCTATGGGACATGAGGGTAATGCATTCAAGTTTGACTGAACAGTTTAGGGGAAATGAGAGGAAGCAAGCATTGTACCTCTTCCAAGAGAAACCTTTTATTCAATCCTTCTGAACTCTTAATACATGGTTTCCTTTTTATTTTTATTTTTTTAAGAATGGTATATTTTTTGTGTGATTACAACACATCCAACTCAAACACTCACCTCCCAGAATACATTCCCCACCCAACCCCAACTGTTTTCTTATCAAGAATTAACAGCAATGTCCTTTAATTTTGACAGTATATAACTAATAACTTTAGAGATTTTTGTTGTTTGTGGTGACTTTCTTTATATTGCTATAACCATTCTGTATCTTTTTTAATGACTAAAACTTTAAAGAAGAGATTTCATTTATCCAGAGTTCTCTACCAGCTGTATCTTGTATTGAAGGGGAAATGTTTGTCTTTCCCATAGCATCTGGTGGGGAGCCTGCAGGATAAAACAAAATAGCAGGAAAGTGATGATCCTGCTGGCTCCAGAAAGGAAACAGGAGGAAATGAAGTTTCCAGCAGGGCAACTGTGTGCTGTGGCGTTACAGCTATAGGAAAGAGCATTAGGCAAGAAAGTCTAGAACAGCACTTCACCAAGGAGACTGTGGGTGTGGGCAGGAGACAAGAGAGAATACTGGAACACTATAGGAGCCAGAAAGAATTATTGCTTTATGATTGCATACATGGAATGCATATCAATTTCCAGAAAGGGATATAAAAAGCAAATTTCATACACATTTCAATTCACATAAATCAGTTTTAGCTGGTGATATTAAGCCTGCAAGTCAATCAAAATTTTTAGATATCTATGTTCTCTGGGGCATAGCTGATCCCCCCAGTGCTAACTAGCTATAGAGGTTTGACATCCAAAACAAAGTACTCTATTCACTTGGGAAATATTTGACATGAATATCGTCAGCTATGTTACCATCTCAGGCAGTCTAGTACAATAGAAAGAATGCTGGATTTTAAATTGGGGAACTAGGTGTGAATCCTAACTTACCCACTTAATATCTGTATGACCTCGAACAAGTTACATCTTTTGTGGGTCTCTATTTATTTCCTCAGCTATCTATTGAGAGGGCCCTTTCAGCTGTCAACCCATAATCCTCTATGCTTCTTCCTTTCTGTATTTATGCAAACTATGCCCCACACCTGGAGAATATTTTTTAATAAAGCTTTTTATTTTCTTTTTTTTAATGTTAACTCTAATATATGCATACATATTTATTATATAGTTATCTTCCTGCACAAGAAAAATCATATCAAAAAGGGAAAAATAAGAAATAATATAAAATGCAAGCAATTGATAACAGAAAATGAAAATGCTATGTTATGATCCATACTGAGTCCCTTTCTCTGGGTGCAGATGGCTCACAAGACCATTGGAACTGGTCAGAATCATCTCATTGTTGAAGAGAGCCATGTCCATTAGAATTGATCAGCATATAATCTTGTTGTTGCCATGTACAATGGTTCTGCTCATTTCTCTCAGCATCAGTTCATTTACATCTCTTCAGGCTTCTCTGAAATCATTCTGCTGATTGTTTCTTACAGAACAATAATATTCCATAACATCCATATACCACAACTTATTCAGCCATTCTCCAACTGATGGGCATCCACTCAGTCTCCAGTTCCTTGCCACTGTGAAAAGGGCTGCCACAAACATTTCTGCACATGTGGGTCCCTTTCCCTCCTTTAAGATCTCTTTGTATATAAAACTTTTTATATCAAAACACATATACAGATAGTTTTCAACACTCACCCTTGAAAAACCTTGCACTCCAATTTTTTTCCTCCCCTCCTTATAGATGACAAGTAATTCAATATATGTTAAACATGTATGATTCTTCTAAACATTTCCACAATTATGCTGCACAAGAAAAATCAAATCAAAAAGGAAAAAAGTGAGAAAGAAAACAAAATGCATGCAAACAACAACAAAAACAAAGTGGAAAATACTATATTGTGAGCCACACTCAGTCCCCACAGTCCCTTCTCTGGGTGCAGATGGCTCTCTCCACACAAGACCATTGGAACTGGCTTGAATCACCTCACTGTTGACAAGAGTCACGTCCATGAGAATTGATCGTCGTATAATCTTGTGTACCATGTGTGTAAAGTGTTCTCTTGATTCTACTCACTTCAGTTAACATCAATTCATGTAAGTCTCTCCAGGTCTCTCTGAAATCATCCTGCTGATCATTCCTTACAGAACAATAACATTCCATAACATTCATATACCATAATTTATTCAGCCATCCCTGATGATCATCCACTCAATTTCCAATTCTTTATCACTACAAACAGGGCTGCCACAAACATTTTTGCACATGTGGGTCCCTTTCCCTTCTTTATGATCTTTTTGGAATACAGGTCCAGTAGAAACACTGCAGGATCAAAGGGTATGCATAGTTTGACAGCCCTTTGGACATAGCTCTATATTGCTCTGGAGAGTATTTCTTCCACATCTCTAACTGCCAAACTCCTACTGTGGCAGAGCCCAGTTCAGGACTCCTGCCTTCATTCAGCCCACTGAAGAGACCCCCTTCCTTTTCAGATTTTCTTAAAACATATCCTCTGGTTAGCTCTTGCTCTTATCATTTCTCATAGCAAAGTAGTATTCTACCACAGTCATATACTCTAACTTGTGCATCCATTTTCCAACTAATGGGCATAATCTCAATTCTTTGCCATCATGTAAAGAACTTCACATTTTTGCATTCTTATTTAGAGTTTGTTTGCTTAGGAGTAATCCCTTTAAATCTGTCCTCCCTCTAATTTCCCCTTCTTCCTTTTCTCCTTTTCCTCCCATTTCCCTATTGAATGAGATGTATTTCTCAATCCAATTCTGTTTTCTTAATTCTCCTGTGTTTATGTGTATTCTCCTCTTCTCTGATCAGGTCAGATGAAAATGAGATTCAAGTGTTATCCACTGCCCCACCCTCACTGTTTTCTACTTATTTGGCTTCTACTTGTACACCTTTGTTACATGAAATATCCCCTCTTAACCTTCTCTGCCCTTTCTTATTTTTGTAGAACGAGGCATTTAATGATTTTTACTAACAGTCTTGATTTGCTCAAACTCCCCTACTATGCAGAGAAGGCCAGACTAACTGGAGAATGAGAAGCAGGGAACAAACAGAGCATTCCTTAAACAGAGCGCATCAGAATTTCCTTGCAATACTAGAACATCAGAATTTTCTTGCAATATTCCCATGCTGATTTGGAACTTCTGCTATGCCAAAGAACCAATTTAGACTGGCTCGTGTTGTTGACCCCCCCAGCTTAGTGGCCAAACCTGATATGGGCTACAACATACCTTCTGAAAAATATTCCAGGCCAGCAATGACTTGATCAGATCACTATGTGATTACACAATTATACCCTCCCTCTCTTTTGTGATTTTTTTTCTTTTTTTTTGCTGAGGCAATTGGGGTTAAGTTACTTGCCCAGGGTCATACAGCTGGGAAGTGTTAAGTGTTAAGTGTTAAGTCTGATATCAGATTTGAACTCAGGTCCTCCTGACTTCAGGGCTGGTGCTCTATCCACTGTACCACCTAGCTGCCCCAATTTTTGTCTTTATAAACCCTGCTCTCTATGCCCACTCAGAGTTCACTTCTAACTGTGCTCCCATGTATACATGTCTGCCTTTTCAAGGGGAATGAACCCACAAATACAACCTAACTCGGTCTTAGACCAAACTACAGGAAAAGGTTGACACATTATTTGATATATAATTCTTCCACACATCTCTTTTCTATTTTTATTTTAAGATTATCAAGAAAAGGGGGGGATCTTTATAGAAATTGATAAAATAAAATAAAAATCATCTTGAAATACAAAAGAGCTATCAAGGGAAATGATGAAAGGTAAAAATGAAGGGGGTAAAATGCCTTTGCAAACAAAATCCTGAATGTACTAGCTAATTGTGAAAAGGAAGGGGGAGGTGGGAAGTTCATAAAATAATATTAGGAAAATAATCATCTACAAGATTTTCTCAGAGGCCTTAAAAGTAGTAGCAGTTAGCCCTCTGAAAAGCCAATCTGTAAATGCTGGTACAAGTTGGAAGAGAGAGAGCCCATAGCAGACTATTAAAAGTTACTGTGGGTTTTTTTTCCTCTATCTCATTCTAGACACAAAATGATTAGAAATTAGGACATGCCCATTCCTGTAATGGAAGGATGTGTAATGAAAAGAGTCCTGGAAATGTTTTATGTGATTGTACTTATTTTGTCTAGATCAGGTTACGTATAATCTCAGGAATGGGAGAAGGGGAAAAAAGGAACAAAGGCATAGAATTTGGAACTAAAAACTTTAAAAATATATATATTAAAATTTGTTTTAACATGTAATTGGGGAAAATAAAAATAAAACATTTTAAAAATATTAACATTGCACATAGTTACAGCAATATTGTGCAATGGTCAACTATAATGCTCTTCTCAGCATTACAGTGATCCAAGATAATTCCAAAAGATTGATCCAAAAGATGATAAAAAATGCCATCCACATCCAGAGAAAGAACTATGGAGTCTGAATGCAGGTTAAAATATGTTTTCACTTTTTAAAAAAATGTTTTTTCTTTCTTATGTTTTTTTACTTTTGTTCTGATTCTTCTTTTATAACATGACTAATATGGAATTATGTTTAACAGTTGTATCTATATAGTCTATATAGATTACTTGCTGTCTTGGGGGAAAGGGAGGACAGGAGAAAAAATTGAAAATCAAAATCTTATAAAAATGAATGTTGAAAAAAAGGAAAGAAAGAAAGAAGGAAGGAAAGGAAGAAAAGGAAGGAGGGAAGGAGGAAGGAAGGAAGAGAGGGCAGGAGGAAAAAAGAAGAGAGAGACAGAGAGAGAGACAGAGAGAGAGAGAGAGAGAGAGAGAGAGAGAGAGAGAGAGAGAGGGGCAGAGAGAGGAGAAAATAACCTAAGATCACTTTATATTGGTGGAGCAAGTTTTAGCTATCTCTGCACTCTGCCACCAATAGTGTATGGAATAATTTGTGTGAAAATGAGATGCTTCTTAAGATATGCTCTTTGATTTTTAGCTTTACCAGACAATGTGGGCTGACAATGTATTTTCTCCCAAGTCAGATAATATTATAATGTTACATGTCAGTTCAGAGGGATTTTTAAGTGTGGCCAGGCCATTTTTCTAGGACAGCTGCTTCCTAACTCCTTCTCCCTAATAATGATCGTATGTTCCAGAAAAGTCAATTCAGATTTTAGAAAGTAACAGTCATTGCCCCTGTAATGGAGGAATTTGCTTGCTTGGTTAGTTTACCTTGCTCTCAGAAGCAAGGTCAGAATATTATAGAATATTACAACTATCCTATTTAGAGTATTCAACCTCTAATTTTACATATGGGGAAACTAAGGCAAAGAAATGTCAAATTATTTTCAATTAAATTCAACTTAGCCCCAAAGTCACTTGTATTAAATTGTAACTTGGGAATTTTAACTTAGAAGTCACGAGTGGTATTCTGAAGTGTGAAGAACAGCTAGCTTCTGTTTTTATTCCATTCTAAATTCTGTTCTTTATAGGTATATAATTTGGGTGGAATAGAAAGGGAAAGATCAGTGACAGACTCTTTCTTGGTTTTAAAGATATATACAAATGATGGATAAGTACTTGAAGTAAGAACTATTTGGTCACTTTGAACTACATGATAGGCAAGGCTGTAGCTTAAACTTCTCTCACTATAACTGTGGAAGTAGAAATTCTAACTGACACATTTAATTAGAAGAAATCTCAAAGGATTTTTTATATCAGGTTATATTTTTTTCCTCTGCAAGGATTCCAGAAGGCAAAAGAATATAGTCTTCAAGTGACCTAAGAAGAAGTAGCCATTGTGACAATGGATTGATGGTGGGCCTCGAGTTGAAAAACCTGCTTCAAATATTGGGCAAGTCATTTAACCACTATTTACCTCAGTCTCCTTACCTATAAAATAGGATCAATAATAGCACTTTCCTTATAGGTTTGTTAAAAGGATCAAATAAGATGATATTTATAAAATGCTTAGGAAACTGCCTGGATGCTGCATAAATGACTTTCCTGAAAGAGAAGATATAATTGAAAGATATAGATTTTTAAATCAGAAGACTTGGATCTGAATGCCAGCTTTACCATCTACTATCTGTGACCTGGGATACATTATTTCACCTTTCTTAATTTCCTAAATTTGCTTCACCTTCTTAGTGAAAGCTTAGTTTCTTCATCAGACAAATGATGGGGTTGAACAAGATCACCTGAAATTCTATCAATTTTTCACTCATTGTTAGACTTTGTATAAGAACTGTTAATTCAATTCAACAAGTTTTCATTAAATATCTGCTATTTAAAAGGGATTATACTTGGTATGAGCACAGTGGATAATTACTATTAATTTCATAATCTATAATGAAAGAAATTAAGGTTCAGAGTGCCTTTTTGCCTGGAGTGGGTGGGGCAAAATTTGAAGTCAGATCTTCCTGACTCCAAATCAGCCTCAAAAGTGAGACTTTCTAGGTAAATGGCAAAACTCATCAACCAATTTAAACTGGGATTTTTGTTTCTAATTTGGTGGAGGGAAATGGAGGAGGTAGGCCTTCAAGGCACAATTGGCAAGTTTCTTTGAACCAGCTAAGTGTCAAAGAGCGTCTAACTTGGAATCTGGAAACCTGCCTCATTTTCTGGCTATTTGTATGATACTGGACAAATCTTTTAAATTCCCTTAGCTTCAATTTCCTCATATGTAAAATGAGGATAATGATGGCACCTACCTCACAAAGGGCTGAGAATCAAATAAAATGAGATAATATATGTAAAATACTTTGCAGAGTTTGATGCACTATATGTTAGTTATTTTTATTTGTTCCCTTAGAGAATCTTTTATATATATATATATGCATACATACATACATATATACATATACATACACACACACACATATATACATATGGAAGTTTTTTTTTTTTATCAAATTCCTCCTGGTGAGCTCCTGAAAGCAGATTCAGTAAGTCAGAAAAAAGCCTGAAGGAACCAGCAAGGATAAAAATTTCATCTTATTGCTTCAGATGCCTCTCTCTCTCCATTTCTTTTGCATCCTGTACAGAAGTAGTTTTAGGACATAGATTATGGTAAGATTAGTTCAGACACTAGCTGTGTGACCCTGGGCAAGTCATTTAACCTTGATTGTCTCAGTTTCCTCATCTGTAAAATTAGCTGGTGAAGAAAATGGTAAATCATTTCAATATCTTTGCCAAAAAAAAACCCAAATGGGCTCACAACAGGTCAGACACAACTGAATGAACAATAGGAACTAAGAATGATTCTCCCTGTACATAGCTTCTGCAGAGCTCTGCAGGAAGCTGGCTCCTCATTTCTGTGGAAAGCAACTGGAGGAGATGAAATGCCCAGCATATTCTATAAAAAGGAGCATAATAACTGCAGAAGAAGGGAGGGCCCTCCCACTATTTGGAGAAATTTAAGATGCAAGAAAGAAATAGCTGCAATCCCTTTTGCACATCAAAAATATTTGGCTATACCTTCTATGCTGACAGAGGCTAGTGACTTGGCGTCTTTTTTAAGATATGGGATCCATCAGACCATTAACAACTATTGGGTCTATGAATGATAGAGTTTCTTTATCTATTATTATGATAGTTATTGTGGCAATATAATTGTTGTCACTGACTCATCACTAAACTCCTAAGAATTCAACATACTTTACAGAATTTTGTCAGGGATAGACTTTGGACCTGTAATTTCATCAACATGGTGAATTTCCAATGGAACCCCTCTAATATAAGTGCCCATTTCAATAATTTATACCTAGAGAGTTAGCTAGTGCACTGAAAAGTTAATTAGCCCTTGAATTTCTAACTGCATTGATTTTTAGACAAAAACTTTTCATATGAATTTTTTTATGTAATCAAAATTATCCATTTTATCTCCTATGATTCTCTCAATCTCATGTTTGGTCAAAAAATATTCCCCTATCTGGAACTGTGAAAGATGTAATTTTTGTTTTTATAATTTATCACTTGATCTTTTAGATCTAAATTATATACCTATTTGGAGTTTATCATAGAATCTAGTATGTAGTGCTAATCTGAATCCCCTTTCTGCCAGATTGTTTTCCTGGCATAAACTATTTTGGATGGATTAATGTTGGCTCTTAATATCACCCTAGAATAAAATCAGCTCCTTAGGATAACGAACACTTCCCCCACCATATATGCCTCTCCTTGCAAAAGTTAAGATGATTTAATGACTATTAACATTTGGGCAATTTGATGTTAAGAAACTATGTCCCTTCCAACCTATGATATATAAAACGAGTCAGCTTCTATTAGATAGGTTGTTCTGTCTGGAAAATATATTGTATCCATGATAATATCAAATCTCATTGATTGTATTATAAATAAGATCATTTTCTTAGTTGCTATCACATTTTTTGTTGTTGTTGTTATGGAGAGCGCCAGTCTCAAGATTTCCTTCCAAGTTTTTCTTCCAGATAAACCCATTTTCAAAGTTTCATTCCTATGTCTGTTTCAAAATGATAACTTCTTGTTTTCATGCATGTATCAACTTTTCCCATCACTCTCTTAGGATTCCAAAGGAATGCAAAATTCTAAATGTTGCTTAGTTTTTGATCCTAATTTCTTTTTTGCTCATAGTGCTAGAACGTATGATGTAAAATGAATATCTAAATGACCCAAGTTACATCTAAAGTCACTTCTTCTACCCCACCCCCAACACTTTTTTTCATTAAAATACTTGCCTCATGTCTCGCTGACAGGCTGCAATTTTACAGAAGACTTAGCTTGTGAAACTAGTTAATTTTCATTTTAATTTTTCATTAACCCTTTAAAGTTTTAGCTTTTTTACTAACTCTTTCACTTACTTTCTTCCTGCTAAAAGATCACAAGTCCCTTAGCCTTCTGGAGAAGGAATGACAGTGACATCCCGTGATAAATAACTCCTATTTTTAGAACTAAAATATACCTTTGCTGCATTTTCCCATCAGCACCTAAAACTTGGTGTGTTATTCTATCTAGAGATCTGCTTCTACTAGGCTTTTTCACTGGATGGTTTATATTCCCTTTGGCAAGGACATTTAACAAGTTTTCTCTTCCTCTCTGAATATAATTCAGAATTGCCTCCCCTTTTGCAAAATTTAATCTCTCTTACATGCATTTTCTCTCTCTTATCTGTACAACTAATTTACCTAATTTAGGTTTTTTTCTTGTCATGGTGAGATGTACCAACATATGTCCCACTCTTTCCTTATAAATTTAGATTTAAAAGGGACCTTAGAGGTCATGGACTCTAATCCCACTTCAGAAATCCTTTAACCCCACCCATTGGAAACTTAGACTTTGTTTCCAGCATTTAGGACTCTGATAAAGAGCTTTCATTTTATCTTACTCAGAACCAAATCTCCATGCCACTTTGTTATTTTTGAACTGTACCCCCTGATTTCTAGCTTCTCTTTCTGTGTCATTTTCCATTAGAATGTAAACTCCTTTAGGTCTTAGACTATCTTGCTTGCTTGTATTTCTATCCTTAGGACTTAGTATAGTATCTGGCACATAATGAGTGCTTATTGAAATTCTTTATTATTCATCATCATTCGATTATAGTAATAAGCATAATCAAACAAAAAAAATTCCCATATAGCCAAATCTGAAAATGTATATCTCATTCTATATTTCTAATCCATCATTTTGCTGCCAAGAAAAGGGGAGCAGTCTTCTTGCCTTATGATTGATCATTTCATTAATCATGTTATTAAGTCTTTCATAATTATGCCATTGATTAAATCATCTTCCCTGGTTCTTTTCACTTGAATTTATATCAATTCATGAAAATCCTCCCAGATTTCTCTGAATCTACCTTTTTCATCATCTGTTAAAGCAAAACAATATTTCATTATAGTCACATAACACAATTTGTTTAGCCATTCCCAAATTGTTTCAGCCAATCCAAATACAAGGATACCCACATTGTTTCCAGTTCTTTGCTACAACAAAAAAGAAATGCTGCCATAAATATTTATATGCATATGGGTTCTTTCTGCTTTTGATCTCTTTGTGGATATATGCCTAGTAGTGGTATTGATAGTTTCAAATATATATATAGTTTAGTGTCTTTGGGGGAATGTTATTCTAAATTACTTTTTAGAATGATTGGAGAATTTCACAGTTCTAGCAATTGTATATTAGTGTCTTCCAATAGCCCTGCAACAATAGTCTTTTTCTTTTCTTTTCTTTTCTTTTCTTTTTTTTTTTTTTAGTGTTCTATGCTGATCTGATGGGAATAAAGTAGAACTTCAGAGATACTTTTTTTTTGTTATGCTTTTTAGTTTCAAGTTGTCTGTCTTCCTCCATTCCTCCCAAACCCAAATTATAGAAAGCCAACATTTGATATGTGTGTATGTGTGTAACTATACAATACATACTTCTACTTATCAATTCTTTCTCTAGGGATGGATAGCATTTTCCCCTCTTCGTCTTTTGTAGCAGGTTTGAAAATTATATTACTCAGAATAGCTTAGTCTTTCTTAGTTACTCTTAAAACAATTTTGCTGTTAGCATATATAATGTTCTCTTCACTCTGCTTATTTCATCCTGTATTATTTCATGCTAGTCTTTCCAAGTTTTTCTAAAACCAACCTGACAGTTTTTTATATTATAGTATTCCATCATAATTATTTATCACAATTTATTCAACCATTCCTAAATTGATGGGCATGCCATCAATTTCCAATTCTTTGCCACCACAAAGAGAGCTAGTATAAATATTTTAGAACACATAAGTTCTTTTCCTTTTTCCCTTCATAAATCTATATAAGAGCGGTATTTCTGGGTCAAAGATATACACAACTTTATTATTCCTTGGGCAAAATTCCAGATTGCTCTTCAAAATGGTTTGGATCAGTTCACAATCATACCAACAGTGTGTTAGCATCCCAGTTTTTCCACATTTCCTCCAATATTTGTAATTTCCCCCTTCTACCATTTTAGCCAATCTGATAGGTATAAAATGATACCTCAAAGCTGTTTTAATTTGCACTTTTTCTAATCAATGTTTAGTAATATTCTTCATGACTATATAGATAGATAGATAGATAGCTTTGAGTTCTTCTTCCAAAAACTTCCTATTTATATCTTTTGACCATTTATTAATTGGAAAATAATTCAAATTCTCATAAATTTGATTCAGTTCTTTAGGTATTTGAATATGAAACCTTTATCCAAGAAATTTACTTTAAAATTTTGCCCATAATTTTAGGCTCTCTGAATGTAGATATACTAGTTTTATTTGTACAACCCCTTTTAATTTAATTTTACTCACTCAAAGTTGTTTTAACTCACATTTCTCTTTTATAGTGATTTGGAGTATTGAACATTTGTTACTGATAGTTTTCTTCTTTTGATAATTACCTAGTCCTATTCTTTCCCCATTTATTTATTGGGGAACGGCTTTTGCTGTGATATATTTGTAACTATTTCCTATAAAATCTTAGATGTCATACCTTTACTGTAAGAATTTGCTACAAAGATTTTTTTTCCTGTTTTACTATTTTCCTTTTATATGATTATATGACATTATAATGACATTAGATTTAGCTTGTACAAAATCTTTCCATTTTATGTAATCGAAATTGTCCATTTAATCTCCTATCATCTTCTCTATCCAATATGTGGTCAAAAATTCTTCCCCCCATCCATAACTGTGAAAGGTAGCTAGCTTCCCCCACCCTTATTCCTCTAATTTGCTTGTGATATTACATTTGTAATAGATAATGTAATCCATTTAAAACTTATTGTAAAATCTATTATGAAGTATTGTCTAAATCTAATTTCTGCCATATTGATTTTCTAGCATAACCTGTTCCTAATGGATTAATGCTGGTTTGTTATGCCATCCTCTAATAGAATGAATTCCTCAGGACAATCAGCAGATTTCCTCCTAGCACAGAGTAAGGCTGATTCCTACCTACTCAGTGCCATTACATGATATACATAAAAATATATATTATTCATTTCTGTGTGTCACACTTGCTTGAGACCTTTACATCATGGTGGAAATCCTTATGACAAAACAGAATTGAAAGAATCCTGAGAGGTCATCTAGGGCAACCCATACCTAAACTCTACCTTTCATCTTGACATTTCTATATCACCAATAGGTGATCATCCAAGCTCTACCTAAAGACTAGCCCCTTTTCATGTATTTTATGACTATTTCTTTTTTCTTCTTTTTTCTTTTTCTTTCTTTTTTTTTCCCTGAGGCAATTGGGGTTAAGTGACTTGCCCAGGGTCACTCAGCTAAGAAGTGTTAAGTGTCTGAGACCACATTTAAACTCAGGTCCTCCTGACTTCAGGGCTGGTGCTCTGCCCACTGCACCACCTAGCTGCCCCATGACTTTTCTTTAGTCCAGTACAATAGTTCAAGGAATAAAAATGCATCTCTATACTACTTTGGTTTATTTATAACATAGAAATACACTTTTAAAAATAAAAATAAAAAGGAGAATTGTGCTAATTTGCTTTGTTGCCATTCTAAGATTCAGTTTATTTGTGAGCCTAAGAAAAGACATAGCATATTTAACAATGCATTGACAAATGTTCCCTGGACCTATAAACTAAATCCAATAGCCTGAAGAGGTCAAAGAAAACATTATTTCATATTCAGGAAAACAAAGGAAACTGGAACATGGCATAAATGCTCCAACCTAGGGAGATTAGATTCCAATATTCTTCCAAAATATGAATCATGCATAATTTTAATTGGAATGCTAACAAGGACTGGTAAACATTCTTTTGGTATTCATTGATTCCAACTATGGACCTATCAGTCATTCTTTTATTGTTTACATATCTGTCCTCCTTCCTCTAATAGAAGGATCCAGTCTGATCAAGAAAACAAGTAGATGGCATAGTGAATAGAGTGTCTAGAATTCAAATCTGGTCTCAGATACTTATAATTATGTGACCCTGGGCATGTCACTAAATCCTATTTACCTCAGTTTCCTTATATGTAAAATGAGCTGGGGAAGGAAAGGGGTAAGCCATTCTAGTATCTTTGCCGAGAAAACCCCAAATGAGGTCATAACAATCATACACAACTGAAATGACTGAACAATAATAGCAATAACAATGACAATATCATCAAATTGTAATAACTGGGCATTCTGTCCACTGTCTCTTCTAAATTATAACCATCCTGCGGCTGAAGATTTCCTTGCATTGTGTGTTCTTTGTTTTCTACATTGTACCAAGGACCATGCTCATCAGTATTTGGAGGGAAACATAAAAGAAAAACAAAGTGGGATGACATCATCTTTTATTCTACACCCTGGTGACCATGTAACTGATGAGGCCTCAGTAAATAAGAAGGGATAATAGTGATTATTTCTGTATCTAATTAACTGGCTATCTGTTTATACTTCCCCCCCAAAAAAAAAATCATCATTTTCATCCCACTGCTAAAGCTTTTATACACAGAGAATCAAAGATTAAGAAGTTCAAGGACTTCTAGTCATTTAGTCTAATCCTTCACTTTGTATATGAGGAAACAGAGACACAGACTGTTGATATAAGGTGATTTGCTCCAGGATAGACACGTTTTAGGTAGCAGATCCAGGATCTCTGACACCAAATCCAGTCCTCTTCCATAACACAATCAGTTCAAAAGTACTTCCACTAGGCTCCCTGTTTAAAATGGAAGAAAGTGAGAGAGGTATCATGGGATTTTAGTGAACAATAATTAATATTGCTGGCTATTGGATTCAAAAACATTTAAGGCAATAGTGGTCACTAATGATTCAAGCAATAAGCTTTGAGGAAGTGTGTGTGTGTGTGTGTGTGTGTGTGTGTGTGTGTGTGTGTGTGTATTCCATTCTTCTGGAGTATTTCTTTTTTTTTTTTTGCTTGCATTATTTCATAAGCTCTTTTGGGCTTTCTTTGTATCCTTTATAACTCTTTTATCACTATCACTACATCACTATCACATCATTTTTGTTCTCTTTGAGAATGAAACACTAACCAACCAACCAAAAACTCTCCATGTTGTAGAAGGAGAAGGAAGGTATTTATTGATTGTGGGGAGAAAAGAGAGAGAATGGGTGGCTGGAGATATTGCAAAAGTAAAGGAACTGGCTTGTAGCATGGAAGGCTATGTGTTGGAGTAAAAATTGAAAGTCAGCCAACAAACATTAGTCAAGTGCCTAAATAATAAGTGTAACATAATTTATGTAACAGTTTCAAGCTAAAAAACTGCAGTCATATGCATGAATTCAACTTACTCTCCCCATTATACTTGCGAGCTAGGAAGAGCATTTTGTCGATAAAGACACTAAGAGAAGTTAAGTGACTTACCTAAGATCACATGGCAAATTAATAGCAGAACCAGATTCAAACCCAAGCCTATTAATCCTAGTATATTACTCTTCCTATGATACCATCCTATCCCTCTAAAACATGCCTGACCAGAAAAAGACCATTCTAAATGGCACAGGGACCAACAATTAAGTACTTTTCCATTTGCAATTCTGTGGTGTCAGAAAAGAGCCAGACAATGAAGCTGATGAATAGCAAATTTAGAACAGATATTTTTTATTCTTTCCTCTCCTACATACAGGCTTTCTCCAAGTCCCACTGGGTTTTCTCCTCTACATTATCTTCCCCCACAGCTAAAGATGCAAATACCTCAACTCCAGCTATTTCTTTAAAAAAAAAAAATTAAATGTTTTGTTTGAAACTTAACATTGAACATCAATACAAACAGGCATACATCTCTTAGTAGTTATTTACATTTAAATGAATTTTAATGCATAAGGTAATATAACACTTTTTCCGTTACTCCAAGTCCCATCAGGATTGTTGTATGTTTTCATTCTTTCTCTCATATAACCATAGTTAGTATGCATTCCATTCTTTTAGTTCCTTTTTTTGAGGGGAGGACTTGCATTATTTTATAAAAATATTTCAGGCTTTCTTTGTATTCCTTATAACTTTTCATGTTAATTGTTTTATAATATTCTATTATGTTAATGTAACCACGTTTATTTACCATTTCCTTATTTTTAGACATGTAGTTTGCTTTTGGCTTTTTGCAGTTGCATGTAATACTGCTTTGAAAATATTTTAATAGACAATTCCTGTAAGATCACCCAATAGAATATTGATGAAAGCCATCTTCACCAGAGAGAGGATTGTAGGAACTGAGTGTGGATCACAGCATAGCATTTTCATTTCTTTGATTGTTGTTTGGTTAAATTTTATTTTTTCTCTTTTTTTTTCCTTTTTGATCTGATGTTTCTTGTGCAGGAAGATAATTGTATAAATATGTATGCCTATATTGGATTTACATGGTTTAAAAATGGTAAAAAATATACCATGTTTAACATATATTGGATTACTTGCCATCTAGGAGAGGGAGTGAGAGGAAGTGGGGCTGGAAATTGGAACACAAGGTTTTGCAAGGGTCAATGGTGAAAAATTATCCTTGCATATGTTTTGAAAATAAAAAGTTTCAATTTAAAAAAAGAACATCCAATAGGAGTCACATAACCAATAAGATGGAGGACTAGAGCTTTTCTTCAGTCCTCATATGAAGTTGTTACAAAACATCTTCTGCTAGATGTGGGACTTTTGGAGGCATCCTTAGTTTCAGTTCAGTGTAATCACCCCAAATGCAGCCAGGAGTTAAAGTCCAAATCCTTTATTGTCTCCTTCAAAGTCTTATCTCCTTCAAAGTCTTGTCTCCTTCGCTTGGGGCTCGGCTAGTTTTTCTGGAGGCCTATCTCTCTCTTTGGTTCCAAGAGTTTCTGTTCTCTGCTTGCCTTCTCTGGCTTCTGAATTTCCCTGACTTCCTAGGTTTATGCTTCAACCTCCAGCCACTACAAAGGTGGATGATGGAATGAATCTGTGTCAGCCTCAGAAAGCTTCTAGTGCGCTTGTCCTTTCTGACCCTGACAGCTCCTCCTTATATGTTCCACACTGAGTACACACCAATCATTATATCACTAGAAAACCATGATTTGTTGTAGACTTAAATCAATGCTAAACTAGATTTAACCATTGTCTCCTCAATTCCACTTACTTAGCACCTTGGAGGAATCTTTAACATTCATGAACTCTCAAAATCTCCCTCAAAGCAAGAATTAGATGCAAGAGGTAAAGCATCTGTTGCTGCCGTTATAAGGCAAGGACCTGAAAAGCTTAGTAAAATAACAACTTGATGAATTAAGAACATCTCCTCTCTAAGCAGCTTGGGAAGAGAAGTATTAACCTCATGTATTCACTCAGCAGTTTTCTTAGGGCTGTTGGAGTCTCTGCCTTCCTTCTGCCTTTCTATGAGAACAAGCAAGGGATTTCAAGTCTGTTTACCTCCTTATGGAAAGAAGTACAGGAAAGTTAAAGTATGTTCTTAGGGCAATGATTTTGGGAGGCTGGGACAGCTTTGCAATCTAGCTTTTTGTTGATCTACCATCAAATTGGAAGGAGTCAGAAAGTGAGTGGTCAGTAAATATAAAGAAAAATTTTAAAATCTAATTTAAAACTTAGAACCCAAATATATAAACCAACTGGGAAGATATCAAAAAAGGAAAAATGGTCAACAAAACATCTAAATATCTCTCTCTAAATAAATACTGCAAAATAAAGGAAACTGAAGAAATATCTGATAAGACAAGATACTATGAATTTCCAAGGGAGCACAGAAAAACAAAAGCTGTTCCCAATGGCTTGAAAGAGAAATAATCTTGAAAGCTGAAGCTATAAGGGAACAAACAGGAGAATTTATCTTCTGTGTGGTAGAAATAATGAGCAGAATAGAAAAATTTGGATCCATGGTGTTTAGTGTCTCCAAAGACACACAAGAGAAAACAACTAATTGGAAAGAAAACTATTCTAAAAGTAAAGGACAATCTGGAAGAAGAAAAACAAAATGCAATATTGTCAAAAAAAAAAAAAAAGAATCCATGCTCTCTACATAAACAAAATAAATTTATCTCAAAGACAGGATGTATGGAGACAAATAAAAATCATATCTCTCTCAGAACAACATGATAACCTCCTCTCTCTCCCCTCCGACCCCCCCCAGCCCAAAAAAACAACTCTCAATGCCACAAAGCAAGAAATAAGAAAAGAAAACTGGTCAGAACTTCAGAATATAAAAAATGAATGCCTTACAGGACAATTTTTTTTTAACAATTTAAATGATGAATGACAAATTCTACAAATGTTAAAGTCAAATAAAGAAGCATTTACTGAAAGCTACTATGTCAGGCAATGTTCTATGCCCTGTCGACACAAAGACAAGTTAAATAAAAAAGTCTCTGGTGGCTCACAACCTGATGCAAAAATAACATACAAAAAAGATTTTTATAGGATAAATTGAAGATAAACTCAGGGGAAAGGTAGTGTCATTAAGAGGGATTGAAAAAGAAATTTTACAATAAATAATATTTGGCCAAGACTTGAAGTAAGCTAAGGCAGAAGGTGAGGAGAGAGAGTATTTCAGGAATGGAGAACATCCAGTGAAAATGTCTTGAATCTACACATAGAGCATCTTGTGTGAAGAACAGCAAAAAGGCCGTTGTCTCCAAAAGAAAAGAGCAAAGTATAAAAAGACTAGAAAGGTAGGAAAAAGAAAAGTTATAAAGAATTTAAAAAGCCAAATATAGGATTTAATTTTTGACTGTGGCAATAATAGGGAGCCACCAGAGTTTATTGTGTAGGAGAATGACACAATCAGACATGTGCTTTAAAATTGTGGGATTGTTGGGCAGCTAGGTGGTACAATGGATAGAGCACCAGCCCTGAAGTCAGGAGGATCTGAGTTCAAATGCCTCAGCAAAAAAAAGCAAAAAAAAAAAAAAATATATATATATATGGGATTATCAAAGGAAAGAAGAGGACATAGGAGAGATATCATAAAGGAATAATCAATGGGAATTAGATACTATGTTATAGGGAGGGGGCTGGTAAGAGAATACAAGTAGTCATGGAAGACACCTCAATTATGAGCCTGAGTAATTGGGAGGTGATACTATCAATAATAATATAAAAGTTAGGAAGAAAGAAAGATTTGGAAGAAAAGACAAAGAGTTCAGTTTTGGGTCTATGGGATATCCAGTTTGAATTGTTGAATAGACAATTGAAGATGCAAAACTGAAGGTCAAGGAAGAGATTAAGACCAAGTAAGTAGAACTCTATGCAATGATATGGCAAGCAAAATAGCACAAAGATGACAAAACAAGGGGGCCTAAATTGAGTTTTGAGGTTACAATGATTAGTAGGGATGACATGAATGAAAATTCAGAAAAGGAAACTGGGGAATTGTGAGACTATTTATAAGCAACTTCTATGTTCCAGGCACTACAGAGAAAGGAAAATGATAGTATCTGCCCTCAAGAACCTCAAAAATTTAATGGAGGAGACAACATGTAAACAACTAGGTACAGATAAGCTATAGACAAGATGAAAAGGAAATAATCAACAGAGAATTAAGAGGGACTTGTAAAGGCTTTCTATACAGTATTTTAGTTAGAACAAAAGTTAGGGAAGCCTAGAGCAAAGATGAAGAGGGAGAGCATTCTAGACATGGAATGAAAAAGGGAGGAAGAGAACCAGGAAAGAACAATGTCACAAAGACCTAGAGGAAAGAGTATCAAGGAGAAATGATCAATAGCGTCAAAGGTGGAGAGGTCAAGCAGGATAAGAATTGGAAAAAGATCTTTAAATTTGACAATTTTAAGATCATTGGCATCTTTGGAAAGAACAGTTTCAAATGAATGATAAGATCAGAAGTCAGATGGCTGAAAATAAAGAAGAGAGTAAGAAGAAAGCATATAAAGACATTGATTTAAGATAACCTTTTAAAGGAGACTAGCTACAAAAGAAAGAAAATATAGGATATTAGAATGAATTGGATAGATCAAGTGAGGGTTTTTCAAAGATAGGAATAGGGTGTGATATAGTCATATTTGTCAGTGATGGGAAAGCAGATGGTAAACAGGACCTTTATTAGTGAGAAAAGGGTTATGAGAGAGAAGGTAATTTGCTGGAGAAGAGGGTATGGAATGAGATCATTTGTGCATGTAGAGGGATTTGTTTTGGCAAGGAGGGAGAAACCTTTTCATGTGAGAAAGACATAAATGAAGAAAATGGTGAAAGGCCTCTGATTGATGTAGGATGTGGAGCAAGGAACAAGAGAGATCTCTTGGTAATTGACTTCAATTTCTAAAAATGAATTATGAAATAAAGGTCTCAAATAAGATGGGATCAGAATGAAAGACATGAAGCTTTGAGGAAAGATGGAAATTTTTGGAAGAACTGGTGTGGTGAGTGGGATAGTGATTCAACAATGGAGATATAAGAGGATGTAATGAAGGACAAACTGGAATTATGTGACACAAATCTGTAGTAGATCCAGTCAGTTTACAACTTTTGTGGATTTTCTTTCTAGCTTAATTCAAAAATGTGTGAATAGGTATGAAGGCAGTAGATGATAGAAACAATCCAAGGTTAAAGCTTAGAAAAACAAGAGTATTGATAAGAATAAAGGTGACAAGGGGCTCAAGAGAAAGTTCAACAAGGGGTAAAAATGGAAAAGCAAGGAGATTATAGTTAGTACAGAGGTAATGACCTGGAAGAACAAAAGGCTAGGAAGGATTAAAGATCATGGTGAAGATAAAGGACTGGGTTAGGGATTTCAAGGCTGAGAGAAGGTGGGACAATAGCTTATAATCAGACAGAATAATTTCAGATTTCACAAGCAAGGGGATGACCATCTATCTATGTGTGTAGCTGAGATGGGGTAGAGTCATGTGACTTCATAGGAAATGAGTAAATTGAAAAACTGGAAAGCAAGGATATTTAAGGAAATATTAATATGTGTGATGAAATCTCTGATTATAAAGACAAGATCTGGAGAGAAAGACTATAAGCCTGACATTGAACTAGTTGTTAAGGAAGGAAAGTATCCTGGAGATTGTTAGAACAGCTACAAATGTTGATTGGGCAGTAAATGTAGGTTGAATGAACCTCAAAGGAAAGATTACTAAAATGTGATTAGAGGGAGAATCTGAAAGTGGTGCTTAGGGAACAAGGAGAATACTGCTTTCCCCAATCATGACTAGAGAAGTTGAGGGTATGAGTGAGAATACAAGTAGCGTTCAAAAGATTGACTAGAAAAGTGGATGTCATCAAGAAGGAAGCAAGTCTCAATGAGTAAAAGAAGTTTGGAGGAATGAGAAAATAAAGGTTTAAGACAAAAGGAAATTTATTACCTAAGGAGTAGGTAATTCCAAAGAGCACAGTAGAAGGAATAGATGACCGACTGGCCGATCTTTAAGGTCTGACTCTAGGGTGGAGGCACACCAAGTTGTTTGACAGTAGGGTGTAATTGGAAAGTAGGATGTTGGGGTACCCTGATAGGGCGAGGCAACTGATGTGGAGTGTCATAGGAAGTCGGAGAGCTCAATGGAATGGCTGGCATTGAGAAGTAAAGACCCTCCATTTCTTCCATGGCAAAAAGGTGATCTATATAGAGAAGGAAATTTGAATTGCAGATTACTCATCACTTACCAGAAACCACAGAGAAGAATGGAACAATATATTTCAAAAAGAAAGCAAGTTTAAGGTGCAATCCCAAATGCCACACCCTGGAAACCCGAGTCAAATCATTTGTAAAATGATGGATATTTGATAGGAGAAAGCAATTTGAAGCACTCCTGCTAAAAACACACAGAAGTAGGCAGATTCTGCAGTTTACAAACACTTCAGACAACAGGAACACAAAAAAGATAAATAAGTTTAGTCACCAAGGAATACACAAGTAACTAAATAAAATACCCCATTTCTTGTGATTGTTAAGAGACAGCTTTGGTTTTTGACACCTATTCCTTTATAGTTCTGCTTGAGGTAGGTACTAGACCCACTTCCCCAAATTAATTAATTAGAGACATCATCAGGTACAAAGAGAAAGCATTTATTTAGTCCCTTCAGGGAGAGGTCCAAACAAGCATCCCAGATCCCACCATGTGCTCATGGAACCTGACAAGCTTCAGGCTTGTCAAGATTTAAATAGCAAAAGACCCAAGTCTTTCATTGGAGAGACTAAAAGGAAGTAACCATCACTGACCAATGGTCACCAAGGTTGTCTGCTTCCTGTGGGTCATGTCACTTTCTGTAATTTCTTGTAACTTTGCGTCTGACCTTTTAGAAACCATGGGACTTCCCAGGGTCCTTCTTCTTGGATTCAAGGTTCAAGACCTGATCTTCTGCCTCTGGAAATAGGGATCATGATGTGATTTAGGCCTAGTTTTATAAACTGAGAAAACTTCATCTAATCAGTTCCATTCAGTTCCTAGTTCTTGTTATCCAATATAATTTCTTCAAATCTGAAGCAGAAGGGAAGAAATAAGTTTTTTTCTTCTTGACTTGGTAATTACTTACCTTTGAAATCAATACATCAGCTCAAAGCTATTTATGGATCACCTAAAATGCCTAAAATTTACATAGGTTTTCAAAGCACTTTAAAAATATAATCTAATTTCATCCTCACAATAACTTTATTAAGGTAGGTACTATTATTATCCCCATTTTACAGATGAAGTAACTGAATTGAAGAGAGAGTAAGTAATTGCCTATGGTCTCATAGTGAGGGTCTAAGACTGGATTTGAATTCAGGATTTCTTGATTCCAAATGAAACACTCCATCCACTGTTTGGCTCCCTTCTTAGCACATCTTGGGAAGAGTTAGACTTTTATTTCAATGCTGACTTTTGATGTGTTAACTCCCTCAGGATAAACTCATCACTTTTAATCTCATCATTATGCTGCTAATTCAATCCTTGATTGATTTCACCTCCCCACACAGCCTCCTCTCCTCTGTGATTGGAAGATAGAGTACCAAACTCCTCCCAATGCATTCCTATAGAAAAGACAGAAACTGCATTTTTAGCACATTCTACTTTGCATCTGCAGCACTGCTTGTTCAAATCCTTGGAACAAGGTGCTCCCTGGTATCCTTTCTACTCCTCCACTCCTTTTCTGCCTCCTTTAGTGTGTTGTCTCTCCTGATTAGATTGTAAATTTAACATTGTAAATTAAATTGTAAATCTAAAATCCTTGAGGGCAAGTGTTAAGGGACAAGTCAATTCTCTGAGACCCTCCACAACTAAGGATCATAACATCTGAAGGCACTGCAGGGCAGCCTTTGCTGATACAGGTGTCTCGGACTGGGAATGAGATGAATAGGAGCCTCAGGGAAGAGAAGAGAAGTCGAACAACGCAACTGCCTCTCAGTCAGAGAGGTCAGAGAATAGCAACTGCCTCTCATCTCCTCTCACAAGAGGAGATCCATTCTGGGTTGGATTTCCAGCAGCCATTATCAGGTGGCTCCCTTGTATTCCAACAGGCAAGGACTGTATTTTTATTAATTGTATCCCCAGCACTTAACATTGTACCTGACACACAGTAGGCACTTAATAGTGATTGGATTGTCGAGTAAGATGCTCTGAATATCAGAAACTTCCTTCTTTATCCTGGTCTTTTTTGTAGTGAGAAAGTAGTGCTCTTAGAAGGAATTCAAACAGAATATGATGACTGGTAGTATTGAATACCTCTGGGGGACAACAAGAGCAGTGTCCTCTTCTCCCCTCCACAAATTAAAGCAAATTATTCCCAATCTACACACATGACTCTTCATGATTCTTTAGTCTCCATTTCTGCTCTCATTTCTTCCAACTTTCCTTTTAGTTTGGTCTTCTCTCAGTGATTTTTTTTTTTGCTTCCTTGATCTCAAAATCTCACTGGACCACCTTTTCATCCTTTATATAGCAACTATGCCTTTAAGACATTCTTCATAACAGATAATTCTGGAATAATTGTGAGAAGCCAAAAGTCAAAAGCTCATTGACTCCTAAGAGGCAATGATCTTCTTTAAAAAAAAAAAAATAGTATTTTATTTTTCCAGGTACATGTAAAGATAGTTTTCACCATTCATTTTGTAAGATTTTGTGCTCTAAATTTTTCTCCCTCTTTCCCTTACTTCCTCCTTCCACAAGACAGCAAATAATCTGTTATAGGTTAAATATATGCAATTCTTTTAAACATTTTCATATTTGTCATGTTGTACAAGAAAAATCAGACAGGGAAAAAATGAGAAAGAAAACAAACACACCCATTCCCATTAAAATCCCTAAAGAGCAGAGGGATAAAGAGAACTTTTCTTAAAATAATAAGCAGTATTTATCTAAAATCAACAGTAAGCATTATTTGTAATGGAGAGAAGCTAGATACATTCCCAATAAGATCAGGGGTAAAACTAGGATGCCCATTATCACCATTATTATTCAACATTGTATTAGAAATGTTGGCTTTAGCAATAAGACAACAGCTTTAACAAGAGATAGAAAGAGATATTCCATTTTAAAATATTGTAGACAAAATAAAATACTTGAGAGTCTACCTTCCAATATAAACTCAAGAACTGTATGAACACAATTACAAAACACTTCTCACACAAATAAAGTCAGATTTAAACATTTGGAATATTTCAATTGCTCATGGGTGGGCCAAGCTAATATAATAATACAATAAAAATAACAATTGTGCCTAAATTGGTCTACTTGTTCAGTGCCATATCAAATTGCCAAAAAATTATTTTATAGAACCAGAAAAAAATAACAATGAAATTCTTCTGAAAGAACAAAAGGTCAAGAATATCAAGGGAATTAATGAAAAAAATGCAAAGGATGGTGGTTTAGCAGTAAAAAGTAGCAGTCAACAAAACCATTTAGTACTGCCTAAAAAATAGAGTGGTAGATCAGTGGAATAGATTACATACAGATGACACAATAATAAAGGCTATAGTAATCTAGTGTTGATAAGCCCCCAAACTCCAGTTCCTGAAACAAGAACTCACTATTTGACAAAAATTTCTGGGAAAACTGGAAAATAATATATCAGAAATTCAGCATAGACTTGTATCTCACACCCTATACCAAAATCACATCAAAATGGGTACATGATTTGGGATGTTACCATAAAAAAATTAGGAAAAATTAGGAAAGCAAGGGATAATTTACCTATCAGATCTTTGGAGAAGCGAGGAATTTATAACCAAAGAAAAATTAGAAAACATTATGAAAGGCAAAATGGATAACTTTGACTATTAAATTTAAAAAGTTTTGCACAAACAAAACCAACAGAAACAAGATTAAAAAGAAAGTGCAAAGCTGGGGGAAAATCTTTGAATCCAGTGTTTCTGATAAAGGTCTCCTTTCTTAAATATATAAAGAACTGTGTCACATTTATAAGAATTCAAGACATTCATCAATAGATAAGATAACTGGTCAAAAGATATGAACAGACAATTTTCAAATGATGAAATTAAAGCCATCTATAGTTATAAGAAAAAATGTTCTAAATCACTATTGATTAGAGAAATACAAATTAAAACAGTTCTGAGATAACACCCTACACCTTTCAAATTGGCTAAGATGATGGGAAAAGATAATGATAAATGTTGGGAAATCCAGCCATTCTGGAGAGCAATTTGGAACTATGCCCAAAGGGCTATAAAACTGTATATAGCCTTTGATCCAGCAATGTCACTACTCTGTTTGTATCCCAAACAGATCATAAAAGAAGGGAAAGGACACATATGTGCAAAAATGTTTGTAGCAGCTCTTTTTGTAGTGGAAAGGTCTTGGAAAATGAGTAGATGCCCATCAGTTGGGGAATGGCTGAACAAGTTATGGCATATGAAAATAATGGAATATTATTGTTCTATAAAAAGTGATAAACAAGCTGATTTTAGAAAGGCCTAGAAAGATTTACACAAACTGATGCTGAGTGAAACAAGCAGAACTAGGAATACATTATACACATTAACAGCAAGAATTTGGGATTGTCAACTATGAAAGAATTGGTTCTTCTCAGTGGTTCAGTGAGCCAAAGCAATCCCGATAGACTTTGGATAGAAAATTCCATCTGTATCCAAAAAAAAAAAAAAGAACTAAGGAGACTGAATGTAAGTCAATATATGCTGTGTTCACTTTTTTTCTGTTTTTTTTTTTTTAATCTGTCCCAAGATTTTTCCCTTTTGTTTCAATTTTTCTCTCCTAACAGGATTCATAAACGAAATAAGCACAAGGTAAATTTTTTGTGTGTAAAAAAAAAGAAAGAAAACAAACAAAAAAGGAGATAAAAATGCTATGCTTCAATCCATATTCAGTCTCTCTAGATGTGGAGACATTTTCTATCTTAAAACTATTAGAATTGCCTTGAATCATTGCATTGTAGAGAAGAGCCAAGTCCATCACAGTTGTTCCTCACATGGTCTTGTTATAGTATACAACACTCTCCTGGTTTTGCTCACTTCACTTAGCAGCAGGTCATGTAAATCCAGGCTTTTCTCAAATCAGTCTGCTCCTCATTTCTTATAGAACAATTTAATATTTGATTTCATTCATATGTCATAAATAGTGACATTGCTGGATCAAAGGCTATACACAGTTTTATAGCCCTTTGGGCATAGTTCCAAATTGCTCTCCAGAATGGCTGGGTCATTTCACAACTCCACCAACAATGCATTAGTGTCCCAGTTTTCAATGGTCTTTTCTGGTGTTTTGTGGCCAAACATGTCAATCAATCAATCAATATTTATCCTTCAGACATTATGATATGGTCTCTGTTTTCATATAGGTTATATTCTATAGGAACAGATAGTATATATATATATAAAGACTATGTACAAAATAAATGACAAACAAGTACTTGGGGCAGGCAGAGGTACTAGCAACTGAAGGGCTCAGAAAAGGCCTTCTGTAAACAATGACTCATATAATCTGAACTTTGAAGGAAATGAAGACTTTTTAAGGGACTGAGATGAAGAGGAGTCTGTGCAAAGATATCAGGATGGGAAATGAAATGACATTCATAAAGGAAAAGCAAGTAAGTTGGTTTAGCCAGATCTGAGAATGCTTGAAGGTAAAGAGAAACTAGAGAAATGGGAACATGGAACCTGACCCCAGTCCTGACTCTTGCCCCTTTTAATGTTTTGCCTTCCCTCACTCAGTGTAACCTTCTAGAAGGTTAGGAACTGTCTTTTTGCTTGTATTTATCTTCCCAGCACTTTGCATGTTATTAGCTAGTTCCTAATAAATAAGTGTTCTATTGATTTATAATCATTTATACATCTTTCATCTTTGTAAGTTATTACCCCTCTTTCTTTCTAGCTACTTTCCAGTTCTTTCCTGTGCTATCCAGTGTCATTTCATCAAATGATCCTGAAAAAGAAAAGTGAAGACTTTTTCTCTCCTTGACTTCTAAGTTATGTCACTGACCCATTCCTCTGGTTTCTCTTTACCTCCTAAACCAATGAATAGTAACTTAATAAGTTTGGAAAGGTAGTTTAGAGTTAAATTAAGAAGTTTTAATTGATAAATAGAATATTCTGTATTTGGTCTCTGCCAAATGCAGAAATTATAGAGAAACACTTTCTTTGAGCAAGAAAGTGAAAAGGTTAGAGTTGTGTTGTTCTTGTTCAGTTGGTTAGTCACCTCTCGTTCTTTGTGACCTTATAGACCATTCTGTTCATGAGATTTTCTTAGCAAAGATACTAGAATGCTTTGACAATTTTTTTTTCTCCAATAATTATCATTAGAAATATTTTTAGAGTATTATTAAAGTAATAGAGATGGAGAGACTGAAAGTTGGGAGACCAATAAGGAAGTTATTAGATTGTCCCTGTAAGGAAGGAGTGATAAGGACCAAAAACAAGATGATTGCCATGAGTAGAAACAAAATGGCATCTAGGAGAGAAACTGTAGAGATAGAATAAATAAGATTTGACAACTGATTCAATATATTGGGTGAATGAGAAAAGTTGAGAATGATACTAGGGTTCTGAACCTTTGACATAGGGAAGATTGGAAAAAGAGTTGATTCTTCCAAATGACTTGAAGTATATGTAATGTGGCCCTCTCCTCCCACATTTATTTACTTATTTATTTAACTTTTTTTGACTACATGGAAGAGGCTATTTTTTGCCTCAATTGCTATATAGTTCAATATTGAATGGATGTAGCCTTAGCCAAACTGCGACCTGTTGAAGATCTTAGCTTAAAAATGCCAAGATCTCCCATTGCACCCAGGGCCATCTCCAATTATTCTGAACTATATCTGGCCACTGGAACCAGATAACTCTGGAAGAGAAAGTGAGGCAGCCCTTCCTAAATTAAATTTAATTCACTTGCATTTAATGGTATCATGACATAAGATATCACGGTCCTCTTCCACAATGAAGGACAAACAACAACAACAATGTGGCTACAAAAAAGCATAGAGGATAAGTGAAATAAATATTACTAATGGTTAAGGCATTGATCCCACCACACCCTGATAAAGTGAATCTGTCATATCGTTGTCCCCCCCCCCTTAATCTAGGAGGATTTTTATGGGGTCCATGATAAGTATCAGATAAATCTAACAGTAAAGTACTTTGTGTCTCTCCTTCAGAGAGAAAAAGCCTTGGGCTAGGAAAGAGATGACCTGGATTTTAGTAGTACATCTGCTATTCATACCCCAGTGTGACCTGGGGCAAGCCTTTTATACTCTGGAGTTTTCTCATTTTTAAAATGAAGGATTGGATGAAATTATCTCTCAGTCCGTCTCCAATTCTAAAATTCTAAGGCAGATTCTAGCTTCTCACAGTTATTTGTGAATATATCTTATCTCTTCTGCTAGTTAATTAAAATCCTTGTTTTATTTGTGGCTTTCTATATTAGTGTCTCATTCCTCTCCCCACTCTCACCCCCATTATATTGTAAATGGTGTACCTCTCTCAGTATCTACTCCAGTACACTACACACAGCAGGCATTTAATATGTGATTGGTTGGCTATTTATATTTGTTTCTCTTCTACAGAGATTTGTGCAATAGACATTCAATAAATGTTTACTGAATATAATTGAAATGAACTGACAGTGTTATAACGATTATAACATTTAATAATTACCTAGCATTTTAAGACTTGCATAACATGTTACACACATTATCTCATTTGATTTGATTCTTGTCCCAACCCTATGAGATAGATACTATTATTCCCATTTTGCACCTGAGAAAACAGAAATTGAGAGATTGCTAGTCAGTCAGTCAATAAACATTTATTAAATCTACTACAAGATTTAATAAGGGCTGGGGAGACGAGAAGGTTAAAAACCAGTGCCTAATCTCAAGGACCTCTAGTTCCATGAGGAAAACATAATTTTTGAAATTATTGAAAAGGGGAAAACATAATTCCTAATTCCTACTGTGTACAAACAAGATACATACAGGAAAGCCCAGAAATAAGCAACAAATGGAAGGAACTAATATCAAGGGGCCCTGGGAAAGGCTTCCCATAGAAGCTGGGCCTTCAGGCAAGTAAAGAAATCCAGGGTTATACAGTTTGTGTATTTAGGGAGGATAAGAACTCAGATCTTCCTGATGTATGGCAATCTATCCACCATTTCACCTTACTGCTTCACAACAAAATCATCTTCATCCTGGGATTTCATTAGAATAGGGAATTCCCAAGTTAGAAAAATCTATTAATCTACTGTTCTTCTATTTAAAAATCTTAGAGAATTGCCTGGGGCCAGTAAAATGTCAAAAGACTTCCAGGAGCACAGAAAAAGGCTTTGAACTCAGAATATCTGAATCTGGGCTGGCCCACGATGCTTTGCCGCTTCCTTGCTGGGAAGGGATTAAAACAAAAACTAGCAATTCATTTAAGAGCAGTGACTCAGAAACAGCAGGTAATCTATGAGCCTTATGGAGCTTGGAATACAAGGGATGAAAGTCCTCTTTAAACCTCCTTTGCTGAGCTGCCATAACTTCACTGAATTTCCTCCTGAGACTAAATGTGATTGTTCAGTGTTATTATTTAATAATGTTGGGCAGGCCGCTTGAAAACCTTAGAGGATGGAGTTCCATCAGTACATGCTGTGGTTAATGTAGGTGAGTGATCCTAAGATTAGCTGCAATGATCAGCAAAGCGATGAGAGCTTTCAGTCTTCTAAGAAACATTAGGCTGGAGAAAGCAGGGTAGTGAAGCCCCTGGTCTACCCTAAGTGTAATATACCTCTTTGACTATAGTAACTATATATCTCTGCACACCCAGGGAAATCAGAGAACTGTGACAGATATTACATTCCATAACAGGGGAGCAAGAGAAGCACAAGATTTAGTGTCCTCTTTAATGAAAAGGGGAACGAAGGTTCAGGGAGGCTATATGGTTTTCTCATTTAGTTGGGCCAGTGCTGAACCCAAGAAGCTTGGAGTTCAAATACTGTATCCAGTAGACCAAATAGAAATGGGATAAGAAGAATGGAGGCCCGTGCATTTCACAAAATTGTGAAAGTGGGTGATTGAGGACGGCTGGAAATCTCATAGAACTAGGCAGGTGAGAGTTACACCTTACACTCCCACAACACTAGCCCAGACTACTGTGACTAAAGAAGACCTTTAGAATCGGTTAACATTGCCCCAAGATGGATTGATCTGGGATCCAGCTGTGGGTTCTTTAGCCAAGAAGAACAGAAAGTCCTATAAATATAAGAATTTAGTTTGACGAGCTAGAAATCTGAACCGCCTCATTACCTGCTTTTACTTTCCTGATTAGGGGTGATTGTTTTTACCTGGGGATATTTGTATCTATTGGTATTAAAGGGGTTGATTATTTGGACCCTCAGCCTCTGAGTAATCCTTGTAGCAGATGCCATCCATTTGTTGACAACTGGGAAGGTGACTGTGGTGATGATCTATTTTACCAGGAACCAGGACTTTCCAGATCCTCAAAGCACTGGCCAATAGAGAATCTGGCAAGCTGAATAACACTAAATAGAATCTGACTAAATAGAGAATAAGAGGTACTGATAACCATCAAGTACAAGGACTATAAGGACATTCTTCATTTAATAGACACCATAAAAACCAAGTGTAGTACATAATATATTATTTTTTCATTCATTATAAGTATAAATTGAGAATGAGTTGGCAATGTACTCTCATTATTAAAGGTAGTGCTAAATTATTTTTTCACTCATGTGTGAGTCTTCACAAACACATTTGGGATTTTCTTGGCAAAGATACTGGAGTGGTTTGCTATTTCCTTCTCTTATTTTACAGATGAGGAGCTGAGGAAAATAGGATTAAGTGACTTGTCTAGAGTCACATAACTAGTGTTTGAGGCAGGATTTGAACTCAAGAAGAGTTTTCCTGATTTTAAAACTAGCACTCTATTAGCTGTACTATCTGGCTGTCCCTTGCAGTAACTCTCGGTATACTTGAGTTTTCTTCAACCTCAATGGACCAAGATCAATTGGCACCTTCTTCATAAGCCTTTCCACCCCCTCCCATCCCAGCTATGAGAGCTCTCCCTTCCCAAATTGCCCTTTATTCATTTCCTAACATTCTGTATGTACTCATGTATGTACATGTTGCCTCTACCATTAAAGTATAACCTTTTTGAGGTCATGGATTATTTGACTTTGAGTGTTTGAATCTTTAGGACTTAGCACATATCCAACACATATTGTTTAATTAATTCTTGTTGACTGATTCCAAATTCTGCCAATTATGAAATTTCCTTTTTTCCCTTTTTAAAGGACATTAGTTCTGAATTGAAGAAACCTTGTCTTACTTATAATAGAGGGACACTGAGTTGACTCAATTAAGTCGATATGTCTTTAGCCACATCCCTGGCTGGAGCTCAATAAGGGATGAACAAATTATTTTACTCTCTGCCCTCATTCTAAGCATCTAGACAATTACTGGGTACTGGCTTTGATTGCATTATTGTCCAGAATGGTCAAGAAGGCAGATTCCCAACAACTGCTACAGGTAATTGTGATTTTTATTAGCTCTGAGTCCTCAAAATCACTATGGTTAAATGAAAAAAGGGCCAGCCGAGGCATCAGGAAGTCCATGGTTCTGATTCTGCCAATGATGCACACTTACTGTGTGACCCTGAATAAGTCACTTAGCTTTTTAATGTTCTAGAAAACTCTCTATTGCTCTAAATTGCAGAATAATTGCCTACCTGCATTTGTAAAGTTTCTCTTTATGGAAGTTCTCTTATGGAAGTTTCTCTTGTGAAAGTGCTACTATAGTTTTGGACTAAGTTATAAAGAGCAAAAAAATAACTGAAAATTATTTCAAAATAAAAAAAAAATTATAAGATTTGGCTATTAGCTTTTCTTTGGTGAATTTTCTTTGATCAATATACTCAGAGACAAAGTAAACATGTTCAAATTCATTGTGGAAAACTTTGGATAGATGCTGATTGGTTTCTGGGAGCAGTTTAAAATGTCCAGGTGCCAGGGCTTCTGTCACCTAACATAACTAGCTGTTGTGGTTTCAGACTTGTCCAACTCTCCATGACCCCATTTGGGTTTTTCCTTAACAAAGAAATTGGAATTTTTTTGTGTGTCATATTTGCCATTTTCTCCTCCAGCTCATTTAATAGATGAGAAATTGAGACAAAGAGAGTTAATTGACCAGAACCACACAGCTAGTAAATGTCTATCAGATTTGTATTCAGAAAGATATCTTCCTGATTCCAGGCTCAATGCTCTATCTGCCACACCATGTAGTTGTATGAATGGTTGACTTACTGTAAAAATATCTACATTTAGGATTTTTCTCCATTGTGAGGCATCTGACCCCTGTGGCATAAACTCCCAAGTCAGATGATTGAAAGATGGTGTGAAAACAAAATGAAAAGAGATAAAGTGACCCTAAAGTAAAGAAACAGTTCTTTTTTTTTCTTTCTTTTAAATAACTTTTTATTGATAGAACCCATGCCAAGGTAATTTTTTACAACATTATCCTTTGGACACACTTCTATTTGGATTCCCCCCCCCCCCGCCCTCTAGCCCCTCCCCCAGATGGCAAGCAGTCCTTTACATGTTGAATAGGTTACAGTATATCCTGGATACAATATATGTGTGCAGAACTGAACAGTTTTCTTGTTGCACAGGGAGAATTGGATTTAGAAGGTATAAATAACCCGAGAAGAAAAACAAAAATGCAAGCAGTTTATATTCATCTCCCAGTGTTCTTTCTTTGGGTGTAGCTGCTTCTGTCCATCTTTGATCAATTAAGGCTCTCTTTATCAAAGAGATCCACTTCCATCAGAATACATCCTCAAACAGTATCATTGTTGAGGTATATAATGATCTCCTGGTTCTGCTCGTTTCACTTAGCATCAGTTCATGTAAATCTCGCCAGTCCTCTCTGTATTCATCCTGCTGGTCATTCCTTACAGAACAATAATATTCCATAACGTTCATATACCAAAATTTACTCAACCATTCTCCAATTGATGGGCATCCTTTCATTTTCCAGCTTCTAGCCACTACAAACAGGGCTGCCACAAACATTTTGGCACATACAGGTCCCTTTCCCTTCTTTAGTATCTCTTTGGAGTATAAGCCCAGTAGAAACACTGCTGGATCAAAGGGTATGCACAGTTTGATAACTTTTTGAGCACAGTTCCAAAGTGCTCTCCAGAATGGCTGGATGTGTTCACAATTCCACCAACAATGTATCAGTGTCCCTGTTTTCCCACATCCCCTCCAACATTCCGCATTATCTTTCCCTGTCACTCTAGCCAATCTGACAGGTGTGTAGTGGTTTCTCAGAGTTGTCTAAATTTGCTTTTCTCTGATTAATAATGATTTGGAGCATATTTTCATATGTCTATAAATAGTTTCAATTTCTTCATCTGAGAATTGTCTGTTCATATCCTTTGACCATTTATCAATTGGAGAATGGTTTGAATTCTTATAAATTAGAGTCAATTCTCTATATATTTTGGAAATGAGGCCTTTATCAGAACCTTTGATTGGAAAAATGTTTTCCCAGTTTATTGAAGAAACAGTTCTTAAAGAATATACCAGAATATTGTCTGGGATCCAGAAACTTAAAAAAAAAAAACTATTTCAATATAATTTGTTTCCTTGGTGGTCCTATGTATTTCACACATTTTAAAACATTATTCTAAGAACATATACATAGGCTTTACTTGAGGTGTCTATGCTGCAACAACAATTAATAAACTTTGCATATGGGCTTTTATACTGATTCCATTGAGTCAGCCATGTTTCAAAGTATTCTAGACTGCTCTTTGAGAATTTCCCTCAGAGACTGCAATACATTCTTTCAAGAGGGCAATACCATTTTTGGTCAAAGATTAGTAATGAGACAGTCTTTTGTGTATCTCATAAAGTAGCTCCAAATGCAATTATTGAATGTGTTTTGAGCATCATTGGGATACACGATTGACCTCCCAAGAGAGCTATTTGGAAAGAAAACATTCATTTGGGATAGATTGGTTGTAGTATGAGCTGTTACATACATAATACCTCATTACTTTATGGTCCCATATTACATATCGGATCCTCTCTGACTCCTAAGGCCAGTTCTCATTTAGCAGCTCTAATGATCTATCCCCTACATCTTTAGCCTTTTCTCTGTTACCCATGCATAGCCGAGCACAGCCTTACATCATTCATTTCTAATGAGCCAAATGACCTCACAGGCTGAAGGTGGATTCCAAACTGCTTACTTTCCTAAGTCTAATTACTTTGTTTCCCTACTGTGAAAATCTTTCCTGAAAATCAAGAAGACTTATAACTTCTTTTTAATGGGGACAAACAGAAAATGCTTCTGGAAAAACAGAAGATGCAGACACAGCTTTTGTTTTACTTGCTTTAGTTTTTTTCTATCCATTCCACATGAATCATGAGTCTAGATGCTAAAACAACAGAATTAGTCCTTGTGGTCTCCAGAGCCCCCAGATAATGGTTCAGCAAAAACCAACAAACAAAACTAACCAACCTTTTGTATTCAGAAATTAATTCAGAGACTTGACTTAGTAGAAAAACATGCTGTGAATGTAGCTTTTAAAAAAATATTTTTCTCAATTACATGTAAAGATAACTTTTTAAATTTTTTATTTTTTTATTATAGCTTTTTATTTACAAGATATATGCATGGGTAATTTTTCAACATTGATAATTGCAAAACCTTTTGTTACAATTTTTCCCCTCCTTCCCCCCTACCTCCTCCCCCAGGTGGCAGGTTGATCAATACATATTATATATGTTAAATGTTATGTTAAATATAATATATGTATACATGTCCATACAGTTATTTTGCTGTACAAAAGGAATCAGACTTTGAAATAGTGTGCAATTAACCTGTGAAGGAAATAAAAAATGCAGATGGACAAAAATAGAGGGATTGGGAATTCTATGTTATGGTTCATACTCATTTCCCAGAGTTTAAAGATAACTTTTTAAACATTCATTTTTTTTTTAAATTTTGAGCACCAGATTTTTCCCTCTTTCCCTTACCTCACCTCTTCTTGAGGCTGAGAGAGATTATACATGTATAGTAATACAAGGCATATTTCCCTATTAGTCATGTGTATAGGAAGACATAGACTCAAAGGGGAAAAACACACACACACACGAAGTGAAAAAAAAATTCAGATTTCATCAGTTCTCTAGATCTAGATAACATCTTTCTTCATAAGTCCTTAAGAATTGTTGTGAATAGCTAAATCATTTATAGTTGATCATCACTCAAAATTGTTATTACTGTGAATAATGTCCTGGTTCTGCTCATTTCACTTTAAATCAGTTCATGTTAAATCTTTCCAAGTTTTTCTGAAATTCTCCTGCTTGTCAATTCTTATAACACAATAGCATTCCATTACCTTAACATATCACAGCTTCAGCCATTCCCCAATTGATGAGCCTCCCTCAATTCTTAATTTTTATGTGTTATGATCCCCTTTGGTCATCCAAGAAGGCCTTCTTGGAATAATGCCATAGAGTAAAATACATATGAGTATTGAAGGATATCAATTATATTTAAATACAAATATGAAATCCATACATTTATGATAACATATTTGATCAAGTACACATACATATATATATACACACATGAAATACAGTAATTTATAATACACATATATAAAGAGACAGAGATAGAAACAAATTCAAAGGCTCCAACTTAGAACCATGGGACTAATTAGTAGTTTCTTTTAAAAAGTAATGTAAGGCAGAGAAAGGAGAAGTATTGAAGGAGAAGAAGCATCTGATAGAATCATAAATCTGATTTTTACATTTTGTTCAGCCCAAGGATGTGTAACAGTTTCAAAGTTAGCAATTTGTCATTACTGACTATGACTCCTTCAACATGACTGGTCTCAACACTACATTGAAATAATTTAGCAAACCTTATGGATCTCACATAACCAAAGAATCTTAGAATTGGAAGGAGTCTCAGAAGTCATTGAATCCTGAAACACAAATCTCATCCCCAAAATCCTAGACCTAGCAAGTAATCATTCAGCAACCCAAATTTATCTTTATATTTAGGAAGATTCAGACAAGGAGAAGTAATGTTATATTTAAAAACTAATAGGTAATCATAATGGAAATTGAGAGCCCAGTGATATTGAAGTCATAGAGTTAACAGCATTTTAGAGCTGGAAGAGATATAAAGGCCATCAAGTCCATCCTTTTTATTTGACAGATGAGGAAATTGAGTTTGATTTGATCATAAATCATAAACGGACAAGTAATTGATGTCTCTTCTTTTTCTAAAAAAAAAAGGGGGGGGTAGGGTGAAGTTCTGAAAACTTATTTAAAGAAAAATAGATGCCTAAAATTTAACTCTTTTGATTAAATAATGAAGACCACAGTGCTTGACATATAGCAAATCCTTAGTAAATACATAATTAATTGACTTTTTCAATGACTTAAAGAATTAAAAAATTTTAGAGCTGGAAGGGCCCTTATAAATATGAGTTAGACCTAAACCCCATCATTTAACAGCAACAAAAAATATATATTAAGACCTGTAAATATATGGCTAGATTAGCCCCAGAGGGCAGAAGTGGAAACAGTGAATGGAAGCCACCAACAGGTGCATCCAGGCTTGATATAAGGAAGAATCTTCCAACCATTATAACTACCCAATAGTAGGTAAGATGTCTCCGGAAATAGTGGGCTTCCCTTCTCTGCAAGTTTTCCAACAAAGCCTGGATGCTCACTTACCAAGATTGGTTTAGGGGAATTTGGAGTCAGATATGAATTACCCTTGAGGCCCTTGAAGTCCCAACTCTGAGATTATATGACATTAATCAAATTGTGCAAATTCCCACATTCAGTTAGTGGCAGAGAGCACCAGAACCCACATCTTCTCTCCCAATTTTGTTCTTTTTCCACTACATTATTCAACACACCATGCCTCTTTTTATACACAGTAAAGATTGGGAATTCATCTTCTGACAGTGCAGGAAAGCATGTAAGAATTATCATCAACATTTTGGAGCACTGTGCAGAAGTAGAAACATGGTTTTCCTTTAGTAGAAATATCACTAAATAATATCCATTTGTCAAACCAGACAGTAACTGCCTCCCCTCACCAAGTTACCTATTCTAGGAGAGAAGAACAATAATATGGGCTTTCTACTTTGGAATAAATGAGTAGTTACTAGATTCAGATAAACAATTCTACCTCATTTCTAGGCTTTATTAATTTTTTTTCAGGTTGTCTATATCCAGAATTTTATCCCACCACTTAGGATTTAGCCTGGATTTACAGAATTTTTTTAGGCAAATCATTTGAGGCAAGGTGAAAGGATTTGCCTAGGATCTCACAAGTAGTAAATGTCTGAGATCAAATGTGAACTCAGGTGTTCCTGATTCCAGGATTGGTACTCTATTCACTTTGCCACGTAGATGCCCCCAATTAAAATTATTTTTTCAAAAAGCAAGATAGAGTAGGGGATATGATAAATGGCTTCCAAATCAAAAAATATAAATTCAAGTTCTGTTTCTGAGAAATCTTGGCTGTGTGAACCTGAGCAAGTGACTTAAATCCTTATAACTCAACAGTCTAAGACTATACATTACAAAAATGATGGACATTGGACAGTTGGGTGGCACTGTGGGAAAAGCACCAGTCCTCAAGTTAAGAGGTCCAGAGTTTAAATACAATCTCACACAAATAACACTTGCTATTAACCAATTACCACACACACACACACACACACACACACACACACAAATATTATATGTAAGAAAAAAAAGAAGAGAGAGATGTGAATTTATATTGGTTAAGAAAGTCCTTCACTGCTCTAACTTCTCTCACCTCAAAAATAAACAAACAAACAAACCCCCATCATTTAAAGACAACTATGACATTTGAATGTTTTCTTTTATGAAAGGTTAGGGGGTAGAAAGAGGAAGGAGAGAAACCTTTTATGGGGGATGGTAAGGAGGAAGGAGGATGAAAAATATAACCAGGGAAGATCTTATTAGGGGCATGGGTAGCTCATTATGGAAAAATGAAGGAAAAATGAATATATATATATATATATATATATGTCTAGGCCTAATCCTGAACTTCAGTCCCACATTACCAACTGCATACTGATCATTTCAAGCTAGATGTCCCAGAGACACGTCAGACTCAATGCGCTCAAAATAGAACTCATTATCTTTCTTTCAGACTTCCCTATTTCTGTCAAAGTCATCACCATTCTTCCAGTCTCATAGATGCATAACTTTTCTGGACTTCTTACTTTTCTTCACCCCACTATCCAATTAGTTGCCAAATTTTGCCATTTTCCCTCCACATTTTTTTCATTCAATCCCTTCTTTCATTTACACAGCCACAATCTACAGTGAGAGATTTCAGCCCCTCTTGCTTAGATAAGTACAATTATCTTCTATCTGGACTCCATGCCCCAAGTCTCTTCCCGTTCCACTTCATCTTCTGCATGGCCACCAAAAGTACTTTCATTGAACAAAGACCTGACCACTTCACTCTCCTATTCATAAAGTGTAATGGCTCCATATTGCTTTTAGGATCAAATAGAAACTCCTCTGTTTAGCTTTTAAAATCCTTCAGTAAGGCCCTAACCACCTTTCTTGCCGGGTTATACCTACACCCACTCCTGTACTCTTCAGTCCTTTTTAACTGACTTTTTCTTTGTTCATTGTACATGACACTTCATTTTCTTGTCTTTTTGCATTGGATAGTCTCCATGATTGGAGTACATTTCCTTTTCGCATCTGCCAAATAGAGTCTCCTTATTCCTTCAAGATATAGCTCAAGTACCAGCTATCCAAAATCTTTCCTAATCCCTCAGCTATCTTCTCTCCCAAACTACTTTGTATTTATTCTCTTTATTTTATATATATATGTATATATATATATGTATATATATATACATACACATTTATATTAATATATAGTATTGTACTTGTACATACTTATACATAGACACACATATACATGCACACATCTAGATGTGTTGGACAGAGAGAAATTGAAAATTGATCCCCAAGGCAAGCAGGGAGAAGACACTGATAGAGATCAGTTTAGCTTCATGGTCTCACCCTCTGGGGAGATTTTCCAGTCAGAAATACAAGTGGTTGTATCAAACCACTGAGACCCAACCTCTGTAGGGGTCTTGGGCAGCTTCATCTTGCCATGTCTTCTCAGAAATCCCAGTCATGTATCTGAGGTTAAACTCTTCCTATAAATTTACTTATGGGTCGCTACCCTCCTTTGATTGAGAACCCTTCTTCACTCTACCTCGTAGTGTCTTTCTTCTTATCCTCCCCCCATGCTGTGTGGAATCTCTCCTAACTCCACTATGTTTCTTAACCACCCCCCCCCCTTCTCCTCCTTATAGCAAACCAACTCGTTTAGGATGCTAAGTCTCTTTCAGGATTTAGCCTGTCAGCTAAGTATATGCCCCAACCTCATGGGGTGATCCCTTTCCACTGAGTAATTGTGACTGAGGAACTTGTCTTTCAAATGCTCTCCCACTCTGTTTCATGTTTACCATTCCTGATGTCTATCATATCCCTTCATTTTCTCCGTAACCTATTCTCCTAAATAAATCTGCCTTTTGCCAAAAAGAATTATCATTGTGAATTCTTCACACGACTGAATTTCAACTTTTGGTGCCTAACATCATCTGGTATTTATAGCCCCATCACACATATACACACATATACATTTTTAATATACATACATACACATGTATATTTGTTATTCCTCTGTGTTAGAAAATGAGCTCCTTTAAGTCAGGTTGTGAGAGTAGGGATTATCCTATTCTGTATATTTGTATTCCCCCACTGATTAGCACAGTATGTACTTAAAAGTGCTTTTTGGTTGATTACCAGAGAGAATCATCCATTACCCAGCACTCCCCTCTCTCTGTTAATTCTCAGGTTTTATCTAGGAGTTATTTGTCAACCACTGATATCATTTATTGGCTCAAAATCCCCTCCCCATCCTCCATCTTCTGATCACTTTTGTCTGATACATCTAGGCTGTTCACATTCTTTTAGAACTAAATGGCATGATTCTTTTTTAAAGCTTGGATGATGTCCTGCCTTTCTTTCTTGGTTTCTTCAGTATAGGTGTCCAAGGTGTTATATTATGAAAAGAGCCACAATTTATCAGGTACCCACCACTGAAAAGCAAGACACAATATAAGCTTGAAATGCTAGGTATGCTTCAATCACTTTGAGTGACATTGGTGGATGTAATATATTTTTCAATAATAGATTACTGGATTAATCACTAAAAGGGGACAAGTTCATTTTGAGGTTTCCACACTACACAATATAACCTATCTAATTTCCCTAAGGTTAGTAAATAGGAATTCCTAATCAGGTATCAATCACACTACCTAAGATTAATATGCTCAAAACAATGGAATAAGAATTACATATCTGTGGTACAATACTGTGAAAGGTTGCGATGGTTTCAAGGCAGTCAGGTGTAAAGTTATGTTTGGGATTCAGCCACCAGCAAGTGCAGGAAACTGTTTGATTGCAGTTGTCCTATTCTAAGCTCCATAGAAGCCTTCTGGCTCATGGAATAGTTTCTCATCTATTTACCAGAGTCATATCAAAGGGAGCTATTTGAGTGCCCCTATTCTCTTTGTATTGATCAATATTCCAATGTCAAGCTGGTATATCCTAATAAAAGGCCCTGGATCTGATGTAGCCTGATTTTATATTCAGAGCAATCAGTGGTATTTGAGATTATTAATCAATGCTCATTCAATATACCTGAACTTGTTTGTACCAATTTGTTAATACATTGACATCAATGCTGAAAATATTTCTAGGATGAAAGAAATAAAAATTTAAAGCTATACTGAAACACAGAGAGGGCAAGTGAATGGATTTTCCATGGACAACTGCTTGTGCATGTCTAATGTGGAATTTAAGTCCAGGTCTTCCTAAATCCAGAATTAATAAATATTCCTAGTTATCTTACATTTGGAAAACAAGTAGCTATACAAGTTTGTCTTCATAACCATCTACCATATTGATAAATTATAAAAAATTTACATTCTTAAAGTGAATGAAAAGCATTAATTAAGCATGTACTATATGCAAAGGGAGACATTGTGCGGCACAATAGATAGAGTGCTAGAGTTAGGATCACTCATGTTCATAAGTTCAAATTTGGCCTAAGACACATACTAGCTGTATGACCCTGAGCAAGTCATTTAAGGCTGTTGCTTCAGTTTTCTCATCTGAAAAATGAATAGCAAAAGGAAATGTCAAACCACTCCAGTATCTTTGTCAAGAAAAATCCCCCATTTGGGATGACGAAGGGTCAGCCATGATCGCAACAACTGAAAAAATATACAAAGGATTGTACTAAACGCTGGAGATATAAATAGAAAAATAGAGACACGTTCCTTTCTCAAGGAACCTATAATCTATGTGGGGAGACAATACATATAGGAGCTTTTAGTTGCAACTCAGATGGAAAATTCTCTTAGTCCTTAGGGTGCAGTGGCAAAGCAAATATCAATGACTCATTTTTAAAGTTATTTCTGCTTACAAAATTCTATTTCCTGTTTTGAAACATATGATAGTGCCAAGGACTTGAGTATTCAAGTACTTTCTTTTCTAGGTTTTCAGCAGTTGTGACTGAGGAAGCTGGAACTGCAGCACTTAAAAAACAAACAAACAAACAAACAAAAAAACAGTTACCAAGTCACATCTCCAAAGGGGTTGATGGCAGGAGGCACTGGAATTCCCAGGGCTCTTCGGGTTATCTGCTGATGACTGGCCCTTGGTTAGTGGGCCCTTTATCCACAGTTATTTGTCTTCTCAATAATGGTTGTGGGGTTCAGCTGAAAGCATGATTGATGGACTGGGGGGTAGACAGAGAACACTGGCCTGGTATTGCAGACTCAGGATTGGTGAACTCTCTCTCCATTGTTGTGTTTCTCTGTATCAGCCTTTCTCTTTTGTTGCAAAAAAAAAAAAAAAAAAAAAACACAAAAAAATAAATAAATAAATAAATAAATAAAAATAACAAACTATTATTCAGACTAGTTTACCCAGAAATGTATTGCTACTATACATTATTCTGGGAATGAGACTAAACTAAAAGGAAAAAAAAAACATCAATTTCACAAAGCACTCCTTTTTTTCTAATAATGGCATTTTCAATGGTATTGGCTAGATTTCTCTGTGCCATGATTGCCCAATAGCAGAAATGACATTAAAATGGCTTTCTTTTTTTCTGAATTGACTTTAGATATCTTTAGCCCAGTTAGAATCTAGGGCCAAGCAGAGGAGGTACAGCATCCTTATCTCAACTCCTACTTGCATTGATAAATCAAGTATCTCTCCATCAGAGTTCTAGTGATGTTCTAGAAAGGTTTGAGTGAATCTTTTAACCTTTCATTCTGGTGTGTTCTTCCCAGTATTAATCACCAATTATTAGCACCCTGACATTATTTTAACCTAAATTAATTTTTATGAAGGGATATTTCCTAAAAAGATAAAGCCAGAACTAAAATACAATACATTTTTCCAAACACTCTCCCCTATGTTATCTCAATCTCTGAGGATAATGGACTCAGACTAAAGGTGACTATGACAAAAGATTTCATCCCACTGAGTTAATTTCTAAATACAGCATAGCCACTAGACGAGGCTTTTTGACTGTAGGATGTGTATCGCAGATACCAAATTGATTCATTTTGTAGTTACTCTTCAGGTCTGTACTTGTGCTTTACCAGATGCTCATTTTCCAGATGAGGAAACTGAGGCAAAATCTTAAGTAACTTGACCAGGGTCACACAGCTAGTGTGTGTCTTAGACCACATTTGAACTTATGAATATGAGTATTCCTGACTTCAACCCTGATGCTCTGTCTACTGTGCCAGCTAGTGTGTGGACAAACTGGTACAGACTCCAGTTCCAAGATACCTAATGGCTTCCCAAACTTATATAGAGTTACAATTTGGTGTATTATATCTCCAGTATCCCTTCATTTAAAAGTAACAAAGAATAGGCACGATAGGGTGAGATACAAAATAGAGTTATGCATTCAAGGGCCTCATAGTAAAAGCTCCTAGAAAAATTAAAGGTCTAAGGCCTTTTTCTCCATGGAAAGTTTTCCCTCACTCCAGTGCAGACAGGGAAAGTAATCACTTTGTCTGGTTAGTGGGTTGTTTTTTTTTTAAATAAAATACCCAGTTCCAGCTCAGCAGTGGAGTAATGTTTCTATTTTAAATACTCAGAATCCGGCTCATCTAGCTTCCAAGTGATGAATTGCATCAGGCAGAGTACACCTTATATACTCCCAAGAACTCCTCATACACTCTTGCTAGCCCAGTCCTTTCTCTTCCTTACTATATTGGATTAATTATCAACAACTCTAAATGAGAGAAGTAGAATCACAAACCTGGAGAATACTAGCTAAAATTACAACCACTCAAAAAAGTATTGTTTTCCTAAAAAGAAAAAAGAAAACCATTTGAAAACTCAAAATGAATATTAGATCTACATCCCAAAAAGATCATAAAACAGGGAAAAGACCTACATGTGCAAAAATGTTTGTAGCAGCTCTTTTTGTAGTCTCAATGAATTGGAAATTGAGTGGATGCCCATCATTTGGGAATGCCTAAATAAGTTATGGTATATAAATGTAAAAGAATAGTATTTTTTTATAAGAAATGAGGAGCAGGCTGATTTCAGAAAAACCTGGAAAGATTTGCATGAACTGATGCTGAGTGAAGTGATCAGGACCGAAAGAACATCGTACACAGTAACAACAAGATTATGTGATGATCAGCTATGATAAACTTACCTGTACTTAGTAATACAATGATCCAATACAGTTCCGAAAGACATGAGATAGAAAATGCCATTCACATCCAAAGAAAGAACCATAAAGAATGAATGCAGATTGAAGCATACTATTTTCACCCTTTTTTGTTTGATTTTTCTTTTGTATAGTTTTTCCTTTTTGTTTTGATTTTTCTTTCACAACATGACTAAAGTAGAAATATGTTTAAAATGATTGTACATTTATAACCTATATTAGATTGCTTGCTATCTTGAGGAGGAAGGAGAGAAAGGAGGGAAGAAGAAAATATTTGGAACTCAAAATCTTACAAAAATGAATGTTGAGAATTATCTTTATATGTAATTGGAAAAATAAAATACTATTTGAGAAAAAATCCCCCAAATCCAAGTGAATCCCCCAAAATTGGCCACACTATAATAATCAAATCTAACTTCTACCTCAGCTCTGATATTCTGGGATCATGTAATTCCATGATACAGTTTATTTATACTTTTCTTAATTGGAAATGAAAAACACAAAAGGAAATTGACACAATCATAATAGATATATGTGGTTTTTTTTTAAACTATATGTTTTGGGGTTTTTTTGCTTAAATACAAAAAATTAGATCACATATTCTACCAAATGAAAATGTTCTCCTAGTTTTTAAATTCTTTTTCTGTGACTATTGACAGTTTAAAAAAAATTTAACCTACTAAATAACTTTTTTTTTCTTTTAAAACTCTAAGAATTGGTTAGATGGGCTAGGAGATCTTTGCAGAAAGGAGGAAAGGAACATCATCTTTATTGATAATTCATTATGTAATTGCACATTTTATATTTCCAATACTTAACAATTGTTAATTTGCTAATCTATTGCTAATTGTCATTGTTAATTGCTAATCTATTGTGGACTTTAGGCATGTATTTTTCAGTTGCTGAACTAAAAAATATTGTTTTCCCACTTCCACTTAACTGGTTTTATAACTTTCATCTTATTTATAGAATTTTTGTTACATCTCTCTATTTTATTAAGATATTCAGAATTCTGTTAGGCATAATAGATTGATTTAATTCAGCAAATATTAAGCAGTTTCTACATTTAAGCCTAGCTGTTAGGGATATAAATATTAAAAAAAATCTTGGCCTTCAAGAAACTGACATTTTATCAATACTATAAGATGCTCATAGATAAATAAATGTCAAGTGATTTAAAGGGGAGAGAGAGCACTGCCAGGTTGGGGGAAGGGTAGTATTTAGAAGGGAAAGCCCAATCACTATTATATACCACAGGAGGAATGATACAATCCCCTGAGTTCAGATTACTATGCTAGATGCTAAAGGGAACATGGATTTAGAAAACTTTAGTATAATAGGGAGTGGGGACAAATTCACACATAAATTCATTCATTCATTCAATAAACATTTATTAAATGCAAAGCCCTAAGCTAGATGGTAAAGAAGATACAGAATTTAGCATTTAGAATGCTGCAGACCTTTCATTTCCAGAGGACAAGTTACTGCTTTTTCTTCAAATAAATGCACCAAAGATATAAATTAGTAAATAGGACCCGAGACAATATGAAATTATTCTTCAGGGCCACTCAAATCTGCATCAAAGTTGTTAGTGAAGGAACATTCAGCAAATTCATCATGAGATCTGGCCCCCTTTGTGTTCTGGTAAATACCTATGAGATCACTGACTATTTTACATTAAGAATTAATGCTTTTATATTACTAAATGATTAGAAGGCAACTCTGCCCAAGAAGATATGGGAATCATGAGGTGATTAGATGCATTAGACATAGTGCTTTGTTGATATAAAGAAATCTTAGATAAGAGAATTCTCTCTACCATGGTAGGTTGATACCTGCTCTACAACTTATGATCTTAGAAAGTTTTTGAGAATATTGAGAGGTTAATAAACTTGTCCAGGATCACACAGTTAGTATGTGCCAGGGGTGATATTTGAACTCAGGTTTTCCTGGTTTCAAAAAGAGCTCCCTTCCCCGCACCATGGTTGTCTCTCAGGAGCATTAGCTATAATTATAGCTAACTTTTTTTTTTAGCATTTCTTAGTATTTTATGGTTACAAATCACTTTTATATACCATTACGTCCCTTTATAGTGACCATGATGAAGATAGAATTGAATATTATCATTCTTACTTGATAAATAGCAGGCCTTATTAATAGGTAAGGGATTATATTATGTAGCCTCTAAAGTCTCTATCAACTGATAAGTCTAGGTTAAGTTATAGTTATGTTATGTTAGCCTAGGTTATGTTAGAGCCAAGACTTAAGCATTAACGTCTTCTAAAGACTCCGCAATTATTGATTCCATTTTACTGTATTAATGGATAAGATCAAATGCTCAGCTATTATTAAATCACTTTGTTGATCCAGATTCTCTCATGTGCCTCACTTGTTCTCTGCATCTTCTTCTTAATTAAACATTTTTTGGGGATGGGGCAGAGGCATTTGGAGTTGTTACTTGTCCAAGGTCACATAGCTAGCAAGTGTCTGAAGCCAATTTTGAACTCAAGTCCTCCTGATTCCAGGGCCAATGCTCTACCCACTGCACTATGGAGTTGCCTGGTGAGCCACTATTTTCAAGCAGCCTACTATTATTCCTAAGATGGCTGGCCTATCTGTTCGAAGGCTGCATGATTCAAAAAATCTACCTTAGTATCTGAAAATCTCAGAATCATCTTTGTTCTTTTCAAATTAAGGAAACTTTGGGATATAAATATCTTATTTGGAAGAGGCAATACATCAATACCTAAACCATTCCACAGTAAATAAATGCTAACTCCTTTACCTACAGGGTCATTGAGAGAATGAGCTATCATAAGGAAGTAAGTTTTACACGCTGTATGGGGGGAGGGAGGGGAAAGGAAAGTTTTAAATAGCAATGCTCTAAGGCTTTAATGAGATAATCAATGTAAACTTTGCAAACCTTAAAGCAGTATATAAATAAATGCAAGTATATTATTTTTGTTGGTCTGCAGTCTAGGGATGATTTCATTCCCTAAGCCTTCTGCTATGCTCTTGCTGAGTTCTAGCAATGTTTTTAGAGCAGCACAAGGATATCCTGGTAAATATTAACAATTGCACTCTCCAGAAAAACAAAAGTCTGCACACACATTTTTTTTTTTTTGGGGCAGGGGGAGGAGGTAACATGGCATTTGGGGTTAAGTGACTTGCCCAGGATCACATAGCTAGTAAATGTTAAATGTCTGAGGCAGATTTGGTATTGGCTTAGAAATAGATTAGTTGATCAGTGGAAAAGGTTAGGTTCACAAGACAGAATAGTCAACTATAGCAATCTAGTGTTTGACAAACCCAAAGATTCTAAATTTTGGGATAAGATTTCATTATTTGATAAAAACTGCTGGGATAACTGGAAATTAGTATGGCAGAAATTAGGCAAGGACCCACACTTAACACCACATACCAAGATAAGATCAAAATGGGTCCATGACCTAGGCATAAAGAACGAGATTATAAATAAATTAGAGGAACATAGGATAGTTTATCTCTCAGACTTGTGGAGGAGAAAGAAATTTGTGACCAAAGATGAACTAGAGACCATTACCGATCACAAAATAGAAAATTTTGATTATATCAAATTAAAAAGCCTTTGTACAAACAGAACGAATGCAAACAAGATTAGTAGGGAAGTAACAAACTGGGAAAACATCTTTACAATTAAAGGTTCTGATAAAGGCCTCATTTCCAAAATATATAGAGAACTGACTCAAATTTATAAAAAATCAAGCCATTCTCCAATTGATAAATGGTCAAAGGATATGAACAGACAATTTTCAGATAAAGAAATTGAAACTATTACCACTCACATGAAAGAGTGTTCCAAATCACTTTTGATCAGAGAAATGCAAATTAAGACAACTCTGAGATATCACTACACACCTGTCAGATTGGCTAAGATGACAGGAAAAAATAGTGATGAATGTTGGAGGGGATGCGGGAAAACGGGGACACTGATGCATTGTTGGTGGAGTTGTGAACGAATCCAGCCATTCTGGAGAGCAATCTGGAATTATGCCCAAAAAGTTATCAAATTGTGCATACCCTTTGATCCAGCAGTGTTTCTACTGGGCTTATATCCCAAAGAAATACTAAAGAAGGGAAAGGGACCTGTATGTGCCAAAATGTTTGTAGCAGCCCTGTTTGTAGTGGCTAGAAACTGGAAAATGAATGGATGCCCATCAATTGGAGAATGGCTGGATAAATTGTGGTATATGAATGTTATGGAATATTATTGCTCTGTAAGGAATGACCAGCAGGATGAATACAGAGAGGCTTGGAGAGCCTACATGGATGATGCTAAGTGATATGAGCAGAACCAGGAGATCATTATACACTTCGACAACAATAATGTATGAGGATGTATTCTGATGGAAGTGGACTTCTCTGACAAAGAGACTTAACTGAGTTTCATTGGAGAAATGATGGACAGAAACAGCTACACCCAAAGAAGGAATACTGGGAAATGAATGTGAACTATTTGCATTTTTGATTTTCTTCCCGAGTTATTTTTACCTTCTGAATCCAATTCTCCCTGTGCAGCGGGAGAACTGTTCGGTTCTGCAAATATGTATTGTATCTAGGATATACTGCAACATATTTAACATATATAGGACTGCTTGCCATCTTGGGGGGGGGGGAGGAGGGAGGGAGGGGAAAAAACGAAACATAAGTGATTGCAAGGGATAATGTCGTGTAAAAATTATCCTGGCATGGATTCTGTCAATACAAAGTTATTATTAAATAAAATAAAATTTAAAAAAAAAATGTCTGAGGCAGGATTTGAACTCAACTACTTGGGACATCAAGGATGGTATTCTATCTCCTGGGCCCCCATACATGTGCTTTTAAGGTTAGTCTGCTTCCTTAAGACTAGACAATCAACAATAAATTAAGCGCCAATTCATAGCAGTTGCTGATTTTTGAGGTATAAATGTTCATATTGAAAATTTAACACTGGATTCTTCTTGCAAACTAGTTAGAGCTGGTTCCACAAGACCCCCTAGTTATGAGCCATGTATGCAATAGGGGAAAGCAAATCTATCTGAAGTTCTATCATAGAGGGATTTAGTACAATCAGGAAATACATTGTGTAAGATTATAACTTAGAACCAAGAGTTTTCTAGAAAGCAGTCATGTAGTAGGGCTATAAAGATGAAACTGAATTCTTTCACATGCTGCCTTAGGCTGCAATTATTGTTGGATCTGTGATCTTATGGTTTGGATACACTCTTCAAGGACATAGGCTACAAAACCCAAACCTCTACTACTTTTGTCTATATCCTTTAATAAATCCTCGACAATGAAGATCTACTTTGGCTAGAGTTATTCGGGTAAGTAAGCTCTGACCCTGAGTAGCTCATGTTAACTCCCTTCCCAAGTAGACTGACTTGAAATACAAATAGAGCCAGTTGGTAGGAACTTTATTTTCAAGCCTCACCCCATGAAGGTTTAGCTAGATTTTCTTTAAAAGTATTAGAATTGGGGCAAGTAGGTGTCACAGTAGACAGAGCACTAGCCCTGAAGTCAGGAAGACCTGAGTTCAAATCTGGCCTCAGACACTTACTACATCCTAGCTTATGACCATGGGCAAGTCACTTACCCCCAATTGCCTCAGAAAAGAAAAGTATTAAAATTGCCCCTTAGACTTAATTAATTCGCTCCAAAGTCTAAGGTTCAGGCCATTGATATAAATCTCATGTCCTGAATTCAAAAGATTCCATGAATAAGGAAGTAACCTTTTGCTTCCTTAGGTATCTGACAAGCAGACTAACACCGAAGCAGAAAAGCTACATTCTGCAACAATGGTAAATATATTTTATGGCTAAATCAATTTTGTTAACTTTCAAATCATGTCATGCTTGTCTCACTTTTGAACATGACCTATCAGAATAACATTGACATGGAAGCCAGAACTCTCAATCAGCTCATTGGACTCTAATCCCATCCTGTCTTTATTTTATTAGTATAGCTTTAGAAAAGTCTGGGGGCCTACTCAGTCACATAAACTCCATCGGGTTCCTCCTTGATCCCTCTCTGGCCTCTCCCTAGCTTCCCCCTCCAACCCCTCCCTGGCTCCTCTCCTTACTCCTCAGACCCTACCCTTGCTCCTCCTCTTCCCTGAGACTTTAAAGGTTCCTGAACCCCAGAAGAATGTTGTTAATCATCTATGATTCTTAGTCATCTTTGGTTAAGTCTGTGAGCTCTTTCATGTAATAAATGGCAAATCTTTGTCCCCTATTAAATGATTTGTGTGATTGTTTCATGTTGAATTAAACCCTTATGCTTTTCCTCAAAATAATTTAATATTCTCTTAATTTTATACCACATCAACATGGCCTGTCCTAGTCTTTCTACCTAACTATTGGAGTTGAGTTTAGGTTTATTAATCCTGGTACACTCTATGTAGGCAGCTTTTGTCTGGGGAGTTATTGAGTACATCTTCATGGAAGACAGAGGGAAATGTGCTTCCTCGTATACAGCTTACTCAAGTAGTTATTTAATCTTTTAGGTTGTCATTTAATAAAGAACTTTCCCTGTGACAAGGTCTTTCTCCAAATGTGCTTTACATCATACTTGAAGAGATTATAAATACTGGAGAGGATACAACCCATTAAATGTGAAAAATTTAGGTTCTATCCATGTCTAGGGCCAACTTTATATCTAAGCAAAGCAGATAGCGACCTACGTGATAAAATATTCTAGGAATATTCAGGAAACCCACCTGTCTCAAAATAGCTCCCCCTCCCACTTGCCATGCTTGTGAAATCCCACCCTTGAAAGTGACAAGTGCCTGCTTCTAAAATACATGCCATAGTTAAGTTGTAGAACTGATTTTCCTTTAGTTTAAATGCCTGCTGTAAATTTGTTTTCTTTCTTTGAGTTGGAATTCTGTCATTAAGGAGTTTTGACTAGAGCCACAGAAGAGAAAATGGTGGGAAAATCAATCATTTTAGAGTAGAATGGGTAGAATGTTGTAGGAAGAAGAAAAGGTGAACAGGTTCAGTGAGTGGAAGTAGATCCTGGGTCTAATGTAGGAAGGAACTCAAAGATCATGTGACCCAAACTTTTCATTTCACAGATGCAGAAACTAAAATTTAAGAAGATTACATGTCATAAGTTTCTGAGTAGATTTTGAATACAATTTTTCTTTCTATAAAACCAAAGTTCTCTTTCCTCTACCGCAGGAGAGAGAGAAGAAATCCAGAGACAAAATTTCTTTTTTCTTTTTTACAATTTTATTTAGGTATGGTCTTGCCTGTATATCTATTTAAATTCATCCTCAGTGTTCATTTGGATCAATTCTGCATACATTTATAAAAATGTTTATGAACTGTTTAGGTTCATGGAATGTATCCTATTATCATCATTCAAAACTTATCAATCACAGACAAACAAGTATTGACTTTTGTGAAGGAGGACTTCACAACATGTAGCCCTTATCACCCAGCACTTGACAACCCTTCAAACTGTAGGAATAAAAATGATGCATTCCAACACATTTTTATATTAGAAATTTTGTGACCAAGAAGTATAAGATTTAATCTTATGACATCACAGATTTGGTGGGAAGGTGGGGAATTTCAGTGACCATCTATCTAACCCATTCCTGAACAAACTTCTTTTCAGTAATACACCAGATAAAGGATCATTCAGTTTTTGTTTGTAGGACTTCAAGTAGGGAGAATCAAATACCTCCTGGTATCCCATTTTTGGACCAGCTCTAATAGAATAATTAGGTGGCACAGAGAATAGAATGTTGGGCCTGCAGTCAAGAAGACCTAACTTCAAACCCAACCTCAAATACTTACTAGCTGTGTGACTGTAGTAAATAAGTAAAAGTAAGATTTTAAAATTTTAATTTTCTCATTTATAAAATGGGGTAATTAACTTATTTATAGAACTTAATACGTGCCAGACACTAAGCTAAGTATTGTATAATTATTATCTCATTTTATCCTCATAACATCCCTGAGGGGCAAATGCTAACTATGAGTAGCCATCAAGAAGGGTTTCCTTACATCAAACCTAAGTTTGCCTTTTTTGCAGCTTCATCAGAAACAGGGAACAGGCAGTAATATTTCTTTAAAATGCTTTTAAAATTTCAAACCAAGAACAATTATTTATAATGAAAATAAAGTAATCTCAATAAGATAAAGGCTGAAGCAAAGTTATTTTTATCACCCTTATTATTCAATATTATATTAGTAAAGTTAAAGCAATGTCAAGAAAAAGAAATTGAAGGAGTAAACTTAATCAATAAAAAAACTGTCATTCTTTGCAAATTATATGATGGTATAATTAGGGAAACCTAGAGAATCAACTAAAAAAACAACTAATTGAAACAATTTAAACAAATTTTAGTTAACAATTTTAGCTAAGTTGCAGGATATAAAATAAATCCACATAAACTATCAGTAAACAAAACTAATAAAACTCAGAAGAAAGGGTTCAAAAGAGAAATTCCGTTTAAAGTAACTACAGGCAGTGTGAAATATTTGGGAGTCTACTAGCCAAGACACACCCAGAGATTATATGAGCATAATTATAAAATGCTTTATATACATTTATTATACATTTTATTCCCCTCTCTCCACATTCTAAATTTCTTGCAGAGCTGTTAGATAAGGGATCTGGAATCTCAGAGGGCAACAGGTAGGCCTGGGGCATACAGAGAATCTTAAATTAGAATGACCTCAGAGATTACTTAGTTCAACCACCAAGTGAACACTAAGTTCTTTTAGTTTTTGTTCATGTAGGGCAACACAAGAGGTAGCAGAAATATTTTTCTTCTCACTGACATCTCCTCCCCGACTCCCTGGCCTTTGAAACATAACGTTCTACAAAATTAATTGGCACCAAATTGCTTAAGATTATCTATTAACTCCTTTAGCAAGCTCCCAGAAGGTTTCCAACCTACTTCTTAAATGAAAGCAGCAAACAACAATCTGTCTACAATTAAGCTGTAGGACTCCAGTAACACTTTAAAATTATTTATAAATATTTATGTTTGTTTATTTTTGAAAACAGCCAATTCCCTGATTTTGGAGGGTGGACTGGCAGGTGGAGGGGAAGACGAGGCGAAGTATTACACTGTCCTGCTCAGTGGAGATATGAGTTGTCAATGGAGAAGGCTCATGTATTTTTTTCCTTTAAGTCATGTAAAAATTTATTCCATTTAGTTTTACTGCAAAGTCAAAAGTATTTGTCTACAACAGAGCAAGGTAGCAAGAATTATTAAATAGAACACCATTCAGGAATAAATGACTAAATAGAAGAATGAATGAATGGATGGATAAAAACTTTCATTGAGTGCTTATTCTGTGTAATGCACAGTGCTAAATGCTGCAAATATAAATAGAAAAATAACATAGATCCTGCTTTCCAGGAGCTCATATTTGTAAAAGGTATAAAGGGCATATGAGTTCATATAGAAGATTTTAGCTGCAAGTCATATGGAACAATCCTGTGGTCCTTAAGGTACAAAGGAAAAACAGAAGGTTTTGCCTCTTCTTTATTGTTATTTCTACAGATAAAATCCTATCAGTTTCTGATACTGAATCATTTTATGGTTCTGAGGACTATAGAGAATTTAAGTTGTCCTTACTGGAAGGACAACATTTGATAGAACCATCTTGCCTACTGCTTACAAAGTATGGTATTATGCTCTAAGGTTGTAGTTGTTTGTCTCTCACTCTCTAATAGGCCCAATGGCAACAGGAGGATGATGTCTTAACTTACAAGTGATTTGATTTAAAAATCAGAGTTGTGCAGTCATCAGCCTCACTTTCTCCTCCCGAATCATCAAAATCCATCCTCCAGTTCAGGAGGATCTTCAAGACAAAAAGACTCCTGTTTCTAGTGCTTAACAGTGCTTTGCCTACCAATGCTTGCTTCTGCTTGTCTGCTGCACCACACATAATAATTGTCACACTTAAAAACTTATGTTCACTGAACTGGCTATTCTTCGAATCAGAGTTGGGGAAGGTCCACTCAGATCAGGTAGATATAAAGATCATTAAAAAATCAGCCTGAAAAAAAAAAGGCATTTAGAAGCCATTTAGTCCAATTCCTTCATTATAGAGGAGAAACTTGCATTTCCTAAGGTCTCACAAATAGTAAAAGACAGAGCCAGAACTGAAACTTCAGTCTTCTGAATCCAAGTCCAGTATCCTTGACATTATGCCTGATATTTATCTGAGTAAGATCTATTCTCAGCCCACAGGAAGGTATAATCATGTAAAGGGAAATAGTCTTATTCCTCTGCAAGTTTCCTTCCAATTCAGAATTCTAAGGGCCTACAATTCTGATTCTCTTCTTTACCTGGGTCTCTATGTACAGCACACATACAGAGGTAATAATTTAGTTGTCTTTCCAAAGAAAAGCTGTAACTTTCCACTGGCTTCCCCTTTTGAATATCTTAAATTTGCTCTGTGTTATGTATTTTAATTAGTTAATTATTATGCATGTCAGATTGCATTTTAAGAAGTCAGAATCACACTATATTCTAGCTATTAGGTTCATTCATTTAATTTTTGCATCAGGGATTGATGGATACTCCTTAACTGCTCTTTATTACTCACTTTATCACAACAACTGAAGCAATCTAACTTGTCACCTCAAAGGATTCTAATAAGATAGACTTGTTGAAAAATTCAAACTAACCAAATAGAATGCAGAATGAGATCAGCATAAATTGTAGTGTCCATTTCAAATATTTTTGCCAACTTAGAATGGTCTTATATCTACCTCACAGGAGAGTAGATCAGCAATTTCAGTTTGATATATTACAATTGAAGTTGAGTTATAGCATTAGAATGCTCACTAGAACACGAAAATACACTTTCTTAGTTCCTATCTACACAACAATGGACCCTGTCCATCAGTTCAATCAGTGAAGTGACAAGAGTTAGTCTGATAAGTAGGTTGGCATCCCTTGAATCAAATTCACTGAGGGAAGGGTTTTTCTTCCCCAATTTCCATCCCTTTTTAGTAGAGGGGAGGGGACAGGGGATGAAGTATTATGTTGATGAGGCCCAGTTGTGATTTTACAAGTAATATACTTATAGTCTTTTGTGATTGTATGATTATCCAGGAAAGACTCATTTTAATCAGTATTTACATGATTACGACCAGCTGATTTCTCCCATATGCCATAGAATTTGTTCTGGGAGTGAAGTGCGAATTTTATTTTCTTTCTAAAAGCTGTGGAAACAAGGGAAAAAATAAAACCCCAAACCATTTCCTAATAGTGACAGATTTCTACCAGCCCCTTGCTTAGAATGCATTCCTCCTCATCTTTGCCTCTTAGAATTCTTGTCTTCTTTCAAGGTTCAATTTAAATACCCCTTCCACTGAAACCTCTCTCTCTCTCTCTCTCTCTCTCTCTCTCTCTCTCTCTCTCTCTCTCTCTCTGCCTATCTATGTCTTTATCTCTTTCTGTGTGTATTTTTCCGTGTCTGCCTCTCTATGTCTGTCTGTCTGTGTGTCTCTGTGTGTCTCTGTCTCTCTCTGTTTCTCTGACAGAGGACAGGAATATTTGTTTTGGTGTCCCCAGGACCTTGGACAGTGACTTGGACATGGAAAATGTTTTCTAAATGTAGGAATGTTTCAGCCATTTCTATTTACACATGTCCTGACAACTCAGATTTCAGTTAGATTGAACATTAGTTCATTAAAGAGATAGCATACCTCACAGTACTGAAGATACTGCAAAGGCCCTTAGAAATCACGTAACCCAACTACTTCATTTTACAAATGAGAAAACTGAAGGTCGGGGGAACTAAATGATTTATCCAAGATTCACTTAGCACAAAGTTACTAAGAGGCAAGATTTGAACCCAAGTCCTAAGGGCTCTTGAGACAATATTCTTTATATTGCATCACACTACATCTTACTGATATGTTGACATCAGTTTAAGCATATTTTAGAGAAACAGGCCATATTCAGCACTGGTTACTACAAAAAGTTGATTGTGAAAATTTGACTCATTATTTTGGAGGTTGGGTCAGCTCATTCTGAACAGTCTCTATCTGTAGCTTCCTCTGGAAGTTGAATAGTGAGGAGTACACAGTTTTGTTCTTCCCTCAAGCTTTCATCTGTGACAGTAAAACATTCTCTGGGCTCACACTGGCACTTTCCCCATTTTTCTTCCCACTCTTTTTCAAAACCATTCAGGCAGCTTTAATGTCAGCAGAAACTCAGCAGGGACCACGAGATGGAATAGCAGATTTGCCCAGTGATCTGTCTAGTCTTCTCAAACAGCGAAAAAAGTAACTAATGCTGTACCTTGAAGAGAAATAGCAGGAAAATGAACAAATATAAAACAACCCCTGGTAATCACTGTAGACTTCACAAAAGTGAATCCTGACCATCGAGGGTCAGGGTGGGTCAAGGGAAGGGTATGGAGCTGAGATTTCCTTGGTGCAGGCAACTCCTGATATAGAAATTTCCTTTAGAGGGAAAGGAACCCACATATGGAAAAATGTTTATGGCAATTGCAAATTAAGTGGATGTCTATCAGTTGGAGAATGGCTGAATAAGTTATGTTATATGAATGTTATGGAATATTATTATTCTATAAGAAATGATCAGCAAGATGATTTCAGAGCGGTATGGAGAGACTTACATGAACTAATACTAAGAGAAATAAAAAGAACCAAGAGATCATTATACATGGCAATAGCAAGATTATACAATGATCAGTTCTGATGGACATGGCTCTCTTCAACAATGAAATGATTCAAGGCATTTCCAATGGTCTTGTGATGAAGAGAGACATCTGCAACCAAAGAGAGGACTGTGGGAACTGAATGTTTATCACAACATGATATTTTCACTCTTTTTGTTGTTGTTTACTTGCATTTTGTTTTCTTTCTCATTTTTTTTCCTTTTTGATCTGATTTTTCTTGTGCAACATATTTGTGGAAATATGTATAGAAGAATTGCTCATGTTTAACATATATTGGATTACTTGCCATCTAAGGGAGAGACTGGGAGAAAGGAAGGGGGAAAATACAAGGTTTTTCAAGGGTGAATGTTGAAAATTATCCATGCATATGTTTTGAAAATAAAAAATAAATTCTCTTTATTAATACAGATCAGCAACTGTCCTACAAACTTGAAGATATTTAGTGGAAATAAAAGCTCTGAATTTTTGTTTTTTGTTGTTGTTCAGTAATTTTTCAGTAATGTCTGATACTATATGACCCTATTTGGGAATTTTTTGACAAAGCTTTGTGGTTTGTCATTTCCTTCTCCAGCTCATTTTATAGATAAGAAAACTGAAGCAAATAATCTTAAGTGAGTTGCCCAGGGTCACACAGCTAATAAGTGTCTATGGTCATATTTGAACTCACAAAGATTAGTCTTTTTGCCTTTAGGCCCAAAATGTTATCCACTAGATCACCTAGCTCCCTGTGGTAGCACCCCTACTCCCCTTAGATAGATATTGGGGTATCTAATTTGCCACCATAAATTTTGGACTATTTACCTTATTAGTTGACCTGTTAGGATAGTTTTGGAAATCTCCAAGATTTAGAGCATACTACTATCTTTTGTTATTGAAGTATCTGAGAAAATAATAAGGCCTAAAGTTTTTCATCCACTGAATATTCATGACATATCATTACCAAGACTTTTGATTACAGTCTTTCTAATGCTGGTCCTCTGTTGCAGAACCAGGTTGATTACAATGCCCCCTTGCAATTCTTGGGTACCTGGTACCCAGTGGTCCCTTTCAGGAATTGGATTTGAAGGATTCTTTTCCATAGAACATGCTGCCACACATGCAAGGACTTAAACTTTATAAACTTACTGAATCATCTGAGAAAAGCTGTTAGTATAGACATTTGATCTCTCCTCACCCAACCCCGAGTCAGTTAAGAATTTATTAGTACTTACTATCTGCCAGATACCGAGTTAAGTGCTAAAATGTAGGTTTAGTTGGGCCACTGAGTATTCCCTCACCATGGATTTTTTTTTTTTTACCTAGACTCCCAAATTAACTATCCACCATTTCCTGGTATTTGGAGAGCTATAAGCAATGCTATTGATATCCTCCATTATTATGCAACTTTGTCAAATAAACATGCTTTCCCTACCCATCAATAGCAAAATCCTACTTCCTCCCCATTTTCTCTTTGATTCTTTTTGATTCAACAGTGCCTTCATCCCCATGAAAAATCTCTCATCTCCTTCCATTATCCCTACCACTTTCCAGATCTCTCTTTTCCCTTTGTCCTTTCTTTTCCATTGTACCACATGAAATTCTGTTCTATTGTAAATTAACTCTTCTTCCATCCTACATTCCTTCCTTTCACCCTTTTCATTTTGAATTCACAGAAACATGGCAGAAAGAAAATGGCATCCAAGACAACTGAATGTTTCTTCTCTTGGATCTCCCAATGCAGTGCAGCATGGGACTGATTAAACATGCCCCTTGCTCCTCACTGCCAGTTTCCAGGCTGAAGCTTTGCCATCTTTACTTAGCAAATTTTTTTCTTTATAGATTCATTTTATCTATCTATATTACCTGGTTTTAGTCATGTTGGATAGTCACATACCCAACATCAGATCACTTTTTTGTCTTTTATCCAGGAATTCAGTATCTGGTTCAGTCTTCTCTTCTGCCCCAATACACAAATCGAAGTTATCTTCTAACATACTAACTTTCCATGCATCGAGTTCTCGACTTCCATGAACACAGTGATAATCATTGCTTAGATCTCACCTTTACCCTTAATTGTACAACCTCTTTAATGCTGATCTCTCTCTCTCTCTTCTCTTTCTTTTCTCTGTTTCTATCTCTCTCTTTCCCTCTCTGTCTCTTTTTCTCTATCTCTTTTCTTTCTGTCTCTGTCTCTCTGTGTCTCTGTCTCCCTCTCTATCACTGTCTCTGAGTCTCCTTTTGTCACTATCTGTCTCTTTTTCCCCTCTTGACCTCCTATCTTTCCACTTCTCCTAAACAAGAATAACTGAATAATTTCCTCAACCTCTTCTTTGTACTTACCACTAACTGAATCCCTGTATCCTTCATTGTCCTCACAGTCATTGTCTATAAATATCAGCTTTTTAAGTATAGAACAGGAGAAAAAAAGAAGAGGCAGCATTTCCTTCTGTCCTTCATGATTTAACTTCTCTGCTGAATGACTTGTCTAATGTGTCTCTTTTCCAGGCTTAACATTCTTTTCTCTTCACTATCTCCTCTGGGAAGAAAAAGCTGCTACTACACTTTAGCTTCTTTTTACATGTCCAAATGCTTACTTTTTAAAGTTCCCTCAGAAAAGGAAAGTGATTTTATACTTGAAGATAGCTGTCTTTTACAAACCAAAGTGGTGAGTTAAGTAGGGCTTCCAATAAAAAAGGTGATTTGTGCTATGTAATTGTGTATGTGTGTGATGATTCTCTCTTTTTTATTTCACAGGCTAATTTCAGAGAAATCAAAGTGAGACAGTGGCTCAGAATTTTTACGGGAGATGCAATAGTTGATTAACTCAGTGATTTTCCTTAAAAAGACTTCAAAAATAAGGGGTTCAATCTATTGAAAACCAAATTTTCTTATGTCAGGTTTTTGCCTTATGTATGAGTTTAGTAGCAACTTCTGTGGAGAAGCATCACATAAACATTGTTACTAGATTAATTCATTTCTTTTCAAGATGTCAAAACATGTATATTTAATGAATGAATAATGAAAATACAACCTACTCATCTCAGCTAGTTCCCCCTCAAAAATCAATGAATGCTAAAAAGACCAGTCTCTGAGAGGGGAAAAAAAGATTATATACCTTAGGAAAAATAAGGAGCTATGTTTCTTATCAAATTATCTTTATTAGTTTTCTAATGGTGGCCCTCTGTTCCAGAACCAGGCTGACTACAATGCCCACTCACAGTTCTTGGATATCTGGAGAATATTGTAGAATGTTTCTTCTCTGCCATTAGCTAAAGGGATTGCCTGATATGTTTCTCTAGTCCTTTAGCCCCCATTCTTAGGAACTTATTCCCCAGTGATTATTAGTTCCCCAATTCATTTTAACAACTTAGTAGCTTTGACAAAGGGATATTTACTTCAAAGATATTGCAAGAACAAATATTCAAACATTTTTCTCAACACCGCTGGGGTAGCGTTCCCTCTTCCTCAGATTCTGAGGGAACAAATTCAAACTTAGCTCAGTTGCTACATCCCACTGGTCCCATCAAGTTGTTATTTAAAGGTTGCATTTCACATTCAAATGTAAGCTCCTTGAGGTTAGGGATGCTGGGAGATGGATTCTAGAATGATGATGATGTGTAAAGGAAGTGCCTTGGAAAGATTGTGAAACATTGTGCAGACATATAGTAACTGGTTCTGGTTGGTTAACTACATAGTTGGAAGGAATCTTTTTCCATTATCTGCAAAGCCAGAACTGTTATGCTGAGTGATTTTTGACAATTCTTTTACTCATTATGGAATAGTTAGATACATTCAAAAAGTTTTTAATATGGGACTGAGCCTCAAGAGAGAGACTAGAACCAGATATTTAAATCTGGGAATTGTCTGAATGAAAATGATGCAGATAATTAAATGCATGGAAACTGATTAGATCACCAATCTAATTAGTATGGAGGGAAGGGAAGTTAGATGCTCAGTGGAGTCAAGTTCAAATCTGACCTCAAATATGTACTTGCTTTGTGACCATGATCAAGTCACTTAACTCTGATTGCCTCCAAAAAGAAAGAAAGAAAGAATCAGAGATAGTATAGAAGGAGAAGAAAAAATGTTCCTAGAAAGACTTTTGTGGAACACTTTAGATAAAGAATCAGCAAAAGAAATAATTAAGAAGGAAAGGTCAGGCAAATAAGAGGAGCACCAGGAGAGAGCTTCCATGTTGGGAAGAGCTTTAAATGCCAAGCAAATGAGTTCATAATTATCCTTAGGAGCTAGTGAAGATTATTAGGCAGTCAGATCTATGCTTTATGAAAAATCCTTCTTTAGTAGGAAGACCAATTAGAAAACTATTGCAATAGTATAAATGAGGGGTGAAGTGAGGATTCAAGCCTTAAATTAGAAGGTAACTGTATGAATGGAAAGAAGGGTTGTATAGAAGATATGTTGTAAAGATAGAGATGATGAGATTTGATAATAACTCCCATAGAGAGAAGTGACTACTCAGGAAGAAGAAAAGGAGTCAAACTTGGGAGACAAATCAAAAAAGATTGTGATTGAGAAAAAGTTATCAGATTTGATGATTAAGAGATTTTTGCCCAAACTCATATATTTTATAAATAAAATCAGATTATTTAATAAATATTTATCAAGTGTCTATTACATATTAGGCTATGGATAAGAATAAAGACAAGAATAAAGCAATCCTTTCCCTCAAGGGGCCTATATTTCTACATGAGTGAAACAAAATGTGTTCATATTAGCAAATTAGAATGTGTGTGTGTGTGTGTGTGTTTGTAAGGTACTATCCTTAAGTACTGCCCTTTCATGGGAAGAAGTTTGTTGCTGAGTTAAATCTTATTTTGTTCAGAGTTCTAAAAGAATCAAATACCTTTCTTCAGAGTTCTGAGATGGTTGCATTTTTAATATGACAAGCAGCCCTATGCTGCAGAATTGAATACTAAAATTGTCCTGCAATTGTGTGATAAATGTAGTTTCTCTGATTATAGACAAAAGACCAACCTTAAACTAAGGTGGGGTAATTTACAGAGAGAAGCCAAAATCTGAATTCAAAAAAATAAGAAATGGGACAGGTGCAAAGATAGATTTCAGATCTGCATCAGATAAATTTGAAGATGGAAGTGTTAGATGCTACAGTTGCAATTTTAAAAATCAGAAAAATATCTTAGTGGATGAGTTAGTTCAGTTGAGATATGAGCCTAGTTAAGTTTGAGTTATACACAATATGGATAAACTTAGCAATGAAAGAATCTGTTCAGTGCTGAAGTTAGGTTCATCAAGAAACTTATGGACAATAGCTAAGACAGAAGGAGGACAACTAAGTTTACTGTTCCAGAGTTGTTAGTTACTATTGATTTTTCTTATTTGTGTACCTCTATGACAGGTTTCTATGTATGCCCACTTTCTCTTAAACATAATAAGAGCATGTAGTAGAGAGTGTGACCCAAGTTTATTGTGAACTCCTGCATTTGCTTTGATACATGAGTGCCCTTAATGTTTTTTTTAATTTTTTTTTTGCCTTGTTAAGATCTAAAAGTGTCATTGTTTGTGAGTAGCTCATTTTATGTAAATGGAAATGCATTAGTTCGGGTTTGTTATTTGAGAGGAATAGGAATATTTTCCTCCACCACAGGGTTATGCCTAAGATCCAAGAGAATTTCAGAGGAACTATATAGTTGTGGTCCTTTTCTTGAAACCTAGGCCTGCCAGTGTAACAGCAGGTTGGAACAATCTAGCCAGACCAGAAAAGTGAGGTGTTCATATATCCTGTGTGAAAGGTGTGAGACACTACAGCATGGATAATCATCCCAGGCACATGTTAACTCTAGCAAGTTAACACTTCTCCAAGCCAAGAGAAAGAGTACAAACAATTAGGGGAATCAGGAAACAGACTTGTATATGAAGCAGCATTTCAAATGAGCCCCAAAGGAAGTCAGGGATTTTAAGAGGCACAACTGAGAAAGAAGGGCACTTTAGCAACAGGAGTAATCTAAACCTGGGCATGGAGGTAGAAGTAGGCCACTTTGTTGAGGAAGTGTTTTTGTGAAATCAGTCTAGAAAAACTTGAGAGTAAGATTCTAAAGTGCTTTAAATACCAAAGAATTTTACATTTTATCCTGTAGAAAATAATGAGCCAGGAGAGTGACAAGGACAGATTTGTCCCTTCAGAACAACAATTAGGAAGATATATGGAAATTGAAAGGAGGGAGGCATTGAAGAAAAAATAAAACTAGACGATTATTAAAGTAGACTACAGTAGAGGCAAAAAGGGCCTAAATGATATGGCGATCATAAGAAAATGAAAAAAGGGGGACAGTTGTGAGAAATGTAATAAAGATGAAATTTGTCAAATCTAACTTTATTAAGCCAAGGCTACAATCCAAAGCTTCTTCCTCCAATTTCATAGCATTCCCCACTATACCATGAAGTAGTAGATTATGCTCTAGTAAAGTAATTAAGATTTAAGAAGGAAATAGAAGGCAAAAAGCAACTGACATTCTCGTTGCTAGATATCCTATAACTGAACTCCTAGTAACATCTCTGTTTCTTTTTTTTCTTACTCTGTCCTTTTCACTATCATATTTGTTTTCTTCTCCCTAACCCATTTGGCCTGCCTCCTACTTAAGAACAGCTTGCCATTTCTCATCTTCTGTTCATTTTTCCCACCCACCTTTAAATCTCTGCTGACAACATGTATCTTCCACACTGATTTCCATGCTTATTTCATCACTCCATGAAGGTTCAAGTTAATCCTTTTCTCAAGATGTACTCTTCTAATGTGTATGACTGAGAGTAGGAACTCACAAGGGACAGTATTTTGGTTCTATTTTTTGACTGTTTGAAATCACTAAAGCACAGACTAAAGACAGTGGGATAGAATAAATGACAATGTTCGCACCTATGAAATTTTTTCAAAAAATTCCCACCCTATGAAAAGGCCTCTCCCTCATAAAAATTCCCTACAACATAGTATTTTAAAGGCATCTTTTTGTTCTCTTGATGTACTTTGTACTAAATTATCTTTGTCTGCATCACATATTGTCCCTATCTGGTTCCCATTTCTACATATTAATGATTGCAACATGCTTTTTCTTATAAAGATATGATGTGTAAGTATTATTATTTCTATCTTCCAAATGAGGGAACTGAGACTTAGAGATATAAAACGATGTGCCCTTTACTATTCTGGTAGGTCTCAGAGGTATGATTTGAACTCAAGATTTCTTCACTATATCATTTTGGCATTCTATTAGGCTATCATGGGGCTGTTGTTTTTATGTTTTTTGTTTTTTTTAGTCATGTCCAACTCTTTGTGACTTCATTTGAGGTTTTTTTGGGCAGAATACTGGAATGCTTTGCCATTTCCTTCTCCAGATTATTTAACATATGCGAAAACTGAATCTAATGGGGTTAAGTTGCCTATAGTTACTATGTTAGTCCAGCACTCTGTCTACTGTGCCATCTAGTTGCCCTATGGTGTAGGGTTATTTTTTTTTTAATGTCTTGAATTAAGAGTCAAGAGACCTGAACTGAAATGCTAGTTTTTACTATTTATTAGTTTTTTGATACTGAACATGCCACTTTACTTTTCAGAATCTAAGTTTCCTCAACCATAAAAAGAGGACATAAAACTTACACTATGTCCTTTATATAGTTGTAAGAAAAGAATTTGTTTAAAACTTAAGATTGGGGCAACCAGGTGGTATAGTGGATAGAGCACCAGCCCTGAAGTTAGAAAGATCTGAGTTAAAATCTGGTCTCTGACACTTAACACTTCCTAGCTGTGTGACCCTGGCCAGGCAAGTCACTTAACCCCAATTGCCTCAGCAAAAATTTTTTTAAAAATTAACTACAAAACTTAGGATCATATATCCTTTGACCAGCAATACCATTACAAAGTCTGTCATTCTAAAGAGAACAAAGAGAAGGGGAAAGTAGCTATTATACAAAAATATTTATAACAGAACTTTTTCTGGTGGCAAAAATTGGAAATTAAGGAGACATCCATTGATTGGGGAATGGCTGAACAAATTGTGGTGTATGATTGGGATGGAATATTATTGTGCTATGGGAGATGATGAGGGAAATGGTTTCAGAAATCAATACTCCAATATCTGATCAACAAGGTTAGGTGAGCAGAACCCAGGACAATAGTGTGTATTCTAATAACAATATTGTAAGGATGATCAGCTGTGAAAGATTTGGCTTCTCTAATAAAGACAATTATCCAAGACAATTACAAAGGACAGATGATGAAAAATGTTGTATATTTCCAGAGAAAGAACCAATAAATTTTGAATGCAAATTGAAAAATGCTTTAGAAACATATATGTGCATATATTATTGTTTTTTGGTTTTCTTTTGCAACATAACTAATACATAAATATGCTTTGCATTATTTCATATGTGTAATTTCTATTAAATTGTATGCTATCTCAAGAAATGGAAAGGAGTAGGAGAGGAGAGAATTTGGATTTTTAAAAAATTTTAAGTTGAAAACATACATTTAGGAAACAACTAAATATTTTTTAAAACTTAATTGTAAAAACAAAAGTTTCATTAAAATTCTAATTATTATTGTGAGCTCCATGAGAGCAAGAACTGTATCTTTTACATAGCTGTATCCCTAATATGTATCGTGGTCATTTATATTTTATAGATTTTTAATAAATGTTTATTGAAATGCTGTTTTAAAAAAATCAACCAAAAGAATGCTTTAGGAAAAGAAGCAATGATAGGTTTGAAAATATTGAAAATCTCTATAGAGTTATTACTTTTGGGTTACAACTGACTCCTCCCCGCTGCCTACCTCGCCTTCTGCAAAATAGCTGAAATATGACAATTCAGTGGACTGTTGTGGCATTTTTGTTGGACCAACCTCAATTTGTGACTGATTATTGTTTCCCTTGGCAGAATTACTTAGCTATTGGTCTTGGCTCAGGGAAACTTTCACTTCATTACCTTGAACAGAAAATTTACTGGAAAAGAATCTATGTAGTCTTCTATTTAGTCAGATTCTATTTTGAGAGTGGCCTTTTTATTTAAGGCTTTAAGATCCAGAATGTCTTCCTTCAGTGGGAGCAGGAGTATTCTGCCCACTATAATGCCTGGAACTGGAACTAAGGAAAGAAGATTACACTCCCTGTATTCATTGAAGTGTCTTTCAGCAGAGTTATAGTAACATAGTTACTATCTAATAAAAAAGGAAATTACAAAGCTTCCATTCTCTCAGCGTTGATCTTTTTATAACAAAGAGTTGTTTCATTATTTTAAAGAGATGAAATGGGGGGGAGGGAGGAGGGAGAATCTGGTAGATCTCACAAAAATGGCAGACATAGATCATTACATGGCAAGATTTAAATAGTCTTTTTAAATGTTTTTAATCATAAATGCTATGCCAATGCTATTTGAAATTTATTGAAACAGATTGACATGAGAACAACATGTACACGACAGATGTCACAGTAGACCCTGTATATACTTAGCTTTAATTTCCCATATGAATTTCAGAAAAAGCTACAATGAAAAACTTTAACTGTGTGAATATATATTTTATATCTGTGTCTATCACAGATATAACATACACACATATGTGCATACTGTATTAAAAGACAGTTGAAGTCTGCTTATTCTCACACATGCAGAAAGAGTAACTGCCTTCTGATAAAAACAATGTCTATATTACATATATATAATCATCTGAAACAAACATTTATCAAAGACATAATATATTTTTGAAACAATAATAATATAGTCTGATTTTTCAATTCACTTATCAACTCACCTACTCTCTGCAGAAGCTTTTACAAACCTTTTCATCCTTCCTAAACCTTCCATGGCTGCCTTTTCCTTTCCATCCTCCTTTTAAGAACTTTGTTTCATATTTTACAGAAAAAAATGGAGTCATTCCCCATGAACTCCCTTTTCTCCCTTCTTTCTCATCTCATAATACTTCTTTAGCTTCTCTCATTATCTCCCCCTTTCCCCTACATGATAAGATAGCTTTATTCCTTACCAAGGCTAACCCCTCTATGTGTTTGAGATTCCATTCCATTTGGTTTCTTCAAAGAGATTGTCTCCTCTGTTATTCCCAGCCTGCTACCTATTTTTTTATCTCTCCCTTCCCACTGGCTCATTCCTTTACTGAATGAGCAAAACCTGCCCACACTTCCATCTTAAAAAAAAAAAAAAAAAAAAAACAACCACTTATTTGATCCCTCTATCCTTGCTGACTACTTCTTCTATATCCTATATCTCTTCTGCCATTTATAGCTAAACTCCCTGAAAAGGTTGTTCTCTAACAGTGCCTATACTTTCTCTCCCCTCATTCTCTTAACTCCTTATGAATCGGTCTTCTGATTTCATTATTCCACTAAAACTGTTCTCTTTGAAGTTATTAATGATCTCTTGTTTTTCTATGGAGTAGCTCTCAATCCTCATTATCTCTCACATCTCTGTAGCCTTTGAGACTGCAGATCAGCCTTTCCTATTTAATATTTTCCTCTGTATATTTTGAGCACACTACCCTTTCCTGGTTCTCCAACTACCTAACTACTCCTCAGTCTCCTTTGCTGAGTCCTTCTCCAAATCATGCTTCTAATTGAGCCCTATTCTTTTTTTCTTTCATAGTACTTCATTTGGTGATTCCCCTCAGGTTCCATGGATTTAATGATTATCTCTTTGTTGATGATTCTTAAATATTCTTATCCTGTCCCAATATCTTGTCTGACCTCCAATCTCAAATCTCCCCTTTCAATTGCCTTTCAAACTTCTTAAACTGTATATCTAGTAGATAACTTAAGTTTAGTATGTCTAAAACAGAACTCATCTTTCTCCCTAAATTCTTCCTCCTCCTGCCCTCCTTGTTATAGTAGAGGAAAACACCATTCTCTCAGTGTTTCAGAATTACACACTAGGTCACATCCTTGATTCTTCACTATATCTTTCCCTCTCCCCACCCCAAATCCAATCTGTTGCCAAAAACCTCCTGATTTCACCTTTGCAACATACTTTGAATTATTCAATAACCTGATGATGGACCTGTCTTCTCAAATCCATCCTTTATTCAATCTATCTTTTATTCAGCCTCCAAATGATTTTCCTAAAGCACAGTTCCAGCCATGTCACCACCTCCTACTTAATCAACTACAGTGATTCCCTGTTCCCTTTAGGATCAAATGCAAAATCCTTTTGTTTGGTATTCCAACCCCTTCATAACCTAGCACCTTTCTACCATTCCAGTCTTATTACAACTTACTCCCAACACATTCTCCTTGATCCAGTGATACTGTCCTGCTGGCTATTCCATGAACAAGATACTCCTTATTTCAGTTCTGGATGTTCTCTCTGACTGTTCCCATGGCTGTAATGTTCTTCCTTATCAATTCTCCCTAATGAATTTCTTGGGAGTCCCAGCTAAAATCCCATTTTCTACGGGGATTCCGTAGTTCCACTACTTCTACTTCTTTCCACTACTTCTAATTAGCCTTACCTTTCTTAATTATTTATTATAACATAATAATTATGTTTGTAACTATTTTGTATGTTTGTCTGCTTATTTTACCTTCTATTAGACTATGAGCTCCATGAGAGTAGGAACTACCTTTTTTTAATACCCAGAGCTTAGCGTAGCTCTTGGCAGACAGCAGGCACTTAATAAATGTTCAATGCTAAGTAGAAAGACATAAGTTGAACAAACCAGTGATGAATCTAGACCTAGAACTAAGTCATAATAATAAAGATAGCACTAAGATGGTGCCCTGGATTTAAGAGTTTGAAAGACCTGGGCTAAAATTTTCCCTCTGATTCTGACTACCTGTGTCACCTTACACAAATGACTTAAGCACCATGATCCTCAGTTTGTTTATTCTATGATCCTCAGTTTGCTTATCTGTGAAGTAAGGTAGCTGGACTGTATGACCTCCAAGAGCCTTTGTTGTCCTGGTTCTATGACCTATAATCTAGTTTGTTATAGATGAGGTACAATCTACAGTGGTAGGGACAGTGCCCTATGCTAACTAAATCTTCAGGAATATTTCTACCATGGGAACTTAGAGGATTATAAGAAATGTCATCTTTTCAATTTAGAAAATGAAATTAAAATGCACTGTTAAAAAGAGAGCCACTCAAACAAAGCTGGCTCTGTCTTTCTCTAAAAGTAGGAGGTGATGTGTATAGTATAGTTTCAGGGAGAATTTGAAAGCTGGAATGCCCTCAGACCTCTCCATTTCTGGAGATACGTGACAGGACTTCACACACACACACACACACACACACACACACACACACACACACACACACACTATCTATTCAGTCTGAAATTTCCATCATTTTAGCAATCAAGAGAGGAGCCAGACCAATAATTTCAATGAAATTAAGAAGTTCCCACTAACAATTCAGGCTGCCATAGTCTCTTCAAGGTGTTGCCTAGAGCAATGAGTATTTAAGTGACTTGCCTCTGCCCACACAGCCAGTAAATATGGAGGGATGACTCGAATCCAAGCCTTCCTGACTCCAATGCTAATTATTTATCCACTATATCGTGTTGCCTCTCATCTTTTCTTGCAATCAAAAAAGTACTAACTGGGCATTTAATATGGCATTTAGACACTTTCAAGCTGATCATTTAACTAAAATTGCTTTCTTCAAATCTCTTAATTGTCAAATATAAAAATCATTTCTTAATCCACTTTCTTCTCACCTTCTCTGTAATCTTTGACACTAGAGATCACCTGCTTCTCCTTAAAACTCCCTTTTTGTAGCTTTTCATGACAGTGATCTCTTCTTGTTCTCCTCCTACCTATCTGTTCACTCCTCAATCTACATTGTTAGAGTTTCATCTAGGCTACTCCTGTTAATCATGGATGTCCCTTAAGTCCCTTGCTGTTCTTTGTACTTGATACTCCATCTCTGATCTCCATGCCTTAGCAGTGTCTGTCTATTGCCTCTAATGCCTCCTTGTTCTCCCTCCTTGATTCTGACTCTTAATTCCTTCAAGACAGAGCTAGATTGTCATGTTATATTCTGTAGGAGGCCATTCCCATTCTCACCTGTTGCTAGAGCCCTCTCTTCTAAATGTAGTATCTACTTTGTCTACATCTTACAAATGCCTATTTACTTACATGTTGTCTCTTCTGTTAGAATATAAATGATGTGAAGGTAATGACTATTTTTGCCTTTCTTGTATATCAAAGATGATGAATGCACACTGATGACTCAAGAGTTTGTATAGTATGATGGCCAAAAGTCTTTTAATTGGCTATGGAATTAGGAATTGCTGAGACAGAACTGGATAGTCAAGAACAACCCACCACTTGGTTACTTTCTTTTAAATCTTCAAGAAGGTAGGATTACTTAAAACTGGCACAGAAAATCAGTACCTTAGTAGAGAATATAGTCAGCATTCCTCTCCTTTACAAAGGGTCATGCTCCGTGAAGCTACCTTTCCTTTGATGACTAGCACTCCCAAATGGTTGTCTTGTTTTTCATATGATGAGTTCCTCTGATCCAGGATGAACTTGCTAATATTCCATTTTCTCTGGTTTTATACTTAATATGAGGGAAGAGAGAGAGAGAAAGAGAAACAGAGAGAAGGAGGAGGAGGAGGAGGAAGAGGAAGAGGAAGAAGAGGAGGAGGAGGAGGAGAGAGGGAGGAAGGGAGAGAGGGAGGAACGAGAGAAGGAGAGAGGAAAGAAGAGAAGGAAGGAGAGGGAGAGAGAGATGTTTCTCTTAGGCATTTAGCTGGAATCCTATGAAATAAAATTTATTCATCACTATACTGGTTTACGGATTGACTAAGGTCACCATTGGATTGACTGCTATTAATATATACATAAGTTTTCTAGGTGTGAGTGATCCTCTTAACTAGTAATTTTGCCTTCTTTCTTTGCCCAGTCAAACTGGTTCATATCTTGTAAAGAGATTGCATGGTGTAGATCATCTCCTTTACACATTTTAAAATTTCATAAAGTTTGTTTATTGATTAATTCAACTGAAGTGAGAGATACAACCCCACCCTTACATGTATACCCTAAATGTTGAGCAAAATAGTTAATGAATTCTTGTTGATTAATTGACTCATAGTTAGGAGTTGTTTAGTTCAGACTCAGAGAGAAGAATCAGAACTAAATGGATGAAAGTTTCAAAAACAAAAACAAATTTAGTTTTGTTTTAAGGAAATAGTAGCTAACAATTAGAGCACCAATGACTTGGAGTATTCAAATTTTGGAAACCTCAGAGTTTTTCTACTATTCCCTATGTAAACATGCAAACAAATATTAGAAAATAGTATTTAGAATCAGAAAGGATATAATAGAGATATAGTATAACTTAGGTATATATTTTCGCATGTGTATGTGTGTATATACCATATAGATATAGGAAACAGAAAGAATATGTATGAATAAGGGAAACTACCAAGGTTGTGATAGGCTAAATATAGCACAATAAAAGATTAGAATTTTTGTTGTTGGCAGAAATAAATATATAATTAAGGTAGGAGGTTGATGGGTGGCTTAGTTTGTATCCCTACCTCTAGCTACATTTACAAGCCAAAGAAGATTTTTAGATAGAGAGTGCCCCATTTCTATAGGTTCTATATAGCTCCTATTAGAATTTGGGGGAAATTTCTCAAAATAGATTTTGGAGTACTCTAATTATCATAGATTTAACAAGATTGTAAAGGAGTTGGCACGAAAGAATGGTCAAAAGGTTAAATTTAAAGTTTTACATAGTCTTTATAATAATTTTATATAGACTTAATTTTATTCTGCAAAGTTTGTAGTACACTATAGTTTCCAGGTAAATACCATCAATCTTCTCCTGGAGATTATGCTAGCTCTTTTGACTGCCTGAATGAATATTTAGGCTTACAAAAGAATACTGGCTTTGGACACCAAGGACCTGGATTCAAATTCAAATTATATATATATATAATCTCATGATTCTTAGCTAAATTCTAAAAAACACTTTTCCTTCCAAGGGGCTTCTTTTTTTCTATATCTCTTTTAGTATATTGAGTATTATTAGAGAATAGTAGGTAGTACAGATAGTGACTGAGAGCAGCCTGGCAACCATAAGATCATAAGATGCCATGTGGAGAACTGAGATGCATCATTTAGCAGAGAACAATGGAATGATATAATCAGAGAATACCATTGAAAGTGTAAGTTGCCCTGGCTATGTATGAGCTCTGGCTATGAAGGTTCCTGATATATGTGCCCTTTATATATATTTTCTGATTACATAGATGTCTTGTGTGTGCTCCTTCTCACATGCTCTTTGGCCCTATATTCCCTATATGGTGCCATCTATCTGTATTCTTTGGTGATATGGACACTGATGGCATGGAGGGAATCTTTCCTTGCTATGCTACAGTGTTTAATTATATAGTTATCCTGTCTGCATTACAGGCGTTAGGGGCATGACCCCCCAAAATCTAGAAAATCCACATTTTTTTACCTTCCCTTCATGTCAGAGAAAAATAAATTGTGTAAATTTATGGCATCAAATGATAAAATATGTTGATATTATATAATACTATACATATATTTTATACATTACTGAGTTTAAAATTTTTCCTGTGTTGTTGGCTGACCTTTGCTTGTCGATCCCACAAAACTCCCCCAAAATTCCCATTTAATTTCTTATCCCGACCCATGATATACTCAAAGTGATAGAGAAAATTGCAATATGGAAAGAAAGGTTAACTCTGTTTTTACTAACATGTTCTCTGATTGTTTGGTAAAAAGAAAAAGTAATGGTGGATCTCATTAGCTATAGTTTTGACCAGGTCTTGATCCACTAGTATCTTGATATTGGGATAGCATTTCTTATGGCCCACAGGGGAAGAAAAGCCCTCAGTATAACAATTGATTTGTAAATTCTTCTCTTAGAATGGCTTCAAAAGTTTCCTGTTTATTTCATGAAGTTTGTAGTACACTGTGGACTCTTAGTAAACACCATCATAATTAAATTTTCACAGTAATAGAGTGTTCTCACATACTTAGAGTTTCTTTCACATGAGTCATTTTATAGTAGAATAAATGTGTTAAGTATATGCCAAATACAGTAGAGAATAAACATTTCAAGAAATATCTGTTTTTCTGAAGATTAAAATCACCCTTTTTAAATTTCTTATCATTTTTCTTCCTTTTAAAAAAAGGTATTATAACTTCTTCCATTTATTGTCTTTTTAGCATATCCTCTTCTCACTTTCAAACATTTATTCAAAATTTCAATTAGTTTCTAAGAAAGTATTACAGAGATAAACAATAAAATTGCATGGTATAAAGAAATCTTTACTTAAGTGGCAATGTTGCTCATCTGAAAATTTTTTCAAAATTTTAGTTCTATGATATGCAATATGCAAAACTTTTTTTAGCAGGATAGTAATCTTAGCTTTTGAAATTTTTTTTTTTTTAGCTTTTGAAAGTAATAAAAAATTGTATCATCTTCACTTCAGGATTTCATTTTAATGGTAATAATCCACCCATTACTTATGAATTAAAAAGGAAAAAAGGAAATTTTTTGCTTCTGTTAGGTATTTTCCTGAGTTCTCCATAAATATATTTATGAAGCTTTACTATGCTGTCTAAAAAATATCTTCTTATGTTATTCCTATTGGAAAACTTCTGGTCTGGCTTTTATGAAACTGCTAATTCCTTTAGTTTCAGAAGTTGAGAAAATACCTTGTGAAAGCAATATATAACCAAATCAAATTTTCTTAAGACTCCAATGACAAAGAAACCACTTCCTCAAAATTAGATAACCTCATAACAATAATAATTGCAATATTCCTTTTTTTTTATTTTTTTTTTAATTTTTTTATTTAATAATTACATTATATTTACACTCATTTCTGTTCCGATTTTTTTTTCCCCTCCCTCCCTCCACCCCCTCCCCTAGATGGCAAGCAGTCCTTTATATGTTGGATATGTTGCAGTATATCCTAGATACAATATATGTTTGCAGAACCGAACAGTTCTCTTGTTGCGTAGGGAGAATTGGATTCAGAAGGTATAAATAATCCGGGAAGAGAAACAAAAATGCAGATAGTTCACATTCGTTTCCCAGTGTTCTTTCTTTGGGTGTAGCTGCTTTTGTCCGTCATTTATCAATTGAAACTCAGGTCTCTTTGTCAAAGAAATCCACTTCCATCAAAATATGTCCTCATACAATATCGTTGTCGAAGTGTATAATGATCTCCTGGTTCTGCTCATTTCACTTAGCATCAGTTCATGTAGGTCTCTCCAAGCCTCTCTGTATTCATCCTGCTGGTCATTTCTTACAGAACAATAATATTCCATAACATTCATATACCACAATTTACCCAGCCATTCTCCAATTGATGGGCATCCATTCATTTTCCAGTTTCTAGCCACTACAAACAGGGCTGCTACAAACATTTTGGCACATACAGGTCCCTTTCCCTTCTTTAGTATTTCTTTGGGATATAAGCCCAATAGAAACACTGCTGGATCAAAGGATATGCACATTTTGATAATTTTTTGGGCATAATTCCAGATTGCTCTCCAGAATGGTTGGATTCGTTCACAACTCCACCAACAATGCATTAGTGTCCCAGTTTTTCCGCATCCCCTCCAACATTCATCATTATTTTTTCCTGTCATCTTAGCCAATCTGACAGGTGTGTAGTGGTATCTCAGAGTTGTCTTAATTTGCATTTCTCTTATCAATAATGATTTGGAACACTCTTTCATATGAGTGGTAATAGTTTCAATCTCATCCTCTGAAAATTGTCTGTTCATATCCTTTGACCATTTATCAATTGGAGAATGGCTTGATTTCTTATAAATTTGAGTCAGTTCTCTATATATTTTGGAAATGAGGCCTTTATCAGAACCTTTAACTGTGAAAATGTTTTCCCAGTTTGTTGCTTCCCTTCTAATCTTGTTTGCATTAGTTTTATTTGTACAAAGGCTTTTTAATTTGATGTAATCGAAATTTTCTATTCTGTGATCAGTAATGGTCTCTAGTTCATCTTTGGTCACAAATTTCTTTCTCCTCCACAAGTCTGAGAGATAAACTATTCTATGTTCCTCTAATTTATTTATAGTCTCGTTCTTTATGCCTAGGTCATAGACCCATTTTGATCTTATCTTGGTATATGGTGTTAAGTGTGGGTCCATGCCTAATTTCTGCCATACTAATTTCCAATTATCCCAGCAGTTTTTATCAAATAATGAATTCTTTTCCCAGAAGTTAGGGGCTTTGGGTTTGTCAAACACTAGATTGCTATAGTTGACTATTCTGTCTTGTGAGCCTAGCCTTTTCCACTGATCCACTAATCTATTTCTTAGCCAATACCAAATGGTTTTGGTGACTGCTGCTTTATAATATAATTTTAGATCAGGTACAGCTAGGCCACCTTCATTTGATTTTTTTTTCATTAATTCCCTTGAGATTCTCGACTTTTTATTGTTCCATATGAATTTTGTTGTTATTTTTTCTAGATCAATAAAATATTTTCTTGGAAGTCTGATTGGTATAGCACTAAATAAATAGATTAGTTTAGGGAGTATTGTCATCTTTATTATGTTCGCTCGGCCGATCCAAGAGCACTTAATATTTTTCCAATTATTTAAGTCTGACTTTATTTGTGTGGAGACTTTTTTATAATTTTGCTCATATAATTCCTGACTTTCCTTTGGTAGATAGATTCCCAAATATTTTATGGTATCAACAGTTATTCTGAATGGAATTTCTCTTTGTATCTCTTGCTGTTGGGTTTTGTTGGTGATGTATAAAAATGCTGAGGATTTATGGGGATTTATTTTGTAGCCAGCTACTTTGCTAAAATTATGAATTATTTCCAATAGCTTTTTGGTAGAATCTCTGGGGTTCTCTAGGTATACCATCATATCATCTGCAAAGAGTGATAGTTTGGTTTCCTCATTGCCTACTCTAATTCCTTTTATATCTTTCTCGACTCTTATTGCCGAGGCTAGTGTTTCTAATACGATATTAAATAATAATGGTGATAGTGGGCAACCTTGCTTCACTCCAGATCTTACTGGGAAAGGTTCCAGTTTTTCCCCATTGCATATGATGCTTACTGATGGTTTTAAATATATGCTCCTGACTATTTTAAGGAAAAGTCCATTTATTCCTATGCTCTCAAGTGTTTTTATTAGGAATGGATGTTGGATTTTATCAAATGCTTTTTCTGCATCTATTGAGATGATCATGTGGTTTTTGTTTGTTTGGTTATTGATATAGTCAATTATGTTAATAGTTTTCCTAATATTGAACCAGCCCTGCATTCCTGGTATAAATCCTACTTGGTCAAAGTGTATTATCCTGGTGACAATTTTCTGTAATCTTTTTGCTAATATTTTATTTAAGATTTTAGCATCAATATTCATTAGGGAGATTGGTCTATAATTTTCTTTCTCTGTTTTCAGCCTACCTGGTTTAGGTATCAGTACCATATCTGTGTCATAAAAGGAGTTTGGTAGGACTCCTTCAATCCCTATTTTTTCAAATAGTTTATATAACATTGGAGTTAATTGTTCTTTAAATGTTTGGTAGAATTCACATGTAAATCCATCTGGTCCTGGGGATTTTTTCTTAGGGAGTTGATTGATAGTTTGTTCTATTTCTTTTTCTGAGATGGGACTGTTTAGGATATTTACTTCTTCCTCTGTTAGTTTGGGCAAGCTGTATTTTTGGAGGTATTTTTCTATTTCATTTAAGTTGTCGAATTTATTGGCATAAAGTTGGGCAAAGTAACTCCTAATTATTGCTCTAATTTCCTCTTCGTTAGTGGTGAGTTCTCCCTTTTCATTTTTAAGACTAACAATTTGATTTTCCTCTTTCCTTTTTTTAATCAGATTTACTAAGGGTTTGTCTATTTTGTTGGTTTTTTCATAGAACCAACTCTTAGTTTTATTAATCAATTCAATAGTTTTTTTACTTTCAATTTTATTGATCTCACCTTTTACTTTTAGAATTTCAAGTTTAGTGTTTGACTGGGGGTTTTTAATTTGTTCCTTTTCTAGCATTTTTAATTGCAAACCCAATTCATTGACCTTCTCTTTCTCTATTTTATACAAATAGGCCTCTAGAGATATGAAATTTCCCCTTATTACCGCTTTGGCTGCATCCCATACATTTTGGTATGATGTCTCATTATTATCGTTTTCTTGGGTGAAGTTATTAATTATGTCTATGATTTGCTGTTTTACCCAATCATTCTTTAGTATGAGATTATTTAGTTTCCAATTATTTTTTGGTCTACTTCCCCCTGCTTTTTTGTTGAATGTAATTTTCATTGCATCGTGGTCTGAAAAGGATGCATTTACTATTTCTGCCTTACTACATTTGAGTTTGAGGTTTTTATGTCCTAATATATGGTCAATTTTTGTATAGGTTCCATGAACTGCTGAAAAGAAAGTGTATTCCTTTCTGTCTCCATTACATTTTCTCCAGAGATCTATCATATCTAGCTTTTCTAGTATTCTGTTTACCTCTTTGACTTCTTTCTTATTTATTTTCTGGTTTGATTTATCTAATTCTGAGAGTGCAAGGTTAAGATCTCCCACTATTATAGTTTTACTGTCTATTTCTTCTTGCAGCTCTCTTAGTTTCTCTTTTAAGAATTTAGATGCTACCCCACTTGGTGCATATATGTTTAATATAGATAGTGCTTCATTATCCATGCTACCCTTTAGCAAGATATAGTGTCCTTCCTTATCTCTTTTAATTAGGTCAATTTTTGCTTTAGCTTGATCTGAGATCAGGATGGCTACCCCTGCTTTTTTGACTTCACCTGAAGCATAGTAGATTTTGCTCCAACCTTTTACCTTTAACCTGCATGTATCTCCCCGCTTCAGGTGTGTTTCCTGTAAACAACATATTGTAGGATTCTGGCTTTTAATCCATTCTGCTAACCGCTTCCTCTTTATGGGGGAGTTTACCCCGTTCACGTTAGAATGACCAATTCTGTATTACTTGCCATCTTGTTAACCCCGGTTTATGCTTTCCTCCCTTCTTTCCCCTTTCCCCCCCTTCCAAGTATTAAGCTTGTGAGCACCCCTTGCTTCTCACAGCCCTCCCTTTTTAGTGTCCCTCCCCCCGCCTTAGAGTTCCTCCCCCTATCTTACCCCTTTCCCTCCCAGTTCCTGTATTCCCTTCCGCTTAGCTTATTCCTTCCCTTTCCACTTTTCCCTTCTCACTTTTCAATGAGATGGGAGAAGTTTCACCATAGATTGAATATGTCTTAAGATTTTTCACTTAAAGCCAATTCTGAAGGCAGTAAGATACCCACTATATTCATCCCCCTCCATTCTTTCTCTCAGATATAATAGGTTTCCTATGCCTCTTCATGAGATGTACTACCCCCACTTTACCCTTTTTCTGGTACAATGTCCTTTCCACATCAATTTCTAGAACAAGGTATACATGTATTCTTTATACATCTATATAGTCAAAATATAGTTCCCAAGATTAATCTTTACCTTTTTAGATTTCTCTTGAGTTCTATATTTGTAGATCAAACTTTTTGTTAAGTTCTGGTTTTTTCATCAGAAATAGATGAAATTCGCTTACTTCGTTGAATGTCCATCTTCTTCCCTGGAAAAAGATGCTCATTCTCGCTGGGTAAGTTATTTTTGGTTGCATACCAAGTTCCTTAGCCTTTCGGAATATCATATTCCAGGCCCTTCGATCTTTTAATGTGGATGCTGCCAGATCCTGGGTGATCCTTATTGTGGCTCCTTGATACTTGAATTGGGTTTTTCTAGCCGCTTGCAATATTTTTTCTTTCACCTGAGGGTTCTGGCATTTGGCCACTATATTCCTTGGTGTTTTGATTTTAGGATCCCTTTCAGTGGGTGATCGATGAATCCTTTCAATGTTTATTTTTTCCTCTGTTCCTATGACTTCTGGGCAGTTCTCTTTGATAATTTCCTGGAAGACAGTGTCCAGGCTCTTTTTTTCATCATGTTTTTCTGGGAGTCCAATGATTCTCAGATTGTCTCTCCTGGATCTGTTTTCCAGGTCTGTTGTCTTCCCCAGAAGGTATTTCACATTTTTCTCCATTGTTTGATTTTTTTGGATTTGCTTGACTGATTCTTCTTGTCTCCTCGAGTCATTCAATTCCACTTGTTCAATTCTGATTTTCAGTGAAGTATTCTCTTCACTCACTTTTTTAAAATCTTTCTCTAATTGTCCAATTGAGTTCTTTTGTTCTGTGGAATTTTTTTCCATTTCGCCCATTTTGTTTTTTAGAGAGCTGTTTTCTGTTTCCAGTTCACTAATCCTATTTTTCAAGGATTTTACTTCTTTATCCACTCTCTCTTTAACTTTCTCCAGGCTCTTTTGCCAAGCCTCCCTCTCCTTTTCCCAAGCCTCCCTCTCCTTTTGCCAAGCCTCACTCTGCTTTCCCCATTTTTCTTCTAGCTCCCTTGTGAGAGCCTTTTTAATCACTTCTATGAGGTTCATCTGTGCTGAGGAACAGATGATCTCCTCCTTTGGGGAATCACCTGGGGACTGCCTGTTTTTAGTCTCCTCAGGATTTAGAGTCTGCTCTCTATCTGTATAGAAGCTGTCAAGGGTTAAAGTCCTCTTCAGCTTCTTGCTCATTCTGTCTATTAATCAGAGATAAACTACCAAAGAAAAACAGAAAAAACTGGAGTCTTTCTTTGGGGGGGGGGGGGGCTGGGTGTGTTATCGAGCTTCCTCTACAGACTGCAGGTGGCAGCAGTGAGGCACTAGCAGGACTGTGCTGCGCCTGCGCTCTGAGATCCCAAAGCGTGCTGAGTCACTGAGGGGGGGGAAGGGGGGGGGGCCAGGTCCTGAGAGACTCCAGCTGTTTGCGGTTGTATTCTTCAGCCCGGTGTTTTTAGCTTCTCTGCTGGGCTGTTGACTTGCTGCAGGTTCCAAACCTGTAGCGAAGCTCTCCCCACAGAGACGGCTACGATCACTCCCCACCCCCTCTCAGCTCTGCTCCCGTGCTCTCACTGCCGCTGCCCTCAGCCTGCGCCCGATCTAAAACCGCCCCAGCCCTCCAGTAAAGACAGACCTTTCTTGGCGGATCTCAAGGATGGCTTCTCTTGGTAACTTTTTGTGGGTTTTTTTCAGTCAAGCATTGATTCAGAGGCTTGTAATGAAGTGGATAGTGAGAGAAAGCGCGGAGCTTATGCAACTGTGAGCCTCCTCTCCGCCATCTTAACCGGAAGTCCCAATTGCAATATTCCTGACAAATTATAAAACAGCCTTCATTTGAAGATGTGACAAAAAATATTATTCTATTTTCTCTTGTGACAGGTTTAATAGGAAGTAATAATATTTGACAGGAGGTAATAATTGTTTTTAAAAAGTATCCCCAGTATTCCTTAAATGGTTTCAGTGGCAAAAGGAAATTGACCACATACAACTATATTCCTTATCTTTGGCTAAATATAAAAGAATATTTTATTTTAAATTAGCCAATAGATGGCACAGTGGATAGAGTACTTGGCCTTAAATTAGGAAGACACATCTCCCTGAATTCGTTAGATCTCACTTACTAGCTGTGTGACTCAGAACAAAGTCACTATATCCAATTTGCCTCAGTTTCCTCATCTGTAAAATGAGATGGGAAAGGAAATGGTAAACCACTCTAGTATCTTCACCAAGAATACCATAAAAAGGGTCATGAAAAGTCAGAAATGACTAACAAATGACTGAACAACAAAATCTTTAAATGAGAACTCTTAGAAACCATTGATAGCATATAAGATACTTGTTTTGGACATAGTATAAATCTCCTTCAGAAAGAAGAATTGACAGACATATCTGGAATTATAATAATTACAAATAACATAGAATTTAAAAATATATGCATAGGTTATATATGGAAAGCGTAAGGAGGACCTATTCATAAGCTACTTTTTTAGGTCTGTTTCTGAACAACATTTATCTTCCTACAAGACCTAGTATTACTCCTGAACTTATGGTCTATTGCATTTCTTTTTTTAAACCTTTATTTTTCAGGCTTTATAACATGGCTAGATTCCATTTTTTTTAATAAAATGGAAATCTAACGGTATTTGATTTATTTTTTATTCTGTTTGATAGTGAAATGTTTCCCTAAGTGCTTTGGCTATTCTGAATACACAACAGAGAAACATTTAAAGGAAAAGTCAAAAGGAGTTAGATTTTTCTGTTTTGTTAATATCCCAACTTGGGAAGGGGGCACTTTTTACTCTTGTTTGTGGTAGTCTTTATTTAAAATAATGATGGTATATTGGATTTAACATATTATTTAACATATTTAACATGTATTGGATTATCTGCCATCTAGGGGAGAAGGTAGGAAGAAGGAGGGGAAAATTTGGAAGAGAAGGTTTTACAAGGGTCAATGTTGAAAAATTACCTATGCATATGTTTTGTAAATAAAAAAAATATAATAATAAAAATAAATAACTAAAATAGTGATGGTTTCATGACTTTATTTTCCTGAGTTCTCCATAAATGTATTTATGAAGCTTTACTATGCTGTCTAAAAAATATCTTCTTATGTTATTCCTATTGGAAAACTTCTGGACTGGCTTTTATGAAACTGCAAATTCCTTTAGTTTCAGAAGTTGAGAAAATACCTTGTGAAAGCAATATATAACCAAATCAAATTTTCTTAAGACTCCAATGACAAAGAAACCACTTCCTCAAAATTAGATAACCTCATAACAATAATAATTGCAATATTCCTGACAAATTATAAAACAGCCTTCATTTGAAGATGTGACAAAAAATATTATTCTATTTTCTCTTGTGACAGGTTTAATAGGAAGTAATAATATTTGACAGGAGGTAATAATTGTTTTTAAAAAGTATCCCCAGTATTCCTTAAATGGTTTCAGTGGCAAAAGGAAATTGACCACATACAACTATATTCCTTATCTTTGGCTAAATATAAAAGAATATTTTATTTTAAATTAGCCAATAGATGGCACAGTGGATAGAGTACTTGGCCTTAAATTAGGAAGACACATCTCCCTGAATTCGTTAGATCTCACTTACTAGCTGTGTGACTCAGAACAAAGTCACTATATCCAATTTGCCTCAGTTTCCTCATCTGTAAAATGAGATGGGAAAGGAAATGGTAAACCACTCTAGTATCTTCACCAAGAATACCATAAAAAGGGTCATGAAAAGTCAGAAATGACTAACAAATGACTGAACAACAAAATCTTTAAATGAGAACTCTTAGAAACCATTGATAGCATATAAGATACTTGTTTTGGACATAGTATAAATCTCCTTCAGAAAGAAGAATTGACAGACATATCTGGAATTATAATAATTACAAATAACATAGAATTTAAAAATATATGCATAGGTTATATATGGAAAGCGTAAGGAGGACCTATTCATAAGCTACTTTTTTAGGTCTGTTTCTGAACAACATTTATCTTCCTACAAGACCTAGTATTACTCCTGAACTTATGGTCTATTGCATTTCTTTTTTTAAACCTTTATTTTTCAGGCTTTATAACATGGCTAGATTCCATTTTTTTTAATAAAATGGAAATCTAACGGTATTTGATTTATTTTTTATTCTGTTTGATAGTGAAATGTTTCCCTAAGTGCTTTGGCTATTCTGAATACACAACAGAGAAACATTTAAAGGAAAAGTCAAAAGGAGTTAGATTTTTCTGTTTTGTTAATATCCCAACTTGGGAAGGGGGCACTTTTTACTCTTGTTTGTGGTAGTCTTTATTTAAAATAATGATGGTATATTGGATTTAACATATTATTTAACATATTTAACATGTATTGGATTATCTGCCATCTAGGGGAGAGGGTAGGAAGAAGGAGGGGAAAATTTGGAAGAGAAGGTTTTACAAGGGTCAATGTTGAAAAATTACCTATGCATATGTTTTGTAAATAAAAAAAATATAATAATAAAAATAAATAAATAAAATAGTGATGGTTTCATGATTTTATTTTTCTTTGGATTTAGGAATTTTTTTTTGCTATATTTCAGTTAAATATTATTTAATATGTTATCAATAAAAATCAGAACCTTTCAAAATGTAAAGCTTTACCTTTAATAAGAATTCTAAGTGCAAAACATAAAAATATCTAAAATATTCAAAATAGCATTTATTATGTCCATTTTATCTTAGATACTGCACTTACTCCAAAAATAATAATATACTACTAGAACTTTCTGTGTCCATCTCATTCATCATAAACATCCCCACAACACACACACACACACACACACAAACACAAACTTACTCTAAATCATCACCTAGTTATAGACTTCATGGTTATAATCCTCTTCTGACTTCACTGAGCTAGCCTACAACAGCAGAAATAGTCTGTCAATAAGTCCATCTTCAAATCCTTTCTGGTTTGGTTGAAGATACAAAACCTTTCAATCCACTGACAAAGTCTTTAAGAATCTCATGATCATATGATGAAGTATCATGAAAAGACATTAGTGGAGATGAAATATTTCTAAGTGGCACTCATGGATAAATTCTCAAGATATCAAAATAGGATATCAAAATGAGAAGTTTATAAAATCCAAAGAGATATATTTTTATTTAAGCAAAGCAACCAATAAGATGTCAGTCAACCAATAAGTCAATAAGCATAAGTACCTATTTTGTGCCAGGTAGTATGCAAAACCCTGTGGATAGAAAAGTAAGCCAAAAGACCTTGCTCTCAAGACTGCTTCTGTCAAAGAGCTCATGATATAGTGGGGAAGATCACATGCAAACAACTTTATATAAGTAGGATATATTCAGGATAAATTGGAAATATTCATTGAGGGGGATACTAGCCCTCCTAAATTAAGAACAATTAAGAATAGTTTCTTGAAAAAGATGGGATTTTAACCAAAATTCGAAGACAACTAGAGAAGCCAGGAAGCAGAAATAAGAAGGAAAAGTACACTAAGTATCAAAAATAGTTACTGAAAATGCCCAGTTTGGAAATGGAGTATCTGGAAAAAGGACCAGTAAGAAGTCCAGTGATCCTAGGTTACAGAATACATGGGAAAGATAAGCTAAAAGAAAACAGGAAATGTGGATAGTGGCCAGGTAAGAAAGGACTTTGAATGCCAAATAAAGGATTTGATATTTAATTCTGGAAGTGATAGAGAGCCTGGCCTACAGGCTTTATTGAATGGGAATTTATTGAAAGGGAAGTGACATGCGCAGATGAAAATTGACTTTTGTATCTATTTTCCCAACTCTATAAAATATTTATGAGAAGGATCAATGCAAACTATAAGGGTGTCCTTAATAAAAACATGACAAAGGAATAAATTTGTATATTTTCTGCAGGTTTTCCATGTATTTTTTAAAGTAGTAAATAGCAGACTATATCTTTTCAATTCCAAAACTCAGAATTATAATGATCAAATAATATCTGCTGTTTATTGTCTTTTTAAATCATTTGAATCAATAGAACAAAATGTGGCCTTTTAAGGTTTTCTTAAGACAAGATTTACTTCCAGTATAGTCAAGAATTACATAAGACTTTGACAAATATGTTTTTGAAGATAATTTAATAAATATTAGCATCAAATGAGATGTGTAACAGGAAGATACACATTCATAAAAAGTATTCACTGATGGCATGGCATGAACAATTTCCTGACTGGGATCTCAGCAAAGAGAGAATTTGTTATCTTTTCTTTTTTCTTTTTTTGGTTTTGTTTGATTAATTTTTCAAGTCTCATTGAGTCATTCACTTCCATTTGTTCAATTTTAATTTTTAGTGAATTATTTTCTTCACTTAGCTTTTTCATTTCCTCTTGCATTTGGTCAACACAACTTTTAAATGAGGTGTTTTGTTCATAGTACTTTTTTTTCCATTTCACAAATTCTGTTTTTCACTGAAAGGATTTCTTTTCCATATATATTTTGTAAGAAGTTAAATGCTTTTTCTATTTCATTCATCTATTTTAAGGAGTTTTTTTTTTTTCAAATAATTTTTGTTTTTCCTTTTCTACACCTTCTTGCAAAGATCTCATTTCTTTTCCCCATTTTTCTTCTAAATCTCTTTTAAGAACCTTTTTGAATTCTTCCAAGAAAGCCTTGTAAAATGGGGACCAACTTATATCACTTTTGGGGCTTCATCTGAAGCTGATTTGTCTTTAGAATCCTCAGGGTTTGAGGTTTCTTCTTCTCTTTGTCCATAAAAGCTGTCTATGGTCAGAGTTCTTTTTGCTTTTTTTGCTCATTGAGGTCTGCTCTTAGGGCAAAGGTACAATAGTGCTTTAGTTTGTTTTGGGGCCAGTGTTGCTGAATGACTTCTGGTGCTGGGTAGGTATGGCCTGCTCCCGCCTTCTGAGGTTTAGGGGCTCACAATTTGCCTTTTGTATTTGCTTTGGGTGTCTTACAGCTAATCTGCTGATCCACTGGCTTGTAACCAGGACAAAGTAGCCTAAGAGCCTCCAGAGCAGAATCTCTAATGCCAGATTATTGCCATGCCCTGCCTCCCCACCCCAACTCCTTACCCTGGGCTCCCAGCGCTGTGGTCTGAGCTTAGCAGCCTCTCCCCGAGCCTGATTGAAACAGATCTTTTCTGAAGTTCTTCTAAAGTATCTTCAGGAAATTTGTCATACTCCAAATATTTGTGGGTTCTGTCAGTCCAAAACCAGTTCAGAGGCTTCATCTATTGTTAATATGAGGGATGCTTGGAGGAGGTCAGTTAGAGACACATCTGATCTCCACCATCTTGGCTCTGCCCCTCAAGAATTCGTTTGTGATAGGTAAAGTTCTCCAAATATTCAGAGCTACAGAAGACATTGTGCTGTTGGTTATGTGACGAATTCACAATGACCATTCTCTTTAGCAAAAGGTAGATTTATTTAGGGAAGAGAGTGCAGACAAAATAAAGGGATATAGATACCAGGAATGGTAAATATGAAATAGAGTGGGAGAGTATAGAAAGGGTTTTTTTCTGAAAAGAACATAGTACTCCAAAAGAATTAGCTAGCTATAAGGACTCCTCCTCCCAAGTGGGGTTGGGAAGTATAGTAGAGTTAGGAGAGAGACCATGTGACATGGGGAAGGAAAAAGGGAAGGAGATTAAGAGGCAGAGTGTGATGGTGGGCTGACCCAAAGAAAGGCAAAAGCTATGGCATGGCTCATCCATTTTATAGGGATTTTATAGGGAAAATTTAATCTCAGGGACTTGACTGGGATTTCTAGACATGACAGGACAAGGTGAAACTGCTGGAGACTTCCATAGAGGATGGATCTCAGGTGTTTGACATAATTTAGTTTTCTGATTTGATGACCTCCCCAGAAGGTGGGACCATGGAGCTAAACTGATCTCTCCCTGTCTGCCCCAGGGGTTAATTCTTCAGCTACCCACAGGTAACACTTAAGATCTAGTCAACTTTTATAGCATTTGCAAGATACCATAGTAAGTGGTTTACAATCATTATTTTGTGATCTTCACAACAACTCAGAAAAAAGTACTTTTAATGCTATTTTACACTTGAGAAAATTGAGGCAGAGAGAGCTTAAGTAAAGTATGCAAGGTTACACAGCTAGTAAATGTCTTAGGCTAGATTTGAATTCAGGTCTTCCTGACTTCAGACTCAGTACTTTTTTCACTGTTTCATCTAGCTGCCTAAATAATCTGCCTAAAGTTATACAATTATAAAGTGGCAGAACAAGAATGTAGCTATTCTGAATGGCTATTCTGATCCCATCCTACTTCAGGCTAAATATCTTGATGCTAGATCCCATACTTCAATAAGCAGAAATTGAACTTAATAAGCAGATAAATTGGTAGGTGTTTATCCAAGATTCTTTTGCATTAAAACAGAATGCATTGTAGCTTCTTTAAATAGCAGACTTTCCTGTATTCATATATAATTTCACTTACATTTTTTATATTCACTATATAAAGGAACGTTTATCTGTTTTGTGTGAACATTTATAACAGATAAGGCACTGTGCTGGGTTGGCTGGGATAAAGAAATTAATATGGTCCCTGCCTTGAAGGAACTCTCAAAATTAGAGAAGATTTAAATTATTTTATATATAAGACCTAAAGGAAAAATACTGGAGGATCCCTTCATTTTCTTGAAAGAAAGTTATACTGTTTTTTAAAATTTACTATTCTGCCATCTCAAAAAGCAAATCTAATATCAAAAATAATAATCTTAGAACCTGACCTTATGCCACAAACTAAAGGAGATTTTTATTTAGGGCTTCTTACCTTGGGGCTTATTTTATCTCTGACTGGAAATAAGTTGGTGACACGAATGCCATTATAGGATCAAAATGAATGATTGAGAGAGAGAGAGAGTATTAAAGGTCAACAACAGCCAACCATTTTGCCATGAATTTGAAAGGAAATTCAACTCTTCTCTCAGGAAGCAGTGTTGTGGTTTGTGGATCTAGGTAAGGGATTATCCAATCAAAAACAAAAACAAAAGCTAAGAAACACAGAAATTCTAGACAAATAAACTCTTGACATATAATAACAACATACTTTTTAAAGTTTTAGAATCCCAGAATATAAGAGCTGAAAATTCAATTTCAAATTCAAATTCCACAAAAACTTATTAAGTATCTATCATATTCAAGCATTGTAACCAAGTGCTGGTTACACTAGAGGTTAAAAAAAGAAAGAAAAGTCCTTGCCCTCAAGAATGTTGCTTTCTTAGTGATAGCAAGAAAAAAAGAAATTGAGGGAATTAGAATAGTCAATAAGGAAACAAAATAATCACTTTTTGCACTTAATAGGATGGTATATTTAGAGAATCCTTGAGAATTAACTAAAAACTCATGTGACTTACTCTCTGTCCAACTCAGGAAGAAGCTATTATCAGATAATTCCCAGAATCTAGGTAGGAACTCTTTATCAACCCCCCAATTTCCAATCTCCAATCTCTGGGTATCTTCAAGCAAGCTTTTGAGATATCAACTAGCATATCTTTAGGCAAGTATATTCCATATGACTCCTGACCCCTTCCTCTTGTTTTCAATCCTTCTCTGCTCTCCCTGAAAAACCTTCAAGGCTATTTTTCCCATATAAAGGATCTATTTATAATGGAGATCTTTGCTAAGTTCTCTTCAGGACCGAGCCCACTATGAAGTATTCTCTCTGCCCCCCTTCATAGTGCCTTCCCTTTAATGGTACCTTTCTCCTTACTCTAGCTAACTCTGCCAGTCAATGGCTTATTCTCATCTCACAGAGTATTTCCTTTCTTCTGGGTAATTGTGAATTCCCCTGGGGAATTTGTCTTTTTCCTTGCTAATGATATACTCTTCCAACTTTATTTCGTATTTGCCATTACTAGTGCCTATTTTACTTCCTAATTTTGTCTGCAACCTGTTCCCCTAAATAAATCTACCTTTTGCCAAAAAGAATTTCCATTGTGAATTTGTCACATGTTTATTTTGAACTAGAAATTGCTACCTTGACCATATCAAAACTACTTGAAATAATTAACAACTTTAGCAAAGTTACAGGATATAAAATAAACCCACATAAATCAAAAGCATTTCTATATATTGCCAACAAAGCCCAGCAGCAAGAGATAGAAAAAGAAATTACATTCTAAAAAATTACATTATTCCAAGGGACCTTAGAAACCAATGGACACAAACCTACCCTCCCACTCTCATATGTAAATGAGCAAACTGAAAACTTTAAGGGAAAAGCAACTTGCCTGAGTTCATTTCAGTAATGAATCAGTATTGAAATCCAGGACTTTTGACTCCACTCATATCAACACATCTTGCTCTCATGAATAGCGTCCCTAGCAATTTCTCCTCTCTTTTCTTTTTTTCCAACTTGTACACTTAAAAGTTTGCAATAATTAGACTTCTTTTGGCTATTGTCTGTTCTCAAAGAGCACAAAAATGAACTATGTTGGCGGTTGATGTATAGTGTGAAGCTCTGCCATACGTCAAGCACAAATGGTTCATATGAACATTTGGAGTGGAGACATCACTTAATTTGTACATCTCATGTTTCTTTTGAGCTATTGGAATTCTGTTTTGTTCATAGTATACACCACCTTCTTTGATACAGCCATGTCATGCTGGGTAGTCCAGGGTCTCACAATAAATTCTAATATTCTTCAGAGAGACCTTGAGAGTATTCTCGTATCATTTTTTCTGATCTCCAAGTAAGCATTTGTCTTGTGTAGGTTCTCCATAAAATTGTCTTTAAGGCAAATATATGTTTAGCATTCTAATAATATGGCCAGCCCATCAGGGTTGCCCTCTCTGTAATAGACTTTAATTGCTTGGCAATTCACCTTGAGAAAGGACCTTAATGTGTGCTACCTTATCTTGTGAGGTGATCTTCAGAATCTTCCTAAGAATTCAAATGGAAGCAATTCAGTTTCCTGGATTGGCTTTAGTATACTGTCCAGATTTTATAGGTATACAATAATGAGGTCAGTACAATGGCTCTATAGGCCTTCAGTTTGGTAGGTAATCTGACATCTCTTTTCTCCCACACTTTCCTTCAGAGCTTCCCAAACATTGAGCTTGCTCTGGCAATGTATGCACCAATTTCATTATCTGTGTGTACATCCCTAAAAAAATATACTTTCAATGTAAATGAACTTATCCACAGCATTCAAGATTCCTCCATTTGTAACTGATGATTCCACATATGGATGGTGTGATGCTAGCTGATGAAGAACATGTTTTCTTGGTGTAATTTTTAGGCCAAAATAAATATAAGTGTCAGAGAAACAATCCATTCCTTGTTGCATCTTTATCTCAGGGACTTCACTGAGCACATAATCATCTGCAAACAGAAAGTCAAATACCAACTCTCCCTCTATTCTTGGCATATAGTCTTTGCTATCAATTCAGTAATTGGCCTTGATTCCATTTTTATCCTCATTGATGGGATCAGATGACATCATTGAAAATATCATGTTAAAAACAAAAAAAGCATGAGAGCAAGCACACAACCCTGCTTCACTCCTCTGGTGACCAGAGAAAGTGCAAGACCATTATCCATTATCAAAAACCTGTGCAAGCATGTCATCATGAAAACTGATATACAATACTGAAGAACTTCTCAAACCAGATTTTTCCATAATTGCTCATAAGCCCTCACACCTGACAGTGTCAAAAGTCTTTGTTAGATTGACAAATACCTACTGGAATCAAAACTTTTCCAGTTGGAAATTCAAGTAGTGAGAGATTGACTTTAATCTATTGTACATATGGTCAATATCTTCAGCACTGATTTGTGATAGTCTGTTGAGAACACTATGGAAGTGCTCAGCCCATAAATGTCTTTATCATGAATCAATGTGGCTCTATCAGCACTCCAGAAACGTATGTATCTAGATCTGACTTTAAAAAACTGGCCTTTCTTTGTCAGCTTTGTTTCACTGAGGGCTGCTCTTTGGATGCAATATCAAGAGTGATTTGTCTTTCAAATCTGTTGGATTTTGGATTGCCAATAAACATGCACACATTCCATATATCAATGCTTGATGGAATTGTCTTTGCAAAAGTTTTTGTATTTTTTTTATGCTTCGACCACAAAGTGAGATCCTTGCCTGCTGTGACAAGCAGGGTATGTCTGGGTGAAGCAGACACTTTTTAGAGAACCTTTTCTAGTCCTTTCCTCATCCAGGAGATGAGCAGTATGGTCAAAAAATGTGGTTCCCTCTTCCTGATCTCAAACCTCATCTTGACAAATAGTCCAGGAGGTGAAAGTCTTTATGGTTCCTGTTGAGCTCCAGCCACCAGATAACCCGAGGGATCCCCACTTGACATTCCTGTGGAGCCTGGAGGTGTTTGTACTTCAGACAGCTTAATCCCAGCCCTGGGTCTTTCTTCAGATTTTGTCGAATTATATCAGGAGGAACCATGTTTTGCCCTGAGGTGCAAATTTGTTTTATTTGTGGGGGAAATTAAGAGAGCTTAAAATGTACCAATCTACTCTGCCATTTTCCAAGAATCCTATAACTTTTATTTCTTTAATTTAAAAAAAAATTTTAAATTTCATTCTTTTAAACTTTTTAAAATCATGCAAAGATAGTTTTGAACATTCACCCTTGCAAAACCTTGTGTTCCAATTTTTTTCTACCTCCCTCCCTACCTCCTCTCTCCCCTAAACACAAGTAATCGAATATAGGTTAAACATACGCAATTCTACTGAATGTATTTCCACATTTATCATGCTGCACAAGAAAAAGCAGATCAAAAGGGGGACAAAAAAAAAAAAAACAAGCAAGAGAACAACAACAACAAAGTTGAAAATGCTAAATTGTGACTCACATTCATTTAAGCTCCATAGTCTTCTCTCCGGGTGCAGATAGTTCTCTCCATCATAAGTCTATTGGAAATAGCCTGAATCATCTCATTATTGAAAAGAGCAAAGTCCATCACATAATTTTGTTGTTGTTATGTACAATGTTTCTTGGTTCTATTCACTTCACTTAGCCTCAGTTGATGTAAGTCTCTTCTGGATTTTCTGAAAATCATCTTGCTTATCATTTCTTATAGAACAGCATTCCATTATATTCATATATCATAACTTATTCAGCCATTCCCCAATTGATCCATTTGTAATTCCTTATGTGGCTTTACTTTTTTAAGAAAAAAAGAAATTGAGCCACAGTGATTGGCCAACCACAGAACAATAATAGCTATAGCTAGCATTTATACAACAGTTTAAGGTTTGCAAAGTGATTTTACATGTGTTCTCTCTTTTGATCCTCATTACAGCCATGGGAGATAGGGACTACAATTATTCCCATTTTACAGATAAGGAAACTCAGGCAAACAGAAGTACAAGTTCACATAGTTAGTAATATGTGTCTGAGCCAGGAATTGAACTCGTCTTCCTGCTTACAAATTCATCCCTCTATCCACTGTGCCTCTAACTGCCTCATATTCAGAACGGAATTGGGATTAGGCCACAGAATTTTATATTTCTATAGCAACTGTACAAATTAGCATGGATCCACAGACTTAAGCTGAGAAAGTTTCAACAGGAAAGATACTGGTACTGAAGGCATTGCCTGGGATTTTAATAAAAACTAGCCATATGGACCATATGTACTCCATTATGAATGTGGCATCAGTGTTTCTGGGAACTGGAAAAAAAGCTACTGAAAAGATCTTCAGATCATTTGTTTTCTTGAACTGCCAAATTGTTTACTACATAAAATGTTTACTTTTTAAAAATATATATTATTTTTATTGTGATTGTACATGAGAAGTGGTACCAAAAATGTTATCAATGTACAAAAATAACAAAAAAGATATTTTGGTCTCATAGAGTGAGGGATAATTGTGTTTTGGTACTATACAAATAATATAAACAAGAATTAGATACAGTGGCATATAGCAGAAGAGGTAATCAATAAGTACAAATTTATGAAGAAGACATGAATGAGAGCTGCATAAGACAGGTAAGTATAAATTGCCTGTTATTTGCATCAGGGTAAAATCTCAGATTTATTAAAATACTGAGATTTTTAAAAATTTGTTTTCCTTGAAATTGATGATAAATAAAGAAAAATACAATGTCATATGGCCTCACAAAAAAAGGAGGAGTAGAGAAGCTATAGAAAAGAAATTATAATTTATTTCATGAATTGGCATGATTTATTAGAAGGTTATCATGTTTTCATTTGTCAAAAAATCACTGGATTATAATTCTAGAACTAGGAGAAACCAGTCAGCTAGACCAATCACATCATTTTAAAGATGAAGAGCCTGAGAGTTAGAAAGTTTAAGAAACTGATCCAGGATCATTCAGATATTATGTGGCAGAAGTGAGATTTGAATTTTATGTTGTCTTTTCTTTTTGGAAGGGGCACAAAGAGTGGAATACAATAGTTCATTAAGAACAATGATAAGAATTATGCTTCAAGGATCTGTGAATTCAGTCACATAGGTCCTACTTACACAAAGCCCTCTTATGATCTACCTGTGCTTTAGAAAGTCTTTATGAATTTCTCTAGTTAAAAAAAAATTATTCCATGGCAAACATTCTTGCCATGAGTGTCTCTGTTATCCCCAGATAACAAACAGATGAATAGTTTGAATGGAAGCCTTTACTCTTTGGTTTGAAGTATATACCAAAGCTTATAACTCACTTCCGAGGTCTTCAAGAGCTCAAGGTCACCTTTATGCCATGATAATGCATAGAAGCAGGATTTCAGTGGAAAAAGCAAAATAAGATCACACTTTTTAAAGACTCTAATATTTATAAAATACTGTATCAGGAAATATGAATTTATGATGACTTAATTGGATTAAATATACATTTATTCCATGCCAAAAAAAGTTTAAATCTTTGGACAGGTTTAATTGGTCAAACATTTACCTTATCAATTAATAGAACAGTTTAGTAATACAGCAAGTCCCAGAAGTAATACCAAACTGACTGTTTTATGGACTTTACTAGGCAAATAAGTATAGCAAAAATAGTAGGTAGTAAAATAGTAAATGCCCATGTATGTGGGTAGGACAACAGATGTTCCATGATTGCTAATGTTCTTGGGTAACACAGCATTTTGGGGGAGGGGAGAAGGCTAGTACTGAGAAAGGTCATTCTTATGATTTCACTGCTGTAGGAAAATTGCTAGATTAGCAATTGTTTTATAATTTATAATATTAAAGAATTCCCTGGGAAAATGAGGGGAAAATGTCCAGAGGCAAAACCTACATCTTCCTGACTCTGAAAATCATTCTTTATCCTCTATTTCTTCTGCACAAATTTCAATATACTTTTTTGTTTCTTTCTTTCTTTTTATACAAATTGTTCTTCAGAGTTTTAGTGAACTCATTTACTCAGTCCTCTCATTTTATCAATGAGAAAACTAATATCAAAAGAGGTGAAGTCATTTGCCCAAGGCCTCATGTGACATTGGTCCTCTTCAAGAACAAAGAATGAACAATATAGATAGTATGTTTTAGGATTTGAAACTAGGTTCTTTGACTCCAAAGAAAGTATCCTTTTTCAATCTAACTCATAAGGGAACATCTGATGAGAGACTTTTCCTAATTTGTATTGTTTTTATAATTTATAGTATGCAAAATAAACAAACATGGTTTTTCTTCTGGGATCAGTTTCCCAAATAGCAACTGATCTTGTGATTTGAGGTCCCCATAAAATGACTAACCACTACTAACATGGTTTTAGACAGTAATCCAGAGGGGCTGTACTTTTAACATTCTCCCCTATGGTGTGTCTTCCCCAGATAATCAATAAAGAGTAAAAGTATTTATTGAGATAACAAAATTAAAAAAAAAAAAACTGATAAAAAAAAATCTCCCTAAAGCCTGGGACATACTGTTCCATAAATATACCCATGTCTATGGGAAGAGTGAGCTAAAACTTATAGCAAAATGGCAATTAGGCATCTGTGTAGAAAATAAATGATCAAAACAACTTATAACTCATTTTATGATCTGAAGTTCCTTTATTGAATCTCTAATTGTCGATTATTCTGGTGCAAGACTATGCTCTCTAAGGTCTCCTCCCTCCTTGATTAACTGTCTTTTAAAATCAGTTTGTCCTGTGTGTCACTGCTTCTAGCTAGATATGTTGTCTCCTATTAGTTGCTTCTTTCTGATCATAGTTAGATGTCCTGTCTGTTCCTGGTCTACTATCTCTAATTATTTGATTAGGGGAGAAAGAGACAGACAGAGAAACTCTCCTCTCTCAAGAGTAATTTCCTTTCTGGGATTTGTCTCCAATTCTAAAAGCAGAATCTTCACCTCTTGAACTTGGAGTCCTTGAGGACTCAACTCATTCACCACTTGACTGATTATTTTTATTCATAGGTATAGCTAATTCTTTCAATCAGTCAATGATGTTTCCTGGGTAGTCCTACCTGCCTTCATCTCATGACCCTAAGTTCCACAATTCTTCCACAAGAATTTTTCACAAACTTTAGTAAAGTTGTGATTCATTTGAATTGCCTGGGACTTTTGCGATGACAGTAATTGTAAACTGAATCCACAGTTATCAACTGAATAAAAGAGCACGTTTTAGAAGTTGTGCAGTTGTGCTAAAAGTTAGAAAATCTGGTCACACAGTAATGGAAGTATTCTGTGGCATCTCATCCTTTCATTCTTCCATGCCTCACATATGCATATCTGAACAAGAAAGAGATCATATACTACCAGATTCTCATTGTAAATAATTCTGTGAGAATTTTTTCTCTGAGTTACCTTGGTTAAAAATCTATTTTAGTCCAAGCAAATATCCTCACAAGGAAAAGGGAGTTCACTCTTCCTATTATATTCAACATTTGTTATGCACTCATTAAACACAGGGTCTGGTTCTGGACTCCACAACTTGGAAGGGACAGGGAGAACTTGGAATGAATCTAGTGGAGAGTGGCAAGAATGATTAAAAAGCTGGCAGGTAAATCTTGTGAAGAATTGCTAAGGGAATTGGAATTATTTCGCCTGGAGAAAAGATAAGACAAGCTGTATTCATTACCTGTAACGTTTCACATCTCTATTTTTAGTCTCTGCAAATCCTATTTTGAAGACTTAGGAATTTGGAGGACTATTAGGAAGCAATGTTTTTTTTTTGTTGTTGTTGTTGTTTTTTACCTTGGATGGCCAATTTCTCATTGATATTTCTGCTTTATGGACTAAGAGAAAAGCATGCCTGGACATGATTTTATTTCTATAGCCTATTTATCACATTTCCCCCCACTATGTACATTCTTAAAATCAAAAACTAATCCTGTAATAGTGAAAACAAGTCAGTTTCCCCCTTTGCTTCTACCATACATCTGAATTTTGAGTTATGTTGAAACTTTATTTCATTCCTATTTATGCTCAGACAGAATTCTAGGTGAATTCACTATATAGGAAATTGGAATCAGAAATACTTTGTTTAGCATAATAAATATTTTCCTAAGAAGGGTATAAAGAAATACATTTTTGTAAATTGAATTGTTTTAAATACAATAGAATTTATTATTTAAAGACAACCTGTGGTGAACCATTTTGTTAATCAAATAACTCTTTCATTTCTAAAATGAATTGAAAAATATAGTAAGTTTTCACCATGTGCCTAGTATAATGCTAAGTGCTGGTAATACAAATGTAGAAATTAAAGAAAATCCCTGCCCTTAAGGAGTTTATATTCTAAAAAGAGAAGACAGCACATAAAGAAGAGTGGTAACCAAGGATGGTGAGTGAATCCTTGGGAGAACTACTGATACATTGTTTCCAGGAACAATGAAAGATACTCATTTGGGTTTTTATATTTGAAGGTTACTTTACTGTTTTTTTCTTTAAAGTACTACAATAAGATGAAACAAGCTATTTTGTGTTTAACTTTCTATGCAATAAGGTATTCTGTTGTGAGAAGTAGCACTGAAATTCTTTACCTAAACTATGTGATAAAAAGAAGTCCAATCCAGTTTAGGAAGCACATAGATAAGATGATTGCAATAGAATAGGACAAATGTGGAAAACTGTTCTCTTCATTTCTTTGGGAGTTCAAATTTAGATTTCTAAATCTACTTTGAGGAGTAAATGTCAGGCACAAGAATGAATGTTCTAGTGAGGAATTGGGTCACATTACTTGAAGACAGATTTGGAGCTGGAAAGAGTATCTAGGGATTTCCTAGTTCAACCAACTCATTTTGCAAAAAGAGGAAAGTAAGGCGCACAAAGATGAAGGGTTTGCCCAGAAACACACAGAAAATTAATAGAAGCCTCAGAACTACAACCCAATCTTCTTGAGAGCAAGACTTCCTTCTTGACAATTTCTACTAACACCCTATCCAGCAGAGATATCTTTAGAGTGGTAAGTGAATTTAGAGGTCACTTGACCACCTTAGACAGTATTAGAGATCACAAAAGTCTCTTTAATAAACTCGAAGAGTAACTCTATTGTTTGGAGAAATGCAAATTAAAACAATTCTGAGGTATTATCTCATATCTATTATTTGGCTAACAAGACAGAAAAGGAAAATGACAAATTTTGAAGAGAATATGGGGGAAATGAGACATTAATGCATTGCTGGTGGAATTGTGAACTGATTCAACCATTCTGTAGCACAATTTAGAATTATGCCTAAAGGGCTATAAAATGGTGCATACCCTTTGACCTAACAATACCATTATTAGATATGTATCCCAAAAGAGATAAAGAAAGTAAAAAAAAAAAAGTACCTATATGTAGAAAAATATTTATAGTACTCTTTTCTCAGGACAAAGAACTGAACATTGAGGGGATGCCCATCAATTGGGGAATAGCTGAACAAATTGTGGTATGTGGTTATGATAGAATGTTATCCATAGCCAGAGTAAAAACTGATTGTGTCTGAATACAGATTGAAGCATGATTTTTAAACTTTATTTTTCCTTGAGGGTTTTTTTGGGAGGTGGGGGGAATCTATGTTTTCTTTCACAACATGACTTTTATGGAAATGCTTTATAAGACTTCATATGTGCCTTCTCAATTGAGGAAGAGCATGGAAAAGAAAGAAAAAATAAGCTCAGAAGAAGAAAGTTCTTCATAGCAAAATATGCACATTTAGAGAAAGAAATAAGCTTTAAAATCAAAACCAGGATTCCAGGAAGAAGAGATTCAGGAAATCAAGTTAACATTCTCAATGAATCACAAAGGTTAATACTTTAAGTATCATAGGGTAAATTCATGGCTAGGGTATTATAGAATCTAATCCAACCAATATTCAATTAAGAATCCCCTCTATGATATTCTAGGCAATATTCCTTTGGTCTTTGTAAGGTAGATAGATGCCTTAGTTGATAAAGTGGGCAGAATTAGAGTCAGAAATAATTGATTTTAGGAACAGCAGTGGATAGAGTACTGGCCCTATTGTCAGATAGGATCTGAATTCAAATTTGACCTCATTAGCTAGATTTTCTGGGCAAGTCATTTAAACCCAGTTGCTAAAAAAGGAAAGAAAGAAGGAGGGAAGGAAGGAGGGAGGGAAGAAGGGAAGGAAGGAGGGAAGGAGGGAAGGAAAGAGGAAAGGAAGGAAGGAAGAAGGGAAGGAAGGAGGGAAGGAAGAAAAAGAAGGAAGGAAGGAAGGAAAGAAAGATAGAGGGAAGGAGGGAAGGAGGCAGAGAGGGAGGGAAGAAAGAAAGGAAGGAAAAGTTAGTTAATTTTAAAGCTTGTCTTAAATACTTGCTATTTGTGTTGCCCTGAGAAAGTTACTTAATTTCTCTGACTCAGTTTCTTTATCTGTAAAATGGAGATCATGATAGTATATGTCTTACTATTAGTTAATGTAAGGAACAAATAAGATATGTAAAGTGCATTGCAAATCCTAAATTGATACATCAAGGTTAGTATTATTACATGAAAAATATATTCTAGAAGGGGGTTAATCAAGGTAAAAAATCACCTTTATATTCCTGGAGATGTGCTATTTATAGTGTAACCTAAAGATGCATTAACTTTCTTAGCTGCCATATTTTAAAAAGGGAATCAAAGGATGGTCACCTTGATGAGTTTCTACAATATACCAGAAAAATTAGAAGACATGAACATTTAAAGAGTATCTCCCTGTGAAGGATAGACATGAATACAAATGTCCTGTTGAGACTTCCTCTGATCCCCGATGTAATTGGATAGGACCTGCTCCTGTGAAATAGGAATACTGGCTCATTCCTGTACTAGTATACCACCATGAAGCAACCTCTTTTTCTGGTTACATAGCTAGAATTGTGGCCTTTGAATCTACCTAGTTAAGGCATAATCACTCTCTTCTTTCTTTCTGTCTCTGACTGTCTCTGTCTTTCCCTCTCTGGCTCTCTCATTCTGTATATGTATATGTGTCTGTCTGTCTGTTTGCCTATTGGTCTGTTTGTCCAGGGTCTGTTGTCTGTCTGTCTCTCTCCTCTTTCTCCCACCCTGCAATGGCTTATAGGAGTGAAGGACTCATTCACTTATAATAAATAGTATATCATGTAGTATCTTTCTCTTCCTGCAGGCCAAATGGTCCTGAGAAATGGGCTTGCTGTTCTGGCCTTGCTGTTTCATTTGCCCTTTTCAGTTCTAGGTACAGGGAATGGAGTCTCCAGATGTGGAAACTTGAGCCATGGGGACCTTAGAATTCAAGATTCTAGGCTGGATTTGTAATCAATACAGTGGAGAAAACCTAAGAAGCCAAAGTCCTAGAGTGTAAGTCCAAGGGAAACTTGGAACTTGGAATTTGGTAAGAATAATGCTGCATAGACACTGAGACAAGTTGTGAATGTCATGATTCAGGAAATTCCACCCTGAAGTGTTAGAGGTAAAATGTTTATATTTTGCTCATTATACCTTTGAAGCCAATCTTCCTTTGTAAAAGCTAGTTTAATTGTTAAGTGGGAAAATGGAAGTAGGGTACTTGAACCCCTAAATTGGAGAAAACATAATCAGTGGGGCCTTTCACCAATGGCATAAAGGAGATACCTACTCCCCCAATTCTTTGAGTATCTATGGAGAACTGTAGAGGATATATGAAATGTAATATAGCTGCTTGAGAGAGGGTACCAGAGTAATCACTATTACACCAGTGGAATGGGAGGAAGAGTGGAAGCTATTGCTTTCATGTTCATCTACCATGAGCTGAATGTGCTTTTCCAGCTGATCTGATAGTTTCTCGCTGTCTCCTGCCTGTACATTTTCTTTTCTAAGCACAAGTTAGAGGCTAAAGTTCCTAAGTTCCTAAGAATGGCCTTTATCCCCCACTTCTCCCCCCCAGGATATAGCAACAGTTAAAGACATTGGTAAAAATTTCTATAGAAGCATATGAAGAGGTAGACATGTACTTGCATAAATGAACTTTCCTAGTATTGAGTGACCTCAATTTTTTAATTTCCCAAGTTTGAGGATTTCTAAGCTTGAGAGTTAAGTCACTCAACCTCCCAGGGAGAAAAGACTTCCTTGAATCCATGTTTTTTGAACAAGGAAGAGCATTGTCAACATAGTTCCTATATTTTAAGAACTGGAACTTGCCATAGAAGACTAAACTACATGGACCTTACTTACCATCTTTACCATTACTGATACAAGTTACTCAGACTGTACTTGGATAATAACAAAGGAATTGCTTGTTCAGCAGAATTCCCAAACATATTACTTTCTGTGAGAGATCTAATAGACTATTTTTTTTATCTTTTGTTTTTTATCTTTTTAGGGACAACTTAAGAGTCTTTTGATTCTTAGACACTTGCTGTAGTGGTGAAATAGAGACTGTCTCTTATAGCTTTAAGGATATATATTTAGTATCTGTGCAGGTATGGGGAACACTATTATCCACATATTGGGAAAGCAGAGATGAATATCTTTAGAAGTTTTTCTGGAACACTCTAGGCATAGATGTTAGTCAGAGAATCCATTAGATTATGACTTCTTTGTGAGGAGAAACTGAGTTTTCCTTTTCTTTGTATCCCTAGCACTTAGCACCAGGCCTAGAACAGAGTAGGTATTTAATAGGTGCTTATTGAACCGACTGATCCTCATGGCTAAGCCCCCAGAATCAGATTAGAGGTTCCATTTTAATTTTGATGTAAACTGAGCTTGAAGTACATGAAAACTCTAGAAATTTTTTCAGATGAACTGCTATTTAGCCATGCTTCCTTCATCCTGTACTTATGAAGTTGATTTCTTGAACCTAATTATAAGACTTTACATTTATTCCTCTTAAATGAGTTGTTGACGAAAGAGTTAACAATTAGTGAGGCAAAAAAATATACATCACTAAATCTTGAGGATTTTACTTTGTTCAAACTGGGATGATCTAAAAATTACATGCTATGGTCATCATATAAAGTTTTCTTGCAAGCAACTTTTAAATAAAATTTTTTTGATACAATAACAATTAGAATGATTCATGGTTAATAATGCTAATTGAAAGAGAAGGGGGAACACGACTCTATCACCCAGGAGTAATGATGATGATGATGATGACAATGATGACATTAATGGTGGCAATGACAATGATAAAAAAGAGAAAGTAATACCGTGTCTCTAGCAACTTTCTATCAGTTCCCCAAATTTATGGGGATTTTTCCAGGACTAGAATTCTGGACATATTTTCTTTTAGCAGCAATATTCCTCATCTACTTTTTAAATGCCTTCTTTTTTCATCCTTCAATCCTTGTATTCATTGGTAAAGATTAAAAACATAAATCTTTTTCATTATTTGCTCAGTGAGTGACTAGAGTTTGTAGAATTTGATATCTCTCTCATTGACCTAGAAGCTTATTTGGAAACCCACTGACTACCTAAAACTTTGTATGCTTCTTATAATTCTTATCACATTGACCTTTTATTTTAGTTATTTGCATAATTGTCCATCCCCTTTTATTTGTGTGGTTAGAAACTCTTTGAGGGCAGAGATTATGTCATGGTTTTCTCTATATGTGTTACAGCATCAGTCACAGTGTCTTTCAGTACACTTGCCTTCAACAAACATTTGTTGAATGTATTGGACTACTTGGCATCTAGGGAAGGGAGTGGGAGAAAAGAAGGGGAAAGCTGGAACAGAAGATTTTGCAAGGGTCAGTGTTGAAAAATTATATGTATGTGTTTTGTAAATAAAAAGCTATAATAATAATAACAATAATAGTAAAACATTTGTTGAATAAATGAGTAAATGACTTGAAGGAAAAGCCATCATCTTGAATTTAGAGAAAATAAACAAATTTTGGATTTTATGTCAACATTACTTCCCCTCTGGGGGTAGCAAAACAAAGTAGGGGAGCCAAAACATAACAAATATCAACTCTTTTAGTGCCAAAATTGCAGAACAAAAATAACAAGGTGACAGCTTCCAGTACAGTAAATTATTATCATGACATATGCTGATTTAATTATTATATAAGATGAAAAGTAATGTTTTTCAAGACAAATTCTCTTTAAAGGTTATATTCCATAATTTCATTGTCTCTATAATAAAATATTCTCAACATTTTAAAACTTATTTCTTTGCTGTTGTACAAAAGTCTCAAATTGGCTCCTAAGAATCAAATTTTGATAGATTCAGACAATTTTTCAACGGCTATCACCTGTTGTCTCTAATGCTATATTTTTTCAGAGACATTTTTCTTAAGTAAATTAAAATCTACTAAAGCTACACAAAGGCTTGTAGCTGAAGAGAACATTTTCTCTCAATTTTCTTTGCTTTTAAAATCTTGTAATCATCTTTTTAAAAGCATCTATCAATCCCATCACTGCCACCAAAGGATTAAATTCAGAGCAAAAAGTAATTAGGAAACATAGTGACTGAGTATGTGATGGGATTTCATTTCAGTATCAGTGTCTCATGAAGAGAAAGGTTTCTTACTTCTTCTACTTACAATTTTCCCAACTGGATTGGATGTAATTCTCAACAAACAAGTAACAAATATATCATGAGAACAATTTTTTCTTAACTGATTACATTCCCTAGGCATGATATTGTTTTGGCTTCTCCCCTCCCATCTGTAAATCTTTTTGAATTTGTCATTTGCTAGGCAGGAAAGGTAGGTAAGACGGAAATTTGTTGCTTAGTATAGATGTCAAGAAAAATAAGACAATTTGAAAAGAACTTTAACATCATCTCCTGAAAAATTTTATATAGATTTTTATATATTTATACTTGCAAGGTATGTGTATATGTATATACATATACATATATACACTCACATATATACACACATATGTGATTATGTATTTATATAATTTAAATAATCACATACGTGTATATGTGTGAGTATATATTTGTATATATAGATGTATATGCTTCCATATATTTTAGACACATGCATGCCTCTGTGTGTATTCACATGCATTATGTACATATATAAAACATGGTCATAATTAAGCTTAAGAAAAATCATCTTGGCAACTGTGTGAAAGATTTACTGGAACAGGAAGAGATTTAAGGAAGGGTGAGTTATAATTTAGGCAAAATGTAATGAGGATCTAAACTAAGATGGCTGCTGTTTGAGCAAAGGTGGGGAAAAAAGTATAAAAGATTTTGTGGAGGTAGAAACAGTGAGATTTTGTAACTGATTGAATATGCAGTGTGAAGAGAAGTGAAGGGGTGAGAATAACACTGAGATTAAGGACCTGAAAGACTGGAAGAACGGTGGTGTTTTCCAAACAAAGAGGGAAATTTTAAAAGGGTTAAGTCAGAGTGGAAAATTTTGCTTTAGACAGGTTGTTTAAGATGTTTTTGGGATATTCAGTTTGAAATGGGCAATAAGTGAATGTGGTTCAAAGGCTAAGGGGAGAGAGAGATGTATGCATGGATGTGTGTATAAACTGTGAATTATCTGCATTCAAATGATAATTAAATCAGTGGGAACTAATGAGCTCATCAAGAGAAGGAATACAAAAAAGAAAAGGATCCAAGACAAGGGCCTTAGTGAACACTCACAATCAGCTTTTTTTTTTTTTTTTTCTGAGTCAATTGGGGTTAAGTGACTTGCCCAGGATCACAGAGCTAGGAAGTGTTAAGTGTCTGAGATTAGATTTGAACTCAGGTCCTCCTGATTTCAGGGCTGGTACTCTATCTACTGTGCCACCTAGCTGCTCCTCACAATTAGTTTAAAGATATGAATGATAAGCAAGCAAAGGAAACTAAGGAGATTCTGAAAAAGCTGAGAGAGAAAAGAGAATACAGATGAAAAGAGTGGTCAACACTGTGAAATGCAACACAAGTTCTGAATGATGAGGACTGAAAAAAAAAAAAAAAAAGAAACCCACAAGATTTGGAGACTGAGAAATCATTGCTAATTTCAGATAGGGAGGTTTCAGCTGTGTCAAGGTCAGAAGTCAGATTGAAGAATTGTGTATACTGTTACTTAGCTTTGCTTATTAATGTTCCATCTCTTTTCATCACATTTGTCATTTCTTATAGCAACCATTCCTCAATCAAGGGGCATCTATTTTATTTCTAATTTGCTATCACAAAAAGTAATACTATAGATTTTTGGGGGGGGTATATTTGGAAACTTTCTTTATTTCAATGACCTCCTTGGAAGCATAAGCCTGATAGACATTTTTTGTCATTTAATTTACATATTTTCACATTACGTTCCAAAATGATTGTACTGACTCACAGATCCACCAGCAATGCCCTACTGTGCCTGTCTTCCCAGAATCCCTACAATATTTGTAATTTTCATATTTGTCATCTTTGTCAGTTTGCAGGGTATGAGATGAAACATCAGGGTTATTTTGATTTACATTCCTCTTATTGTTGATTGAGAGCATTGTTTCAGATACTGTTAATAGTCTGCAATTCTTACTTTAATAACTATATTTTTATTCTTTGATTTCTTGAAAAATTTATTTTGTATATGTATACATGCATGTGTGCCAGTATATGTGTGTGTGTGTGTGTGTGTGTGTGTGTGTGTGTGTGTTTATCTTGGTTATCGAACCCTTATTAGAAAAATTTGATGCAAAGATTTTTTTTTCTGTTTGACTACTTCCCTTCTTAGCATAGGTATATCAATTTTGTTTGTGTAGAAGCCAAGAAAACAATATACACAATAAGAAGGACAATACAAACTGAAAAGCCAATTCTCCCCCCCAAAAAAAATCAGAAGTGAATGTTGCAGAATTATAGAAAAGAAGCATGACTTTTTTGTCAATTTTTTTGTCAGTTTTTTGATAGATTGATCAGTTATGCTGATTTTGCTCCTTTAAAAATATTTTTTTTAATTTAGGACATTTCTCTGGGAGAAAAGAGGGAAAATTATAGTAATGTAAATAAACAAAAGACCACCAAGAAAAACATTTTAAAAATTAAAAAGAAAGGAAAAGTTTGAGTTATGAGTAAAAAGTAGAGGAAACAGCAGATATAGATAACTATCTCCCCTCCCCCACTCCATTCCCTACTTACATGGCAACAATTCTAATTTAATTTTTCATCACTTTTTGTCCCAACTATTTAAATAGTCTCCTAATTGGTTTCCTTGTTTTAAGCCACTGTTCTCTAGTCCATCCTCTACGAAATTACCAAAGTGATCTGTTCATGTCATTTCCCTGCCTGAAGGATTGCAGTGGCTTCCTAAAATCCTGTAAGTATCAAATCCAACATTTTTTTTTTTTTTAGCATTTAAAAACCCTTCACAAATTAGATCAAATCTATCTTTCTGGACTTATTATGCTTCTTTTAAAGAATTTATCAATTTAGCCAAATTAGCTTTCAATCAATAAACATTTATTAAATGCCCACTGTGTAGTATTTTCACTTTTTTGTTTTTCTTTCTCACATTTTTTTCTCTTTTGATCTGATTTTTCTTTTACAACATGACTAATATAGAAATATGTTTAAAAGAATTTCACATATTAAGCTATATTAGATTACTTGCTTTTGGGGGGAGGGCAGAGGTAAGGAAAGGAGAAAGAAAAAATTGGAACACAAAATCTTACAAAAACAAATGTTGAAAATTATCTCTACATGTATTTGGAAAATAAAATATTATTGAAAAAAATTTTAAATGCCTACTATGTGCCAAGCACTGGAGTGCTGAGGCACTATGTTCACATAAAACAATCCATCTCTTTTCTGCATACTTTTGCAAACTCTTCCCCTCTAAATGTCCTTGTTATTGTTGAAAGCAAACCAATCCACCAGGTCCGTAAACCCAATGTCTTCTCACTCTCATTCATCCCACATATCCAATCAGCTTCCTTCACAGCCCAGCTCCCTACACAATCCTCCCGTATATCCCCTTTTCTTTACTCATAACCACTACCATTTTTTTCCTTGGCCATGGAAACCAGTAAAATCTATCTTCTTACTACTGAGGCCCACACAGCAGTGGTCTTGTAGGTAACCCCTAACCCCAGTAGGGCTGGGTTTTTAAAAAAAATTTTTTTCTACTTAAAATAACATATATACTCAAGACAGCTCTCACAGCTTTTGTGCCCAGAAGAGATATTTCATTTTAGAAATTTTTTCATTTTTTTTCTCAATCACATATAAACAATTTTTAAAAACATACATTAGGCTATGTTCTTTTTTAAAAATGTTTTTTCTACTTAAAATGACATTTATAATCAAGGAAGATCTCATAACTTTTGTAACTAGAGGTCACCTTTTACTTTAGGACTTTAATTTAATGTTTATTTTATTAAACTTTTTTTTACTGTAGTTGGAGGAAATTAAATATTAAATAAATATTTCCCCTTAATTACATTAAAAAACATTTTTTAACCTTTGTTGGACTGTGTTCTAAAAGAATTTCTTTCTGGCAGGCCAACTTGGAACTTAGAATGGATGTTATCAGTGTTGGACCTTTAAGTTGAAGTTGAAGGATCCTTAAGCAGCTGAATACCAAAGTATCCTTAACTGAAATGTGAACAATTTGCTGTCAACTATAGTAACTATAGTAATTATAGTATAGAGATCATAATGTTATAAGATAGAAATAATACAAAAATTTACTGAACAACTTCTCTTTGTGAAATATTGAACTAAATGTGGAGCAAATATTGATGTGTAAGTTAAGATTCTTTGTACTGGAGGTTCTTACAATCTAATTGAGAAGAAAGAACAGAAAAAAAATTTTTTTTTAAAACTAAGATGTAGAGTTAGGGGAGATTATGGAGATTTAGTCCAACTCCTTATTTTATAGATATGAAAACTGAAAACCAGAAAGATCTTTTGTCTTGCCCAAGATCACATAGGCAGAGAGCACCAAAGATAAGCCCACTTCACAAGCTAATACTTTCTGTACTGTATCATGGCTATGCAGTTAACAGGTAATGAAAAAAGCAAGTGTTACAGATTCTAAGAAGTCAGGCATAGGCACCGAGGGTGGGATTGTCTGAAAAGATTTAGGGAGAAGGTAATATTTGAACTTTTCTTTGATTTAGATAAACAAAGGGCATCAATGTGAAAACACAATGGGAAGGTAGGAAGGAATCAATTAGATGTACTTGGGGTATAATGATAGGTTCAAATAAAGCAGAGCATCCATTTTATACAGAAGCAAGGCTGGAGAAAGTTGTTGTTTAGATGTGTTCAACTTTTGATGATCCCATTTGGAGGTTTTCTTGACAAAGATACAGGAGGGTTTTTTTTTTAGTAGATTTTAAGAATTTTGGAAGATTTTTAGTAGAGGAAATCTATTAATATGTGGATTTACATATTTGTTGTTCAATTATGTCTGATTCTTCTGGATACTATTTGAGATTTTCTTGACAAAGATCCTGAAATAATTTGTCATTTCCTACTCAGCTCATTTTACAGATGATGTGTCCAGCTCTTCATGACCCCATTTGAAGGGTTTTTTGTTTTTTTTGTTTTGGGGGGGTTTTTTGGGCAAAGATACTGGAATGGTTTGCCATTCCCTTCTTCAGCTTATTTACAGATGAGGAAACTGAGGGAAAGAGGGTTAAGTTTCTTGTCTAGGGGTCACACTGCTTGTAAGTGTCTGAAATCGGGTTTTCCTGACCACAGACCTCAGATACTCCAGATTTACATATACAACAGGTCAAATTAAGTCTTCCCAGAACCATAAAAATTGAATACCACAGAAGGTTGACCTAATAATAGAATGGAAAGTTTTTCCAGATCAGCAACCTCTTATTTTCATCCTTTTATTGCCAAAGCCTAGCACAGTGCCTGGCACACAGATACCTAATAGCCCTAGATAAATCATTTGTAAACTTTCTCAGTGTCAGCTTCCTCTTCCATAAAAGCACCTATCCCACAAAGTCCTTTGCAAATCACAGAGTACAATATAAATTCTAGTTGCAAGCTATGAAATATTTGTTGGATTAAATTGCTAACCCTTAACTAGCAATCAATTCCCTGTTACCAGCATTGATGAAAGCTATAATATGCCTTCTGGCAAAAGATACTTATATGGTAGTCCTTACTATATGATTAGGAGAAAAATAATACCCAGCTAAGTGGCACAGTGGATAGTGCCCTGGGCATGGAATCAGGAAGACGTGAGTTCAAATCCAGCCTCTGACACTTACTAGTTGCATTTGCCTCTGTTTCCTTATCTGCAAAATGATCTGAAGAAAGAAATAGCAAACCACTCCAGTATCTTTGCAAAAAAAACAAAACAAAACATAAATTTCAAATGAGGTCATGAAGAGTCAAACACAATTGCACAATAAGAACAAATCCCCAAACCATAAAAATTAAATATTATATAGAAATAAATAATTTGGCTAATTTTAAAATATATTACAATTTCTATTTCTATTTCTAATAGAAATTTCAATTTCTAATACATCATCTATAAAATGAGCTGAGTAGGAAATGACAAATTATTTCAGGATCTTTGTCAAGAAAATCTCAAATAGAGAATCAGACATGATTGAACAAACAAATATGTAATTCCACATATTAATAGATTTCCTCTACTAAATTTCTAATTTCTAAGTCTGTTTCTAATAAATAGATTCAATTATTTTCTATGATAAGGAAATCATTTAGTATAGATAGATTTATATTTATATAGCTATAATAACCTAGAAAATGAACATCATATTGTATGTAAGAAATTCCTAGAGATAATGAAAGAATCTTTCTAATATATAGTCGATTTAAACTAAATGATAAACTAGATGAATTCCAGTTGTACTGGCTGAATCATGACTAACTTAATGAAAGCAATATTGCAGATGTATTATGTAAATTACTCAGGTATACCATTTTGAAAGAACATAGAAATCAAAATGCATGAAGCAATACAAGCAGAAGGAATCAACTATATGAACATGCAATTTGCTTACTTGAAGTAAAAATGAAAATTGGTTATAATATGTCTATGATATGACTAAGGTACTCCTTTGATTGAAAAAAATCTAAAATATGCACATTGGAACTTACCCAACATATAAATCAGAGAGTAATCATTCACATTAGGGCTTCACTACAGAGTTCCTTTCAATAGTGAGCATTCCTTACCACACTTAAACTGTGGTTTGACTTAGCAAAATTCAGATTCCACATAGCATTTAAGGAATATATCTGCTTTCTTACTCTTTGCATCATGTATAAATACAAAGACAAAACAAAACAAAAAAAAAATCAATCCTTGACTTCCTAAAGTACATGGTAAGCAGACCAGAAGAAATATTTAAGAGACTGTGTTTAAATCTTAGTTATATTTCTATTTAGAACTTTGACTTGATGAGATCCTGAGTAATTAGGTGAGGTTGCTGAGAAAGACTGAAGAGATAAGATTACTCTCTTAATCAAGTAGGGAAGGGCAGAGATGGGGATCAGTTCAATCTTATAGCTTTATCCTCTGTGGAGGATGTGGATAGCCCTACCTTGCTGTGTCCAGTCAGAAATCCAAGTTATATTAACCTCCCAAGGTTAAATTTCCTTTATAAATCTCTTACCATCTTTGCTGAACCCCTTTTGGAATTAGCCTAACACAGCATTCTGCCTCATGGTGTCTTTCTTCTCATCTTCCTACTGTGCCTCATAGTGTCTTTCTCCTTTTTAAAGCTAACTAACTCCTCTCCCAAATCTATTTCATATTTATCATTCCTGGTTGTCGATTATATTTCTTCATTTTGTCTGTAACCTCTTCCCCTAACTAAACTACCTTTTGCCAAAGAGAATGGCCATTGTGAATTCTTCACATGACAGAATCACAACATTTGGTGCCAATTGCTCTCCTCAATCTCATCATCTGGTGCCTGAACATCAATATCCATTTGGTGCTGAGCCTCAAACACATCAGAATGAAGCAGAAAAACACAGCAAATTTTTGAAACAGTCAGCTAGTGCTAGAGAATTTAAATGGGAAAAGAGAAATAACGGCAAAAGACACAGAAGGAAAATTAAAAAAAAAAAATCCAAAGATAGATTGTATATGCCCTATGGTACTATGTGTTTGTTCTAGCAATAAATAGGAATGACAGAGTAGATGAAAAAAGGAGACTCAAAGTAGCTAATGGCAGAGGTGTGTACATGGGAAAGATGCACAACTTTAGAAATGAAAGATGCTGCACTGAAATCTAGAGGCACAAAAATGCCAAAGCAAAGAACAAGAAAAAAGAAGAATCAGAAAATAGAATCAGAGAAAAGAAATGTTTTCAAGCATGTTATGGAAGCTCAGTGAATCAGAAAGGGGCATGGAGAGGGGAAGGGTGATTTACTGACAAAAGTAGATTGATAAAATAGACTGGCTCTTTTTTACTTTAGCCTTTAGAGAAGAGAATGGGTTAGGGACAGACATTTTTCTCCTATGAAACAAGTAGTGGGAAGGGGAAAAACACCCGAAGATCATCTCAGATAGACAACAAAGGAATATATCCTGACAGAATAATAGGACCAGATAAGATGCCTTCTATAATTCTGAAAGCTTTAGACAAAAGGGAAGATGAAACTGGCCATTCTGTTTAGAGTCCTTTAAATATTTAGAAAAAAAGCTGTTTCCCTAACCAAAATACAGCAAAAGCAACTGGCTTTGTTGCTTAACATGCAAAATAGAGGGAGGAATGTTGACTGAGTGAATGGAGAACAATATCCTTGCCTCATTAAATTTGCCTTCTGTTCTGGCTTTATTTTAATTGTGTTTGGGGGATAGATTGGGTCTTGGGAATGTCTAACTCTAAATTAGACAGTTTTCTGTACCAAAGGTCTTAGATCTTTGTATAGATAAAGGGGAGGGGTGAGCAAAAGAATCACTTCTAGGGAAAAAAAGGCACCCATAAAGCCTGATAACAGAGATTATTAGTCTGTTATATCCACAAATTCACAATGGGGACTGGGTGCTAGTAGGTCTGAGGATATTGACCTGTGGCATTCTTTTTCGCCTTATGTTTCATTTGTGAGACTTCCCAGTGAATAAGGGGTACCCCAGAGCCTGAGGACAATGATAGTGGCCATATATATATCAGAATTGTGACTGTAAGTTAAATCTACCAATACAAACAGCCATAGAAAGTCTTTGTAGAAATGCTAGCCCTGTTAAGTCAGTGACCAGGTTCAAAAATGACACTTTAGGAGAAACAAGATAAAAGGTTATCAATATAAATGATGCCAATTATCATAGTGCATATAATTTGTACTTTGTATTCACTGACAACATATATTATTAGGTATTGCATATGAATTGTTTGCTATGCAATATATTTTCATTATTGCATTAAATGTCATTGTCTTTTATGTTATTATGCAATGTTATATATACACTATTACTGTATTTAGTACAGATGGTTTATTTCTATATATAAGCTACAGATTTATATCTTTAATTTAATGTACTCATGTTTGACATTTATGGCAGTGATTATATGTCAAGTAATATTTAACTGAATATACTTTATTCTAAATAGTTAGGTTAAGTGTAAACTTTTTATGTATGTTCACAAATATTCATATATACCCAGAGATGTGCTAGAACCCACTCATGAGGACTGGTTATTAAATTTTCAGCTTGGGCATTTGCATCTGGGAAATTGGTAACTGTTAACCAGTCAAGGCTTGATGCATTGTTTCTTTGATTGTCTGGACAGAAGAAAGTGATAAAGAAAATGTAATGATGTGGATAATAATTTAAAGCGTGTAGTGCATACTTATGTTGGGGTAGCTGATAGTTAAATCTTTACCAGCACATGGTATATTTCATTTACTCTGGTTGAAGTAGAGATTCTTTATAGAAGGGGATTGTAAGTGATTGCTGACCAAATCAATCATTCAAAGAAAAGAATTATCCAAATGATAGATGTGCATAATAAAGACAAATTGGGATGAGTTAAATGGAAATTATGCCTCCTTAAACTTGCCTTTTGGGCTATTGTTGGTCAAAATGTAATACTCAAGCAGGGGTCTTTGTTGCTGAGATAAGTAAATAACAAAAGCAAACATGTGGGCTATATGAGTGAAGAAAAATACCATTTCCTACTAAACCTCACCTTTTAAGAAAGCTCGAATTCATTTGTTTGTTAAGCCAGAGAGAATCTTGGGAATAAGTTAGTTGTCTGTAATAAAAAAATTTTGATTTCTCTCCAGACAAAGGTATACAAAACAAGAGACTTTATTTGCATCTAGATTACTCTACCCTCTTGGTAAGCATGTGTATAAGTTATAATTCAAGAACAATCAGCTTCCATCAACCTGAGAAAATGTTTAACTACTGTGTCCTGTGAGACATGATCTAAGTAAGTTCTGTTTGGTATATCAGTGAGTTTTCTCTTGGCCCAAAAGATAACCCCAAATAGAGACTAAGAGGGAAGGGGAAGAGTTCTGCTGCTGATAGACATGTATAGCAAAATAGGAATAAGCCCTGGAATTTCATTGTTATCTGGAATACTTGGAAGAGTAAACTTCCTCTACTTTCTCTGTAGATTTAGAGAATTGCCTAAAGCATAGAGAGGTTTAATGACTTTCCCATTGAAACTCAGATCTTCCGGATTTAGGGGTGAATTTTCTATTCATACTTTGGCCAGTTGATTGGTTGGTTGGTTGTTCATTTTCAGAGAGGACCCAAATGGCATCACAAAGTTAGTCGAGTTACAGTGTTTTCAACTGTGGCTATTCAGACCAATAGAAGCTCAGAATGCTGTGCCACAGGTTGGACACAAATAGTTGCTATAAATATTTGGGGTGGCTTCTCTAACAGAGATCTCATATTTCTTTTTTTTTGTTTGTTGGTTTTTATTAAACCTTTTTTTTTCAAAACATATGGCAGGATAATTTTTCAACACTGACCCTTGCACAGTCTTGTGTTTCAAATTTTCCCTTTCTTCCCTCCACTCGCTGCCCTAGATGGCAAGCAATCCAATATATGGTATACATGTTAAAATATGTTAAATCCAATATATGAATACATATTTATACAATTATCTTTCTGCATAAGAAAAATCAGATCAAAAAGGAAAGAAAATGAATAAGAAAACAAAATGCAAGTAAACAACAATAAAAAAGTGAAAATGTCATGCTGTGATCCACACTCAGTTCCCACAGTCTTCTCTCTGGGTGTAGATGGCTCTTTTTGAAGCAGGTTGTGGTCCCTTTAAGAAAATGCATTTGAGATTTCTTTCAGATTGATTTGTGATTCTTTTATGATTCCCAACCCCTCCTGGCTGACGCATTATCAATCCAGGATGCCAGGGCCTTTGATTCACAAATCCTGGTCCAAAGCATCCCTTTGAATTCCAATAAGAAATCTGGGCTTGTCCCAGCCCCCATCAGATCTGAGCCAACTTGGGCTGTCCCAGCCCCCATTCTGATGATTTGCTTGGATTTCTCAACCCCCCAAGATAAGCAACATAATGAGCTTCCATCAACTAAGGTCTTTGCAGATGGACCTTGGCAGTGCCCTTTATTACCAGGTCTTTCTGCTCACTGAGAACCACATTCTCAGTGCAAAATCCATTTTCCATAGTTCTGCCTGCTGGAATGATATTCTTTTCCAGGGCCATCCTCTTTTTATCCTCACCTATTTCCCTAACCAGGCTTTATGCTTCCAATCCCCATAATAAGCCTCTTTTATCAGTCTAGGTTTTGGGGTCTGTAAAATCCTTTACAGGGAACTTCTTTGCTGCTAGAAGGGAGTCCCTAAAACTCCCTGCCCTTGCACCAAAACCTATCCTGAACACCGAACCTGCCACTAGACCTCATTTAACTCCCTGATCACCAGAAACCCTAATTTCATCTGGATACCACAAATCTAAACCTCACCATTTTCATCACAAAATCCTTGGAACTGGCCTCAATCATCTCATTGCTGGAAAGTCACATTCCTCAGAATTGTTTGTCATATAATATTGCCATTGTCGTGTACAATGCGGATCTTACATTTCTTCTGCTAATTCAATTCTGCTTTGCTCACAGACCATAACACCTTCTCTGATGAAAGCACACCATGCTGGGTGGTCCTGTGCCAGTGTCTCCCATGTCACACAATCAGTTTTAAATATCTTAAAAGAGACCTGCTGCCCATAGATTTGCAGAATAATTAGGGCTCAGTGTAGATAGAAACAAATGCTTGTTTCTTTAAGTCCCACCTAAAATTCCACCTTCTTACTATAGGAAGCATTCCCCAATCTCTCTTAATTTCAGTGCTTACACTCTTTTAAATTATCCTATTTATCCTCTATATAAATTGTATATATTTGTTTGCATGTTGTCTCCCCAATTAGATTGTAAGTTCCTGGAGGACAGGATCTGGTTTTTTGCCTTTTTTTATATTCCTAACACTTAGTACACTGCCTGGCACAAAATAGGTACTTAATAAATTTTTATTAATTTATTGATTACATTTAAGTTATTTTGGCAATACGCAGCATGTCATAGTGGAAAGAAAGCTAGCATAGGCAACAGGAAAACCTGGACTTCAGTCCTGTCTCTATTATATGTGAGCTATGTGACTCCATAAATTACTTAACCTATATATACACCTGGAAAACTTTCCAATACTATAAGTTGCAAATTTGCATTGGTAACAGAACTTCTTCACTAAAACTTCACTATACTAAAAAAAATCGTATATCTTGTTCCCACTCCTAAAAAGGGGCAGGAGTGGAATAGGCTCAGAATGCCCATCATTGGTCATCAATGTCCATGTCTCTAATGCTTTGCTTGTTGTTTTTTGCTAGGTAAACCAAACTCAAAGTCCTAAACTACCTTTTTGCAAACTGAAGTATGGCAGGCAAGTTCTTGCCTTTTTGAAATCCAAGTATGATTCATTTGTATGCTAATTTAGAGAAGGTTTTAGGAATATCTAACTTTGTATTAGAGAGCTGTCTGTGATAGAGGACTTTGACCTCTCCCAAGTCATAGTAATGGAAATGGAGGGATTTAATTTCAACTTTGTGGGTGCTGTCTCCTATAATTTTTTTAAAATTTTATTTTAATGGATGTTGTACTTTTATCTAAAAAACTGTTGGCCTGTGATTTTCTGTGAGCAATTCTTAGCACTATTCCCTATCAGGGTAGAGATGAAAGTATTAGCACCTATTCAATGGCAATTCTCTAGGTGATTTTACAGCTTAAATTTTCACTATAACCTAGACATAACTCTTCTTCTTAGATGCTGATTGATATGCATACTAAAAGCATGGACATGGGCTATTTATGAAGAAAATGATTTCCTTGGGTGATCTGTCATTCCCTGTACAAAAACGTTGGTTTCTTCCTATTTCCCCTAGGATCAATACAAACTGTTTTACTAAGTATTTAAAGCTCTTTACAACCTGATTCCAATCTTTGTTTCCAGTCATACTCTGTTTCATGCAACCAAACTGGGTATCTTGCTGTTCCTTACACATTAAATTCCATCTCCCATTTCTGAGTCATTGTATGGACAACATAAGTAATTTTAAATACTTGGACTTAGAGCTATGCTTTGGCAGAATAATTGTAACAAAACTTAAGTTTTAAAAACAAACAATGACAATATGCAACAAATATACAGAGAGCTCTTTACAACAATAGTGTGAACAAGACCAGTGAAACACCTAGTAGGATACCAGCCAATTCACAAATTTGTACACATCCCACCTCTGATTTTTTTTTCTACTATGTGTACCTGTGAATATGCAAGGTTGCCAATCAAAAGTGAAAATGAGATTACTTAATATAATATGAATATGAATACTTGAAGTTGTTAAAGTTAAACATGGAAATATTGAAAAATGACTGTATTAAACTCACATATCCAAAGTTGATCTCTTTCCCTAATCCCTTCCCCAACCTTCCCTTCTTCCCAATTTCCCTATTACTATTATCATCTTCCTGATTTACTTAGGTTTTCAATCTAAATGTCATTCTCAATTCCTCACTTTTTCATCCTCCCCCATATCTAATTTATTGCCAAATTCTTTTGATTTTACCTTCATAAAGTATCTTATATTTGTCTCTTTCAATCTGACACTGCCACCATCCTGGTCCAAGCCCGCATCACCTTACACCTAAACTATTGCTTCTGATTTGTCTTCCTACCACAAATCTCTTCCCACTCCAGGCTAGAAGGTCTGTCATACCACATCCCTCCAGTGTCCTGCCACTTAGCTTTCTGAAGTGAGAAGACAAGATCAAATCCCTCATAAGTTATTGTGTAGACAAGTAACTTAACCATGGTATACCTCCATTTTCTCATTTATAAAACAAGAATAAAAATAGTATCTACCTCACAAAGTTCTTTTTTGAACCAAATAAGATAATATTTGTAAAAAAAAAAAAAAACCACACTTTTGTGCTTGCCATATAATAGGTACTTAATAAATGACTACTTCTTTCCTTCCTTTCTCCCTCTTATTCAATAACCTCCAAAGGCTACCTTGTCTCCAGAATCAAATATAAAATCATCTATTTGGCTTTTAAAGTTCACAATCTGATCCCTTTTTACTTTTCTAGTATTCTTGCACTTTACTTCCTTCCATGTACTCTGTGTTAGGATGACACTTGACTCCTTGCTGTTCCTTGTATATGAAATTCTCTCTTTCAGTTCCAGACATTTTCAATGGCTGTCCTCCATATCTGGAACTCTCTTCTCCCTTGTCTCCAGCTCCTGGATTTTCTGATTTTGTTTAGGTCCCAGCTAGGATACCACTATAAGAATACTTTTTCCAATACTATGTGACCTTGGACAAGGCATTTAAATTGTGTCTACCTTAGTATCCTCAACTATAAAATAGAGATAATAAAAACATATCTTTTAAGGGTTTGTTGTGAAGAATAAATGAGATAATATTTACAAGGTTCTTAGTATAGTGTCTGTCATGTAGTAAGCTTTTAATAAATGTTTTTAAATTGACTTTACTCATATAGTTCCTTCCAATTGCTAAATTCATCTTAGGTTTCTCTGGATTTGCAAGGTAAGTTATTCTTGGTTATAATCCTATATCCCTTTGTCCTGCAACATTGTATTCTAAGATCTCCTTTTATTTATAGTATGAGTCATCATATCTTACATGATTCTTATCATTTCTTTCTTTCTTTTTGGTGGGAGAATGGATGATACTTAAACTGCTTCTTTCTATATTTTTGTAGTATTTATTTGGGACATGGAAGCTCTCGATTTTGCAGAAAAAAGGTTTCGACTTTGAAAAGAGCAATGATTTCTACCTTTCGTTTACTATGTATGATAGTTTTTTAGTAAAGAACTATCAGCTTTCTCTTATATCTGAGAGGACCCTGAGTCCCTATGCCATTGTAAAATGGAGTTGAGCTAATAGTTGGATAACTAAAGATTATGAGGAATACAATTGGTAGCAGTGAGTTGTAACCAGTGAGCAGCCAATTGTCTATCTTAAGTTTAAAAGAAACACATGTAGAATACTTTAAAAACCTCATTGATATATAAATTTTTTTAACATTAATAAGACTAAAACCAATGTCTCTATGCTCTTCAAAATGCTGCTATCTCAACAGAGCAATGCTCTGTTGAGATTATGCCATTAGATCTGCCCATCAGTTCCCAACATGTCTCAATACCAATAGTGATGCTATACCTAGTAAGAAGCAAATATAGTGAAATTAGCACAATAACGTGGATTTCATGGATAGTCCTGCATTGTTAGGAATGTAAATTCCCTCTATATGTTCATTCTAGTCACAAATGTTGTCTGTGTGGTCCTCAAGCATGATGGGCAGCCATATGGTACAGTAGATAGAGTAGAAAGAGTCAGGAAGATTCATTTTCCTGAGTTGTGCTATCTGTATTGAATTTGAATGGTTGGCAGTTCAGTTCAAGAAAGTATCTTGGTATCCAATACCTTATTTTGCCAGGTTGTCTTCAGAATCTTTCTAAGAAAATTCAAATGGAAACAGTTCAGTTTCCTGGCATAACACTTGTTTACTTTCTAGGTTTATAGTTTATACATCATTAAGGTCAGTACAATGGCTCTATAGATCTTCAGTTTGGTAGGTAAACTAATATCTCTTCTCTCCCACACTTTCTTCCAGAGCCTCCCAAATACTGAGCTAGTTCTGGCAATGAATGCATTGACCTCTTCATCTATATATACATCTTTGGAAAGTATACTGCCAAGCTGAGTGAACTTATCTACATCATAGTCTCACAGTTTTTACATTTGCTATAGCCAATGGTTCCATGTACAAATGGTGTGGTGCTGGCTGGTAGACAACTTCTTTTTGTGGTATTAATTGCCAGACCAAAATTAGCGCAAGCAGGCCAAGAATAAATTCATACTTTGTGGCATCTCAGCCACAGAAGCTGTAGTGAGTGCATAATCATCTGCAATCATACACTAACTCTCCCTCCACTTTAGCCTTAGCTTGTAGCCTTTTTAAGTTAATTAATGTTATCAATAAATCAACTAACTTTGATGCCATTTTTGTCCTTACTGAAAGTATTTGACAATGTCCCTGAAAACATCATCGTAAAAAGCATGGGAGCAAGCATGCAACCCTGCTCCAATCCATTGATAACTGAGAAAATACAACAGCATCATCCATTGTCCAGATAACATGTCATCATGGAACTAGCATACAATATTCATGAGCTTCTCTGAACAGCCAAATTTTGTTATGATTTTCTTTAAGTCTTTACAACTGACAGTTATCAAAGGTCTTGGTCAGACTGACAAATATTGTACACAAATTTTTTATTCTGTTTCTGGCATTTCTCCTGGAGTTCTCAAGCAACAAACATTTTATTAACTGTTCCTAGGCTTTTTTTGAAGCCACATTGGTTGTAGGATAGATGACTATTTTTTTTATTAAAACTTTATTTACAAAGCATATGCATAGGTAATTTTTCCAATATTGATTCTTGCAAAACCTTTTGTTCCAAAATTTTCCCCTCCTTCCCTTCACCCTCTCCCCTAGCTGGCAGGTAGTCAAATACATGTTAAATATGTCAAAATACATGTTAAATCCAATATATGTATACATATTTATATAGTTATCTTGCTGCACAAGAAAAATCAGATCAAGAAAGAAGAAAGAGAAAAACTGAAAGAAAACAAAATGCAAGCAAACAACAGAGAGAATGAAAATGCTATGGTGTAGCCCACCTCTTTCTGGGTGTAGATGGCTCTCTTCATCACTGAACAAGTGGAACTGGTTTGATTCATCTCGTTTTTGAAGAGAGCCACATCCATCAGAATTGATCGTTGTATGGTCTTGTTGTTGCTGTATATGATATCCTGGTTCTGCTCATTTCATTTAGCATCAGTTCACATAGGTCTCTCCCATCCTATCTGAAATTATCCTGCTGATTGTTTCTTACAGAACAATAGTATTCCATAGTATTCATATACCATAATTTATTCAGCCATTATCTAATTGATGGGCATCCACTCAGATTCCAGTTTCTGGCTACTACAAAGAGGACTGCCACAAACATTTTGGCACATACAGGTCCCTTTCTCTTTAGTATCTCTTTGGGTTATAAGCCCAGTAGTAATACTGCTGGGTCAAAGGGTATGCACAGTTTGATAACTTTTTGAGCATAGTTCCAAATTGCTCTCTAGAATGGTTGGATCTGTTCACAGTTCCACCAACAATGTATGTGTCCCAGTTCTCCCACATCCCTTCCAGCATTTGTCATTATTGTTTCCTGTAGATGGCTATTTTCTAAATGAAGGATCAGCTTATTAAGGAGGGCTCTGGTGAGAATCTTGCCAGTACATACCTCCTCCATAATTGGCACAAAATGACCTATTTCTCTTTCCTTTATAGAGATGGACAAGGAAGCATTCTTGAACCTCCTCTTGCCATGTAGCCCAGGAAATGTCTGTCAGCTTTGGTATGGGCAAGGGTCCCCCATCTCATAAATCTCAGTTTGAATAGAAGGATCACCAAATACATTATCACATAAGGGGAACCCACTAACTTCTTAAAACTCTTCTTCAGTTGGAAATTCAATTAGAAGTGGATTGACCTCAAACTGAGGTATATGGTCAATGGCTTCACATTTATTGATGATGGTCTTTTGATTATACTATGGAAGTGTTCAGCTCATCTCTCTAGATTTATGTGTTTATCATTAATCAATGTGGTTCACTCAGCACTGAGTAGTTGAGATGCACTATACATCTTTGGCCCACAAATAGCACTCAGGGCATCATAAAAGGGCTTTGGATTATTGTTGAGATATGGGAGGCTGCTCTGGCAGGAATAACTGGCCCACTTTCCAGTGGCTGCTGGAGGTCTAACTCAAACCTGTAGCATGTGAACGGATGATAATGATACAAGGAGACTTGAGAGGCAGTTGCGTTGTCTGACCTTTCTCCTCTTCCCTCTTGCCTCAAATTTATTTCATTCCCCATCCACAAAGAACATCTATGTCAGCAAAGGCTGCTTTGTAACTCCTTCAGATGTTATGATTCACAGCTCTGGAGGCTCTTGGAGAATTGATCTGCCCCTTCACTTAGGCATGGTCCTTAACAGATTATTACTATCAGAATAAAACTGAATTTCTTCTGCCTTTTCACTGAGCCAAGAATTCTGCATATTTCAATGCAATTCAATTCAATTCATGAATCCTCTGTTTCAATTGCATTTTACTTTTGATGGAGTTAAGTGTTATTTTCTAAACCCTATAAAGTTTTTGTTTTTCTTTTAGCAGCTTCTGAATTTCTCCATCACTTTTGTCAAACTAGTCTTGATATTTGGGAGTGATATAACTCAGAAGGGTAAATTCAGTGCACTGAGAAGGGCTCTAATCTAATTATATTTAATCTCCTGCCTTGAGGCTGCTGGTTTTGTTGAAGGTGACTGTTCAGTTTGGAAAAGATAAGCTTGTGATCAATCTATCACTCTGCACTATACACTGCCTTTGTTACTCTCATATCCTGTCTGTCTCTTCTCTTTACAATGCCATAGACTGTGTTTGCTGTGAGGATGCATCTGTAAAGTTTTATTGAATTTAGATAAATGGAAGACAGTGTTGTTGAAAAGGTCATGAGATGCACAAGTCTTCAGCAGTGACTGTTGCCATTATTTCTGATTCCATTCCTCCAAAGCACTCCTTACCGTATCTGATTGTCTGCGCCTACTCTAGCATTAAAGTCACTCAGAAATACAAGTTTGTCTTCTTTTGACACTTTGATGATGAGGGTATCCAGTATTTCATAAAGTTTTTCATTATAGTGGGAACATATGCATTGATCATAGTTGGTCTGGCACTTTCTTGTAAGTGGAAATCACATTATCATAAACCTGTCATTCATTCTTTTGGGGAGGCATACTAGTTTGTGGAATAAATTAGTTTTGGTTGTAAAACATACACCAGCTTCATGGCACTCTTTATCACTGTATCCACTCCAATGAAACATGTATCTAGCTTCAACATTGGTAAGCTGACCTTCATTTGCTTTGTTTAACTGAGGACTGTTTTTTGGATGTAATACTTGCTGAGTTCTCTTATTATAAAAACTGTATGTCTTTCAAGTCTACTAGATTTTGTGCTGTACATAAGTGTGTACACATTCCAAATATCACAACTTTGCAGAAGTTTTTGTACATTTTGTTTTCAACCACAGGGTAGGATCAGCACCTATCCTAATAAGCAAGCCAGGGTTATGTTAATTGAAGCAAACCATTTTTAGGGCATCTGTTCTAATCCCTCCTTCATACTAGGAGGTAAGCAGTGCAGTCCTTTTAAAAAGGCTGCTCAGAAGCTAATTTCAGGAAAACCTAGAAAGAGCTACATGAATTAATGAGCAGAACCAGTAGAGCATTGTTAAGGATGGGGGAGGAAAGGAGAAAAATTTAGAATACAAAGGCTTAAAAAAATGAATGTTGAAATCTATCTTTACATGTATTTGGAAAAATAAAATACTATGGGGGAAAAAAGGCTGCTCAGGCACCCAAAGGGCTGCCAAATCTCACTGCTGCTCTAGTCCAGTGCAAAGATGACTACAACCAGGGCTTGCTGTGCACAGAATTGTGACTAAAGCTCCCAGTGTATCTGCCCCTGTTGCTTCATCATTTGCCTGTTGCCACCTGACTTTGAACAGATAAAAATGGCAAAATGACATTTTTTTGACTCATGCATCAATTGGATTTAAGTGAGGCAGTGTTACATAAAATCATTGACCTCACTCTCTATTCCAGTTATTGAAGTTTAGTGGAAAAAACAAAAATCAAGATGACTAGCAATGGCTCAGGATAACGTAGATGACCTTCATGTCTTCAAAGTCTAATGAAGTCCTAAGCACTCCACAGTACCTGTTTGTGCTTCTTTCATGACCCATTGGGAAAAAATGTTTCACATTCACCTGTTTTGTAAGAGAAGCATCTTCACGTGCTTGGAGTAGATACCCTCCTAACCACTGATGTGTTTGAGGCCTATTGCTTACCCTCAGCATGGTTTAGCCCATCTATCAAAATACTTTAACCAGAATGTGGTCACTGTATATGATACAGAGTTTTGGAGCCATAGGTGATAGTTGAGAGGTAGGTGAACACCAAAAGTGGAAAGAAACCCTGAAAATGGCTTGGCAGCCCTCAGAACAAAAATACTAGTCTTCTCTAAATACCTGTATACTATAATATTCACACCCAAAAATATCATTTTGCAAATAAATATTGAAAGATAATACATACACACATTATTTACTCAAGAATCTAGTATAACTTTGTTTTTCATGTTTGGGTAATAATTAGCATGTTAAACTTTTTTCCTGAATGGTAACATTCAAGGTAATCTCTATATCAGAATATATTTAGGGTATATTTTAAGCCTAAACTTTTTATATAATTATTTTATATAATTTCTTTATGGAGACATGTATATTGTAGAGAAATTGGATTTGAATCTTAGTTCTTTTTTCCTTTCCTCTTTCATCTCATCTATAGCCTTCTTTAATTCTTCAAATAATTGATCATTTTATCTGTATACATTAATGTTCCCTTAATTAATTTGGTTTAATCCTTTTCTAATTGTAATGCCCTCATTTGCTTACTTGCCCAATTTACGACAATGGTTATTTAGGTCCCCAAACGTATGATCGTTACTTGTCCCCATAGTCACAGAGTAACCTTTGGGTAGTTATCCTTTCAAACACTAGCTCATGAACTATAACCATTATACTTCCTCTTAGCAATCATCCAGTAGGTTTACTTATATATTTAACAAAGGGATGTGTTCAAATGGAAGAACAATTAAGTACAAATAATTTTCCTTAATACCTGGGTATATTTTTCCACAAATATACTCAGAATTTAGGAGAGAGAAAAAGTAGACAGGAATTCAGTGCACAATGGCACTGGGGCTCATATGTAAAGAACACACACGGCCAAGGCAATTTATAGCCTTGATGTGCTTCCTTTTCTTCTCTCTAGAGAGTGGTCACAAAATAAATACAAGTCATTTCACAGCTAATCTGGGCTACCTCTTGGTAAGGCATGTTTCTTCATAAGCCCCATGGCCACCCAGGTTTCTATCTTTTTCTTTTAGAATGGGATATAGACCCTTCCTTAGCTGGAAGGGTCAATATGCTGTTGAATTTGAATAAGAAGGTTACTTGGTGGCTTACTGGTTTTTCACCAGGTTCTGGGTAGGCTGTTCTGCCACTAGGAAGCATCTGAAAGGGATCAGCAAGCCACACAATACTAGGTAAGCTGGTAAGACACAGGCCATTGTTGCTAGATTTTTCTCAGGGTGCCATATCTCTGCCATGTTGGTCAATCTACTGAGTTTGTTCTTCAGTAGGCAACTGCAGTGCCTTCATTTTTATCTAATGGATGGACTGAAGAATAATGTACTCTGTTAAATTAGACTGTTGCCATGTTTTATGACTTTTATTTTAGGATTTCCAGGAATGCCTTCCCTTTGACGCCCTCAGAGTCTGAGCTCTGGGATTGTTAAAGCACCCAAAGGAAAGAGAGGGGATTATTGCTTCCCTTTTTCAACAATTTTTTTTCTGTTCAAAAGCCTCCTTCTTCTATAAATAGCTTTTGATTGTTTATTACCTTTTGGTGATTAGTATTTTTCATTATCTCCCGTATCTCTTTAGGAATCTCATGTAGATGTACAACAACATGAACTCTTTATCCTGGAGACACTCACTTGTTTTGCTGACTTCTTCATTTGAAATTATTCAAGTTATTCAAGCCTTCTACTTCTTCTAGAGTGGGAAATATTGATTTTGGAGGTCAAACTTTCTTTTTAACTTTACAATGTCTCCATCTTTTAGCCTCTGGTAAATCTTAAGTTTTTGCTGATGTTTCCCTTGGGTACTCTTCTTACACATTTCTAAGGATACAGTTTCATTTATTGTTGTGGGAAAAAAAAATCCAATAATAATGAATTAATCAATAGAGCCTTCTAGTAGCAAGCCCCTTAATGTAGTTATTTTGGCTATGGTCTAACATTTTACTTGTCCCATTATCTAAGCCTTTTCAAAACAACTGGACTTCTCTCTACTTGCATATTGCTGACATAGCCACTTGAGCTCAGAGGAGCTTCATGCCTTGCTATGGTATGAAAATAGAACTTTAAACCAGATTAGTCAATCTGGCAGAAAGTTAAGCTATACAAAACTCAAAATGTGTTTTTCCCCAAAATATAAGAATACTTCAGAGCAGTAGTCATAGGTTGTGGATAGAGCAATGGCCTCAGAGCCAGAAAAACCTGAATTCAAGTCTCTTCTCTGAAACTTATCTGTATAAAGGCAAGTGGCTTTGACTTTCAATGTCCTAGGCTAACACAAAGTCCCAAACTAAGTCAGTCCAGAATCAAATTAAAAAACAATTGAGAATTATTTAACAAAATAAATAAAAATACAATAAAACATAGATAACATTACATTTTAAAACAAAGTAAATGGAATGAGATATGCCATCTGCATCTAGAGAGAGAGAACTATGAAAACTTAGTGTGGATTGTTTGTTTGCTTGCTTGTTTTTTCTTTCTGGTCTGATTTTTCTTGTACAACATGACAAATATGGAAAATGTTTAAAAGAATTGCGCTTTCCCACATTAAATGTATTTATTTTTTTAAAATAACATCTTTTTATTTTTAAAATATATACAAAGATAGTTTTCAACATTCACTCCTGTAAAAACCCAGTACTCCAGTATCTTTATGTATGGATTAGTGGTCTCCATTTGTATCTGTTTGATACCACCACTTTGGGTGATTCGTTAAAACTATGACTTGTAGAGAAGTGCTGAGACCAGCTCAGATAAATGGAGTTCTTCCCTTGGAAATTCTGTATCCTAATGAAAGCACAGATATAACCCATAAAGCTGTATCTAGGACCTGAGATCCTATTTGTGACTTGCAATAATTCATTACCCAATATATAGCAATGAGCTGGCAAAATTCTCTTCACAATTCATAGATGCTAGCCCTAAATGTGAAGCCTCTTCAGCATGGTAAGTTGGGCTGGAGCATGGACATTGACATAGCTTTAGGATATTCAGAGTCACTTCTCTGGCATAGAGAAGCAGTAGAAGTTTTTTTTTTTTTTTTTTTTTTTTTTTTTCCTGCACTAATTTAGTTCTCAACAATGTTAAAGAGTATACAAGATTTACATGATAATGTTCTTGGATGGAAATTTACTGAAGTAGCACTATAAGAGAATTCTAAAAACAACATGAAAATCATGAATACATATTATTAGCTACAAAAATGTTAAAACCAAACTTTTGACACAAAGACTTGAAACTTGTTATACCTTGGACTAAAAATACCCTAAGATGATGGATAACAGAGGCTATAAAAATAAATACTAGTTAATTTTTCCCGAGTTAAAAGATAATCTGACATTAAGTACAAGAAATCCGGGAGTAACCCATTTGAAGACCATGGCATAGAACCTTCCATTAAGTCCATGGTTGATATTTAGTTAAACAGTCATACCTATTCCACAGTGGTAAGAATGTATATTATCTTTTTGGGCTGGATGACATTTTCAAATCCTGTTTCATCAACACAGGAACATTATATATATATATATATATATGGCATTTGCAATCTTCCTAGTCCTACAAAATATCAGTTATTATTGTTATTAGTAGATTTAATTCCCAGTAAATTATCACATGAAATTGATTAAATAAGTTAACTTTTTGTTAAGCCTCTTGTGAAGTGAATTATTTACATCTATTATATTTTTAAAGTATTTTAGTGTACCAGATCATCTAAAATAGCACGAGTTTTTTTTGAAACTGGTAGGAAATGTAAAATGAATGCTTATCACCCATCTCAAGGAATTAAAAGGAAATATATTTCCCCATCTGAATTCAAGCTGTTGTAAAGTTTGAATCAAAATGGAGACAATTCGCTTAAATCCCTTCCTTTCCATCACTCCTGGAAGCAGAATAAGTGTTAATAGAGCTATTGTCATCAGCTGGAATTGTCTGCATCCAATTAATATAACCTTATCATTATTATTGGGAAGATCTGTGCCAGAAATAATGTGCCCAAATAGAAAGGAATTGGTAAGGAAATAGGCTACATGCAGCATTCTGCCTTTTATCTTTTCTCTTCCACATCTAGCTATAAGGTGGTTAAAAATTTACAACCTGAAAAAACACCTTGCAGTTGTGATTGCAAAACTGTTTTCAAGCTCTGAGGAATCTTGAAGAGCAGAGGAGATGCTAAAAGTCTAGTGATGAATAAATTTTATTTCATATAACAAAAAAGATTTTAAAAGTGGCTTTTGGAAGTTAAAACTGATTTGGATGAAGAATTTTCTAGAATGGGTTATTTGACAGATAGTTTTGAATGATCATTGGAGTAAAGTAGAGATTACCAGTAATTAGCACCAGTTCATAAAGTCATAACAAACTAACCTTTTGTGACAGGATCACCAGATCCTATGCAACAGACATAGTATATCATGATTTCCAAGTGTCTCCTATATTCTTTTAGAAAAATGTAGGTTGGATAGTAAGATAGATAGAATGATAACTTGAACAAACAGCCAAAAATATTAGTTTACATTTTTATTTATATCTTTTGCTTTAGCAAAACTTCTCCCAGTATCCTTCCTCTTTTTAGAGAGCCTTCTTATAGAGCAAATAATATTTTTAAGAAAAAAGAAAAAATCAGTAAAAACTGATCAGGAAAGCTAAAACATTTGTAAATATGTGCCTGGCTCTCTCACATTTACAAAACAGTGGGATAGGAATATCTTGGATCAAAATGGATAACTTTTCTTTGAGGCTATGTTTTTGTTCTCTACTATTTTGCAACATTCACTTTGTATTTTGTGGCTGTTCTTACATTTTACATTGTTGTAAAGATTGTGTACTTTGTTTTATAGGTTCTGCTTACTTCATTGTGTATCAGATCTTTTTTCATGCTTCTCTATTCATCACATCCATCATTTTTTAACAGTAATATCCAAAGCATATTAATTAAGGTATTGAACCAGAATGGTTTCTGGTGATAGATTTTGTCCTTGGCCCTGTCCTATTCAATATTTCCAATAATTAGAACTGTCCAAACATAGCATAAACTGCTTGATGAAGTAGTAATCTCTCTATGACTTGAAGTGTTCAAAGATTGGATCACTAAACATTTTAGGAATGTTGTAGAAGATAATCCTTCATAACATGAGGTTGGACAGTATTACCTCTAAGATAACTTTCAACTTTAATATGATTCTATAAAATGAGTAGCATCCTATTCGAGGTCTTTAGCCTTTTACCTTGCGGTTACAGGAAAAAAATTATTTTCCAATTGTAAAAATAAATGATAAAACAATCCACTCAAGCACTTTGACCTTTTCGGGGGAAGCCATCGTATTCTTCCGAGATGTGATTGTCAATATTACTGAGATACAACAACTACTAATTCATTATAGCAGCATTGGCCTTCTTGACCTGGTACACTACGATAATTTGTGATTGGAAAATTGCCCTCTCAGTGATATGACAAATGTCTAGACTTCGCTTCTGAATTGCCAGCAAAATATTCTGTTGTAGATATCCAATTTTGCAAATATTTCTAAGAAGGGACTTTGAAACTATCCTCTGACGCTAACATAAATGACCTGGCTTTTCTTTGAAGTTTCTGTTTCCACATTTGTTTTTACACCAAAATCAGGTTCTTGTTTTCCCCCTATTGAGGTTATGGTCTGATTATGTTGCAGTTTGAAGAGAGAGAAGAGACCTAAGTGGTGGCAATCTATGTCTGGATTTCCAACAGTAGGTGCCCCCTTCATTAGAGGTGTGGAATATAGGGGGAGAGGACTAGTAGGAAAGAGGGTGATGTTTGCCTTATTGCTGCCCCTTGCACTTAGCCCGACTGTGGCGCCACTAAGTTAGACTGAGAATAAGCGTGAGAATGAGTTTCCTAGGGGGCGGAGAGCTCCGAGTGAGAAGCGGTCTGCAGAAGCAGATTTCCTAGTCTCTGGTTAGCTGAGAAGCCTCGGGACACCCTTCTTGCTAAGGGCTGCACCTGTAAGTCCGCTGACCTATTTGTTAACCCTTGGAGCTAAAATGGGGAAGAGACCCTTTGCGCCCAGCGGCTCCGACACTCAGGCAAGGTAGAGGGAAAGGTGCAGGGGATGAGGACGAGGGAGAAAAAAGAAATCAGGGCGGCTGCAGCTTCAGCTGATCCCAGGACTGGAGGGGGGAAGCGGCGGAGGACGCGGTGATGTCCCGGCCGTCGCGTGGGTTCATTCAGCTAAAGCCAGCAAGCGTGAGTGTGGAGGTCTGGGGAGACCAGAGAGCAGCTCATTCAGGGGGTAGGGAAAGCCAAGGAAGGAGGCGGGGGTGGGAAGAGGGAATTTGGAGCGTTGAGGAGCTCCGCTTCGTCTGTCCCTTTGTCGGTAGAGCTCTCGCGGCTCTCTCAGGAGCCCACTCCCCAGTTGCTGCCGCCGCAACTCGAGGGGACACTCGAGACGCGAACTTCCTCTGGTACCCCACGTGTACAGCCAGCTCGGGGTCCATTTCTTGTCCCTGAGGGTCTCCGCGCTGCCCGCGAGCCAAGCCGCACCGCCTGCAGGGGGCAGAGGCAGGCAGTCTGGACGGAGGCGGAGGCTGCCGGGGGAAAGGCAAGTACCCGGGACCTTCTGCAGGTACCTAAAGAACTTGCTCAGCCCTTGTTCTGCTTTACGGTGCTGCACTATCAGTAGCCCAAACGGGGAGGTGAAGGGGAAGAAGCGGCAAGAAGTGAGAGGACCTCGTAAGAACTGGGTGGAAGAGAGGGAAGGGGACGATCCTTGGAGACGAAAAGTTTCCTTCTCTGCTCAGTGCTGGAGGACTTTAGCGAGTTGAGCTGCGCATCTTAGGGGAAAGTCTTATTTCGGGGATCTAAGGACTTGGATTTAAACTTTCCTTTTGATGATTTCTACCTGTATGACCTTGGGTCTCTAAAACGAGGGAGTCAGGCTAAATGGCCCCCAGGTCCCTGGTAGCTCTACATCTTTGAACCTTAGAGTCTTTTACATAGAGGAGACATACAGGTGGGCTTTATCGCCTTTCCCAGGAATGTAAAGTCAAAGTCGGTAAGGAAGCAGAGAGGGAGGTGAAAGGGCTTGGGTCTCTTTCTGGCGTAGGATGTGTGGAGTTGTGGGAGGTATTGGGAAAGCCGATGCTGCAGCTGGGAGGGAGTTTGAGGCTCGCTGCCAGGGATAGTCAGGCTTTTCTCTTATTGCTAACAAGATAAGGGAATGTTCGCCCAGTGTATTGATTCTCGCATGATTTGCCTTGGGTTTTGATGTAGGTGTTATGTCTACATGAACCTTCCCCCACCTGCAAAATCACCGAGCGAATAGGGCGAGCTTTGAGAGGGCTGCTCCTCGTTCCCCTTCATGCTCAGCCCACGTTTCCACCTTTCTCACTCTGTTGGGCTCAGCCATTCTCTGACCTCTCTACCAGTCTTTAGCTTTCTTTTCTGAAGATAAAGAAGGCTACTACTAACTGCATACAGTCTGGGTGCTGTCTTGTAGGCTAGACGGAAACTTCAAGCAAAGTGGCTGGAACTCTAATTTGCTCTCTAATCAGTCAGATAGAGGACTGAGAGGTGGCTTGGCCAGGAGGTGGGGTAACACCAAGAAAGATTGACACTAGATTATGAATTTTAGATTAGTCCGGATGGGCGCAAGGTGGGAGCGAGGGCATATTTCTTGATTAAAGCAAATAAAAAATATTGCCTCTGGCAGAGTATTGCACCTCAATCAATTCCACTAAGATTAGTGTTGGCTCTGACGGAAGGGAGTTGTGGACTTCCTCCTTTCATTTCCTCCCCGTTGCTTTTGACGTTTACTTTAGGGTCAGAGCGGCATAGGGCTAAAGAAAGGTCTGATAGAGTTGTGAGTTTCTTTTGGTTTGCTGGAATCAGCAACAACCATCCCTTTTCTTTGGCTCATTGTAGTCTGGATGTACTTCTTTGCGAATGGGAGGGAGCTGTAGATCTCACCCTGGGCTTTCCCTTTTTCCTGCTATTCCGGGAACCGAGAACCACGGTGGTAACAACCGGAGTAGTCTGATTAGAGTTTAGGTATCTCCATTGCATGTTTCTTGCACATAGGCCCTCCCTTCTCCACCTATGTCTTTAAGATGTTCTTTTAATAACACTGTTTAAATTCTGACAGTTTCGGGTTAGACTCCCTAATCTCTCTATCTTTAATAGTTGCACATTGGATGATAGTTATACAAGGAAAGCATCAGATGTGATTTTAAACTGTTTAATGTTTTATCCTCCCTTTATTTCTCATCCCTCATCCTCACTGTACCTCCCCAAACACAAAAGAAACATTAATCTCTAGCATTTTATGATCGAGACTGCTAATATATAGTATTTGTGTGGTTAGTATGGATTTTAGGAAGTCTTTCCTCTTTCCTCCCTTAAAAAAACCTCTCTTCCCCTCTCTTGTTTCCCTCTTCCATTTGCTCCAAGGACCCCTATTTCTCTAAGGCTATAAAACCCTCTTGCTCAAATCTAATTTTATGATCAAGTGGCATGCTGTGAATAATGGATTTTGACATTGTTAGGAAAGCTTGGGTTGATTACATTATGATATGATCCCTATGGAACTGTTAAGTGCAAGACTGGATTAACTCTTCAGTATCTGATTTTTTTTTTCAATAAGCAGTATATTTAAAATATTCTGGTTATAGAACATATATTCAATTAATGTTAATTGTTCCACAATTTATATTTTCTCATGTCAATGTAGTCAAAGTGCAATGGAGTTTTAATTTCTGATGTAACATGGAAACATTGGTACCTGACTAAACAGAAACATTCCTTTAGATGAAAGATGTTTCTGCTCTGTTTTTTACATCTACTTATCAATATTTATAAATAATAATCAAGGTACAAACTGAATATAAGAACTTTAACTTATTAATAATAGCTAGGAAGTTAATGGGTGTATTCTATTGTTGGGGCATTGACATCATAGTGTAATGGCATATGCTGGACTCTGCATTTTGAAAGAATATTTTGCATAATTCAGTTCACTTGGTTTTGGATCTCTCATATATCTACCATAGAGATCAAGAATTATATAGTAATTTTTTAAAAGATCTATTTTTTTGTAGCTTAATAGAATAGCATGCATAACTGAAAAGACTGAAAACAACCTTTAGATTTTCTTTTTTCAGTGTCAAAACCATAATAGCATTTGATTTCTTTTCCTTTTCCATGTTTTACTTTGTAAATTTTTTTAAATTGTTTGGAATGCTAGTTTAAAAAATTATTGGCATTTTTTTGGTAGATGTGGGGATGCAAAAGAAAGAAACCTAGCTAATATAAATGAAGTAAAATACTTTTGGTGGAGTTAGAATCTTCTTTCTTTGAAGGTTCAGTATAGTGCTCTGCTTATATTAGATGCTTAATAAATGAACTGATTTAAATCAGAAAATTCTGGCAATTTTGGGAACTTAAAGTCATTCTTGCCTTCTTCCTTTCCCTCATTCCACATATCAAATTAGTCAACCAGTTTTATTCATTTTAACTTCCACAACATTTCTTGAATTCAGCCCCTTCTCTCCAGTCATATATACCTCCCTAGTTTATCTCCTTGTTTAGATGAGTGAATAGTCCCTAATAAGTCTCTCTGACTCCAGTCTGTCCACTCTCCATTCCATCCTCCACAGTAATGGTTCAAACACTAATAGAAACATCTGTGCCTGCAGGACACATACTGATTTAAAAAAAAAAAACTCAAGTTAACATTATCTATGTTATATTGTATTTTTATTAATTTTGTTAAACATTTTCTAATTATGTTTTATTCTGGTTTGAGTTGGACACCTTTACACAACTTCATAAACAACATCTAAAAATATAGATCTGACTCCCTGTAACCTCTAGAGTCAAGACTAGAGTCAGTCTCCTCCAACTGACAATCTGGTGCAACTTTTATGCAATCTCTTTAGCACAACTATCCTAGTCATCTTACTGTTCCTCACACAGGACATTTTATCTACTCTCTTTGTATCTTTGAACAGGCCATCCTCTCTGTCTAAGCCATCCTCTCTGTCTAAAATACGCATCTTTTTAAATTTTTGCTTCTTAGAATCCCTAAATTCCTCAAATGCTATCACAATGAGGTCTTTTCTGATTGTCCTGTCCATCCGTACCCTCTATCTCCTATTGTCTCCCCCTCATAATTAACATATTTATTTTACATATATTTATATCTATTCTTGCCTCCTTTTATCCAATATAAATTTCTCAAGAGCAGGGAATTTATTTTTGTCTTTGTATTACTTTTTTAAAAAGTTTTTTTGTACTTAACATAATTCCTACCACTTAGTAGGCACCAAATATACAATTATATATGTGAATATATGTACATAGATATATATACTGTTTATGAATAAATGATACAGAACTTAATAGTTCCTGTTGTTTCTCTGTATATACATATATGTGTATATGTCACACAATATATTCATACATATGTGTGCGTGTATAGATAATATAACCCTAGAGTTTATAGAAAACTTTCCACACAACAGTTTAATACCTAGGTAATACAATCTTATTATGTTCATTTTATAGATAGGGAAACTGAGGTTCAAGAGATTATGGCATGCCTATGGTTATACAGCTTCTAAATCTTATAAACTGATCTTCTGGTTCCAATTTCATGACTTCTAGGATACAACAATGCATAAAATAGGAATTTTTTTTTTAATCCATGATTTTGTCAGTGTTACCTCCCAATATAGACTTTGACACCTTTGTGGACAATTTCATGAATTTCTGTGACTACCCTCCCTCTCAAAAATAACCATTACTTTTTAACCAATCTTCTGATGTGGTTCTTCTTCTGTACTGTACTGAAAATTTCTGTACTGAATCTGGCTGATCCTTAGACAGTAGACAAACCATCCCTCACTACCCCTAATGGAAGCATTTCTTCCTTGATAGGGCTTGCCAGGCAAAGATTGTTCAAGACCCAATGGTGACTGCCCTACCATGATGAGGCATGTAAGCAGGACTTTAATGGAAGAATGAAAGTAACAAACTGTAGTTCTAAGAGTTTTTAATGATCATTTATTTAATTCACTTTCCTTCATATAACCTCAAGTGTTTAAGTTACAAGCCACAATCATATAAGTTATATGAGGAAGTATAGGAATTCAAAATCTAGTACCCTTTAACAATTTTTTTTAATGCAAGGTATCTGTAATGTCTACCAGGCAAATGAGAATCAAACAAAATTGAGGAAGAAATCACATGTTCTTATGATGCATTGATAAAAAAGTGTCCCTTTGAGATCATTTTCCTCTAATGATGATTTCAGAAGATTTTCTTGAAGAAGTGCATCTTTTTTGAGATAATAAAAAGAGGGCAGAAAGAGTCGGAGGGTTGTAGAGGGAGTGGGAGGTTGTTCCAAGCTTGTGTGCCAGTGTAGAAGGAAATGTGGAGGTGGAAGTAAGAAAAGGGGAACATATGGGGCCAGAATTAAGATGTGGTTGTGCTGAAAGGGGTATGAGTAAATGAATGACAAGTTGCGAAGGGATCAAAGCAGAATGAAATGGAAAATTAAAGGTAATATGCTTGACTTCTGGAGAGCTAGTCTCACTTACTTGGATGTGGTGCTGGAGATGAAAAGTAGCTGAGATATTATCAGTTTGATATCTTATATTTGGTAGACCCTCTTTTATATACCATCAGAATAATACCCTAACAATATTAAGTGTGGAGGTGGTTTGATATAGATAAGGAACACTGGAATAGGAGCCAGAAAAGACCATAGACTTAGCTCTAGCCCTGTCACTTATTAGTACCAGGGGTAGGTCATTAATCTTTTTGGGGTCTCAATTTCCTAATCTATAAAAAAATGGTGGAATAGTTTATCCTAAGGTCCCTTCTAGTTCTATTAGATCTTTACTTGTAAGAATATATATGTGTGTGTTTTATTGGACATGTAATTTTATTCTAAAGGTAATTCATAGTGAGGAACTTTTCCAGCAAGCTAATCAATCAACCTCTTCTCTGCAACTTAAGAGTCTTAGAAAGTGACCTAAAGCACTGAAAGGTTAATACCTTGTCTGTAGTCACACAGCCAGTATTTTTGCCAGATATGGGGTTTGAATGAATGTCTTCCTGACTCTTTTTATATACTACACCAGATTGTCTCATTTTCTTCTGAACCATCAATGATAAACTGTTCATTGTTTTTTTAAAGTGTCATAAGTAGAATGATTATATTAGGGAAAGGTTTCAAATATTTACAAGTATACAAAATTTTCTGTCTTTATTTAGTGAATTGGCCTTTATAGTACCTGTTTTGTGTCAAACACTCTGCTAAGTCCTAAGTTTACAAAGAAAGTAAAAAAGAAAAAAAAAGCTCTTGTTTTCAAAAAGCTAATAGTTTAGTGGGAGAAGAGGAGAAGCATTAGTTAAGATGAAAGAATAGATAAGCTAGTTTTAAAAAATGAATTTTTAAGGACCGAAATTATGTATCTCATATTATATAGTTATTTGTACCAGACAGGAATGTCTGTGAACTATTATAAAATTTTTTATAATAGTATTTCAATATTTTTCTTTGTTTTCTTTGTCATCCTATGCATTTTATTTAATTTTAAACTTAGTCCTGAGAAGAGGTTCATAGACTTTACCAGACTGTGTAAAGGGACCCATCATAGACAAGAAGCTTAAAAATACTCACTCTAGGCAGATAGATAACCAATCTTTTCTAAGTCTCAGTCCTCAAAACAATTGCTAGATTATAAAATAAAATATCTACCATACCACTTCATGGAGATAATATACAACATATCAATTTCACTAGTCTAAAGATCAGTCAAAAACTATGAATTAGAGAGAAACGTGTTTTTAAAGATGTAATAAAGACTATATTCACAATTGAATATTCTTATAGGATGAAAGATATTCTTTAGGATGAAAGATAATGAACTAAATTAAGCATAGTACAGAATTCAGTTGAATAAATCTAAGTGCTTTGTGGTTCTTCTTACTGTCCTAAGTAAAAGACAAAAATGACATACTGGTGGAAGAGAGATAAATTTGAAAATAAGAAGTATACATAACTTCTCATAACTTACTGCTGCCCCTCAATCCCCAAAGGCAAGTTTATAAGCTAACCTTGTCTTTCCCCAGTCTCTTCCAAGCCATTGAAATGGGGCTGTGCTTTTGGATGAAGTTTAAAAGCATAGCATTTTTTTTTTTTGCTTTTAACATCTTTGTTTTTCTTATGGCTTATTACCAAAGACATGTTAACAAATTGTACCCTATTCCAGATGGTAGACATCTGTTTCCTCTCTCTAGCAGATCAGGAAAGGACTTCCTTAAGATAACCTGAGCCCTTGTTAAAATTTTTCATCATTAAGGAAAAGTGTATTTTAAATATAATTGGGAATCTTTGGAGATTAAATTGTCACAATTTAATTTACTCTTTTAGATATTTAAAGTTGTGAAGTCTCAATCTTAGGCTGGATTTCTATAATGTAAAATCAAAGAGTTGGAGTTATCGGGATCCACAGTAGTCTGAAAAACCCTCAGGCTAATTTGGAAAAAAAAAAAGTTCTTCACTAAATCCAGCAGCAAGTTTTGCTAAATTATAGCTTAAAGGAACTAATTAGATTTTTGTTTCTGGTCTGTGTGTGTATGTGGAAGGGGGGGGGTTGTTCTATTTTTTTCTTTCAGATTATCAGGAGGAAAATATTATATATGAAATCTTTCAAGTCAGAACATCATATTTAACAGCATAGCAATCAATGCAATTAATTGAACACATGACAGAAAAATAAAATCCATTAAAACTAGTGTACAGATTTACTGTATGGGCAAATGGATAAAGAAGGTATTCCTTTTCACTATAGAGACAATGGCAAATTGTGAGGAGGTTGGGATGCTTCTACATACTTTTCTTTATATATCACTTGAGGAAGGAAAGGAAAGAGGGAGAAGAATAATGCTGTCCCAGGTTCTGCCATTTATTAGATGTATTAGCTGTCAGAAATCTTTTCATCTCTGAAATGGGGGTAATGATAACACTATTTCCTTCAAAAAGTTACCATTAGGATAAGTGAGGTAAAACATTTACATACTTTTTGGTGTGTATATCTGTATTCATAAAGCACTATGTTAATACTAAAATAGGCATAGAATATCAATGAAGGTAATATATTTCAGGGGGCTGTTTTAGTTTAAGAGCCTTTTGTTTTTTCCAAAAAGAAAAATTTCCTTTTGGGGGAACTGGAAAAATTATTTTAAATGAAATAGTGGCATTGGTATGCGTTTGTTACTACCAATTGGATTTATAAAAAAACAGGACAAGCATTCTATTCTTCCTGAATGGATTTACTTTCCTAGTCTCCATCCTGCTTTTTCAAGCTTTCCATAATCTCCCCTACTCCTGGGACTTTGCCTCATATTCTTTGAAAAAAAAATTAACGTTGACATTAGTCTTATATCTTCCTTCATTCTTTATTCTTTTATGCTAGTCTTGGATGAAGAATGGCTTTTCTCTTGGCAAAGGTCAATCTCCTATATATGCTCTTGATTCCCTTCTCACAGACATATCATGCAGATTGTTTCAGAATTATCTCCATTTTCTCTTTTATTTTCATCTCTTCCTTTCTACTGACTCTTTAATGCTTACAAACATGCCCATGTCTTCTATCATCCTTTTAGGCATCAAGTTACCTAGAAGGCATAGTGGATAGCGCCATGAATCTAGAGTTAGGGAGACCTAAGTTCAAATCTGACCTCAGACAATTCTAGCTGTATATCTCTGGGCTAACTATTTAATTTCTCCATACCCCAGTTTCTTCAACTATAAGATCAGAATGATAACAGCACCTACTTTGCAGGTTTGCTTTGAGGATCAAATGAGATAGTATCTGTAAAGTTCTTAGCACAGTATCTGGTTCATAGAAGCTACCATATAAATGCATATTCTCTTCCCCTTCCCACCTTTTAAAACTCTCCCTCTCCCTCTCTCTCATCTACCTTGATCCTGCTAGCTATTGCCCTATGTTTCTCTTCCTCTTCTTGACTAAACAACTTGAGAAAGCAACTTCCACTTTTCTGACTCTTGTAAACCTTCTGCCAAATTTAATGATCTTTGAAAATAATAATTCTTGTGGACTTTTCAATTGGCATTTTATGCTGTCAGTAATCCTCTCTCTCTGCCTTTGGATTCTCTCTTCACTTTAGGATGTGAGACATTGTTCTCCTCTAGTTCTTTTCTTATTCCTTCTACTCTTCAACTTCCTTTTGCATGCTTTGTCTATGTCACATGGGGTGTCCCCCAAATCCCTGAAATGGAATCCCTGAAATGGGCTCCCTGTTCTTTTCACTTAATACTGTCTTCATGGTAATATTATCAAATCCCATGAGTTCAGTCACCATCTCTTTGAAAATGGTTCCCAGACATTATCTAAACCTAGCCTGTCTGCTGGACCACAGTTGTGCATCTCCAACTGTCTCTTAGATTTCTCAGACTGGGTGTTTTGTGGCACTACAAACATAGTATGTCTAAAACAGAACTCATTATCTCTCCTACTCAATAAACTCCCCCTCCAAACTTTCCTATTTTTCATCAAAGGCATCTCCATCTTCCCAGTCACCTGGGCCATAAACTCAATCTTCAATCTTTAATTACTAAGTCTCCCTCATTCCACATATCTAAAACACTGCTGAATCTTGTCAGTTTCTCTCTTCAGAACATCCCTTTTCTATCTACTCATATAACTAAAACTCTGTTCAGATCTTTATCTTGCCTGAATTACTATTTAGTGAATGAGTGATGAAATCTGACAAGAGTGGATAAATAAATTATGAGATCATCTTGCTGAGGGCAAGAGCATAGAGAGAAAAAAAATCCAAAGCCCAACACCTACTTTAAGGATCAAGAAGAGAACAGGGAGTCTGAAAGTGAGCAAGATTTAACATCTTTGATGACAGAGGAGGAGAAAATGTTTGGAAGCAGGGGAATGGGCAAATGTCATTAGTGTTAAATTTTTCAGAGAAGTCAAGGAATAAAGTCTGAATTGAGACCATTTAATTTAGTGATTGTGAAGTTATCAGTGTACTCTGAGAGCAACTGAGTAACGTGATAGGGATAGAAGCCAAATTATAAGGGGAAAGAACAGACTAAGAGGTAAGAAAACATTGTATTAGGTATTGACATTTTAAAAATTAAATTTCATTCTTATCAATTATTAAGTATTTATTTTTCCCTTCTACCTTTCCTCTAACTGAAAAAAGAAAAAGAAAACCCTTGTAACAAAAGCATCAATGAGCAAAGCAAATTTCCATATTGTCCATGTTCATGTGCATCTCATTTTGCATATTAGTCCATCACCTTGTAGTCTTCCGGAAGCATAATTGGTCATTACATTAATTAGAATTGTGGTTAACATAACTTTTCTATAAAAAGGAAGAAAAGAATATGATGGAAGGTAGAGGGAGCTGAGAAGGGTCAAAGAAGTGCTTTTTAGAACTGAAAATCTATGCTTGTTTATAGACAGATGGGAAAGGGCCAATGGAGAAGACAATATTAAAAATCAGAAATTTAAATGATAATTTAAAATGATAAAGGATCTATGATGAATGGCAGAAAAGAAATGATTGTAAAGCAAAGACACAAAAGGGGAAGGAGAGAATAGGAGCAAAGACATACATGGAGAGAGCTTAACCTTAATGAGGTATAGAGATACTTCTTTGAGATAGCTAGGAAAGGAGGGAGGATGGGTGGTACTATATAGAGTAGAGATAAAAAGCTGAGGGAACTCCTTCTGAATGGATATGATTTTCCCTACATTATAATTCTTTTTCACTTTGAAGCTCATAGATAAATCTGTCTGACCTATCAATATTAAAATGTATGGCTTTGAAATTTGCTTCACTGCCATGTCTCAAGCTTCCCTGGTGCTTAGCTGTGTTGTCCCTGCATGGATTTTCCTCCCTTATACCAATGGTTTTAGTTAGTGATTCTGGATTTGGGGTGGAAAGTAAGGCAAATATTTCCCAAGCACTTAAGATGCTGAACATCTTAAAATATTTATCTTCTGGAGCTTGTTCTAGCAATGATATAGAAGAGATTAAAGCACAGTCTAAGAATTTAGAAATAATTATGCTATTGCTGTGGTTAGTCATCATGGCTCAATAGTGACGATTTAAATACTTTCCTCTTTGAGATCCATCATAATCAAGTTTTGGGTTTTTTTGGCATAGAATCTTGCTATCTATTGACCCCATGCCTACCGATGTAGACAGCTCCATCACTTTCTTCTTTATCATTGCCTTTCATAGGTAAAGATAAAAGATTTCATCAAGTCATAAAAAATTCTACAGCTCTGTTGAAAAGTCTCTGACTGGCCCTTTGATTAATTTCAGCATATGCTTTTGAAGACATAGAGCTATGATATGTTAGCACTTTCAACTTTTAAAAATAGCATATTTAGTGCATGTACTCTCTCAAAGGAACATTACTTTTTCAAAGGTATTAATGATGGAGCGTAGGGAAGGAGAAGGGAACAAGCATTTATTAAGCACCAACTACAAGAATCTCATTTGATATTCACAATAATCTTGTGAGATAAGTGAAGAAACTTCAGAGAGTAGTTAAATGATTTGCCTAGGGAAACAGAAAATGTTTGAGGCTGAATTTGGACTCAATTGGTCCTGACTTCTGATTCAATGTTTTACTCTCACCTAGCTTCTGAAAGAAAGGGGGAGGGAGGGAAAGGAAGGAATAAGAAAAGGAAGAAGGGAGGGAGAATAACTAGGCTAATTAGATTTTCTATGTGGATCCTGTTATTATTCTTTACTTAGTATGGCTTCAGTTGAAATTATTACATTATGAGATAACAACAATAATAATGTAATAAATTATAATTGCTTAAAAAGTAATTTTTAAAATTATACACATTTTATATAAGTTTTAACTCTGAATTAGGAAATTCCTTCTATGAGTACAGATTAGCAAATGACCTGAAACTTAGTATCTTAAAAGAGTTTTCCTGGAGCAGTAAGAGATTTAGTGAATTAGTTAGAGTTGTCTAGCCAATATTTGTCAGAGATAAGACTTGAGCTCTGGCTTTTATGAATGTGCTGCCCATGACACTATGATGCCTCCAATTATTTACCTATTTTACCTTGGGTTTTCCTGATCCACCTCTATATACCATGAAAATATTATCAACATTTTTGTTTTATAAATGAGTAAACTAAGCTTAAGCAACTTGTCCAAGCTTACTAACCTTGATTCTTTCACAACTATATTTCTTCCAAACTTTAATAGTTTCAGAAAGTAAACATTCTATCCATGAAGATTCTAAACTGCAAACTGGAATTTTATGCTTTAAGCCATAATTTTTATCTACTATAGTTGATCCTGTAGTTAATGGCCAAGTTGTAGTAAAATCTGTACATACTATACTTTGTGCAAGAATATCACTTCAGGTAGATGAACCAAATTGTAAGAAATTGCATAGGAACTTAAAATTTCACTCAAGAATCTGACATTGCTACTGATACAATGAAAATGTTCTCTAATAACCACTACTTTAGCTAATGATGGCTGTCTTCCATGAGAACTTGGCATAGGTTTAATGAAAAAGATTTAAGAACAATTTATCATTTCACTAGGGGCAGAAAAGATCTTTTGTTTCCAAAGCACAAATTCTTGGCCTACTGTCTCACTGTATGTTGTCCAAGCACCAGACTAACCAAATTCAGAGAGATTCATCATTGCTCTAGGGCTGTAGGATGAGAAAAAGAAGGGAAAGGAAAAGAAAGGGGATAAGACTTTATATAGCAGCTGCTATGTGCCAAGCACTGTATTAAGTGTTTTCACAAATATCTCATTTGATCCTTGAAACAATTCTGGGAGGTAGGTGCTGCTATTCTACAGTTGAAGAAACTGAGGCAAACAGAACTAAGTGATTTAGCCAGGATGACATAATTAATAATTTGAACTAAAATGTTTCTGACTCCAAGTCCATTACTCTATACAATGTGTCAAATCACTGCTTTTAAATTTTTCCCACCATAGCAAGTCTCAAACACCATCTACTGAGTTTCATAGGAATTTTAATTTGGGCTTGTGGTTGTAGTACCCATACAATGATAGAATAATGTAGTGTTCTTGTTGGTTTTCTGAGGTCTCTGGGACAGTCTTCATTTCAGCAAAATAATCAGGGCAAGAATAGCCAGGTGTTAAAGTCCAAAGTCCAAATTCTTTACTGTCTCCTTGCCTGGGGTCGGGTTAGCTTTCTTGAAGCCCTTCAGATGGGCCTTGGTCTTAGTGGGGGGAGCAGGAAGACAGGCCACCATGAGGCTGATGAAGACGGAGAATGTCTCTCCTTGGCTCCGAGAGCTTCCCTCCTCCAGTTCTCTGTCTTCTCCGAGTCTGACCCTGACTGAGTTTGTCCCAGTTTATATGCTCTATTCTAATATTATCATAGGTGCGAATCTTGTAGAATAGGTGTCAATCTTGTGGAACTATATTTAAATACTAAGTACATGTACTGAATTAGAGAACTATTCATCATCAGGCTAAACTAAATAACCATTATCTTATCAATTCCACTGAGTTAGCACCTTGTAAGAATCCTTGTATCAAGTACAAAAGTTCTGGCCCATAACAAAATATGTTCTTGAAGTATTTTGAGATATATCCCCTTAGGAAAATAGCAGTCACTAGTTAAAACCCTATGAATTGTCAATGGTGTCATTTACTGATCATTGCCTAACTTTAGTCTCCTCTATTCACTGAGTCATGATGACTTCTTCCTGCATGATAGGAATGTCAAAAGGGAGTCTTTATTAATAAGCATGTTATAGTTATTTCTCAAACCCTATTTTTATAAAAACAGAAGGAATGATAGAATAAATATTCAAGCAGCAAAGACTTTTTTGGTCTCCTAGTTTATCCTGAAATCCTCCATTGAGCCCACTATTTTTTAAAGTTGTCTTTGGTTCTTAAAAAATGATAAAAAATGAAATAGTCTTATTTTCAGGGAGAGTATGCACATTAATGAAACTACAAATCCTGCCGTTAAATTAAAATAATCCCATTTCATACTGAAATCGGAAACATTGATCTAGAAGAATCTTTTCAGGAACATGGTGTGCAAACTCCTTAAAAAGAAAAGGATATTCTTTTCCTTTTCATGCCAAGGACAGCTAATTTTGCTAACATTTAATAGATCCAAGCACGAGATAGCAAGAAAATGAGGGGTGGGGTGGGGAATATTTCCTTTCCTTGTTCCTTCTGCCTAGCTCTGCCACTCTTTATCTACTCATTTTGTTTTCACATGCCTCATAGAGACACTCCTCTACTTCTTTCTTATGATTTAAATTGTTAAATGTAGCTTGCTAATGTAGACTATTATGATGATGACAAATATAGAATCACAGAATGTGAGAGCTGGAAAGGAACTCAGAAGTCATCTAGTGCAGCCTGTTTATCTTAAAGAGGAGGAAATGCGGGTTAAATGATTTCCACTGATTAGTGGCAGAAAGAGTAAAACATCTTTTTTCTTGACTCCTAGACTAACCCCTTACTGTACTGTAATATTTTGCCTGAAAGAGTCTGATCCTGTTCATATAGCAAGTCCTATATATACCAGCATGATTTTTACTGGCATGGAACTTTTTTTTTTTTAAAACATACATATAGTCTCTCTTATTCTTGCACAGTTTGTATTTAAATATTTTTTTTCCTAGATGGAACATCTTAAACCTCCATCCTGATAATGCTGAACAGAAGGTGAGTTAAGATGATATAGTAGAAATATATTCAAACAGACTTTAATCAAATTACAGATTTTTCTCTTTCTATGGTTAGTTTATTGCATAGAAACCTTCCTTGTTAGCTTTTCCCCTGGCGTTCTTAAAAAAAAAAAAAAAGTTTCTAGCTCTATCCATTATGAAGACTCAGCTTTCTCAGGGTTAATGAGGGATGTTAAACTGCTCTTCAATTATGTACTTATTCTGCATTCAGGGTTGCCCTGCAATTGAGCCCCAGTCTTGGTTAAAAGAATACACTAATGTTCTCCACTCTGTTGACCATGCAAGTGTAGTGGTTTCCTTTGGGGTTTATTTCTCTGGTTTTAAAGGCTTATGCAGACAGAAACAAGTGCAAACCTGTTGTCGCATGAAGGGTGTCATTTGAAAGGATGTCAACTAGAAAAGCAGCAGGCATCTATTTGTAATTTGCCATGCAAAAAAACATTTCTACTGTCTGGCAAAATCCAGATAGAAGAAGAGAGGGAGGAGGAGGAAGAAAAGGAGGAGGAATGTGAAAATGGGGACTGAAGAAAATATACTCAAAATGAAATTCAATTCCCACCCTTCCTCCAAGAGGTCTTCCCTGCCAACTCCTTTCTTCCCATCTAAGAGGAGAATGTGTAATTTCTTTACATATTTGATTTTAGTTACAGCAAGGATGATAATATGGTTGCAGGTCACAGAATCAAAATGCTTGCTATAGTCTAAACTATATCTACAGCATTCTCCAATTGATTGCTTTTGTAGAAAAAGCCAGCAAGCAAGGAAAGAAAAGAAAATCGGTCTAGCATGACCTATTACTGGTGAAACTGTGCTAGCTCTTTGTAATCCTGGCTCCCAATCCTAGATGTTTATTAACTATGTCTTTAATAATTTGTTAGAGAATTTTCTGAGGAATTGAAGTCAGCTTCACTATCCTATAATCTACACATACTCTTCCTTTCCTTTAAAAAAAAAGTTATTTTTTAAGGCAATAGGGATTCAGTGACTTACCCACACAGCTAGTAAATATTTAAGACCATATTTCAACTCAGATTCCCCTGACACTAGGGCTGGTATGGTATCCACTGCCCCATACTCTTCCTTTAAAAAAGAAATCAGGGGGCAGCTAATTGGTGTAATGGATAGAGTACCAGCCCTGAAGTCAGGAGGACCTGAGTTCAAATCTGACCTCAAACACTTAATATTTTCTGGCTCTGTGACCCTGGTTAAGTCACTTAATCTCAATTGCCTCTGCAAAAATAAAAATCAGGATAGCTATCTTTTTTCAGTTCTATAATCAACTTGATTATTGAATAAATATTGCATGTTAACAATTATAATAGCTAGAATTTATGTAACACTTTAATATTTGCAAGGTACTTTTAATATTATCTCATTTGATTCTTACACTAGTCCTGTAAGATAGGTGCTATATTATTCCCAATTTTACTGATGAGACACTGAGAGAATTTATCCAGCTTTGAACGTGAGTAAGTGTCTGAGGCACAATTTGAAGTCAGGTCACTAAGAGTGCCAACTATTAAATTAATGTTTGTAAATATTCTAAAAATTATGTTATTAGTTCCCTCTGTGACAAACTGAGGGAAAGAATTGAGAAAAATGAAAAATGAATAAACATAAAGGGACATTTTCTTCCTCAAATCACACATAGTTCTGTGAGTCTATGTTTTCTCCTTATTACATTCTACCTAATATTATAGTTATTTGTGTTTATGTATTATCCTCGCTGTAAAATGATAGGCTCCTTGAGAGCAGGTATCAGGTCTTGTTTTATAAATTAGTCAGTAAACATTAAACCCCTACTAGGTGGGCCTGGAATCAGGAAAACCTGAATTCAAAATAATTAAACTAGCTATGTGAGCCTGACAAGTCAATTAGCTCTTTTTGCCTCAATTTCTTCATCTGTAAAATGAGCTGAAGAAGAAAATGTAGAGCCACTCTAGTTAGTATCTTTGCAAGAAAACCTCAAATGAGATCACCAAAAGTTGGACATGACAACAACAAATGTACCAGACATTGTCCTAAGTACTGGGATACTTAATGAAGATAAAGCTTACAATTTAATGGAAGAAGACAAGATAAAAAAGGAAGCTGGAAAGGATGGGAGAGGGGCAATATGCTGGGCAGGATATGTTAGACAAATCAAAGAAGTTCAAAATGAATATAGGTAGGTGAGAAATGAGGAAATTTAGATTTACTTATGAGAGTATTGTCATCCATCTTTTTTTTAAAAAAAGCTTTTTATTTTCAAAACATATGCATAGATAGTTTTCAATATTTGCTCCTGCAAAACATTATATTCCAAATATTTTTCTCCCTCCCTTCCCCTATCTTCTCTCCTAGATGGCAAGCAATCCAATATATGTTAAAGATGTGTAATTTCCACATTATCATGCTGCATAAGAAAAATCAGAGCAGAAGAAAACAAAATGCAAGCAAACAATAACAAAAAAGTGAAAATATCATTTGTGATGCACACTCAGTCCCCACAATTCTCTGTATACATGGCTCTCTCCATCACAAGACCATTGGAATTGACCTGAATCACTTCACTGAAAAGACTCACATCCACCAGAATTGATCATCATATAATCTTGTGTTGCTGTGTACAATGTTTTCTTGGTTCTACTCACTTCACTTAGCATCAGTTCATATAAGTCTCTCCAGGCCTTTTTGAAATCCCATCCTGCTGATCATTTCTTACAGAACAATAATATTTCATAACATTCATTTGCTAAAATTTATTCAGCCATTCTCCAGCTGATGGGTGGATTATCCACTCAGTTTCCAGTTCCTTGCCACTACAAAAATGGCTGCCACAAACAGTTTTGCACACATAGGTCCTTTTCCCTTTTTTAATGATCTCTTTGGAATTTAGGCCCAGTAGAGATACTGCTGGATCAAAGGGTATGCACAGTTTGATAGCCCTTTGGGCATAGTTCCCAATTGTTCTTCAGCATGGTTGAATTAGTTCACAACTCCACCAACAATGTATTAATGTCCCAGTTTTTCCACATCCCCTCCAACATATATCATTATCTTTTCCTGTCATTTTAGCTAATCTAAGAGGTATCATAGTTGTTTTAATTTGCATTTCTCTGATCAATAGTGATTTCGAGCATTTTTTCATGACTAGAAATAGTTTTAATTTCTTCATCTGAAAATTGTCTGTTTATATCCTTTGACCATTTATCAGTTGGAGAATGGCTTGTATTCTTATAAATTTGAGTCAATTCTCTATATGTTTTATAAATGAGGTCGTTATCATAACCCTTGGCCATCCATTTCCTAAAAAAACAAACATAAATAGTAAGTAGTTTGCTTTCTCTCCTGAATTTTAAAATTACTAGAGTTTTTAAAAAATTCATTTACATTTCTTTTTCTTTTCTGATCTGTTCCTTTTCCCTTCAAATGCTTCAACAAGTATTTATTAATCACCTGTGTGTGTGTGTGTGTGTGTACACATACACATTCATAGGATATTTAGATTAAATTTATTTTTAATTAATAAAGATTTATTATTTTTCTTTTTTCCCCAGAAGAAACCCTTGAAACAAATATGTACAGTTAAGCAAAAAAAAAAAAATCTCTTCTAGGCTGTGTCCAAAATTAAATGTCTTATTATGTTCTTTTAGTCCATCACCTCTCTGTCAGGAAGTAGATAGAATTCATCAACAGTAGTATTGATCATTGCATTGATCATAGTTCTTCAATCTTTCAAAATTATTATTTTTCTTAATGTAATTATATACTTGATTATCTTTATTCTTCTTCACTTTATTCATACAAGTCTTCATGGATTTCTCTAAGAGAGATATCTTTTTGTCATTTCTTAGGACACACTAATGAAACATTATAGTTCCCCAGTTGAGGAACTTAATTTCTAGTTTTGGACATCATTATAAAAACTATTGTAAATATTTTTGTACTCATAAGACATTATATACTTTCTTTGATCTTTGTCATATAACTAGTGGTATCACTGGGTCAAAGGATATGTACAATTGAGTAGTCTCCGGGATATCGAGGTGGACTTGATGCTAATAGAGCCCATTAGATCAGATTCAGTCTTGGGATCAAATGAAACATTCTTAGATATAGTTAACAAAATATATTGACAACTACAGTGCAATGCTTTCCACATAGTAGGTGTTTAATAAATGCTCATATAGAGTATATATGTATTTGTGTGTGTGTGTGTGTGTATATATATATATACACCTCTGTATGTGTATAGATAAATAGGTGTGAGAGGATGCATGTTTGTGTGCTTGTGTGTATATATACCAACCAGGATAGAGTAGCACTTATCTTCAGCTTTGATAGATACAGTCTTCTTTTCTTCTTTATAAAAACGTATCTGAATTTCAGGACAGGTTCAGAGGTCTGGACTCTATAGATATAGGGCTTTTTATGCAAAGTTGGGGCAAAGTAACCAAGAGTCATTCAAGCCCTAGAGACAACTTTGTGTCCTTTTAGAGAAAACTAATCACTGGGTTGAGAGTGGTTTTAGAGAAAGTGAGGTCAGGGAAGAATAGGCTCAACCCATGTGGTGGGGAAATGCTGGTAAATATTAATCATATTGCAAGGCATAGGTCTAAATTGGCTTCCAGGATAGCTGGACCAATTCATAATTCTTATCAATAGTGAATTAATATGATTGCTTTCTTATCAGTCCTCCAATATTTGTCATTTTCATCTTTTGTCAATTTGATGGGTATGAAGTGGAACTTAAGTTACTTTAATTGACATTTCTCTAATTATTAGTGATTTGAAGCATTATTAAATATATGGCTTTAGACAGTTTGGATTTCTTCCCTTGAAAACTATTCATATCCTTTGACCATTTATGAATTGGAAAATAGCTCTTATTTTTAAAAATTTGAATTGATTCCCTATAAATAGTAAACAAGACCCTTTTTAAAGAAACATTCTGCTAAGATTTCCCTCTCTAGTTATAACCCCTATCTAACTAAAGCTGCATTGAATATGTGCATATTAAAAAAATTTTAATTTCATGTAATCAAAATTAACTATTTGATCTTTTGTGATCTTCTCTATCCTTTGCTTGTGAATCCTACACTTACCCATAGATCTAAAAGGTAATTTCTTCCTTTGGAAAAGCATTTTCCTAGATAATGGAGAAGCAAAGATGAAAATTGTCACAATCCTTATCTTCAATGAAATTTGCATACTAGAGGGAAGATAAAATTCTATGCAAATAATAATCCAAGTTAGCATTAAAATGTAATTTAAAAAAAATTAAGGAAGAATAAGTTTAATCTCAGGGTTACAAAGAGGAAGGAAATATATCCAAGGAAGATTTCATAGAGGATGTGGCATTTTGAATGAAAAGGATTTTAAGAAGCAGTAATGTTACCAGGAGCCTTTTCTGGTCATAGATACTAATTTACAGTGATAGAAGAGAGAATAAAATTAGTTTGGCTAAAATTTAAGATATATAACAGAAGTATGAGATAAATCTGGAAAGATTTGTTGGCATCAGATTATGGAGACCTTTGAATGCCACCTAAGGATTTTTATTTTATTTGATAGCCAATAAATTGCATGCAAAGTTTTTTTTTTAATTTTGTGTACAGTAAGATGAGATCTATATATTAGGAAAATTACTCAGGCTATGTTAGGATGGATAGGAAAAAGGATGAACTGAAAGAAGATAGCATAGGTGTTTATTAATATTGTCCAAACAAGAGGTGCTGATGGCCTAAACCATGATGGTGACAATATAAAGAAAGAAAAGAGGAGGAAGATGAGAGGAAGCCATGAGGATAGATTTGGTGGTAATGAATAGGTAAGGTAAAGGGAAGAGTCTGGTTGACAGAGAAGATGATGATGCTAGTAAGAGAAATCAAAAAGTTGATAAGAGGTTCAGGTCTCAAGAAAAAAATCATATTGAATTTCTAAAATTGTTATGATATAGTCTGGCAGAAATATTCTGTAGCCAATCTCTATTTTTCTGCTATTGGGGTCTTGGGTCTAATTATGAATGGTCTTAGAAACCAAACAGAAAATATTGGTTGAATCATGCACCCTTTGTTGTAACTTTTCCACTCCAAAAGTATATAATTTCAAAAGCATCACAACTTGTCCTTTGTTCCTAAAATATCTTCCTTGCTAATTTTGAAAATTCTGTCTAGGAAAAGGATTCTTAATCTGGGGATTGATTTTCTTTGGGGACCATAAGTAGTTTATAGGGGATCTATGGGTGGAAACAAAATTACATCTTTATTCAAAAATAATTGGTTTCTTTTATAATTAATTGTATATATGTATATAATTTTATGCATTTAAAAGATTATTATGAGGAGTCATTAGGCTTCACCAGAAAAGAAGATCTTTGGCAAAAAATAGATCATAAATCTTGACCTAGGAATAAATCAATTCAATCAGTTGCCTTGAGGTATTTGTTCTTGAGAAAATGCAGATCCCTTCAAGATATCTAGTACTTTTCATTTGTCATCATCTTTTGCAATTTCTAGAATCAAAAACATTTAGGTTTTAAAGAGAAACCTTGGAAATGATTTAATTGCAACCTCTCATTTCATTTTTGCTCACCATATTTTGTTTCAATAGATCATCCAGAATTGATATGTACTCAGAATTGTACATACTCAGAACTGAATCCTGCACAATATATAATCCTCCCCACTTCACTAAAAGTTAAACAAAATGACAACTGAGAATGATTGTAATTACGTTCAGCCTTACATTTTAGTAGAAAAAAAGGACAAGCATACATTTTATGAGTTAGTATCAGCATTGCATATTGTTTTTGGCTGAAATTTTATTCCTTTTTTAGAAGTTGTCTTCATTTATAATAATCATATTATGTTCATTATTGTTTTGGGTCTGGTTTTTTTTTTTGGCTTTTCCATAATTTCAATAGGTATTTTTATATATTCTTTGATTTGTACTGTTCATTATTACTTAAAACAGAAAGGTTTATTATTAAGATGATCAGAGGGTAATGAGATTTTTCAATAACCATTGACTAAGATGTAAGAAGGGTTGTAAATGGTGTTGGAGAGGTAGTGCCTCATGGCATTGAAAATATAGATTTTTCAACTATTGAAGTAATTTAAAAAAGGAAAATGGTTGAATTAAAAACAGCATATTCCTAAACCATTGATGAAAATTCTTTACTTTTGGATCCATAGCTGTTCTAGTAAAATTTGGGGGTGTTTTTTAGTATAATAAATTCAAAATAGGGTAAAATATAAAATTTGTTATTCCTCAGTCAATGGAATTTCCTCTTGCTCTTTAATAAAAGTATTGACTAATCTAAAGTTGGTTAATTCAAAACCAATGAGTTTTTATTGGTTTTTTCCCTTTCTGGTTTCATAGAATTAGAATTAATAAAGTATTACTGTACTGTTAAATTATTTGTATAGTGGTGGAGTCCAGAAGTCCTAGAACTTCATTTCTCTATATTTTCCCTGTCTTCCCACATAGCCACCACTGACAACCATTTTTAAATGAGCAATTCTTGTCCACCCCCTTAAGCTGGAAGGCAAAGATGTAGCATACTAAGAATTCTTAAATTGTACGACTTTTTGGCTGAAATGAAATGGCATCTGATATGAAAAATTAAAGCAAATACTACTTAAACCAAGCTGCATCAATGCTCACTGGGATAAAAATGATGTTTTGCTAGCACAGCATAATTAAGAGTACTTTTAGATTTAGTTGGAGGTATAAGTAAGTTATTTTGAGAAAGGCTCTAACATAGTGACATTCTTCCTTTACCTTTGATGTGAATTACTAAGTTTGTCTTCATCACCACAAGTTCTATTGAATGTGTGTATAACACACACATAATACATATACATGTTATATATATATACATATATAGATACAGGAATATATATATATATATATATGTTTTCTTGATATCTTTTTTATATCATCATAATTTTCTCCAATAGTCCTCCCCATCCCATTCCCAGAGAGCCATTTCACATTTAAAAAGTGATTTTAATACAAAAAAGGAGAAAAAAATCAGCATAATCAATCAATGCATCGAAAAAGTCTGAATATATGTCCAAAGTACAACATTTGAGAACCTACTTCTGCAAAGGAATGAAGAACCATAAATTGATAAATAATACATTTTTATCTTTGATATAAGCAATATTTTTTCTTTTCTTTCTTCCTCCTTCTTTCCCCCTCTTCCTATTATTCTCTCCTTCCCTCCTCACCCCACTCCCAACTATGTCTCTCAAGTTTTGTTGAATGATTCCTTCTTTACATCGACAAATATGTACTGAGTTCCTAAGACAGACAAGGCACTATGCTTGTGACAAAAAAGAAGAAGGCTTCTTTGAGGAGAGGGATTCCATTAGGTCAGAGGAGAAAGAAAATCTTTTTCAACCTCTTGTTCTATTGTACCAAGAATAATAATGTATCCAAATTTCATCCAAGGAATCTAGTGATATAGGGCAAATATCTTACAGCTGGTGTGGGCTTGTTTATAATTTAACAGGGAAAATGTGTTAGGAAAGAAAATAGTTTTGGAAAAATATGGATGAAGGAAAAATTTTTATATGAATTGGCAGCCAGCAGGTATGAAATGCAGCCAGTTAAAATCGTTAAAATCCTTTTGTTTTAGCTTTCTATTTTTAGCATTTTCTAAGTGCCTAACATTTCAGAGAATACACAAAGTACTTTATCATAGTTCCTAATAATGTTTATTAAAAAAGAAAAAGAAGAAACCTCTAGGGTAGGATAATTACAAGCACTGAGCTTATTGGGATTTAGGCTTTAAAAGATAAATAAGTAATTCTCTATGTTATCAGTGTTTATTTTATGCAAATAAAGTCTCCTCGTTGTGGTGATTGACTTTTTTTTTAATTAGGGCCCTCTTCATCATCCAAGGATTGATTTTTCTGGGATATGTCTTGAGATCATAGGATTTAGAGCTGAAAGGGACCTTAAAAATCATGATAATTATTGTTATTGATGATGATGACCATAATAATAATAATAATAATAATAGTGGATATATACACACACACTCCTTACTATGCACCAGGCATTGTGCTAAGTGCTTTACAATTACTATTTCATTTGATACTCACAACAACCCCTGGAAGTAGGTACTATTGTTATCTGTATTTTAAAGATAAATAATTTAGTCAAAGAGAGATTAAATGACTTACTCAAAGTCACGCAGTTAATGAGTATCTTAGGTGAGATTTGAATTCAGCTCTTCTGGACTTCAGGCTGGGTGCTTTGACCTCTCTAGCCATCACCTAGTCTAATTGCTGTATTACATAAGTGAAGATATTAGGACTCAAAGAAGTTCCATGATTAAGGTCACATAGGTAGAAAGTACAAAAATGACAATCAATTTGATAAAGATTTTGTCTAATTTTTTTCATTCATTAAATGGAATTAATCATTTAAGGCAATAACAATATATTTCTCCAGTTCATAATATAAATCTACAGAATATTTAGTTTCACATTATTCTTCTTTCTTCTAACCCTTCTGAAAACCATTGCATGCTTGCTATCATCACATATTTCAGTCCTCATGGTTTCCTTCTTTTCCAAAGCAGCCATAAACCAGTGATTACATGCTTAATGGGATTTTGATGACTGCCTGCCTGCCTGCTTTTGAATGAGCAGGATTTTTACACACCTTTTCATTGCTTAACCCTTTCTGAAGCTTACCTAATAAAATACAGGCTAGTTATCCATGGACTTTCACAAAGGCAGACTCTCCAACTTGCTATTCCAGCCTTATCTCATCCTATTTTCCTTCCAGCATTGTAGCTTCAGCTAAATTAACTAATTACTGCTCCTAAGTCTCCTCTTCCCTTCTCCTGACTTTCTGTTCTTTCAGATATCATCCTAATTCAACAAGAATTTATGAATTATTCACATATATAATTGATATCATGTTGTTTACATTCTCAAAGGGTGGGGGAACAAACTGGAGAGAGAGAGAGAGAATTTGGAACTCAAAAATTTAAAAAATGGATATTAAACATTATGTGAAAAGAGGGGCAGCTAAGGAGTACAGTATAGAGAGCACAAGGCTTGAAGTCAGGCAGACACATCTTCCTGAGTGCAGATACTTAGTTTTACTAGCTGTGTGACCCTGGACAAGACACTTAATTCTGTTTGCTTTATCTATAAAATAAGCTGGAGAATGAAATAACAAACTACTTCAGTATCTTTGCCATATGGGATAATGAAGTCAGATACTACTGAAATGACTGTTGAATATAAAAAAAAAATGTGGAAAGAAATATAATAATGTAATATGTATAAGAAATATAGTTAAGTATGGAGGACAGAAATATAAGAAAAAGTCTGTATTCCTAAAGAATTTACATTTTTATGTGGACTCCAGTCATTTCCACTTGCTGAAAGTCTTAGCTATTCTGAAGACTCATAAAGCCTTTGATTCTTACCAAGTAACGGTGATTCCTCCCCTTATATGCCTAACATTTGACATAGGGCCCTGAAAAGAGTACACATTTAATAAATGTTTATTAACTGATTGACTGCCTGACACTATACTAAGCACTGGGGATACAAAGAAAGGTCAAAGATACTCTGTACATTCAAGAAGTTCACAGTCTAATAAGAAAGACTATATAACTATATGCAAACCAGATATATGTAGGGTAAATTAAAAGTGGTCGACAAAGGGAAGGCATTAGCTTTAAAAGACATCTTCTTGAAGAAGGTGGAATTTTAGCTGCGACTTGAAAGAAATCAGGAAGTTGAGATGGGGAGGGAGAGATCCAGTGGAATGAAAAGTTGGGAGATGGAGCGACATGTTCTTGGAACAGCAAGGAGCCTAGTTAGTGTTATTAGATTGCAGAATATGTGGGAGTGAATAAAATGTAACAAGACTGGAAAGGTATGGAGGTGGAGGAAGTATTGAAGGGCTTTAAATGCAAAACAGAGAATTTTATATTTGATCCATTTTAACTTGTATTATGGTTATTTCTATATCTTCCTTTCACTGCTGGAATATGGGTTCTACAAGGAAGGACTAATTTTTTTAAAATTTTATTATTCTCAGGGTCTGTCACAATGCTTTGCACTAGTGGATGCTTAATAAATGTTTATTGGAAGAAGATTGTTCAGTTGAATGAGGAAGAGTACAACAAAATATTCCATCCTGGAAGGGATACAGGATGTTGTACTGCTGGCAGAGAGTTTCATTTCATCTTAAATCTGAAAGTCACCTACCGTATGCCAGTACACAAATTAAAGTCTATGAGTAGAAGTCTCATTAGGGATTCCTAATTATGCTTTAGAATATAGAATGCACTTTCAAACTTATTATGTGTTTCACTGGGGGTTTCAGTTGTGAAGCAATTAACTGAGACATTTATCTATCTCATTTATCTATGGGATGTGGTTAGGTATCTTTATGAATGTGATGTGGGAAATCTGTATGGTAGATATATAATATACTACCACACACTTGCCAGAAAGTTTTTGTATACCAAGAGCTTAGAGAAGTACATTTCAAAAGAAATGTTAGATTGGACCACTTAAAAGCAATTTCTTTGAAGGCAGGTTATATCAAATGGGTTATTTACACTTGAACCATTTTTCTTATTAATAACCCCTTATTTGGAAGTTAAACTTCTAGCAACTTTAAACATAGTCCAAGAAAAATTTTTGAAGAGTCTATGATAGTAGAGCAGCAACTTTTGTGAATTTGGAAACAAAGAAATTAACTGAAAATTATCTGTTGTCAACTACTTCATTCTTGATACATTGTCCCTCTCTAACTTATATATCTGTATACTGAGTTTCTTCCTATCTCTCTTCTCAATCGGTTTTGCTGGTTTCTTTTCCCTTGCTTTATTCATCAAATGTGAGTATCTCCTAGGGTTCTTATATAATCTTTCTTTCCCTTTGAATTCTTTTGGTTTGTTGATGTCATCTATTCCTATACCTTCAATAAGAAAATATGAGGTAGATATACAAGCACTAATCTTAGAATCAGAAGGAAATAATAGTTGAGATTTATATAATACTTTAAGGCTTACAAAAAGACATCCACAAAGTCCTCTTCTGATGGCTCCCTGTGGCACTGTATTTGATTCTGGGTTCTTGAAGGTTATATCACTGCAATTTAATCTCTGGCAAAGTCTATCATGGTGGAAAATTGGTTAGCATGATACTGGCAATAGATCTAGTCTTCTGGCCTACTCTCCTAGATGATGAGATCTAAGTTCATCTGTAAAATGGATACTTGTGGATAAACATTTTGGCCTGGCAACCTAGGAAACAAAGGGAAATGCAAAATGACCCTTGGTCCTGGATGGCCCTATTCCACGTGTGCCATCAGTTAGTGTGGCAGAGTGATTGGAAAAAAAAAAAAGGAGGAGATGATGATAAAAATCTTTAGACTATCTGTAAACTTTAATTTGACTACTAGTACTTTAAATGTGGGATCCTTGACCAGTGTTTAGCTGTGTCATCCAAAAATTCCCATTCATTTACAATGCATCACTTCTGTTCTCTGAAGTTGCTAGAAGAGTGTGGTATTCTCTTCTTTTCTATAGTATAATGGTTCTCTCTGGGAGCAGATTTCTTGGGGAGGTTTTCTGGAGGCAGCCTTAGTTTCAGTTCAATGTAATAATCACTCCAAAATGCAGCCAGCTGATAAAATCCAAATGTTTATTTTCTCCTTCCAAAATAGCCCAATTAGTTTTCTTAGAGACCTATCTCTCTGCTTGGTTCCAAGAGCTCTCTTGCAGCTTGTCCTTTGCCTCTGCTTTCTTCAGCCTCCAGCCAGCACAAAGGTGGAAGATGGAATGAATCTGACTCTACCTCCGAGAGTAGGCTTGTAGGCTTCTGTATTTCCCAGAGTGCTCCTGTGTCTGTCCCAGGGTGCTCTTTGGCCCTAAGAGCTTCTTGCTTATATAATCTCTCTAAAGGTGTGAACACAAGCATTGTTTCTATCAGTTCCAGTTAGTACCTTGTTTCAAGTTCTGGCCCATAACATCTCCTTGTAAGATCAGATCAATCATACTGAACCATGCTAAAATAGATAATTATTGTCTCTATCAACTCTAATGAGTTAACACTTTGTAAATATTCCAACATCTCCCCCTTTCTTTTGATTTAGAACACAGGTAGTCATGACCTCCCTGACTTCTCAAGGAGGTGAGAACCTCAAAAAAAAAAAAAAAAAAAAAAAAAGGTGATCACGCCTTCCCTGACTGCTCAAAAAAGAAGTGAAAACACCATAAAAAGAAAGTGGTCACGCCCTCCCTGACATCTCAGGAAGGAAGATGAAAACACCAAAGGAAATGGGAAATCAAATCAGATTAGCGGGTTTCTAAAGGGGCTCACTTGAAACAGGTACACATAAATCCATCAATATGAGAGGCATTATACATAATTACATAAGCACATAGCAATATAACACAGGCTAGTAGTAATGTAACAACACGAATCAACATGAGAATTTATACATGTCCATAAGTCCTAGAAATAGTCCAAAAGGAATCCATTGTCCCTTAGTTCATGTGCCAGGAATCCAATAATTCCTGTAAGCTCTGAAGTACTGCAATAGTCTCATCAACAATTTTTCATCTCAAGGAATCCAATGATTCCTGCTGGTTTTCAAGAACTGAAAGCTGAAGATTTTAAAGTTATTTTAACAGTCTCATTGTCAGCCATGCTCTTTGTGTCAGATGTTTCTTAAATCTCCTTTGTTTTGAAGTTTTTCTGCTTTTCTGTTTCTCTCTGATGGACAAGGCGAATATGGCTCATTGGCACCCATCTGGTTCCTTCTCCACCTGTAGATTTACAAGAAAATCCTCTTCCCCAAGCAGTTAACCTATCTGGTCCCTTCCATTCACCACTTTCTGGATCTCTCCACATCACCTGGTGATTATCTAAAAATAGTGGAGCTGCTCGCACTGGACACTGCCCTGTTGGGTTAAAAAGCCTGTATTCTCCCCAACTGTACATTCTTTCTGTCATATGATTACTTTTAGGCTGAGTGATCACATCAGAGTCCTGACCTTCTAAAGACTCTCTAGGTGTAACCTCAGCTGCCATCATGCTCCATCTGTCTTTTGATTGATATCTTGGAGCCGGGCTCCACCTCTCATTTCTCTGGGTCAATCTACATTCTGAGGCCCAGTGAAAGCCTCGGTTGCATTTTAGACATGGGGTTTGGGGTTTTCTCTCACCCTGTCTTCTTGCTCTATCTCTGTATCTACATTGGGCTTTCAAATGTCCAATTTTTCCACATTGAAAACATTAACGAGTTTCTCTAGAAGTCCCTTGCCAAGAGGCACCCTGTCTTTCCATATTCATCAATTTGGGTATAATAAGCATTTGTGCCCACTGTGGCACAGCGCCTTATGATCTCCTCTAAAGGAGTATCTTTGTCTAGTCCCAATATAATTCTTTTGCAAACCTCATTGGCATTTTCCTTAGCCAGATGTCTGGTCATTATTTCTGTAGCTGCATTATCTCCAATGGTTCTTATGATAGCTGTTTGCAAACATCCCACAAAATCTGCAAAAGGTTCATTGGGACCTTGCTCCATTTTTGTGAAGGCTTCCCCTCGATCTTTTTGTCCTGGGAGGGAACCCCAAACTTTTATTGCAGGCTTAGAAATTTGCTCATACACTGTTATGGGATAATAAATCTGTTCTGAATTCTCTCCATACTGACCTTCACCAATTAGTTGGTCAAAAGCGATTTGTACAATAGCTCCTGTTTGTCTATTGCATTGGGCTTGAATCCTATATAATTCATGATACTCTGAAAGGCACAACAAATTTTATCCCGGTTCTAAACATGTTCTAGATATGGATTTCCAATCATTCAGGGTTAATTTCATAAGACAAATTATCTAGTAACAGCTTAACATAAGATGATGTAGCCCCATAAAGAGTGCATTCCTTTTTCAAATCCTTAATTTTTTACAAATTAAAAGGCATGTATCTTCTCCCTTTTTGACCTGAAGAATCACTCTCTTCAATAACAGGATATGCATTTATAAAATCAAATATATCTTCTCCTTAATTTTTTGCCTTAATTAATGCCTTTTCTAATCTTGTCATATTCTGCTTCACAGGAGAAGCCAATTGTGTTTTTGCCTTTCTCCCTCCCCCTTCTTCCTCCACCCATGAAGGGTTAATTGAGGGTGGAGGGTCATGAGATGTGGAATGATCTAATTTCTCCTGCTGTGAAGTATCACATTCAGAATTGTACTTAACTCCATTCTTATCTGATTCTTCCTCCTTTTCATCTAGTTTAGTTGGCACCTCCCCTTCTTGCTCTTTCTTCTTTTTCCTTATTTTAACACTTATAAAATTTCCTAAAGTCAGTTATATTTATATGTATTAAGTATGTCTTTGGAAATTGAGTCAGGTCCATTTTTATTACAGAATTGACAAAGATCCTCTCCTACTAATTTCTACTCCTCTAGATCCAATTCTTTTTCCATAGAGAAACAAGGACATATGTGCTTTACAGTTTCTAAAAGTTCAGTAATCTGCTGCAAAATTATAATCAAACTTTGGCTTTTCATAACTTTGACAATGCTCTCTAAACATTTTCTTTGAACAGAAACAGAAGGCTGTTTTCTAAACATCTGTCCCATCTTAGCTGAAATTCTACTTTAACTCTTTTAACAAAATTTCTTTGTTGTACTCACCCTAATTTCTGGGTCAAGGAGACTTTTCCACTGGATCAGGATCAGAAGCTTTTCCACTGAGATCAGAGTCTGATCAGACCCATGTTCGGGGCACCAAAATGTGGTGTTCTCTTCTTTTCTATAATATAATGGTTCTCTCTGGGAGCAGGTTTCTTGGGGAGGTTTTCTGGAGGCAGCCTTAGTTTCATTCAGTTCAATGTAATAATCACTCCAAAATGCAGCCAGCTGATAAAATCCAAACATTTATTTTCTCCTTCCAAAATAGCCCAGTTAGTTTTCTTAGAGACCTATCTCTCTGCTTGGTTCCAAGAGCTCTCGTGCAGCTTGTCCTTTGCCTCTGCTTTCTTCAGCCTCCAGCCAGCACAAAGATGGAAGATGGAATGAATCTGACTCTACCTCCGAGAGTGAACTTGTAAACTTCTATATCTCCCAGAGTGCCTCTGTGTCTGTCCCAGAGTGCTCTTTGGCCCTAAGAGCTTCTTGCTTATAAGCTCTCTAAAGGTGTGAACACAAGCATTGTTTCTATCAGTTCCACTTAGTACCTTGTTTCAAGATCTGGCCCATAACATCTCCTTGAAAGATGAGATCAATCATACTGAACCATAGATAATTATTGTCTCTATCAACTCTAATGAGTTAACACTTTGTAAGGATTCCAGCAGAAGAGCTCTACTCATGCTATATAGGATGGTCCTTTAGATTCATTCCCATACCTGCTCCATGATTGTATTTACCAATGCAATCTCCACAACAGTTGATTGTAAAATCTTACCAATCATATTGACTAAGACGATTGAAGAGGAAAGTGACAAATGTTGGAGGAGATGTGGGAAAATTGGGCTACTAATTCATTTTTGGTGAAATTGTGAACTGATCCAGTCATTTTGGAGAGCAATCTGGAATTACACCCAAAAAGTTATTAAACTACTTATACTCTTTGATCCAGGGAGTTGATATGCTTATAAAAGAATAAAATTATATCCCCCTTAACATTCCCACTATACATCAAACTAGAATAAAGAAATTAAAACTAAATGAAAAAATGTTTCATATTCTTAGTTTTGGAAAAGACAAGAAATGAATTGGAAGAGTTGATTTTATTTTATGTTCACTGACAATAAAAAATATCATTTGCATGGCATATTTGGTCATCTCATGTTGCTGTGCTCATGATAAATATTTGCAAAAAGATGACAATGAAAATCATTGCAGCTTATTTACTAACATATTAAAGGATTGAGAAATTGATAAATTCTACAAAGAAATTTAACAAGACTTTTGAAATTAAGTCAATGGGTACTTTGATTCTCAGTGATTTTAACAGAAAACTTGAAATATATGAGAATATATAAGAAATATATTGGAAGGTCAGGAATAACAAATGAGAACATCCTCACGACTAAGTATAAGAGGCAAAAAGAAAAAAATATATGAAAACATTTATATAATGATTAAGGTTTGCAGAGCATTTTACATGCATTAACTCTTTGGTCCTCATAACAACCCTATCAAAAAGATAATTTTATTTATCTTTACTTTACAGATTAGGAAACTGAGACAGATTAAATGATTTATCCCAGATTATACAACTAGTAAATCTGTAAATCAGAACTTTAAACTTCAAGTTCTGCAGTATTTCCATTATACCATGCTCCCGCTACCTCCTACTGGGCATGGTGAGCATTGAACAACATGACAAAAATAAGTATGTGATTTGGATTTAGCAGATAGAAAATAGCTCATTTTTGATATGGGAATAATTCATGAATCATGATCTGTGTATAGTCCTACAATAGTCTGCGTATATGTGTATGCACACATACATATCTATACACACACATCTATATTTACAATGGTATACAGTGGTTAAAAAAAGATCAAATTAGTACAAAGTGAGAAGAAAATAAAAAATGAAATGATGTGATATGCAGATGAAGGAATTCAACCTTGATCTATTTAAGTAAGGTGATTTTTTTTTAATGGATAATGGGTGGAAAAAAGGACATAGATACAGATTATAATAATTTCATACAGAAGTATAATTGATGTAAATCAATTGCAGAAACTAAAAGAGGCTTAGTCAGCCAGTGCTAGACTGACTTGCCAAGTAGAGACACACAAAAGCCAAAGATAATACAATTTTGGTTTGATCCTTTCTATAAGATTTTTTCTTTTCTTTACATAATACATACTTACAGAATAAAACAAGCATTTTCATAACACAGTACAATAAAAAGGTGATTGTACATAAAACTGAAAATGTACTAAGCATAACTTGCCCTTCTTTTTTAAATATACAACAGAATTACAGGTACATTTTTTCCCTTTTTTTCTACCCTCCCAGAGGGCTACCATTAGATACAAAGAGGTGTGAGCATGTGTATATGAGCATGTTTATGTATATGTACGATTTTATGTGAAATTATTTTACATATATTTCTATTTCAGTTCTTTCGCTGGATACAGATAGTGTCTTTATATATATTATAGCTGATTTGGGCATTTATAATAGTCAAAATAACTTATTCACTCAAAATTGTTCTTAAAACGATATTGCTGTTACTGTATACAATATTCTTTTTATTCTGCTCATTTTGCTCTTTATTATTTCATGCAAGTCTTTCCATGTTTTTCTAGAATCATTGAACTCATCCTTTCTTATAGCATAATAGCATCTTATACCACAATTTGGTCAGCCATTCCATATTTTGATAGGCATCTCTGCAATTTCCATTTTTTTGCCACCACAAAGAAATGTTCTACTATAACATTTAAAAACATCTAGATTCTTTTTCTTTTTCTCTAATCAACTTTGGAAATAGAACTTGTTGAGGGTTTGCTGGGTCAAAAGGTGTAGATAGTTTAATAACTTTTTGAGCATAACTCCAGATTGCAGTCCAAAATGTTGGATCTCAACTCCACCAACAATGAATTAGTCTCAATTTTTCTATGTCTCCTTCAACATTTGTCACTTTCCTCTTCAATCAATTTAGTCAATATAAAATAAATTTAATCAATTTATTTGACTAAATAAATATTTAGTCAAATTTTACAACCAACTTTTAGGTTTATTGGATTGGTGAATACAACCATAGAGCAGGTATGGGAATGGATCTAAAGGGCTATCCCATGTAGCATGAGTAGAGCTCCTCTGATAACTGCAAAGAACATAAGTGGTTCATTGTTAAATGAATTGGCATTTTTGGATGACACAGCTAACACTGGAGTGTCCTTTACTCTTTAATTTTCTATTGTCTGCACACCATAGCATCGGTATGCTAGGGCAAGCATCACTTTAAAAAGGAGAGTGCTTCCTCACTCTTTCTTTCTTTAGAGTGAGTTGCATGTAAAACTATCTCTCTGACACCTTTTCCTGTTCCATGCAATTTGACAATTGTGAGACATGATAGAGTATACAAGGCTTTCCCAGATGACCCCAAGCCTAAAGCACTGGGCACCAGCTGCATTTTCTGTAGTTTGTTTTGTTTGTTTTTGTTTTTCTTTGCAGGTGACCAATCAGTGACTGTGATATAGATGTTTACATCTTTGAAAGCAACCCTGGGAGTTCAAAAGACTAGGAATTAGTATCATGCTTTGAAGGATTTTCTGACAAAGTGTTGATTTTTAGCCATTTCAATCATGTTTGATTTTTTGTGATTCTGTCTGGAGTTTTCTTAGCAAAGATACTGGAGTTGTTTGTTATTTCCTTCTCCAGCACATTTTTTATTTTTTATGTTTTTATTGTTTTCTTTTTCTGGTTATATATGTACATTAATTTTTAAAAATACACATTTCATTATGAATCGTGTTGGACAAGAAAATCAGAACAAAAGGGAAAAAACATGAGAGGGGAAAAAAAAACAGAAAAAAAAAGTGAACATGGCATGTGTTGATTTATATCTATTCTTCATAGTTCTCCCTCTGGAAGCAGTTGACATTTTCTATCCAAAGATTTTTGGGATTGCCTTGGATCACCAAACTACTGAAAAGTTGATCTTTCAAAGCTGATCATTACACAATCTTGCTATTATTGTATATACTGTATTCCTGGTTCTATTTAACTCAGCATCAGTTTGTGTAAATCTTTCCAAACCTTTCTAAAATCTTGTTCATTATTTTTACAGAGCAATAATATTCCATTACTTTCATATACCATAACTTGTTCAGACATTTCCCAATTGATGGGCTTCTATTCATATTCCAATTCTTTGCCACCACAAAAAGAGCTGCTAAAAACATTTTTGCCCATGTAAGTCCTTTTCCCTTCTCTATGATTTCCTTAGGCTGCAGAGCTAGTAGCAGCACTGCTGAATCAAAGGTATACACAATTTGATAGCACTTTGGATATGGTTCCAAATTGCTTTCCAGAATGGTTGAGTCTTTTCACAATTCCACTAATAATGCATTAGTATCCCAGTTTTCCCACATCCCCTCTAACATTTATCATTATTTTTTTCCTATTATCTTAGTCAATCTGAGAGGTGTGAGGTGGTACCTCAGAATTGTTTCAATTTGTATTTCTCTAATCAATAATGATTTATATTTTTATATGACTATAAATGGATTTAATTTCATCATCTGAAATTGTCTATTTATATCCTTTGACCATTTATCAATTGGGGGAATGACTTGTATTCTTATAAACTTGATTCAATTCTTATATATTTTAGAAATGAGGCCTTTATCAGAAACATTAGCTGTTTTTCTAGCTCTGTATTTCCCTTTTAATCTTGTTTCTGTTGGTTTTGTTTGTGCAAAATCTTTTTAATTTAATATAATCAAAGCTGTTCATTTTGCATTTCATAATATTCTTTAATTCTTCTTTGGTCATAAATTCCTCCCTTCTCCAAAGATCTGATAAGTAAACTATCCCTTGCTTTCCTAATTTGCTTAAGAACAATAGCCTTTTATGCCCAAATCATGTACCCATTTTGACCTTATTTTGATATGGGGTATGATACGTAGGTCTATGCCAAGTTTCTGACATATTATTTTTCAATTTTTCCAGAAATTTTTGTAAAATAGTTCTAATCTTAGAAGCTATAATTTTGGAAATTATCAAATATTAGATTACTATAGTCTTTGATTATTGCATCATGTGTATCTAACTATTCCACTGATCCACCACTCTATTTTTTATATTGTACCAAATGATTTTGATGATTGCTCTTTTATATTAGAGTTTTAGGTCTGATGCTGATAGGCCACTGCCCTTTATATTTTTTTCCCTTAATTTCATTGATATTCTTGACTTTTTGTTCTTCTAGATGAATTTTGTTATTGGTTTTTCTAGCTCTATAAAATTTTTTTGGCAGATTGGTATGGCATTGAACAAGTAGACCAATTTAGGGAGAATTGTCGTTTTTTATTATATTAGCTCAGCCTACCCATGAGCAAATGATATTTTTCCAGTTGTTTAAATCAGACTTTATTTGTGTAAGAAGTATTTTGTAATTTTGTTCATATAGTTCCTGAGTTTGTCTTGGCAGATAGACACACAAATATTTTATCTTCAGTTATTTTTAATGGAATTTGTCTTTCTATCCTTTGCTGCTAGCCTTTGTCAGTAATATATAGAAATGCTGATGACTTGTGTGGGTTTATTTTATGTCCTGTAACTTTGCTAAAGATGTTAATTGTTTCAGGTAGGTTTTTGGATAATTCTCTAAGATTCTCTAAGTATATCATGAGGTCATCTGCAAAGAGTGATGATTTTCTCTCTTCAATGCCTATTCTAATTCATTTATTTTCTTTTTTCTTTTCTTATTGCTAAAGCCAACATTTGTAGTATAATGTTGAATAATAGTGGTGATAATGGGCAGCCTTGTTTCACTTCTGATCTTATTGGGAATGTGTCCAGCTTCTCTCCATTACAAATAATGTTTACTGGTTGTTTTAGATAGATACTATTTATCATTTTAAGGAAAACTCCCTTTATTCCTATGCTCTTTATTGTTTTTAACAGGTGCGGGTGCTGTATGTTGTCAAAAGCTTTTTTCTTAATCTATTGAGATTATTATATGATTTGTTAGTTTTGTTATTGACATGGTAATTATGATAAAATTATGATAATAATATCACATATGGCATATATGGTAAATTATGGTAATTGTTTTCCTGATATTGAACCAGCCCTGCATTCCCAGTATAAATCTGACTCATAGTGTATTATCTTTCCAGCACATTGAAAAAAAAATTTTAATAGTATTCTATGTTCCCAAATACATGCAAAGATAATTTTCAACATTTATCTTTGCTAAACCTGGTGTTCCAGATTTGTCTCCCTCTCTTCTACCCTCACCAAGTTAGATATAGATTAAATGTGTAATTCTTCTAAACATATTTTCATATTCATCATGCGGTACAAAAAAAAAAATCAGATCAAAAGGGGGAAAAAAACATGAGAACAACAACAACAAAAAGTTGAAAATACTATGCTTCGATCCATAGTTCTCTCTCGGAATGTGTTTGGCACTTTCCATCACAAATCTATTGGAATTGCCTTAAATCATTACATTGTTGAAAAGAGCCACGTCTGTCACTGTTGATCACCACATGCACTGTGTACAATGTTCTCTTGGTTCTGTTTGTTTCACATAGCATCAATTCATCATAAATCTTTCTAGGCATTTGTGAAAAAACTGTGGCTCTCTATAATGTAAAGTTTGATTTAAAAATAAAAGTGTAACAAATCCAACCTGCAGCTTTCGTAGCTATTCTTGTCAGTGATTCTTTCTGTTCTTTTCTATGCATGAACAAAAAAGATGCCTTGATGACCCATTTTTCTTTCTTTCTTTTTTCTATCCTATTTCATTTCTCTCCAATCTCTCATCCATCCCCCTTTTGGAGGGAAAAAAAAAAAAAACCAAATCCCTTGTAACTAACACATATAGTCAAGCAAAACAAATTCGCACTTTGCTGTGTCTAAAAATGTATGTCTTATTGTATCTCTTGAGTATATCTCTGCCAAATCACCCTCTCTAAATATGTCACTTTTTTACTACTATGTTGATTTTATTTTCTGTCTTCTTTTTAATCATATTGACTAAAACTTCATCAGTTTTATTAGCCTTTTCAAAGAATGAATTTTTAGTTTTATTTATCTCTTCTATGTTTTTTTTCAGTTTATCTATTCTCTCATTTTTTTGGATTTTTATATGTTAACTTTCTAATGTTTTAAATGGATATTCAATTCATTTATCTTCTTTTTCTATTTTGTTAATTTTGTTGCATATTTTAGAGACATGATTTTTCCCCTGAGAAAATACTTTACTTGAATTTTCATTTTCTTTTACATAATTATTGTTTCTATGATTTTTTTTCTGTGGCCCAAAAATTATTTAGAGTTTCATTGTTCAGATCCTATTTGGCTCTATGTCTTTTTTGTTCACTGAATTGGTTACTATTTTTATTGCATTATTGTCTATGAAAGATATTTGTTACTTTTGCTTTAAAAAAAAAACATTTCTTTGTAGTATTTCTATGTCCCCTATTAAATGGTCAGTTTTTATAAAAGTTCCATAGATTATAAGACAGACACATATTCTTTAGCAGTCCAATTTAGAAAATTCATAAATCTTTTTTATTAGTCATATCTTTTAACTATAGTTTCTATAGCAATTTTTTCAGTTGATAAACTTTTAAGACCTTATATGTTATGTCATTTGTTTCATCTATCTAAAATATAAAAATCTGTTGTACCTTTAAGCATAATATAGCTTTCCTACTTATCCCTTTTTATTATGCCTATTTTTATTCTATCCTTGTCTGAAATGATTACTATCCTTGCTTTTTTCAATTCACCCCAAGTTTATTAGATTTTCCCCAGTCATTTCTGACCATGAATAAATATTTATTTGTGTTTCAAATGTACTTCTTACAACCAACATATTGTTGGATTCTATTTTTCTAATTCATTCTGATATCTCTTCTCTCTTATGTGTGACTTCATTCATGATTACAGTTATGATAGTCATGTATCTCCCTCCATTCTGCCCTCTCGTACTTTTTTCCTCTTTGCCCTCACCTCCAAAAGGCCAAAAAAGAAAGTGTTTACCTAATACTTGTGACATGTAATTGGAGCAATTTATTCCCAAACCCTAACCTTTTCCTCTCTTTCCTTGATCCCAGATAATAGATTTATACTGTTTTTCAGTCCCTATGTCTGTCTACTCCCAAGCATTGCAATTTGTTTTGCTTAAGACTACTCTCTTACCTATCTTGTTCTCCCTTTTACAACTATTCCTCTCCTCTATCCCTGTCCCTGCCTGCTTCCATGTCATGTGTATTTGTGTTTGTGTGTATGTGTGTGTTTATAAGAATGTATGTATTTCTTTGTAACTATATATGTTCAGATGGAGTTTTGGGGATACTTGTTTCACCCACTTCTCTATTTGTATATTCTTCACTTTATATTCTATATTATGTGAAATTGTGATTTACCTCCCCCTTTCTCCTCCTATACTTCTTCACATATTCTCTTTTCCCGCGCATTTTTGTCGTTTCCTAGTAACATCAAAACAAAAACTAAACAAAACTCTTTGTCTTATTGGCATTTTTATGACCCTTGAAGATATTAAAGTTCTTAGAGGACAAGTTGTCTTTTGCCCTCTTAGGATATAAACAATAATCACATGATATCTTCCAAATGATCAGGAATACTTCTTTTTCAATATTTCAGTGATTCTCTTGACTTTTTTATTTTTTAAAGTTTTTATATAGTGCTTGCCTTTTCATCTGGAGTCCTTAGAAGTTTTATATTTCATTATTAATCTAGTTTTTTTACTTTTTGGATTATTCTTGTTGGTAAACCTTTTTTTTAAAAAAAAATATTATATCCCAAGTTCTTCTTTTCTTTTGAGTGACAATTGCTAGGTTTTGTATAATTCTGAATGTAATTCCTTGGTATTTGAAACACTTTATTTTTGCCTGCTTGTAGTATTTTGTTTGTGCTTTCATTAAGGAAGTTACTAATAGATTCTTTGTATTTTTACTTTGTCCTCTGTTTCTAAGACATCTGGGCAGTTTTCATTTGTGATTTCTTGAAATTGCATGTCCAAGCTTTTTGTCGTGATTTTTTCATATTTTGATATTTCTAAGATAATCTCTCTTCCACTTGTTTTCCATGTCCATTTTTTTCATATTTTTTCTCAATTACACGTGAAGAATTTTTTTTGTGTGTTTTTAAAGTTTGTTACAAATTTTCTCTCTTTTCCCCTCCCCTCTATCTTCTTTGAGAAGATAAGCAATTTGATATAGATTACACATGTTCAGTCATACAGAACATTTCTATATAAACCATGTGGCTAAAGAGAAGGTACATCAAAACAAAAATAAAAGGAAAAAGTATATTTCAATCCACATTCAAATTCCATCAGTTTTTCTCTGGAAGTAAATAGCATTTTTCATCACAAATCCTTTGGAACTGTCTTGGATGATTGTAATACTGAAACTAGCTAAGTCATTTTTCATGTCCATTTTTTAAAATAGCACATACTTTATATTTTTTGTTTTCCTTCATCTCTTCATTTTATTTCAGTATTTTCTCTTGCTTCTTAGAGTTGTTGCTTTCATTTTATCAAATTATGATTTTCAAGGTGTGATTTTCTTTAACTTTATATTTTATAGTTCATGTTTTATTTCTTCCAGAAACCCTTGTAATCCTTGCAGCCAAGTTATTCTTTTTTCTAAGGCTGTACTTACACTTTATATGAAGTTACTCTGAGTTCATTCCTTTGGGCTTCTCTTAGTCCAAGGTATTTCTTCTTTGCATTTGAAACATATTTCTCAGAACTTACCTCTCCAGTATGATTTCTGGATTGGAATTTTGCATTTGTGAACAAATTCTGTCCTAAACTCTCTTCTCTCCCATAATCTTGCATGATGGGGGCTGGTGCTATTTTTTTTGAATGGAATAACTAAGACTAGGTCCTTTAGGAAATTGTATAATCTCATCTCTTCTCATAGTTCAGTATCAGAATTTTGGTATACCAAGTCAAGTATAGAATCTCTAAAATACTGGCATATTTCTTGCTTCTGGATCCCCAAGGCAGTTTGTGCTTTGGTTCTATTTTCCTCTGGGGTTGGGACTCCAGGAACACTCTCTGCTGGGTGGTGGTCCTTTTTTCATCTTTTTTTTTTTTTTTAAGTATAAATTTGGCCAAAGGAGAAGGGTTTTTTTTATGATTATCTTCTTCTAGCTTTACTTTTTTGTGAGGAATCTGGGCTCTTTTTTGGTCCTAATAGGCTGCCATCTTCCTTAAAAATCCTTTCTAATACATATTTCCTCAGCTATCCTCCAAACTTTCTTCTTGTTCTTTTTAGTCAATATTCCATACACCTTAAATATTGTTGGTTCTCATCCCAGTTTGAAATGACCATGGTTGAAAGTTGTAACCATTAATTCACTTTCTTGAATAAAGTCCTCTTGGGTTATGTTCTGATAATTTATTAATTTCTTTTTATATTAGGATGACAAATTTTCCAGATTCACCTTTATTCAAAACTAAACTCCCCAGAAAGAATATAAAAAGGTTCTGACACTTTTTGACACATTTCAAATTAAAATGTTGCTGTCCATTTTCACAAAGTATATGTTGTTATATTATTATCCATAACACTTTGGACTCATAACTGTTTTTAGAAAGGTTGAGAAACTTGGAGCGTTATCAAAGCCCCTTTAGTTATTTTTACCTGGCTTGATCAGTTTTATACTTATGTGATTTAGTGTATATTTATCCTACTATTAACGCTGAAATTTTAATATGGATGCAATTCAAACCCTGCTTTTAAATCTTATGGGCCAAAGGCCAAATGCACAAATGACTATTACTAGGAAGAGTGGGAAAAGGAGAAACATAACAAGGACTGTGAGAAATTTGAGAAAAGAAGTATCACTTTAGGGCAGCTAGATGGCATGGTGAATAAAGTACCAGTCCTGAAGTCAGGAGGATCTGAGTTCAAATCTAGTCCCAGACACTTAATACTTCCTAGCCATGTGACTCTGGGCAAGTCACTTAATTCCAAATACCTTACAAAGAAACAAATGAGAAGCATCACTTTGACCTAGGAGCATTCAAGGAAGATTTCAGGAAGGACAAAGTGGTATGCATCTCCTGAGGGTCTTTGAGGAAAGGAGAGATTTCAAGTATTGAAGATGGGAGGAAAGAAGAACAAAATCATAATACTATAAAAGGAAAATATAAGATGGAATGGTGATTTTTGTCTTATTTGATTCAAGTGGGTATATTTAAAAGAGAGTAATATGAAATAGGCTAGACAGATAATTTGAAGCAATGTTTTGAAGAGAGTTGAAAACAGGAACCATAAATTAATGCTTCATCTGTTAGGCAATAAAGAATCACTGAACTAAAGAATGGTGAGTAAGGGACTAGTAATATATTGTTGAGATGACTGTGGAGAGAGGATCATCTGGACAAGGCCAAGAAAACTACCTTAAGGGTAGTATATTACAGTAGTCTAGACAAAGGCCTGAACAAGAGAAGTCATTGTGGGAATAGAGAAGTGAGACCAAAAGGAGAAAAATTGCAAAGGTAGAAACTTCTGGGTTAGGCAACCAATCAGAAACAAAATATAAGGGAGCAGAAAAGCACAAAAGATTTTAAGATTCTAAATCTGGGTGGCTGACAAATCATTAGTGTCCTTAATAGATAGAAAATTTAATAGAATGGGTAGCATTAGAATAGGGCAAGATAATGAATTAATTTTTAGACATGTTGAACTTTAGTTGCAGGCAGGACATTAATACGAACTTATTATATAGATAATTAGGATTGGAGCTTTGAGCCATAGAGGAGATAAAGATTTAGGCTATTATCTTAGAAAGGTAATAATTGAAATCATGGAATAGATGAGTTTACTAAGAGATTATAGAAAAGAAACAAAATATGACCTGGGACAGAACCTTTTCAGGAATAACCAACATTTAAGATGGTGCAGAAGAAGGGTGAGGAGCTAACATATTTTGATATAAGTAGAAATTGAAGGAGCACTATGAACAATGAAATGTGATGAGAACCAGGAGAGAAGGCATCCACAAAAAAGGGAGAATGATGGAATCCATAGTGTCTAGAGTCACAGAGATCTCAAGGAAGGCAGGAAAGAATCCCTTTTTGGTCTGAAGATTTTAAAATGTCATCAGTGGTCTTGGAGAGAGCAGTTTCAGATGGATCGTAGAAATGGATGTCAAACTAAAAGGTTGAGAAGTGAATGAGTAGGTGACAAAGATGTGGAGAAGCAAAAAATGATGCCATTTAAAATGTTTTGTATCTAGATGGTATAAATGAAGGCAATCAATGCAATCACAATTTGTATTTGGTTTCTGTTTGCTTTGTAATCAGAACCATCAGCTGGAGAATTTTGCATGCATTTCATACCCCTAGACAATATAATGCTAGGAGATAATGCTGAAGCTACACACAAATGCCACCCCTCTGCTTTCTCTTGGCTGAGAAGGTAAGTTATAATAAATACATTAAAGAGAAGTGGCAATATTAAATGAATGAGTGTGTAGCAGTGATATTCAGAGTGTAAGTCTGCTTATATTCTATGCAGAAAGATGCATGCTTTCCCTCATTGACCCTTGTAAATTCAGGCATTTTAAAAGCTTGTGTTTAAATTATTTCTTTTCTTGGTATAGGTGTAAAATTAAAGTTTCTTGTTCCTGTTTCAAACAACATCAGATTTGAGACTATAGGGAAAGTAGCTCACAAAACTCGAGGCCAGAACCAGATTAAAATATAATTGGAAAATTTTTGACAAAATAAACATACACTACAACATAGGTAATAGTCTGTCTTGAACTGTACTTTTCATTTTCTATGACCATTAGGATTCATTCACAATATGCTTAGTTCAAACTATTCTTGCATTTTCTTGGGTCTCACCTCTTTAAAATCAGAAGGTATTTGGGATTCTTTGCTGTGGGAGTATATCTGTGTTGTAAGCTGGTGTAAGGCAGCAACACACTCAAGTGGGTGGTTTTGGCATGTACAGTGGATTTGGAGGCAGGTTGTATAATACATAACTAGCTGTGCATATTGGTCAGAAGAAATAAGAAGAAATTCAAAGTTTATGAGAGAAAAAATTCCTACAAAGATTGGCACACACTTCTAAGGCTTTATTATGTCTCAAAGAATGCTCACAAAAGATTTTTTGTGGAACAGTTATTTATTCATGAATTAGAATTTGGGAGTGATAGCTGCACAGATAACTACCCATGATGAAGTGAAGTTCTTGGCTTGGAGGTGATTGAAATGAGAATTTGATGATCAGGGATAAGGTATGTTTATGGAATTCCCCAGAATTAAGGGGAAATGTAAGTGTTAGGGCCTTCTGTATAAAGAGAATTCTTCTGCAACTTATAATGTATGCTGGACAGCATCCACAACAGTGGAAGACACCTTTGGCAAGCATATGTTTCCATGTTTTCTGCCTTGTTTGATATTAATAATCCAGTGGGTTGTTGAGCAAAGTTATTTTGGTTGCTATGTTCTTTGGGGAATATTGTATGATTTAGATATATATCTGGAAATACTTTGTTGGGGAAAAAAAGGCTTTTAAGATGATATTTTGAAACAATTTTTTTTAAAACAGTAAAATAAATGATGCATTTATTTATTGAATTTGCTTTAAAAAATATATCCAGGTTCAATGAATTTTGGAACATGCGCAAAATGAGTACACATAGATTAAATGTGGCAACAACTAACTTCATGCCTATGCCTTCCTCTATTTAAAGCAAGGGAAGCATGAAGTAATAAACCAGAAATTTTCAGTTGTTCTCAACTGCCCAAATATATGCTGAAAGATAGAATCGTGTTTTGATTCTGAAATTTTGTTGGGCCTGGATTTTTTTTACTTGTCATTCACTTTGTTACTATTGATCAATGTGGGAATATTTTGAAGTTCAGTTTCTGAATAATAAGATGTTTTTAGATGGAGCATTGCTGGTTGGACAAACTCTGATAATGAAGGCAGTAACAGGGTTCAAAACCATGGCATATCAAAACTGGTTGTAGCAACTTGAAATAGTTAAGCCATAGATGGGGAAGACTTATAGGGAAATAATAATAGCATTCAAATATTTGAAGAGTTGTCATGGGAATTTGGGAATTTTGCTTTCCTCTTTAACTACTAGTTTCTTTCCCATTTCCATTTTAAAAATATCAGCCAACTACTTTATTTTCTCATTTTTATTATTTCTCCTAATTTAATATCGGTTCTGATCTGTTGTCTGATAAATTTGTGGGTTGGCTATATACAGATGGCTCATATGGAAATAACTCCCACATTGTTGGCCAGTTGTTTCCTGTCTGTTAAAACACAATCAGTCCCACTTTTTGAATGTTATTCTGTTCCTGCCTTGACAAGTACCTCCTAACGCTCTTCTTGAAGGAAGTATTCACAATATTATGTGTGAAAATTTTATGTGGTCTGCAAGTATTTGATCTTATTATTCTTGAACCAGCTAGATGGCTCTGGAAATATGAGCTCTGAGCCTGTAGTCAGAAAGACCTGAATATAAATTCTCCCCTCAGTCATATATGACCTCTATGACTCTAGGCAAGTGACTTTCAGTTTTATGTGCTTCAGTTTCCTCCCAGGGTTTTTTGTGAGTATAAGATGAGATAATATTAGCAAAACATTTAGTTCAGTTCCTGGCACATAGTAGATGTTTAATCCTTCCTGAATCTTATTTTCTAATACTTTTGCCATCTTTCCTTATGCTACTTTTGTATACAAGACATCAAGTATAAAGTGTGTAATACTTTGGAGGGTCTCATCAAATTCTCTGTAAAAATTTTTTCCTTCATTTTTGTAATATCTGAAAAGATCTGTTTTCTGGTTTCATTTGTAATGAGAATATCAAGATGGATATGATCAAATTCTTCCAGCAACATGTCCATTTTTGGTGGCTGGAAAAGAATTTCACACTGACAGTACTAATAGTTAAATTAATGCTTATACATAGTCTAAGAACTGTATAATTTTTAGCACTCTCTGTCTCCTTTACCCATTACTCTGTGACCATCATTGCAAATGGGGGAGGAACTCACATAGAACTGAGGACCCTTTTGTCTTTTTCTTTGATGTTTGTTGGGTTGGTGCCATGATCAAAGAATTCATCATTAAGTGTCTAGCCTGTTGGTGATGAGCCACTCCATGTATAGCTTTGATTAATTCTCAGAAAATGTCATAATCTATTGCCAAGATCATATACAAAGCTTACTAACAGAAACTCAAGGATCACTTCCATGTCATAATGAAATATCAACGTCTACATGGTAGATTTTATTAACACAACCTCTCTTAATTTAGCCTAAGATTGTATTGTTTTGAAATATGGCTTCTGGCTTTGAGGAACTTATGATCTATTTGATGAAATAAGATTTATATACATAAAAGTTAAAAATAATAGAAAGCAGAATATCAAGTATTAGATTTTGTGGTACAGATTCTAAGTGCAATGAAAAAATAAACAGTGTCATAGTGAGATAGAAAGAATTCTGTCTTGGAATCAGAAAACAGGTTCTGGTTCCAGTTCTGCCACTTACTATGTGGCCATTTGATAAGGCTCCTTCTCCTTTCTGGGTATCTGTTCTTCATCTGAAAAATTAGGAAACTTGAACTAAATGATCCTCAAGGTCCAATCTGGTCTTATCACTCTGAGTTTAACGAGGGCAAGAGCAGTCAGGGAAGGGTTCATGGAAGAAGTAAGATTTGAAAAAGACGACCTTAGTTCTTGCAGAAGAAATTAATATCAGCAAAGGGAGAAATGAGCCTAGTTCAGGGACAGGGGAGGAAGAGTTTGGCCTGACTTAGAGAGTTTGTGTTAAAACCTAGTAGGAGATTAAGTTGTACAGACACAATCATTGTGGTTTTTATGCCCTCATATGTCCTCATCTTTCTCTGTCTCTATCTCTTTCTCTCTGTCTTTCTCTGTGTAAGTCTCTTTATCTCTCTTTTTGTCTCTTATCTCTCAGTCTCTCTCTCTCGCTGTGCATCTCTCTTTCTCATTTTAGTCACTTTAAGCAAACTTTGTAGGACACTCTTCCTATAGCAGTGACTTCAGGTGGCATTGAAACAGAATTGAACTCAAAGTATGTGCTCAAAAATGATCAGTCAGTACGGAGAATGAAATTCAGACAGTTCCAGGAAGAATATGCTACCACAAAAAAAGAAAAGCTAACAATTCAAAGCATATATAAGTAGCTGGTGGCTATGGTTTGTTGATTCACTTGATAATTATATAGAATGAGTTTCAGAGCTTTTTATTTTCATGTATTTTTCCAATACACTTAAAATTTGTGTGGTGAAGCTGTATGAATACTCTTTTAGCTTTTTGACCCAGCGTTCTCATTCTCACTTCATCTATGTCTCTCTCTTTAAAAATGTAATCTAAAGAATTCCAACGCTAACAGAACAATGGTCTTAAATCCATTATCCTGTGTTTGACAGTGGTTATTGTCAGATGCTTCAGAGAAAGCAAATAAAACTTACATCTTGTTCTGAACAGTGACACATAATAAAGTGAAAAAGATGAGAGGTAGGCAAGTCCATCAAGTCAGTCTCTTATTAATGATATATTAAATATTGAAGCCAAGGTTTCAAAAACATTGCTGTTAACAACCAAGCTTATTTCATTATGAATATCCATATTTTCTGAATAAAATAATAGAAGTCATGGGTTTGGTTTAATGAGGACACATCCATTTCATTATCTGTTACTGATAAAAATATCAAATCATCCTGAGTCAAGGACTAGATGAACTCTCACACTCCTCTTAGTGCTAAATCTGTCATCCTAAGCATTGACCTCTGGCAGAGTTCCATAGGTTGGCAGTAAAGCATCTGAAAAGTATTTTTGAAAATGGCAAGTTTTGTTTGCTGAATTGGAGATGGAACTTTGGCTTAGTGTCTTTTCCAATACTTTTTTGGTTTCTTAGGAATTCCTAGATTAGATAGTATAGGAATCACTGGAAATCTCTGCATAAATTCTCAATAAAGCTCAGCAAAAATTAGGATGAACAAATGGAATTTTGCTGCAGAAATTTGAGGAAATATGAAACTATCCAATGTTCTCAGTAGCATCTTGGGAATAAGTTTTGAGTTTCATAGTTTGATACACCTGAATGTCTCTTCCTTTGCTAAAGGCAAGAAGAAGAAATGTGAAGGAAACAAACTCCAGACTCCTTAATCAAAACCTCAATCTCAGCTTATAGATTTTTTTTGTTGGTAGTTATGTCAAGGAAGAGCAAAGCTATTGGGGAGAAAGCACCTATTTGACACATCCAGTTTGCTATAGCTGCTAGAAATGACCATTTTTAGACTATTTGTAAACATTAATTTAATTGTAGGCATTTTACTTGGGAGGTGTTAGTTCAAAGAGCAACAAATCAAGACACTAGTACAGCACTGAATTGTACCAATATTGATATTCCTACTGTACATGAAGTTAAGAGACATAAAGAAGTTGCAGCCAAATGGAAAGATGTTGGTACACAACTTTTTGGTGAGGCAAAGAAAAGAACTGGCAGAAAAGCTTTTTAGCACAGAAGACAGAAGAAAACATTTCTTGGAACATTTAGTCATTTTGACTTTTATTGCTCATTATGAGCCAAAAGGCCACAATGAAGAAGTTTATGTATCAGTATTTGTCACAGTAAATGAAGTAATGGAGAATTTCTATGAAGAATTTTATAATATGAAATAGAGAAATTCCATGAAGACTATCACAGTGTTTCTTAGCCAAAACAATATATGCTTTAATATTCATTGTTGCCAATGGAAAAGTAAGCACAGGTACTAGTGGAAGGAAGTAATGGTTAAAAAAAAAAGTTAGAAAATTTAGCAGAGGATTAATATAAACCAACTTCAATGAGTTATATATGAGTATGGGCAAACCTGAAACTCTATACTTTAAAAAATAAAAGAGGCAAAAAGCTTATTTAATCCTCAGAATCATCAAATCTATAAATCTTAAGTACTTTGTTCAGAGGGCATGAAATATGGTAAATACCAATCAACCTTAATAAATACAGTTGGTGCCTGCCTGACACATAGTGAGCACTTAATAAATGCTGTTGCCTGCCCTTCTGTCTGCTGAATGAACTACAGATGCATAATAATATGGAGTCAGATTTGAATAAAAAGAAAAAAAAAGGCTAGATTGCATCTGGAAATTTCATACAATACTTTTATCCCAAAAAGCTTTTTGACATCCAAAACCTTTCTATTCAATAGGAATGTTCTTCTGGCAATACTATATGACTGAAGATCATAGAACCATGACCTTCAAAGAATGAAAACATGACCCAAAGAGTAATGAAAAGTACTAGAAATATATAAACTGTACTCTGTTACCAATGCTTGTGACTTCCATATGAGAAGTAATGTAAAAGATGATGACATTTAGAACATAAATGACTAAGAAAGGAGCTGTGTCAAACATATATCTAGAGCAAAAGAATGTACCACCATATCCATTAATGTACACAAAATATTAAAAGACCCAAAAGAAGCTATTTTGGGGTTGTGGAAAGTGTAGTTAATTTCATAAGGAAACAAATTCACCACAGAATTGAAGTGTCTATCTTAATCTAGTGAAATTAGCAAGTAGAGTAAGAGGAAGACTTTCTTTTCCAAAGAGGAAAGCGATGTATAAAAGTGAAACCATGTTCATTTTGTTAGTAGTTTAGATAAGCAGTTGGTAGTATTAAAAATGTGAATGGAAAATGAGACATCTGGGAAATGAGGGATAATTTATTAATATAAAATGGTGAAAATTAGGTCATTCAGTATACTGCAGAGTGATTCCCTTGCCTTTATTCAGGATTGTTTTGTGTGGTTTAAAGTAGAAATCTTATTACAAAAGACTGCTTATTGTTGAACACATTTTAAGTTTCATAGATGGAGGAAAGAATGATTTAAAAAAATTCATTGGAGAAGATGTGAGCAATGTGGGGAAGGGATGTTTTGTGTGTATATTGGGTGGTACTAATTTCAAAAAGAAAAAGGGAGCCACATACTAAACAGAGATAGAAAGAGCTTGAGTTCAATTTCCATGGTCCCAGTGTGTTCACTGGTAGCAATAGGCAGAAGGAGCTAAGCTAAATCAGAGCTGCCAGAGAGAAACAAACTGGAGCAGAGAGGGAGAGCCAAGGTTCTGGGATATGGGAGTGCCAGCAGAATCCTACTGACTCAAAGGTAGATCTTGAGGCTTCAGCAGGTTCTAGTCTGCCCCCAAGATTTCTGTGCTAACCATTGACAGTGTGCCAACAGGAAATGGAAAATCTCCTTCACCTAATACTCACTTGTGCTGAAAACCCTACGAAGTACAGGAATAACAGAGATATTTTAATACAATAAAATTATTGATCTAAAACTAAAAGTTAACATTATTTGACATTTCCTAAGAAGTTGAGGAGTAAATTGAGCAATTTTTTCCACTGTTATTTAATATTGCTATAAAAATGATAAAGATAGCAATACAAGAGAAAATTTAAAGCATAAACATAATCAAAGAGAATAAAAAATTATGCTTATTTGCTGGCATGATGGCTCACTTAATTTCCTCACCAGATCTGTCCAATGACTAAATGGCTTTCCTATCTCCACATAAATTTTCTCTAGGACTTTTCTATTCTATTCCCCCCATCTGAGTGACTATAAGAGATCACATTCATTTGTGTTGGCTGTAGGAAATGACTACTTTTGATTACTTGCCTTGCTGCTTTCACTGTTTTTGTGTACAATATTGGATTGCTCTCTTGAGTGGTGTTTAGAGAGAATGTCATTTCGGATCGGGGTTTGGGCTATGATTTGCATAATTGCTTACTCAAAAAAGACACAGTGAACCTAATACAAGTCTGTAGGGACTGCATCTGACCCTATCATGAGAGAATATGCCAGTCTTTTCAATTTACCTCTGTACATATATACATACATATATGCATATGTATGTATGTATATAAATATAATATATCTGCAAATACATATGTATGTATGTGTCCGTATTATAATTGGTGAGGGGTTATACAGAGAGGTAGATAAAAGTAATGTATAATTTGATTTAATGAAGTGTTAGTTTAAGAAAAAGTCTATTTCTATTCTCTGTTATGACAGTACAACAAACAACTCTTAATTTAATACACTGAAAGGTACTGATTGTTTTCTATTAATTTCTTATTTATTTTGGTACAGAAAATGTTATATTCATTTAAAAAATGGGCTACTTAGGATAAAAAATCAAAAGAAAAACTAGTCATTCTGTATGAAATTATATGCTAAAGAACATTTTATAGGGTTTTTTTATGTGACAAATAATGGTTTTTAAAATGGAATTAAGTATATCCAAATTATAAGTGATATCATTATGCTTCTAAACAACATATTTGAATTGAATCCCCAAACTTTTAAAGTGCACTAATTAATGGTATCTCTTATTGACCTTTCCTAAAGAGTTTAATAAAGAAGTCTCTGAATCTTTTCCAATTAAGAGCTATCGGAACTAACCATGCAATTAAGCTCCAAACCCAGAAAACTTAGTAGAATTTAAGGAATAACAACCTGATTTTTTTTAATTGACATTAATTAGGAGAACTTTTTAACCAAAATTCTCTGAGGATGACTTTAAAAAGAAAATGTAAGCTGTTTCTGTATTTTGTGATTTAAAACAAAACTAGATTATTAAAAGGACTTTAATTTTTCCAGGTGTAGTAAGGATTAAGTGATGAGAGCTAGTGTTATATAATATATGGAGAGCTGGCCTTAAAACAAAACCCCAGTCTTTGGTATATATACTGGTTATGTGAACCAGGGCAGATCATTTATCTTTTCTTATAATAAGATGCTGATCTAAATTAAAGGGGGAGTTTCCTGATCTGGTTAAGAAAGGCCTATCTCAAAAAATTCATATCTCTGATCTGACCCCTTATACTAGTAATTGTAATAATAATGATCATTAACTCACATTTAGAGTTAACAACTTTTTTCTCCCTCAGCCATTCTGTGAGGCAGGTAGTGTAAAAATTTATATTCCCATTTTGCACATGAAGAAACAGATTCAGAAAGATGAAGTCTTTCACCAGTTTGTGAGAAAAATAAACATTTATTAAGCCCCAACTCTGTGCTTAAGCACTATACTAAGCCGAAGGATACAAAAAAGAGGCAAAAGACACTCCCTCACCCTCAAGAAGCTCATAATCTAAGGAGGTAGAACAATTATTAAATAACTATATACAAGCACACTATGTACAGGATAAACAGGAAATAATTAAGAAAAGGAAGGCAGTGGAATAAGAGGGAAAGGCTTCATGTAAAAGATGGAGTTTTAATTGGGGTTTAAAGGAGGAGGTCTTATTCTTGGAACAGCAAGGAGTTCAGTTTCACTGACTTAAAGAGTATAGAGCAGGGAGTAAAGTGTAAAAGTCAGAGAAAATTGGATTATGAAGGGCTTTGATTTCAAACAGAAATTGTATTTGATCTATAAAGTAGGTGATGGGGAGCCATGGGAACATGGCTATAAAATAAATAAATAAAATAAAATAAATAAAACAAAGAATGAATTAAGATTTTTTTTCTTATTTCTCTCCTCCATTCAGTAATTATTGAATACTTACTCTATATGCTGCACTGTGATCTCGTTTAAGTAAAATCAATATGGGCATAGCACTTAAATCATAAAGTATTTTCTTTACAACAGTCCTTTGATAATGCAGGTATTATCCTCATTTAACCAGAGGAAACTGAGCTACAAGAAGTTAACTTGCCCATGATCACACAACTAATATTAGGTTTCCCTAACCTCTGATCTTTCTTATTCCAAAGTTAATAGTCTTTTTACTGCATCATTTGGATTGCCAAAATTGTAGAATGGAAATGTTGGTCGACTATTTCTGAGGACATATATGTAAAGTAAATTTTAGATTTTGTGACTTCCCACTGACTTCAGTTTTTAAACAAATCTTTCTTTTTAAAATTGTTTTTGGAATAAGTTTAAAACAAGTGGCTCCAGTCTTCCTATGATGATTCAGGCATACAACTCCCACTAATCTTAAAAAAAAAATAAGTGTTACTCATTTGCATTCATTGCACATCCTGAGGTTAGCATCAGGACTCCAGGCTTACTGCAGCAGGAAGCTTCACATCACACAAATAGCTTCAAAAATTTGAACCAAGAGCTAAATCCACACTCTTAGGAAAAAAAAAATATCATACAAGTTCTTGAAGTTCAGTAACACCTCACAAATTTGGACTTTCTGCATTTAGAATCTGTGGTCATACGATGAACCAAAACTTACCTCTATGTCTAAGAAGGAGGGAATCACAGAATTATATAGAATGATGAATTAAAAGGAATTTTAAAATTAGTTCAGTCTACATAAGAATAAGCCAAAAAATTGTTTCATTGAATCAATTATCATCAATAAGTGGTACTTTAATCTAAAATAAAGTTTTAACTCTTTGTGGAGATCTTACTTCTTACAAGTATTATCTATCTGTGGCAGGTGTGCCTCCTTCTCACCATTGTTGCTGGGACCTTCTCTGCTCTTTGGTTGTGATCCAGCAGATGATTCTATTTACTTCTCTAAGTCCTGCTTTAGAGTAGTTGGCCCATTTAGCATTTAATCTAACAGTGACACCACTCTTTCCTTCATGTGGGACATTGAGTTTAGCTTATTTAAGTCTCCTGCCCCTTTAATCCTCTGATACCCTAGGCCCACCATCTATACAAAGGATCTCTCAAAGTAATTAAAGCAATGCCTGTTTCAGGGACCACTCAAATGAATGTTTTTTGCTTTGGACTAGCTCATAGTCAGTTTCTAGTCTCTCTTTCTAGAGCTTGGGTAGTAATTATCCTGTTTACATCAACACTTGCCACTGAATATTTCTGAGGTCAGATAGATATTCTTCATTTCTAAACATACTTCCTCAATTCAGCTTTCTCCAAGGCAGCTGAACCAGGTTATAAAAATTAGTTTGAATTCCTTCAAAGAGATTTCCAAATGTGAAGAAGAGAAAAGGAACTCAGTTTGCTTCAAGCACAAGCACCTGTGAACCAGTAAGAAAGGGGCAACTTTTTCTTTTAAACTTTCAAAACAATAATAACAACAATAATTAAAATGGTCATTTATATTATACCTTAAAGGTTTAAAAACACTTCATAGTACTATATCATAAAGCTTACTTCATGTGACTGTAAAGAATCTCTTCCAACTAATTTACATTCAAGATGGGTATACATGTTAAATATGTATGTATATGTGCATGTGTCTCTGTCTTTCTCTTGCTCTCTGTTTCTTGCTCTGTCTGCCTCTGTCTCTCTATTTCTTTGTCTCTCTCTCTGTCTCTGTCTGTCTCTTTCCCTCTCTCCCTTCCTCCCTTCCCCTTACATATACACACATATATGATGATAGATTTAGATATATGCTCACCTGAGTTCCAATCTTACTTCAGACACTTATTAGTAGTGTGACCCTTCCTCATCTGTAAAGGGAGTGTAGACACAAGGAACATGTAAGGTATCCTTGAGCTCTCATTCCTTTTGTCATTATATTAAACCACCCTTCTTTTCATGATAACTTTTAACAGCTTTAAGTCATTAAAAAAACCTATTTTAGTGACTAAGGTTTTAATTAAAAATTAAGTTATCTTAATTTTAAAAATTGGAGTGTAAACCCAGTTTTTATATATGCTTTTAAGAATATATCATATTAATTTCCAGATCTCCATACTGATTAAGGCAAACCATATAGCAAAGTTTTAAAATGAAAGAATTTCAACTATGAGTATAAAATATTGTACACATTGTAAGATAGACTTTATAACCATAATCCTTCACCTATATAATGAAGAAAATAGGGTACAGTTTCTTAATTTTTCCCAGGGCAAAGCTCCATTATTAAAATTGTGCAATGTTCAGTTTCTTTGTTGTTGTTCTTTCTTTTCATGCTGTTGAAGTCTTTGTCTACATTAGTTTTCCTCATTCTACCTTCCACCTGCATCAGTTCATTTATCTTCACATTTTCTTTGAATTCTTTTTATTTGTTTCTTATAGAAACAGTAGAATTCATCACAATTTGTTTATACATTCTCCAGTCTATGATGCATAAACTTAAAAAAAATAAATCTATTGTAAGATATAAGATCCTATTGAAAACTAGAAATCTGATATAATTTAATTTGAATTGGTATGTACATACAAGAGTCTTGTACTATTGGATTTTTGGAAGGGTTTTTTTTCCATTTTTAAGTACTGCTGACTTACAGTGCACTAAAGCTGACTCAATACAAATTGAAGATAATTTCATTAAAGCCATTACTTATTTCAGATTGCTTCAGGGTCCTAAAACCTATAATTCATTTATAGTCTATTCAGCTACATTTAAATGAAAAATAGAGTTTTATTTTTGGGAGGGGAAAGGTCACAAAAAGTTTAAAAAAGAAAAGAAAGAAGGAAATCACAATAAGGACAAAAATTGATAGGTTCAGAAAATTTCAGAGAATTTAGACCACCTTCAAGCCATTTTATATCAAGCTCTCATGGTGGGGGAAAAAAAGAAAAGATTGAGTAAAAAATTCTAGAGTAGTTGGTAAGGAACTAGGTATTTATGGAGGGAGATTTCTTTTGTGTAATAGAGTATTCTGCAAAATCATTAAAAAGCATCATTAAGAAAGGAATGGTGTTTGGAAGGTAATGGTCCTGTCATTCTGCCCTGAGCAGATGACATCTTGACTGTTATGTTGAGTTCTAGATGCCCTATTTTGGGAAGACATTGTTAATTGTGGACCATCCAAAACAGAAAAGTCAAAACAAGGAAGAGTTTTTAAGTCCTGCAAAAGTAGACTGGAGTAAATAAACTGAGGATATTTGTGTGAAGAAGAGATTAGGGAAGGTATGTAGTGAAATCAATATTAAAATATTTGAAAGGCCATCATATGAAAAAATAGCATTGAAAAAGGACATAAGTCAATGTCAAGAACAATGTTGTAACAATTAAAGTGGTAAAAAAATATATAATGCCTTGCTTCAGAATGCCGACTTGGGGGATGATGGTCTGATAGGTATTGGAAAACATGGATTATGAGAGAAATCCTCATTGGATGGGATATTCTGTGAATTTTAATGAATAGAGTGGATTATCAACCTAAGAAATGTTATTTGTGATCAAAAGTAAGGTAAGTATGAATACCAATATTTACCAAGTGCTTAATATACGCCAGACCATGAGTTAAGTTTTGGGTATGCAAAAAAAAGGCAAGAACTTACTCTACCCTGAAGGAGCTTACATTCTAATAGGGAAGACAATATTTAAGTAACTAGACATATACAAAATTTATACATGATAAATGGAAACTATTCTGAGAGGAAAAAGCATTAGCAGCTAAGGGAATATGAATGGCTTCATATTATATAGGTTAAAATATGAGAATGAGTCTAGAAGTAAGCCAGGGAAATGAAGAGGAGACAGAAATTCCAGACATTAGGACAGCCACTGAAAAGGCATGGAGACTAGAGATGGAGTATCATGTTCATAGAATCATAGAATATGTAGAGTGGAGGAAAATGGAAGAATGGGAGAATACAGTACTATTAAAAAAGGTATGAATCAAGAGACAGGGCACAAAATAGATCTTCTTTAGTCTGCAGCCAGCTTTCAATCCACTGTTTTGGTTGTTTAATCTTGTCAGCTATGTCTGACTTTTCATTACCCCATTTGGGGTTTTCTTGGAAAAGATATTGGAATGGTTTGTTCATTTCTTTCTCCAACTCATTTTTACATGTGAGAAAAGTGCAACAAATAGGGTGGTGTGACTTGCCTAGGGTCACACAGCTAGTAAGTGACTGAGACCAGTTTGGACCCGGGTCTTCCTAACTCCAAGACCAGAGCTCTATCCATTGAATCACCTAGCTATCCTTTAATCATTTTGTCAGAAGTTTAAAACTCACAGACTGCAACAGACTGTGTGTAGTCTGAACTAGATTAAAATATAATTGGGAAATATTTAGTACAATAAATAAAAATACAGCAAAACATAGATAATATTAATATATGATTTTCTGAGTATGCAATCCACAGGAATCCCTATATATAGTTTAGTAATCCCCATTTCTTTGAAAAAAAAACTGTACTATTCTACATTATCTCTCATTCTCTTATAATAATATTTCTCTACTTAAAATAATATATTTGCATTTCTATTAAAAGTTCTATAATTTATCACACTTTGCAGATGATATGACAGTATACTTAGAGAAGGCTAGAGAATCAACTAAAAAACTATTAGAAATAATATACAACTTTACCAAAGTTACAGGATACAAAATAAATCCACATAAATCATCAGCATTTTTATACATTTCAGCATTGACAATTGCAAAACTTTTTGTTACAATTTTTCCCCTTCTTTCCCCTACCCCCCTCCTAGATGGCAGGTTGATCAATACATTAAACTAATCTATTTATTTAGAGCTACACCAATCAAACTCCCAAGAAACTATTTTACTGACCTAGAAAAAATAACAAAATTCATCTGGAAGAACAAAAGGTCAAGAATTTCAAGGGAATTAATGGGGGAAAAAAGCAAATGAAGGTAGACTAGCTGTACCAGATCTAAAACTATATTATAAAGCAGCAATCATCAAAACCATTTGGTACTGGCTAAGAAATAGAATAGTTGATCAATGGAATAGTTTAGATTCACAGCACAAAATAGTCAATGATTATAGTAATCTAGTGTTTGACAAACCCAAAGACCCCAGCTTTTGAGATAAGGATTCACTATTTGACAAAAACTGCTGGGAAAATTGGAAACTAGTATGTCAGAAACTAGGCATTGGCCCATACCTAACACCATATACCAAGATAAGGTCGAAATGGGTTCATGATCTAGACATAAAGAATGATATTAGAAACAAATTAGAAGAACATAAGATAGTTTACTTCTCAGATCTGTGGAGGAAGGAATGTGTGACCAAGAAATAACTAGAGATCATTATTGATCACAAAATAGATAATTTTGATTATATTAAGTTAAAAACTATTTGTACAAACAAAACTAATGCAGACAAGATTAGAAGGGAAGCAATAAACTGAGAAAACATTTTTTTTTACATTCAAAGGTTCTGATAAAGGTCTTATTTCTAAAATATATGGAGAATCAACTCAAATTTATAAGAATTCAAACCATTCTCCAATTGATAAATAGTCACAGGATATGAACAATTTTCAGATGAAGAAACTGAAACTATTTCTAGTTATATGAAAAGATGCTCTAACTCACTCTTGATCAGAGAAATGCAAATTAAGACAACTCTGAGATATCACTACACACATTTCAGATGGGCGAAAATGACAGGAAAAGATAATGACAAATGTTGGAAGGGATGTGGGAAAAGTGGGACACTGATACATTGTTGATGGAACTGTGAACAGATCCAACCATTCTAGAGAGCAGTTTGGAACTATGCCCAAAAAGTTATCAAATTGTGCATACCCTTTGACCCAGCAGTGTTTCTACTGGGCTTATATCCCAAAGAGATCTTAAAGGAGGGAAAGGGACTCGCATGTGCAAAAATGTTTGTGGCATTCCTTTTTGTAGTGACTAGAAACTGGAAACTGAATGGATGCCCATCAATTGGAGAATGGCTGAATAAATTAAGGTATATAATGTTATGGAATATTATTGTTCTGTAAAAAACAACCAGCAGGATGATTCAGAGAGACCTGGAAAGACCTACATGAACTGATGCTATGTGAAATGAGCAGAACCAGTAGATCAATATACATGGCAACAGCAAAATTATATGATGATCAATTCTGATGGATGTGACTCTTTTCAACAATGAGATGATTCAAACTAGCTCCAGTTGTTCAGTGATAAAGAGAACCATCTATACCCAGAGAGAGGACTGTGGGAACTGAATGTGGTTCCCAATGCAGCATTTTCACTCTTTCTGTTGTTGCTTGCTTGTATTTTATTTTGCTGCTTTTTTACTGGTTTGATTTGATTTCTCTTGTGTAGCACAATAATTGTATAAATATGTATGCTTACATTAGATTTAACATATATTTATCATTTGCCATCTAGGGGAAGGCATGGGGGAAGGGACAGAAAATTGGAACCCACGGTTTTACAAGGGCTAATGTTGAAGAATTGTCCACACATATGTTTTGAAAAAAAAGCTTTAATAAAAAAAAGTTCTATAATTCATGATTTTCAACAATTCAAATAGCTTTTCTTCCCAATTAATATGAATTAATGTGATTATAACAGGAGTGGATAGAGAACCAGGCCTGGAGTCAGGAAGACTCATCTCCCTGAGTTCAAATCTAATCTCTAACACTTACTAGCTGTGTGATCCTGGGAAAGTTATATAACCCTATTTGCCTCACTTTTCTCACATGTAAAAATGAGTTGAAGAAGGAAATGGAAAACCATCCCTGTACCTTTGCCAATAAAACCCCAAGTGGAGTTTTATTAAATTGGACACAACTAGAAAAAAAAGTCTGAATAACAATGTAATATTGGTGCTGTGATATATTTGTTTAAATTTACCTGAAATATAAAAAAATTGGTCCAAGGGAACCAATTGAAATAGAACATCTAGCAATCCAGGGCTGAAATGAATAACACAAGTGTCTGAAAAATACCTTGAAAATATAATACTATTGAAGAAAGCTTTATTATCAATATCGCTGTATTCTATTAAGGTTGGTTCTGCAAACATATAAAAAGTTTATATTCAGAGCTTAATTTACTTAGTTGAAATGGAATATCCCATCACTACTGAATAACAGTCATGTTATTTTTATCAAAAGTAAGGATATTTATGTCATAAACAGCAAAGACTCAAACTGTTAGAAGGAAGTGGGAGAAAGAAAATAAATCTTGGGGATTCCTGAAACTAGCTTCATTAACATTAACAAAAACTGGGCTTAGTTCCATTTATCATACCTTATTATTCTGTGTTATTAAACAGAATTATCTTCCTGAACTTATTTAATCACAGTAAATTTTCCCCTAAGAAATTGTTAAGCTGTAAAAGCCTACACAAACATATATCTTTTCCTTGATAATTTTATGTCTCTATAAAATTAGGAGAGGCAAGAGACCCAAAGGGATTTTTAAAAATTGGAAAATATGCCTCCTTTTTGTGTTGATTAATGTGATGAAATGTGTGATGTATGCTTTTTTAGTTATTCTGTATATATTTCTGCTGTGGGGCTAAGATTGGAAGTGAGTGTGAAACATGACATTTAATTGGAACCATGCAAGGCTTTCTTAAAAGTGGCATTATTTCAAGATAAGCATTCTTTTACTGTCTATAAATGTCATGCCCTTTAAAAAAAGAATTATGTAGAAGTTGTTAGTTATAGTGATGTATCATTAATCTCCTGCAGTGCAGAAAGATGCTTTGTTTGAACTCTTACAGCTCCCGAGGATACAGTTTACAATCTATGTTTTATGTCTCTTACATCAAATCATGTCAGAACCAGTTCACTTGCAAATTGCATTTCATTTTACCTATGATACTTAAAAGTTAATTACTGAAACAATGTTTATCTTTGTTTGCAGCATGGTACCAAAATATTTCATATCTTGTGGGCATGACACATGAAAGGAAGATGTTTATCTTACATTCAAGACAATCTTGGTCCTAAAATCAAATCTCCTTTCTTAGTCTGCCATTCAGACTATATTGTGTATTTGCTCTATCACCTCTCTAATACAATGCCTTAATACAGTAATTCTTTATTAAGTCCTTATTGTGTGAGAGCACCGTGCTAGGGATTGGCTGTTATACAACACTTAAGACCTACTCCTTTCCTCCATGGAGCATATGTCCTGGCAGGTATGCTAGTCAGGTATTTGTAATATGTGTGTATGCATATTCTATACCTTCAGAGAGATAAAGAAAGGGTGGCTTGGAGGAATTAATTGTTAGGGAATTAACTTGTTGTTGTTATACAGTCATGTCCAGCTCTTCATGATTCTATTTGGGATTTTTTTTTAACAAAGATCCCTAAGTGATTTGCCAATTCCTTCTCTAGTTCATTTTATAGATGAAGAAACTGAGGCAAACAGGGTTAAGTGGCTTGCTCAGGGTCTGAATTAGTGTCTGAGGCCAGATTTGAACTCGGGAAGATGAATCTTCCTGACTCCAGACCTGACACTGTCCACTGTGCCACCTAAGTATTCATTAGTTTATTTGTTCAAGGCCAAATAATTAATAAGTGATATAGCCAGAAATTGATCAGACTAGAAATGCTTTTTGTTAGCTTTCATTGGCATGATTTCAGTCATCAGAGTAATGGATCTTATAATTTTTTAATTATACTTGAGGTCATACTTTCTATTGATGTTGCCTCCTGAAATTATTATAGAATCTAGACTATTTGGGCTGAAAAGGGAACTTAGATCTCCTAGTCCAACTTCTTATTGGGGGGGGGGAAACTGAGGTGTGGGATAGTTAAATTATCTGCACAAGGTTATACATCTAGCTAATGCAAAGATGGAATTAAAACACGGGTCTTTTAAAACTATACCATACTGCTTCTCCAAGTTATTGTAGGGTTTAAAATTGTGTTTTTTGTGTTTCCTAGGATTTCTTTTAGTTGGTGTTATTTTGGGTTACTATGCAGCTACTCCCTGGGTATCCTCTATCATTCATTTTCTATTCAGATACAATCCACCCAAGTTATGTTACATTCAAAATCTCACTTCATTGCCAACAGACTGAGAGTTTCACTATCTTATTCAATGTTGGGCATTTAATCTCATTCTGTGATTGAATAGTAAGTAGAATTTATAAATGACACTGAGGAAAGAGCCAGGTTATGACATCTGTCTAAATCTAATAGTCATAGGGAAAATTAAATACAATGCCACTCTAGAAAATTGGGAGCCATTTGAAACTCAAATAGGTGAGGTTGTTGTTGTTATACAGTCATGTCCAGCTCTTCATGATTCTATTTGGGATTTTTTTTTAACAAAGATCCCTAAGTGATTTGCCAATTCCTTCTCTAGTTCATTTTATAGATGAAGAAACTGAGGCAAACAGGGTTAAGTGGCTTGCTCAGGGTCTGAATTAGTGTCTGAGGCCAGATTTGAACTCGGGAAGATGAATCTTCCTGACTCCAGACCTGACACTGTCCACTGTGCCACCTAAGTATTCATTAGTTTATTTGTTCAAGGCCAAATAATTAATAAGTGATATAGCCAGAATAGAGCAACAAAATGTAGCTCTAAATGACTTAGACCAAAGGTCCTATTGTGGAAGCAGGTGTGGATAGAATGTCCAGGATGTGCTATAAAACTTATGCCAATGATGGCATAAAATATGTAAAGAAATTCAATCTCTCACCATAACTATTACCTTCAGGATCAAATACAGAATTCTGTTTGGCTTTTAAAGACTTCAATAACTTGGCCCATTCCTACCTTTCTAGTTTTCATATTCCTTATACTGCTTTTCCCCAACTCTGCAAATGAGTGACATTGATCTCCTTATTTCTCTTTACACTAAACAGTCCACCTCTCAATTCCAGCCATTTTCACTTGTTGTTTCCCTTGTATAGAACTCTCTTCACATTTATATCTCCTCACTTGCCTAACTTCCTTCAAGTCTTGGCTAAAATCTCACTTTCTGCAAGAAAGTTTTTTTTAATAACCAATTTTCTCTGCTGATTATCTCCCATTACATGATTGTTTGTATATTGCTCCCCTCCACATTAAATTGTGAGCTCCTTGAGAGTAGGGACTATACCTTTTTTATATCACTAGTGTTTGGCATGATGCCTGGGACACAGCAAACCCTTGTCTTTTTAACTGATTGACCAACTGATTTAAGCACAATGTCCCTAAAGTGAATATGATTCTATCCTTATCACCATTTATGAGGGATTCCTGATAAGGTAGTAATTCTATTGCAGGAACTTAATATACTTTGTGGGCAATTAAATGGTGTAGTGGAACACTAGACTTAGAATCAGAAACCCTTATCTTCATAAATTCAAAACTGACCTCAGACACTTGCTAGCTGTGTGACCTTAAGCAAATCACTTAACCCTGTTTGCCTCAGTTTCTCAACTATAATATGCACTCGAGAAAGAAATGACAAACCACTCTAATATCTTTGCCAAGAAAACTCAAATTGGGATGATAAAAAGAGTCATACATGACTGAAATGACTCAACAACACAAAATAATATGCTTTCCAGCATCACGGATGAGATTTTGTAAATCTTTTCTCTTTTTCTGTATGAATCAGAGGATAGGGAACTAGCTTTTCAAAAAGAAATGCCAAGATTCAGGGGTATAAACTCTCCCAAAATGTTCTAGCAAACTTTGTGATCAAAGAATGGTATATACTTTATTTGAATAACACTGACTGAATGAATATGTCATCAACTTTTGATGAAGCCAGTCTTATAGTCAGTCATTTCAGATAGATATGGCTAAGATTTTTGCTGAAGTCAGGGAGGGACTTCAAATGTTGTTTTTTGCCCCTAAAGTTTCCCCAAAAATGATGTTGTTTTCCAAGATACTCAAATGCATTTCAACTTTAAAAAGCCTTCTGCTCTCCTGGTTGATTGTGCTCTTTGAAGCACACCTACAGGACTCTTTGAGCTGGACAGAACCTGAGAGACAGGTGGGAGATTATAGGCCACTTTTAAAAACTGTGACAGCATTATCATCAACATCAGGAAATTCTATTTTTAAGCCCCACTTGTGCATGAACTGATAAGCTCAAAGACCAAATGTTACATACTGCTGATATCAAGAAACTGCAGAAAGTCACAGATATTCGTCAGTAATTCCAAGTTCAAGAGTTGCCACTGAATCCTGACATCGGGGTAACACACCATACAGTGATGTGCCAATCAAAACTAGGTAAAATGTGATGCAAACAATCTCAAGGTGAATGGAGAAGTAGATACACTATAGATTTTGAACCAAATAAAAGTTTCTTTCATTTAGTAGTCTAGTGTTAGTTTTTTGGTAACAAGAATAAGTTTTAAAATTAATTTGGCTAATGTTATTGGAGTTACTGAGAAATTATATGATCAGGTACTTGCCCAATTATCAAGAATTTGATGGAATTAAGTATTTTGCTATATTGCTTTCTGCTCATGAACTTGGGCAGGATGATGGAGAAAAGTGACTTATAATGTTGAACCCAAAAGATCTAAAATGACTTTTTTGATTTCTTCCATGAAAAGATGGGCATTTAAAAAATATCTGATACCAAGTTGTTGTGTTGAATCAATTGTATCTGATTGTTTATTAATCTATTTGAGGATTTTCTTAGCAAAGATATTGGAGTAGTTTGCCATTTTTTTCTCCAACTCATTTTACATATAAGAAACTATGACTAGCTTAGGGTCACATAGCTAGTAATTGTCTGAGGCTAGATTTGAACCCATGAAGGTGAATCTTCCTGATTCCAAGCCCAGTACACATGATTAAATTCTATTGTTGACACATTCTCATTATATCAGCAGTGGATGTTAATATGTTTCTGTTTCAACAAAGTTGGAGTTACAGAGAGCATCCTACTTACAGCAAGCTTGATAATCAGCTAACTGTTTATTGGTTTTATTGCCTAAATCTTACCATGCTATAAGCATTCAGCATTTGTGATCATATACAACACTCCAAGAAGATACAAACTTTTTTTTTGACCAAACTAGAAATGAGGGAACTTTTTTTTTTTAAGGCTTAGAACTCAATTCATCTAAACAAAAATTTTAGAATAGTTTTCCCCTTTCCCAGAGAAAAGCTTTCTCCCTCCCCCAAAAAAATGGAAGAAAAAAATCTCTTCCCTCATTTTGGTGAAATTCATAAATAATTGTCTACTAAAAAAAAAGTTTTGGTTAGTTCCACTTAATGTTTTATTTGATCCTGACTATAAAATGGTCTATTCAGCTCTGAAATAATTAACTACAAATTCATTTTCTAAACCTTCCAAAAATCCATTTTCTCCCTTTTCATTTTTTCCCCTTTCACCTAGATAATAGGATATCCATCCAGTCATATACATACTCTCTACACCCACTTTCAAAGTGTGTTATCTCCGGCAATTCCTCAAGAGACTATCTTTAATTTGTTTCTTCACACATTCCAAGCTGGTTTATTTTCCCTGAGCCTGTTTGGAGTGTGGCACTGGTGCTGCCTCCACTAACCAGAGGTTTATAAATAAATGCATTCAGGTGCTCCAGGGACCTTAGTGGTATGGCCAACTAGGAAATAGGAGGAAAATGCTGCAAAGCTACAAGAGGAAAGAATTGTGTATGTTCTCTTACTTTTGAGAGTTTTCCATATAGGGAAGAGTCAAGATTTGTGACCTTTTGTTATAAACGAAATCAAATTTCAATTAGTTGAGCCTTGATCATCAAAGTTTCTAAGTGATTCATTATTAAAATTACATGAAAAAAATTAAATGTGTATTTTATGGTCATTAGCATGTTTTAGACTCCTAAAGACTATAATATTTAGTGAGGTATTTTTGAGTTTGCCACTCACTCATTTATGTGTTTCTTCCAAAAGCTATATATGTTTTATTATCTAGTTTGGTTTTTAAATGGATACAAGGTACCTTTGAACCCTTTTTTTTTCTCCTAAATGATTGAAACTTTGCTGTATCTTTGATGCCGCCAGCTTAGAGGAGACTTTATGAAAAGAATATTGCACTTGAAGCTGTAAGTCCTTGATTCAAAGCATTATCTGACATTTATTGTCTATGGGTAGATCATTTGCCTCAATTTCCTCATCTATAAAATGGGGGAAATGCTGGTACTTTCCTTCAAAGAGTGGTTATAAGGATAGTGTTTTAGAAGAATTAAACACAAAATATATTTTCTTTCACATGGGCAATTTAAATATTATCAGTTATAAGCTAAGTTGTATTATTTATGATAATGCTAGCAAGTTGGGTATATACATATGTTCTTATAAAAGAAGGAAATGGAAGGAAATAAGCACTTATACAGAACTTAATGTGTGCTAAACACTGTTTTATATAATTTCCTTGTTCTTTTTCCATACTTAGTCCCCCAAAATTCTTTCTGGTAATAAACATAGTTAAGCAAAATAAATCCATGCATTAGCCATGTCTAAATGTATGCCTCACACTGCATCTCTAGTAAGAGGTTGAAAACATTCTTCATCATTCATCTTCTGGAGTTGTGGTTGATCACTGCATTAATCAGAGTTCTTAAGATTTTCAAAAATGTTTTTCATTTCTGCCTTGTGATTACTCATTGCGTTCTATTCGCATATTGTTTCATCTCTTACAAGTCTCACTAAATTTTCTCAATCCAGTTCCTTTGCCATTTCATTTCTTTTGGTGAGGCAGTTTGGGTTAAATGAGTAGCCTGGGGTCATATAGTTAGTAAATATCAAGTGTCAGAAGCTGGATTTGCATTCCAATCCTCCTGATTCTAGGACCTGTGCTTCCTTTGTCATTTCTTATGACACAATAATCTTCCTTTCCTCCCTCCCTCCTTCTTTCCCTCCCTCCTTCTTTCCCTCCCTCCCTCTTTCCTTCCCTCCCTCCTTTCTTTCCTCCTTCCCTCCTTCTTTTCTTCCCTCTCTCTTTCCTTCCCTCCCTCTTTTCCTCCCTCCCTCCCTCCCTTCCTTCCTTCCTTCCTTCTTTCTTTCTTCCCTCCCTCCCTTCCTCTCTTCCTTTCTCCCTTCCTCCTTTCCTCCCTCCCTCCCTCCTTCTGTTCCTTCTTTCCTTCCTTGCTTCCTTTCTTTCTTTCTTCCTTCTTCTCTCCCTCCCTCCTTCTGTTCCTTCTTTCCTTCCTTGCTTCCTTTCTTTCTTTCTTCCTTCTTCTCTCCCTCCCTCCTTTCCTTCCTTCTTTCTATATTATGATTCTATATCCTAATGTGCTTAGCCATTTCCCAATTGACACATACCCTTTTAATTTCCAGTTATTTGGGGCAGCTTGGTGGCACAGTACATTGAGTACAGGATCTGGAATCAGGAAGACCTGCATTAAAATCTGGCCTCAATTACTTATTAGCTGTTTGACACTGGGCACTTAAACTGTTTGTCACAGATTCCTCATCTGTAAAAGAGGGGTTAAATTAGTTTGAGTTAGTATATTAGTATGAGTTTTTTTTTTTTGAGGATCAGATGGGCTAATAATTGTAAAAGCACTTAGCATAGTGCTTAGCCCATAATAAGTATATAATAAATGCTTGTTTCCTTCCTTTTTCTCTCCCTATTACTTTACCCTTCCCTTGTTCCTTTCATTCCTTTCTCCTTTCCCTCTCTCTCTCATTTTCTCTCCTTCTCTCTCCCTTTTCTCCTTCCTCCCTCTCTCTCCTTCTCTCTCTTTCTTTCTCCGTCCCTCTCCTTCTCTCCCTCCTTTCCCTCCTTCATTTTTCCCTTCTTCCCTCCCTTCCTCTTATTTCTTCCCTTCCTCCTTTCCTATCTCTCTTTTTCCCTCCTTCCCTCCCTCTTTTCCTTCTTTCCTCCTTTGTCTCTCCTTCCTTTCCTTCCTTCCATTTTCCTCTCACTGTTCCTTCCTTATCTCCTTTTTTCCTTCCTTCCTTTTTTCCTTTCTTTTTTTCCTTCTGTTCCATTTGCTGAAAAAGTAGAAACTAGAATCCATTCAGCTCCAAATCACTAATGTTGATATAAAACAAATACTTTGTCAGAAAAAGGAATAATAGACTGAAGGATAGGAATGGAACTGAGCAAGGAATGAATGACTGGTAAAAAAAAAGAGTTTCATAAGATTGAAGGATATGGAAAATTTAGGGAAGACCTCTTGTCTCTATAAATCACTCTTCTCAGTAATGACTATCTCTCCATGTCATCTTTTCTTCCACAGTCCACTGAGATCGACTCATCTGCTTTCCACTTTTTGCTTGCATCTGAAATATCTCCTGAGGCTATTTGGGTTCCAGGTTTTAGGAGGGGCTATATTAAGTGACAAGGGGAAGAGTATAAAGCTGCTATGTGGAAAACTCCAAAGTAGTGACCTTTAGGACTATATTTTGCTAGAAAAAATAAGTATCTCCTACTATGTTCCTATATTGAATATCCTAAAATGTAATTTACTAGTTTTGCATGTATGGTTTATGCAAATAACCCTGCAAACAATTACATTCCAGGGAAGAGAGATGAATTGAATAATAATAAATTATATTTATATATTTAAGTTTTGCAAAAAACTTTCCTTACATTAATTAGCTCATTTAATCCTCAGAGCACATGCATGAGGTATTATTTTACAGGCAGCTAAATGGTACAATGGCTAAAGTTTTCTATCTGAAGTTCAACAGACCAGAGTTTGAAATGAGCTTCAGAGCAGTGACAATTTCTCAGCCTCAGTTTCTTCATCTATAAAAAGTTCTTTGCAAAACATTATTTACTTGTGAGGAACTAAGATCCAGAGATAATTAATGTCTTGCCCATGATCACAAAACTATAAAATGTCAGAGGTCAGATTTTAATCCTAGTGTCCTCTAACTCAAACTTAGTACTAGTACTAACTAACGATTCCTAGTATTCTTTCTATTACCTCTCCACTACATCAAAATTGGCTATAACATACACATTTTCCCTCCTTTATACTTCCTCATTTTCCTTCCAAATGCTTTCCTATTCCCTACATTAACTCGGAGTTCTGCTAGTGATTTTTTCACATAGGAACTTAATTCCAAGAATGGATAGGATAGAAAGGGTGGAACTAATCAGAATTTATATAACTGTAAATTATCTTCCCATATATATTTTTCTATATGTGTAAAATCACTCTATGAGTGTGTATTATTTTGTGTTCTACTTTTTTCATTTGATATACTGAATATTTCTACTTAAAATTTTCTTCTTAAGTGCATTCCCAAGGGTCTATGCAACCCATATACTTGTCATTTTATTTAGTTATCCCTGACAACAATATGTCATTGTTTGTGTAGTCATCTTCCTATTATGAGCATTTGAGCTGTTTACATTGTTTAGGTATTATTCCTGATACTGCTTTGAATATATGAGTACAAATCACTTATCTTTCTGTTTGGGTTATTTCCTGGGGATAAAATCCCAGAAGCATATTTACTAGATCAAAAGATCTGAACGGTTTTATAACTCTGGTTATATGCTGTTGATATTACCATCCAGAAAGATTAGGGTAATTTATAGTATCAAAAGTAATATCCAAATATGTCTATTTCTACACAGCTTAACTCTAAATTTTTGTCACATTAATTTTTGCCATTTAATAAGGGTAACCACTTAAAAGTTTTTTTAATTACTCTTAAAGTAATGCAATTTTTTTTCCATGTAATGACTTACTTCCTGTCACTAGGATCACTGGATTTAGAACTAAATGTCTCCTGGGGGATTATTTAGCTCAACCCATCATTTAGTAGATGAGAAAACTGAATCTGAGGCAGATATAATGACTTGTCTAAGGTAACATAGTTAGAAAGGTGAATAGGACCAGATTAACACAGGTCTTCTGATTTCAAATGTAGTTTTCTGTGCTATCTCATATGTAAATCATTAGATCACCTGGAATCTGAATATTAACCACATGTCTTTATATAAATTATTAATTTTGAATTATAAATCCATCAATTATGTTTGTTATATATATTTTCCAGATAATTTTCTTTTATATGTTATTACATTTCCTATGTAAAATTTTATTTTAATCTTTTCAAATGTACCCATAGTATCTCTGATAAGAATCATTTTTCTTAGTCAGAAATTTATCTTTTCTTCCTAGCTAGAAGAGGAATGACATTATATATTCTCCTAGTTTTTAAAAGCTATTTTTTAAACTGTTAACTCATTAATCCAGCAATGATTTATTACAGTGCATGGTATAAGGAATAGATCCAAATTAATTCTTCTTCCTTCAATTGTCCCCATCAAAAATTATTAAATATTGATTTATTTTCATTTGAATATGTCACTTCTATTTGTCATTTATTAAGCTCTTTTAATTGTTTTGGCTACATATCCTATTCTACTAGTTACTTTTTTAGTCTATATAATTTGATTTGATTATTGTCACTTTATTATATAATTTTAAAATCAAATAGGACAAGTCTATCAATTTAAAATATGTGTGCATATGTTTTTGTTTCAGATTTGTGATTTCATCAATGTTGGGAATTCCCAACTTTGAAAACTTTCTACTCATACAAATATGCATGCATATATTCATATATACAAAAGATGTGTGTGTATAAACACCCTAAAGATATTAGATCTTTAACAGTATATGTTTATATTAACATATTATAACTATATAATCGTGTGTAATTTATAGGCTTCAAAAATTGTCTGAAAAGTTAGATAACATTCCTATAGTCATAGAAATAGTAGGTGTTGAAGGAAGTAGCTGAATAATATGCATATATACATTATTTTTGGTCTCTGTTCCTCTTTATTGCTAAGATTCTGAAAGTATTTCCAATAGAACCTTTTGAAAAATTAAAAAACAAATGCTCAAGTATTTATTATCTTTCCTTCTTAATCTTCCCCACTGGAAGAAAACAAACAAACAAACAAAACCTATGCAACAAATTTATACAATCAAGTAAAACAGATTCCCCATTGGCTATGTCCAAAAATGTCTGTCTCATTTTACATTTTGAGTTCATCACCTTTCCATCAGGATGGGTATAACATGTTCCCTCATCGGTCCCCTAAAATGATGATTGGTCATAGCATCAATCAGAATTTCTTAAGTCTCTCAAAAGTTTTTTCTTTATAATGTTGTTGGTATTATATAGATGGGCTGCTATTTGGTAGAGTAGAAAGAGTGATAGGGCTGGAGTCAGGAGTACCTTTACTAGTTATATGATACTGGGTAAGTCATTTAATCCTTTTTGCTTTGGTTTCCTTCATCTATAAAATGAGCTGAAGAAAGAAGGGGCAAACAATTTCAGTATTTTTACCAAGAACACCCCAAATGGGACCATGGAGAGTCAGATATAATTGAAAAATGACTGAACAACAATAATATAAATTGTTCTCCTGATTCTACTTACTTCAGTATGTATTAGTTCATACAAGTCTCTCCAAGTTTCTCTAAAATTATCTTTTTGCATTTTTTATAGTCCAGTAGTATTTCATTACATTCATATACCATATTTTCCCTAGGGGTAGTCAGTATTTGGACCAATTTGGATGAAGACATGGAAATTATTTCTGGAGAATTACTGTAGGAAATAAATTAGGAACAGGTAAGCAGGCAAGGGAGAAGGATTCTGTTCTACTACTGTGGAAGGACAAACCACACTACTGGGCACTGAAACAGTCTGTCATGTGATATTGCTAATAAGTTGCCATAGCTTTGTCTCAGTGATATCATTTCCTAACTGCAAACATAGTGTACTAAAAGGGAATGTTTCAGCACTAGCAAATTAGCTTGTTATGTTTATTCCCTGACTATAAAAGTTAAAATGGGAAGATTCTGAACTGCACCAGAGTGAATTAGTCTCATTAACATGTCATCTGAAACAGCCTTTTTAAAGTGTGTTGACTAAGCTAAAAGTATTTAACAAGTCTGAGATGCCGGGCTGAGTGTGCTAGAAGTATACATTCATTAAAGATAAACATAGTATTTCTACCTTCTGCTAGTCTCATTTATTTCCTAAAATAAAATAAAGTTAGTTCAGTAAAAATGTATCCTAAAAAAAACCATTCCAAGCTTTACCTTTTAACAGACAGCTCCTCTTAAAGAGGCATCCCATGACCAAAAATCCAATTGTAACACATGATTAGTAAATGAATGATGTCTAAACACCAAGGGAGTTTTAACCATTCCAAGTCCTTTCCTGTGATTCATAGCTGGACATCTGTCCATCAACATAGATGTCACAAATGTCTGATGGATGTTCATCAGCAACAATCACTCATACTAGCCACAGAATTCCTTTTAGGAACTGATTTGAAAATTTTTCTGGCTTTATTTTTTCAGAACTAATGGTGTATATATACATATGTATGTGTGTGTGTGTTTATAGTAATCACTCTTCAATACCACAAGTTATCTGATGGCAGGGTGTGTTGTTCAGCCAGACACTGATAACAAATCTACTTATGCCATGTTTGACTATTATACAAAGTATTAGAAGTAAATCCCAAGTTACTTTATATTTTTTTAAAAAGTAATCTGCTGCAAATAAATTTAATTTTTTTTTGCCTTGAGACAATTACCCTAAACACTGAAAAGAGAGTGAATTACTGATTAGCTTTTGAAGAAATCCATCACTCTATTAGTGTTCAGGATAGTTAAGAAAGTTTTCACTAAGCTATATAGTTTCCTAGTTTATAGATTATCTATGTTCACTGTTAACTTATGCGTCTATCAACTTTTTGGTTATTCCTGTGCTCTTTATGGGAAAGGAAACAAAGGGAAATGAAGTTAACTTTCCCACCTTAAATGGCTATAGTAGGAAGTTTGATAGGATTAAAAATGCTTGGCCAGGGTGAGAGTTTTATATTATTTTTTCAATCCCATTCAATTTGGGAGTTCAATTTTAAAAATTATAAAATATTGAAGATGAGAAGGATCTAATAAATCATTCAGTTTACCTCTCTCATACATTAGGAAACTGAGGTGTGAGGCAGGGATAGGACTTACTATGTGCCAGACACATAAAAATTTCATTTGATCCTTACAACAGCTCTATGAGGTGAGGTGCTATTATTATCTGCATTTTACTATTGAGGAAACTGAGGTTTAAAAAAAAGAGATAAAGTGACTTGCAATAAGCTGGTAAGTATCTAAGAGGGAACTCAAATCTTTCTGAATCCAAGCACAAGGCTCTATCCACTAAGCTACCTAGATGCCTAGAGAGAAAAAGTGACTTTTCTATTGTAACCGAATAACTTTAATAATAGGTTAGAAAAGGGAATGGACAAAAAGGGAGAAACTAAGTCCCTAAGTCATCCATCTTTCCCCAAAACTATCAATACCCACATGTTGGGAGGCAAGGGAAAGAGGGAATGGTAATTGAGAAATTCACTTCCCAAGCAGACATTTTAATGTTTTTTCATTACCCTAATACTACATTTTTTGTTGTTGTTTTTGGATTTGTTTTTTTCAGACACTGCCCTCCCACCGCCATCCATTTTCTCATTCTTCTCTGGATCTAGGCTTTTCACCTCAAAGAGGGCTGGACACCTCCATGATCACAACCAATGTATCAGGAAATGGCTCTGCTCTCTGGGAACCCCGACCCCAACTTCACCCCGTACTCTTACAGTGGCTTCGAGAAGCTCTGCAAGGTGCAGGCTAAGAAGGGCTTATTCTACAAGAAAGCTAGGCTCTTGCATCCTGGAGAAGACTCCTGTTGCCCCACTTACTGTGAGGACTGGCCCCAACATGTCATCATCAATGTGGGCGGCATCAAGTACAGACTACCTTGGACTACCCTAGAGAACTGCCCTCTGACTCGGCTGGAGCGGCTGAAGTCCTGTCACAACCACGATGAGATCATGAGTGTCTGTGATGACTACGATGTCAGCAGCAATGAATTCTTCTTCGACCGCAACCCTTGTGCCTTCAAGACCATCATGAATTTTCTCACTGCAGGGAAGCTGAGGCTCCTTCGAGAGATGTGTGCCCTCTCCTTCCAGGATGAGCTGGCTTACTGGGGGATTGAGGAGGAATGCCTGGAGTGGTGCTGCCTTAGGAGACTTCGGCATAAAGAAGAAGAAGTCGCAGAGGCTCAGTTTTATGAGACTGAGCTGATGGTGAATGAGTCTCCACCCTGTGCCTTCCAGGAGGGCAGTCGGCTGGCTCAGTGCATGAGACAGCTCAGGGACATGGTAGAGAATCCTCACTCTGGGATTCCTGGGAAAATGTTTGCCTGCATCTCTGTTTCCTTTGTGGCCATCACTGCAGTCAGCCTCTGCATGAGCACTATGCCAGATATTCGAGCCGAGGAGGATCGGGTGAGTGTGTCTGCAGGTGAAGGCTTTGAACTTGGTACTTTAGGTTCCCTGGGACTAGACTGCTATATACCACACACACACACACACACACACACACACACACACACACACACACACACACAGAGCAGGCAAGCTTTCTGTGATATCTGTAAGTGTTCAATAATGGGTGTGGGTCTACTATATGCTCTGCATATATAAAATGATACAATTCAGTGGATGTGTTATTCCTGACCATAAGACATATTAACTAGAGTTTTAAGCAATTAATAAAGTGATAAAATTTCATTAAAAGTCTTCAGCACTGCTGGGTGACAATGGACCTGGAATTAGGAAAACCTGAGTTCAAATCCCTCCTCAGAGGCTTAGTTGTTGTGTAACTCTGGACACCTTACAATCTTTGACTGCCTTGGTTTCCTCAGTTGTAAAATAAGGGTCATTAAATAGTATCTATCAAATAAAATTAGATAATCTTTGTAAAATATTTATCATACTGGTTGGCACTTATTCAGTGCTTAATAATGCTAATTTACTTTACCTTCCCTCTGCATGTGCTCCAGAGAGCCTACCTTTTGTTTTCAATAACTTGAAAGTAAAAGATTCTGATTATCTAGAAACACAACCACATTTAAATTTCTGCTCCAAATCTTAGAGTTCTATTTGCTCCCTTTCTTCTTCAAGAAGTTGGGCATCATTTTCCAACTTAGTTCTATCTGAAAAGGAATTGGAGTGGGAAATCAGTGTGTGTGTGTGTGTGTGTGTGTGTGTGTGTGTGTGTGTGTGTGTGTGTATAAGGCTTGTTTCACACAATGGCAACCAATTAACACATGAATTTAATCCAGTTTGTGTGTTTCACTAGGCTAGAGGCATGAGTTAAATAAGCACCTCCTTTCCCCTTCTTTCCTCATCCCATTTCACCCTTACTCTAGGCCTCTCTGGCACTGAGTGCTTCACCAACAATGGAAGAAACACAGAAGTTACTGCTTGGATGACTTTGACACATTTATCACAAGAGAACAAGGATTCAGCCGCTCTACCAGAGTCATTAAAATGTCAAGAATTTATGATGTGCAATCAGCTTCTTAGAACCCAAGAACCAAATCATTATTAGAGAACAGATAGATAAGCTGATGGAAAATAGCCTGTCCTTGCATTCTCTTGAATATTCTCATTCAAAGCTGTTGCTAGTGAGAAGTTATCTGCTCTGGTTGTCATTTGCACTTTAATTTAAATTTAAAGAAATTGGTTTGGCCTCACTCATTGTTTAGGTAACTTATTACTGAACTGCCATTTCCAGAAGCATTGATTGAGTCTAAGTTTCTGATTCTGCTATTAAAAAAAAAATACTTTATGACTTTGAAAATCCAAATATATAGTTTAATTCCTTTGCATAATCATTTACATACAAGTCCTAGAGAGGAATTGAGGCTGTCTTGGGCACTAAGGAGCCCAGAAGCAAGTCTAAAGAGCCTTTCTCCAGCATACCTTACTTTCAGCATTCTCATCATCAGTTCCATCTTTCAGCTTTTCCATACATCCCACCCTTCTTGAATCACTACCTTCTCCTATAATTTTATAAACTCACAGTTGTAGTATAAAACATCAAGAAAATCCATAAAAAACATCTTTCTCTCTAATAATAGTTCTTGTGAATAACTACATACAAATTCTTTCATATCTTTTAGCTGCTCAATGCCATGGGACAAAAACTTTTACTCTCCCATTTAGTTTGTCCCTACCCTCACTTTTACTTTTGGAAATCTTTGAGTCCTTTCAAGACCCAGTTCAAATGCTGCTACTTTCAACAAATCTTCCCTGATTCCCCAGATTGTTAGTTAATCCCCATGCTAAAGACATCTTTTATTGACTAATGATAAATGTGTTATATGATCACCTCCCTCCTTCCCTCCAGGACATAGTGGAAATGTCTCACATCTGTATCCTCAGAGAATGGTGGTGTCTGTTGTTTGATTGTGGGGACTTCTTCCTACCTTGTGGGCATTTTAACATGAGTGTATGGGGGCCAGTAATGCCTTCAACATTTCAATTACTTTCATGTTTTACAAAAAAACTAAGATACCCTAAAGGGCAGATTTTCTAAAAATCTCTTCATCTCTTTGCACATATTCTTCCTACTCATCTGCTAGCAACCTGTGATCATCACTCTGAGGTAAAGCTTATAGTGCTTGTTCCCCAATATTATACTCATATGTATCTATCCACATGTGTATATTATAAATATACAATAGGTCTATATATTGTAAAATATATGTTTATGTGTGTGTATATATATGTATGTATACACACACACACGATTCAATTTGTACTCAAGTTCATTACCTCTCTATCTGGAGGCAAGTAACACAATTAATCATGAGGTTTCTGGGATTATAGTTGGTCATTATGTTGATGTGAGTCCTTAAATCTTTCAAAGTTAATTGCCTTTACAATATTATTCTTGCATAAATAGTTCTTTGGTTCTGCATTGCTTCTTAAAAGTCTTTCCAGGTTTCTCTAAAACCATTCCTTTCATCATTTCTTACAGCACAATATCATACCATCACCTTCATATATCATAATTTATTCAATCATTTTATTATTGATGGGAACCCTCTCAGTTTCCATTTTTTTTGAGCTATAAAAAGAACAGTCCTACATAATTTTGTTCGTGTGGTTTATTTTCCTTTCTTTGATTTATTTGGAGTATAGAATGTGTATCATTGTAGGTGAGACAAAGGGTATGCCTATGAACTAAGCTTTTCATTGGGGATTTCTTTTTAAAATGCAATCTGGTCATGAAAAGAAGAATTATGCAAAATTTATTTTCTTTGTCAATTAAAGATAATAGATTTAATATTTTAAAAAAAACCTTTTGCAGATAGGACATAGGAGGAGAGTAGGGAAACTTATAAACTTTTAGTACTTTGTTTTGCTTTTTGTTTCTTTTCCACTGGTACTTGACATCTTGTAAATTATAAGACTTAAATATTTTCTAAATGTGAATCCATTAAAAAAAAATAAGTGGCTAAAGAAATTGCTTTTTGGCTTTTTAAAAACAGTGCTGATTGCTGCCAGCGACTTGGCTTCCACAATGAGTCATTGGAGCTGGATGTCACATGACAGGCCCCTTAGAAGTCTCTCTGAAGTTCATGTGCCTTAAACAGTGACAAGCTCTAATGGAACTCCTTAATTTGTATCCACATTAAAACTGACATCCTAATTAAGCCTACCCAATTGGGTTTTTTAGAGTTTAAAAGAAGGGGAAAGATACTTTTTCTTAACAATTGGAATTGCCTTAATGCAGTTACTAAAAAAATAAGTTTCCCCTTTTTGACAATCTGTAACTAGTTTTAGCTTGCTTTCATCTTTGCAACATCTCTATTGATTGTTGTTTTCAGGAGCCAAGGCAGGAAAACTTGGAGAGAGATCATTATCCCCACTTAGTAAGACAATTGGAGCAATGTAGCTTTTGCTGCTTTCCCTAATGATGTTGATGCATAAAACTGCTCCCTTCCAAAAGGAAATTCTTGGAGGACCCAATTTCTTTGTGCCTTTTTTTAAAATGTGACATAAAAGGTTTTTTTTCCAATCAAAGTCTTATCCCTTGACATCTGTGGCAGCTTGATTCATCCAGGCACATGCATAATGAGATGCCATGAACAAGGTGAAGATCAGTAATGGTAGCTATCCCTTTTCTTTTTTTCCTTGACATATTGGACTGATGGAGTAAAGCTACAGTTACTTCTTGGACAGGAGTAAGTGGGGAATCTGTCTTTCTTGGTAGAGACTGTTGTAGTTATCTTAAGATTTGCTTCATTTGGCTCATGTAGTACATTCCACAGAATAAGAGTATCTGTAGATCACCTCCCTTCCAAAGGGACTGAGACTGACATGAGTTGGCAGAATTCCATTGAAAGTTCAGTTCATCAGCCTTTTTTGGGATTTCTACTTTTTCAAAATCTTCCTGTGATGACTCATCCAGTTACCAAAGTAACTCTGGGCTCCTGGAGACTTGTCTTTGGAGGTCAAGTTTTGATGGGTCCAAACAAACTATGGTACTTGATGGTATAGAGCACTGACTTTAGAATCAGAGGAATTGGATTCAAATCTTGCCTCTTTTACAGATGGTGTGGACTTAGGAAAGATGTTTAACCTCTCTATCTGTTTTATCACTTAAAAAAAAAAGATATCTTCCAGCTGAAAATATGCTTTTATGAATACACTTCAACAGTTTCTTTGTCATGGGTCTCTGGTATGGCCTAAAAATCAAATTCCATCCCTAAATATCATGACTTTTAGTCCTATCTGTGTAATATGACCATGGGCTGTTATCCTTACTTCACTAAGTTTCCATTTGTTCATCTGTAAGTTGATAGTGTACTGTCTCATTGGGATATTCTGAGAAAAACACCATTCAAATGCTAAGAGTGGAATAAAGGGGAATAAATAAAATAAGATTTGGCAATGGAAAGATTGCTAGATTTGTAGTAGGAGTAACCTTTATTTCAAACCTGACTGGCAGTCCTGGCTCTGCCACTTAGCAAATAGGTAATTCTAGGTAAATTACTTATAGTCTCTAAGTCTTGATTTCCTTATCTATAAAATTAGGTCACTAAACTAAATGATCTCTGAGGTCCTTTCCAGCTCTATGTTTATGAATAGAGGAAGAGGATTAACCTACTCAACTACTAGAGTGTCTTGAAAGTATTGATTCACCCTGGGAAAATGCTATATTAATTCCTACTCAGCAGTAGGACCTAACTCAACAGAATCTGCATGTAAACATTGCACTCATCTTTTTAAACTAAATGATATCTACTTTATTGCTTCTCTCCTCACAAAACAAAAACATTGTTCATAAGAACAGCTAATGTTTTAAAAAATATGCTTAGGGGATTTTAAAAAGCATAATATGGAGAAGAGAAAATTAACTTTTGTAGCTTTTAAAATAGGAAACAATTACCAGAGAGATGCTTAAGATGGAATATTGAGTGACTTGAATTATAGCCAGCTCTTCCATTGGCCCATGGCTGTAATATTTCAAAAATATTTCAAATACTTTAAGGAATATTGAAGTATTGGCAGTTTGGTAAGACCTAGAAGACCTTGCCAGCCAGGGGTATATCTCTGAGAAATCAGGGTTACCTCCACTAATATTTTCTCTCTTCATATATGTTTCAGTTTTGTGATCAAGGTATAAATATATTGACTAACTTCTGAGAAAAATAGGGAAGTAAAATGCTTTAAAATTCAAATACTAAATACTGTTGTTATAATTAATTTTTTAAATTTCTTACCTATCTGAAAAAAATTCATTCTCAACACTCTTATTTCTCATTTTAATATAAATGATTTAAATAATTTGCCCAAATTCAGTCGGAAGTGTTATCTGATAATTGAGATGTGCTTGCTTCAGATCATTGGGAGGTATACCTAGCCCTTCCTCCACCATGAAGACATAAAGTAGCTCATCATCACTAAAATCAGAGATTTAAATAGATGACCTCTGGGATTCCTTATAACTTCAATTCTAAAGTCCTATGACCCTATGAATTTTTCCATCCTTTCTTCTTTATTTCCACTGTTAACACTCTAGTGTAAACCACCATTCTTACCAACTTGCATGGAATAGATAAATTCCCCCCCAAAAATTTCCAGTTTCAACACTATTTAATACCTTTAATTTCACTTTTGTATAGAAACTAAAGTAAATTTTCTTAATAAAGCATTTCTTTATGGCACTCCTTTATGCCACTCCTCTGCTCAGAAATCTTTATTGGTTCTCCAATTTGAAGTCAGGTCTGAGTTCAAATCTAGTTTCAGAAACTTAGGAGTTATGTGATCATGGGTAAGTCACTCAACCTCATGTTCCTCATTTGCCTCAGTTTCCTCATTTGTAAAATGGAAATGATAATAGCATCTACTTCCCAAAGTTGTTGTGTGGATAAAAGGAAATGTTATATGTAAAATGTGCCATAAACTAAACTATGAAAATGTCAAGTATTGTTATTGCTATTGTTTTAAGGAACTCCAGAACCTATAAGAAAGAATTGTCATAGAGAACTATAGAGTTTTAGACCTGTGTTAGAGGTGCACCTCTAACACTAACATCTCTTTAGTTTAGCTTCATTGTTGGCATGAAACACAACATAAGTCATTGAACATTTAGCAAAGGAGGTTTACTTTGCCCTAATACAAAAAGAATATGCAACAAGGATGCGTTAGCACTTGGCTCCTCTATACATGGTCATCAGGATATTCTATGTGCTGGTCAGTAGATTATCAGGATATTGTGATTCATTTGTTTTTTGCATTCCACAATGTCCAAGAGTCCAGACCCATGTGGCTAGGACTTTTTATTGTCCTATATAACCAGGAAGCCATGTGAAGGGGAGTCTGGGGGTGAAACTTATCTCAGGGGTAGTATTATTCCCTCTCCTATTTTGGCTAGGGGTTGAGGAGAAAGGAAATTATACCTTTTAAGAAACTTCTAATGTTTTATTCATCTATTCAAACTTTGTTACTTTGAAAGCAGGCTATAATAAGAACTCCTTTTCTTCAGTTGCAGTTAGGACAAATAGTCCATATAGCATATGTATATATGTATATTGAGTGAATGAATAAACCATATTTGAAATTTATTTGAGTTGATTTTTGAAATTTATTTTTTTATTCAGTTGAACTGTTTGTGTTTGACTAGATTCACCAAAAAAGTAAGACTAGGGGCAGCTAAGTGGTGCAGTGAATAGAGCACTAGCCCTGAAGTCAAGAGGACCCGAGTTCAAATCTGATCTCAGACATTTAACACTTCTTAGCTGTGTGACCATGGGCAAATCATTTAACCCCAGTTGCCTCAGGGGGAAAAGAGTAAGACTATAAGAAACAGCTTCTGTTTTATATATATATATGTATGTATATATGTATGTATATTACTGAGAGAGAAAGAGATTATAGCATAGCATAACACTTTGAAGACTTAGGAGATGTGAATGGAATTTTATATTTAAACAAAAATAACTTACAGCAAAGTTAGTCTAATACATATGAATGTTATAATTGTTATTGTGATTTATAGTAATTAGGATATATGGTAAGCAATTGAAAAGATTGACTATTGTTTTATATAGACAAATCAATTATTTTTGGTGTCAGCTGAGGAGCCAAGATGAGGAAAAACCAAGAAGAATAAGCATCATCTTTAAAGTCTGCTTAATCTCTCCAATCTTTGTCCTATGTCAATGGTAGGATGTACCTGCAACTGAAGTGTTTTAGAAGTCTCTGAATAAAGTATTTGATGCCAATGGATACCAATGCATCTTTAACAGACTATGTGTATATCTGAGAGAGTGGGTACCAGGATATGAAAAAATCCCCAAAAATATTAACAGAGATGATCTTGGGCTGAATCTATTAAGAAATAAATGGTTCCAAAAATAATTATTTTAACATTACAAGATAGGAAACATGTGGCTATATAGAAGTTCATTTGAAAAATATCTGGAGTTTTTAGTAGACCCAATATGTGTTAATTGTAATATGGTAACCAATAAAGTTAATGTGTTCTCTTGCAAGAGAAACCAGGTGTTCAAGAATAGGGAGTTTATAACCCCCTACTGTTATCTTCTTTGGTCATATTATATCTGGGATACTCTGTAGAATTTGGGGAGCCACATTTTAAGAAGGATAATTGTGAACTAGAATCCAGGGCAAAGAGAGTAGGATGGCAAAGGGTTTTAAGAATATGCTATATGAGAATCAGATGAAATAGCTGAAATAAATATTTAGCCTGAAGAAGAAAAAATGTGGACATTGTGAGTCATGATATGTGACACATGATAACTGGCTTTGGGGGGGGAAAGATTCAATTTTTTTCTGCCTGATCCTAAGGGTAATAATAATAATAATAGCATTTATATAACACTTTTCATGTGCTAGGCATTGTGTCAAATGCTTTATGAACAATGTGTGAAAGTTTCAGATATAGATTTAAATAAGATGGAATGGAAAAATTTCCCCCAAAAGAAAATGGACAGCCTCAGAAAGAAAGAAATGCCCCTCACTGGAGGTCTTCAAGTAAAGGCTGGAAGACCACTATTTGGACATCATAAAAGAGGGACTAATTCAAGAACCAGTTTGACTTGATAGCCTCAGCAGTATCTTCCAACTCTGAGATTCTGTGAAGGGTTTTAAAGCAAACTTCCCTTGAAACAGAGTTAGCTTCCTTGTCAACTAGAGACCAAGCAGGGCTGTCATTTAAGTCATCATTCTCCTTCATTGCCTTGTCTGGAGCTTGGAAAGAAGGACCTGGCATTATTGAAGCTATTTGAGATCAGGGACCCAGAATTGCCTAAATGGTAGCTCTCAGGGAAATTTCCCTTTCATGTGGCACTCTCAGAAAAACCATCTCAGACTCAAGATATTTTGTGAGTCTATGTATATTCAAAACCAGAGATTACAAGGACCCACCAAAGTACTTACCAACCAGCTAGAAGTCACAATTGGTTCAAAGCAAAGTCATTGCACTGCAATAAAAGTAGTTAGAATATTTCCTCTTCTCTATAAGAACTGGGTCACCCTTCCAAACAATATACAAAGCACTAGTGAGAAGAGTATGTATGTTAAGGAAGGGAATGGTAGATGATATAATTAAGACCTAGAAACATAGTAGAGATACATGTGGTCCAGTGAAAAGAGGACTGGATTTATACTCAGAGAATCTCAGTCTAAATTCTTGCTACTTTTTACTTGTATGACATTACAAAAGCTATTTTATCTGTTTGCCTTATTTTCCTTATCTGTAATATGGGGAAGTTGGTTTAGATTTTTTTTAAGTTTCTTACAACTCTAGTGCTGTGACCCTATAATCCTTCTAGCTCAGAATCATTTGATCTTTTGATAGCCACAGTTTGCTTGCCCAGTGTTAAAAAGGCACTGGAAACTAGAAGGTATTCTCAGGGAGAAACCTAGGCCTAACTTTGTGGAGTATTGTTAATGGATTGCAGAAGTAGAGTTTGTTGTTTTTTGTTGTTGTTGGCCATAGATGTTCACGAATTAGTCAAGTACCACTGCTTTATATACCACAGTGCTGTAATAATGTTTTTTAGTGTAAGAAGAGTTCTGATGATGATAAACCTTTCTCCTAGTCGCTGTTAGTGTATTGATATTGCTCAACATGATAACATGAAGCCCCCAGCGGGACTTTGCCCATAAGAATCAATCCTATTGTAAGGTTGCTTTAGGCAATTATAGTATACACTTAAGTGGTTTTACCATTTTAAAATCATTGGCCTATTTCTAGGTTAGCTATGTTATTATTAATCAGTTTGGACACCATCCTGGCACAAATAGCAGATAGGTTGGGTTTCCCCATTTCCTGATGTCTTGGCTCTGTCACTATTTAGTTAGAGAGTTAAACTATGTAGCCTCCACTGAGAAACACTCTCCCCAAAGGAAAACAACAACAAAATTCTCTCAAGCTAAATCTGGCAGTGACAAGTGGCTGGGTACAAGCTGAATAGAGTGTACATAAAGGATATCAACCACTCTGTAGGATGCCTATTATTTAGTCTCCTAGAAATAGGTGCCAGATTCTTGAATGGAAGATTAGTCAAAGGTGGAATGATTAAAGTGCTAGAGCTAGGAGCGTGACAGAAGAGAGAGTTGGCTGTGTTGCCTGGTTCTGAGCACAACACCTGCCTATTTTGGATTTGCATATCTTTAATTGATGAAGTCCTCTTGGCTCCTTCTGGGCCTATGGAAATATGAAATGTTGTTCTTATGGAATAGCATATTGGCTTAGAAGTTTTTTATATAATATTCTTTTTCTGTTTTTAACCCCCAACAACAGAGTAGAGCTAAAAGATTTTTCCTGTGAGGATTCTCTCCTTGTGCCTCATATATTGGGATGAGGATATCTAATCAAAAGTCATAACCCTGTGTTGGTGACATCAAATTGGGTCATTGTGGAAGGTGACTGTAATGTCATAAGGGAAGGATTATGATTTTTATTTGGAGAAGAAGCAAGAGAAAGAGATAAAGCACTTTAGTAACAAAAGCCCTTGCTATTTCCAAGCGCATGTGACTAAGATTTAAAGACAAGAGAAAAATTAAGCTGCTTTGTGGATTTACAAGATCTATCACAAGCTACATTTTCTTCATATCAACAGCTACTCTATTAGATACTTCTACTAAGTGCCTCCACAGCAGGCCAGTTTTTCAGATTTTTTTGCTATGACACAAAGTATCCTTGTATCTGCCACCAAAAGCCACTCATTGCTTCTGCAGCCTGGTAAGCTCTAGGGCAACAGTATAACTAAAATATTTTTAATCCATCTAGGATGAGTGGTACAGTACATTTTCAAAGTGGGACTTGAATAACCAAAAATTCTTCAGCTTATCACTTCTTTTAAGTTTGGTCTATGATTTCACTGATGCACAGAATTCCATGTATAGAAATTCCTTTCACTACTAAAGTTCAGCACCTATCTGCAATGCTTATAGTTGCCTAGGGGACTAAATTTGATGGATTTACCTATGGTCACACTAACTGACTGTCAGGGGTAGGACTCCTATCCAAATCTTCAGTACTCTAAGATCAGCCGTTTATCCACTATGTCATGCTGTCTGATACTTATAAAGCACTTCATGGTTATAAGAACTTTCTTATTTGAGCCTAATGACAATCCTATAAGACTCAGCTTCTTAAACTGTAATTTGTGATCCTATATGGGGTCTTATAACTGAGTGTATAACTGAATGTGAATGAATAACAGAATTATGATTTATTTTCAGTAAATGTTTGATTGGTGTATTTATTTTTAAACCTATAAACCTGGGATTATGTAAAAATTTCTAGGGTGAAAATGGGGCAAAACTTAAGAAATACTTTGTACTTTTAAAAAGATCCTTTGATTTCATCAATGTGAATGTTCTATTTTTTGATACAGATTTTAACCTTTTGTTACCTTAGTAAATACTTTTCAAGAATTTCTATCACCTAAGACATTCATAACCTATGGGCATTTGTGGCACTGAACTTAACTAGATTGGTTCTCATACCACTGGCACAGAGTCCTTCTATAGAATCATGAGTGAGGGCTTCCCATGTTGGGATAGGATATGCCAGATCTTGTAGTCCAGTGGCATGGTCTCTGAGAACCCAGGGTCACTATCACTCTGTGATGAAATAAATACCCAAATAGAATTTAGAGCAAGATGGTAGGATAATGATCTATCATTACTTCAGTTTGCTCACTCATAATCAGTTAGTGTCTTCACAAGGATGCAAATCATGGTCTTCTGATTCCAAATTCAGGGTTGAGTATTTCACATATTACATTAGCTCAGTTGACATGCACATTGACCTTAGTGACATATTGGACTAATTCCACTCAACAAGACATGAGCATTTCTTTCATTCATGTTTGTTGAATAGAGTTTGTGGGCAAATGGAGAGAAAGAAGTCTCTCATGGAAGCAATTTTTTCTGGAAATGGCACTGTCCAATGTGAAAATGGTACTGTCCAATGTGAAAATGATATTAGAGGTACAATAGCTATTATAAAGTGGGTAGCTGGATTTCACAGTATATAGAGCATCTGATTTGGAGTAAGGAAAACATGGCTTGTCTTGCTTTATATATTTACTAACTGTGTAATGCTAGACAAGTTACTTTACTTCTGTTTCCTCATCTATAAACTGGGAATAATAATAGCATCTACCTCCTAATGTTGTGAAGATAAAATGGAATAACATATAAAAAAATTTCAGCCTTTAAATGCTATCTAAATGCTAACAATTTAAAAAGAATAATAAACTGCTATGTAAATGCTAAAAGATACCAACAGTGGCTTACAAAGGATTTTTCATATAGTCTCATTTGAAATCCACAACAACCCTTGGGGTTAGATGCTGCTATTATCTCCATTTCACAGATAAGGAAACTGAGACTGAGAGAGGTTAAGTGATTTGCCCAGTCAGAATCATACTTCTACCAAGTTTCTTAGGTAGGATTCAAACAGGTCTTCCTGATTCAAAGGCCAACACTCTAGCTACTCAGCCTCTATGGGCTTGTATTCACAGAAAACCTCTATCTTCCTGTTCAAGGACACAGTGAAAGAGTGATGGGCCTGAAGTCAGGAAGACTTCCTCCTAAATTCAAATCTTCCCTCAGACAATTACTAGTTTTGTGAACCTGTGCATGTCACTTAATCCTGTTTGTCTTAATTTCCTTCATCTGTAAAATGAGCAGAAAAAGAAAATGGCAAACCACTCCAGTATCTTTACCAAGAAAAACCCCAAATGGGGTCACAAAGAGCTGATCATGAGGGACAATGAGACTATGGAACAATTGTTTGAATGTATCAGGGATAAGAAATGGAGAAAAGGCTACATTATTATTAGGACTGAAATTTCAGATAATATTGAGGGGATAATTATTCAAAATGAGATATAAGAAACATATTGTGTTGACAGTTGAGGTGTTCCTGTAGACTATCTTAGATTTCATAAGATCACAGACAGAGAGATGGAAAGGACATTCAAGGATCATCTAGTCTAATTTCTTAATTTGCAACTGAGCATACTGACATCTAGAGATTGAAAGTGAGTCTAAGTGATCTGCTCAATGGCCAAATGAGTCCAAATCCAATTTCCACTACAACACCATTACCTTCCTTTTAGATATGCAGTGATCTGGAAGGAACAAAGAGAGTGTGTATTAATCGTTCTCTCCCCTCTTTCTCCTCCCCAGTGTGATGATAAAATGTTGTGTAAGTAACTATCACAATAGGAATACAAGCAGAGACATGAGAATTGTGACACTATCAGTTAATCAACTAGCATTATTAAGCACTAAGCCAGGCACTGTACTTAGCACTGGGAATACAGATACAAATAGATAAAAAGATAATCCTTGCCTTGATGGTGGTGATAATGATGAAAATATTTCTATAGTGCTTACTGTGTATCAGATACTGTGCTAAGTGCTTTACAAATATTATCTTATTTGATTCTTACCACAACCCTAGGAGGTAGGTGCTGCTATGTTTATGCACATTTTACAGACAAAGAAATGAAAACAAAGTTTGAAATGATTTGCCCTAAGTTACAGAGCTTGTCAGTATCCAAGGCTGGATTTGAATTCAAGTCTTCTTGACTCCAAATGCAGTGCTTGGGCTAATATTCTAATGGAACAAGACAATGCATAAAACAAATTGAAAGTGAAGGGAGTGAGATGAAAGTACCCAGGTTGGCACATGGTAGATGAAGTGCCAGTGAAATGTCTTATATACCAGTGAAGCTTAATTTTCAGAGAATATTCTAGAAGAGATTATTGTTATTGTTGTTTTAAAATGGTGACTAGTACAATTAAAAGGTAATGTCAACAAAACAAAATACATTACTAATGTCTTAAAGGGCTCTTGGTATGCTAAGTAAACTCTCAGGCAGAGCTGAAATGTTTATTTCCAGAAACGAACAGGTTGATCCAGGATGAACATATTATTGTGACAACTTCATTCTTGACTCTTTGATGCATTGATGAGAGGTACTTCAGAATTATTAGGAGAGGGATGGACAGATATTTTTATTTCAGCAAATAACTAATTTATTCTTTTTATCTAGTGATTAGTGCTGTGTTGCTTGGAGACAGCAATGTCACGGAAAAAATTGTTGAATACCTGCCTGTATTCTGATTAATAATGGGAACAGATTGTGTGTGTGTGTGTGTATTTGTCAACCTTTCAAAGAACAGTTTGTCTTCGTTGAAGTTCTGTGAGGTGGAATTTGGGTTTTGTTGTTCAAAAATCACTACTTCCTTTTACATTTAGATGGGATTTTGACTAGCTATGTGAATTGATTATTTTAAGAATTCACATGATTAAGTTGAGACCAGCAGAAATTAGCTATAGATTTCATGGCATGGATTTCAACTGCAGAGTTCATTAGAAACACTTCAGCAATATGTGAGAAGCTAGAGGCAAAAATGTTTGAAATATTTGAGCCAGTGCCGAAATTCTGCAAGAACAAAGCCCTGATGGATTACTTTTCCTTTTAGCCACCATTGCCAGGTCATCACTCCATAAGGCCCTTTGGTTTGGGGGTTGCTTTGTTAGCTGACATAGTTAGCATCATTTTAACTAGAAAGTATTTCCCAACATTAGCAAGAATCTGTCCAACTCTCTATTTTTAAAAGCCTATTCTTCCAATGACATATTCAGAGGGTTCATCTAGATAAGCCTCATTAGTGTCAATGGCAGTTATCTGCATAAAACATTATACTAGACTCTTTAAGAAGGTGAGCTATCACTCATTTCTTAAGGCAGCATAGCACCTAAAATAAGAACTGTCTTATATCAAGGGATTTAGAAATGAACAGGACCTCCCTTCCTTTCTCTTCTTTACTCATTGTATAAATGAGGAAACCAGTATCCAAAAAAGAGGTAATGACTTGCCCAATGTTATAGGTAGTAAAAGATATCCAAAAATCATACTTAGGGTGTAGTAGCAGGACCGATGGCAAGATCTGGTGGTCCTCTTTCTTATCTAAGAAATTATACTTGGTTATCCCACCTCTTACCACTGTGAGCTTTCAAACAATCTAAATGGGATCTAGGAAGCTTGGGGGATGGGGTGGGAGGAGGTGAGTGAGGCGGGGGAGGAAAGCCAGAGGGAGAAAGGCATCCCTAGTGGGGATGGGTTTTCCTAATAACCTCTGATCCTGCTGACTTGAATGCATTCTAAGTGGGACATGGGACTGCTGGGAGAGCAGAATAAAAAGAGAAAAAGCCATTTCCAGTGAAGATGGGTCTCCTACCAGTATGTCAGAACGGAATCTAATTCTTTTCCTAGATATTATTAAATAGAGGTAGAATCTGGATGCTCTTTTTACTAACATGTCCCAAGCCAAGAACTCTTGACCTCTGATAGCTTGTGGGTCAGTTGAACTTCAAGAGGCATATTATATTTTCCAAAGAACTTGGATGACAAATTCCTGTTCTGAATCAAGGACCAAAACTCCTGATTCTCAACATGTGAAACTTATACCAAAGAGGAATTAGTGACTAACAATTGTAAGATCATCCTTCAGATTTTGCAGTTACTCTCAAACAATTGCATCACAACAGTTCCCACTGAGGAAGACACTGGATAACTTTTGGCAAATAATTGACAATGAGTAGAATTCATTCACTGCTCTTCCAGGGTCAGTGGTCATGCACCTTTTTCTTAATCTCTGCTGACTTACGGAGCTATCATGCTAATAGTTCTTCCTCTGTAGTACTTATTAGCATCAGTGATGATGCAGTAGATTACTCACACTTCTATGGGGTCTTAACAGAGATGTAAAAGTAGGTATACATCCATCAAATGGGAAATATATTTGTTGACACTATTAGTAGTAGTAGCAATGGACAAGGCACTATAGAGCCTTGTGCCAGAGACTTTTGAACTGCTCCAAAATACTACAAAGAAATTGATATACAATGTGTTTAAGTCAGCCCTTTCAGCTTTTTTTCCAGCTTTTTATTATCACCAAGGAAAGCTCACTATGGGGAGTAGGATATTGGAAAATGACTGTGATGGTAAAATGAAAGGCATAGATAGGATAGTGGAAAATACTGCCTTACAGCTTTGAAAAAAAATATTTATAACAGGCTCCCCATTCCTTTGTCTAACTTAGCTTTTGGAATACAGGAGTCATCTGGCGATCAGATATTATTGTCTGAGTTGAACTGAGAAGTGGCCTAAGGACAGTAATATGTGTACCTTTATTTCTCTGAACCAGCCAAAGGTGGGTTCACAGTACAAGGTAGTGAGTAGGTCAACAATAAATACTTGACTTCCTGGATATTCCACATATGAGAGAATGTATCAACTTGGCAGCACTATATATAGATAGATAGATAGATAGATAGATAAACTAACCTAAGGGCAAATTAATTGCACCTGGCAGAAATAAAACCCAGTGTAACAAGGGTTCACCTTCCCATCACACTTTGTAGCAGAATACCTTCCTCAGAAGAATTCTAGAAGGTATAGGCAATATAAATGGCATTTATATTATATATTATATTATATTATATAAATTCTCATTGGGTGAGAAGAAAAGTGGAGAGGGGATAATGGGGAGAAGGGGAACTTGATTGGTAGAGGGAACTTTTGCCAAGAAAATTTTCTCTACTGCTACAGATTGACAACTTCTCTGGAACTTAGTCTTAAATGGAAGTCTTTTTTTTACTCCAAGGTCAGTTTTCTGTACCACTTTCCTCTCTCTCATTCCTCTTTTACAGAATGAAGAAATTTAGAAAAAAAAAAGTGGTTGTCCTGTGGTCTTAAGAGTGCAATGGAAACCATGCTAGTTTTGCAGTTAGATGACCGGGCTTCAGAAATTTTAGCTTTCCCATTTGTCACTAGTGTGACTTTGACGTAGTCATTTCATGTCATAGGTTTCAGTGTCTCCTTTTCTAAAATGAGATGATCTCTAAAGTCCCTGTCAGCTCTAAATCTGTGACTATCAGCCAGTAAGCATCATGGTATTATAGATTTAGAGCTTCACTTTTAAGATGAGGAAACTGAGGTACAAAAAGATTGAGTTACATAGCTAGTATCCAAGTAAAACTCAAGTCTTTTAACTCCTAAATCCAGTGTTTTCTACTATATCACCTTATCTCCCACTCTTTCTCTTATTTCAATTCAAGTAAATTTAACAAGAATTATGAAGTATATATTATATGTAAGGTATAATTTAGTTGATCTGGCAGAAGAGAATTGTAGTTTCTCTACATATGTACACATATACATTTCTTTGCAGAGGTGGAGGACCATAGCTGCAGGATACTGCTTATAGTGTCAGATTTTTCAAAATATTAGTTAATGTTGAAATGATTTTATCCATCTTTTAAAATTCTTATGATGGATGGCCATCTAAAGGAGCGAAGGGATATGTTGAGAAATACAAATTCTAAAAAACAAAATCAATCAATAAATTTAATTAATAAAATTTTGTGGGGAAAAAAGAAAAGAGAACTGAGATTAGAAGGAATCACTATGCAAACTGTTTCTGTCACTGCTGCTTCAAAACATTTGCTAGAAACCTATTAGCAATGCCTATTAATTTTACTGTTTTTTTAGTCTGGGGAAAGACATGTTCAAAAGCCAAGGTGGGGATGGGGAGAGAGAAGCCCAAAGACATGATTTTGACCCTCATCTTTGGAAGAGATTTAATTAGAGTCCTTAAGTTTTCTACCATCATTTCCTAATTGTAGCATGGAGCGAATAGGATAATACTACAGGATTTAGCTTCAAATGAGCAGTTGTGATGAGTTAATTCTTAGTAAGTATAGAATGTGTTTGAAAAGTACGGGGCTATTGAGGATGGAGTGAGGAGTAGGGCTCTTCAGTGAGCAAGACTGTTAACATAAATGTTACTCACTATTATCTTTTTTCCCCAAAAGTTGATTTTTTTTAGTGAATTAGTGAATGCATGCAATGTTCTATGGAAGCAACATGAAGAAAAACTGATCAAAATAGACCCATAAAAAGTAACCAAAGTTACTTCCAAGAATAGTAGCCATTCAAACATGTTATGGATATAGATTAATCCTTAAGTATTATAAATGAAATGAATACTAAACAGACAAGTGAAATAGATGCATTGTAATTGCATTGTATAATATGAATCAATTTCCTAGATATTTAGAAGTGGTGCTAGCAACCTATGGGAAAGAAAGTAGCCAAATGACACCCATTTTCCACTCCCACAAAAGCCCTGTTTTTTGTTTTGAGATAATTAGAAAAACTGGCTTTTCTTCCAGCTGCTTTGGCACCAATGCCCTTGTTTTAAACATTAAAATTGTTTTTAGTGACTGCTGAATATTTTTAATTTTTCTTAAGAGAAAAGATAACTGAGATTGAGAAATTAAATGACCTGTCTAAGGCTCAACAATATCAGATTGATGTTGTTATTTAGTCATTTTCAGTCATGTCCAACTTTTCATGACCCCATTTGGGATTTTCTTGGCAAAATTATTGGACTAATTTGCCATTTCCTTCTCCACATTATTTCCTAGATGAGGGAAATGAGGCAAACAGAACTAAATTACTTACCCAAACTCACACAGCTAGTATATAGGCCATATTTGACTCCAAGCCTAAAACTTTTTCCATTATGCCACCTAGCTTTCCTAACATTATCAGAACCAGGAGCTCCTATTTGCTGAATCCTAGGTTCAAGCCTTTATCATTACCATTATATCATAATGCCTCATGTTTAGCAGGTTTTCTTAAGAAGCTTTAATTAAGTCCTGATCTAGAAATGATTTAGGTGCTTGGACTAATGCTGCTCTATCATCTAGTATTCTCTTTTTTTAAAATTTCAAACCACTTTATAAATGAGCAGTTATTATTATAGACATTCTTAATGGATAAAAAATTCTTAAATTTGCATCTTAACTAGCACTTGGAGATCATTTACCATAGTATTTTTACATAAGAAGTCTGATCCTCAAAAATCATAAGTGACTACCTATTGTATCTAGGGAGAAAAAATGCAGCCTCCACAATCTGACCCTCACCTTCTTTTTCAATTATATTTCCCTGTTTTGTAGTCTATGCTTCATCTATATTGGCTTATTTGCTATTCCTTATACTCAATATCACATCTCCCATTTTAATACCTTTGAACATGCCTATAATATACTCCTTCCTCACCTCTGCCTTTTAAAATCCTTTGCTACTTTTAAGGCACATCCGAGCTGCTACATCTAATAGAAGCTTATACTTAGGTATCTTGTGCTTGCTTATCTGTGAATATATTGTCACCTTTTTTCTTAAGTAGAATGTATACTTACTTCTACAGGGAAGGAATGTCCCATTATGTCTTTGCATCTTCAGCACTTAAGACAGCAACTTGCTAATGGATACCTAACAAAGGTTTGCTGAATTGAGTCATCTGTTTATTCTTTTCTTTTCTTTTCTTTTTATGTTTATTCAAAGGTATTGAGAAGATAATTGCAGTGATTTCCTCTCACTGTCCCCATCCTATCACGTTTGAAAGCAATTTCATAGGCCTTCTGAGCATTTTCAGTGCATTCTTGCCCCTTGAATTGCTTTGCTTGGAAATATATATTACAATGTATGCACATTAATAAAAGGTTGTATTTATGTTGGACTTGCCTTCAAAGCATTTAAAGCACATTAGAGGTATTTTCTAATTAAACTTCCAAAAATCCTCTGGGAGAAATAAACTGTACTTAAATCCAGTGTTAACCTCTTTGTACAAAGGCTGAAATGGACAAATTCAGGTGATAAGCCTAATAATGTTTCAGTGGCAGATGAAAACAAAGATCCAAAGTTTTCTAGATGTATCTCCAAAGTGTCACCTTACAGACAGGGACTTAAAGCTGTTACATTGTATTCTTGTAGCTCTTTAGGATTCTACAAACTCAGTATGAGCAAGCAGTTCACATGGTGAAAACAAAAGTAATCTTAAAATTCTTAGAGCATCCGGAATGAGGAAAGTGATGAATTGTTCTGCTTGTACTCTGCTCTGATCATAAAGCACACATCTGTAATATAATATTGTATTCTGGGAGCCACATTTCAGAAAGTCATAGATAATGACTCCAAGTTTACCTGCTATTTCTTAATTGTTAGATCCATTGGCCTAGTCTCAGTTTTGACCTTTCTTAAACCTCTGCAGCATTTAATGTTGTTGGCTATCTTATTCTCCTGGATACTCTTTCCTCTCTGAATTTTTAAAAGCCATTCTTACTATGAACTTAATCATCAATAAATGCAAATATTTAAATATTTTTTTAAAAAAAATTTTCAAGATATGAATTTTCCCATGTTTTTTGAGGAAATATGATTTAACAAAGTAGTAACAAAATGTTCTATTTAAGTTACCTTTTGCAACTCTCTTTTTTTTCCTCTCTGCTTTTTAAGTTTTTTATTGATGTTCTTTTTACATGTCTTTCATAGCCCTCACTGGACCAATTGACTGAATGGGGGTTCTTCAACCTTTAAAAGAAAAGACTTGTGAAAATGTGATGACTGTCTTCAAGTAGTTATAGTTATCTGGTAGAATAAAGATGGACATTTTCTACTTTGACCCAGGGAAGAATCACAATCATTGTAGATTTAGAAAAGTAAAATGGACTGCATTGGGGAGTAGGTTTATTTTTATGTGAGGTTTTCATGAAAAGGCTAGGATAATGTCTTGTCTTCAGGATAAGGAAAAGGGAATTACTGTTGCAATATGAGTTGGACAAATGGTTTCTGAGGTCCTTTCTGATTCAAATGTTCTAGGACTTTGAAAAGATATGAAAATCATAAGAAACCTAAGATAGATATAAGCTGAAGATAATGGGACTAATAGAAGCACATAACTTGTGAGCCATCCTCTTCCGGCCTTTTTCACTCATCCATGCCTTCAGCTTACCTCCTATCATGAAGGATTTCTGAATTTAAATTATAATATGAAGCTATGGATTTTTCCCTCAATTATGCATGTTTTTTTTAACAAAAACTTTGTTTTCTTTCTTCTTTTCTTAACCAGTGGAGAAGGAAAGATTGGAAGGAGAGCAAATGCTTCTTAATTGAAAAAATAAAGATTTTAAAAATAGTCTGGGAGGAGGCCATTATTCAAAGGGCTCATTCCCTAATTTATCCCACACTTCTTCAATTCGACCTGTACCTGCTGCAATCATTAAGTGCTGAGACTCTTGTGTCCAGTTCTTCAGAATATGGTGCCTTGTAACTGTAGAAGGAACCTTATTGAATAAACAGCATTCAACTATGGAAAGAGAACTTGCTCTGAAACCAAAGGACTGGGGATTGACCTAGTTTTGTTCTTCCTTTATCTGTATAGCTCTCATTAAGTCACCTGGTTAACTGTAGTATCTTTCTTCTTCTGTAAAATGGGGTGGGAGGAAGGAAAAGTTCTCTTCTGGCCCTAAATCCTAGAATCCTAATCTATTCTTACTGTATAAAAGGAGAAATCTGGGCTTGTCAATGTAAGTCTTTCAGTTCTTTCTTGGATTCCATACTGGCATTTATCTCACTCACCCCATGCTTGATATACCAAGAGGAATATATCACCCTGTAAAATATAATTAGAAAGTGTCTGTAAAATGATTTGGCTACCCCTTATAGCTATTTAAGGCACTGTGCACCCAAAAAAATAAGATAAGAAAGAATTTCTTCTAGCTCCCACAATGCTTGTCATCACAAATGTTCCTTTCCCACTTGCCCCTTCAGAAGGGTGATAGACAAAATATAGTTTAGAAAATCATTATTAAGACCTTTCTGATCAATGTCCTGTAGTATTATGAGCACTGGGCCAGGATTCCAGAGATCTGAATTTTAGCCCTAGATGTACAGTAACTAGATATGTTGTCTAAACAAATTCCTTCACTTCTCTCAATCTTAGTTCCCTCTTGGTAAAATGAGGAGATTGACATAGGTCAACCTCAGGTTCCTACTTCTAAGGATCTCTGTTATGAGTCAATGTGCAGTTAACACCCAATGCTGGCATAGCAGAAGGAAAAAGAATAGACACTTCTTATATGACTTGTGAGGTATTGCCAGTTCTCATCATTTTTCTTTATAAATTCTTCTTTTCTTCATAAAGGCTCTTGGTATCTTGTTCTGCTTTGATGACAGTATAGAGTAAAATAGAAAATATTGCTCAAGGTCACAAAATGAGTGTAATTAGTGTTGTGTGAGGTTAGATTCAAACTCAAGTCTATCTAAATCTCCGTTGCTTCTCAGAAGAGAAAGAGACATCAAAGAGTCAAGCACATCTTATTTTTCTGACTAACTTCTATTGTGGAGCAAGGGGAAGTTGGCCACAGTATAGGTAATTTCATTTTCTGTTTTCCCTCTCCACTACCTAATTGCTTCTGAAAACTGGGTAAGACACTCTGCTAAGTTACACCAACCTGGGGAGTCATTGCTTTCAAGAATTATTATGAAAAATTGTTGTGGTAATTAAAACAAGTCTAATGGGAAGTCACTGAAAGCACATCAGAGATGGGTGGTGGAGAAAAAGAGATTGCCTGAATTTCATTTTTTAACGTTCATGTACGCTCACATTCCTTTTTTCTTTCTTTCCAGGTTGGATAATAAAAATAAGTTTAAAATGATTATTGAGAGTAAGTTGAACTGAAATGATTTCACTATGTGGGCATCAGATATTTCATCATATGTATCATTTTTATTCCTTTTGGCATTTCCCTGCATAATTCAGAATTGGAGTGGATATGAGAAATCAGAAGATTATAGATTGAATTGACAAGAGCTCACCAAGTCCAAATGACTCATTTTGCAAATGAGAAAAACCAGTCTCTCAGAGAAATGAAGTGACTTTCCAAAAGTCATCCAAGTAAATTAAGTGGCAGAGTTTTGGAATCTGAATACAGGCCTTTGGCTGCAAGTTCCAGCTCTTATTTTACTATATTCTGTTACCGCTCTGTGAGGTTTGAATTGTGTTTAATTTATAAACTGCATTCTTTGAGTGTTGAATTGGTTGAGTCATAAGTGACTAGAAACCACACAATATTTGAGTGGAGACCTAAGTAATGTGAACTGCATTAAATCATTAAACCTAGAGGTGTTCAATTATAAGAACAGTTTTTAAGAAAAGTAACTTACATCTATAACATGACAGCTATGGATCAGATCATCTCTAAGATCCCTCCAAGCTCTAAATCTATTTTCATAAGATATTATGGCAACTGCAGGTGAATACTTGGTTCTCAGGTATCATTGGAAGGGAATATCATTGTATAATGAAAAGAACCTTAATCTTAGATCTGAAATCAGAGTCCTGCTCTTATACTTACTAATTATATTAACTTTCAACCTCTCCAAGAATCAGTTTCCTCATCTGTAAAATAGAGGTACTGGTTTTAAATACTAGGTACTCCATTAAGTTTGTGATTTCTTTAAGGGCAGGGACTATTTTTTTTAATGTGTTTTCTTGTTGTTTGGTTGATTGGTTGGTTGGGTTGGGTTGGGTTGTTGGTTTTTTTTTTTTTTTTTTTTTTTTTTAGTTTCTTTGTTTGTTGTCAAGGCAATGAGAGTTAAGTGGCTTGTCCATAGCATGTCTGAACTCAGGTCCTCCTGCCTCCAGGACTGGTGCTCTATAACTGCACCATCTATTTGCCTCACAGGGACTTTTTTTTTGGCCTTCTTTTGTATCACCAGTGCTTTGCACAGTGTCTGGCACACAGAAGGCTCTTAAAAATAGTTTATTAATGGATTGATTGAAACCTGTTCCTTAAAACAGGTAGCTTGCAGCTTTATCTCATTGTGAAGAAAACTATATAGAATGCTATTAGAAATTTCATCAATAAACATTCATTAAAGATCTATATTCTATTCTATTAGAGGTGAAAATTCTTACATGAGGGCTTCTGGAATTCTGTTCTTTGAAAATTTAAGCCTTAACCAAACTTCTGCGTAACAAGTCAGTTCGAAAGATATTTTTGCCTGATTTGAATATTAATCATTTTTTAGACTTTCCTGTATCCATTTGACAGAGAAGGATTCGGAACACTGAGAAAAAGAATGGAGTCACAGAGTTATTGGGGAAAGGGAAATAAATATAGATGGAGCAAGAATGTGTAACATAATAGGCTAAATGCAAAAGATATATATAAAAGCCCACAAAGTCACTCTTGCTTTCAAGGATCTTACATTCTAATAAAAAAAGGGAAGTAAGAGAGGATGCAGAGAAGGAGGAAAGAGCACCTAATATGGAGGCATGGCAAAGAACTATAGGAGAGCTAGAAGAATTCGTTTTCAGTATTGTGGAGATAGAGGATGAGGGCTTGGAAAGAGACCATAAGAAGTAAAAGAAAGTTATTAAAGTTATTTCTATGTCTAAGACTGCATTAATACAAGTATAATCAATATCAGATTGCTTGTCATCTTAGAGTAGGAAGGGAGAAGAAAGGAGAAAAATTTGGAACTTGCAGTTTTATAAAAATGAATGTTGAAAATTGCCTTTACGTGTAAAAGCAAAAATAAAATACTATTAAAAATAAAAATAATATACTAAAAATACTACTTAAAATAGTATTTGAAAATAAAACTTTTTTTTTCAAAAAGGAGTACATAAGCATATACATTGTAGAGACTGGAAGAAGAATCCTGTGAAATACCAGTATATGTGGGATTTGTTCTGATGTGATCCTGTATAGGTATGTCATTGTACCAATTTCTCTCTCCAGTGAGGTACCCTTTTATCTGATTAACATTAGCTGATTAGCCAGTTAAACAGCAGTTAATAAGAAGAGGAAAGTTCATGTTCTTAATGGAGGACTTTCTGAATAAGGATTCTTAAGAGAGTTATGGAAATTGGAAATTAGGTAGATTATAGAATCTAGAGATTGGTATACTGTATCCTGAGATACAATGACCTTAAAATAAATAAAACAAAGAAAAGTTGGAAATAAATGAACTTTCACAACCCAAACCCAAAGCTAGTTGCTTTGGAGGTTTTGTTGGTTGCTGTTTACAGAAATTGCATTTTAACAGCTGTTGGGGTGCTGGTTCCTTCTGTCTCTTTCCTGCTGCCACCAGTTCTTGCCTGGAGTAATTTCTTTGCATGTGCTCTATAAGCCTCTTCAACTAATTAAACCTGTGACTAGACTTAAATACTACTTTACCCAGTAGGAAAGCAGTAACTTTATAGAAGTCATTAACCTCACAAGGTGATACCAAATGAAAATACATAAAAGCCCCAGAAGAATTCTTGGATTACAAGCTGAGTCTGACCAAAACAATAATAGAAGCTGGAGGTGATTAGGGAATTCCTTCCTAAGCTTGTGAAGTTATCTTTTTTGTGATATTTCTGAATATGTTCTTTTAGAAATTTTGGAATACCAAACTTGAACTTCTGACTTTACCACTTCACTTAATTTTATAATCCAAAGATATGAGTGTTGCAGTCAGAGAAAAGATAACCAGATGAGTGAATTCTCTGTGAATCTGATCTCTTATAAGTGTGGCAGAAAGACTGTGGTGTTTAGTTTCAAGAGACCAGGGTTTAATACCTAACTGATTCTGATGAGCAAGTTGGAATGTTCTTTTTTCCTCATTGCCACTTCTATGTTATCCCTCTACCCCCATCACTTCATAACCTTTAAAGATTCCACTATTTGAATTTACCACCCATTTTCGCTCCCTATGGCTGTTATGTATTGACACCCAGAATATTCCTCTTCCTTCCTACCTTAATAAGTTCAATACCTAGATCACGGTCTGTCTCCTAACTCCTGTATTCCTATTAGGAGACTTCTGTATAAACAATGACACTCTTTCAAATACTGTAGTCTCCCAGTTCCTCAGCCTACTCAATTCCCATGACCTATTTCTCCATTTCAACCTCTAGACAGAAAGATGTCATACTATTGAGTGCCATCACTCATAAGGATTCCACTTTCCATGCTCATGCACTCAGAAATTCCTTTATGTGATCATAACATTCAATCATTCTATTTTTCTTTTTGATGTATGACCCACCTCACCCCCCCACCCTATTCTTCATTTTTCACCAGGACTACCAACTCCTTTACTGCTTAGATTTTTCAGATTTTTCCCACACTATCACCCTACTTTGGTTGAACTCTCCTTCATCCCCTATCTCAATACATTGATATATCAGTTCAACTTTGCACTATTCTCCACAATCAAATCCCTTCCCCCTTATCCTATCATCATTAATACTTTGCCAAACCCCAACTATGAATTAGTCCCATCATTTGCTGCCTTTTGTCCTATTCATATGTTACTGAATAAAGCTAGAAGTCTCAAAACCATGCTCATTGGTTTTACTAAAAATTTTACATAATCTGAAATTAGGCTTCATTGCAGCAATGCAACTTTTTTATGCCTTCCTAAATGATCCACTCTTTCATTATAGTAATTATTTTATATCTTATCACTCCTCCTCAAACTTTACATTGAATTCCCTATATGCACCCTCTCATATGAGAACCTCAGCATATATCTCACTTAAATATGGAGGCCATTCACCACGAATTACCTCTTCTCTCTTCCTCATCTCACTTCATTGACATGTCTCTCCCACCCCACTCTCACTATCTTTGTCTTTACCCCTCTTGAAGAGGTGGCCCTTTACTTGCCAAAGCAAACTCCTCTGCAGACATCCTTGATCCTATTCTTCCCATCTTTGAAAGATTGCTATCTCCGTGATCTCTCTGCAATCTTCAGTTTCTCTATCTGTCTAATCATTCTTTATGATCAGTAAAGTTTCTTTTACCGATTCTTTATCTAGGTCATGCCAATTAACTATGGGTGTCCCCTACAGTTATGTTGTAGGGCCTCTTCTCTTCTTCCTCAATACTATTTGGCTTGTAGATCCCCTGAACTCCCAATGGATTCAATTATCATTGTTCTTTTTGTACCTGATTCTTGGATCTATATACCTAACCTTATCCTCTCTCCTGAGTTGTTTCCTATCTTGGATAGCATGAACTGGATTTTTATTTGGCATTTCAAACCCAACACATCCAAAGCAAAACTCATTAGCTTTTCTTTTCTTCCCAAACTTTACTATTACTATTTGAGGGAAATATCATCTTCCCAGGTTCACCAACATCTCTAGTATGTCACTACCAAGTGCAGACTCACATCCCCTCACACCTGGACTATTATAGTAACCTACTAGTTTCCCTTTCTCAATTATTTCCCCATTCTAATCCATATTCCACTCAACTGCCAATTTTTTTGAAATGCAAGCCTATGTCAACTTCCCTCCCCCAACCTTTACTCAATAAACTCCAGCGGCTCCCTCTTACCTTCCAGGATCAAATCTAAAAGTGGTCTATTTGGTATTTCAAACTCTTCACAATTCTGTACCTTAGCACTAGCTGATCCTCATGTTTACACTGTTCTTCGGCTTTACCTACTATTGTCTCTAGCTTCCTTCAAGAATCAGATCAAATCCCAACTTTCTGTATGAAGACTGTCCCAGTTCCATCTCTTTCTTTCTGCCTCTGTCTCTCTGTGTGTGTGTGTGTCTGTCTGTCTGTCTCTCTCTCTCTCTTTCTCTCTCATCGTGCTTTCCTTATGAGATTATATTCCATCTCCTCTGTATATATCTTATATGTATATAGCTGCTTGTTTCCTCTGTTAGAATGTGATTCTTGAGGGCAGGAACCATATTTTTGCTTTTCTTTCCATTCCCAGGGTTTAATACATTGTCTTGTTCATGATAAATGCTTAATAAATTCTCATTGATTGCTGCTTTCTAGCTGTACAACTAAGTCATTCCTAACACATTTAGCCTCAGTTTCTCTATATCTAAATTGGCATTAGTAACATTTGTACTATGTACCTCACAGAATGATTGTTGTGAGGCAGATACTTTGTAAGCTAAAATATACTCCTAAAAATGCTTTGTATTATTTTGGTAATAGAAGTAATAATAATTTTCACTGTCATCCATTGTGTTCACTTTGAGGTGTGGCCACCTGATTACTTCCAAATTCATATGACTTCATTATCATCTATTCTACACCTCACATTTTCTCTATAAAGTTAATATAACATGCTTTTTCCTGGATAAACAATATTCATACAATTTCTCTGTTTCACTAATTTAAAAATCCCAGTGTGCCATGACCTATTCTTAACAAAGCCTTTGCTAGTTCTTTGCAAGCCAGGTTTCCCTTCCACATATCAAAACCAAGATTCAAATTCTGATTTTACAACTTCCTAGCTGTGACCATATGCAAGACAATAAAATCTCTCTGAGTCTCAGTTTCCTCTTCGAGAAAATGGGGATTATTATAACTGCAGTGCTTGTCTTGTGAGATTGTTCTGAGGTCCCAGTAAAATAACATATGATGAGTGTTTTGTAAACTTTAAAGTGCTATATAAATTTAACTTATAATTAAATGACTTAGCCTAAGTCATGCATACATGTAGAATGTAATAGCAGCATAATATGAAGTCCACATCCTCTAACTCCAAATCTGCTAGATTTAAGAGGTAGAGCACTGCTTCTGGAGTTGGACAACCTGAGTTCACATCCCACTTCAGCTGCTTATTAGCTGTATGATCCCAGGTAAATCACCTAACCCTCTTTGCCTCAGTTTCCTGAGGAGTATTCCTCACTTATTTGTAAAAGAGGGAAAATAATAGCACCCTACTTCCCAGAAATGTTGTGAGGCTAAAATAAGATAATATTTTTGCTGTACTTAACTCAGAACCTGACACATAGTAGATCCTTCACAAAAGCTTGTTCCCTTCCCTATTCCCTTCCAAATTTAGAATTGTTTTCTTCGCTCCACATGGCCTCTTCTTTCATTTATTATTACATATTATATGCTGCATAAGCATCATATGTACCCCAACTAGACCGTAAACTGGATGAGGGAGAAATTCTCTCTTATTTCATCATTATATTTCTACCCATCTACTCGAGCTTCAAATGTTTGAATTGAAGAAAGTGAAAATATCTAGTTATAATCTCCTGGGGATCACACATCTGATCTTACCCTTTTTGCCACTATTACTTCAATCCTTTTCTTTCCTTTCTCAAATTCCTAGGTGATACCAAGCTTATGTTTATGGGGCTGCCCAATGCCTGTAATCAGATGCCCACTTCTGGCTCTCCTCAGCAACATTTCTAATATGTACCCTATTCTTTTTGCTTTGCAATCAGTGGAGACTCCAGGAATGGAACACTAAAGCCCTGTCATTGCAGAGCTGTTTACTTACCTACATTAATAGTGGCACTGTGCACTATTAGCTGATTTTAAAAATTTTCGTCTGGTTTCAATCTCATAGGATATTTATATGGGTAATTTGCTCTTTCATTGGGCCTCAGGAAAATGACTGAACAAGCTATGGGGGGGGGGAAGTGATTCTCTTGCATGAATTTCTTAATCTTCATTAATGAAAAATTTAAATTAATGAAAACTTGTATTCATATGCTCTACATTTAAAAGCCTATTTAAAAACTGAAAACATGAACTAGAAAAAAATCGAAAGTATCCATCTAAATAGGCTTCTGTCTCTTTGTTCTCCTTACCCTCTTCTTCTTCCTATATTCTATATCCACATGCTTCTTCTTAGATTTTTAGTAGAATTTAACTTGAATTTCTGAATTTGACAAGCCAAGCGATATTATAGCCCAAAATATCTGTTTTCATTAGCTGAGCAGTTACTTTAATTAGATACAAATATGACAAACTTAAATATATTTTACACACACACACATATATAATAAAGGCAACATTCTACTCCAGTGTACCACCCCACCAGTCATCAACCTCCACCCACATACCAGGTTAGAATGCGATTCTTCCTGGGGAAGAAACAGGATGAAATAAGAAGATGGCACAATAGAACCCAATTCCTAAATATCTTTTTTTGGTCAAATCTACAAATTATTTATTTTTCAAGCCATATTCTGTTTCTGCTTACTCACCTGTGAAATTAGTATGCCACTATTATTGCTCCATGAAAATATTATAAAACTATAGACTGAAAGTAGGAGACCATCTTATTCCAGCCCCTCCCTCCACCATGAATCCCTGCTACATCAGACCTCACAAGCTGTCATCTAGGTTCTGCTGGAAATCCTCAGCCCTCAAAGCTTCAAAGCCATCCTCTTTACTTTTAAACTTTTACTCTAATTGACATGAGGCTTTTCCCTATTCTGATCTAAAATTTTATCTTTTTCTTCTTCCTATCTCTTTTTCTGTGTAGCTTTTATATCATAGTTTTAGAGCTAGAAAGGAACCAAGACATCATCTAATCCAAGTCCCTCATTTTAGACATAAAGAAAACAGACCCAGAAGGGTTAAGTCATTTGCCTAAAGTGTCACAATTAATAGGTGGCCAAGATAGAATTTGAACTCAAGTTTTCCAACTCCAGAGTACTGGACATGGAACCACCAAGAAAAGGTGGTGTTAGAAATACAATCTTGACAATGAAAATCAGATATAGAGGAAAATTTATTAAAGAAGAATAAGGAATTATCTTAATGTTTCTAGTTAGAAATGGAGCCTCTTGGAAAGGGATTCACATGTGCAAAAATGTTTGTGGCACTCCTTTTTGTAGTGGCTAAAAACTGGAAACTGAATGGATGTCCATGAATTGGAGAATGACTGAATAAATTATGGTATATGAATGTTATAGAATATTATTGTTCTGTAAGAAATGACCAACAGGATGATTTCAAAGAGCCCAGAGAGACTTACATGAATTGATGCTGAGTAAAATGAATAGAACCAGGAGATCATTATACATGGCAACAAGACTCTATAATTGTATAAATATGTATACATATATTGGATTTAACATATTTTAACGTATTTAACATGTATTGGACTACCTGCTATCTAGGGGAGGGAGTATGAAGGGAAAATTTGGAACAGAAGGTTTTACAAGGGTCAATGTTGAAAAATTACCTCTGCATATGTTTTATAAATAAAAAGCTATAATAATAATAAAAGAAATGGAGCCTCTTCAGGAAGAAGGAGCCCCTGAGTGCAGAAGTGAGAGAAGCTTTATATTTGTTAGTTTGGGGCAGTCACTCTTTTCAGAGACTAGATTAGTCTGTTCCCTTCCAGGTTACAGTCTTTCTGATAAGCCCACTATATATTTCCCCAAAATATGTATAACTTGTTCCTCCTGCCTCGTCATACATCCCATGTTCAAAAATGGCTGAAAACTCCCCCTACAGGGTGTATTGTTTAATATTCAATTAGCCCACTAAACAGGCACAATAGTTATTTGGTCAAGTCAGGACATTGACCCTAACTAGTTTGGGCTGGATCAGCTATTATCTTAAGTTTGTGGGTTTCTTAGAACTATAAGACTCTTTATGACTGGCTGAATCCACCTGTACCTTCCTAGCTCCCCATTTCCTTGTTTACTCAAGACTTCTATTGATCACTTAATTTTTCTGTGGAATCTTAATCTTCCTTAACTTTTCACATTCTAAAAACTTCTTGATCAGTGGTATCCACTATCCCATACTACCTAAACTTGCAACACTGGGGATGCCAACTTTTCAGTATTTCTCATGGGGGGAGCGAAGGGAATAAGTCATTATTAATCATTCATAGTGGGGAATACAATATATACAGAGAGAAGTAAACACTAAATCTATTTGAAGATAAGAAAGATCTGTGATTTTTGACAGTGAGGGAAATTCTAGGCTGAGAAGTAATAACTTAGGAGGTGGGAAAACTCCTTCCACTAACATGGACTGAAATTGAATTATATTAATCTTAGGGAATTGTTTGTGACACAAAGTAGTTAAGTAATATGCCTATTTTGTGTTAAGCATTCTCTATATAATTTACAAATATTATTTGATTTTCATAGCAACCCTGAGAGTAATATTATTATCTCCATTTTACAGTTGAAGAAACTAAAGCAAACAGAGGTCAAGCCTAGGTTTCCACAGCCAACAACTGTCTGAGGCTGCATTTGAACTCAGGTCTTTCTGACTCTATGCCCAGCATTCTATCCCCTGTAATACCCAACTGCCCCTTGGCTATGGGCAGCTTTGAATCAAAATATGGGCTCAGTTATATAAGACAATTCCAATAGACTTATGATGGAAATTGCCATCCATGTCCAAAAAAAGAACTATAGAGACTGAATGAAGATGAAAACATATTATTTCACTTTTTTTTTTGCTTTTTCTTTCTCATGCTTTTTCTCTTTTGTTCTGATTTTCCTTTCACAACATGATTAATATGGAAATATGTTTAACATTGTTGTATATGTATAACCTATATCAGATTGCTTGCTGTCTCAGAGAGGGAGGAGAAATGAGAGGGAGGGAGAAAAAAATTGCAACTCAATCTTCCAAATCTTCCAAAATCTTCCAAAAATAAATGTTGAAAACCATCTTTACATGTAAATGGAAAAGTAAACAGGAAAAAGTGAAAGAGATATACTTGAAACATTTTTTTAAAAAGTTTCTGGGTTCAACTCCCACTTCTAACATCCACTAGCCATGAGACCCTAGGCATATTACTTAACTACTTTGTGTCACAAACAATTCCCTAAGATTAATATAATTCAATTTCAGTCCATGTTAGTGGAAGGAGTTTTCCCACCTCCTAAGTTATTACTTCTCAGCCTAGAATTTCCCTCACTGTCAAAAATCACAGATCTTTCTCATCTTCAAATAGATTTAGTGTTTACTTCTCTCTGTATATATTGTATTCTCCGCTATGAAGTAACTTTCAATAATTGGCATTAATTCTGTGCTTAGCTGCCAAAAAAAAAAAAGAAAAGCTAATTTGATTTTATATGATAGCCCTTCAAGTATTTGAAAACTGCTATCATATCCCCCCCTTAAGTTTTTTCTTCTCCATGTTTAACATTTCCATTCTCTTCAATTAATCCTGGTATATCCCTACTCTTCCACCATTTTGACCATCCTTTCTCTATATACATTTCAGCTTGTCAATGTCTTTCTAAAAACTGCTTTCTTTTTATCTTTTAAATAAATTATTTCATAAACAAGGGGGTGGAGCTGAAGATGTATTCTGAAATAAATGTGATGATATAATGACAATAAAAAAATAAAAAAACAACAATTTAAGAAAAAAAATTTCTTAAGAAAAGGTAAGAAATCATTGCTATCCCAGTGTACTTTAGGATGCTGCTTTCCTTTCTATGTGTCTCTGGTGCTTGTGAGGAGGGCTCTCAATAGCCATGGCATCTACCCAAAATGGCATGAAGTCCCATTTCCACAAAGATTGTCAGATGAGTTGCCACATAGTTTGACCGGCCAGCCAACAAGGAACATTAGAGACAAAAGCCCCATCAAGCAAAAGTCCAACAAATTGCTCTAATCCTGCATCTATTTGGCCCATCATGAAATGCTGTTACTGTCTAATACCAAAGTACATGCTGTTAAAGGATTCAACTTGGAAGAGCTTCAGGTGGCTGCTATCCATGACATGAACCATTGGTATCTGTGTGGACTCTCATCACTGAAATCAGTCTATATAGAATCTCTCCAGGCAAATGTGCAGCAGCTAAAAGAATATAATTCCAAATTGATCATCTTCCCAAGGAAACCATCTGTACTCGAGAAGGGAGGTGGCTTTGCTAAAAAAACTCAAGTTGGCAACTCACTTTTCAGGACCATTTGTGTCTTTGAGAAATGACTACAATAGAGTATTCACATCATTACTAAAGATGAGAAGAATTTCAAGTTGTTTGCTAGTCTTCAAATGACTTAAGCCAATGCTTGTCTTTTGGGAATTTGGGCACCATGAACCAAGTAATCTGTAGAATGGAATGTGAAGAAGAAAAAGTAAATAGCTTCTGAGAACTTTCAACAAAATAAAATTTAAAAAAGAAAAGGTGGCAAAAATGATTTATTTTTAATTCAGACAAGAGAAATTTCTCAGACACACATGCCCAAGTCTTGAAGTCAAATTTGGGCTGAACGATCAGCATCTGTCAATTGATTTCCCAGCAAGGCTGATCTTTTGCTTTAATAGAATATGATACTCCTTTTAACTGTTGCTGAATTACACACCATTCTCCATGAGGCATCTAGCTAAAGATTTACTCCTTAAGGATAAAAAATTACTTTTGGTTTCCCCTTCATGATATTCTCCTAAAAAGAAAATACTAGTTTTATCTCCCTTTATACAAATGGGAGGAAACAAGAAATTTGTTACCTTTTTAATATAACTGTCACTACCCAAATAATTGATTCCGTTCTATAACAATACAAAATACAATGTGAACCACTATAATCCTCCCCTTAAAGAGTTTACAGTCTATTGAGTCAGTTTATCTCTCTCCTTCCACTTTACTTACACTGCCTGAGGATCTCATCCATTTAAAAAAAAAAAAGGAAATAATATGAAAATATAGTATCTTGTACTAACTTTGCTGTGCTTTGCCATATTACACTGTATTACTGATTTTCCCATGTTGCTTAAGAAACCACTCTATTTCATACTCATCTCAGATTCCTCAATTTTCTCCTTTCTAAAACAGACATAAAATACTAAGCAAGATATAATTGTGATGGTTATGTTCTTCCTATCCCTTTTTTTGTTATGTCTTTGACTGTAACTGTGAATTTGCACCCAACAATATAAAAATAAATTATTTATTTGTTTCACAGCAACTTGTGGTATTTTGCTATGTTTTGTTTTCAAGTAATAGCCCACTTCTTTCAGGATGGAGGAAATGACTATGTCTTATCAGACAGTTTGGCTATTAAGGGACACTAGTTGTATTAGGGAATTCAAACTAATAGCTTTGCTGCACCATAATTTTATGGTAGCCTTAATTGCCTTTCTTGGTATACTATGAGTTTCTAAGAAGCAAGGGTGGTAGAGTTCCTGTTGGGAAATGATGAGTAACTCAAAGAGTGCTCTATCTTCTCTGGCAGAGACTAACTGGCAAGTGAAAAGTGCCAAGCTTCACTTCTTTGGCAAAATGCAATTGTTTAGGTTGCTTTTGTTCATTTGGCAAGACCACCTGGCAGCTCTCTCCTACTAAAGCTCTGACTGCTGTAGAAAAGGGACATGAATGTAAATTGCAGGCAACCCTTCGCTAGCACTGAATATAGTTGGCATTGATTGCCAGCTCTATTGCCCCTCTGCAGCTCTGGATTGCTACCCCTCCAGCGTAGAAAAGAGTGCTTGTGGCAAGTCACAAAGGAATAGGTGGCCTTGTCAGTTTGCAGGCCAAGAGGAATTCTAATATTTAAAGCTTCAGGGGAGCAAGGACCCAGTCTGGATAAAGATCAACACACAGACCAAGAGACCAATGACTACATCTCTCTGGATCACACCACTTTAGAAGTACCAAAAACCTACAGCTCGCAGAACTAGCTCTGAAAACAGCAACATGAAAATGCCTGAAACTTAGGACAGTTCTTCCCTACTCCCAGTTAAGCAGAGTTTAACATTAATTTTAAAGTCAAGAAATAACCTGGAAAAATGAACAAAGAACAAAATAAGAATTTGACCATAAAAAGCTACTAAGAACCAGACTCATAAGACAATAATGTGAAAACAGCTATAAGCAATGCCTCAAAGAAAAATGCTAATTGAACTAAACCCTAACAAGAATTTCTGGAAGAGTTTTTTTTTTGTTTTTTTTTTTAATTAAAAAAACTTTATTAAAGCTTTTTATTTTCAAAACATATGCATGAATAATTTTTCAACACTGACCCTTGCAAAACCTTCTGTTCCAAATTTCCCCCTCATTCCCCACATCTCTTCCCCTAGATGGCAGGTAGTCCCACACATGTTAAATATGTTAAAATATATGTTAAATCCAATATATGTATAGTCATACAGTTGTCTTGCTGCACAAAAAAAAATCAGATCAAGAAGGGGAAAAGACTGAGAAGGAAAACAAAATGCAAGCAAACACCAGAAAGAGTGAAAATGTTATGTTGTGAACCACATTCAGTTCCCACAGTTCTCTCTCTGGATGCAGATGGCTCTCTTCATCCCTGAACAGTTGGAACTAATTTGAATCATCTCATTGTTGAAGAGACCCACATTGATCAGAATTGATCATAGTATAATCTTGTTGTTGCCATGTATAATGATCTCCTGGCCCTGCTCATTTCAGTTAGCATCAGTTCATGTAAGTCTCTCCAGGCCTCTCTAAAATCATCCTGCTTGTGATTTCTTACAGAACAATAATATTCCATAACATCCATATACCATAATTTATTCAGCCATTCTCCAATTGATGGGCATCCATTCAGTTTTTAGTTTCTTGCCACTACAAAAAAGGCCTACCACAAACATATTTGCACATATGGGTTCCTTTCCCTCCTTTAAGATGTCTTCAGTATATAAGCCTAGTAGAAAGACTGCTGGATCAAAGGGTGTGAAGAATTTGATAACTTTTTGAGCATAGTTCCAAATTGCTCTCCTGAATGGTTGGATTTGTTCATAGTTCCACCAACAATGTATCATTGTCCCAGTTTTCCCACATCCCTTCCAACATTGATCATTATCTTTTCCTGTCATCTTAGCCAATCTGAGAGGCATATAGTGGCATCTCAGAATTGTCTTAATTTGCATTTCTCTGATCAGTAGTGATTTGGAGCACCTTTTCATATGACTAGAAATGGTTTCAGTTTCTTCACCTGAAAATTCTCTGTTCATATCCTTTGACCATTTATCAATTGGAGAATGGCTTGAATTCTTAATTAGAGTCAATTCTCTATATATTTTAGAAATAAGACCTTTGAATGTAAAAATGTTTTCCCAGTTTATTGCTTCTCTTCTAATCTTGTCTGCATTAGTTTTGTTTGTACAAAATCTTTTTAACTTAATATAATCAAAATTATCTATTTTGTGATCATTAATGATCTCTAGTTCTTCTTTGGTCACAAATTCCTTCCTCCTCCATTAATCTGAGAGGTAAACTATCCTATGTTCTTCTGATTTGTTTATAATATCATTCTTTATGTTTAGATTATGAACTCATTTTGACCTTAATCTTGGTATACGATGTTAGGTGTGGGGCACTGCCCATTTTCTGCCATAGTAGTTTCCAATTTTCCCAGCAGTTTTTGTCAAATAGTGAATTCTTATCCCAAAAGCTAGAGTCTTTGGGTTTGTCAAACACTAGATTACTATAGTCATTGACTATTTTGTGCTGTGAATCTAACTTATTCTACTGATCAGCTATTCTATTTCTTAGCCAGTACCAAATGATTTTGATGACTGTTGCTTTATAATATAGTTTTAAATCTGGTACAGCTAGGCTACTTTCATTTGCTTTTTTTTTTTTTTGTTAATTCCCTTGAAATTCATGCCTTTTCTTCTTCCAGATGAATTTTGTTGTTATTTTTTCTAGGTCAATAAGATAGTTTCTTGGGAGTTTGATTGGTATAGCACTAAACAAATAGATTAGTTTAGGTATTATTGTCATCTTTATTATAATTGCTCACTCTATCCAAGAGCACTTGATATTTTTTCCATTTGTTTAGATCTGACTTTATTTGTGTATACTAAGTATATTTGTGAACTAGAGAACCATCATTTCATCAATTCCATTGAGTTAACACCTTATTTCAAGTATACTTGTTCCAGCCCTCTACACTTCTCCAGAGTTCTGGCCCTCTGCAATTGATCTTTTCTTTCTCTATTTTATGCAAGTAAGCATCTAGAGATATAAAATTTCTCCTTATTACCACATTAGCTGCATCCTACAAATTTTGATATGTTGTCTCATTATTGTCATTCTCTTGGATGAAATTATTAATTGTGTCTATGATTTGCTGTTTCACCCATTCATTCTTTAGGATGAGATTATTTAGTTTCCAATTGCTTTTTGGTTTATTTTCCCCTAATCTTTTATTGTATGTAATTTTTATTGCATCATATTTGAAAAAATGCATTTATTATTTCTATCTTTCTGCATTTGATTTTGAGATTTTTATGTCCTAATATGTGGTCATTTTTTGTATAGATTCCATGAACTGCTGAGAAGAAAGTGTACTCCTTTTTGTCTCCATTCTATTTTCTCTAAAAATCTATCAAATCTAACTTTTCTAGTATTCTATTTACCTCTTTAACTTCTTTCTTATTTATTTTGTGGTTCCATTTATCTAGTTCTGAGGAAGCAAGGTTGAGATCTCCCACTGTTATAGTTTTTCTGTCTGTTTCTTTTTGCAGCTCTCTTAATATCTCCTTTAGGAATTTCCATGCTATACCACTAAGTACATATATGTTTTGTATTGATATTGCTTCTTTATCTATATCTTTTAGCAAGATTTATTTTCCTTCATTATCTCTTTTAATTAGATCAATTTTTGCTTTTGCTTGATCTGAATTCAGGATGGCTACCCCTGCTTTTTTGACTTTACCTGAAGCATATTAGATTCTGCCTTAGCCTTTTGTCTTTACTCTGTATGTATTACTCTGCTTTAAATGTGTTTCTTGTAAACAACATATTGTAGGCTTTTATTCTAGTCTGCAATCCACTTCCGCTTTATGGGAGAGTTCACCCCATTCACATTTACAGTTAAAAGTACTAATTCTGTATTTCCAACCATCTTATTAACCCCAGATTATACTTTTCTCTTTCCTTTTCCCCTTTTCCTCCTCCCCAGTATTTTACTTATAAAGCACCACTTGCCTCAGGCAGTCTTCTTCTTTAGAGTCTCTCCCCTTTCTTATACTTTTCCTCTACTATTTCTGTTTTCCCTTCTATTTAGCATGCCCCTTTCCTTTTCGCCTTTCCCCTCGCACTTTTCTATGAGAGAAGTTTGTCTGTGAAACCAAATATGTCTAATATTTTCTCTTTGCGCCAAATCCGATGAAAGTAAGATGCACACAATGTTTATCTCCCTCCCTTCTTTCCCTGAAATATAATAGGTTTCCTTTGCCTCTTCATGAGATGTAATTTCCCTCATTTACCTCCACTTTCCCCTTTTTCCAGTACAATCTCCTTTCCACCTCTAGTTTTTTTTTTATATTATAACAGTAAAATCAAATTATGTATGCACTCTCTATGTATATCCATAATAGAAAAACAATTCTTATGAGTTCTTTTTACCTTTTTATGCTTCTCTTGAGTTCTATATTTGGAGGTCAAAATTTTTGTTGAGCTCTGGGCTTTTCATCAGAAATAAATGGAATTCATCTGTTTCATTGAATGTCCATCTTCTTCCCTGAAAGAAAATGCTCAGCTTAGCTGGTTAGTTTATTCTTGGCTGCATTCCAAGTTCCTTTGCCTTTTAGAATATCAGATTCTAGGCCTTTCAATCCTTTAAGGTGGAAGCTGCTAGATCCTTTGGTATTTGAATTGTTTTTTTTTTTTCCTGGCTTCTTGTAATGTTTTTTGCTTGGTCTAATAGTTCTGAAGTTTAGCACAATGTTCCTTGGAGTTTTAATTTTGGGGGTCTCTTTCAGGAGGTGTTTGGTGAGTTTTTTCAATGGCTGTTTTATCTTCTGATTCTATGACATCTGGGGAGTTCTCTTTGATGAGTTACTGAAAAATAATGTCTAGGCTCTTTTTTTTCATCATGGTTTTCATGAAGTCCAATAATCCTTAAATTGTCTCTCCTAGTCTGTTTTCCCAGTCAGTTCTTTTCCCAAGTAGGTATTTTAAATTTTTTTCTCTTTTTTCTTTTTTTTTTTTTTTTTTTGGTTTTGCTTGACTGATTTTTGATGTCTCATTGAGTCATTCTTTTACCCTTGTTCAGTTCTGATTTTTAGTGAATTATTTTCTTCATTTACTTTTTTTAACTTCTTTTTGTATTTGTCCAATTGAATTTTTAAATAAGTTGTTTTGTTCTGTGGGTTTTTTTCCCATTTCACAAATTCTGTTTTTTTAAGGAGTTATTTTTCCTTTCCATTTCAAAAATTCTGTTTTTCAAGGAACCATTCTGTCAACTATTTTTTAAGGAGTTATGTGCTTCCATTTCACTAAGTCTATTTTGTAGTGAATGTTCTTCAGATAATTTGTTTTTTCTTTTCCAAACCCTCTTGTAAAGTTCTCATTGCCTTTCCCCATTTTTCTTCTAGCTCTCTTTTAAGATCTTTTATAATTTCTTCTAGGAGAGCCTTGTATGATGGGGACCAATTTATATCACCCTTTGGGACTTCATTTGGAGACAAGCTGCTTTTAGTCTCCTCACGATTTAAAATCTGTTCTTGTCTTTCACCATAAAATCTATCTATGGTCAGAGCTCTTTTTGCTTTTTTTTTTTTTTTTTTTACTATTTTTTTTTAAATGCTTTTAGGGCAAGGGAGGTTGTTCAAGCTTCCTCTACAAGTAGCAGAAGCTGCACTGAGTGCATGCTGACTCACTCATGGTTCTGTATTGGTATGGCCAGGTCCCATGACATTCTGGCATTTTGGGGTTTACTATTTATTTTTTGTGTTTCTGTTGGATGTTTTATAACTTCTCTGCTGATCTACTGGCTTGCAAACAGGGCAGAGTAGCCAATACTACTGTAGATTCCTCCCCATATATTCTTAACCCGCGGAGCCCTCATTGCCCCAGGTCTGCACTTGGCATCTGTGCTTGGCCTGCTTGTGCTTGGCCCACCTTTCTTCCTGCCCGATTGAAACAGACCTTAGCTGGTGATTTTCAAAATTATCTTCTGCTGATAATTTGTTACATTCCCAGTATTCGTAGATTCTGCCAGTCCAGAACTAATTCAGAGGCTGGATTTGATAATTAGTGTGAGGATTATGGGAGAAGGTCAGAAAGAAATGTGTGTTTTCTCTGTCATCTTGGCTTTGCCCCTCTGGAAGAGTTAAAGAAAGGGATAAGAGTGATAGCAAAAAAATTGGGGAAAGAAATGAGAGTGATGTAAGAAAATTATGGAAAAAGAATTGTTGTTGTTAGTCCTTGGTTTCAACAAGAATCAGTGATATCTTGGGGTATGTCTTGATTTAAACATGAATTGGATTTAAAAGATACAAAACTATACAGAATTGTCAGCCTCATTCTTTCTTCCAGAATCATCAAAGTTCAATGGCAAGACAAAGTTAAGATAACTGGTAATAGCTCTGGCCTTGGCATCTTCTATGTTTGACTATGCTCTAAGTTTTCCACAGCACCTTCTTCAGCCATCTTCATGGCTGTTGGAACAAATTGTTCTTATCCACACATTCTACACAGAGAATTTTAATAATATTGGGGTGGACATCCCCCTAATCACCAACAGATTTAAGATCTGTCAGTTGCCCTCAAGCTGTTTTAGAGCATCTGCTGAGTTGGTTTTACTGGGATATAACTGCTGCACATGCTACAGTTTCTTGGAGCCATAAGTGAGAATTGGGTGAGAAGTAGACACCAAAGGTCACTGAACATCCCTGGAAAGGGCTCAGCAAGCCCTTACTCAAAGGTGTTAGTCCTCCCTGAACACACATGAAGAACTTATTAAAAGAGGCATACACAAATGAAGAAAATAACATCTTGGAAAACCATGACCTACTCATGAAAGATAAACTAGATATATCTACTTAAAAAGCAGAATACACGTAATGGATAAATAGCTATAAAAATTCACTGAAGAAAAGACCTCCTTTAAAAAAAAAAAACAGAACAGGCCAAATGGAAAGACAAGTATAAAAAATCATGAAGAAAATAATTCCTTAAAAATTAGAATTGGGCTACTAGAAACTGACTCCACGAGACAAAAAAATAAGAAAACAAAAGTCAAAAGAATGAAAAAATAAAAGAAAATGTAAAATATCTTATTTGAAAAAGAAATGACTTGAAAAGTAGATGCAGGAGAGATAATTTTAAAATTATTGACTATCAAAAATACTTTTTAAAAAGAAACAGCCCAGATATCATATTTCAAGAAATTATCAAGGAAAACTGCTTTGCTATCATAGATGCAAAGAGTAAAATAAAAATGGAAAGAATCAGCTTCTGAAAGAGATCCCAAAATGAAAACTCTCAGGAATAGAATAGCCAAATTCCAGAGTTCCCAAGTCATAAGAGAATAAAATATTTCAAGCAGTCAGAAAGAAATAATTCAGGTATCATTGAGACAATCAGGATCACACAAGATTTAGTCACTTCCACATTAAAAAAGCTAGGAAGTTGAAATAGAATATTTCAGAAGACAAAGGAACTAAAATTACAACCAAAAATCATCTTTCCAGCAAAAATGAGTGGAATCTTTCAGTGGTAAAAGTGTATTTTTAATGAAATGAAGGACTTTAAAGCATTCCTGATGAAAATATCAGAGCTTAATAGAAAATTTGACACTCAAATCTAAGACTAAAGAGAAACATAGAAAAGAAAACATGTGAAAGAGAAATTATTATGTGAAAGAGAAATTATTGAGTCCCTTAGGACTCAATAACGTTAAATTCTTTTCATTTCTACATGGGATGATAATTCATATAATTCCCAAGAACTTTATCATTATTGTTGTTATAAAGTCATTTCAATCATATCTGATTCTGCATTCCATTTGTGAATTTCTTGGCAAGGATACTAGGTTTGTCATTTCCTTCTCCATTTTATTTTACAGTTGAAGTAAATAAGGCCAGATCTGAACTCACAAAGATGAATTTTCCTGACTCAAGGCCTTTTACTCTATCTATAGCACCACCTATGGCCATTAATAGAAATTTATGTAGACAGAGGGCATAGATGTGAATCAATTATGTTAGAATGACCTCAAAAACTATATGAAGGCAGCTAGGTGGCGCAGTGTATAGAGCACCAGCCCTGAAGTCAAGAGGACCTGAGTTCAAATCTGGTCTCAGATACTTAACACTTCCTAGCTGTGTGACCCTAGGCAAATCACTAACCCCAATTGCCTCATCAAATATATATAAATATATATATATGAGAAAGAGAGATGTGCTAGGAGAAGTGGGGGGTGGGAGGGTAGGAATTGAAAATTAGAATGGGGAACTCTTTCCAAGATAGAAGAGGCACACAAGGAAAAGCTTTTAGAGTAGAAGAGGAAATAGGAGAATGATGGGCAATATTTGAACTTTACTCTTCAGAATTGATTCGAAGAAGAAAGATCATACACATACACACACATATATTTGTGTGTTGAAATCTGTCTTAGTAGAGAAATAGGAAGGGAAAGAAATGGAGAAAAGGGAGAAATGATAGAAGGAAGGGGGGATTAAGGAAGGCAATATGGCCAGAAGCAAAATAGACTTTTGGGGATGGAGAGAATAAAAAGAGAAAGAAAAGAAACAATAAAATGAAATGGAGGGAAATAGACAGGCATCATAATTGTGAATGTGATGGAAATGATTCACCCATAAAATGGAAGCAAATAGCAGAATGGCTTAAAAACCAGAATCCAATAATATATTGTTTATAAATAGATACACTTGAAACAGAAACACACATACAGAGTTAAAATAAAGGACTGGAACAGAATCTAATATGCTTTAGCTAAAGTGAAAAAGGCAGGAGTAACAGTCATGATCTTAGAGAAAGCAAAGACAAAGCAAAAATTAAAAGCGATAGGGAAGCTACATTTTGTTAAAAGACACAATAGAGGTCCTCAAACTTTTTAAATAGGGGACCAGTTCACTGTCCCTCAGACTGTTGAAGGGCCGGACTATAGTAAAAACAAAAACTTTGTTTTGTGGGCCTTTAAATAAAGAAACTTCATAGCCCTGGGTGAGGGAGATAAACTTCCTTAGCTGCTGCATTTGGCCCACAGGCCATAGTTTGAGGACCCCTGTGAATGGAATAATGTAAAAAAAATTTTATTTCACATTTCTCTAAAAAAGACCTCATTTCTCAAATATATAAAGAATTGAGTCAAATTTATAAAAATAAGATCCATTCACCAATTGATAATGGTCAAAGTATAAGAACAGGTAAGTTTTCAAAAGAAGTCAAATTTAACCATAGCCATATGGGAAAAAAAACATGCTGCGAATCACTATTGATTAGAGAAATGCAAATTAAAACAACTCTGAGATACCATTAACCAGAAATGACAAATGCTAGAAGGGATGAGGGAAAAGAGGTGAATTATTGGTGGAGTAGTGAACTGGTCCAAATAACCTGGAGAACAATTTGGAACTAAGTCCAAAGGGCTATCAAACTGTGCATATCTTTTGACTCAGCAATATCCTTACCACATCTATATCCCAAAAAGATCAAGGAAAAAAGAAAAGGATCTATATGTAAATATACATATTCAGCTCTTTGTGGTGACAAAGAATTGGAAATTGAGGGAAAACATCAGTTAGGGAATGGCTCAACAAATTATGGCATATGGTTGTGCTATAAAAATTGATGAGGGGAGTGGTTTCAGAAAAAACGAGGCAAGACTTATATGAACTGATTGAAGTGAGCAGAACTGGGTAATTATTATACACAGTAACAGCAATGTTATAATGATAATCAACTGTGAAAGATTTGGTTACTCTTATCAATACAATGATCCAAGACAATTCCAAAGGACTCATGATGAAAAAATGCTTTCTAATTTGAGAGAGAAATCTGATGAACTTTGAGTGCAAATTGAAGTACAATTTTCTCATATTTCTTTTTCTTTTTGCAATATGGCTGGTATGGAAATACATTTTGCATAATTTCACATATATAATTGATATCATATTGCTTATTTTCTTATTGGATGATGGAGGGGGCAGAAAGGAGGAAAAGAATTTGAAACTTAAAATTTAAAAATAAAAGAATGTTTAAAAATAAATAATTTCTTTTGGGAAAAAAGTAAGGTTCTCACATTGGTTGGGTGACTTGCTAATGATTACATGTTAAAGAGTTATCAAAATTTAGGTTCAGATCCAGGTATGTTATTTCTAAGACTTTTCCCATACCAACACATTACCCAGTGTATCTTTACACATACATACACATATACATATATCAACTTCTATACTAGAATTTTTCAAACTCCAAAAGGAAGCACATATCAGAATTGTAAATTCAAAACCACACACATGCAAATAACTATCTTATAGATGCAACTGTGAAACATAATTTATTGGAAAAGATAGACCAGTTAATTTCACCTTTGGGCTCTTTCCATCTTTTCCTGCTCATAAGATCTACCAAAATGCCTAAAAGAAAGATAAGCAGTGAGTGTAATTATAGTGACCAAGCTTGGCATGAGAGCAGAGAATAGAAAAAGTACTTTCTTTTACTTGGAGAAATTGTATAGTGGGATATCATCAAATATAGATGAGATGTTGATTGGTTTTCCTGAACTGTGATTTTAAAAAAATATTTTATATGTGGGCTTATATTGTACTTAATATTGTCTTAAATTCCTCAATCATGTCTTTGTAATTAGGAACACTATATTTCTTTGTTTTTCACATATATTAGTTCTGCAAAGGCACTTTTATTTGAACTAACTGATATGGTAAGACTGAAAAACATTACACAGACTTGGAGGAGGCTTGGACCATGGAAGACCGATCCAACTCTGTAATCAATCATGTTTCTGATGGTTTTCGTAGTGCTACTTGTAGGAACAGATCCATAACAATATTTCAGCAATTTGATTTGAGTTTTCAATTCATTCAAGAGCACTACAAATTTGTTGCCAGTGACTTTCATATTGTCTCTCCCAGTATCTATCTAAACTCAGTGGTTTTCTCCTGATAGACACATTTCTAAGCCTTTTGTTCCAATTGTTGTTTTCAGTTCCTGGTAATCAATGAATCTCAGAGTGGTTAACATGAAGCTGTTTTTTATTGCTTCTCTTTTATATCAAAGAGACACAAGAATTAAAATGCAGCATCAATACAAGTGGACATTTTTTCTTGTTAGCTGAATCAATATATTATTCTCTACATACTTTTTCATATGCATTGAAAAAGAGATTGACACTATTCTGAGTTTCATAAGTTCTTTATCCATATCATTCCTTGGCATAAATAATTTGAGATCTGAGCTTGAAGAGTCTTATTCATTTTTAATATCACCTATAGAACAGGGTATATCATGTAAAGCTTAAAAGTGGATTTGAAAAAATTTAATTTAGCATTATCCTGTAAAACTTAAAGGTGATAGATTAGTTTTACAACAGTCACTGCTTTTGATCTATGTTCCCAGTCATGTTTGATTATTTCTTCAAAGTATTCAACTAGCATCTCTTTCTTGTTGTTTTTCATTATTGTATGTCTCATAGGACCTCCATGAGAGTCTAGATAATACCAAAAAAATCAAAGATAATTATATGTTCTTTGCTTCAGGTGTATTCATTTGTTAGGATGTGGGTCAAATGATATTCACACCAGTACACATAGAATATTTCACTATTTCTTTTTGTTTTATTTGAATTCAATGTGCATTCAGAAATAATATGTTTATCATCAAAACAGGCATATTATTGATAGTTTTAAGAATGTCAAGGGGGCCACTCAACTGGTTAAATATCAATTGATTACTGGTTACTAATAGCCTCTGAGCAGGCAGAAAATATTCAGTTGAACTATGTTTTTCATTGTCAAAATACCATACCACAATGGACATCTATCAATGGTGTCCACAGTCAGTAATATCAGCAATTATTGAGACTATTTTTCCATTGAGGGAAGGGATGCAATATTTTATTGCATAACATTGTGTAAATCCACAATTAAATCATTTTATGGATTGAAGTTTCTCAGGTAGCATTTCCAGGAGATTGTTACATGTGCTTTGCCATTACAGAATTATATTTTCGGAACATATAGACAAAATTTAGAAGTTAAATCTCTGACAAGCCAGAGATTCCTAACTTGGGGTCTATGAACTCTGTTTGTTTGTTGTTTTTAGTATTTTGATAATTGTATTTCAATATAATTACCTTCCTTTGCAATCCTATACATTTTCTTTTGTGCATTTAAAGACATTCTGAGAAGAGATCTATAGGCTTAACTAGACCACCAAAAAAAAAAAAATCAAGAACCCCTAATCTAGGTGTAACAACCTCTCGATCATCAAGACTGACATTCTGATTCAATTTTTGAGATATCACAGGTTGGTTATCAAATGGAATGTTTGTGGACTTTGAATACAAACTACATGAAGAGATAAAGTATTTTTGTATTGGTCATTACTCATTCTATTGTGTGTACTGGCCTTGTTGGTATAATGATCTTCATGTAAGTTCCTAACCAAGGCATCTAGGGTATTTTCACTATTATAATCACATTTATTTTTTTAATATTTTATTTTATTTAATAATAACTTTATATTGACAGAATCCATGCCAGGGTAATTTTTTTTACAACATTATCCCTTGCACTCGCTTCTGTTCTGATTTTTCCCCTCCCTCCCTCCACCCCCTCCCCTAGATGGCAAGCAGTCCTATATATGTTAGATGAATCACATTTATTTTTAAATCATTCTTTGCCCCACCCCCTTTTAAACAACAAGCTTATCTTTATTTTCAAATTAAAGGATTATTTCATATTATTAAATAAAATTATTATTACTTGGGTTTGTTGGGCTCAGTGGAGAATGTGTGACAGAGGTTGCAAATACCACATTGTGCTGAGGAATGGGACAATTTGATTCAAGAAAGTTAAAATTTTAGACTATTTTTAAGGTGATAAAATTGCTTCTGGTTCGGAATCAGAAGATCTGAGTCCTAGCATTGTCATTAGCTAAAGTTGGAACTTTTAGCAATTTAATTAACTTCTCTGATCTTCATTTTCTCCTCTCCCAAAGTGAAAGAGTTGTTTAGATAGAGCTCTGAGCCCCCTTCATGTTACAGAATATTATTCTACAAACAGGGATACAAAATAATCAATAATAGTGCTGGCAAATTGACAATAAGATCTTACCTTGAAAAACAATCATAAAGCACCTAGATTGTTTATATATAAATTTAAAACAATTCCCTTAAATAGATTAAATACCCCTTTCTCTGTCTACATTCTTGTTTGTACTAATTTGCTTGTCAGTTCTTTTTTCAAACCTAATGTAAATAAATAGCCTGAATAATTGTTACAATTTTTGAATTAATGAACTTTTATTACATATGTTTATAGGTAGCTAATAATTAAACATTAGCAAATTCATTAACATAGGATTATCTTGATTATAAAATTGTGACTATTTGTTTGCTACTTCAGGTTGCAGGTACTTAGTCTTATAACTATAGCTCATGAGACTATTACAAGTGATTCATTAATTAGGAATACACTGATAGTACCTATTAGATAATTTTTAGCAAAAGCATTTAGTGAGATGGCATTATAAAAACAATAGTTATGAAATTCCTCTTACATGAAAATTGGGACACTAATGCACTGTTGGTGGTATTGTGAATTGATCTAACCAAATTTTGGAGGAGTAATTTGGAACTGTGCTCAAAGGTCAACTAAGCTGTGCATACCCTGTGATCCAGCAATACAGCTACAAGATCTATATCCCAAAGAGATTAAAAAAGATGTGGGGAGGGGGTGGGCAAAGGAGCTACTTGTACAAAAATATTTATGTGGAAGTAAACAATTAGAAGCTGAGGGATAGTCATCACCTGAAATGACTGGTATATGAATATATGAAATACTACTTGTATTATAAGAAATGATGAGCAGACAGATTCCAGAAAAACCTGAATTTACATGAATTGATGCAGAGTGAAATGAGTAGAACCAGGAGACCCTTGTTCACAGTAATAGCAACACTGTATATACAGTGATCAACTTTAAATGATTTAGGTATTCTCAACAATGCAGTGATCTAAGACAATTCCAAATGACTCATAATGAAAAATAATATTCATATCTAGGGCAAGAACATATGGAGTCTGAATACAGATCAAAGCATATTATTTTCACTTTATTTTTTCATTGTTTTTTCTTTTGATATGTTTCTTCTTTTACTGTTTGACTAATTTGAAAATATGTTTTACATTGATTAAACATATAATCTATACCAAATTACACTCTTAGAGAGGGAGAGAGAGAAAAAATTTGGTATATTTTTTAAATTAAAAAATATTTTAAATGAATATTAAAAATTGTCTATGTGTAATTAGAAAAATACTTTTAAATTAAAAAAATGATATAAGAAAACCTAGAAATTCCAATTGGTGGAGGAGAGGACTCAATACATGAAACAGTCTCTGCAAGGAATAAAACAGGGATGACTGCAGAATATCATGCAGAAGTAATAGCTAGAAAGCCATATTCTATGACTACATTTTAGAGTAAATTTTTTTTTAAAAATGAATGTGTAATAAATTTTTAAACTTCTAATAACTTGAAATAATCTGTAACTAGGATTTAAAGCTTTGGAAAAGTAGATTCAATTCAGATTATAAAGGGATTTAAATATCAAGCAGAGGAATTTATATTTAATTATAAAGGTAGTAGGGAGCCTCCGGAATTGATTAATCAGGGGAATGGCATGGTCAGACTTATATATTTAGGAATCTTTCTTTGATATTTGTGTGGAGAATGGATTGGGGAGGGAAGAAACTTGAGGCAGTCAGAAATGTATTTTTCTTCTAATCTTACAAAATAGACTTATCTTTTGCTGTTACTATGTTATATTCTGCATTATCGTTGGTGTATAGATATTGTTATCATTCAATCATTTCACTTGTGTCCGACAACAATGACAGTGCCATTTCCTTCTCCAAATCATTTTTACAGATGAGGAAACTGAAGCAAACTGGGTTAACTGACTTGTCCAAGTCAGGTATGTCTGAGTCCAGAACTCAGGAAGATGAGTTTTCCTAACTCCAGACCCAGTACTCTGTGCACTATGGTGCCCCTTAGCTGCCCACAGTTGATGGATAATACTGTCTGTATTTTATTACCTGTGTGAGACAGTGAACTTCATGAACTTCATAAAAGCAGGCTCACATCTTCATTATATTGTATCTCCCCCACTATAAGAAAAAAAGCACTGCGTTTTATTCATGTGAGTTAGTTAATAAATGTTTGTCAAATATGTAAAAGATAAATGGATAAATAAATGAGCAGATAGATGGGTGAATGAGTGTTTATGTTGGTCTTGGGAACAAGAGACTAGTAAATACATAATGGGTAGTAATTATAATCTCACACAAAAATCCCACAAACTAAATAAACAATAGCAAAGACATGAAATCCCTAGCCAAGCCTTAAAGATTTTACAACACAATTTTTACTTCCATCCCTTATTGCTTAATTTTACCATTTGGAGTAAAATATATTCTGTGGGGCCTCTGAATCATAAATTTTTATTGAATGAATAAATAACTACATCACATCACTGGGCACAGATGGATTTACTTCTAAGTGGTTACTGAATACCACATTGCATTTTATTTTACCCATTAATTCACATTTGAATATTATATTTTTTCTTTAGTTTACTCATTGTAATGATAAATACCTCACAAAGAATAAATAAAAACCATAGATATGGTAGGTGGTGCTACATTCTTGACAAATAGTAAAATGTCCAAGTCAGAGAGTCTAAAATCCTTGAAAAGAAAAAAAGATTGGCTGTATTTTTTTTCAGAGCAACATATTGGAAACTCATCTTGAGAATGAGGCTTTTCAAAGCTCACATACTTATTTGGAGGCCTGCCTACTCACCTGTACCAGATAGGATGAGAACCAGGAAAAAGCTGTATCATTAAAAACTGAAGAAGAGAGAATATGCCAGAGGAAAAGGTAGTCAGCAGCCACAAATGCTTCAGAAATGACCCCCCCAAAATGATGCAAACTGAGAAAATGCCATTAGATTTAGTCATTAACAGATCATTGATAACTGATAAAATTATCTAGTCAAATTCCCTTATTATACAGATTAATATGACCTCTGTGGCAAGGGCTAGATTTTGTTTACTGGGTTTTTCATTTGCTCTGCTGTGGTTTTTGTTTTCTTTCTAGCACTTAACATAGTGATGTGCTCATAGAAGGCAATTTAATGATTTTGACTGGAGTAGGGAAAAAAATTGAGACCCAGGGAAGTTTAAGTGGCTTTCCTGTCACTATGTGGCTAGTTGACAGTAAAACTAGAACCTGGGGCCATGTTGCCTGATTCCTAGAACAACACATTTTTGTTCCTTCCATATCTTGGATGACATCCATGAAACTTAAAACTAGGTGCCTTCACTAAAGTCTTTTTCTATTTCTTCCCTGTGTTGTGGAAGTGATTCTGGGTTCTTAATGTCTCACCTGTAGGGTCAATCATCAAAGAGGATGGATATGCTGATGAAATGATGGATCTTTGAAGTATGAGGTTGCTACAGTTTTTCAGTTCTAGTTCTATGATCTATGAACTTTCTTACAATTTCATTACATTTTCCTTGGTTTTATCCTCTTCCTCTAGAAATTTCCCCTGATTTCCAAGATCCATTTTACCAATTAAGGGTGACAAACACAGTAAAGTTTTTCAACATTTTTTAGTTTGACCCAAATTAATATATATAAAGAAACATCTTTAAGGCTATGCAATTATAACTTCTCTAATTTCTCTTCCTTGAATCTTTTCCCAGACTAGCTAGACTCATTGGCACACATTTACACAGAGTGAATTCAAGAAATGTTTTTAAATTTTTAAAAATCAGAGACTTAAAATATATATATATATATGTATATATATATATATATCATAACTCGTATTGGTGGATTTCAAGTTCAGTTGGAATCCATAGTTTATTTATTATGAATGGGACAGCAGTAAAAAAAGACTGTGATATGAATCAGTTGTTTCCTTGTTAGAAAAATTTTGGATGATTTTTTCTAAATGTATCTACCCTTCACCCAAACTGAAAGATTAAATGTAAGTTTTATCACTAATCTTCAAGACTTTTGCCACTAATCTTCAAGACTGCTAATCTCTAGGATATTAATGTCATTAATGTAATTACCTCACTTAATATTGAGATTATTTTTCAGTGGTAACTCTGAGAACAGAGAAACATTGGATTAAATAGTGCCCCTGTAAAGAACTGAATGCACAATATCTCTAGATATAGTACCAATTCCCCTTCCTGTTCTAGAAAACCAATATTATGGACTGTGACTAGTTCCTATTCCTGAAGTAAAGTCAGTTTTCACCTACAGCAGCCCTCTCCTAATCTAATGTTTTTGGTATATATAACATGATATTTTCATTTTCCCAAAGAAAAAGTCTTTGCAGGGTTCCTCGAAAGTAATTCTTGCCTTTCCAAAGGTATCAGGGGCTTCCTATATATCTTCCTGGTCACTTGGTTGTACAGGAGACAAGATATTTCATCAATTAAAATTTTAAATAGTTGGAGGAAAGCTGCTATGAAAATTAACCAACCAACAAATACTTATTAAGGACCTACTATGTTTGATTTAATCAGATTTTGCCCATGCTAAAATGTAAATGGTTCTTTTTTCTTTTGTTTTGAAATGAAGGTTTTGCTGAAATACACTATCTTCTGTTACTTTGTTTTCTAATAGCTTATAGGAAGGGAGAAGTTTTGTTTTGTTTTGTTTTGTTTTTCAGGGCAGCTAATCCTTCTCTACTTGAATTGCAGGTAATTAAGGTATGCTCAGTTCTCTTAAACCAGGAACAAAACAGATTAAAGGAGAAATAGCATTTATCCCATGTCATAAGCCTAGGATATTTCAGGTTGCCTCTTCATAGGAATTTGTAATTAGGTTACAAAAGGAGCCGTTTGCTCCCAATTTAGTTTCACAATAAAACAAACAGGTAATAAATAAGTGGGTTTTTTTGTCATTTTTTTATTAAAGTTTTTTTTTTATTTACAAAACATATGCATGAGTAATTTTTCCACATTGACCTTTGCAAAACCTTCTGTTCCAAATTTTTTCCTCCTTCCCCACATCCCCTCCCCTAGGTGGCAGGTAGTCTAATACGAGTTAAATATGTTAAACATATGTTAAATCCAATATATGTATACGTAGTTATACAGTAATCTTGCTACACAAGAAAAATTGGATCAAGAAGGAAAAAAAAAACTCTGAGAAAGAAAACAAAATGCAAGTAAATAACAACAGAAAGAGTGAGAATGCTATGTTATATTCTACACTCAGTTCCCACAGTCCTCTCTCTGGGTGTAGATAACTCTCTTCATTACTGAACAATTGGAACTGGTTTAAACCATCTCATTGTTGAAGAGACCCACGTCCATCAAATTGATCATCATACACTCTTGTTGTTGCTGTGTATAATGATCTCCTGGTTTTGTTCATTTCACTTAAAATTAGTTCATACAAGTCTCTCCAGGACTCTCTGAAATCATCCTGTTGGTTGTTTCTTACAGGATAATAATATTCCATAACATTCATATACCATAATTTATTCAGCCATTCTCCAAATGATGGGCATCCATTCAGTTTCCAGTTTCTTGCCACTACAAAAAGGGCTGCCACAAACATTTTTGCACATGTGGGTCCCTTTCCTTCCTTTAAGGTCTTTTTGGGATATAAGCCCAGTAGAAACACTGCTGGGTCAAAGAGTGTATATAGTTTGATAACTTCTTGAGCATAGTTCCAAATCGCTCTCCAGAATGGTTGGATTTGTTCATAGTTCCACCAACAATGTAGCAGTGTCCCACTTTTCCCACATCCCCTCCAACATTCGTTGTTATCTTTTCCTGTCATTTTAGCCAATCTGACAGGTGTGTAGTGGTATCTCAAAGTTGTCTTAATTTGCATTTCTCTGATCAGTAGTGATTTGGAGCACCTTTAAATGAGTGGTTTTAAAAACCTTTGTTATATACTGTATATAATATATCAGTCTTTGGATCTGAGGAAGCAGCTTCGTTTTTCTAATGATAACTTCAGTTAAAAGTAGCATGAAAGATATGTATGGCTGGAAGAGGAACTTGGAAAAGGATAATAGAGGTACAGTCCAAGGGTGAACAAAATGCAGGGGATTTCCAAAGTCCATTTAAGCTAATAAAACTTAAAACTAATAAAATAATAAAGCTTAAAATAGTACCAAGTCCTCTAGTATAAAGTATATGTTATATATAAATGATTTGTGGGAGGACATAGACAAGAATTTTCCTGAATGAGATTGTGTGAATGGATTATAATATGTATCAGTGGTGGTGGTCTACACCAGTGAGGCCGTGGGTCCATTAAAAGTATCAATGAAGAAATATCACTTTACCATCTAAACATCACAACATCTGTACTTTGGTTTTTGGTGGTTCTTTTCCCCTTGCATGTGTGGTTATATGGAATTGTGAAAAGAATGCCAAACTTGGAATCGAAAAAATTCTGAATTCAAATATTGCCTGTAATACTTAATTGTTTATAAACATATATAAAACCTATTTGAGTCTCAGTGTCCTCATTTAAAAAATAGGAATAATAATATTTATAATAACTATCTTATAGAATTAATATGTAAAACAGTGATACAGAATATGAAAAACATTTTCTACATAAACATAAGCTTCTGTTATTACTTTGAAACAATCAAATAACAAATATTTATTGGATGATGCTATGTTTATGCCATGATAGGGCTGCTATTCCTTAAGTATAAGCCACAACAGCAAAATCACAAAGGGCTCCATGGGGCACTCACATTTTTGTTATAACTAGTTGATAAAACTTTTAAGTATTTCTTTTGACCTTAGAGCACCATGGGAAAAAAAAATGGATGACACATTAAGGGTACTAGAAACCTCTAGTGTAAGAAATATGAAAATTATAAAGACACTTCCCTGTAATGGATCCTAGTGTAGTTAGGAATGGAAGGAAGGAAGGGAGGGAGGGAAATAGGAAGGAAGAAAGAGAGGGAGGAAGGGAAGAAAGGAGGAAAAAAGGGAAGGAGGGAGGGAGGAAGGAAAGGAGGAATGGAGGAAAGAAAAGAGGAAGGGAGAGAGGAAGGAAGGAAGGAAAGGAAAGGAGAAAGGGAGAGAAGAAGAACTTCTTCCTTTAATTTGAAATTTTTAAAGAACTACTTACTATTTTTATGACTTTGAATCAGTTACTTTCTGTCTTTGGGCCTCAGTTTCCTCATCTGCAAAATCAAGCAGTTTGCCTAGATGATTTCTCATGTTCCTTCTAGTTATAAATACATAATGCTATGTCTTTTTTGTGGCATATAAGTGTATAAACAGTCAGTGCTTACTTAATTTACCTTTTGTCTATAAATATATCATTCTGTTCTCTCTTTTTTTGCATACAGATTTAATACTTAATTAGTTAACTCACCATCATGAAAAGTCCCTTTAACCTTTCAAATATACTTTAATGTGTAGCAATACTAATGATCGATTCAAGAAATCTACTTTGGTATTTTCTCTATTAACATGCTATTGGCTTCCATTTAACTTTTATTCTTAGAATACTTATCTTCTAATATGACATTCTCAATTTAATTCCAAAGTTGTATACAAAGTCAAGAGTGTACAGAAGCAAGGTGGACCTTATCCTCTTTTTCTGTGCTCTAAATTCAGTCACTCAAGCTTTTTACTATTGCTAAATGATATCTTCTTTTATGGACAGAATAGTTAAGAAGACTTTTGAATGTCAAGATTGAAAGAACCATTTTACAGAAAGGAGTCCAAACACATGATTTATAAACTAGCTGGCCAGAGGTACAATTTTATTCATTTTGTTTGTGGCAGCCCTCTTTGTAGTGGCCAGAAACTGGAAACTAAGTGGATGCCCATCAGTTGGAGAATGGCTGAATAAATTGTGGTGTATGAATATTATGGAATATTATTGTTCTGTAAGAAATGACCAGCAGGATGATTTCAGAAAGGCCTGGAGAGACTTATATAAACTGATGCTGAGGGAAATGAGCAGGACCAGGAGATCATTATATACTTCAACAACAATACTATATGAAGATCAATTCTGATGGATGTGGTCCTCTTTACCAATGAGATGAACCAAATCGGTTCCAATAGAGCAGTAATGAACTGAACCAGCTATACTCAGCGAAAGAACTCTGGGAGATGACTATGAACCACTACATAGAATTCCCAATCCCTCTATTTATGTCCACCTGCATTTTTGATTTCCTTCATAGGCTAATTGTACACTATTTCAAAGTTCGATTCTTTTTGTATAGCAAAATAACTGTTTGGACATGTATACATATATTGTATTTAACTTATACTTTAACATATTTAACATGTATTGTCAACCTGTCATCTGGGGGAAGGAATGGGAGGAAGGAGGAGAAAAGATGGAAAAAAAGATTTTGCAATTGTCAATGCTAAAAAATTAACCATGCATATATCTTCTAAATAAAAAGGTAGAATAAAAAAATTAAAATTAAAATGACAAAAAAATTTATTCATTTATTCCACCAACAAATATTCATAAAATACAGTAGATTCATAATAAGTGTTCCCAGTGACTACTGCACATTATACATGACAGGATCTTACCATTCCTCATCCTTTTCCAATGTGTTCTTTTTATTATGAAGTTATTACAAAGTTCAACAGACTATGCCCTATTATGTACTTGAAGCATTTGAAAAGGAGTTGAAATCCCTAATCAAATATTATAGGTCCAGGAGCAGAAGTGAAATTGTGTTATGTATTTGTTACCTAGAAATGAAAGCAAGGGAGAAAAAAAAAAAAAAAAAAAACAAGTGAAGAAATCAAATACACACAGTGGGAGGCAGGATTCCAGCATGGTGGTAAAGCTTTGAGATCAAAGAAAGACAAATCTTGGATTTAGGATTTCATTATTATTATTATTCTACATTTGCTACATAATACTGAAAATGCTTACAATTTCAGAAGAAGCCAGATATAACAGAGAAATGTATTTGATTTGAATTTCAGGAACATCAGCTTTTTTCTGTAATTTTTTTGGTTGATGCATTGACATATATGAGTTTCTTGAGTAGAAAACAACTACTATTAGCTCCCTGACAAAAGAAATCTAAAGAGCCTGTGAAATAGAGTTATTTGAATTTGGCTTCATTAACACTGCTAATTCAAACTCTGTTGTTTTTTTTTCTCTCACATGATGACAGCTCAGAAAAAAGTAAGGGGGGGGGAGAGGGAGAGGGAGAGGGAAAAGAAGAGGGAAAGGAAGAGGGAGAGGGAGAGGGAGGGATAGGCAGGCAGACAGAGAGGCAGGCTATGGATTAGAAATGCTAAATCTTGGGACAAATAACTATTCTTCCGTGGATACACAAATTCACCACCTTTTATTCTCAGAAAAATTCTATAGGATATTTAAGAGACTGTTAAAGAGGTGAACTCTCAAACTGAAAAGTACAACAAATATGTATTCTGAAGTTAATGTTGGTATTGCCAAGGCTTCCCTATCTGTAAAGTGTGGGAACTGGACTTCAAAGGGTCCTTTCCTTCCAAGATTCTAGATTGTTAAGGTCTTTTTAGTTCTTAGATCTTAATATGTTGTGATCTGTTCATCAAATGGTTCTATAAGTGGAGGGGGCAGATTACAGAATAAATAGAGTACCCAAACTTTTTTTTTCCATTCAAAGAGTTCAGAACTGGAAGAAACTTTACATATGGTATAATTCGTTTTACACATAAGGAAACTGGAGCTCTCAAAGGCAAAGTGAGCAAGGTGACTCAGTAAATAGGTTCAACATTCTCTGTACCATCCCCTAGAAAAATTATTTAAAGATACTGCTTTTCTTCATCATCCCTTTACTTCCCCAAAGAGAAAAGTCACTCAGAGCATGGAGTGGAAAGATCAAAAAGTAATTTAAAAATATATTAGATTCTTAGGAACCTAAATAACCAATTCACAAGATAATCAGTCTCTGAATATATAATGAAGATTGACAACCCAAACAGTCACAATTGACACTAAAATGTAGAGCAAGAGTGGAAAAGTCAGCTCAGGGAAACCAATATAGTATAGTGAAAGAACGATGCATGGATGACCTGAGTTCAAATCCAGACATAGCTACTTAATAGGTATTTGTTTTTGAGAAAATCACTTAACCCTTCTGGATCCTAGTTTCCTCATCTGAAAACTAAGGACAAGGAATAAGATTATCTCTGAGGTTCCTTTCAGCTTTGAATCCTAAGATACTGTGATGAGACTATGGTGCAAGTGTCAAATTTCATTACTGCACTGAATTTTTCCATGGCCACAGATAACATTTTTAACCCTGGTTTTCTGTTAATAAATGCCTGCTATTAGTCACAAGGTTAAACAGGAAAGATAGTGGATGAGTCAGCAAAAAAATCCATCAAACTACCAGGAAAAAAAAAACGACTCAGAGTCTCTCATTGACAAGGAATCATTTCACATATTAATAAACTCATATGTTAAATGGAGAATACTTAGACAAGTCGCATTTGTAATTATAGAACTTGCTTAAAACTCTCAATGTCAATAAAATTCAAGAAAAAAACTTCAACAGATCCCTTTGCTTTTCAAAGACTATATATATATACATATATACATAAAAATATGTATATGGATCATATCTATGTGTATGTGTGTCTGTGCATGCTGTTTTCCCCATAGCTCCCCCTCTAAAATAGAATGCAACATCTTTAAGGCAAAAACTACCAAAATCTGCACTTTTGTATGTTCATAACCTAGCACAGGGCATGGTATGATACATGTTTGTTGTATTAACAGAAGAAAAGGATGAGAAAACATCCCATGCAGAATAGCTAAGATGAATTAAGGCAAAATTTGCTTCATAGCCAAATTGGTGACTAGCTGAATATGGTCATTAGGCTAAAAGATGCAAAAATATTCATTCTGATTATCCTCCATAGCTGTTTTTTCTAAGTAAAGGACAGAAAATACACACAAACTCATACATTATATCTGTTATATGTACATATATGTGTGTACATTGGCTCAGGTTTCTTAATCCATACACATCAAAATCTTTTAGAATCATGATTGGGATTGATTCCACTCTGAATTGTTCACTAAATTACTGCTGACTCGGTAATGATGGTTTTTCTTTGATTATAATTGATTAGGAAAGCTTTCTGGAGTTTCATTTACTTAAGGAATTCTATATGATCTAGGAGCAAATCTGTAATGAATTCTGAAAAGCATCAGTTTTTTGCTATTTAAAGTGTACCTAGATTTAGGTACTAACTAGGGACATAGTATATCCCTCCTCAGATACTTATTAGCTGTGTGACCTTAGACAAGTCACTTGATTTTTCTCTCTGCTTCAGTTTTCTCACCTGTAAAATGGTAAAAATCATAATAGCATCTACCTCCCAGGGTTGTTTTGAGGAAAAAATGTTTCTGAATCTCTTTGCAAAGCTTAACGAGTTCTATTAATGTTAGAAATTATTGCTGTTACTATCTTAGGAATATTTTCCTCTCTATGTTCAGCCATATTTGTCCCCTATACCCTTCTCATTTGGACAGGGAAGAGGGTTCTCTTCATGCTTTCAGTATTATTTCTGTTCTCTGGAACTATTAATTCCCAGTATTTCTGAATAACTTACTTTTTTTGTATGTAAACTAATTTAGACCATTTTGTATAAAAATCTGACTAAAATATATCTTTCCCTTCCCCGTTGCCTAAATTCCATACATGAAACATGTTAAAACATGACACAATCATAGATTCATACTCTTAGAAATGGAAAGGACCTCAGAAATCTGAATGAGAATGCCTTCTAAAACATCCTGAGAGAGTGGCAATTTGCCTTCTGCTTGAAGACCTCTGCTCATAAAGCGAACCAAGTATCGAATGATATATCTCATTCTACTTCTGGAAAGCTCCAGTTCTCTGGAAATTCTTGCTAAAAAAAACACATCTAAATCTAGCTCTTTTTAGTTTCCATCAGTTGCTCCAAGTTTTACCTTCTTAGGCCAAACATTACAAATTGAATCCTATTTCCATACCCTTTGTGCTCCTTTGAGGACAAGAGTTATGCTTTCTCTTTATTTAAATCTCCAATGTTTAACATAGTGCCCAACACATAATCATCTCTTAATAAATTCTCATTGATTGTCAGACATGTATAGTTCCTTCAATGATGCTCATATGACCAATCCTCTAGGTTGTTCAGTACCCTTCATCTGGATAGGTCCCTTCTTGGCCTTTGTCCCTTATCTAAGATATTAGAATCAGGTGTTCTGACCAGGGCAGAATAGAGAAGGATCATCATATTTCCCTCTTTCTGAATCTGATTCCCTTCCACAAAGTCATTGGTTTTCTGGTAGCCATGTCATATTGCTGACTCATATTTATGACTCATAAACATGCATGTTTATGGTTTTTTAACCAAAGTTACTTAGTCATTTTTTTTCACAATCACATTTGGAGTTTTCTTGGCAAAAATTCTGGAGTAATTTTCCTTTTCCTTCTCCAGATCATTTTGCAGATGTGTAAACTGAAGCTAACAGATTAAGTGACTTGTCTAGGGTCACACAGATTGTAAATGTTTGAGACCAAATGTGGACTTAGGAAGACTAGGTTTCCTGACTCCAGATCCAGTACTATATTTACTGTGTCACCTACCAAGTCAAGTATACCCATCACTTATGAAGCAACTTTGTTTTTTAAAATTTAACTCCCTCAGTTCTTTTTCTGGGGATGGATAGTATTTTTCATCATAAGTCCTTCAGATCTGTCTAGGATCACTGTAATGATAATTATATTTTCCTCTATCCTACCCCCACTCCATTTATTCCACTCTTTGTCTCTTTTTGCCCGGTCTTTCCTCAAAAGTGTTTTGCTCCTGACTACTCTCTCCCCTAATCAACTTTCCCTTCTTATTCCCTCCCCATCCTAGTTTCTTGTATGGTAAGATAGATTTCTGAATTAAATTGAATGTGTGTCTTATTCCTTTTTTGAGCCTATTCTGACGAAAGTAAGGTTCAAATGTACCCTGCCATTTCCCTCACCTTCCCCTTCATTGTAAAAGCTCTTTCATGTTGAAATAGTTTGTCCCATTATGCCATTTCCTTTCCTTTTCTGCCTAGTGCATTGCTTTTTCTCATCCTTTAATTTTATTTATTTTAGAGATCATCCTATCATAATCAACTCATATCTATGGCCTCTGTCTGTATATACACTCCTGATTGCCCTAATCATGAGAAAGTTCTTTTGCACTACATACATGTACATATGTAAACAATTTAACCTTATTAAGTCCCTTATGATTTTCCTTTCCTATTTATCTTTTTATATTTCTCTTTAGTCTTATATTTGGAAGTCAGATTTTCTATTCAGCTCTGATCTTTTCAACAGAAAATGCTTGAAAGTTCTCTATTTCACTGAATATCAATTTCCCCCCTTGTTCAATTCTAATTTAAGGAACTATTTTCTTCAGTGAACTTCTGTGCTGCTTTTTCAATTAGGCCAATTCTACATTTGAGGAGTTATTTTTCTTCAGTAAATTTTTGTACCTCCTTTTCCATTTCACTAATTTCACCTTTCAAGGCATTCTTCTTCTCAATGGATTTTTATACCTCTTTTATCATTTGACCTTTTCTGGCTTTTTAATAAAAAATAACATTTTTATTTAAGTTTTGATATATAAATTCTATCCTTCTCTCCCCCTTCCTCTCTGAGATGGTAAGAATCAGAAATAGATTTACATGCATAATTATGTAAAACATTTCCATATTAGTCATTTTGTACAAGAAGACTTGAATAAAAGAAAAAAAGTGAAAAATAACTTTTTTCATTCTGTATTCATCAATATCAGTTCTTTCTCTGGAAGTGGATAGTATGCTTCATAATTAGCCCATTGGGATTGTTTTGGATCATTGTATTGTTGAAAATAGCTAAGTCATTCATAATTGTTCATAGAATAATATTACTGATACTGGGTACAATATTTTTCTGGTTCTGCTCATTTCACTATGAATCAGTTAATGTAATTCCAAATTTTTCAGAAGTCATTTTTGTAACAATAATATTCCATTACAGTTATATATCAGAGCTTGTTTAGCCATTCCCCATTTTCTGTTTTTAAGGTGTTATTTTCTTTCAGATTTTTGGTACATCTTTTACCAAGCTGTTAACTAGTTTTTCATGATTTTCTTGCATTACTCTCATTTCTCTTCCCAATTTTTCCTCTACCTCTCTCACATGATTTTAAAAATTCTTTTTGAGCTCTTCCATAGCCTGAGACCAATTTATAGTTTTCTTGGAGACTTTGGATGTAGGAGTTTTGAGTCTGATGTCTTCTTTTGAGTGTGTGTTTTGAACTTTCTTGTCCACCTAGTCATTCTATAGTCAGAATTTTTTTTCCTGTTTACTCATTTTTTTCTATCCAATTTCTTGACTCTTAACTCTTTTTTAAAATGGGACTCTGTTTCCTGGATGGACAATTCATTGTCCCAAGTTTTAAGGATTTTGTTCAGCTGCTTTCAGAGATACTTCTAGGGACCCATAAGTTTTCAGCTCTTTCAAGTGGTATGAATTAAGATTTGGTGTGTTTACTACTCTCCTGTACTGTGAGCTAGCCTGTGAATGACCACAAAGTTTTTTGTTTTTTTTTCCTGTTCTGGAACTATGAACTGGAACAAATGCACTGCATTTGTATTCCACTGCAGTTGTGAATCCTGATGTCCTAGTGCTCCTCCTCACCTTTGAACTGCCACTCAAGATTCCAACCTGGTCCAAATATGGGGAAAGTAACAAAGTCCTACTTCCAGTGTCAACAAAGAGACCCTTGCAATCTCCTTATGACCAGTTCTTTGACCCCCTTATTGTCTATGGGCTGAGAACTCTGGAAGCAGCAGTAGCTAATGCTGCTGCTGATTGAGTATCTTCCAAGGTCTGCTCCTGGCTTGCTGGGACCTGGTCTATATTGGTACTTTCTGCACTGAACTGTGCTCCACTCTCACACCAGTGCAATAGACCTTTTTTTGCTGATCTCCTAAGTTGTCTTAGATTGGATAACTATTTCACAACATTTTTATGGGTTCGGATGCTCCAGAATTTATTTTAGGGCATTATTTAAAGGTATTTGGAAAGGCTTTCAGGAAAGTTCAGGAAAGTTCCTATCTTCACCATTTTAGCTCTGCCCCTTTTAAATATAGAAATGGATATTTAATGCCATTGAATTTCTTCTTATTGAATCTCACTGTTCTAGCCTTTCAAGATCTTTTAGAATTCTGATTCTGTTGTTTAGTACATTAGCTATTTCCCTTAGCTACTTAGCAAATGCAAATTTGATGAGTATGCTGTCAATGCTTTCATCCAAATGATTGATAAAAAAAATGTTAGAACAGTATCAGGCCAAGGACAAATCCTTGCAGCACTCCACTGACAATATCTCTCCAAAATGATATAGACTCACTTCTTCAATCCTATGCTTCTTATCTTGTCTACTTTTCTCAATCTTAGCCAAAAGAATAGAAAGAAAATACATGGAAAAGGATTTGTTGAAATTTTAGCATACTGTGTCTAATGTATTATTCTGGTCTACCATTCTAGTTGCCCCATCAAAAGACGAATTGAGGGAGGCTAAGTTGGCTGAGGGTAGGCAAGGACTCATATGAGTTCTCCTCCAAACCCTTCCAAATAACTTTAAATAATAACTTTTAACAAATTCTTGAATGGTAGCCCACAAAAAGATGGAATGAAACAATTTCCAGCCCAGGATAACTTAAAAAGTCTTTAGGAAAGGTTTGTTGCAACATAGTGAGAGTAGAGCACAGTCCAGTGTAGATAGCATAAGCACAGCTCTGGACCCAGAAAATCAGGAGTGTATTTTGGGGTGACTGAATCAGTGGTAGCAGTAGCATTATCCAGATCTCTCATCCCATGGATGCCAAAGACAACTTCGAAGATGAATAGGAAAGGTCTGACACCTGGTTGAGAGTAGAGCACAATCCATTGCAGGTGGTACCAGTACAATTCTGGCCTCAGGAAACCAGGAGCAGGCCTTTAGAGCTACTGAATCAGCAGGAACAGTGAATGGTTCTGGAGCTCTCATCCTACAGACATACGTATGGGGGTTGAACAACTGGTCAAAAGGAGATTACAGAAATCTCCTTCGCTATAACTCAGGCTGGACTTTGTTGCTTTGTCCACACTCAGATCCACGTCATAGTCCTGAGTGGCAGTACCAGAGAGAAAGGAAGAGCACTAATATACCAGAGCTTTTGACCATGGTAGAGTGGGGACCTTTCTCATAGTTTCAGATTAGAAAAGAGTACTTGTCACTCACAGACCAGAATAAAGGCCAAGAGAGTAATTAATATCTCTCCTTAGATCATACCACCTTGGAAAAACTGAAAATTTACAGATCCCAAGAAATAAATATCTCTGAAAACAACTGCACAAAACCTTTGAAGATTGGAATAGTGTACCTTCAAACTTGAAAACAGAGCATTACCTTAACAAAGATTTAAAAGTTAAGTAATAGGTTGGAAAAATGAGCAAAAAAACAAAAACAAAAACAAAAACAAAAAAAAAAACAGAAAAAAAACTCTGACCATAGTTAATATGGTGACAAGGAAGATCAAAACACACACATACTCAGAAGAATGTAACAAAGTCAAAGCTCCTACATCCAAAGCCTGCAAGAAAAGTATAAATTGGTGTTGTTCTATAGAAAAGCTCAAAAAAGGATTTCGAAAATCAAGGAAGAAAGGTAGAGGGAAAATTTGAGAAGAGAAATGAAAGAGATGCAAGAAAATGATGAAAAATGAATCAACAGCTTTGTAAACAGATTAAGTCAAATGGTAAAGGAGGTTTAACAAAAAACAATGAAAGAATGCCTTTAAAAGCAAAATTAACCAAAGGGAAAAGGAGGCACAAAAATTCACAGGAGAAAAAAAAACCCAACTTTTATACTTGATCTTAGCCAAAAGGCCGAGAAGGGACTAAACCCAACTTTTTAAAAAGTAGAATTGGCCAAATGGAAAAGGAGATACAAAAGCTCACTGAGGAAAATAATTCCTTAAAAATTAGAATTGAACAAATGGAAACTATTGGTTTTATGAGAAATAAGGAAACATTAAAACAAAATCAACAGAATGAAAAATTAGAAGATAATGTGAAATATCTCTTTGGAAAGATAACTGACCTGGAAAATATGTCAGAAGAAGATAATTGAAAAATTATTGGACTTCCTGAAAACCATAATCAAAAAAAAAAAAAAAAAAGAGCCTAGATATAGTCTTTGAAGAAGTTGTCATGGAAAACTTCCTTGATTTTCTAGAATACGATGGTAAATTAGAATTGGAAAGATTCCAACAATCACATCTTAAAAGAGATCACAAGATGAATACTTCCAAGAATATTACAGCAAAATTCAGAGCTCTGACATCATGGAGAAAATATTGCAAACAGGCAGAAAGAAACAATTCAAGTACTATGGCTTAAACAAGACAAAACAAGACATAACTTTTCCACTAAAGGATTGGAGGGCTTAGAATGTGATATTCTGGAAAGCAAAGGAGCTAAGTATTATAACCAAGAATTAATCACCTTCCTAGCAAAACTTAGTATAATCCTTCAGAAGGTCAGAATGGATATTCTGAAATGGATACTCTGAAATAGAAGACTTTCAAGTATTCTTGATGAAAAGATCAAAGATGAATAGAAAATTTGACTTCCAAAAACAAGACTACAGAGAAACATAAAAAAAGGAAACAGAAAGGGAAATCATAAAGGACTTAATGAAGTTAAACTGTTTATTTTCTACATTGGAAGATGATTCTTGTAAGTCATAGGAAGTTTCTTGTGATTAGGGCAGTAAAAAGGAGTATATAGAGAGAGAGGCCACAGATATGAGTTGAATATGAAGTAATGATATCTAAAAAATGAAATTAAGAAATGAGAGAGGAATATACAGGGAGGAAGGAAAGGGAGAGGTAGAATGGAGTAAATTGTTTTACATAAAAGAGATAATAAAAGATTTTTACAATGGAGGTCAAGAAGAGAGAACTATAATTGATCAAAGATAGACAGAAGCAGCTACACCCAAAGAAAGAACACTGGGAAATGAATATAAACTATTTGCATTTTTGTTTTCCTTCCTGGGTTATTTATACTTTCTGAATTCAATTCTCCCTGTGCAACAAGAAAACTGTTAGGTTCTGCACACATATATTGTATCTAGGATATACTGTAACCTATTCAACATGTAAAGGACTGCTTACCATCTGGGGGAGGGGGTGGAGGGAGGGAGGGGAAAAATCGGAACAGAAGTGAATGCAAGGGATAATGCTGTAAAAAAAATTACCCTAGCATGGGTTCTATCAATAAAAAGTTATTTTTAAAAAATCTTTACAGCAAAAAAAAAAAAAAAAAAAAAAAAAAGAACTAAAGGGGAGTGAGTGAACCTTATTCTCATAAGAATTGACTCAAAGTGGGAATAACATACACACTCAATTAAGTATAGAAATCTATTTTACCTTATAGGTAAGTAGGAAGGGAAGGGAATAAGAGAAGGGGGAGTGTCAGGGCAGCTAGATGGCACAGTGGATAGAGCACCATCCCTGAAGTCAGGAGAATCTGAGTTCAAATCTGGTCTCAGATACTTAATACTTCCTAGCTAGGGGACCCTGGGCAAGTCATTTAACTCCAATTGCCTCAGAAAAAAAAAAAAGAGAAGAGGGAGTGTCAGAAGGGAGGATTGTTTGAGGAAGGCAGTAGTCAGAACCAAAACACTTTTGAGGAGGTACAGAGTGAAAGGAGAGAGAGAACCAAAAAAAAAAAAAAAAAAAAAAAAAAAACACAGTGGGGGGGAATTGGATGAAGGAAAATACATATAGCAATAGTTACTGTGGAAAAAACTGAAGCAAATTTCTCTAATAAAGACCTCATTTCTCAAACATATAGAGAGCTGAGTCAAGTTTATAAAAATAAAAATAAGAGCCATTCCCTAATTGATAAATGATCAAAAGATATGAAGCAGTTTTTAGATGAAATAACCAAACCTATCTATAGCCATGTGAAAAATGTTCTAACTCACTATTGATTGGAGAAATCAAATTATTTAAAACAATTCTAAAGTATTATCTCTTACATATTAGATTTACTAATAATACTAAAGGAAAATGACAAATGTGAACTGATTTAACCATTATTTACAGTAGTTTGGAACTATGCCCAAGGATTATAAAATCATGCATATCCTTTGACCTAGTAATACCATACCTAGGAATGTATCCCAAAAGAGACAAAAAAAGAAAAGAAAAAAGAAGACCTATATGTACAAAAAATATTTATAACAGCTCTTTTCTGATGGCAAAGAATTGGAAATTGAGGGGATGCCCTTCAATTGGGGAATGGATCAACATTATGATCATGATGAAATACTATTTTGTTATAAGAAATGATTAGCAGGTGCATACCCTTTGATCCAACAGTGTCACTACTGGGTCTGTATCCCAAAGAGATCATAAAAGAGGGAAAAAAGACCCACATGTGCAAAAATGTTTGTAGCAGCCCTTTTTGTAGTGGCAAGGAACTAGAAATTGAGTGGATGCCCATCAGTTGGGGAATGGCTGAAAAGTTATGGTATAGGAATGTAATGAAATATTATTCTATAAGAAATGATAAGTAGGTTAATCTCTAAAAAGGCCTGGAAAGACTTATATGAACTGATGCTGAGTGAAGTGAGCGGAATCAAGAGAACATTGTATATAGTAACAAAAAGATTATGTTAAGATCAACAGTGACTGAACTTGATTCTTTCCAACAATTTGATGATTTAAAGCCATTCCAATAGAGTAGAGATGGAAAATATTATCTACATCCAGAGAGAGAGGTATGGAAAATAAATATGGATCAAAGCATGGTATGTTAACTTGTTTTTTTCTTTCTCATGGTTTTTTCCCCCTTTGGTTTGATTTTCTTGCACTGCATGACAAATATGTTTACTTTCTTTTTCTTTTTTCTTTTTTTTTTTTTTCCTGAGGCAATTGGGATTAAGTGACCTGCCCAGGGTCACATAGCTAGGAAGTGTTAAGTGTCTGAGGCCAGATTTGAACCCAGGTCCTCTTGACTTCAGGGCTGATGCTCTATCTATCCAGCCACCTAGTTTCCTTGACAAATATCTTTAAAAGAATTGTACACATTATATCAAATTTCTTGCTGTCTCAGGGAGGGGGAAGGTAAGGGAGGGAGAAAAATCTATAACAAAGTTTTACAAAAATGAATGTGGAAAAACCTTTACATTTATTTGGAAAAATAAAACCATTTCTAGTCATATGAAAAAGTGCTCTAAATCACTATTGATCAGAGAAATGCAAATTAAGACAATTCTGATGTCAGGAAAAGATGATAATGATAATGATGAATGTTGGAGGAGCTGTGGGATAACTGGGACACTAATACATTATTTGGTGGAGTTGTGAACTGATTCAACCATTCTGAAAAGCAATTTGGAACTATGCCTAAATTGTGCATATCCTTTGATCTAATAGTGTTTCTACTGGGCTTGTGTCCCAAAGAGATCATAAAGGAAGGAAAGGGACCCACATGTGGAAAAATGTTTGTGACAGCCCTTTTTGTAGAGGCAAGAAACTGGAAACTTAGTGAATGCCCATCAATTAGAGAATGGCTGAATAAGATATGGTATATAAATGTTATGGGATATTATTGTTCTGTAAGAAATGACCAGCAGGATGAATACAGAGAGGCCTGGAGAGACCTACATGAACTGATGCTAAGTGAAATGAACAGAACCAGGAGATCATTATACATGGCAACAACAAGATTATACTATGATCAATTCTGATGGACGTGGGTCTCTTCAACAATGGGAAGATTCAAACTAGTTCTAATTGTTCCATGATGAAGAGAGTCATCTACACCCAGAGAAAGAACTGTGGGAACTGAATGTGGATCACACAACATAGTATTTTCATTCTTTTTGTTGTTGTTTGCTTGAATTTTATTTTCTTTCTCATTTTTTTCCTTTTTATCTTTTTTTTTTTTTTGTATATTGGATTACTTGCCATCTAGGGGAGGGGATGTAGGAAAGAGAGAGAAAAAATTTTGGAACACATTTTGCAAGGATGAATGTTAAAAATTACCCATGCATTTGTTTTGATAATAAAAAGCTTTAAAAAAAGAATCAAAATAAAGCTCTTGAAGTTGTAGTTTAAAGGTTCTATCTATTTCCTTTTCTTTAAATATTAGTTTGTTTGGCTTTCTCAGTTTCTATTTTCCACAATCTTTTAGATATCAATGACAGTATCATAGTAGATGCAAGTTGTTTGGGTTTAATGCTTTAAAGACAATGGGGACTTACTATTTTCTCACATATCTTTAGGTTTGATTCCCCATTAGCTATTTTTATTTTCTCTTTAGTCTGAAGACCATTCCTCTTATCAAAGAGAACAAAACAAAACAACAAAGAATTAGAAATGTTTGCCTTTTCTCTGTTTTCATTTTCCCATGCATTCTAAGCAGTAATCTCCTTTTTTCCCCTAAATCAATTTTGTCCTTAGGATTCACTGTCAGGCTTAACTCAGTCTGAGCTTTATTACTTCTAGCACTATTTTTTATATGTAGGAAATGTATATTATTCCTGCTTAGTAATTTTGGGAGCAAATTTATATTAGGTATAGGCAGGCATCAGAATCTATTGTACTGTCATTGATTGAGGAAGTATTCCCATTGGCCCTTCCATTGTCTCTTAGATTAAGGGCCAATAGGAATGTTCTCCCAAACTGTGTGGACACACTATGCTTACATAATGTTATGTTTAATCCTCTATGACCTGAGAAATACCTGAGTGCTTCTTAACCTCTTTTATCTTCAACACCATTTTGACAGCAATCTCATTAGCAGGTGCAGCTCTAATGCCAGAAATGAAATCACTAGGAATGAAGAAACATTCATAGGTAATCAAACAACCCTGCTAATGTTGTACAACAGGCATTGATTTTATGAGCCCACCCAGCAGCTTCAGAAATTAGCAGGCAGGATAACTTTGCTAGAAATTTCACATGATATTCTAGACCTGTGAAAGTTCTCCTGCATTTTTACAGTTTACATTGGCATTAAGAAAACAATCATTGAACATAGATTTATAATTTGCAGTAGTTTCTCTTGGCACTCTAATGATGTGGCATAAATTTTGACTCTATGTCAACAGGTGTGACTTTTTAACTACTGCAGAAAATCATTTCCTGTTTTCAAAATTCTGTTTTCAGGAAAAAGAAAGATAAAGGCGCTTCAGGATATATCACTTTAATTGCCAGATAGAATCCAGGAATAGATATCTAGAGAGCTTGTCTCAGGATACTAAATTCTCTATCTAAATTCTTCCTCTTTGTGGGACCTTTTAGTCATTATGTTATGTTTGCCTCTTTTTTCAACATTCTGAAGTTGAAGATAATGTGCTACAGTAAAAAGTGTTGGAGACAAAAGGTCTGGATTCAAATCCTGACTGCATCACTAATTAACTAAGTGGCCTTAGATAAATTATTTAAGCTCTCTAAACCTCAATTTTGTTACCTATAAAACAGATTGGACAGTGGGGCAGAAATAGAGGGGACTAAATGACAAATAAGTTTATCATTTGCAACAATTAGACCAAATTTGAATGTTCCCTGAGCCAAGAAGACCTGGAGTGTCAGATTAATTTTTTTCAGTTACTACACTGATAATCTTAACAAAGTTATTTCAAGGGGCAGAAGCTGGCACAGTGGATAGGGTACCAGTCCTTAAGTCAGGAGGAACTGAGTTCAAATCTGGCCTCAAACACTTAATATTTCCTAGCTATGTGACCCTGGGCAAGTGACTTAGCCCCAATTGCCTCAACAAAAAAATAAAAACAAAGTTACTTCAAAATATTTTCTCCCTTTTTCCTTAGGACTTCTGAGTCCTATTTGAAGTCTTGTTCTTAATGTGTGTATTTGTATATATGTGTGTATAGTTCTATTGAATTTTTGTTAAAATTCAATTGACATTATTAAAAATGCTTACTTGAATCAAAGCACATATTAATAGGCATTAAGAAGCTGTTGCACTAAGGATACAAAAAAAGGATTATTCTACTAAAGTGAGACATTATACATACACACAAATAAAATATATACAAATAAAAATATACAACAAAATATAAACGAATATATACAAAGATGTATTGTACTATCAAAGAAAGAATGGACAGCATTTACCACTTGTACCTGAAAACCTTCTTCTCTATTGTACCAACTTGGAATTTATCAACTACTTTGTCTGTCTTCTGTCTTCTACATGTTAACCCCATATTTGCTTCCTACCGAAGACATCTGAATAATAGTATGATCCAAATTTAAAATGAAGATTCGAGCTTTTCTAATACCGGTGGGGAATGGGAAAAGAGGGAGGCCCTATGCCTTCAAATATCATCTGCATACCACAGAAAATTCCAACTTTTAAGTTTTTCAATATTAAGTATTGCTAAATCCAAAAAAAAAAAAAAAAAGGCGGGGGGGGGTGGGGGGGAGCATATTTTCCAGATATATATCTTGGTCTCCAGAGATAAAGTTCTCATATTGTACATGAAATTTTTTCACACCTCAAGCTATCCTCCTGGACTAGATAGTGAGATCCAGAATGACATTCATTTCTCTAGAGGGATAGCAACAACTCTTCAGAATTCTCTAGCTTTGTATCTCTATTACAAAGGTCTGGTGGGGACAGCTTGTGCCCAACATATTTCATAGAAACCAATGCTTGCTTTTCTCACAGTTTTTGTTGTTATATTTTTATATCACTTTTATTTCATAGTGTTTATTTTTTTTCACTTAGCAGAAATCTTTTTCTCTCCCCTCTCATATCTCCCCACTGAACAAAATAAAAAAGGAAAGTCTGTAATAATTATGCGTAATCAAACAAAATAAATTCTTGCATTGGTCTTGTCCAAATATATTTAAATCCCGATAGATTCATCTACTCTCTGGAATCATGATTTATGATTGCTTTGAACAGGGTTCTAAAGTCTTAGTTTTTTGTCTTTACAATGCTGTCATTGTATACATTGTTCTCTTGGTTTATTTCTCTTCACTCTGCAACAGTTCATACACATGTTCACAGATTTCTCTAAAGTAACTTTTTATCATTTCATATAATATGATAGTATTCTATTTCATTTATATGTTATAATTTGTTTAGCCATTCCCCAATGTATTAGCCTTCCTCTTAGTTTCTGGGATTTTTTTTTTTTTGACATCACAAAAAAAACTACTATAAATATTTTTGTACATAAAAGTTATGCTTCTGTTTCTTTGAGATAACATTGCAGTCTTTTGTAATCATCCTCTATAACCTTCCCTTTTTTCATCTTCTGTAAATCTTCACATTTTGGAATGTGAATTCCTTGGATTAAAGACTGGTTCACTCATGGCTTTGTGTCCCGAGAATCTATGTCCCTGACTCTTAGTGGGTCCTTAATAAGATGAATGAAAAACTCAAAAAAGAATTTCTGATTAATTAGTAATCAATTTATTAATCAGGCTAGCTGATAATCAACAAATTGATAGTCAGTAGTTTTTCCCAATAACCTGAAAAAACCATGAAGTTTCCGGAATGCTTAAATACCTTTAGAAAAAGTGTCCCAGTAGCTGAAAGATCAACCTGAACTAGTGATGAAAAATGCTATCCTCACCCAGAAAAAGAACTGATTGTTTCTGAATCCAGATTGAATACAGATAATTTTTTAAACTTTATTTTTCTTGAGTTTTTTTTTTGGGGGGGTGGGGGGGAGCATATTTTCCAGATATATATCTTGGTCTCCAGAGATGAAGATAAAGTTCTCATATTGTACATGAAATTTTTTCACACCTCAAGCTATCCTCCTGGACTAGATAGTGAGATCCAGAATGACATTCATTTCTCTAGAGGGATAGCAACAACTCTTCAGAATTCTCTAGCTTTGTATCTCTATTACAAAGGTCTGGTGGGGACAGCTTGTGCCCAACATATTTCATAGAAACCAATGCTTGCTTTTCTCACAGTTTTTGTTGTTATATTTTTATATCACTTTTATTTCATAGTGTTTATTTTTTTTCACTTAGCAGAAATCTTTTTCTCTCCCCTCTCATATCTCCCCACTGAACAAAATAAAAAAGGAAAAGTCTGTAATAATTATGCGTAATCAAACAAAATAAATTCTTGCATTGGTCTTGTCCAAATATATTTAAATCCCGATAGATTCATCTACTCTCTGGAATCATGATTTATGATTGCTTTGAACAGGGTTCTAAAGTCTTAGTTTTTTGTCTTTACAATGCTGTCATTGTATACATTGTTCTCTTGGTTTATTTCTCTTCACTCTGCAACAGTTCATACACATGTTCACAGATTTCTCTAAAGTAACTTTTTATCATTTCATATAATATGATAGTATTCTATTTCATTTATATGTTATAATTTGTTTAGCCATTCCCCAATGTATTAGCCTTCCTCTTAGTTTCTGGGATTTTTTTTTTGACATCACAAAAAAAACTACTATAAATATTTTTGTACATAAAAGTTATGCTTCTGTTTCTTTGAGATAACATTGCAGTCTTTTGTAATCATCCTCTATAACCTTCCCTTTTTTCATCTTCTGTAAATCTTCACATTTTGGAATGTGAATTCCTTGGATTAAAGACTGGTTCACTCATGGCTTTGTGTCCCGAGAATCTATGTCCCTGACTCTTAGTGGGTCCTTAATAAGATGAATGAAAAACTCAAAAAAGAATTTCTGATTAATTAGTAATCAATTTATTAATCAGGCTAGCTGATAATCAACAAATTGATAGTCAGTAGTTTTTCCCAATAACCTGAAAAAACCATGAAGTTTCCGGAATGCTTAAATACCTTTAGAAAAAGTGTCCCAGTAGCTGAAAGATCAACCTGAACTAGTGATGAAAAATGCTATCCTCACCCAGAAAAAGAACTGATTGTTTCTGAATCCAGATTGAATACAGATAATTTTTTAAACTTTATTTTTCTTGAGTTTTTTTTTTGGGGGGGTGGGGGAGATCTGTCGTGAACAGTCATGTTGTGAAAGAAAACATGACTTTTATGGAAATGTTTTACATAACTTCATATGTATTCCTGCTTGGGGGGGGTAGGGGGGAGAGGAAGGGAGAAAATTTGGAACTCAGAGTTTTAAAAACAAAGGTTAAAAATTGTTTTATGTGTAACTGGGGGGAAATATTTTTTTTATTTTAAAATAAAATATTTTTATTATTTTGATTTTAAAATATTTTTAAAAGATGAAAAAGAAAAAGAAAAATTCTACCCTGATTGGTGAACAATTAATGAAAGGGTAGACATAGTGATGACTAAAAGCCTTCAGCTTTTCCTACTAACAATATGGCATGATCATGACAAATTCAGCCACCTCCAGCAATCAGGACAAAGGAATCCCAGATAACTCTGGTTGTTTTTTTCCTTCATAGACTGGGTTACCCTGGACTTCAGTGGAAGGATGAAATAATGTCAGCAAGGTCAAGAATTCAACTAGATTAGATTCTGTTTACTCTCTAAATGCAATTAAGATCTCTTAGTTGGGTAGGGTTCTGTCAAGATTGTGGAGCATGGATCCCAAGGATTAGGCCAATGTCACCTATTAGCCTTGTCCCTTAGAGACTGATTGAATGACCTATAGGGACTATTCCCTGAATAAGGAAATAATAGAAAGGAAAACCTCAGTCCTAGTTTAATAATCGGTATTAATAGTAAACTTCAATTATATGATTAAAAAAACACCTTTTTTCGTTACTAAACACTTATTGAATTGAATTGAATAAACTTTTTAAACACCTGAGTAGAGGACTTCTCTATATGTCCACATTTATTTTCTCCAACTCCCCCCTCACCTTTTCTTCTCCATTGGAATTATTTGTAATTGTATCTTGGTAATTTCATTGTTGAATACTTTCCATCCCTCTGAAACTGACTTTCCCTCTTGAATTTTAGTTCACTTGGATCCTACTTAACTTTTTTCTGAACTCTTTAAGACATGTTCTCCTAAATCAGGGGTCCTCAAACTTTTTAAATAGGGGGCCAGTTCAGTCCCTCAGATTGTTGGAGGGCCAGACTATAGTAAAAACAAAAACTTTATTTTGTGGGCCTTTAAATAAAGAAACTTCATAGCCTTGGGTGAGGGGGATAAATGTCCTCAGCTGCCGCATCTGGCCCGCGGGCCATAGTTTGAGGACTCCTGTACTAAATTCTAAGGCGCATGTCATTCTAGGCCTAGCTTTTCCCTCACTTCTTCTCAAGGTTCCTATCATTTCAGCTTCAAGTAATTTTTTTCCTCACTGCTCAGAATCAATTCCAAATTAGCAGGTTCCCTTCTCATTTCCTCCAATTTTTGAAGAGTTAAAGCAAGCCAAGAATTTATCAGCTATTTTCTTTTTGGCAGATAACTCAAATAGATGTCTGTATAATTGAAATACTATCATTTTGTGCCTCCAAAATTGGTTACTTTTTTATCTGTTTCTTCTTTCTATCTAGGTCAGTTATAGAATATTCCTATCAAAATATTCTACTTCTATTTCCCCTTACCCAAATGGCCTTTTCAGTGTTCCCACCAACTCTGGTTCCTGGATTTCCTCACATAAATATATTTTCCTTAATGTAATCTGTCCTTCCACTACTACTTATTCTGTCCTTTTTGATTAAGATATACTGTTCTCTTGCTAAATTCATTATAAGCCACAGTGTACTGAAGTTTTACCTCATTATGATAGTCTCTAGTTTATCCAGTCTGTTTGCATATTTTTATACAAACTTGTGAGGCCATGGGTTTCAATGATATCTACTTCTTGAGGATCAAACTCAAACTTCCCTTTATATATGCAAAACTTCATTTATTGTTTTGTGCTGTACTTGAGTGGTAACATCAGGATTTGCTAGGGTATGATAGCTGTTTGCCCCTATGTAAAAGGTTCCCAGACTAATGTGCCTTATGTTTTTTTTTCCCTCTGTTGAGTCTTTCATCTGTTATTTCTTAATTTTGCCATTGCATTTCTTCTAATTTGCTACTTTTAATCTATTTGTTGGCTTGGAACAGTTAAATGTGTATAAAATAATTCAGTAAGCCTTACTGAATACCTTAAAAGACTCTTTCCCCACTTTCTCCTTTTCTCTGTAAAATGCGTAAGCTGTCTGACTATTCTAGCTACTCAGAAGCTTGGTTTTTATTCTTTATTTGTTCTCAGCTGTGCCTTGACTCTTAAAGGGCTCATACTTATAAATAGGATGCAGCTGCCACTAGTATTACAGGTTGCAGAGGTCAAAATGATATCTTAATGTCATTTGATTTGATCTGGTGGTCAGAAACTACTCTTTCCCTCTTCCCGTATTTAAAAAAAAAAAAAAAAATCTGTCCTCTCTTGACCCGATCTTCATGTTGGTTTTGCTTCTTAGGTGAAATTAAAATCTTTTCTTCTGAGGAAACAATTTTGAGGCTGCAAAATACATTATTGCCTGTGGTAGTTGTGTACCTGAGACACTTTCTTATCCAACCCAGTATGTATTTATTAAGTACTTACTGTGTGCAGGGCACTATCAGACACCAAGAATACAAAGAAAAAATGAAAAATTGTTCCTATTCAAAAAAAATCATAATCTTTGGTTATGGGGGTTGGAAGATAGGGTGCAGGGAATACAATTTGTGAACAGATGCAGAATAATTTCACTACGGAAAGCAATTAGGAAAGGCTTTCTCTGAGAAATTATCATCTGAGTTGAGTCTCATTGGATACTAGGGTATCTAAATCATATAGATTAGGAAGCAGGACCTGCTCTCATGAGGAATAGCTTACACAATGGTATAAAGGTGGGAGATCCAGTGGCAAGGCAGGAGGCACACTAATTTGGTTAAAACATAGAGAATGTGAAAGAGTTATATATAATAAACCTTCAAAGATAAGCTAGAACCAGACTGTGATAGAGTTTAAGGTCTCAGTTTAAGTTTCTATTTTATCCCATAGAAGGTAGAACTTTAGTTGGGATTTAAAGGTCATAAAACTTCATAATATGGTGTTTGAAGTCCATCCTAAAGGAAAAGAGAGACCATATGTGTGTCTTCCAAATATGAGAGATGGCCAGTACAAAGGAACACACAAGACATGAATCATCATTGAGGAAAAGAGACAGCAGTAGGTTGGATCACTAAGTTCAGAAGGATGTCCAATGAAGCTGGAAAATTGGTTGTGAAGGGTTTTAAAAGCTCAATAGAGTAGTTTGTATTTTATACTAGAAATAATAGTAAACTACTGGAGTTTAGAGTAAAGTCAGGAAAGCCACTTTGGCAGCAAAAGCCAGGACAAAGTAGAGTGAGGAGATGGACACAGGTACCCAAATTATTAGGAGGCTGTGGGAATACAGGTGGGAAACCTGAGTTAAAGTAGTACTTTTGTAAGTAGAGAAAGGATCAAATTTGAGAGATGTTTTAAAGATACCTATGGCAAAATTTGGCAACTGAATATGGGGGATAATGGAAACTCTGAATAGTACTTTCATTCCATCTCAGCCACTTATAGGGATGGCAACATTTTCAATCACACCATTACATGCAAACATTTCATTTTCTTGAGCAAAAATTCAGACATTCCCTGTCTGAATCCAACTTTTTACCATGTCAATTCTCCCTATGCCTCACCTCTTCTATATTTTCTCTTCCTCATTGAGACCTCCAATTCTTTTATCCATCAGTAATTCTTCAAACTATTAACCCTGCTCTGACTTCATTTTCCTACAAGTCCAATTTCAACTCTATAGTTAGCAATTTCAACCCTACATTGAATTCTGCTCTTAAATATCTTACCTTTTTGTTCTCTTAAGTATTCATCTTCTACTAAACCTTAATTATGAATTGCCTATGAATTATGCCATTTCTTCTCTGCTCTTTTCTAAAAGCTCTTGACAAAGCTGAAATGAGTCTTTATAACTTACTGACTGAGCACATTAAAACTTTGTGTTATTCAATTGAACTTGGGCCCTCACTGCAGCAAGACAGTTGATTTTCTGTTTCACTATCCACAGAAGTTATATTTAAACCTTCTATTGTAATGGTTGGGTACAGTTTCTCTTTCTGAAAAAAATTGAGGCTATTCAGCTTGAATTCTTTTTTCACATTCTTTGAGCCTTTAATCATTTGTCATTCTCTCTGTTGCCTTCTGCTTGGTAAGGTTAATTTTTCTACATGGACATTTGATTTCATCTTCTCTAGCAAATACATACTCAATCAACCCTTCCCTTCCTCTAAAATCTTCAATCTTTTCCTACTTGTTGCTTACCTATTGTCTTCAAATGTGCCCAAATGTTCCCATCCCTAAGAATTCTTCACTAGACTCTTAAAACTCAAGCTGTAGTCCTACATTTCCCCAGCCAAACTCCTAAAAATACGTAACTGGTTCCATTCTATTCCATCTTCTCTAGTAGATCATCCTCTCTATAATTTCTATTCTCACTCATCTTCCATCTCTAGCTAATGAATGCTTCCTTTGTGCCTAAAAACAAGCTCATGTCAAAAAAACTTTCACTGAATCCAGCTGTCCCTACTATTATCCCACATTTTTTTTTTCTTTTGTGGCTAAATTTCTTGAGAATGTCATTTGTACTTATCCCCCCCGCCCTTCTCATTTGCCCCTCAACCTTTTGGCATCTATCTTCAGATTTCATCACTGAAGTGAAATTGGTGCCTCCAAAGTTATCAGTGATGTCTTAATTGCCAGATTTGATGTTCTTCTCTCAGTGCCATTCTTCTCAACCTTCTGTTTATTGCATTTGATGTTCTCCTCCTGAATATTCTCTCCCCTCTGGATTTTCATAACATTACATCTCCTTAGTTCTCTTTCATTTATGATCAAGGGAGTCTCCTTTGATGGCTCATTATCATTCACACTGTTTCTGCAGGTATATCCTAAAATTCTGGCCCAGGCTCTCTTCTCTTTTCCCTCGATAGTCTCCCTCTACCTGTACATTGGGAAATGGGGTTGTAGCATCTCCACTGTATGACACAGGGTGGATGGAGGATGACCCATGGAAATTTACTCCTATTTAGGAAGGCCTTAAAGAAGTGACCACTTGCAATTATCCCTTTACGTTTTTCTGCACCATGTTGTTTCCTCATAGGCTCTGTGGTATTTGGTCTTGATCAGGTAGTTGATTCAGCTTGTCCTCAATTATTTGCTCTTTGAATTATGATCAGCTCTAGCCAAGAGCCTCACTGTTTTTCATTTGATTTGTGGCTCTTTGCCTCCCCACTTAGCCTGAAATAGCTCTAATCTCCCTGTTATATATTGTTATTAAAAAGTCATAAGCTTACCATTTAGCCAAGATAGGTGATTACAGTAGCAAAGTGCATTTTTGGAAAGTAACTAGTTTGTTTGGATGGAAAAAGTGCAGCGCTGAACCTGAGATTAAATCTCAGCTCTGCTACTTCCTGTGTGACTGGGCAAATCACAAAATTTCTCTCATCTTCAGTTTCATCATTTATAAAAGAAAGGACTGGGCTAAATGATCTTTGATATATCTTTCAACCCTAAATATTTTAGACCTTTCTAATCATCTTTCTTTAAAAAAAAAAAAAAAAGCCACCAACACCATTATAGAGCCTGAATTATCTGAAGTACTAACACAGGTATTTATACATTAGGCAGATAGTTGCACAGCTTTCTACCAATTCTAATTTTGATATTTTATGTTTGTATATCATAATTTTATAATTTATAGAATACTTATCTCACAACATCTTATAGATAGCATCAGATAATATCACCATTTTACAGGTTAACAAAATGTGGCTAAGATGTTAGTTGTATCATAGGAAAATTTTAAGCTCAGATTTCCTCAAGTTTTATGCTCTTTCCACTCAGAGACATGAAAGTTCTGACAGTTTACTAGCCAAGTAAGTGTTCTATAAACTTGAAAATTGTCAGATATCTCTCCATTACTCCTTTCCCTTTGTGTTTTGTATGTAACATCCATTCCCACTGAGATGAGACCAAGGAGATGCTCTAGTTTCATGCTGCATGTATAAAGGGAAGTATGATACTAGGTGGTTTAGGGGATAGACTGCCAGGAAAATTCATCTTTCTAAATTCAAATCTGGCTTTATGACACTTTATGCCCAGTGTGACACTGGGCAAGTCATATAATCCTGTTTACTCTGTTTCCTCATCTGGAGAAGGAGATGTCAAACCACTCCAGTATCTCTGTCAAGAAAACCCCAAATCAGGTCATGAAGAATAGGATACAGGACTCTTATTAGCTAAAAAAATGCTAAGTCCTAAGGAACTTAATTCAACTGACACATTGTGAGGATTGTGGGAAGATGGCAGAGTAGGTTAGTAAATTTCAAATTTTCCATATTTTCCCCACCAATAGATCAAATTTGAGTCTCAGGACAAAGATAGTGAAAAATCAAGAAGACTTGGAATATAACATGGGTATAACCCAAAAAAATCAGAAGAAAGATCCCAATCTGGCATATTAATCAGTATGAAGTACAAACATCTTCAGGCTAGCTCCATAGAAACATCAAGTGAGGAGCTCTGAGGCAAGCTGAGTGTGGCTGGAGCTTCAACAGGAACCACCAGACCATTTGAGTATTTGAGTCCAGGAAGACTGAGTGAACCTTGGCTGATTGGGAATGTCAGGCCCAGCTATGCTGAAAGGACATGGCCTCAGCAAGAAGGAATCAGCAGATCTGTGAGTGCAGAATTGGCTACAGGCATTTGCTGGAGGGTGGAGCTCTTAGTTTAAGGTTCCTTGTCAGAAGGGAGAGCTGAAGTGAAGCTAGAGGCACCATCCCCCCTCTACCCTATGATTAGAGGTGTTTACACTAATACCTTTTATTTAAAAAAAAAAAAAGTGAACTGGCAAATAAGAAAGAACTCCACCATAGAAACATACTGTGGGAACAGGGAAGACCAGGATTCTTCCTGTCTGTACACTGAAGTAAAAAAACAAAAAAACAACAACAACAACAACAACAACAAAAAAAAAACTTTATACCCTAAAGAGTAATTTAAAAATTAATTAATTAAAAAAATAAATTTTAAAAGAGAGAATTTATAGAAGAAACCCCTTCCCCCCCAAAAAAGGATTAAAAATCAAATAGACACTGAAGGGGGAAAAAATCCAAGAAAAATGAGATTATAAAAAAAAATAATCAAATAGAAAAGGAAATACAGTATCTCAGAGGTAAAAATAATTCTTTGAAAATTAGAATTGAGCAAGGGGAAGCAAATGAAGCTATGGGAGACCAAGAAATAACAAGACAGATTATAAAGAAGGAGGAAATAGAATGGAATGTGAAACATCTTATAAAAATGGCAGACCTGGAAAACAGACAAAGAAGAACAAATATAAGAACTGGAATGTCTGAAATTATAACCAAAAAAAGAACTTTGACACAATAATGCAAGAAATAATCCAAGAAAATTGTCCTAGAGTGATAGAATATGAGGGGAAAATAGAAATAGAAAAAATCCATTGATCACCACTTCAATGAGATCCTTTGTGGAAAACACAAAAGACATTACTGTCAAAATTTGAAACCCTCTGAGCAAAGAGAAAATTTTGCAAGAAATAAGAAAAAAACAATTCAAATATGCTGAAACTACAATTAGAATCATACAGGACTTAGCCACAATTAAAAAAAAAAAACACACAGGTCCTGGAATCATATCTACCAACAACCAAAAAAACTAAGCCTCTGTGGCCAAAAATATCATCTGTTAAATTATCTATAATATTGAATGAGAAAAAATGGATGTTCAACAAACTTGCAGATTTTCAGGACTTTCTATCAATCAAGAGTCAATATCAAAGTTCAATGTCAAGGAATTCATCATAATATACAAACATAAATTTACATTTTTTTACATGGGAAATGAACACCATATATTTAAGATTGATATCAACAATAGGGCAGCTCAAAAGAAAGACTGGGACAGTTGAGGTAAAAACTAGTAATTATGTCATAAAAATGAGGTGCAGAGGAAGAACAGACACAGAGGCATTATATGGGGAAGGAGGACTCGTAGTTCTGAAAACCTACTCACATTGGGAATGGGTTAAATGGGCAACACTACTTATATACCATGAAGGGTATAGCACCTTCCAAAATCCATAAAGAAATAAGAGAGGAGGGGTGGACAGTTAGGGAAGCAAAGAATGTGGGAAGAATATAAGGGAGGGATCCCTGGGTAAGAAGAGGTTAAGTAACAGCAAGGGAAGTTAGGAGCAGAATTAAAGCAAAGAGTCAGCAGGGATAAGAAAGATATTTGTGTGTAGGTATGTATGTGTATGTATATATCTACATATGTATACATAAATAAATCTTTTTTTAACTATAGCTTGCTTGGGTGTGAGAGGGAATGAGGGAAAAAGAATAAAGTAAAAAAAGTGAGCAGCAGAGAACAAAAGAACAATTTACAAGGAAATAAAGATAGACATTCATGAATATAATTTTCATGATTCAAAATTCATGAACATATATTTTCTTGATCTGGTAATTTGTTGTTATATATTTTGAATCCTTCCTGATGTTCTACTGGGCATATGACAATGGGCATATTTTGTTTCATTTTGTTTTGTATTCCTTTTCTTTTTTCTTATTTTTTAAAAATAAAATTAAGAAAAGATGCATTGAAAGAGCCCCTTGAGGGAGATGGTAGAGAGAAAGTGATGACACAAACTTTTTTCCCCCTCAATAGTATTTTATTTTTCCAATTACATATTAAGATAGTTTTCATTATTCATTTTTGTAAGATTTTAAGTTCCAAATTTTTTCTCTCTTTCTCCCTTATTCCCTTAATTCAGCTAGCAATCTGATATAGATTATATGCATGTGTGTGTGTGTATAGTATGTACATATATATATGTATATGTGTAAATACATACACACACATTCTTTTTGAATCTATTTCCATATTAGTCATGTTGTGAAAGAAAAATCAGAAAAGGGAAAGTCATAAAGAAAAAGCAAATACCAAAAAAAGGCAAAAATAGTATCCTTCGATCCACATTCAGTCTCCATAGTTCTCTCTCTGGAAGCAGATGGCATTTTCCATTCCAAGTCTATTGGAATTGTCTTGGATCACTAGACATAATGTTGAGAAGAACTAAGTCTGTCACAGTTGATCATCCATAATACTTGCTATTAATGAAGACACAAACTTTTGAATGGTAGATAATATCCCTCAAAGCCATAATTTGAAAGATGGCACACGGAATTCAGGCTTTATTTTGTGTGCTCCTCTCCCCATTCTAAACTGCTGGAGAAAGTGATACATTTACCCTCCTACTCTATAAACACAAGATGGGCATCATATCCTATATCAGCAATGATTTGCCTCCAGATAGTTCTCATAGTATGTTACAGGATGAGAAGCTTTGTGGGACCTGATTTCTATTTTGAACTATTAAAAATAAAAGAAAAAAAAAGATGGAACTAGCAATTTTTGCACCTAGAGCAAGTAGCACAAATAAAATTAAAGTCAATTTAGATGAATCCTTAACTTGATTTAAGATAATCCCATTAGTGAAAATGCAAGGAAGATAAGCCCTAGAATACTGCCGGATGGCAGGAAGACAGACCCTGGAACTCCTTGTGATTGCTTAGAGGAAGTAAAGTAGTAAGGGACTTACTTGGAATGTAGCCAACAGGGAATTAGGGAAAATCCTATCATGTAACTACAATAATCATATTATTATATATTATATAAAATAATCATTTTACTAACTAAGCACTAAGCTCAGCTTCTTCTACTTTGTGAAAAGAAAAGCAAGTGATAAAAGTTCCCTTTAAATTCTAGTGCTTTGGCATTCAATACTGTATTATTATCCCACAATAGTTACAGCTCTAGGAAGACTTGCTCATGGGGGAAAAAAGGATTTGCTTATTCTATACAGTTACAGAAAATAAAAATAAGGTTGACTTGGGCCGAAATTATGAAGCAGAATTTAGTATAAGAATTTCCTGAATTATTTTTGTTATTGTTTCACTTCCTCCTATTATACCCTTTTAATGTCGTGACCCAGTTTCTCCAATTGTCCTATTTAGTTATTCTGCCTCAGGTTATAACCTTTCCCTCTTAATGTTTGATGAGAAAAAGGTCTACCTCAGTTGCTCTGCCCCAAAACCCCAGGCTATAATCATTCCCTCTTAAATCATTGATGAGATAAAGGTTTTATATCTTTAGGTTATAGACATTCCTTCTTAATGTTTGACAGGATAAAAGTTTATCCATTTTAGATGTCATTAGAATATCAGTAACCTCCCTCCATTGTGTCATCCTAGGGGCCTCCCCCACCATTAGGTTATCCCACCTAGGTACCTCCCCACTTATGTCACTGTTCTTGTTATACTATAAAAAAGCTTGCTGTCCCAGTAGTCGGGTTGGATTCTTTGAGATGATAATCTTGTCCAGCCCTGTGACCAAGATCCATGTGGTCCCAGTATCTCTCTCCATTTAATAAACTATTGAATTGGTCTCTGTTTTGCTCAGTTTCTTTGGCATTACACTCCGTGAAGAAAGTGCTTTGTCTCATTTATTTTTGCTTAATTTAATTTCAAGACAACACTGTTCCCAAAGACTTTCCCACAATCTTAAATCCCTAACTTCCCAAGTGTCACCTCTTTCCTTGGAGCTCTGGTATCTATTTTTTTCTTCCTTTTACTACTTATCCAATCATCCCTACCCCTATCTTTATTTTTACTAGCAAAATAAAATCTTTCTTTTCTCCTCTTCAACTTTTATTTTTATTTTCCATACTTTTTTTTTTCAAAAAAAAGGATTTTTCTGAAATTCTTTTCATTCTCTTCCCTTTCTACATATTCTAAACTTTTATTCTTTAAATGATCATATATTTATTCCTTTTTTAGTCTCTGTATTCCTGCTGGAATTAAAGCTTCTAAGGTACTTATCTTGAATTCCCTCTTCCAGATCCTGTGTTGTTGCTTCGCAGACTTTCTCTCTCCTGTTGCACCTCAGTCATGGAAGTCTCAATTCTTGTATGAGATAGAGGGTTAGAAGAAATACCCCTTTGTAATAATTTTACTATGTTATTGAGTGCAATTTATTACTATTATGAGTTCTTCCCATGATGATTTTTTCTCCCATTTGCCAAATCTCCTTTCTAGGCTCATGTCTCTGCCTTTCTAGATATTATTTGCTCTCAGAGGCTTTCTTTTTCTCTTGAGACAGGGTACTGTACCCCCTCTCCCACCAAAACCTGTATCAATGAGACTTCCCCCCACCATTGCCTATTATTTTTCACCCACTCTTTCCCCCTTTGCAATTCTTCCCTCTGTCACTTCACCCATTTTTTTTTATCTTCCAGAGATACAAGAAATATTTTTTCATTTTTAAAAACTATTTCATTGATCAAAGCATATTTTAACCATTTTATAGATGTGTCATCTTCCTCCCCTCTCCTTTTTATGTGCCCCCCCCAAAAAAAAATTCTGCAATTTAATCCCATTAATTTTTGAAGGTTAATCTCCTGAAAGACCTTGAAGTTAATATGGTCTTCTTCCATGATGAACAATTCATGGTTCACCAGCCTCTGTTTCTAACCAAAGTGAATTCTAATGGATAGAACTGACTTCAGTTGAATGATAATCCCTTTCCTTCAGGTTTGGTGGATGAGTGCTCACTTTGCTATATCTCTATCTCTTCCACACAAAATACACACACACACACACACACACACCCCTACCTACCTATAACTTGCCTGGATGTCAGGTCTAGGAAGCCTGTTCCTCCATCACTTCCATTTAAATTTCACTTTTCTTCTTAGTCTCCTTGCATACTTTTAGAATAAAATCTTTTTTGGTCATTTCATCATTATTATTGTAACTCCATTGGCAACTTTTTCTTAATAGGTTTTTTTCCTTTTCTCTAGGGTGATTCCCTCCCTCCCCCATTTGTATCATCCTAGGTTGCTAGATTTGTTTACTTTGCTTTTTTGGTTTCTATTGTTTGAATATTGGGTAGTGCAGTGGATAGAGCTCTGGAGTCGAGGATATGAGTTCAAATTCAGCCTCAGACACACAGTTAACTGTGTAACTGAGAAAGTCACTTAAACCCGTTTGTCTCAGTTCCACATCTGTAAAATGAATTGAAGGAGATGGCAAAGCACTCTAGTATCTTTGCCAAGAAAACACCAAAATGGGTCAAGAACTAAAATGACAACAAAATTATCAAAGCAAATAATTTGCATCTGGGTTTTTGCAGAAATCCTTGAATCTTCTCTTACTCAGAATTCATGTTTTCATTCAGATTTGCAGGGCAAGTCGTCACATTAGGTTGCATTTTGAGTTCTGTTGCTCTTCAGAACACATTATTCCATTCCCCTTTATGGTTCCTGTTGGGTGCAGAATAGTTTTGTGTTTTTCATATTTCTTTTGCATTATATTTTAATATATTTCTCCTGGTCACTCATAAAATTTGTTTTCATTGCAACTGTTCAATTTAATCTCTGTATGTCCTGGAGTTTGTGGCATAAAGTTTTTGTTTATTTTCCTAGAGGCAATGTGTGAATTCTTTTAATTGGTACTTTATTTTTGATTTTCAAAAGTTCTGAACATTTTTCTTGTATTTATTTCATTTTAGTGTTCAGGTTTATCATTTTGAGGGGAAGGTATTTAATTTTTAAGTTATCTCTTCACATAATATATTAAAGATAAATCTGCTCTACTTATATAGAGAAAATATATTTTTGTTCTTTTTTTATTGCTTTTTCCTTCTCTCAGATTATCCTTTGCTTCTGTATATTTGTATTCTCAATCCATTTTTCTCTCCTTAGTTTTGTTGGCAAAATTTGCCTCCATGGATTCAAGTTTTTTATTCTGCCAAATGGTTTTGCTGTTCAGAACACAAATTCTACTTTTAATTTCTTTTGTTAAATCATTCAGAAACATCATGCTGTGATTCTATACTGTCTTGAGAATCCACACTATCATCTGCTTCTTTAAGCATTGATTCATTTTCCTTCATCTTATAAAATTTATTCAGAGATGTTTGGAGTTATTTTGATGCTCTGGGGACTATCTTCCTTCTGTTATTAATATTTTCCTTATTGATTTATTTGATTATGCTCAAGATTTTTAACTGAGATTTTTTATTCCTGAGATCTTTGGTAATTTCAGTGCTTTCCCCTTTTATTCTATTTTTTGCTTTTCTGGGTCTTTTTCCTTTGAAAGTTAATCTCATGAGAGAAAGACCTTGAAGTTAATATGGTCTCCTATGCTGAGCAACTCATGGTTCACCAACCTGTTTCTATTTAAAGTGAATTCTAATGGATAGAACTGGTTTCAGCTGAATGATAATCTCTTTCCTTCAGGCTTGGTGGATACAGGTGCTCACTTTCCTATATCTCTATCTCTTCCACACAAGGTATATGTATGTTGGGAGAGAACAGAGTTGAGTTCTGTTGCTTTCTGATAGAAAATGGTGAAGTGAGGGCAGAGGTACAGACACTATAGCATCAACAAGGGAATTACTGGGTGGATCCTAGAGCCTAAACTCAGGAATCCTATTATACAACTCTTGTAGAACAAACATCAGGGCTGATGGGAAGGGGTTGCTGAGTCATTACATTAATGAATAGTCTTCTCAACTCTTCACTCTTATCTATTAGAGTTCTTGGTGTCTCAGCATGTGGAAACAGCTGTATTCAGTTTATCTCTTGTAATTTTTATTTTGGAGAGATTTGAGAAGTCATGAGGATCAGAAAAAAGTTATCCAACTTATTGGTCAAAATTAAGAAGAAAAAATTCCTAATAATCATGAAGTAGCTGCCTCATGATGCAGTGAATTTCTTGTTATTGAAATTATTCAAACAGAGGCTAGATCATCACCTTAAAGAAATGTTATACATAGATAATCTAATCTCTTACTCAATGCATAAACCCAACTAAAGTCCTTAAGACTTTAATTGTATGATTGATTGCCTAGAAGAAAAAAACAGGAATTGATTGGCTCACCAATAAAAATACATTTTTTTCATATATGTTGTTTTTACATCACCTACATTTTCCTAAAATATTCTTCTTTTCCCCCAAGAATCATCCCTCATTTTTTAAAAAAAAGAGGGAGATAAAAACAGTTCAGCAAAACTAACCAAAATATATGACATAATATTCAGTGTTCCATACCTGTGATCCTTCACTTAATGCAAAGAAATGAGAGAAGGGGCCTTTTCATATTTCTTCTTAGAAAGCATACTTGGTTATAATTTTGCAGCTTTCAATTTCAAGTCAACCAGTCCACAAGCATTTTAGGTAATTACTATGTGACAACCATTGTGTACAAAGAAAGACACACACACACACACACACACACACACACACACACGCACACACACACACACACACACACGCAAAACCTGCTCAAGAAGCTCACATTCTAATGGGGGAGGCAACATATATGTAACTATGTATAAATAGGATTCAGAGACAGGAAACTAAGCTTGTAGATAAACTAAAATTTGAGCTAAGTTTTTTTTTCCCCAACTAATAAAAATTTAATCTGCTGCTATTGTGTGCAAAATGCTCAAGTAGATACATCTGTATACCCAGGTCATGAAAATTGATTTTGTTTTATTTTTTTATTAAAGCTTTTTATTTTTCAAAACATATACATGGATAATTTTTTTCAACATTGACCCTTGCATCACCTTGTGTTCCAAAATTTCCCCTCCTTCCCCCTCCCCTAGATGGCAAACAATCCAATATATGTTATACATGTTAAAATACATTAAATCCAATGTATGTAAACCTATTTATACAATTATCTTGCTCCACAAGAAAAATCTGATCGAAAAGGAAAGAAAACGAATAAGAAAACAAAATACAAGCAAACAACAAAAAGAGTGAGAATGTTATGTTGTGATCCACACTCAGTTCCCACAGTTCTCTCTTTGGGTATGGATGGCTCTCTTCATCACAAGATCATTGAAACTGGCCTCAGTCATCTCATTGTTGGAAAGAGTCACGTTCATCAGAATTGATTGTTGTATAATATTGTTGTTGCTACATACAATGATCTCCTGATTCTTTGAGTTAATTCTTGAAGGAAGCTAGAGAAGCTAATAGAAAACTCCAGGCATGGGGAGAATAATTGGTGAACATGCCAGTCAAGAAGATATAGCATTATGTTAAAGGAAAAAAAAAAAAAAAGGTTGTTTCATTTGCTTTGTTGTTATTTCCATTTGTAATGTTGTAGCAAATTTGTATATTATTTTCATGGTTCTGATTACTTGAGTATATATACCAATTTGTGTAAGTCTTCTCATTCTTCTCTGTATTCATCAGAGAAAATTCATCAATTGAGAAATATTCATTATATTCATGTACTACAACTTGTTTAGCCACTTTCCAATTAATGAGCTTTTTTTACTTTGTTTCCAGTTCTTTAGGACTACAAATATTTTGGTGTATATGAAGCATTTCTTTCTGTCACTGACCTTTTTGGTATATGTGCCTAGCAGTAGAATCTCTAAATCAAAGAATATAGACACTTTTTAATGTCTGAATAATTCTAATTATTTTCTTTAAATGACTGGATCAATGCAGAGACTTACCAATACATTTGCCTGTCTTCCCATAGCCCTTTCAGCACTGATTATTTTCATCTTTTTCATATGGATATGAGATAAAATTTTTAAAGTATTTTGATTTTGCATGCCTTGGTGATTTAGAATATTCTATCATATAGTTGGTTGTAATTTGTAATTCTTCATTTGAGAATTGTTCACATCTTTTGGTCACTTAAGAAATTACTTTAAATAGTTCTTTCACTTCTACATCTCTTTTATTTTTTTCAAAGCTGAGAAAGGGAAAATGGAGGTATAGAGGACAGACTGATTTACCTAAAAGTAAATGAATTTAAGTATCAGGACACAGTATGACGTATTGGGGGTAAAAAAGCATTAAACTTGGAGTCAGAGGACCATGGTTCAAATCCCACTCATCTCTGCTACATATTATCTGTGTAACCTTGTGAAAATTATTTTGGGCCTTTTGTCTTCAATTTCCTCATCTCTAAAATGAAGAGGTTGAATCATGTAGTTACTAGCATCTGAAAAATACCTTATACACTAATGACAGCTCATGGAAGAGACGAAAGGACTCTAATTTCTAATACAAGTTTATTTGGACCTTCAAACCACTGTAGAGTTTGTAGAAACTGCCAAGATAAGTGTTCTTAGAAATGTGTTTAATAAGATAAGATGAATACAAAACCTTTGAACTGACTACTAATATCCACATGGGCTGCCCTACCCATTGGAGGCATTGCTGGCTTTGGAAGGAAACCCTGCAGAAAAATTATGAAGTAGGTGAAATTTGTACTCATTGTCCTTTCACTGCTCTCTCTGCATTCCATGATTCTCTCTTTCTTTTCTTTTCTTATTGTCCTTATTGTGCCCACTGCAAAACCCTACCATCAAGCCTGATGTTTTTAAGCCAGTGTGTGCTGTTTAAAGATTACACAGATCTCTCTTCTTCCTCTCCTCACAATTTCCTTTCCCTCAAAGCTCCCATATTAATTTCATATCTGAGAAAGGGGATCTGAGCACACTATTAAGATGCTAGCAAGAAAAAACTTGATATCTTTACTATCATCCTTTTCTCCTTTTTTACCCATCATTTTCTCCCAGCTAGCATTTAGTACAAAGATATGAATAAGGAATTTATTTTAGTCTGGAAGACAAAAAGGGATTTGAGAAAGAAGCATTCTTCTTAGCACATCTCAAATCACAACATGGAAGGAATAGCCCAAGTTACCTACACAAAAGGGCAATCCTATCTTGGGCACCATATAGTTTTACTGGTTAAGAGATTTTGGGAGTAGGGGTGAGGAAGAAGAAGAATGTTAAGAGAAATTTATTGCTGAGAACAGTATCACAATCAGGAATTCTCAGCCAAACTAGATCAATCCCCAAGTGACTGATTTAAGCACCATTTAGCAGTCCAGATAGAACCACCTCTGAGCAAAGTAATAAGCATGTGTACAATATTTAACATTAAGCAAGAGAAGATGATGATTTATGCAGAGGGTAGGATATTGGATTTGGACAGCTCATTAACAATACTAAAGTTAATGGAAAGAGGCCAGATATATTCAATACACACATAAATTCCCTCAAGCAATGGGGTAGTGATGGTCTTTTTAAAAAAAATATTTAAAGAGAAGTTAACTAGAATGAAATTAGCTTCTTGAGTTCTCAGGAAATGATAAATGGCTGTACTTTGACCATAGCTGCACGCTTATTCTCTGTGCATAAATGGTCATGTGTATAAGTACCTAGGAGAGTATAGTGACAGAAGCCTCTTCCAGAAGCTGAAACATGAGGTTAACGTAAAGCCATCATTATTCAAGAAGAGAGAGGAGGAAATAAGCATTTATATAGCATTTATTATGTGCTAGAGACTGTACTTTTTTTTTACAGGAGAATCAAACTTTCTCAGGGGAATCAAAGTTAGTGTACTTTATTTGTATCTTTTTTATTTTTAATCTGGACCATAATTTCACTGGTCTAGGGAACTCCCAGAGAGAAAACTCCTCTACTACTACTAGCTACTAGCTAGCTAGGATTTATATAGGGCTTTAAGGTTTGCAGAGCATTTTACAAATATTGCCCCATTTGATTCTCAAAAAAGCCCTTGAAGTTAGGTACTATAATCATCTCCATTTTACAGACAAAGAAAATGAAGCAGAAATTAAATGACTTGTCTAGTTACTTGTGTTGGTTACACAGCTAATAAGTTTCTGAAGTTGGATTTAAACTCAAGTCTTCCTGATTCCAAGTCCAGCTCTTTATCCAATACAACACCTAGCTGCTGAGAAGTTAATTTGCACAGGATTACATAGTATATGTAAGAAGTGTGACTAGAACCCAAGTTTACTGACTGAATATTTACTATACCATGCTGCCTCTTTATTTGTATATTTGGATACTCTAGTTTGGGGAAGGAGTAGCATCAATAATCAGTAAACAAATATTAAATCCTTTTTTTGTAAAAGCTGTGGTGGGACTAGGGATTTTTTTTTTAATCAAAAGCAAACCTTGCCCTCAAGAAACACATTCTATAATAGATGTGTATATTTCATACATATAAACATACATCATATATGTGTACACAAATTGCATATATAAATATGTACACATATACACATGGTATGCATGTAAATGTGTGCTTATAATGTGATGTGTATAATATATATATCTATATATACATAACATGCATATGTTGTAATTTTAAGATTGTACACAATCTATGTGTATACACATACACACATGTGTATACACATGCCCCATAATATTCATGTGTGTATAATATAGATATCCATGATGTACTTGAATACATATGTATGCATAAATTACATGACTGTATATACATGATGTATATATATACAAAACAGATACAACTTGATGTTAGAGAGAGGCACTAGCAGCCAGGAACTTAGGAAAGGTTTCACATAGAGGCAGCACTTTAACTGAGCCTTATAGCAAATTCTGAAATGTAGGTGAGGAGGAAAAGCATTACAGGCACGGGGGCAGGAGATGGCACATCATGTATGAAGAACAGTAAAAAGTTGAGCTGGAACTTAGCTTAGATAGGAATAATGTGTGATAAGGCTGGAAAAAGGTTGTAAAGGACTTTAAAAATCAAGTGGAGGTGCTTTTATTTGATTCTTGAGTAACAGTTGTGACATAGAAGAATGATGTGGTCTGAACTATAAGATAAATCACTTTGATGATTATGTGGAAAATGGTTTAGAGTGAGGGGAGACATGAGGTTTAACCCTCCTTAAGTCACTTAAATGCTTAGACTCCTTTCCTCCACTGTAAAAGAAGATAATAATAGTTCCACTAGCCACTTCCCAGGGCTTTTGAGGATCAAATAAGTTAATGCATCAGCAGATATTGAAAGGCCACAGTGCTTGCAGTCTTTTGCCTTCTACATTCTAAAGTTAATCATTTAAATGGATAATTTGTTTCTCTATTCTCAGATATTTGAAGAACACTATGGTTAGAGGGAAGGGGAACCCATAGGAGAATTAGAACAAAGGAGAAAAGCTGATTAGGAAAGACATCCTTGTATTATAGAAGACCAATATTCTAAAGGCCCTGATCTTTGCCTTAGGTATGCATGGGTAATTTGTACATTGTCCCTTGCACTCACTTCTGTTCTGACTTTTTTCCTTCCCTACCTTCACCCCCTCCCCTAGATGGCAGGCATCTCATACATGTTAATGTATATCTTAGATACAATATATGTGTGCAGATCCATACAGTTCTCTTGTTGCACAAGAGGGCCATTGATTAGGTTTCATACTTGTTTGGAGAATGCAGGACACACCTGATCTATAAATAGTCAAGATTCCTACGATTATTTTTTGGGATAACACATGTTGTTTGTGTGGTCAGTGATAAGTCTTTAATAGGAGGCATCTTATTTTTTTTTTTTACATTGACACAAAGTATAGCATTATGGCTTTGCTTCCTCGCCCACTAATTGCTTAAACCTACAAAAAGAGAATTTCAGCTCGTTTGGCAATAGCAAACCAAGATTTGAGGAAAAACAGAGGTCAGTTCCTGAACTTGAAACAGGCTCTGCCTAAAGAAGACATTGGACTGCTCTTCATGAGAGTACTCTGCTTTGCTAAAATGGAGAGTATTACAAATAAAACTCTCCTGGTGGACCAAGGAGATAGACAGGATATTAAAGATAAAGCAGTGTACATAAAACAGAACTTATCTCAGTGTGGCAAACTGACAGTCAAGTGGAATAGCACAGCATGACTGAGAATCATTTTTCCAATAACAATTTGCATTTTAACCCCACTACTGAGAAATGAGTAAGCCTTTACGTATGGGCACTCCACAATGACTGCAAGCCTGCACTAGTCCTGGGTCCAGAGGAGAGTAGTGGAGACTTCCCTCTGATTTTCCAAGTCCCTCTCCTATCCCTTCCTTCTCAATACAAGTATGATGGGTTGACTTTATGATCCTCACAGCCAAGAGAAAGCTGAAATCTCTATCCAAGGGAATGCCAGACCTGTGATTTAATTGCTACTGGGAACTTCTGTCCATGTTGGCCCATGCCTGTTTGTCTGGAACAATGGGAGGGAGGATGATCTCCACATCCAGGGCATTATAGATCAGAAGCAAGACCTGACTCCAGGTCTCTATTGGAACCACAATCACTTCTAGACATAAATAGTTTAATTAAAACTAGAGAACTGCACATTCACAAAGTAAACGTAAGGCATAGTAATCATTTTTCTATTCTCTTCTACTTGAATAATACTTAGGGTTGAAGGAGTTGGGGAGGCAAAGATGAAGGGAAAGTGGGGAGGGAGGTTTATGCTGAAAAATGAATTCTCTCACACCAGGGCAAAGATGAATCTAGGGTTCATTTTCCTGCTGCTTCCTGCCTTCTTTTTCTTCTCCGTGGCCAACTCTCTGTCCCTCTCCTCCCCAGGGTGAATGCTCCCCCAAATGCCACAACCTCTTTGTGCTGGAGACTGTCTGCGTGGCCTGGTTCTCCTTTGAGTTCCTTCTCCGCTCAATCCAGGCTGAGAGCAAGTGCGCCTTCCTCCGGACACCACTCAACATCATTGACATCTTGGCCATCCTGCCTTTCTACATCTCCCTTATTGTGGATCTGGCTTCTGCCCGAAATAGCAAGCCAGGTGGCGCTGGGAATAAATACCTGGAACGAGTGGGACTTGTGCTGCGTTTCCTTCGAGCGCTGCGTATCCTATACGTCATGCGATTGGCCCGTCACTCCCTGGGCCTCCAGACCCTGGGGCTGACTGTGCGCCGCTGCACCCGTGAATTTGGGCTTCTTCTCCTCTTTCTTTGTGTGGCCATGGCCCTCTTCTCCCCATTGGTTTACCTGGCAGAGAGTGAATTAGGAGCTGGAAAGGAGTTTACCAGCATCCCTACCAGCTATTGGTGGGCAGTCATCTCCATGACAACTGTGGGTTATGGAGATATGGTACCCCGAAGCATCCCTGGGCAGGTGGTCGCTCTGAGCAGTATCCTCAGTGGCATCCTGCTGATGGCCTTCCCAGTTACCTCCATCTTCCATACTTTCTCTCGTTCCTACACAGAGTTAAAAGAACAACAGCAGCGGGCTGCAAATCATGAGATGCACCTTTTGGAAGAGAGCACCAGGTCCCACACAGAAGACAGTTCTTCTCAGGCAATGGATAGCTCCTTCCTACCTGGGGGACCGGCAGCTGCTGCTGTCCTGGAGCAACAATGGGCACTAGCAAATCATGCTGCCAGAAGGAGCTGCTGATGGAAAGCCAGGAAAGTCATGGCCAAGTCAGCACCCAAAGCAATGGGAAAAGAGGAGCTGTTTCTTCCTCAGCCTCTAAAATGAAGACAGTTGGCACTATGTATAAATTTGCCTGTGAACAAGGGAGATAGGAGAAGGGAATATAGTTAGGGAAGCTCATTCTAAAAAATAAAGTATTTTTTGAGTTTTGGTACAGAGCCAATATGTATCCAGCTCCACTGTACATAAGCTTTTTAGTTAAGTCACCCTGACATGAATGTAGACTGGAGGCTCCTTTGTGGACTTGGCACTGACGCCAAGAAAATGCTACTTCTCCCTGATAACTCTAAAAATAAGGCTAAGTCACTTAGACAAAGCCCTTTCCTGATATCATCAGAAAAAGGGGAAGGAGGTCTCGGTGGAGAGTCAGGCTTCAGAAACACAGCTACCTGCTGATAGGTCTAAGCCTGACTCTTAATGGTTATGCATAAATTTAGTAAACATGTATATTGCTCCAATAAGCTCTGGCTGCAGATGAACCTAACCTATCCAGACAGACACCTAACATCTCAGCAGCTGGCCTTTTTAATGAGGAGGTGGAATGTCAAAGATAGGCTTGGGCTTTGAGAGTAAACAGTCTTTCTAAAAAGCAGATCATGGGCCTTGTTCTTTTCCTACTTCCATTAGAAAGAATTCTATAACTCCATAAAAATAAATTCCAAACGCCTTAGGAAATTTAAGACTTCAATTCAAAATAATCAAGACTAGCTTGACTTTTAGCTGTAGGTACTTTTCTTCTTGTAGATACCTTGTTCTTGAGCCAAGATGGCCACCTCATTCTCTGTAGTCCCTTAATTAGCACCTGCTCTTAGATGGGGGGAAAATATCCAGCCCTTTCACCTCCCCCATATGATAATAAATTCACATATACTTAAGGAGGACTTTGCTAATTTCTTTCCTTCTCATACTGAAAGCCTTCAATTTCAGGAAGGGGCCATTCAACCCAGGGTGAACAATCAGCAAAAGCCACAATCATCTCACTGATTCTTCAGAATACCTTCTGTCTCTCTTAAATTTCTGCCATGCCATCATTGATGGTAATTAAAATAACTCAGGACCCCTAAGGAATCCTTAGATAGAGTTCACTTGGTCTGTGACCTTGAGTAGAAAAAAAATTACATCTTTATTTCCATTAACCTCTAAATGAAATTTAGCATTTCCTCCAATTATGACTGTAGGCAATGGATCATTATTCTTTGAGAGGGTATATAGGCTTCACCAAATTGCCAAAGGTATTCATGACACAAAAAAGGTTAAGAACCCAATTTAGATGACAGTGACATTATAAGTTCCCCCTTTTATGTAATGAGAAAATTGCTTTCTCCCCCACATCCCACCTTCTTGCCTTCCCCAAATTGCAGTATACCAAAACCTACCACAGATAAATAAACTATGGAGAAAGAAGAGCAATTTCTCAGATACCCAATTTACATTAACTGCATCTGAATCTGACAGAGGGTCTAGGTGACCTTAGACATTTCACTTACCTCTCAGGGGTCCAGGAAATCTCCAAATTGCTGAAGAGTTCCTGATCTGCTCTGGTAGATGGAATTTTCTCACCGAGAATTCCCTGCATCAATGACATAACAGGTTGGGAAACCCTCCCCTCCTCTCTCCCCCCACAATGGTAGGCATGACATTGTGTGCATAAATTCTCCCTCTACTTTGAATTCCTCTCCACCATCCCCCATACAGCTAAATCCACAGCTGCTAGGAGCAACACTATCCCATAAGCATGAATTTTTTTGTATTTTGTGGAAATAGAGAGAAATGGGAATTTCTAAGTCCTGCTGCTTTTAAATTTTTAATTAAGAACAAGTAAACAATAAAAGCCTGATGTCAGGCCATTTTACCATCAGCCTTTGTCTCTGGGAACTGAAAAAATAAGGCTTCCTGGGCTCTGGAGGAGAAACTGATTTATGTGCAGAAGAAATGGTCATTGTCCCCATTTGTCTTACAGCTCCAAGGCACACTATGAGTCCTGCTATCCTTCCCATTGGCAGCCTAGTTGTAAAAAGACAACATAGCCACTGGTACTCAGGGGCAAGAAGGGTGGCTGATGGGGGGAGGGCCTGTTGAGAAATCTGTTATAATTTAATAAAAATGCCAGAGCTCTTCTACACACAACAGTGTCTGACTGAATCTTTCAAGAACAATGGCAAAGGTGGGAGGGGGTCAAACTTGTGCTATTTAACCCCAGAAGGCAAAATCAGGACATGGTTAGACCTCTTCTTTAGGAAGATCATCTTGGCAGCTTAGTGGAGTTTGGATTGGCATGAGACAACTTATATATGCAAGTCCTACTGAAGAATTTTGCAATAATCCAACTATTGCTGGCCTGCACCGGGGTAGCAACTAGGTGGAAACATTTAGGAGAGATGTTACGAAGATAGAAACAACAAGATTTGACAATGGATGGGGATATGTGAATGAGAGTGAAGAGTTGAGGATAATTTTGAGGTTTCAAGGCTAGGTGTTTAGGAAGCCTTTGAAACTGAGGGGTAAGTTCATTAGAGAGAATCTGTGGAAAAGACAAGATCTGCTTTGGATATGTAGAATCTGAGATGTCTACAAGATATCCAGTTCAAGATTGTCCATTAGGCAACTCAAGATGTAAAGCTGGAGGTCAGAGCTGGATAAGTAGATCTGAGAATCATCTGCCTAGAGATAAATGATAATTGGTATTCTCATCTTTGAGGTAGCAAAGATGAGTCTCTGATGTGCTTAAAGATCATTAGAGGTGAGAAAGACATGTAGCTTCTCCTAATGAAAATATCCTTTTCTGAAATGGCCATAAATATATCAAGGCCCAGTCTCCTCAGGCCACTCCCTCATTATGTTGTTGCCAATCATTTAATAAAAAAATCTGTCTCAGATTTCCCAGAAGCCCAGCAACTCTGTGCAAGGGGGAGTGGAGTGGAGTGGGAGGAGGAGGAAGTTGAAAGGAGAAAGAGCACTTGAGAGCTTTCACCATATAGAGTACTAAGGCTTGGCTCCCAGTGACAAAAGAATAGAAAACAGTGGATCCATTAAGATCTTCCAGAATTAAAAATCTCCTGAGTCTATAAACTGGATGAGAAGGGCCATTTTTTTATTCCTTTCACCCCGTTGTTTTGTGTGACAGCCCTAGTCTCTTCCTTTCTTTATCTTTCAACTTTTGAACCCTTCCAGGTAACTCATATAACTGACCTCACATGTCATGGGATGTCACCTTCATTTCATAGCTATTAACAACCTTTCTTAGATAAATGATAAATGTTAAAAATAACTTTTTTTTCTTAAATTTAAAAGAGAAAGTACACTGGCATTATTTTCCTACCTTGAAGGCAAACAGTGTGACTGATAAAGGGGAGGGGCAGTCTGGGAAAGCAGGACTCTAAATCTTGGTATGCCATAGGAAAAAAAAAATGGATTCCTTGTGATCATTTAGAAACAAATGAACCAGCTGAATGTTCCTCTAGTGCTTATCATCATAAAAGCCATAAGGTACTAAAGCAGAGCTAGCAGGTGTTACATAAGCTGCAGTCATATACCCTTGTGGAGCTACCCAGTTTGGTCCTGTTAAAGGCACATACCATGAACAGCTCTGTCAGACACTCGAGAACAATTAAGTCCATCCCTCTAACTTTTACATTAGAAATAAGACAAAAGAAGACATCTACTGTCACTGAATGTGGCAGCAAGCCAAGTCTCCTATGCTCAAAGGCAGGCATCCTCAGGCCCTCTTTTTCAGCTGAGATATTGCCTGAGAGGTTTGAATGCTCTGCAAAAAGCTTTGAATTCCCTCAATAAGGAAGCCTGTCCCATACATTCTGGATCCAGCTTGTCATTCCAGAAACAAGATCAGTCATTCTTCTGATTCAGAGGAAAATGAGAGGAGGGAAATCAGGTAAGAGGAAATTTTCTGTTTTTAAAACATGAAACTGCCCAGGTCAGATGAGGTTGTTTTGTGCACCACTATCACTGGATTCCTCTAAATGACTTTGTATCACTAAAGAGCTAAATCTGGAAGCTCAACCCCTAGGACATGGTAGTAATGCAGAAGGCGTGTAACACTCTGAGATGTGGTATGGAAGATGTCAAAAGTGTGAAACAGTAAAAGTATAAACCTTAAGAAAGAAAAAGGAGGAGTTTAGACTACACACGCCCAGTTTCATAAAAGACTCATTATATTACTCATAAGAGTAAAATAAGTTACTTTGATGCTGCTCCTAATGGAATTATTAAACAGATTTTGGGCCCTTAAACTGTAACTGTAAGGCTAAGTTGGAGGTGTCTGGATGTTGGAGGTGGAAGTGGGATTGGATATAATAGTTTTGAGATTCTGAGATGTTAGGAAAAATTGTTAATATGTGGACTGTACCTCAGTGTAATGGGAACAACAATGGATTTGGAGGACTAGAGATCAAATTTCTTGGCTACTTAAAAGAAAATTACTTCATTTCTCTGGTCCTCAATTTGCTCACCTATAAAGTAAGGGAGGTGGGCTAGAAACTGCTCTCTCCAAACTTATGTATGGTCTCTTAGTCATTCATGTAAAGGCCTTTCTCATTTTTTATCCTTCTGAACCTTTTTACAGCCTCTTACATCATCAATCATTTCCTTTTCTTTGATAGTCCCTTTTCTATAATTTCATGACCCTGTTTTCCTGGCTTTCCTCCAACCAAATTAAAGTCTTCTTCACTGGATCTTCTTCCAGGTTAGGCCCACTAACCATGTGTGTTCCAAAGCTCTGCCCTGAGCCCTATTCACTTCTCTGAGTCCTATTCTCTTCTCCCTCTATAGATTAGTTCCTATGGATTTAATTAACATTTCTATGTAAATAATTCTTTGATTTGCTTATCCAGGTCCAAACTCCTCTCTCAAGCTGGATTCTACTTTCACATCTCTTGAACCCTCAGCAACTTTATCACTATGCTCCTCCAGATCCTCAGCATCACTTCATGGCCTGCAGTATTGCAATAATCTTTGGTTTGGTTTTCTTGCATCATTTCTTTCCACTCCTATCCATCCTCCATTCAACTGTCAAATTTCTCTTTCCAAAGCATGGATCAACTCATGTCACCTCTTTCAGTCTCTAGGATCAAATATAAAACCTCTGTTTGGCTTTTAAAGCCCATCCTACTTAGATTCCTTTCTTTCTTCCCAGCCTCCTTACACTTCATCCCTTTCTACATACTGCTGAATCCAAGTATTGATTTCCTTCCTGTTCCTCCCACCTGACACCAGACTCTGGGCATTTTCACTGGCTGTCCCTCATGCTTAGAATGCTCTCTTCTCTTCATGTTTCTCCTGGCTTCTTCCTTCAAATTCCAGCTAAAATCCCAACTTTTATAAGAAATCTTTCTTGAACCTTGTTAACACTCAGTGCCTGTTCTTTGTGATTATTTCCTTCTTTATTCTGTTTTTTAAAATAGTCTCTTTATTTAAATTGTTTGCTTGTTGTGTCCTCAATTAGTCTGTGGCTACTTGGGAACAGACACTTTTATTAGGTTTTGTTGTTGTTGTCTGCTTTTTTTTTTTTCTCTTTTCAAGGTTTTAGCTTAGCACAGTGGTGGGTACAAAACAGCTTCTTAATAAATGCCTTTTGATTTTACAGTCTGTTTCAGCCCTAAAATCTATATTCTTTATCTTTTCATTTTCCATCTTCAAATATTTGGGAAATTCAATAAAAATCTAGCCATGAAAATGCTTTCTTTTCCTAATCTGATTCAGTCCTCACTTGAGCAGAAAAAGCTGAAGCTAGCAGGCTTCAAAGATGGCTCTTTGCCAGTTCTATTTGATTACAGATCCTACAGCTTGAGAGGAAGTGAACCACAAATTTGCCACCCTCTGCCCCAGACCTAGGCACTTAAAAACAGAGAAATGTTAAACAACAGAGATAGATGGATTTCCTCTTTTTTTGCCCCCTCAACTCCAAAGGAGAGAGATCTTCTAGGAATACACCAATAACCAATGATGAAAGGAGTGGAGAGCTGTTCCTAATCATCAGATATTTCACTCTGCATTGGGGAGAACTTAAAGTATGACTCAAGAAACATATCAGAGGAAATTCCCATCCTTTTGTATTAGAAGATTTGTTTTTTAAATCTATAAACATCTTTTGCCCTTTTCTTTGTTATTTTAACGTATTCTTTCCTTTCCAAAATAGGATATGAAAACAATTGTGCTATGTGCCCAAAGGCAACTTCATTTTGTGGGCCTATTCTTCATTTGTACAATGAGTTTGGACTCACTAGATGGCCCCTGAAGACTTCCAGCTGTGTTTCAGAATCAGAATTTGAGAACTGGAAAGGGCTTCATCTGGTGATCCCACTAAAATATATCTGACAAACAATTATCCAGCTGCTGCCTGAAGACCTCAAAGGAGAAGGAATTCCCCACCTCTAGAGGAATGTCATTTCCATTTTGGGACAAATTTAAATCTTTTAATTGTTCCTGGTTCTGCTCTAGGAGACCAAAGAGATCTAACAGCTGCTTCACATGATAGCCAATTTCTCTGTCATCTCCCATAACCAAATAGTAATCAAGTCTATGGCTTCTACCTTTATAACATCACAATTGCAAGATACTAGACTCCCTTCTCCCCATGCCAGTCTATTCTTTATTCATCTAATCAATTAATCTTCCTAAAATACAAGTCTGATCATATTCATTCCTTTTTTTTTTCAATAAACTCCAGTGGTTTCCTATCATCTCCTATCATCTCCATCAAATACAAAATCCTGTTTGACTGCTTTTAAAGCTCTTCATTCCCTGTACCCCTACCCCTCATTTTCAGTCTTCTTAAACCTTATCTTCTTCACTATTCTGTGACCCAATGATACTGGTCTCCTTGCTGTTTCTCAAACAAGACATTCCATCTGTTGACTGGGCATTTTCATTAGCTATCTTCCAGGCACGGAATGCTCTATTCCTCAGTTCTGGCTTCTTGCTTCCTTGGCTTCAAGTCTTAGCTAAAATCCCACCTTCTCCAGGAAGCCTTTCCCTATCCTCCTTCATAATGCCAGTGCCTTTCCTCTTATGAAGAACACTAGTCACCCAGGCTTGCAACCTAGCATCCTTGATTTCATCATATCTCCTGTAAATAGGTCTCTATCCTCCAAGATGACCACTATCATATTGTAAGCCTTCTTTGCCTCACATTTGGTTCATTACAATAGCTTGCTGGGTGATCTGCTTAAGTAATCATTTGTCTCCACTCCAGTTCACCTCCACTCAGTTATCCAAATGATCTTCATTAAGCACAGCTCCCTACTCAATAATTTCTAATGGTTCCTTATCTCCTCTGGGAACAAACCTAAAATCTCTGACATTGAAAGCCCTTCACAAGTTGGAGCCCTCTTACCTTTTCAGTTTTCTTATACCTTATTCCCTTCATTCAACTGTGGGATCCAATGACATTGGCATCCTTGCTGATTCCTAAACAAAAAACTCCATCTCTCAACTCCAGATATTTCATGGGCTACCTTCCAAACCTGGAATGCTTTTTCTCCTCTGTACCTTTTGGTTTCTTCACATACTAGCTATAATTCCACCTCCTGCAAGAAGCCTTCCCCAGTCTTCCATTATCTTAGTCTTCCTTTTATTATTTCCAATTTATCCTGAATATGGTTTTTGCTGCCATACTGTTGTTTTCAGGCTGCTCTCCTATTAGATTATAAAAGCAGAGTCTGTTTTTTTTTTTTCCTTTCACTGTATTCCAGCAATCAGCAGAACACCTGGCACAATATTAGGTAATTAATAAATACTTCTACACTTCTAGCTTTCTTCTTCAGACTACTTTGTTCACAGACAAGAAAGATGCAGTGTTACCTTTTGGCTAACATAGAGCTGACTGCTTAGCTTGGAAGTGTTCACTTGTGAAAAGAGGCTGGGATTCTAGTATAGAGCAAAAGTCACTTAGAGCTTATGGGAAAAGTTCACCAAAATCTGACAAGTATAATTTGTACCTGTGACCTTCTGGAGTCCTGTCTGTTAGGCTTCATCACCAAGCAGATCTCAATAATTAACTAACAAGTAGAATTAGTAATGAGTCACACAGAAAAACAAATTACCAGCCTTCTGTTCTATTCGGTTTCCATCCAGTTTGGCACATTCCGTTTTAAACCCACATGGTAGGGTCACCCTAAAGCAAGCCTAGCTGCCTTCTGATTTCCTTCCACCACATGCACTGAAAGAGATCATATTGGATCTTGCTTTCCTTTTGCAAGGTTGAACAACCTAGGATCAATAATAATAAACTTGTCTAACTTGCAGACTTGGGCTACTTGGATCCTTACACTCTTTAAAATTATCATGTATCAACTTTGTATATATTCAGTATGTATTTACTAATTTGTACAGGGATGTCTTCCCCTATTAGAATGGACATTTCTTGTAAACAAGGAAATGTTTCATTTTTTTGTCTTTGTATCTCCAGCACTTATTACAGTATCTGGCACATAGTAAATAAGTATCTAATAAATGTTTGTTGACTGGTTGAATCCTCCAAAGGAATTACACTCAAGATAGTAGCATTTCCCAGAAAAAATTGAACCATTGCATAAAAGAGGTTTTGTGTATGGATAGTAGAAGTACATGGCAGTTTTAAGTGTAAATATATAATTTGATATGTTTCACTTTTATTTGGGGAAAAATAAACTTTTTCCTATTTGGGAATAATAAATTACAAAGAATGCCATTCCTCACACTTGGTTATGTGATCAAAATTTTTCATTAAATTGGAAATCCTCATTTCTCTCCTCCAAATCACTCTTGTAATAAATTTGAAAATATATAAGAAAGAAGATGGTAGGAAAAGAAAAGTGGGGAGGGGGGCAGAGAGAGAAAGAAAGACAGGACTCTCCCTCTCATATACAAACACACACTTTTCCAGGGATTCATCATTCATAAACTGGCTGACCAAAACCAGATGAGTATGAAAATGAGTGCAATACAGAGAAGTGACAATTCAAGGAATATATGGTCCTGGAGAAAACTGAATGCCCCAGAATAGTGGCTTGTGCAGCAGAGGTACTCCAACCTTGAAGTTTAGTGATTTGGGGAGAGAAAAACTTAGCTACAAATGATAGGGACAGAAGAATATGTTCATGTATGGCCCCTTCCACTTTCTATTTCCTTACCCCATCAGAGTCTTCCCTTTGAGAGCACCTTCCATTAGAAAAATTATATCTCATATGTAAAAATTTTTGCATGTTTTGTTCACAATTATAACATATGTTTATTGAAGGCAGGGACCCAGTTTTACTTTTCTTTGAATCCCTAATGCTTAGCACTGTTCTTGACAACATAATGTTTGTTGATTGGCAGATTAGTAAAAGTTCCTGGAAGGGGCTGAGCCAAGTAGCCAAGACCAAGGAACGAGAGGAACAAAGTCGTCATAATTCTTTGCATTATAATGATTGGACTCAAAGACCTTTTAAAAATTATATAAACCTGAAATCCACTCAAAAAAAGTCCCCCATTGAATTCATGTTTATTTAAAGTCATCAAAATCACCAAATACTGTGAACACTTTTAGAATGTGCATAATATAAACAGAAAAGTGCCTGACGTGAGTCACTCACATGTTAGCTCTTAGGCAATTACTGCTTTAGACAGACATCTCCTACATTTATTACTTTATTATTATGTAAAACTTAGTAACATTCTTAAAGCATCTAACAGGACAAATATCCAGGGGAATTCATCCCCTGCACATCCTTCAAGCATTATTCCACTACCCCGGCACCTAGCATCTTGCAGCCCCTTTGGAAAACACTTGTCTGTAGAGCTTTGGTTCAGATTGCAGACAAATTAACATCTGCAACAGAAAATATTTCCTCTGCCCTGCAAAAGGAAAAACAAAACAAAACAAAACAACACTGCCATTTTCTTCTCAATATCATTACCTATTATCAAGATATAGGTATTCAGAACACTTGGTCTTTTATGTTTATCTATTTTATGAGCCTCAAAATAAACTATTTTTTAAGAGTTGAATAGAATAGAAAATAGCCTAGAACTAAATTTTGGCTATGACATGCCCACATAATAAGAAACCTAGGCAAGGACTATTAAAGCAATACTACCTGGCTATATTCTGTACAACCAGGCATCAAAAGACAGGATGACAGTGTGCATACAAACAGGTGGATTCTGCCATGGTAATAAGGTAAATTAAGCTGGGAATAAAGAAGTCAGGTTAGTCAGGAGAACAGAACTGGAATAAGGAAGAAGCTTTGGCAGGCAAAGATGTTCCTGGCCCACCAGGCCGCCCAAATGCCATCTCTGTAAGGTCACTTTAGGCATAAGAGCATATGGCACCAAACAAAATCAATAGAATTGGGCCCACAGCACTCCATGCCAGGCCATTGAAAGAACAGCATTCCTGAGTTTTAGATATAATAAATGTCACTAACACAGAGTTCATTCCTGACGTTAGACTGTGGTAAGACTGTGCCTTTTTCTAAGGCTTCCCCCGCCCCGCTTCCAGCAGCTTGTGCCATTGGACTTTCCTGAAGAACAGAAGTAAAATGCTATGTGTGCACATATGTGTTTGTATAATGCCAAAAAGAAAAAAGAAAACAGATCTAAAAAAAGCAAATCCAAAGATGGGATTAGCCATTATGTCTCCAAGGAGAAAGAGGTATGTATTCCCCTGGCCTTCCTAGGAAATGGGAGTTTTGAGATCAAGCTTCACCAAAGAGTGAAGTCATACAAGAGCTAACCCACCTGAAATTGTGTGGGTTCTCTCTGTTGAGTGACTAACATTCAAACAGGCCTAGTGCCTTGCACACAGTAGGTACTCAATGCTTTGTCACTACTGAAAGTATGCCCCTTTATCTAGTTCATCAGAGTATGGCATGAGCCAGCATGCAGATCCAGTGCAAAACACCACCTGTAATAAAGCAAGACACTGGATGTAGTATCCCCTGAGTTCTTCCTGACCTAAAAAAGGATTATCAAATGCCCAGGAGACCAGAGGTAAGGAAATCCTCATATATACCCACAGCAGTGTTAAATAAAGTGGGTCTTAGGGAGAAGGCCAGCAAAGAAACAACAATGCCCAAGAGTTTTAGGACATCCTGATTCCCAAACGTTTGTTAGATATGTCTGCCTCTGGAAACAACTAGTAGAGGCCAAGGGCAACTGGTGATGAAAAGTACATGCCAGAACCTCATGGAAATGCTCCATTCCAAAAACAGAATCTCAGAAACCAACACCAACATTAGCCAAATAAATACATATGTAAATATAAAATTCATTACGTAGAACTTCTTTTTCATATGTATATATTGCATATACACATACGTGCGCATATATATAAAACTATAAAGCCATATATACATATATACACATATATGGTTTAGATATATAAAATTATTTGTCCCTCACTAACCTCAATGATCCTTCTGGCGCTGAACATAATACTGAATCTGTCTGGAAGAGGTGTACTTTGATGATGTTTCCCTTGTACTTGTATACTACAGAATATCTGTGTTATCTCCCCTCAGGCCACAAATAATCACTATTTGGCACTGAGTACTTCTGTCAGGATGAATTAACAGAGCTATTTTTTAAATAAGAGATCTGGGTCTGTGGATTTTTCATCATAAGGAATTATTGGTTACTCATGTCAGTATTTCTGATCTTCCTCCTTTCCTGTTTGTCTATTACTCACAAATTTCTATCAAGGTTCTCCTTCTACTCAGATACTGCCTCACACAGTAGTAGCTGAGGGTCTGAGTAAGCCATGATCAGGATTAGCAGAATTTACCCAATGTAGGCCTCTCTTTTGCCAATCTTTCTTTGTCATTACCTATGGCCAATAGTAATAAACTAATTTCTTCTGCCCCTATTCGGACCCAAGAGGGCAACTCATCATTACTCTTAGCAACCTTCATAGTTACTACAAGGTCTTCAGACAGTCAAAACAATTCCCATGCTGCCCAGCAGTAAAGGAAATTAGAGGACAATCCCTTTAAAAGGTGACTGGTGCTTATGTGCTAAATGTAGATTCAACCAAAGAGATAACTTGTATTTAAAGATAGAAACTTGAAACTGAATTTTAACTGCTTCCCCTTGATAAATGAAATCATTTTTCTTTTTCATCCAGTTTTGCTGGCTATGGTGGCTACTCCCAGCACATCAAGAGAACTAGCTTTTTTAATGAGTACCCTAAACTCAAATTCCAATGTGCATAATATTTATAAATATGTTAAGAATTCCAATCAAATACTTTTATGGGTGGTAAGTTTTTTTCTAAATGTGGGGAGAAATGAGTAGAAAAAAAATTTTTATATCAGCTAAAAATTTAAAACCCAGCCCTTGAAATATAAAACACATTTCCATATAAATGCTCATTTACGAGCATGCACACATAACAATATACCGGTGCTATCCTAGTAGAATAAGGCCCATGAGTATGTATGGGAAAAAATCTATCAAAAGCAAAACTTTCAACATCCTTCTTAACTAGTGAGACTGAAGTACAATAGATTATTAAAGCTAACCCTCTCAAGATTTTGGACATTTAGCTTTCCTTTCCTCTTGCCTCATGCCTTTCCCCCTAATTCCACACAGCCTCACCAGTGTCCCCAGTACATTTCCCAGTCCTTTTTTTGCTTTTGTTTGGAAGGAGGCAGCTGTATCTTCAGGCTCCCATGTAGGAAAGCAGAGCTCTCATGCTGGTGTCCCCCTCAATGATGGCAGGTGTTTTCTCTCTCTGCCTTCAGAGGGCTTTTGCACTAACTGGGTGTGCTGCATGGGATGCTGGCTTCTGGGGGTAGTAAGTATATAGGTAGACTTGCAACAGAATGGCCATGTCCACCAGCACTTGCAGCAAACCACAGATGGAGAACTGGAAAGGAGCCTGATTCAAGATGAAGTACACGGTCTTAAAGGTGTCACCACTGGTCCACATTAATACCATCTTGATGCTGTAAGGAAAAAAAAACAATTGAAAGACAAATAAGAAAGACTACCTGGCAATATATAGAGAAAGGCACACTGATTCCTTTTTAATAAAATAAAGTTCACTTTAAATTTAAATTCTTCTACTATACTTTGCAAAAATCTCTGAATTCATGGGGAAATTAGTTCAACCTCATTACACTTAGTACAACTCCTTTCATCTCTCCAGAGGTTGAGTGGCTACCTCCCCTCAAGCAATGACACATTCAGGGTAGGGCCAGGATTCAAAATCAGGACTGTCTAATTCCAAATTTATTATGCTTTCTAATACATTGTAACTACTAGAATTCATGCAAGGTGCTCCTTTTATGTGATTACGTTAGCTCATATTAGACCCATAGGTGATGAGAATAAGAAACAACCTTAGAGGTCAAGCCTAAACTGAACTCCAAAAAGTCAAGGGACAGTGCCAGGCCTAGCAGTACCAGAGGCCTGGGCCTTCTGCCCTGAATTATACTCTTATACTGTATATAGACTAGAGACCAAAAGAAAAAGGGAATCTCATTTCTCATTTTTCAGACATCAAAAATCTCATGGGATACTGGGCTTTTGTCCAATGAAACAAGGAAAAACTAGAAGTTTATACAAGTAGAACCTAGATTCCTACAAACTGCTCAGTGGCCTGGTTTCACAGTTTGAAAGCCCCAAGGAATCTTAGAAATAACTTAATCCAACACTCTCATTTTACAGATAAGGAAGGTGAGGCTCAGAAAGACATTCAACCTGGAGTTGTTTTTATTAAAACATGACCTGTTTCTTCAGTGTTAAGTAGAGAGAAATTCTCTATACCAATACAAACACCTTCTCTACAATTCCCGAGAGATTGCATGATGTATTCAAGGTTTGTCCATTCAGCTTGTGTCAGAGGCTGGACCTGAACACAGGTATTCCTGACACCAATAATGGATCTCTATTGACTAAAACACACAGCTTCTTGACAAAATCACAAAGCTACTTAGTGGAAAATCCAGAACTAGAAATTAGATCTCCTGAAATAATTTCATCAAACGATACCTCAATTTGCCCGGTGTGTCACATGGAGGCAATTCAGCTTTCTTTCTTCTTCTTTTTTTAAATTAAAGCTTTTGCCTCATTTCTAAAATATATAGAGAACTGACTCAAATTTATATTTTCAGATGAAACTATTTCTAGTCATATGAAAAGGTACTCTAAATCACTACTGATTAGAAAAATGCTTAAGACAACTATGAAATATCACTACACATCTCTCAGATTAGCTAAGATGACAGGAAAAGATTATGACAAATGTTGGAGGGGATGTGGGAAAAGTGAGACACTAATACATTGTTGGTGGAACTGTGAACTAATCCAAACGTGTTGGAGAGCAAGTTGGAACTATGCTCAAAAAGTTATCAAACTGTGTAGATCCTTTGATCCAGCAATGTTTCTACTGGGCTTATATCCCCAAAAAATCTTAAAGGAAGTAAAGGGACTCACATGTGCAAAAACATTTGTGGCAATGTTTTTTGTAGTGGCAAGAAACTGGAAACAGAATGGATGCCCATCAATTGGAGAATAGCTGAATAAATTATGGTATATGAATGTTATAGAATACAATTGTTCTGTAATAAACGACTAGCAGGATGATTTCAGAAAGGTCTGGAGAGACTTACATGAATTGATGTTAAGTGAAATAAATAGAACCAGGAGATCATACACGGCAATAACAAGATTATACGATGACCAATTCTGATGGACATGGCTCTCTTCAATAATGAGATGATTCAAACCAGTTCAGTGATGAAGAGAGCCATCTACATCCAGAGAGAGGATTGTGGGAACTGAGTATGGTTCACAACATAGCATTTTCACTTTTTTTGGTGTTGTTTGCTTGCATTTTATTTTGCTTCTCTTTTTTTTTTAAAAACTGGTTTGATTTTATTTTTCTTGTGTGGCACAATAATTGTATAAATATGTATGCATATATTGGATTTAACATATATTTCTACCATGTTTAACATATATTGGATTACTTGCCATCTAGGGGAAGGAGTTGGGGAAGGGGGAGAATTGGAACACAAGGTTTTGCAAAGGCTAATGCTGAAGAATTGTCTACGCATGATTTTAAAAAATAAAAAGCTCTAAAAAGATTTCATGGTCAAAAAAAAAAAAAAAAAAAAGAAAGTTTTTTATTTTCTTTCTTACTTCCCCCCCCTCCCCCGAGGCACTGAGATTAAGTGACTTGCCCAAGGTCACATAGCTAGGAAGTGTTAAGTGTATGAGGCCACATTTGAACTCAGGTCCTCCTGACTTCAGGGCTGGTGTTCTATCTACTGTGCCACTTAGCTGCCCCCTGTTTTCTTTATTAAGGCAAGTTTATAGCCTCTCATTAACTATAGAGCAAGTTTTCCTAATCACAAGGGAGATCAACATTTGGTATCAGTGAAGATTCTAGGATAACTATCTCTTGGAAGTTCATTTTACGCATATATATCCAATAATAATTCCCAATAATAGTAATAACAGCTAGTCTTTATACAATACCTTAATGTTTGCAAATCATTTTATGCCTATTATCTCATCTAATCTTCACAAAAGTAGATGCTATTATTATCTCCATTTTACAGATGAAAAAACTAAAGCTGAAAGGTTGACTTGCTGATGTTCAAGTGACTAGTAAGTATCTGAGGCAGTATTTGAACTAGTTCAGCATTTGAACTACTCCAAGGCCAATTCTTTACTCACTAAGACCAATAAACATGTGCCAGACACTGGGCTAAGAATTGTGAAGCCAAATAAGGAAAACATAGTCCCTGCCCTCAAGGAACTATGTTTGGGCTTTGGGAGAAATGAGAAATCTGGAAAGACTTGTATGAACTGAAACAGATCCTAAATCATTTATACTGCAACAAGAGTTCTTAAAGAAGAAATTATAAAATTATAAAGATAAACAAATTTTAAAGATCAACAAAATGATCACTCATTAGTCAATGAACTTGAGGAGAAAGCATGCTGTACATCTACATACAGAGGTAATGAACTGAATATGCAGAATGCCACAGTTTTAGACTTTGCTGATATGAGACTCTTTTGTTTGACTATGTATTTGCTACAAGGATTTTTCTTTTCTTTTATGAGAGGGGCAGAATATGGGATGATGAAAGGGAAAGAAAAATACTAGCTAATTGAAAAACAATGTAATTTTAAATAAATACAGTCCTTAGTCTCAGGAGCTACTTTTGTTGTATTCATGATTTGGTATCTCTATAAATAGCAATAGTGGTCATATGCATATTCAATAGTTGACTGAGTGGATATTATGGGCAAGATACCTCGATAGAGGAAGAGACAAAAAGTTTTCTACTTTTTCTTGACACACAACACTCCACCCCATCTGCCCCGACTCCTCAGTCTACTTGCACACAACCACCATCACCACAATTGGACAATGAATTCTTCAAGGCCATTGGAAATACTATTTTTCATCTTTGTATCTCTAGCACCTAAAACAGTACTTCAAAATATTAGTAAGATATAAGCTTCCTGAGGACAAGTACTGTGTCTTCCATTAATTTCACTAAGGGAAGACCAAACAAATATATCAATAGGCAGCCTGTGATATATATACATGTCTTCTATAAAATGCTATGGGAAGCCAAAAGAAGGTAGATCCCATGTGACTGAAGCTAAAGAGAACTAGAAAAGGCTTCACAGAAGAAGTAGCATTTGTACTACACTGAAAGGTATGAAAGATTTCAATTAATAAAGATGGGCAATTCAACCTGATTTAACAAGCCTTTAATTATATAGGCTATGGAGAGACGAGATAATGAGGGATGGGTATGCCAAGTAAACAATAACTCAAGAAAGTACAGTATGTGTCTTGGGGCTGGGGATGGAGGGAAGGGATGAGAATGCATTGAGAGAGAGGAATGAAGTAAACCAATTAAATTGGAAAATAAAAACTACAGCATATAATCCTTACTCCTATCAGGATAATGAGATACAAGCATTTTTACCCTCATTTAAGAATAGAAAGTGAGACTCAGTAAAATTAAATAGCTTGCCTATGATTATAAAGCTACTAAGTGCCATAATCAGGATTTAAACCTAGTTTTCTTTTAAATGATAAATCTAACACTTTATTCCATTTTATCAAATTACTTCTAGTTGAGAAAGAGCATAACATGTATTCTCTCTATAAAGAAAAGAAAACAGGCTGGGACCATATTGTATATGTACAGGCCCATGCAAAGGATCAAGAAAGACTGGAACCAGATTGTACAGTTCCTAGAATAACATGCTTAGGAGTCTGGAAGCTACTTGTTTTAATAAATGCTCAGTAAATGGCATATATCCCCAAATAGATGAAACTGAGCCCAAAGGTACTTTCTCTTTGATCTTAAATTGGAAACAAGTAACCATCAAAACACAGAGACTAACTCATAATGAATAAAAAAGTAGGCACAAAAATGAACCCAGAAGTCTTATTCAGAATTTAAGTTCCTACCAAGAAAAGCTATGACTATTTTATTACACTGCAAAGAGTCTAATCAGTCCCATGGTCATACTTAGAAGATATTTTATAAGGTCAGAGAAAAACTTGCCTAACTGGGATAGAAAATATCTTATTTCTTTTCATGGACATGAAGACCTCTTCAAATGGTCTGAAAAAGGCACCCTTGTTCTAAATAAAAATTTTCCTCCTGAGACAATTGGAGTTAAATGACTTACCCAGGGTCACACAGCTAGGAAGTGTTAAGTGTCTGAGACCAGAACTCAGGTCCTCCTGACCTCAGGGCTGGTACTTTATCCACTGCATGCTCTAAATAAATTTAATATATGTACAGGATTTAGAATATCAAGGAAAGAGGGGGGATGTTTTATAGAACCCAAGATGTTGGACTTCACATTCTGCATTAAAGTCAGATTATTAACCTCCATGACCTTGAGTTGGTTTTTTTTAAATCTTTTAAAAATTGCAATTCTATATAACATTTCCTTTGAAAGCATATATGTATTGCTTTATGTATTTAAAAAAATATATTCTGAGTCTTCCACAGACTTTACCAAATTTCCAAATGGGTACCACCATAGTAACCCCCCCCCAAAAAAAAGTTAAGAATCTTTGAGTTAGAGGAATATTCATAAAGAGAAGTAATGAGATTGAAACCTAGTCAAGAAAGAGGAAATCGTTGTGGTTTTTTGTTTTGTTTTGCTGAAGCAACTGGGGCTAAGTGACTTGCCCAGGGTCACACAGCTAGGACATGTTAAGTGTCTGAGACCAGTTTTGAACTCAGGTCCTCCTGATTCCAGGGCCTGTGTTCTATCCACTACACTATCTAGCTGCCCCCAGGGATTCTCTTTTGTCTTTCTTTGTATGCACAGTTCCTGGTACACAGTAAATACATATTTACTGACTTACTGAGGTTTCAACTCAGGTGCCTGGAAACATGGCTATAACCTCAATAAAAACTACAAAGTTTAGAAAAGGAGTGGGTTTGGGAAGAAAATAATATAATGAGATATGAGATGTATATCATAAGCCAACCACCTAGCTCAATCTCTAAGATTCACTCTATTCTATGTAAAATGGAAAGGGGTCAAAGACATAGGATTCTCAATTGCTTTGAAGCATCTGAAGGATGTCTGTCATAGTCATTAAATAATCTGGGGAAAGGCAATTGTTATGCTGAAGATAGGAAACTTTTCCCCATGGCACTTAGGCAGCTGCCACTATGGATATCCAAGTACTCAATAGTTGGATTCTAAAAGTATGAAGACTATATACCTAGTTCAGAAGATGAATAATTAAATGCTTGCACACCTGGAAGAGAAAGCCTAAGTGGAAAAAGTTGGAAACAAGGTAAAATATGGTTGTAGGGCAGGATTACATGGAATCCACATCTCTTATCTTCCAATTGACTGATCACAAATCCCTAAAAGTCTACTGGTTTAAAAGGCTTGTAATCCAATCACCACTTGCAAATTGGCTTAATGCTCTTCAAATTGTAACAAGCTTCCTTTCAACTTGCAAGGAAGATTTTGTATCACCAGGAAATAGAGGGCTACATACCAGAATGCTATGGAATTCTACAGTGACAATTTCCCATTTGGATACTAGTTTTCTTGCTTTTCCTGACAAAGTAGCATCTAGCCATTTGACAATAACCTGACCCTGATTCTATCAAGTACCTACACCACTACATTTTGAGATTTTTAGTTAGATGATAATGAAATCTATGTATTCAAAAAAGTACGTTCACAAAGTTGTACCTTTTAAATAATAAAATGGAGAAGAATAATCTTCTCTCAAAGTAATCTATAAGAGTGCAGAAATGAAACCAGCTATTGTAAAATGGGGAGCTGGGACAAAGTAAAATAGGGTGAGGCTGAGATAATGGGATTTGTCTCAGTGACAATACCATTTAAAAAAAAAATGGCAGCACGTAACCTATTCTGGCTGTTTTCTCTGAAGGGAATTTCTTTGTAGAACCAGTCACATTAGAAAAGAAAAACAGCTTTAGAACCCAGAGTAAAATCATGCAGCTGTGTTAGAGAACAAAATTAAGGAAAGATGGCCAACAAAAAAACTGCAGAAATGGGATATAACAACAATCTGAGATTTAATAAAACCAACAGCTGTGACTGTAAACTGAATCCTGCAAGAATCATCATGAGCAATACAAACATAAGAGTTCGAGATGGGGATTAAACCAAGGAACAATCCCAAGAGAGAAGATGGAGGCAATTAGGCAAATAATAAACCAAAGATGATACATTCCTATTACCAGTCAACAGCCAAGAAGAGAAGAACTAAAAACACTATCACCCATGAAACAAGGCAAGTTTGGCAGAAATCTCTGTTAGTTGGTGTTTTCTATAGTTGTGATCTCTATTTTTAGAAGGCACAAAGCCAAGTCTGCAATGTAGTCACAGTGATAGTCACAAAGAAGCAACTGGGATTCACAAGTCAAGCTTTAAAAGACCTGGGTACATTTGGCGGAATAATTGTGAATAGACAGGATGCCAGCCACCACCTAAAGATGTATAATTCCAGAATACACAGAAACATGGACTGCCCTTATTGTCACACAAAATTGTCTTAAAAATGTCTCTTCAAGAGACATAAAATTTTATGCTTCAAGATACAGATCACAAGTGATATGCAATAAGAAACACTTCCCCACAGAAATAAGTAGCTACTACTAACAACTCAACTCAACTATTGACAAAAATTTAAATGAATTAAAACATTAGCTACTAAGAATTAAAACATAAGGTATTAAGATTTACTTCTCTGGTGTTTTTCATTTGCCCCTCAAATAATCCCAAAATTAAAAGTATAAGAAGCCCAATATTAGAAAGGATATCAAAGGCCAACTAGTACTAAATGTATTTATATACTATCAAATGTACTTATATACAAGAATCTGCTCTACAAGATAGATAGTCTATTTTGCCTTTCCTCGAAGATCTTTGGTGCAGTGGGGACAATTAGTATCTTTTATCCGATGCACTTAGTTATCTTTTATCAAATGCACTTGAAGTGAGGAAGAACTGAGTTTAAATCCTTCCTTAGACACTTTCTGATTCTGTGAAGCTAATTAAATCATTTAACTACTCTGTGTCTCCACTTTTTGTTTTGTAAAAACAGGAGAAACAAAAATACCTATCTTCCAAGATCATTGTGTAGATAAAATGAGATAGTAAATTAACATTGATTAAGGTTTTACTATGTACTAGATATTGTACATGGTAAGTACTGTATAAAGAACTGGCAATACAAAGAAAGTTCCTGCTCTCAGGGAGCTCAAGGTCTAACAAAGAAGACAATATGCAAACCACTATGTAAAAACAAGATAGATAGGGAAGACATTAGTATTAAGTGACATCAAGAAAGGCTACCTGCAAGAAGATAGGATTTAACTGGACTTAAAGCTAGGGATGAGGTAGGACAGTCTTGTAGGCATATTTGATAGCCAGTGAAAATGCCAAGAGTAAATAGATGGAGGGTCTTGGTTCAAGAAAGAATGAGGCCAATGTTATTGGATCAAAAAGTAGGTAGAGAAATAGGGATGTAAAGTATAAGAAGACTGGAAAGGGAAAGGGAAAAGCAGGTTATAAAGGACTTTGAAGTCTTGGCAAAACCTTAAAGCACTATATAAAATGCTAACTACAATTATTACCCTAAAACCAGCCTATTTACCTAGCAAGTTCTACTTCCTTTTACCAAATCTAAATCTGCTTTCCTAAAACTTCCATTCATTGCTAAGCAGAACAAGCCTAATCCTTCTTGTATATCGCCATTCTTTAAATATCTGAATACAGCTATTTTATCCTCCTTGTCTCTCTTTTCTCACTATCCCTAAACATACTTACACTTCTATTACAGGCTAAACATTCCTACTTCCTTAAACTAATCCTGATATACAATTTCAAGGCTTTCCCTTCACAAACCTAGTCATCCTTCTATGTTTTTATTCAAGGTAAGTTATTTTATCTTTCCCTTTCCAGAATTATCATGGCTATATATATATTTTTAAATTATTTTCTATTTTTCTTCCTACACTACTCCTCCAACCCAGAAGATTGAGAATCTACTTTTCCCCTCATTCCTTTCTACTAACCAACCACCACCTTGGTTACTTCTGACCTGGATTATAAGAATAGTTTCTCAATCAATAATCTCCCTGATTTAGGCCTTTCTGCAATCCAATTCATTTTCCTTTCAGTTTCCAAGTAATCTCCCTAAAATGCAGGTCTCACCATGTCACAAACATGCCCATTATCCCATCCAAAGTCTAACAGTACTCACTAGATAATTCAATAGGAAAATAATGGCATTTTCCTTCTTTGATTTTGGACCTTCCCTCCTCCCTGGACAGCCCCAAAGATCTGACCTAATTATACCTCTCCTTAGAAGACAACATTTAGGTTTTCAAATCAATTCCTGGTCATTTTTTGTCTCTGTTAACTTACCTAGATCAGACATTCTCTGATAATATTAATGAAATCAAATGCCTAAAGTTGAAAAATAGATTTTTGAAATGAAGGTGGCCATTTTGGCTATAGAAATCTTTTCTAAGCTCTCTGCAAAATTTGAGCTTCAAAAAACTAAGAGAAATTTAAATTAACAACAACTCATACTCAGACTAGCAAAGATAACAAAAATGGAAAAGTACAATTGACAAAGGATTCTGGGAGGACAGAGTCACTAATATATTACTGATAATTAAAAATTGGTTCACTGATTAGGAAAAGTAATTTGGAACTATACCCCTTCTTTCCCCAATCATGTAAATAAAATGAGAATCTCCTATGACCCAGCAATGCTATTTACTACTAGGTATATTAAAAAGAGATCAAAAGAGAGAGAAAGAAAGGTCCTAGGTTAGAAAAGTATTTCTAGCAACTTTTTTTTTTGGTTATAATAAAGTATTGAAAACAGAATGCCTATAAATTGGGGGATAGTTGAAATACTACAGTATGAATGTAATATATATGAAGCTGTAAGAGAAGACTTGTATGAATAGATATAAATTCAAAACTATATAAAAAGAGTTGGAAAGGAAAACAACTTGAAAGACCTAAGAATTCTGATCGATGCAATGTCTAAAATCAGGACTTCAGAAAATAATGAGTGACTATGCTTCCCATCCTTTGACAGACTGGATGGACTCTAGGTAGAGAATCAGTTACATTTTTACTATATTGATAAGCAAGAGAAACTTTTCCCCACAGACTAAGAAACCTGTATCAATATATAAATATTTTGTTTCTTTTTTTTCATACTTAGTTGTTACAAACAGTGAGCGGAGAGGGCATTGGGAATAGGAAGAGTTGTAAAACAGAAATTGTAGTGATATTTTTTTAAATGATAAAAATTTAAATGCACATTTGATGTATATCATGTTCATAATTTTTTTAATTGTTACAGAATTCACGTTCTCCTACTTCTTTTATATCTAGTCAGTTTTCAAAACAAAACCTCCACAAGTATTCCCTTATCCTGGCAGGATTTGAGTCTCCTACATTTACTCCCCATTCTCTCCCTTGTTTCCTTCTATGACCTTCTTCACCCCAACCTCACAGTAATACTTCTAATTCTTTCATCTCTCAGGGCAAATAAAAACAAAAGAGAGGGAAAAGTAAAGAAATAGGTATACTGCTATTTTATGACAATTCTAATTCTGAAAGATACATCTAAAAGAAAAGTAGCACAGGCACACTAGACATGCTTCTTCTTTTTCTCTATCTTTACAATTAATATTAATAAATAGCTTGCATTTATATAGGCTTTTAAGTTTGAGAAGCACTTTATACATCTTACCTCATTTGATCTCATTTAAAAAGATACTTATAGTTTTCCACCCCACAAAAAACACTCAAATTATTAAATGAAAAATGTAATTAAAGAGCAAGAATTTATTACTTTCTTTCTCCACATGCAAACATTCATTATAGTAAAGTTTCCTCTAAGGCAAATAACTATCTTGGTTTATAAATTCTAGAGAATAAGTTTATCATTTCTTCATGATGACAAACATTCTGTAGGTTTATAGGTAAGTAAAAAATAAGAGTATCAGATGTACTCAGTTGCCAAAGGTAAGATTAATATTCTGGAAACATCAAACACAGATCTCTACTCTTCCCAAAAAAATCACTCAAGAGAAAATAAAGTTTAAAAATATGCTTTAATCTGTTTTCAGACACATTAAATTCTTTCTCTGGGTATGAATAGTTTTTTTCATCATAAGACCTTCAGAATAATCTTGGATCACTGTGTTACTGAGAATAGCAAAGTCATTCACAGCTGATCATGCCACAACATTGCTATTACTTTGTACACTGTACATTTCACTTTACATAAGCTCATGGAGGACTTTCCAGATTTTTCCTGGGAACATCCTGCTGAATGGTGGTATTCTTGACAGTAATAAGGAAGTTAGGAAGAAGGGAGAAGGGAAAGAAAATTAATTCAGTTTTGGACATGTTGAGTATGAGATGCTTAAAGGATACTCATTTTGAGGTGTCCACAAGACAATTGCCAAGGCAAGACTGCAGCAAGCAAGTAAGTGTGAGCAATTAATAATGAACATAAAACAGTGATGATGGTTATGGGCTAGGCAATACACCAAAATCACCATTTGCTACTTTCTTATATTGAAGATTTTCTTCTGTAGTTTTCCTCCATTCTTTCTCATTCATTATAATTCACTATGATAGAGGAATTTACAATTCCTCCAGACCATCTCCAAAGAGAAAAAGAATGAAACCAAAATGATATTAACAGAACTTTGTAGAGGAACAAAGAACCTGCAAAGATCTCAAAGTATAAATATGCACAAAAGTGCTCAATAAAGGTTGATGAATGTATGGGTGATGAGTACAGCAGAGAAGATACCAATCAATATGTAATAACTACTGAGGTGAATGGTTGAGTAGAAGAGAATAAAATTAAGAGGATGCTTTTAAAAGTGACACAAAATTTAAAAACCCCTGACAACTTTATCTCAGATAACAGAAACTCATCAAAGAAACAGCAAAAGACTTCTTCTATGTTACATGTTATTTTTTGTAAAAATTTTGAAAGCTTTATTGGTGACTTTGATTTTTATATCAAAATTATTCTGAATATAATCTCCAGCTCACAAAAACAACCCCCCCCAAAAAAATCAATCATTCCACATAACAAAGAAAACCAGTGAAATAAAATTAAGTTTCACACAGTAAACTTGACTGATAAGTCTATCACCCATCTGTATCAAAAAGAAGGAAGCGTTATTCAATGTGATTAATTTATATGCCACAATCTGTTTAGCCATTCACCTGATACTATCAAAAATGGTCAGTTTCATTGTATATCGTTTTTGATGTTAATTTCTTGTTGTTTTCAGTTGTGTTTGATTTTTTTTGGTGATTCTATTTAGGGTTTTTCTGGCAAGAACCTGAAGTACTTTTCCATTTTCTTCTCTAGCTCATATTTACAAATGAGTTCTTAGTCCCTAAATCCAAGGCAAACAGGGTAAATGCCTTGTCCAAGGTCACATATGGCTAGTAAGTGTTTGAGGCCAGATTTGTACTCACACAGGTCAATCTTCTTGAACTCCTTTCTGGCACTCCATCACTCTACCATCTAGCTGGTTTGGAGTTAAGAATATTAATTAAAAGAAGCTACAAACCAAAACTAAAAATTATCCTTTTTTTAAAGATCAAGCAGACAACTGAATTTGGCAACAGCTTAATAAATATGGTGATGAAAAATAATGAAAAAAATAATTTAATGTCAACTACAGGGACTTTGTCTAACCAACCATGGCTCTGAGAGAGCATAATACATTTATGGTCTAGTGGTATGATTGACCAGCCCTAACTAGCTGTGTAATCGTGGGCAAACCCCTTAATTTCCCTTATCCTTGGTTTCCTCATTTGACTGTGAATAATCGTAACAACTGCTTTCAATGAATTGTTGGAGGGGAAAATATCAGAGAATGTAAAGCACTTTACAACCCTTTAACTTTGCCCAATGTTAGCTATTATCAAACTCACTCCCCAACCCAACATTATCTAAAAAGATTACATATTTATCAAATTCATAGCCTCCTCTAAAGAACCATTTCGTTTATCTTACGGAACAAAACTTATCCAAAATTATTTCATGCAGTATGATCCTGATTCATACTCATATGTTCTCAGAGATATACTACAAAGCTACCCAACATGTTAAGAGGCTTTCCTTTAAGATTTTTTCTAATTTACCAATGCAGTACTGGGCCTACTGATATATTATTTCTCCCTTTTGATGTAGGAACAGTTTTACATCCTTTCTCGATATATTTCCCAAAATTTCTCAAACAGTTCATTATTGGTAATTTTTTTGTAGCTCATTTATACCCACATCCATTCACCAACTTCCATAAAGTTTAATTACTTGGGATTCACAACCATATAACCACACCAGAAGAATATTTGTGGTTACATAAGGGGTTGTGTTAAAGAACATTGTGCAAATGTACTCCAACTTATTCTTGTCCTCCTAGAAAATGAATCACTCAAATATCAATATAATTAGCATTTATAAAAGCACTTATTGCTTGCAAAGTACTTTACAAAAGATGCTGTTTTCCATTGCTCAGTCATGTCTAATTTTTCATGACCCCATGAGCTTTGGTATGTCAATACTATCCATGGGGTTTTCCTGGCAAAGATACTAGAGTGGTTGGTAGAGTGGTTGGTCATTTCCTTCTCCAGTGACTAAGAAACAGAGCTTTAAGTGACTTGTCCAGAGTCACAAAGTTGGTGTCAGACCAAATTTCAAACTCAATCTTCCTATCTCCAAGCCCAACCATTTGAGGTACAAAGAAGTTAAAGGACTTGTCTAATGTCATATACAGGCAGCTTCAAAGGTGGGATTCAAACCCAGATCCTCAACTTCAGAGACAGTATTCTTTCCACAGTATAGCCTCCCTATTATAAAATTGCTTGATTTTATCTTCAGAACAAACCTGAAAGATATATTCAATCATTATTCTTAATTTTGAGATGAGAAAACTGAAGATGAGATAGGTTAAATACTTGTTGAATATTTGAATTCAAGTCTTCTTCCTAACTTAACGTCCACGCTCTACTCAGTGTACCACCTAGATAAGGAGAGAAAAAGAGAAAGAAAACACTGGAAAGGCTTATACCCCAAAGAGATACTAAAGAAGGGAAAGGGACCTGTATGTGCCAAAATGTTTCTGGCAGCCCTGTTTGTAGTGGCTAGAAACTGGAAAATGAATGGATGCCCAACTCAATTGGAGAATGGTTGGGCAAATTGTGGTATATGAATGTTATGGAATATTATTGTTCTGTAAGAAGTGACCAGTAGGATGAATACAGAGATGCTTGGAGACTTACATGAATTGATGCTAAATGAAATGAGCAGAACCAGGAGATCATTATACACTTCAACAATGATATTGTATGAGGATGTATTCTGATGGAAGTAGATTTCTTTGACAAAGAGACCTAACTCAGTTTCAATTGATAAATGATGGACAGAAGCAGCTACATCCAAAGAAAGAACACTGGGAAATGAATGTGAACCATTTGCATTTTTGTTTTTCTTCCCGGGTTATTTTTACTTTCTGAATCCAATTCTCCCTGTGCAACAAGAGAACTGTTTGGTTCTGCAAACATATATTGTATCTAGGATATACTGTGACATATTTAACATGTATAAGACTGCTTGCCATCTAAGGGAGGAGGTGGAGGGAGGGAGGGGAAAAGTCGGAATAGAAGTGAGTCCAAGGGATAATGTTGTAAAAAATTACCCAGGCATGGGTTCTGTCAATAAAAAGTTATAATTATGAAAAAAAAAAGAAAGAAAGAAAAAGAAAACACTGGAAAAATAGGTGATATAAAAACTAATGATTTGGGGGCAGCTAGATGGCACAGTGGATAGAGCAGCAGCCCTGAAATCAGGAGGACCTGAGTTCAAATCTGGCATCAGACACTTAATACTTCCTAGCAGTGTAACCCTGGGCAAGTCACTTAACCCCAATTGCCTCAGAGGGAAAAACAAAAAAACTAATGATTTCAATAAAAATATTTTTCAAATAGTGAAAACAATCAACAACTCACAGTTACATAGTACTTTAGGACTTATAAAATGTTTTCCACACAGTAACTTATAATTTTAAGGATACTGAGAGATTGTGACTTATTGGAAGTCTCACAGTATGTGTCAAAACACTCAAGGGGTAGGTAGCCTTTTTTATTCCAAGATTAGTCTTTTATCCAATAAAATATAACTCTGCCTTTCTTTATTCCCAATTTACAAATAAAGAAACTGACTCAGAAAAGTTTGTCACATGTGTAGAAGTCTGTCTGGAACTCTGAAAAGGTATACTTGAATCAGACAACTGAGCACTTAAGGCTAATTAATTACCTATTCAATATGAGACATGACTCTATTAGCATATGTTTGGATAAGTGACTCTTCTCATACCTGATGCTGGCTGAATGTTTGGTGTTAAGATAATCATAGGCAAGGATTAGAGGGTAGGGGGAGAGAGATGAGAATCAATTAGTGGTAGGATTAGGAGGAGAGAAGTTGGTGACTTTGTACTAGAAATCCAAGATACATCATTGGCAATCCTCGTGTAGATTTGTCTGACTCCTTCACTTCATCCCCTAAAGACCAAGGACTTTAATTTATCCTGACAATGGCTGACTCTGAGGCCCTCCAAGGAATTAGTCCGTACTTTACAACTGGTGCCCACTGTGGACCAAGGACCCTAATTTCACTGAAGAAGTTCTGGTGACCAGGAAATGTGGTGAGTATTTTAATAGACAAACAGGGAACTTATTTTGTTAAGATATAAACAAGTAACTCTTCTTTTCTAGCTGAAATGTGGCAGATATTAGGAAAAGATTCTCCCCTACACCCATCCCCAATCCCACCCTGAAGGAGATCTATAGGAAGCATACTCAGACTAATAAAGAGACAGGGTTTGATTGTAACTTGGGAGCAGATTGATGGACTTGTGGATACATTATGTTGCACATCCCCTTGGTTCTTTAAGGAACAAGAAATAGAAGTAGATAATTGGAAACTAGTAGGAGATCAACTATGTGAATACTACAATGATAAAAGATCCTGATTCAATTTCTAAGGGAACATTCTATATATATAAAACATAATAAAATTGGCCTTAAGGAATCCTGCAAGTTCTAGAATAAAAAAAAGTTTTAAGAACAGCCAGATGAGGAAATGTAGGAAAGAGGAGGAGAAGGGAGAGATTAATGGAAATATCACCAAAGGGCATGAGGAGTTAAGTGAACTTGAAGGGCCTAGTGATTCTCACTCTCATAGCCCAACTTCAAGGAATTAGCCTCAGGGTCAGCCATTGTCAGGATAAATTAAAGTCCTTGGTCTTTAAGGGGTGAAGTGAAGGAGTGAAATGAGTGGATATTACCCGCACCTCCCTCCCCACAACAATCACCAACTCCTATGACTTTATTGCAAAAGGCACTACGTAAAGACAAAGAGGAAGGACAGAATACAGCTGATTTGAGAATAGAAAAAGCTGTGATTGAACAGCTTAACTCTCAGGTTAAGAAAGGAGAAGATGCACTCCTTTTAATCTAGAAATTGTCAAAGATCTGAAAAAGGCGCAAGCCATAAAGCACTCTTTATGGGGCTACATCATCTTATGTTAAGATGTTATTACAGAATTTGGATTATGAAATTTTAACTCCTAGTGACTGGAAATCTACAGCAAGGACATGCTTAGAACCTGGACAAAACTTGTTGTGGCTTTCTGAATATAGTGAGTGCTGTAAGATACAAGCAAAATAGTCAAAATGGAGTTAATACTCCAATCACCTATGACCAACTAACAGGTGTTGGTTGCACCTGTTCTTATGCAGGTGCATAACAGGTTCTTATGCAGACATTTCAGTATAGATTAATTATCCCATAGCAGCATATGAGCAAATTGCTGCTGCTAACAAAGCATGGGGTTTTATCCCCGGTAAATACGACAAGGGTGAAGCCTTCACAAAAACTGCACAAAGGCCAAATGAACCCTTTGCTGATTTTGTGGGACATCTGCAGACAGCTGTCATACGAACTATTGGTGAAAATGCAGCAACAGAAATTATGATAAGGCAACTTGCTAAAGAAAATGCTAATGAGGTTTGTAAAAGAATTATATACTAGGACTACACAAGGATGCTCCTTTAGAGAAGATCATAAGAAGCTGTGCCACAGTGGGCACAAATACCTTTTATAGCCAGGCTATAATGCAGACTTCCCAAGATACGAACATGGGAAGACAAGGTCCCTTTTGCCAAGGGACTTCCATAGGGACTTGTCAATGCTTTCAATGTGGTAAAATAGGGCATCTTAAAACTCAATGTTGGCATAGAGACAGAGTGAGAAAACAAGGTGGGAGAACAAGACCCAAAATCCCATGTCTAAAATGCAACAGAAGGTTCCACTGGGCATCAGAATATAAACTGATTCAGGAAAACAGGATGAGGGGCCCAAGACAAAAAATACTTGGGGCATGATGGCAGCCAGTGCTACACCCAGAAAGTCTTTAGAAGGTCAGTCCTCAACACTGATACATTGTTGGTGGAATTGTAAACACATCCAGCCATTCTGAAGAGCAATTTGGAACTATGCTCAAAAAATTACTGTGCATATCCTTTGATCCAGCAGTAGATCCTTTGATCTATTGGGCTTATACCCCAAAGAGATACTAAAGAAGGGAAAGGGACCTGTATGTACCAAAATGTTTGTGGCAGCCCTGTTTGTAGTGGCTAGAAGCTGGAAAGTGAATGGATGTCCATCAATTGGAGAATGGTTGAGTAAATTGTGGTATATGAACATTATGGAATATTATTGTTCTGTAAGAAATGACCAGAAGGATGAATACAGAGAGGATTGGCGAGACTTACATGAACTGATGCTAAGTGAAATGAGCAAAACCAGGAGATCATTATATACCTCAACAATGATACTGTATGAGGATGTATTCTGATGGAAGTGGATTTCTTTGACAAAGAGATCTAACTCAGTTTCAAATGATCAAGGATGGACAGAAGCAGCTACCCCCAAAGAAAGAACCCTGGGAAATGAATGTAAACTGAAAAAAAAAAAAGAAGAAGAAGAAGAAGTTCAGTCCTCAGACATGACCAATCCAGCCAAGAAGCAATCTAATGGGAGAAAGGGATTACATCATGCTTCACCCAGAAAGCCCTTAGCAGTTCAGTCCTCAGACATGACCAATCAGCCAGGAAGCAACCTGATGGGAGAAAGGGATTACAATGGGGGGAATAGAGTTGTATGAAGCTGGAAATATTGAGATACCCCCTGAAAGAGGTGAAATCTGTTCTTCTCCAGCCTATGGATCCCTTGCCTCCAGGCACAGTAGGCTTGACCATTTCACCTCCTGAAAGTGCTTACAAAACAGTATTCACTCATACACTGATGTGGGAAACTGGGGAATGTGTAGATAATATCCCAGTCACAAATACAGGTAGACAATGTGTAACTTATTAACCAGGAGAAATAGTAGCATCAGGTTTACTGATACAGACTCAGAATCCAGGAATATTCTGGACTGCAGCAGTTATAGCTGACCATCCTATGCTCACTATCTATATAAATGACATACCATTAGAAGGATTGGTAGACACAGGCAGATCATACAGTCATTAGAGGTGCCTACTAGCCCAGTCACTGGCCACAGATTAAGGCAGACACCTACATGTCTGGTGTAGGAGGATCAATAACAGCTGAAGTTAGTGCTACCCCTTTGAGATGGACATTTGAAGGCGAAACAGGAGTTTTTACTCCTTTTATAGTTGAAAAAATCCTCATCAATCTGTGGGGAAGAGACATTTTACAACAATTAGGATTACAAAGGAGTACTTCATTTTTTTAAGGCAGGCCTGCCAACACTCTCACCTGTTCCTATTCAATGAAAAACTGATACAATAGTGTGGCTTGAACAGTGGCCCTTAACTAGCGATAAAATTGAGGCCTTATTAGATATAGTACATGAGCAACTTGACCAAGTCACTTACAACTTTCTCTAAGTCTTTGGAATTCCCCTATATTTGTTGTAAGAAAGAAATCTGGAAAATGGAGGATATTGACTGATTTAAGAAAAGTAAAGGAACAGATGGAAACTATGGGAACTCTTTAGCCTGGACTTCCATCTCCTACTCAATTGCTTAGAGAATGGCCTCTTTGGGTTATGACATTAAAGACTGTTTCTATTCTATCCCTCTAGATGAGGAGAATATGAAAAGATTTGCCTTTCCAGTACCCAGTGTTAGCTTAGCTGAGCCTTATGAAAGATATGAATGGACAGTTTTGCCACAGGCAATGAAACACAACCCTACTATGTGTCAAATGTATGTTGCTGCTGCTCTTACTCCAGTAAGAAAAGCATTTCCAAAAGTAATGTTTATTACAATACATGGATTACATTGAGATGTGCACCTGAGGAGCAAATGTTAGAAGCATGTCTACAAAAGACCATAGAAACACTAAGGAGCTACAAATTGCATATAGCTTCAGAAAAAAATGAAAGATATGCTCCTTCAATATTTAGGATATGAAGCATACCCTAAAGTCTTTACTGTACAAAAACTTTCCTTACGAACAGAGAAGGTGAACACCTTAAATGGCTTTCAGAAATTGATAGGAGATATCTAATGAATGCTCCAATATTAGGCTTGACTACCTAATTGCAACCATTGCATAACATTTTAAGAGGAGACAGTGCTTTAAGCTCACCATGCCAGCTTACAAAAGAAGCTCAAGAGGCTTTGAGAGAAGTTGAACTGGCTTTATCCAATGTGGTTGAAAGAGTTGCTCAAAAACCCTTGGAAAGATCAGTTTTTGCTACAAAAGAGGCACCCACAGCAGTCCTTCATCAAGGAGACAGTGTGATAGAGTGAATGAACCTCCCAGCACAATCAGAACAAAGCCTTACTCCTTACCCAGTGCTTGTGGCTAGAATTTTATTAAAGGTTATTAAGCAAGCAGTACAATTATCTGGGATAAGATCTGACAAGATATACACCTTTTACACCAATACACAAATTAATGTGTGCTGTGAGACCATCCCAGAGTGGCAAATTTTACTGGCCACAGCTCTATTAAAGATAACCTAACTATTACATAATTGGCAATGGATTCTTGAAGAAAAGGTTTCTAAAGTTCCTCTTAAAGGACCAACTATCTTTACAGATGCATACAAATATAACATTTGTGCTATATATTCTCATGACTTAACTATAAAAAGAGTAGTCAAAACTCCTTTTCAGTTCACTCAGTAGAATGAATTGTATGCAATCATTCTAGCTCTTACTTATTATCCAGGAGATATAAATATAATATCTGATTTGGCTTATTCAGTAGTTGTGGTACAAAGAATTGCCACAGCCCAAATAAAATTTGCAGCTTCTAATATATATCAGGAACTTCAAGAGCCAATAAGAAAGCATCCAGGTAAGATTTATATCTCATAGTGGACTTCCAGGTCCTATTTTTTATGGTAATTCAAAGGCAGATAGTCTTCTAACTATGTTGGTCAATACGCCTTTATTTCAAGAATCTCATTCTAAATATCATCAGGCTGCTCAAGCTTTATGTTTATAATTTGGGATACAAAAGAGGAAGCTAGGAGCATAGTAAAAGCCTGTACAGCTTGCCTTCCTTTCCATGCTCCTCCAGGGAAGAAGCCTTGTGGTTTGAGACCCAATGAAATCTGGCAAATGGATGTGACCCATTATAAACCTTTTGGTCATCTGCCTTTTATTCATGTTGTGTTAGACACCTTTTCAGGACTGACTTTTGCAATACCAGCAGTAAAAGAGAGCCTGAGTAGTCACTGAGTTCTTTATACAAGCAGTTGCAATTATGAGTGTGCCACAAGCAATAAAAACAGATAATGGACCTGCATATACTTCTAAATATTATGCACACTTTTGTGCACAGTATAAGATTTTACACACCACTGGCATATCCTTTAATCCACAAGCACAGGCAATAGTAGAGAGAAACAGAGACATTAAGACACTCCTCCAAAAACAAAAGAAAGGGGGAACCACAGGTAACCTAGAGAACTTCTAAATTTAGCTCTCTATACCATTAATTTTTTTTATTTTTGATAAAGATGCACTGGCTTCGGTAATGTGAGCAGCTCCACTATCTTTTGATAATCGCCAGGTGATGTGGAGAGATCCAGAAAGTGGTGAATGGAAGGGACCAGATAGGCTAACTGCTTGGGAGAGAAGGTTTGCTTGTATCTCTACAGATGGAGAAGGACTCAGATGGCTGCCAACAAGCCATATTCACCTTGTCCCATGGAGAGAGATGGAGCAGACCCTTGAAACAAAGGAGAAGACCCAAGAAACACCAGGTGATTCCATCACTGATTGTGCCCACCACTGAAAGAGCATGGCAGTTATGGCAATTGACTCATGGACATCAAAAATTGTTAATGAGACTGATGCAGGACTTCAAAACTCTCAAGAATCACTGAAATCCCTGAAATATGAAAAGATTGTTGTAGGACTTGAAAACTTTCAGGAATCATTGGATTCTCTGAGACATGATAAGACTGTTGCAAGACTTCAAAATCTGCAGAAATCATTAGATTCCCTGACACATGATGAGACTGTTACAGGACTTCAAAAACTTCTTGCAGGGATCATTGGATTCCCTGACACATGAAGTAATGGACAATAGATTGGTTTTGGACTATCTCTTGGCTGCTGAAGGAGGCGTACGTGTGACTGTTGTTTACATACCCTCCTTCTAGGACTTCTGAAAATCTTTTACAACACTATGTTGATTCATATTGTTTGTTATATCACTACTTCCACATACAATTCTGTTTGTTACATCACACTGAGCCTGCACCAACTATGGGGAGAGTCATCACTAATAGCCTGTGCTTTATTGCTATATACTTGGGTAATACCTCCCATGCTGATGGGTTTGTGATGGGTCTAATAAGACCCTTCAGCCCAGAAACCTGCTAGCAATATGTGGCGTGACTCCCCACTTCCCTTTGGTGTTTGTCATCTTCCTGAGAAGTCAGGGAGGGCATGATCATCTCCTTTTTAATGCTTTCACTTCCCTTCCTGAGAAGTGGGGGAGGGAGGGTGATCACCTCCTTTTTGGTGTTTTCACCTCCTTTCCTGAGAAGTCAGGGAAGTCCTGTGTTCTAAAACAAAATAAAGCAGGAAATGTAGAGAGTTGGAACTCTGCAAAGGTGTACTTGAATCAGACAACTGAGCACTTAAGCCTAATTACCTATTCAATATGAGACAATGACTCTATTAGCATATGTTTGGATAAATGGCCCTTCTCACAGTTGTTGCTGGCTGAATGTTTGGTGTTAAGATAATCATAGGCAAGGATTAAAGAGTAGGGAGAAAGAGGAGAGAGTCAATTTGCAGCAGGACCAGGAAGAGAGAAGTCGGTGACTTTGGACTAGAGAATCCAAGATATATCACTGGCAAGGCTCATGGCAGTTTGTCTATCTCCTTCACTTCTACCCCTAAAGACCAAGAACTTTAATTTATCCTGACTCTGGCTGACCCCGAGGCTCCCTAAGGAACTAGCCCATACTTTATACACATGCTCATGGTTATATAGTTCATAAGTAGTACAGTTGAGACTTAAATCCAGTAAGGCCCTTTGTTCATATCTCACAAAGAAAACAGGAAAAAAATCCCAGTTCAATTAGAAAACATGGGTCATTTTCAATTGTTGCTATTTAGGACACGTGACTGAAAACAAAAGGTAAAATTACCAACCAGAATCCCTTCATGGTCTGTGACCCCTACCTTTTTCTCTCATAAGAAAAATACAAAACCTAAGAAAAGGTGTTCTAACCTTTGGAATACCATAATCCCACACTCCTGTCTACTCTGTGAGTCACTTCTGAAGAGGACAACACTGAAAATTTCAGATGTTTTAAGTTAAGATGGTTTTGAAACAATCACCCACTGAGAAATTTTTTATAGTCATAAAGACAGAAAAAAGTTATAGAAACTGACCAGTAACAATGCATGTCCTTTAAAAAAAAAAAAAGCTTTTACCTAGAGTAAATCTAACTCTAAAAGGAATTACTGGGAAGCTATTCATGGTCTACCCCATGCTACATACATATTATTTATCCTGTATTTTGGGGAGAGGGGAAGGGTTTCCAAAGAAGTAGCACTCTGTTATTAAAAAAAAGATGAATGGGATGGTTTTACAGAAACCTAAGAAGACTTGATGAACTGATGCAGAACACATACTAATGACAACATTGTAAAATTAAATAAATGAATAAATAAATGAATAAATTGACCACTATGGTCAATTAAGTAACCAATAAAATTGCAGAGGACTGAAGAAGCAAATCCCTCAACTCTTGAGAGAAAGCTGATGGACTCAAAAGTATAGATTTAGCTAGATAAAAAGACTTGGTCAATGAAAGAATTTGTTTTCCTTGATTATCCATATTTATAATAAGGCTTTTGCTTTTCTTACTTTCTCAGTATGAAGTAGGGAAGAGGGAGAAACGGTAGATCTTCAATTGACATGAATATGGCAGTTATGGCAATTGACTCACGGACATCAAAAATTGTAAGTAAGACTGATGCAAGACTTCAAAATCCTAAAGAATCACTGGAATCCCTGAGACATGAAAAGATTGTTGTAGGACTTAAAAACCCTGAGGAACCACTGAATTCTCTGAGACGTGATAAGACTGTTACAAGACTTCAAAATCTGCAGGAATCATTGAATTCTCTGACACATGCTGAGACTGTTGCAGGACTTCAAAATCTGCAGGAATCATTGGATTCCCTAACACATAAAAAGACTGTTGCAGGACTTCAAAAACTTGTTGTTAAGTTGTTTTTTTAAAAAGATAGATTTTAAAAGGGCACAGATTAGTGCTATTTCTAATAACACACACCTGCATTTTTAATAATACTTTTAAAGTTTATAAAGTGCTTTCCTTCACAAAAATCTCATGAAATCAGTAAATTAAGAAATACTATCATCATTTTGCAGAAGGGGAAACTGAGGCTGAGGCTAAATAACTTGTGATAACCACATAGTTAAACAGAAACCAATCAACCAACCAACTTCCAAAAGAGATGCCAGAACAAATAAGAATGTGGACAGGCATACAGAGAAAAGGAAGGAGCTGTGCTTCTGCTCTGAAATAGCTGCTAGCCAGAGGCTGAAGAGGATTCATGCCCAAAATAGCACAACCCAGCAGTGTAAACAATCCCTACAGTAACTAGTGACAACCAGCCTCCTAAACAAGTGGCTTTTTTCCTTCTGAACATCAGCTGATCTAGTTACAGGGAGCTGCCAATTTAATAATAGTCGCTTATGGTCTAGGGCACAAACAGTAACTGCCTGCCAACAAGAAAAAAATGTATTTCAGCAGTGATAACTTCTTTAAAAACATAGTGATTTTGTATTTGCTTTTTAAAATACAAATATCCTGGAACACCAGAATAACACTACTATTAAACTCAATTCCAAAAAGTCCTATCTACTAATAGTGGTCTTTTGGAATCTAAAATTCAGGATTTCTTTCAGCAATGTAATTATCTAACTTACCTTATAAAAGAAAATGGAAATGAGACAGCCTCAACAAAAAAATATAGAAATAAATCAATGGAGTCCCTAATATAAAGCAAAATACACACTTGAAGGTACTTCATATTTGTTGAAATAAATAAAAAAACAGAAAAAAGCTAATCTAAGCAATGGTCAAGTTTAAGACTTACACTTCCCTCCCAGTCTTTCATGCCCTGACTAACAGAAAAAGATAAAGGAATACATTAATTATTATTATTGTCCTCCTTCCTTTCCTCCCTCCAAAGCTGCTTTGAGAATCTGATTCTCAGTGATTTGCCACTGATAGGCTTTGTAGGATATCTACAAAGAAGATATCCCTGTCTTGCTTCCTTATTGCCTAACACACTGTAATTGGGTGGGCTTATATATAAAAAACAAAACAAAATAAAAATACCTTCTCTCCATTATAACTAGTCATGCATACTCTTAAATTTTATTCCTATAAAATGATACTTGAAATATGACTGTGAAAGGTAAATAGGAAGAATGAGGTTGTGTGTGTGTGTGTGTATGTATGTGTGTGTGTAAGCAAACAGATTCTTCAAAAAATATCTTCAGATACAAAATTGTTCATCTTTATCACTCTATATTTTGTAAAGATTACTACTTACACACATACACACACACTGCACGTGCGCAGATACTCTTTTTAAGTTCACTTGATATAATCTTCACTTCTCCCTATAAGAGCACTTAAAAGTTATAGCATGACAAAGATTTTCTATGACTCCAATCATAGAAATATCTATGTCTACCTGCCCTTTATTAGGAACACAGAATTTAAGTCAATGATAGAATGTGATAAATATGATGAGGGTAAAAACAAAAACAAAAAACCCCACACTATAACTACCAGTATAAGAGCAGTTAAAGTTACATTTTAAATAGGGAAAGAATGACCCCCCCAAATCTGTGCTAGCATATTTAACTACATACTTGACTCTCATTCATTCTATAGACTTAGTGTATACCTTTGATAAAGTAAAGGTCTTTTACTCTAGAAGTAAACCACATCATTTAGTGAATTTACACAAAACCTAATTTGGCTCACTTATTTTTCAATTAATTTTTTTTTTTAAGAGAAACTGGTTTGTCCTTCATTGTTTCATTTCCTTCCAGATGTTGAGTGCATTCTCATTTCAAAAGAGACTGAAAAGGCACATGTTAGGCAGCAATTACTAGGTCTTAGTACTTATATATATTCTATGTGCCCAAGAATCTCCTTACCATTAAGTCCCTAGATACAAAGACAAACTCTCATTTTCTAATTGCTCAGAACCCCATTTTACCTTGTTCTTCCTAAAATATTTCAAAAGCCAATTCATAAATTCAGACCACTTTATAAAGGTTGCTAATTTAATCTCTCTTGATCCATTAAGGGGCTTAAATTATATCTACACTCTCCTTTTTTCAAACAATTGATGTGAGAAATATGGGTTATTCTTTTTCTTTTCCCCCTTTTCCTTTGATCTAATTAAAGTTGGGTGCTCTTATTTCCATGGGAATCTTTAATAACAGATCCATTATATAACTGGACTGGAATTTTCTTAATAAAAGAAATTCTTCCTTGAGCACAATTCTAAGAACATTTGAGAGTTTATTATATTTTTGTGGTTGATCTTCAAAAGTAGAAGAATGAGAGGCTTTAAGGCATAGTTGATAGTGTTAGATTTGGAGTTGAGAAGACATATATCCAAATTCTACCAAATATTTATTATGAACATTAACAAGTCATTTAAGAAGTATTTATCAAGCACCTATTATGTCAAGCATTGTTGTAGGTGCTGGAAATACATATACCACATAAATGTAATGTGACTAAATACAAATATCAACAAAATACTAAATAGAAAGCAGTTTGGAAAGGACAGCAGGCACAAACAATTTAAGAGAATTAAGGGGGAGAGAACAAGGGAGAGAACACAAAACTAAATAGCTGGATTGCAGAGTGCAAGAAGATAAGCAATGACCAATGAAGCTAGAAAGACAAACTAGTGCCAGGATGTATAGATTTTAAAAACTAAAACAAAGGAGTTTATTTTTGGTCATAAAAGAAACAGCAAATCATTGGATTTCCCTGAATAAGGAAGTCACACAATAAGATAAGCATTTAAGGAAACAGTGTATGTAGAATAAATTGGAGTAGAAAGACAGTTATTAAAAAACTGTTGCAGTAATTTAGTTGAAAACTGAGGCCTGAACTAAGGAGGAGATATGCAAATGAAGAAAAGAATAGATTTGAGAACTATAGTAGAAACCAAGATTTGACAACTGACTAGATATGTGAAGAAATGATAAGTCAGAGATAATGTCAAAGTTACAAACATAGGAGAATGGAAGGATGGGACTTGAAAAGAAATAGAAAATTTGGAATAGAAGGATTTAGGGAAGAAGAAAATGAGTTAAGTTTTGGTCATATTGAGTTTAAAATATCTCCAGGACCTCCAGTTTGAAATGCCCAATAGGAAAGTACTAATAGAGTATTGAATCTCACTGGAGAAACCAGAGGAATAATTCCTATTCTTAGGAAAGGTAGAGATATTGACAGATGATGTTGAGGGGTTTTGAGGTAAAGAGAATGAAGAAGAAAAAAACTCACATCAGACTGCCTCCATTTTTTCAGTAAAAGGGATGGTCCTCATCTGAGAAAGGGCAAAAAAGAAGCTTTTTTTATGCTTTATTAAGATTAAATTCGAAATAGCTTCTGTGGGGAGATAAGAAATCATAAAACAAATCATTTAGGGAGAAATAAAAGGATTATGTAGTGATAGTGAGGGTCCACTTAAAATTAATATTAAAGGAATTTATTAAATACTAAGTCAATAGAGTTGTGAGAATTTGTGTTCAGAGGACTGGTGGTGAGAGTAATTCAGAGATGAGGCTCAGCAAAAGAAGGGTCCTGATAGGACAAAAGGGAAAGAGGTTTGAGAGCAGAAGTCAAGGAAATGTAAGAAACTTTCAATCATTTTTATTGAAAAAGATAGTTGAAATGCCTAATTTTGGGGATGAGAATGTGAAGGAGTAAAGTCAGAGGATATGGCTTGTGAGGAATGATAAGGATGGAGGGTTTGGAGATCTATATGAGGCAAATAAGTTCAGGACGAGTGAAGTGTATTAGATGGGAAATTTTAATTGTGTGTACTAAAAGAGGAAGGAATGATGAGTAAAGAAGGTAAAAGAAGTCTAGAAATGACAGTGGAGAAAAAGGAGTATTTCTTTTCTCCCTCCAGTATCAATGTGATTGATCCAGTTATACTGTGGACTTAAATAATGTGCCAAATACCTAACTTCCCTTATCAACAACAGTTATAACATCTCTAATAGTTATTGAAGTGTGGTCTTTTAGCAGCTATACTCTTTGCAGGATTTTCTTGTAGTAAGATTCATTCATCAAAACCTTAAAACTGAAAACACAAAAGAAGGCAATGTAAGACATGTATGAAACAAAATTTCCCTATCGGGGGCAGCTAGGTGGTGCAGCAGATAGAGCACCAGCTCTGAAGTGAGAAGAATCTGAATTCAAACAACAGTCAGACACTCAACACTTCCTAGCTATGTGACCTTGGGCAAGATCTTGGGGTCTCTTAACCCCAAATTCCTCATCAAAAAAAAAAATTCCCTATAGGTGGGAAAATCAGCTAAATCTGGCTTCATCTGGCCAAGGTCAGATGTACTGAATCAAGTTTAGTGTCAGTTAAAGGGCATGCATCATATGCGTTACCATTACAGTTACAAAAACATGAAACCATAATCAAACTATGGATTATCCCAAATAATTCACACACCACTACAAAAGTTTTCCATTTTATCAAAATTGCTGTCTCTAAAGTTACCAGTATTCTCTTAACTGCCCAATTGAATGGTATTTTTTCAATCCTCATTCTCCTTAAACTCTATGCATTGATCACTCTCTTCTCTTTGACCTTCTCTTTTCTTCCTTGACTAGAAGTACTGTCTTTTGGTTTCAACATTTACCACAGTGCCTGGCACAAAGAAGGAATTAAATGTTTATTGATTAATCAATATTATATACATTACTATGTTCAATCATTATGTCAGTTGCTTTTGCTTAATAGATTGAGTTTTCTTTAAATTTTCTTTAAATTGTGACAAGGATAGGTAGTTATGTAGTTATGTGAAACAGCATATCCACAAAACTCATATAAATAAAAGTCATCAATAAAACTTTTCCAATAAAGAAAGAAATAATGTGAAACTACTTAAAAAACCAGAACATGTTATGCAACAGTTAAAAAAACCATGAAATTATTGTGGTCCTCATCCTCCTAGAGAGGATCAGGAACTCAGGACACAGGTAAAAGGCTCTAGGTAATAGAGAAGCTAAGAGTTTAGATGAGTTTTATCTCATTTGGAGGGACAAAAGGAAGTTTGCAACCACTGATCTAAGAGATGAAGCTCTCAGTTCTGTCTTTGATTTTATGTTTCCTCTTAGCAAAGGCAAACTATTTAAGTTGTGCATGTGCTAGCAATCTTTTGGAAAAGAAATATCACCCCTTAGATCCTAGGTGTTCAACTAAGTTAAAGTAGAAGGCTAGGGTCTTCTGCACAATTCTAACAATCAAGCCTAAATCACACTCAAAAGTCCACATAACCAAAATTCTCAAATCTATTCAGTGCTTAATCACAAAGACAATGGATTTTAGATTTACAGAGATAAGGGGGGGGGGGAGTTTTTATAACAGTACAGCCAAGATTATGGTTAGCAAATTTATTTTATAGTTACTTGTGGCCCAAACCTGCTTTGAATTAATATTGGCATACATATAAGAAGATATCACTAGAAGATTGCCAAAAAAAAAAAAAAAAAAAAGGCTGATGTCTAAAGTGCAAAGAATAGAGTAACAATGATGAAACTAGGCCTTCACTGAATAAAAAATGTGATTTAAATCAATTTTTTCAGATCTAAATTATGGATCCCAAAAATATCATGAGCAGAGACTACTTAAAAGCATATTTCCCCTTTCATTCTGCAAAAAGCAATATACTCTGACTGTCTATACTCTTACTAATAAGAAATGCACACTGCCATATGCCAGCAAGGAGGGAATGTGCCAGCAAGAAGAAAGAGACAAGCACCAGACAGCAACTTCCGCTGTGAAATGCCACAGTGGTTTGCACACACATGCCTGAACTTTTCAATAAAAATAGAAGTCAGGCATTGGGCTGCTGAAATTACACCCCTACTGTACATCAGCCATGCAGTTCTGGTCAGTGTACAGTTTTTTGTTTTTCTGTTTTTAAGGGTGACTAACTTGCTGAATCTGAGATAGTAGCAACTTTGAAATTTGCTTCTCAATTTTTACCATTATCAGTCAAAAACTTTTTGCACTAGGAAAATAATACAATCAAAAGGAATGCCATAAAAAGCCTCTTCACTCATATACAGAGACAGACACATGCGCGCACACACACACCCTCCTCTCTATGTGCCCTGATCCCATTTTATCCACCACACATACCATAGCACCTTCTGATGAGGAATCCATGAGGGATACAAGTAGAAACATTAAGTCAGCACTTGAAGTGCACTTGGCCTAATTCAGCAAAACATTTTTAGCACAAACTGGACTCTCAACTCTCAACCTTGCCTTTTTCAGTCTGATCACTCAAAGCACTGACATTAGAAGGGAGAGCAGGAATTCCTAACATCCTTTGCTCTACACGATTCCCAAAATCAACCCTTTTTACCTCCACATATGTGCACAATATGGGGATGCAAGAGCTGGAGGATTTTGAGAAATAACTAAATCAAGTACTAAATTACAGCATGCTAACACTGAGCAAGAGATTTTAATCTTCAAAATTACAGATATGTTCCACATCTATATTTTCCACAGAAGCTCAGTGACTAAATAAACAGAAAGGACCAAAAAATAAGTGAATGACACCACTGTGAATAATATCCTGAGAAATTTCACTACAGTAAGATTCTCTCCCTTTATAGAACACACTATACTTTGCCTGTTTGGTAATATTATGTTTTTGCTAGACTTCATTCACTTAGACATCAATTATCTGATATCGAAATATTACCCCACTTTAGGTTTTTAGAAAAAAGTTCAATTTAACAATCATTTTAATTTTTTTTATTTTGAATTTAAATAATAAATAAAATGAGCATTTCCATATGCAAATAGGATAAAGAGGATTATAAATAAAATCAAAAATCTCTTATTATATATGCTATTTTCAGAAGTGTTCTGCTCAGCTATATTTATTTAGATTCATTTCTACAGGTTTTTGTTTATTTTAAAGACTAGGTCTTCCAAAATTTTCAGGCAAAAGTATAGGAGCAACTCAGGCATTCAACCCACTCTGATCAGCATATTAATCAATATTCCCTTTTTCAACCAGGTTTTGCCTCTTTTTTAAATAATCTCCCCATGTCCTGGAGACTTACCAAATTAATGTCAAATTTAGTTGAACACCTGTGGCTTTAGCCTACTACATCTCAGAATCCTGGAGTTCAGGATATCTTCAGCCTCACAGTAGCAGAGAATACAGGAATGTAATACTTCTGCAGATTATTTGCGATACTACAATGACTCTCCATCTCTCTTCTCTCACTCCCCCCCAAACTCATATTTTGACATTACCATTGCTCACCTTTTTCTTCTCACAAAGGAGTGGGGGAAAAGGTAATAAATTGCATAGTCAATCTCATAGCACTTTGCATCTGCTGCCCTATACCCCTCTCTTTAGCATCCTCCCCTCTAATTAAAAGGCCAAGTATCAAGCTCCTCCCAATGTTTTCTTTTAGAGAAGGCAGAAACTGAACATAGCTCTACCTACTTTGCATTTGCTGCCCTACCTGATTTTAACTTCATGATACAAGATCCTTCTCCCACTTCACCCCATGCAAAATGTCCTTTGGTGCCTCCCCCTTTGCTATCCTATGTTTTTTCCGCCTCCATTCGTGTGCTAAATTCCCATTTACATAGTAGATTTCTTGAGGACAGGGGCTATCTTTCTTTTTATTAATTATATTCCCATCACTAAGCCAGTGCCTGGCACATAGTAGGTACTTAATAATTTACTGGATTGGATTATAATGAAAACAAATCCACATATAAACTCAAAATAGAGTCTCTGAGTTAGAGGGCTTTTTTACATTTGACTAGGGCACAAACAAGTAAATAAAAATAATTTTTAGAAGCAAAGTAATGCTAATTTGGGGTGATCAGAAAAGTCTTCATATAGGTAGTGGAACTCAAATTTAGCCTTAAAGGAAACCAGAAATTCTAAGAGGTGACTCAGTCTATATAAAAATGTAGAAATGAGAAAGAGAATACAAAAAGTAGATCAGTTTGGCTGGAACAGAATATATAAGATAATATGAAGTCTGAAAAGGTAAACATGAACCACACTGTATAGAACTTTAAATTCCAGGATAAAAAGTGACCAGGATTTGAACTACAGTATACCAAAGAAAGGGATGGATGCAAGAAATATTGAGGAAGTAGATACAAGATTTGTAGATATGAGGAGTGAGGGAGTGGGAAGAGTTAAGCAGACTCTAAAATTGTGAATCTGTGACTGGAAAAAAGGCAGTACCATCAACAGAAAGAAAAACATGAGGAAGAGAGACAGATGAAAGGAGAAAGGTAAAGAATTCAGTTTTGGTCATGTTGAATTTGAGTTGTAAATGCCTAGGAGATACTTAGTGATACTGAACTGGAATTTAGGATAAAAATAAAGCCTGGCTATATAAATGGGGAGTCACCTACACAGAGATGACAGTTGAACCCATTAGAGTTGCTGAAACTGCTAAGAGTAAATGACACAATAATAACAGTGCATTAAGAAAATTACTTGGGAGGTAATATGGAAGATGGGTTCATGAGAGGACACACTGTCAGGAATACCAGTCTCAGGGGTATAGCAAGTATATTTGAGAGGATTCTGTGAAAAAAGAAGAATAGGTCAGAAAATTCCGAACTCTCCATATTTATTCTATAAACAAGACAAAATAGTACCTCAGGGCAAATGCAGAGCAGTAAAAATGAACAAGAGTTGAATAAAATAGTCTTCCTAATACCATAAAGACCTCTAGGAAAATCCCAGAATGGAGTTTTGGAGGTGTAAACACCTCCAGGTTAGCTAGGTTAGGAAACAACCTTGGCCTTAGCCACAGGAATTTTTGCCTTCCAGACAATGTGGGGAGTTGGCCATGGAGCAAGGGAAGATTGGGGGAAGACTGCTAATAAGCTGTTTTGTCAGCCAGTAACTTTAATAATCTAGTGTTTGACAAACCCAAAGACCCCAGTTTTTGGGATAAGAACGCAGTATTTGACAAAAATTGCTGGGAAAATTGGAAATTAGTATGGCAGAAACTAGGCATTGACTCACACTTAACACCGTACACCAAGATAAGGTCAAAATGGGTTCATGACCTAGGCATAAAGAATGATATTATAAATAAATTGGAAGAGCATAGGATAGTTTACCTCTCAGACCTGTGGAAGAGGGAGGAATTTATGACCAAAGAAGAACTAGAGATCACTAATGACCACAAAATAGAAAATTTTGATTATATCAAATTGAAAAGTTTTTGTACAAACAAAACTAATGCAGACAAGATTAGAAGGGAAACAATAAACTGGGAAAACATTTTTACAGTCAAAGGTTCTGATAAAGGCCTCATTTCCAAAATATATAGAGAATTGAATCTAATTTATAAGAAATCAAACCATTCTCCAATTGATAAATGGTCAAAGGATATGAACAGACAATTCTCAGATGAAGAAATTAAAACTATTTATAACCATATGAAAATATGCTCCAAATCATTATTAATCAGAGAAATGCAAATTAAGACAACTCTGAGATACCACTACACACCTGTCAGATTGGCTAGAATGACAGGGAAAGACAATGCGGAATGTTGGAGGGGATGTGGGAAAACAAGGACACTGATACATTGTTGGTGGAATTGTGAACACATCCAGCCATTCTGGAGAGCAATTTGGAACTATGCTCAAAAAGTTATCAAACTGTGCATACCCTTTGATCCAGCAGTGTTTCTATTGGACTTATACCCCAAAGAGATACTAAAGAAGGGAAAGGGACCTGTATGTGCCAAAATGTTTGTGGCAGCCTTGTTTGTAGTGGCTAGTAGTTTGTAGTGGAAAATGAATGGATGCTCATCAATTGGAGAATGGTTGAGTAAATTGTGGTATATGAACGTTATGGAATATATTGTTCTGTAAGAAATGACCAGCAGGATGAATACAGAGAGGACTGGCGAGACTTACATGAATTGATGCTAAGTGAAATGAGCAGAACCAGGAGATCATTATATACCTCAACAACGATACTGTATGAGGATGAATTCTGATGGAAGTGGATATCTTCGATAAAGAGATCTAATTCAGTTTCCATTGATCAAGGATAGACAGAAGCAGCTACACCCAAAGAAAGAACACTGGGAAATGAATATAAACTGTTTGCATTTTTGTTTTTCTTCCCGGGTTATTTATACCTTCTGAATCCAACTCTTCCTGTGCAACAAGAGAACTGTTCGGTTCTGCACACATATATTGTATCTAAGATATACTGTAACCTATTTAACATGTATAGGACTGCTTGCCATCTGGGGGAGGGGGTGGAGGGAGGGAGGGGAAAAACCGGAACAGAAGTGAGTGCAAGGGATAATGTAAAAAATTACTCTGGCATGGGTTCTGTCAATAAAAAGTTATTTTAAAAAATCACATGAGTTGAATTGATGCTAAATGAAATGAGCAGAACCAGGAGCTCATTGTACATGGCAACAGTAATATTACACAATGATCAATTCTGATGGACATGATTCTCTTCAACAATGAGATGGTTCTTACCAGTTCCAATGAGCTTGTGATCAAAAGAGCCACCTACACCTAGAGCTACCTAAGTGTGGTTCACAACATAGTATTTTCACTTTTTCTGTTGTTGTTTGCTTGCATTTTATTTTCTTCATTTTCTTTTCTGGTTTGAGTTGATTTTTCTTATATAGTATATATGTTAGATTTAACATATATTTCTATCATGTTTAACATATATTAGACTACTTGCCATCTAAGGGAGGTAGGTGGGACAAGGTGGGGAAAACTGGAACACAAGGTTTTGCAAGGGTTAATGCTGCAGAATTTTCTATGCATATGTTTTGAAAAATAAAAAGCTTTGATAAAAAAAAAATCACATGAGAGACCAAGGGGGAAAAATAACAATCTAAGAAAAACAAAAAAATTATGAAAAGAAAGTCAACCAAATGGAAAGGAGATCTATAATCATAAGGAAGAAAATGACTCCTTAAAAATTAGAATTGGTCAAAAGGAAGCCAGTGAAATTATAAGAAATTATAAGAAACCCAAAAATAACAAAACAAAATATAAAGAATGAAAAAACAGAGAATGTAAAACATCTCATGAGAAAAGAATACTCAGACTACCTGAAAGCTACAATAAAAAAAAAAAAAACTCTTGATACAATAAAACAAGAAATAAAGAAAATTGCCCTGAAGTATTAGAACAAGAGGGAAAACTAACTAGCAAGGCAAAATCACAGAAATATTATAGCCAAATTCCAACAATCCCAGATTAAGGATAAAATATTATAAGTAACAAGAAAAAAGGCAAATCAAATGCAGCAGAGCCATAATTATAATTACCCAAGATCTAGAATTGCTATACTGAAAGACTGTCACAGCTCTTGGAACACTATATATTGAAGAGCAAAAGAACTAGGGTTCCAGCTAATAACATCATACCCAGCAAAGTTAAGCATAATCCTAAAGGGAAAAAAAATTTGGCATTCGATTAAGTGACAAGCCTTTAGCATGTTGTTGCAAAAAAAAAAAAAAAAAAAAAAAAAGACCTGAACTTAATTACAAAATTTGACATATAAGATCCAAGAGAAATAAAAGGTAAACAACAAGGACTAATTACAAAGGAAATAAAGAGAGTGAGAGTTTACTTTTAATATGTCAAAGTGTAAATCATATGTCATAAGTCTGTCATTAGTAATTGGGTACTTTAAAAAAAAGATAAAGAAAAGAGATGAAGTTGAATAGGATATAATTCTAAAAAAAAAAGCAAAACCATGTAGGAAAAGATAAAAAGATAATTATCTTATACAAATGAAGTGCAAGAAGAACTGGCAGAGGAATTAGATATGGGAAGAGGGCTGGTAATTATGGAACCCTACTCTCATTGGGAATGGATTAAAGAGGAAAATATATATTTCATATATATAGAAAGATATAAAACTCTTCTAAATTCAGAAATAAATGAGAGGCTAAGGGAATAGGGAGAAGGCAGAGGATAAGGGAGGGATTTTTAATATATAAATATAAAGCTTTTTACTTTCAAAATCCATGCATAGATACTTTTAATATTCACCCTTTTTGTAAAACTCTGTGTTCCAAATTTTTTTCTCTCCCCCCATCCCACCCCTAAATGGCAAATAATTCAATATGTTACACATGTGCAATTCTTCTATACATATTCCCACAATTATCATGCTGCACTTGAAAAATCAGATCAAAAAGGAAAAAACAAATGAGAAAGAAAATAAAATGCAAGCAAAGAACAACAAAAAGTGAAAATACTATGTTGTGATCCACACTCAGTCCCCACAATCCTCTAAATGCAGATGGCTCTCTTCATCACAAGACCACTGGAACTTTCCTGAATCACCTTGCTATTGAAAAGAGCCACATCCATCAGAATTGATGATTGCATAATCTTCTTGTAGCTGTGAAATATATTCTCTTGATTCTATTCATTTCATTTAGCATCAGCTCAAGTAAATTTCTCCAGGTTTCTCTGAATCATTCTGCTGATCATTTTTTATAAAACAATAATATTCCATAACATTCATATACCATAATTTGGTTCAGCCATTCCCCATCTGATGGGTGTCCACTCAGTTTCCAGTTCCTTGCCATGACAAAAAGGGCTACTATAAACATTTTTGCACACGTGGATTCTTTTTTTTAAATTATCTCTTTGGGATACAGACCCAGACAATACTGGATCAAAGGGTATACTCAGTTTGATAATATTTTGAGCACAGTTCCAAACTGCTCTCCAGAATGGCTGGATCAGTTCACAGTTTCACCAACAGTATATTAGTGTCCCAGTTTTCCCACATCCCCTCCAACATTTGTCATTATCTTTTCCTGTCATCTTAGCCAATCGATCTCAAACTAAATGCTAAAATAGATTTAATCAAAAGAGAAAAATAGGAAAATTATATGTCAGCCATATTAATATTGTTTTAGGTTTCAGACTATTTAAAATAACGAGACAGTATAAAGTTGTAATATGCACAGAAAATATCAGTTGGCAAATTTAGAAAAGTATGGAAAGGCTTGAACTTATGATGGAAGATGTTACCACCTTCAGAGAAACAGATAAGCATAGATGATCTTACATAAATGCATATGAATGTATATGTGCACATGTATGGATATATGTGTGTATATATATGTATATGCATATATATGTATGTATACACACACAATCTTAATTTTATCTTCTTGGTGAAGGGAGGGAAGAAGAAGAGGAAAAGAATAAAGTAAAAAGTACACAGCGGAGAATAAAAGAAAATCTACAAGGAAACAAAGAAAAGATGGACAGTCCTGAAAATAATATATAGTATTTATTATATAGGCTTTTTTAAAATGAAAATTTGTTTTGTATTTTGAATCCTCTCATGTTCTGGCAATGCTTCCCTCCCCCCCCCTTTTCTATTTTGTATTTTAAGTTTTAAAGAAACAATCAAACAAACAAATAAATGAGGAAGGAAGGGAGGGAGGGAGGAACAGAAGGAGGGAAGGATAGAGGGAGGAAGAAAGGGAAGAAGTGCCAGAAATAAGGTATTTTGAGGTAAGCATGGCAGAACTTGGCAATTGAAGAGAAGAGAGACTGAGTCAGGACAGAGCCTTAGGGGAAAATGATTTTAGCTAATTAACTAACTAGCAGGAACAAACTACCTGCCTCCTGTTACTTTTCTATAATTGACTACAATGAGATGTGATGCTAGCAGTTTTAGATCAATTAATAACTGCAACTGAGGCTAAATGTAATTAATTATAATTACATTATTGTGGCCAGCACAAATATAGATTTTTAATCATGTGGCCCACAAGGGAATAACTTAAGAAGTCCATGATTTACAGTTATCTTTTCAAAATTAGATAACTTCTCAGCATTTCAATTAAGACAGTTGTCTCATGACTAACTGGTTCTGATATAACTAATTTCTATTCCCTAATCAGGACTGTGTATAAACATGATTAATAATTCATTTGTAAACCCCAGAGGTTGCTTATAGAGGTTGGCTTTGATGTCTAAAATTCATAAATTCATAATCTAAAAAGAATAAAGGCAGTTGTTTGTTAGTTTTAAATAAAAGTTAAGATCACTGATAGTTTAAAATGGTTTACTAGGGAACTTATTTTCTCCTACGCTATCCACCCTGCCCCAAACCCTAGCTTAACCTATTTCTATTAATGGCATCACCACTGATTCTTCTATCTCCCTTACCCCAAAGATACAGCTATCCAATCAGTTGTCAAATCCTTCATTTTTACTTTGAAATCCTCTTTCATCCACAATCTTACATCCAGCATCTTTTTCAGGCCCTCATTCTTTCTTGCCTAAACTCTCATAATACTCCAGTTTTCTGACTAGCAATCTAACAATTACTTTAAAATGGATGCCTAAAACAGATGTCAAAAACTCTTCCAAAAGCAGAGGCAAAGTTTGTGATTAACTCTAATATTTTCTTTTCCTTTAAAGCTCATTTCAGATGCCACTTTCTATATCAAGTGCTCCCAATTTAATTCACATACTCGATATTCATATGTATTTGTATTAAAGAGGCAGAGGAAGTAGTTTATACAATCAATCATAGGGTATTGATCTAAAACAGATCTTGAACTACAGGAGAACTAAAACATCTATTTCATTTCTCTCATTTTACAGATGAAAAAATTGAAGGCCAAAACATGCAAATTGTTCCAATTTTTATAGATAATAAGTGGCAGGTCCAGGAGTTGAATTCAGGAAGTCTGGCCCCAGAGTACTGGGTATGGAGTAGGAAGACTGTTGAAATTCCACTTGTAATTTTTAGAAGCTGTGTTACCCTGGGGACATTTACTCTCCCAGGATTCAAATAACTCCCTAAAACTTATTTACTAAGTCATTGGAGGATTTTAATTTGCATAGGTGAAAGGAGTTTCCACACTTTGTATTCCCCCCATTCCTGAGATCATAGATTCTCTGCATATTCAAGTATATTGGTTTTATTCATTTGAGAGCCAAGACCTGTTTTGGTTTTTTTTTCTCTGCATCCCCCAAACCTAGCCCAACAGCACTAAGCTTTGCATATTCTAAACACTAAATAAATGTGTGTTGAATGGAAAAAGATGAACTGAGAGTGCTTAGAGGAAGAAAGCCAAGCTATCAATAGCTATATGGAAAAATGCTCTAAATTGCTAATCAAAAAAGTGCAAATTAAAATAACTGTGGTACTACCTCATACCATCAGATTGGCAACTGACTAAAAAAAGAAAATAAATACATTAATGCACTGTTGGTGAAGCTGCAAATTGATCTAGCTATTCTGGAAATTAATTTGGAACTATGCTTAAAAATCTGTTAAACTGTGCATATCTACTGACCCAGTAAATGGAAAGCTAGGTCTATATCTCCAGAGTTCAAAGAAAAAAAAAGCACTCAAAGATATAAAAATATGTATAGCAATTATCTGAAATGGTAACAAATTAGAAACGGAGAAAATAGCCTTCAATTAGGGAAGTTTATGGTGGATGACTGTGATGGAATACTATTATGCTGTCAAAAAAAAAAAAAAAAGATGCAGGGCACAATTTCAGAGCAACGAGGGAAAAACCATATGAAATGATGCAGAGTAAAATGGACAGAATCAAGAAATCAATTTATGCACTAACAATAATGTAAAAATAAATTTTGAAAAATTTCTAATCAATACAACATTCAACCATGATTCCAAATGACTAAAGATGAAGTGTACAACCCATCTAGAGATGGACAAGTGAAGAGCTCAAAAGTACAGATTAATGCATGGTTTTTTTAACATAATTAATGCAGGAATTTCTTTTGTTGAAGTCTAGATTTGGGGCACCTAAATGAAATTAGGGTTTAGTTGAGGTCTAGTGGCAGGTTTGGGGTACAGGGAGTCAAGCAAAGCTCTCCTGCAACCCCCTTGGGATTCGGCGCAAGGATATGGCGGTAAATGGGATCTAGTAGCAGCGCGAGTCCCCAATAAAAGCATTTATTGGCCAGAGAGCTAGATTGATAAAAGAGGTTTATTATTGGATAAGCAAGGTTAAAGTATAGGCGAAGGTAGAAATAAGGAGGGCACTGGACAGAGGGTCCTCACATAGCTAGCATGTTTGGAATCTCTGCAAAGAGGGGTTCCCAGCTCTTGAGAGGCTTTTGGGTGTAGCCCCAAAGTTGGCTCAGATCTGGGTGGGGCTGGGACAGGTCTGGATCTTCTATTGGAATTCAAAGGGACCAGGATTTGTGAGTCAACGGGTAATTACATTCACTAGGAGGGGATGGGAATCTAGAAACTAATCTTTCCCACATCACTTTTGCTTAATTATATATGTCTCTAACAGAGATTTTGTTTTTCTTGCTTTCTCAATGGAAGGGGGAAAATTCAAAGCTGATAAAATAAAAATTGCAAAAGATCAATATATCCAAAAATATTTATGGTAGATGTTTGTATTGTCAACAAATTGGAAATAGAAGAGTATCCTCTAATTAGTTACCTTTCAATTAAAAAATTAACCAATTAAACACTTTCCTGCTATCATCTCTCAATTACCTCCCTCTAGACCTTTATCACAACATAGACATAAGACTTTTTTTTTAAACCAGACAAACATTAACCCCTAAAATTACTATAGAACATTTTGCAATCATTCCTCTCCGTAGGTCCATCTCTTTACTTCCCAGCAATCACTATAAAAACTTATTCATCATTATTCTTTAAGGTCCATTTCTTCTCCACTGAAGAAAAAAATTTCCTTCACCAAATCAAACTAACCTTGTCCCCCAAATGGAGAGTAGTCTTGATAGCTTTTAAGCTACCAGTCATATTATACTTGGTCCAAAACTAACCTATCTTGATTGTCCCAGGCCCCCAGGAAATGTGACCACTTACCTATTCTAACAGTTACTGTGAAGAAACTAACTTGCATTTTAATCCTATGAAGAGAGGCTCATAGAAGTCACCCTAAAAGACACACTAAACTACACAAATGTAATCATCTTGCAGTTCAAACCAACTGCTTCCAACTTCTCTATTTCTATCAAAACTTTTACTTAATTGGAAATTTTCTAATTTTCTTCCTTTTTATATCTAAATTATTATTTCTTTTCCACTAATGTCTCTTGATCAAAGGGGAATTCAAATCCATCAGTCTAGTAAATCACAGTATAATATTGTGGTAAAATTTAAGAACAGAAGACCTGCAATTCAATCCCACTATGATACTAAGTAATTCTCTGACCCTAGGCAAGCCACTTAACTTTTCAGAAACCTCCCTCAAAGAACTGTGGCTAAGAAAGTATGATGCAAAGCTTAAAACGCTACTGAATTTGGATTATTATCATCATTTTTAATATTATTTATTGTTAAGAGTCCAAATTCTTCAGCTTGATATTCAAGAGAGTAATGTGATCTTCCTTTATTACATTTTGACTTTGATGATCCATAATGATCTGGAGGTGGCTCCTGATTTGAAAAATACAGTGGGTCCTAACCACCTAGTAATACCTTGAGTATAATAGCCTGATGACAGATTGTTGCCTAAAGACACAACCTGATAAGCAGGGTATGGCTTACCATTGGATTAGCTGGATAGATGAACTTTTGGGGCATAGCAATTCTTAAAGGTTGCACAGATTCTTAAAAATACTATTTTTATTAATAATTCTTCCCCATCCCTCCCATAACTCCTAAAATTGAGTTTTCAGTTTCTATCAGTTTCCCTCATTAACCCTCAAACATGCCATGCTTATTCTCAAACCCAATCTTTTTGTTTAATTTGCTCTGCCTTCCTAGAATCTACTTTCTCTGGCCTTTCTTTTAACTAAAAATCCCTTCAGTCTTTCAAGGTCTTCTTCTATTTACTAATAATGCTTTCCTCAATTGCTCATTGATCTCTCACTGCTTAATTCCCATGGTAGTTATCATTTACACAATTTATACATGTGTTTAATCATAACCTTTATCAAGGATTTATATCCCTTTCACCAATGAGCTCCTTAAAGATAGGAACTCAGTGTGTTATATCTATTCTTTAGCTATTTATGTAATTTATGCAATTAAAGTAGCACTTAATTTAAAGTGCACAGCAGCACTTATACTATTCAATAATTTTCCCATCACATTTTAATTTTCTGTCTTCTAAGCCAAAAGTCAACAACTTATACCAATGTGTTAAGAAATATATGCAATAATTTACAATAGTAAGGCAATGGGCTATGAAGAAATGTGTATGTGGAAAGTGGGTAGGGCTGACAATTGGCAAGTATCTAATAAAGCTGATCACTTTTTAGTAATATCTGAGTTGCAGTTATACTTGGGTCGATTTTTTAAAGTTGATTTTGGCAAATAAGAAAGTGGAAGAGAGCCTAAGTTATCTAGAGTTCTACTGCTATTGCCCTATTAATTAGGTTCAGCAACTTGGGATATAACATCTAAAAGATTGTCAGTTAAGAGTCTCATTTCCAAGATATATAAGGAATTGATTTAAATTATAAAAATAAGTACTACCGAATTGATAAACAGTTCTCAAAGGAAGAAACACAAGCTGTCAATAAGCATTAGAAAAAAAAAAAAAAAAGACTCCAACTCACTAATTAAAGAAATGTTAATTAAAGCAACTCTGAAGTTTAATCTCATAGTTATCAGATTAGGAAAGATGACCAAAAAAGAGGAAAATTACAAATTCTAGAGTGGAAAAGGAAAATAGGCACATTAACATACTATTGATAGAACTGAGAATCAGTCTAGCTTTTCTAAAAAAGCAATCTGGAACAATGCTCAAAAAAAGTTACTATAATGTGCATGCCTTTGACTTATACAACTTCTAGGACCACACCAGAAAGTAATCAAAAAAAGAAGAGGAGGATCTATGTGTTCAAAAAGTATTTATAATAGCTGTTTTTGTGTTGGCAAAGAACTTGAAACTGGGGGCAAGAGATGTGGGGGAGAAATACCCATCAATTAGGGAATGGCTGAAAAAATTATGGTATATTAATATAATGGAATATTAAAATGCCCTAAGAAATGCTGGAAAATCTGTATGATTTAATGTAGAGTGAAGTAAGCAAAACAATAATCTACACTATAACTGTATATAATGTCCTGTAAAGAGGAAAGCTTAGAAAAGACTTACAAATTCTGATAAAAACTCAATGACTAATCATCACTCCAGAGGACTAATGATACTACCTGCTTCCTTATAAGAGAATGCTGTTTAGTTGGATTTTTTCCAATTGTATTCAATTCTATGACTCTATTTGGGGTTTTCCAGGCAAAGATACTGGAGTAGTTTCTTCCCCAGATAATTTTATAGGAAAAAAAGGCAAATGAGGTTAAATGACTTGCCCAGGATCACCCAGCTAGGGCCAACTAAACTCAGGAAGATGAGTCTTCCTGACTCCAGGCTGGGCAGTCTATCCACTGCACCACCTAGTTGTCTCATCTGACAAGAGAAGAGATAGATTAAATATACAAAAGGGCAACATGTTTTTGGATATGGCCATGTAAGAATTTGTTTTGCTTAACTATGAATATGTGTTATAAGGTTTTGTTTTTTTCTGTTTTTCCTTGTAGGAGAAGAAGCTGGAGGAAGGTAAAATAAATGCTTATTCATTGAAAAATAAAAAAATAAAGGATTGCCAGCCCTTGACTTCAGTGAAGGTTCTTCAACGAGATCTAATTCTAATGTCTCTACATGGTCTTAAAGGAAACCTTAAATGTGTTCCTGTCTCACTGTATTGTATTAGTGAAATATAAATTGGCAGTTATTTATAAATTATATTTTTCCTCTCATCTTTCCTACCTGATCCCTGCAAAATAATTGTCATATATTCTTTAAACCTAATGCAGAATAAAGAAGGCTGAATGCAAATAATCTTGTAGAATTTGCTTATAGAATTTATTGCATTAATTATTAGTAGGAATACTTACAAATCCTCAATTTTCATTTCATTGATTCAGAAAACTCCAATTACTTAATTTTTTTAAAAAGTGAAAAAGTATAAAAGCTAGTTTGTTGATGGAATGGAAGCTGAACTTCCTAGTAGTTTAATCAAAGAGCAACACGCAACTACTAAAAATTATGTCTGTTTATTTAGAATAAGAAAAGATCTTTTTAAACTCTGCGTTTTAATAACAAGTTGCTGGTAGCATTTTCAACATTTTAATGATTTATTATTTCAAAAATACTTGAGGTCAACAAGGTTGAATTTTAATGTCTTCTCAAAGTTGTGTTTAGGTCTTAGAGGGCAAGAAATACTTCCTTGCTGTCACCTTTCATGCACATCATAACATCTAGTCAAGGTTCTGTTTTCAAGACTATATTCATATGGTCACATTTTAAGAAAACTATATGTATAATGTATATCAAACTGCTTGTTGTCTCAGGGAGAGAATACAAAACTCAAAATCCTAAAAAACAAAATATTAAAAATGGTTTTAACATGTAATTGGAAAAAAAAGAAAATGTTAAATAAAATATTTTTTAAAAAAGAAAATGATTTATGACTACCTACAGATTAAGAACCAGAACAAAAAAAAAAACCTCAAAACTTCAAAGATTTCAAAGACACCTTAATGAGCCACCAATACAGGAGTCTATTGGCCTGGTTTAAGTATCACAAATTGCATTGACAGTAAAATCATGGGAGTAAGAGAAATAACAAAAACAAAAGTGGTTTGCATTTTTAAAAACCAAATGACACCAAGAGAATTATATTCAAGGCAAGATTCTCCCCTGAAATATTTAAGATTATGCAGAAGTCATGAATCAGTAATTCAGGCTAATATAGTACTTTCCACCCCAATTTTACAGAAGAACCAAGACTTAAAAGGCTCAATCATAGTGATACAGCTAATTTGGCAGCTTTACTTCCAAATTTCAGTTCTCAGCACAATGGCCTCCCAATAAGGAATAACTTCAAACATATTCAACTCTTTAAAATTCAAAACACATCCAGGGAAAACAAGGAAAGTTATTAGGCTAGGAAACCAAAAGGTAACAGAGACCACATACATACAGTACTTAAAGATCTTAGCATATAAGTGAAATGAGCAGAACCAGGCGATCATTATATATTTCAACAACAATACTACATGATGATCAATTCTGATGCACATGGCTCTCTTCAACAATAAGAGGATCCAAATCAGTTCCAATTGATCTGTAATGAATAGAACCAGCTACACCCAGCAAAAGAACACTGGGAAATGAGCGTGGACCACAACACAGTATCTACACTCTTTCTGTTATTGTTTGCTTGCATTTTTTTTCTTCCCAGTTATTTTTACCTTCTTTCTAAATCTGATATTTCCTGTGCAATAAGATAACTATATAAATATGTATATATATTGTATTTAACATATACTTTAACATATTTAATATATATGGGATGATCTGCCATCTAGGGGAGGGAGTGAGGGGAAGGAGGGGAAAAGTTGGAACAGAAGGTTTTGCAAGGGTCAGTGTTGAAAAATTACCCATGCATATGTTTTGTATATAAAAAGCTTTAATAAAAAATAAAATTTAAAAAAATAAAAGGGTCTTAGCATAATTGAGACCAGCTGCTAATTTCATTTAAGTTCCTCTCCTAACTTAACTTCCTCCCTAGCCTAATCTTTCTAATAATTTCCATTGTCACTCATTCAGACTGGAGACTGTTTCATATGATGACATTTAGAATCCTCTTCTCTTCTCTTCCTTTTCAAAGACAGAGAAAGCATTTAAACATTTGCATTTATGTGGTAAAGTACCTCCAGGCCTTAGCAGACCTCAAAAGCTACTTAAGAACTTCATGTGACATCATTCCAATTCCTATTACTTGCTTTTCCACCTCCACTTCAGCTAGAAGATGGTTTCTTTTAAATGGCAAATATTATAGGAAATAAATGCTTCAAGACATGTGAAAGCCAGCATTCCCACTAGCATTAGATAGATGATGCCACAGTACCTTTAAGGCCACAAACTATTAACTACTAATGTCCAGGCCAACTTCAAGGAAAGTGAAGAAAAGTCAAAGCAATAAGGATGATCTCATTTAAACCTCTATAACCTCCTGGTTTGTCAGAGTTTAAAATTAATGCTTTCCATTGTTCCAAGCAAATAGAATTTGAGATTGTCCATCTGAAAGATCAGATTTGTAGGTTACTGTCTCACATCCTGCAAGATAATGAGACTCGGAAGGATGAGCTATAATTAAATTCAAATCTCACCACAGCTATCTAATTTTTTGAACCAGAATATTAAAATTGATAATCCCCTGTAAATAAAGTTGCAAACCCTTCAAAATAAAGGAAAATATGCTATGTTAAATTAGGAGTAATTTCATATTCACAGAGCTTGATGGAAAAGGTCCAGGAGAAAAAAATAATAGGTAGCTAATGTGACTAAGTGAAAAGTTTCTTAGTATAAAGTTTAAACATTTCTAATTCATTCACTTAACAGATATTTTATGGTTGCCTATACTCTACCATACAAGGCACAAGATTAGGTATATCTTCTTTTAATGATGACATTTGTAGTAACCCAAACCTCTGAGGGAAAAGGTCATTGCCTATCACACACTCAATAAGACACCCTTTTCATTTAGTCTTTAGCATCCCATAAGAATGTGCTAGCTGAAAATAAATTATAAGGTCAAAGGGTCACTTCTCCAGAGGTACAACCCATATTCTAGTGCTTTAAATGAACACCAATTATTATAAACAGTTACAACTACAGTCAATTAAATCTCTTCTGTCCTAGTTTGGCTTCTACAATTCTTATACTTCTCCCTGAAGTTAATTAGAATTCAGTCAGTATGATCATGGTCCCAATTTTTGGTGAGCCTCATAAGGATGGTACCCCCCAAATGAAAACAAAAATTCTTACATATCTAGACCTAAGATGATTAAAATCCCTGATATAATTAAGTCAGAGTAACCATGGGGAATCAGTAAAGTACTGCTTTATTTCATTCAGTCCAGATAATAATATTGTTCTGGTCACTCCTTTTGCAATCCAGAAAAAATATTTCTCCCTTGGGTTACTGTGGCCAAGTCATTAAAAGTAATGGCTCTGAAGACTTATTTATTACTGATTTTTTTTTAAAGCACTGAAAAGCTGTGAACAATTGTTATTAAACTAATTAGCCTTTCAAGAAGAAATGATAGATAGTGACAATACCCAGATGCCTCAAGGGAGACATAAATGGTCTACTTTATTCTTCCCCTCTCTTCTGGCAGACTCTACCACCAGTTCCTTTCTTCTTAGCTCTCTCTCCTTTCAACAAGTCTATCCTTTCCTTTTTTTCTTTCCTCCCTCCCATAATACAAAATAATACTATAAAAATGAATCGGTATTGTTTTTATTTTAAATAGATAATATGTACATGACACTTTAAGGTTTATCAAGTTTACCTGATTTTCACAACAATCAGCTCTAAGATATATATCCCACAAGTATTATTTGCCATATTTTACAGACTAAGAAAAAAAGACGAGGCCATTTCTAAAGGGCAAGGACATGAATATTTAGTATCAAGCAAGCACTGCCTCTCTGTCCCTAAATAAAAAGTTCAGTGTATTAGGAGCTGGTGCAAAAGGTTTTTCATAATCTGTCTGCCACTGCCTTCTTGGAAGTTCCTCTGATCCCCAGTTTGCATTGGCACACACAGAAACCTAGGAAAGGCAAAAATTATGTCCTTAATCTTTTGTCATAAGTAAATGTATGTTTAACTTATAGGCCAGGAAAACTGAATCAATTCATTTTTCTCTCTCTGTCCTCTAAGTTTATGGTCATATCCTCTACACCCACACTTATTTGCTCACTATTTATGATATTTATTGCATTAGCTAAATGTGTTTGTACTGAAGGTTTTTATTAATTAAAAACTGGTGAACTTTAACATTTTACTATTCTACATAAAATAGCCTATAACAAGTTAGATTATCATGAATATCTCATTTTGGTTCCTGCATGTCAAGAGGAGGAAAAAGAACTTTATTCCTCACTTCTGAGTTAGAGGTATACAGCCAAAATATTTTTAAAAGAGTAAAACATAAAAAGATGATAGATTTCAAGAGTAATTTGTTAGCAAACAGGTATTTTTATTGCCAAGAGAATCAGACTACTTACAATTTAGTCTTTTCCTCTACAGGGTTTTTGATACAAGCAGACATTCCGCACAGAAAAGATGACAAATGAAAGTTATTTCCTAGCAAAATAGCCAACATATTACTGAATTTTGTGGAGGTTGGAAGAGACCTCAGTGGCTATGAGTTGAAACTATACTATGAAAGAAAATCCAAAATAATATCCTGACAAAGGATTTTCCAGCCTGTACTGAAAACCTAGAATGAGAGAAAAGTTACTATCTCTAAGGGCAGCCCATTTCATTTTTTTGGATAATTCTAATTGTTGAGAAGGTTTTCTCCCCCTAAAATCAAGTCCAAAGTTGTCACCGTGCAACTTTGCTGTGCTGTTCATCTCTTCTGATGCCTACAAGAACACGACTACCTGATAGCCTTTCCAATATTTGAAGGTAGTTATTTTCCCCGCTAAATCTTTTCTTTTCCAGTCTTAATATTCTTGGTTCCTCTACTTTTAAGACATGGACCCACAACAGACTCAATATTTTTCTATCTTAGGCATCTTTACTTTTAGAGCAATACCATCAACATTTTTTTTGTACAGACAATAAAACCTTTACTCTTAAGTAGGAGGAAGACAATAAAAACCTTTACTCATAAATTTCCCAGAGAGCTGCATAACACATATGAGGTAAATACTAAGAAAGAAAACTTTCAAAGGATATAACATCCAGAAATAAAGAAGGGCATATATATAGTTTGCTATAGAAGAAATAGTTTGCTCAGAAAATTAGGTGATACACATTGATTCTAAAGCACTCATACTCTGTATCTCAGCACTGAGTAACAACAGGAAAAACAGTTGCTCTTGAATTCTATTTGCAAAGATTTTCTTCTACTGATGACACCAATGTTCTCATTAACAGGGATATTCACTTAAAATAATTATATGGACTTCCGGTTAAGATGGCGGAGAGGAGGCTCACAGTTGCATAAGCTCCGCGCTTTCTCTCACTATCCACTTCATTACAAGCCTCTGAATCAATGCTTGTCTGAAAAAAACCCACAAATAGTTACCAAGAGAAGCCATCCTTGAGATCCGCCAAGAAAGGTCTGTCTTTACTGGAGGGCTGGGGCGGTTTTAGATCGGGCGCAGGCTGAGGGCAGCGGCAGTGAGAGCACGGGAGCAGACTGGAGAGGGGGTGGAGAGTGATCGTAGCCGTTTCTGCGGGGAGAGCTTCGCTACAGGTTTGGATAATTTCCTCCGGCAGCAAGTCAACAGCCCAGCAGAGAAGCTAAAAACACCGGGGCTGAAGAATACAACCGCAAACAGCTGAAGTCTCTCAGGACCTGGCCCCCCCCCCCCTTCCCCCCCCTCAGTGACTCAGCACGCTCTGGGATCTCAGAGCGCAGGCGCAGCACAGTCCTGCTAGTGCCTCACTGCTGCCACCTGCAGTCTGTAGAGGAAGCTCGATAACACACCCAGCCCCTCCCCCAAAGAAAGACTCCAGTTTTTTTTCTGTTTTTCTTTGGTAGTTTATCTCTGATTAATAGACAGAATGAGCAAGAAGCTGAAGAGGACTTTAACCCTTGACAGCTTCTATACAGATAGAGAGCAGACTCTAAATCCTGAGGAGACTAAAAACAGGCAGTCCCCAGGTGATTCCCCAAAGGAGGAGATCGGCTGTTCCTCAGCACAGATGAACCTCATAGAAGTGATTAAAAAGGCTCTCACAAGGGAGCTAGAAGAAAAATGGGAAAAGAGTCTGGAGAAAGTTAAAGAGAGAGTGGATAAAGAAGTAAAATCCTTGAAAAATAGGATTAGTGAACTGGAAACAGAAAACAGCTCTCTAAAAAACAAAATTGGCGAAATGGAAAAAAATTCCACAGAACAAAAGAACTCAATTGGACAATTAGAGAAAGATTTTAAAAAAGTGAGTGAAGAGAATACTTCACTGAAAATCAGAATTGAACAAGTGGAATTGAATGACTCGAGGAGACAAGAAGAATCAGTCAAGCAAATCCAAAAAAATCAAACAATGGAGAAAAATGTGAAATACCTTCTGGGGAAGACAACAGACCTGGAAAACAGATCCAGGAGAGACAATCTGAGAATCATTGGACTCCCAGAAAAACATGATGAAAAAAAAAGCCTGGACACTGTCTTCCAGGAAATTATCAAAGAGAATTGCCCAGAAGTCATAGGAACAGAGGAAAAAATAAACATTGAAAGAATTCATCGATCACCCACTGAAAGGGATCCTAAAATCAAAACACCAAGGAATATAGTGGCCAAATGCCAGAACCCTCAGGTGAAAGAAAAAATATTGCAAGCGGCTAGAAAAACCCAATTCAAGTATCAAGGAGCCACAATAAGGATCACCCAGGATCTGGCAGCATCCACATTAAAAGATCGAAGGGCCTGGAATATGATATTCCGAAAAGCTAAGGAACTTGGTATGCAACCAAAAATAACTTACCCAGCGAGAATGAGCATCTTTTTCCAGGGAAGAAGATGGACATTCAACGAAGTAAGCGAATTTCATCTATTTCTGATGAAAAAACCAGAACTTAACAAAAAGTTTGATCTACAAATATAGAACTCAAGAGAAATCTAAAAAGGTAAAGATTAATCTTGGGAACTATATTTTGACTATATAGATGTATAAAGAATACATGTATACCTTGTTCTAGAAATTGATGTGGAAAGGACATTGTACCAGAAAAAGGGTAAAGTGGGGGTAGTACATCTCATGAAGAGGCATAGGAAACCTATTATATCTGAGAGAAAGAATGGAGGGGGATGAATATAGTGGGTATCTTACTGCCTTCAGAATTGGCTTTAAGTGAAAAATCTTAAGACATATTCAATCTATGGTGAAACTTCTCCCATCTCATTGAAAAGTGAGAAGGGAAAAGTGGAAAGGGAAGGAATAAGCTAAGGGAAGGGAATACGGGAACTGGGAGGGAAAGGGGTAAGATAGGGGGAGGAACTCTAAGGAGGGGGGAGGGATACTAAAAAGGGAGGGCTGTGAGAAGCAAGGGGTGCTCACAAGCTTAATACTTGGAAGGGGGGGAAAGGGGAAAGAAGGGAGGAAAGCATAAACCGGGGTTAACAAGATGGCAAGTAATACAGAATTGGTCATTCTAACCATAAACGTGAACGGGGTAAACTCCCCCATAAAGAGAAAGCGGTTAGCAGAATGGATTAAAAGCCAGAATCCTACAATATGTTGTTTACAGGAAACACACCTGAAGCGGGGAGATACATGCAGGTTAAAGGTAAAAGGTTGGAGCAAAATCTACTATGCTTCAGGTGAAGTCAAAAAAGCAGGGGTAGCCATCCTGATCTCAGATCAAGCTAAAGCAAAAATTGACCTAATTAAAAGAGATAAGGAAGGACACTATATCTTGCTAAAGGGTAGCATGGATAATGAAGCACTATCTATATTAAACATATATGCACCAAGTGGGGTAGCATCTAAATTCTTAAAAGAGAAACTAAGAGAGCTGCAAGAAGAAATAGACAGTAAAACTATAATAGTGGGAGATCTTAACCTTGCACTCTCAGAATTAGATAAATCAAACCAGAAAATAAATAAGAAAGAAGTCAAAGAGGTAAACAGAATACTAGAAAAGCTAGATATGATAGATCTCTGGAGAAAATGTAATGGAGACAGAAAGGAATACACTTTCTTTTCAGCAGTTCATGGAACCTATACAAAAATTGACCATATATTAGGACATAAAAACCTCAAACTCAAATGTAGTAAGGCAGAAATAGTAAATGCATCCTTTTCAGACCACGATGCAATGAAAATTACATTCAACAAAAAAGCAGGGGGAAGTAGACCAAAAAATAATTGGAAACTAAATAATCTCATACTAAAGAATGATTGGGTAAAACAGCAAATCATAGACATAATTAATAACTTCACCCAAGAAAACGATAATAATGAGACATCATACCAAAATGTATGGGATGCAGCCAAAGCGGTAATAAGGGGAAATTTCATATCTCTAGAGGCCTATTTGTATAAAATAGAGAAAGAGAAGGTCAATGAATTGGGTTTGCAATTAAAAATGCTAGAAAAGGAACAAATTAAAAACCCCCAGTCAAACACTAAACTTGAAATTCTAAAAGTAAAAGGTGAGATCAATAAAATTGAAAGTAAAAAAACTATTGAATTGATTAATAAAACTAAGAGTTGGTTCTATGAAAAAACCAACAAAATAGACAAACCCTTAGTAAATCTGATTAAAAAAAGGAAAGAGGAAAATCAAATTGTTAGTCTTAAAAATGAAAAGGGAGAACTCACCACTAACGAAGAGGAAATTAGAGCAATAATTAGGAGTTACTTTGCTCAACTTTATGCCAATAAATTCGACAACTTAAATGAAATAGAAAAATACCTCCAAAAATACAGCTTGCCCAAACTAACAGAGGAAGAAGTAAATATCCTAAACAGTCCCATCTCAGAAAAAGAAATAGAACAAACTATCAATCAACTCCCTAAGAAAAAATCCCCAGGACCAGATGGATTTACATGTGAATTCTACCAAACATTTAAAGAACAATTAACTCCAATGTTATATAAACTATTTGAAAAAATAGGGATTGAAGGAGTCCTACCAAACTCCTTTTATGACACAGATATGGTACTGATACCTAAACCAGGTAGGCTGAAAACAGAGAAAGAAAATTATAGACCAATCTCCCTAATGAATATTGATGCTAAAATCTTAAATAAAATATTAGCAAAAAGATTACAGAAAATTGTCACCAGGATAATACACTATGACCAAGTAGGATTTATACCAGGAATGCAGGGCTGGTTCAATATTAGGAAAACTATTAACATAATTGACTATATCAATAACCAAACAAACAAAAACCACATGATCATCTCAATAGATGCAGAAAAAGCATTTGATAAAATCCAACATCCATTCCTAATAAAAATACTTGAGAGCATAGGAATAAATGGACTTTTCCTTAAATAGTCAGGAGCATATATTTAAAACCATCAGTAAGCATCATATGCAATGGGGAAAAACTGGAACCTTTCCCAGTAAGATCTGGAGTGAAGCAAGGTTGCCCACTATCACCATTATTATTTAATATCGTATTAGAAACACTAGCCTCGGCAATAAGAGTCGAGAAAGATATAAAAGGAATTAGAGTAGGCAATGAGGAAACCAAACTATCACTCTTTGCAGATGATATGATGGTATACCTAGAGAACCCCAGAGATTCTACCAAAAAGCTATTGGAAATAATTCATAATTTTAGCAAAGTAGCTGGCTACAAAATAAATCCCCATAAATCCTCAGCATTTTTATACATCACCAACAAAACCCAACAGCAAGAGATACAAAGAGAAATTCCATTCAGAATAACTGTTGATACCATAAAATATTTGGGAATCTATCTACCAAAGGAAAGTCAGGAATTATATGAGCAAAATTATAAAAAAGTCTCCACACAAATAAAGTCAGACTTAAATAATTGGAAAAATATTAAGTGCTCTTGGATCGGCCGAGCGAACATAATAAAGATGACAATACTCCCTAAACTAATCTATTTATTTAGTGCTATACCAATCAGACTTCCAAGAAAATATTTTATTGATCTAGAAAAAATAACAACAAAATTCATATGGAACAATAAAAAGTCGAGAATCTCAAGGGAATTAATGAAAAAAAAATCAAATGAAGGTGGCCTAGCTGTACCTGATCTAAAATTATATTATAAAGCAGCAGTCACCAAAACCATTTGGTATTGGCTAAGAAATAGATTAGTGGATCAGTGGAAAAGGCTAGGCTCACAAGACAGAATAGTCAACTATAGCAATCTAGTGTTTGACAAACCCAAAGCCCCTAACTTCTGGGAAAAGAATTCATTATTTGATAAAAACTGCTGGGATAATTGGAAATTAGTATGGCAGAAATTAGGCATGGACCCACACTTAACACCATATACCAAGATAAGATCAAAATGGGTCTATGACCTAGGCATAAAGAACGAGACTATAAATAAATTAGAGGAACATAGAATAGTTTATCTCTCAGACTTGTGGAGGAGAAAGAAATTTGTGACCAAAGATGAACTAGAGACCATTACTGATCACAGAATAGAAAATTTCGATTACATCAAATTAAAAAGCCTTTGTACAAATAAAACTAATGCAAACAAGATTAGAAGGGAAGCGACAAACTGGGAAAACATTTTCACAGTTAAAGGTTCTGATAAAGGCCTCATTTCCAAAATATATAGAGAACTGACTCAAATTTATAAGAAATCAAGCCATTCTCCAATTGATAAATGGTCAAAGGATATGAACAGACAATTTTCAGAGGATGAGATTGAAACTATTACCACTCATATGAAAGAGTGTTCCAAATCATTATTGATCAGAGAAATGCAAATTAAGACAACTCTGAGATACCACTACACACCTGTCAGATTGGCTAAGATGACAGGAAAAAATAATGATGAATGTTGGAGGGGATGCGGGAAAACTGGGACACTAATGCATTGTTGGTGGAGTTGTGAACGAATCCAACCATTCTGGAGAGCAATCTGGAATTATGCCCAAAAAATTATCAAAATGTGCATATCCTTTGATCCAGCAGTGTTTCTATTGGGCTTATATCCCAAAGAAATACTAAAGAAGGGAAAGGGACCTGTATGTGCCAAAATGTTTGTAGCAGCCCTGTTTGTAGTGGCTAGAAACTGGAAAATGAATGGATGCCCATCAATTGGAGAATGGCTGGGTAAATTGTGGTATATGAATGTTATGGAATATTATTGTTCTGTAAGAAATGACCAGCAGGATGAATACAGAGAGGCTTGGAGAGACCTACATGAACTGATGCTAAGTGAAATGAGCAGAACCAGGAGATCATTATACACTTCGACAACGATATTGTATGAGGACATATTTTGATGGAAGTGGATTTCTTTGACAAAGAGACCTGAGTTTCAATTGATAAATGACGGACAAAAGCAGCTACACCCAAAGAAAGAACACTGGGAAACGAATGTGAACTATCTGCATTTTTGTTTCTCTTCCCGGATTATTTATACCTTCTGAATCCAATTCTCCCTATGCAACAAGAGAACTGTTCGGTTCTGCAAACATATATTGTATCTAGGATATACTGCAACATATCCAACATATAAAGGACTGCTTGCCATCTAGGGGAGGGGGTGGAGGGAGGGAGGGGAAAAAAAATCGGAACAGAAATGAGTGTAAATATAATGTAATTATTAAATAAAAAAATTTAAAAAAAAAAAAAATAAATAAATAAAAAAATAAATAAATTTAAAAAAAAAAAAAAAAAAAAAAATAATTATATAACATATACAAAGATCATAAAGAGTAGAGGTGAGACCAAACTGGACATTTTATCTAAAGATTTATCTTTAGCCATCACCTAGCTACATACCACTCAAGTTTCTGGGAAAACAAAACCAAAGTATTACTAAACAATCATTTAAAATTTTAAAGCTTACAACTGTGGAATTGTCATTACAAAAATGGAAATAAGTGCTTTTCTCATGAAGCTCAATTTTGTTTAGGAGTTAAAAGGCCTCACAGTCCAGTGCCAATTCTACTATTCATTACTTGATCTTCAGTAATTTGTTCACTTCAGAAGTGTCTTTCCTTGGACCTAATCCCAATCCTTGCCAAAGGCATCTTCCAAGTTTTCTCCAAAGTTGAAGTTCCAGGAGATAGAACTAGAATAAGTAGGGCTTCTTTTTCTTCTTCTTTTTTTTAAAATACCTTTTTATTTACAAGTTAGATGCATGGGTAATTTTACAGCATTGACAATTGCCAAACCTTTTGTTCCAATTTTTCTCTTCCTTCCCCCCACCCCCTCCCCTAGATGGCAGGATGACCAATATATGTTAAATATATTAAAGTATAAATTAAATACAAAATAAGTATACATGTCCAAACCGTTATTTTGCTGTACAAAAAGAATCGAACTTTGAAATAGTGTACTATTAGCCTGTGAAGGAAATCAAAAATGCAGGTAGGCAAAAATATAGGAATTGGGAATTCAATGTAATGGTTCTTAGTCATCTCCCAGAGTTCTTTCGCTGGGTGTAGCTGGTTCAGTTCATCACTGCTCCATTGGAACTGATTTGATTCATCTCATTGCTGAAGATGAGCAGGTCCATCAGAATTGATCATCATATAGTATTGTTGTTGAAGTATATAATGATCTTCTGGTCCTGCTCATTTCACTCAGCATCAGTTCATGTAAGTCTCTCTAGGTCTTTCTGAAATCATCCTGTTGGTCATTTCTTACAGAACAATAATATTCCATAATATTCATATACCACAATTTATTCAGCCATTCTCCAACTGATGGGTATCCACTCAGTTTCCAGTTTCTGGCCACTGCAAAGAGGGCTGAGTGAGGTTTCTTTAAGAAAGTTCTTCACTGGAAAATTGTTGGAATCTTTACAAACTGCTAACTCATTAGAGTTGATAGATTATTGATCTGATCTTACAAGAAGATGTTTTGGGCCAGAACCTGAAACAAGACACTAAGTAGAACTAATTAATACAATGCTTGTGTTCATACCTTTACTCACTGGAGTTCACAAGTATGGGAGATGCACAAAGTAAACTTTGTAATTTTGTGAATTTACACCTCCCTTGAAGCTCTTAGGGCCAGAGAGCACTATGGGAGAAACCCATAATCCCTCTCTCTCGTATCCCACAATTCCTCTCTCTCGAATAAATAGAGCTTCAAAGGAGCCAGTCAAGAGAGTTTTCAGAGGAAGAAGCTACGAGAAGAGAGTTCAGCGGAAGATTGAGAAGGCTCTCTCAGAGGCACAACCAGATTCATCTTCATCTCACACCACTGTGGTGTCTGGGCTCCTGTACTTCCCCCACTGAGACCAAGCTGGTCTGAAAGACTCGCCAGAAAGCTAGCCGAGCCCCAAGTGAAGGAGACAAGAGATTCATTCCATCTTTGTGCTGGTTGGAGGCTGAAGAAAGCAGAGGCAGAGGCTGAAGGACAGAACCTTTGGATTTGGAGACATTCGGAGGGAGCTCTTGGAACCAAGCAGAGAGATAGACCTCTAAGAATCTAGCTATCCGGGCCCAAGGAAAGACACAAGACTTGGAAGGAGAAATGAACATTTGTATTTTTACCAGCTGGCTGCATTTGAGGTAATTATTGATCTGAACTGATACTAAGACTGCCTCCAGAAAAATCTCCACGAGAAACCTGCTCTCTCTCCCAGAGAGAACCTTTATATTATTTTAAAGAAGAAAAAGAGCACCACAGAAAATGAGTATGGACCACAAAATAGCATTTCCATTTTTTCTGTTACTGTGTGCTTGCATTTTTGTTTTTTCTTCTCAGGTTATTTTTATCTTCTTTCTAAATCCAATCTTTTTTGTGCAATAAGATAATGGTACAAATATGTACACATATATCATATTTAATATAACATGACATATTTGACATGTATGAGACTACCTGCCATCTAGGGCAGGAGGTGGAGGGAAGGAGGGGGAAAGTTGAAACACAAGTTTTTGCAAGGGTCAATGCTGAAAAATTACTCATGCATATGTTTTGTATATAAAAAGCTATAGTAAATAAATAGATGGAATTTCTGAAGATTAAAAAAAAAAGAAGTTCTTATTGATCAGCAATGGGATCCAGCATGAAGTCTAAAGAATGCTAGATTTGAAATCAAATCCTGATTCTGCCACTTATTTCATATGTGATTCTGAATAAATCATTTAACCTTTCTGTGTTGTAGTTTTCTCATTTGTAACATAAATTAAGTAGGGAGGGCAGTGGGGGAAATGCTTTGAAGCTTTCTTCCAATTCTGAATTTATTAACTTATTAAGAAAACAGAATAGGCTACTTTAAAAAATAATAAAATCTTTAACAACTAAAATATATTTTCCAGAGATCTTAGAGAGAATTATCATATAAGGCACTGAAATGATTTCTAAAATCCATTCCAAAAAGAATTTATGGTTCTGTCTAAACAGTTGATATTGTAAGAATTATTAGGTGTTATACATTCCCTTCACATCTTATCTCACAACTCCCACCTGTGGGTAAAACTTGTCCACTCACTTCTATACTTTATCTAAGTTTAGACACTAGTCCATGATAAGACTTTTTCCCCTGGCAAAACAAGATGCTCAAGTAGTAATGTGATACAGCCTTTGGTTAAAGTTTTGCCACACAAACTCATGCATAACTTCAGAATTAGCAACAATGTGAACTTGAGCAAACTTACTTCAGTTTCCTTATATGTCCCTACTTTCTTCATAAAGATGCTGTGAGAAGCAAATGAAATAACAAAAAAGCACTTTTAAAATCTCTATAACAAAGGGATGGTAATGGTAATGAAACTTATAAACTTACAAAAAAAAATCAAACTTCTTCATTCTATTTTGAGATTCCCTCAATACAATATAACTTATGACAACTCACAAAAACATAATTACCAGTGCCTGAATTGATACTTCATCCCTACCCACCTTTTTTGAACACAAGTATTCTTTGTTCTCTAAGAACTGCTGAGAAATACATGATCTGGAAAGATGCTGTATTCTGAATAGAAGAATAAATGTACAGATTTAACATGTGGTGAGAAATAAATGAAGGAGATTTGTTCCATATGCACATTTCAAGTTCTAAATCAGATAAGAAGGCAATGTTCAGAACACAAACCATTCATAACTTGATGACTAATGTATAAATTAAGAAACTTTAGGCAAAGGACCAGTGAATACAAGTTAAGTGTCAGCAACTCCCCTAGTCTGCAAGTTTTCTCAATCAAGTACAAGGGTTACCTGGATCATCAAATAATCCTAATATGCAACAGAAGCACAAATTACTATCTACTATCACTATGACTGGAAAATGTGTATCTTAATATTTCATTGTGGGCAAGGACCCACACTTAACACCACATACCAAGATAAGATCAAAATGGGTCCATGACCTAGGCATAAAGAACGAGATTATAAATAAATTAGAGGAACATAGGATAGTTTATCTCTCAGACTTGTGGAGGAGAAAGAAATTTGTGACCAAAGATGAACTAGAGACCATTACCAATCACAAAATAGAAAATTTTGATTATATCAAATTAAAAAGCCTTTGTACAAACAGAACGAATGCAAACAAGATTAGTAGGGAAGTAACAAACTGGGAAAACATCTTTACAATTAAAGGTTCTGATAAAGGCCTCATTTCCAAAATATATAGAGAACTGACTCAAATTTATAAAAAATCAAGCCATTCTCCAATTGATAAATGGTCAAAGGATATGAACAGACAATTTTCAGATGAAGAAATTGAAACTATTACCACTCACATGAAAGAGTGTTCCAAATCACTATTGATCAGAGAAATGCAAATTAAGACAACTCTGAGATATCACTACACACCTGTCAGATTGGCTAAGATGACAGGAAAAAATAATGATGAATGTTGGAGGGGATGCGGGAAAACGGGGACACTGATGCATTGTTGGTGGAGTTGTGAACGAATTCAACCATTCTGGAGAGCAATCTGGAATTATGCCCAAAAAGTTATCAAATTGTGCATACCCTTTGATCCAGCAGTGTTTCTATTGGGCTTATATCCCAAAGAAATACTAAAGAAGGGAAAGGGACCTGTATGTGCCAAAATGTTTGTAGCAGCCCTGTTTGTAGTGGCTAGAAACTGGAAAATGAATGGATGCCCATCAATTGGAGAATGGCTGGGTAAATTGTGGTATATGAATGTTATGGAATATTATTGCTCTGTAAGGAATGACCAGCAGGATGAATACAGAGAGGCTTGGAGAGACCTACAAGGACTGATGCTGAGTGAGATGAGCAGAACCAGGAGATCATTATACACTTCGACAACGATATTGTGTGAGGATGTATTCTGATGGAAGTGGATTTCTCTGACAAAGAGACTTAACTGAGTTTCATTGGAGAAATGATGGACAGAAACAGCTACACCCAAAGAAGGAATACTGGGAAATGAATGTGAACTATTTGCATTTTTGATTTTCTTCCCGAGTTATTTTTACCTTCTGAATCCAATTCTCCCTGTGCAACAAGAGAACTGTTCGGTTCTGCAAATATGTATTGTATCTAGATATACTGCAACATATTTAACATACATAGGACTGCTTGCCATCCTGGGGGGGGGGGGGGAAGGAGGGAGGGAGGGGAAAAAACGAAACATAAGTGATTGCAAGGGATAATGTCATGTAAAAATTATCCTGGCATGGATTCTGTCAATACAAAGTTATTATTAAATAAAATAAAATTATAAAAAAAAAATATTTCATTGTGAATGAATAAAAGCAGCATAGAGGTCTAGTTCAGGCTCTGTCACCAGAGTATAAGTAAAGCAGGACAACCAAGGTTTTGTTTCAGGATGCTGAAATTTAGAGGTCCCTGAAAGAATTTACATCTCTTCAATAGTGCAGAAACAAATTAGCTTATCGACTCCTTCTTCTTCTTCTTTTTTTTTTTTTGCTGAGGCAATAGGGGTTAAGTGACTTGCCCAAGGTCACACAGCTAGGAAATGTTAAGTGTCTGAGGCCAGATTTGAACTCAGGGCTGGTGCTCTATCCACTGCGCCACTTAGCTGCCCCAGTTTATTGACTTCTTAACAAGAATAATTGGAAAAAATCTTTACATGTAACTGGAAAAAAATTAGTATTGTTTAAATTTTTAAATTCATTTTGAAATTAAATACCAAAAATGTTAAAAATTAAAGACCAAAAAAAAAAAAAGAATATTTTGTTGTACACAGCACAACAAAAGAGAATTCAATATAAAATTCCCATTTCACACAATTGACTTTTTTTTTTGGAAAAAACTAATTAATACTATACATCATTTTTAAAGGTTAAAAAAAGAGTAATTAATTAGAAGTTTCCAGTTAGCAAGGGCTTCTTCTCCCCTGCTCACCCAAACTCCTTACCCTCTTCAAATCTCCTCTGTATCCATATCTCTCTCTCTCCTACCTTCTTATAAAAATATCTTATTTTGATTTAAAGGAGCTTTTCCTACTGTTTGCCAAAGTTGCATTTTATGAAAATCTGAAAAAAGCATCTATCTTCTCATTAGAAATTAGAACTAAAGGCATGTGCAGCAAATGCTCAGAATCACAGTTCTTCTATAAAATGAAGATAATGGGCCTGATTTATCTCCCAGTTCTAACATTTTATGATTCATTCTACCTATAACCAAGATGCAAACACATATGGGCCTAGGAACTGGCAAATCTAAAGTAAAATAAATATCAAACAGACAAATGTTTGCTAATGAGCAGTCTTTCTGTTCTTTGGAAGTACAATGCTTCTCCTGAAGCCTGATGTTTTCTTTGCCACTTAAATGGAAAAGGCACAAGGAAAGATGTTATGGAGACTCCCACCAAGGCATGCAATTGGTTTTCATTTTCAAAACAAGTCAAATGTCTTTGAAGAGTTCAGCAAAAGGAAATGGGGAGCTCTTTATTTCAGTTTATGTATCTCATGTAACTCAGTCTCATCCACATTTCTTAACTGATACCTAAGGAACCTCCTAGGGAAATCCTTGCCAACAGAAAAAAAAAAAAGAGAGAAAGATATGAAAGGTATTTATCATACCTTATCAGCTGAGCTAAAAGTATCAATCAGATTTAAATAAGCTTCACAATGTGCTTAAGTAATGGTGAACCCAATTAATTGTTTCTTAATGCCATTTGCATTCTTTCAGTATCTTCATCTTTGTTTTGCAACCTTTTCCTTAAGAAAGGAGATAACAGGGTGAGAATTCCACTATATATAAACCTAGGAGACTCATGAGGTCCTCCCTTTAAATTATGACAATTGCTCTCAAAGGCAAAGCATGTATTTCTTCAAAAAGAATCAAATTAAAACTTAACAGAATTAAATGCCCCACAGAAGTAAATTAATCTCTTATTTCCCTTATCCTCCCTCCCTCCCTCCTCTCTTTGAATTTCTTTCTCCACGTCTAGCACTCTACCCACTGCCTAACCTGCATTAGAAATAACAGGTAATGTGTATCTTAGAAACTAATACAAAATAAAGCGTGCTAAGTAATATAAGAGGTATTGTTATGCCACAGTTTTCTTTAACTGTCCTGACTCAGTTTCCTTGTACAAGTTTCCCTTGTCTCAGTCTCCCTAATTACTCCCCTAAGCTGTAAATCTCCCTCTGGTCCATGAAGGCTGAGGACCAATTAGTCTAAGGATATAAATTGTTAGCCCAAGTAAGATAAACAAGAGAGTAGACTTCCTGATTATCTTCTGTCCTTGAGAAATTTACAACATCCCTTAAAGTATTCCAAGATATTTCACTGACATCTTTATCATAGCCTTTTCCAGCTGGGCTTTTCCCGCTCTTTTTCCCTCTTCTTTGTCTCTAAAAGGTATATAAAGGTTAGAGATTCCTCCATTCATTGCTGGAGAATGGCGGCTGGCTGTGGATGCTGGACGCTGGATTCTTTGAGATGACAGTCTCCTCCAGACCTAGGACCAACATGAATTCCTTGGTCCCAGTATATCTTTATCTCTGTCTGGCTGGACAATTTGAGACGAGAGTCCTGTCCAGTCAATCTTACTCTCCCATTAATAAAATATTAAAAACTCTCTAATCTCTCTCCTGCCTCAGTTTCTCTGGCATTACATTTTGGAGGTTCCCCCGAGATAATAGAAACTGAGAACTGGATTAGAGATTGGAGACCTCTCCATCTCCACCTAGGCCTGGGCTCAGGACCTGGGTCTGTTCCTCAGGAAAGATCAGCACTCTGGATAGAAAAGGAAGCAGTTCTTCAGTCTCAGTCCGGACTACAGTGGACAACGGAATCGATTCAGCATTTGGGAGAGTAAGTCTGTCTGGGTACCTTTTGGGGTACCATCTGGTTCTGGTTCTGGTTCTGGTCTGGTCTGTTGCTAGCAACCTGTAGTCTCAGAATAAATACCGACGGGTTTAAAAATTCTGAGACGGGTATTTTCTGGGACGCTGGGAAATATCCTCTGGGTATGTTATGTGTTCTATGTTTGTTTAATGTTGTAACTGTGTAGTCTGTGTGATGTGTGTTCTATGTTCTGTGTGATTTGTCTGTTTTATTGGTTGGAAAAATTTTTAAGAACAACGTTGCAACTGTGCTTACTAAAATGGAGCTCCATGTTTGTCTGTGCGTGTCTGTGTTAAAAGGTAGCAAGCTTGTAAGAGATAAGGTTTCAGCCTCTGTGTTGCAGGTTTAGAGAATATCAAGAAGTTTGAAAAATCTTTCTCTCTCTCTCTCTCTGTCTCTGGCTGACTGCAGCAGCCTGTGAGACAGGGGGAGAAAGGGGAGAGAAAGAAAGGAAGAAAGAAAAAAAAAAAAAAGGAAATGAAAAAATAGATTGAAAGGGATTTGGAATTTCAGAAAGTTAAAATACAGCCCCTAGTCTGTTTTTGCTGATTTAAAAGCTTTGTCGAGTTTAAGAACAATGATTAAGAAATTTGGGAATTGGTTGTTTGAAAATTTGCTTGTGATTTTAAAACTTTTAACCTGTTGTACTAATTTGTAAGTAAGGAAAAGCCTACTAGAGTAAAGAGCAATAAAATTCAAGCTTACCCTGGCCTGGGCAATAAAAAGCTTTGGGATAAGATGCTAACAGCTGTTAGTAGGAATGTGGTAAAAGAAAAAAAAAAAACTTTAAAAACAGCTGTATTAGTTTGATTCAGTTTGTTACCTTCTGAAATATATTGAGTTATTTGTTAACATAAGTTATACTTTAAAACCAGCTCTGCTGGACATGTGTGGGTTTTTGGAGGTTTGGACTATTCACTATAGTATGAATCTTACAGGTTTTTGAAGGGAAAAGGAAAGAGGAATGCAGGTGATTTGGGAAAGACTGATTAGTAGGGGCAATTAGAGGTTTGCATGATTTAAGGAAGGTGAAAGACTTGGGAGTAGGTAAAGAGGTGGGGGAGGGAGCCATCCACCTCTACTGTCTTATGCTACTTTACAGTAGCATCAGGAGCATCTGATAGGAAAGTTCTTTAAGGAGATTGTTTAAGTATGTAGCCAGGGAGAAAGAGAAGGTTGGAAATGGGTGAATTTGGGAAGAAACCTGATATTGGGAAACTGATGGGTTAAATCTTGAAAAGGATCCCCATTAGGAAATTTGAATGGGAAACCTGAGGGAAGTTTTTTTCTAGGGGGCAGGAGTGGGGGAAGGGTGGCCATGTGGAATCCTCTCCTCCCCTCACCCCTCTTAAGTATGTTCCTGCCGCTTTTTTTCTTATCTGATTACGGCCAGTTCAGCAAACTGATTTTTAAGGACATACTTTTAGGTTAAATTGATTGAATATTTGTTTTTTTGATACATAAATGTTTTTTGGATTAAAAGAGATATGGTCATAAATGTGATCCATACGTTGGTACGAATATTTCTAAAAGTTTAATTGCTATGTTAAAAAAACCTTGAATTCTTTTATGTGGAATTGGGTTTTTTGTATAAGTTTAAGTTGATTGTATTGGGTCATCCTGAGGTTATTTAAAGGGCCTCTGAACATAATAGTTTTTTCTTTGTCCTTTTGAAAATGTTTCTGTTATGGACAATATGCAGTTTGGGATATTTTTCTATGTATTAGGTGTTTTAAAAGCAAAATGATTTGTATGTATAATGTTCACTCATGTAACATCTACCCAGATATGATCATTGTTCTAAGTTGTGAACTTATTGAGACGAAATTACTTTCTGTTATTACTATAAGGTTAGGGTAAATGTTTGTTTAAGAGTTATCAGAAATTTGATTAATGATATCTGTTATTGGAAGTAAAAGTTTTTGGGTTTAGAGTTAATTAGTTAATGCTATTTGGGAGTTTTAAAGCTCCACCCTCTGACAGTTACTGGGACAATTGATTGATAAGCTGTTAAAACTCAACTGCTTATGTTATGTTATAGTTATGTTCTTGCATTTTTCCTTCTGTAACTGATCTCTCTGATCAGAGCAATGGTCAATAGAACTGTTAATGCAATTCAGTTATGTTATGCCTTGCTATTTTCAGTCTGGTCATATGTAGTCATTGTATCCTAAATGCTTGGGCAACTGAGTATTTCGCCTGGTCATCTGTCTGTTACTGGATATTTGTGTTTTGTTTCTTTAAGGTTTCTACATGATAAGAGGACAATTAACAGGGATCTGTGAGACCTCACTGATGTTACAACTTGGGACTGCACCCATTTGCTTGGCCTGTAAAGCAAACTCGTCTTTTCACATAGGAAACTGCTGGCCAATTTATTTTGGCCTCCTCATATTTTGCAGCAGTCTGGTGAACTGTGTCTTTCTATCTGAGACTGATCTAATCTTTATTTGCTAGATCTGTGTTTTTGTTCTAGATTTTGGTCAAATTACAGATATTGGTTTGCTTCTGGAACCTGAATCAGCTTTGATCAGCTTTGATTGTCAGCATGAAGCACCCATTCTGCAAGGAATAAGCCTCCTATCACTTCACAGCCTGAAACAGCAGTTTTTTTTTTTTGGATGAGAGCCATGGACTAGACCCTGAATCTACTGTACTTTGGACTGATATGAGGGACTTTGGGAATGGTTGATGAATGACTGTTAAACCTTGCCTGGATCATCTATTACTGTGTGTTTAAGATTTGGGATGGGATTTGTTAACACTGTGTAACTGTTGCTGTTTTGTTTGAGGGATTTTTAGGAAATGCTACTGTACTAGTCTGTTATGTACAGGGATTTTGATTCACTCTTGGGATTTATATGGGGAATGGTCATTTGATAATTCCTTTCCGTGAGAAAGAAAAAGGGGGAGGTAGAGATAGAACACTGGGGAAACTGGTATATTTTTTTCAAAATACTAAAAAGAATGGGAACCCCTAGCTCCTATTTTGTCTTAGGCATTTCTGCCCCACCCCCTATCTCACTAGTTCAGATTGAATTTGGATGCTTTAGTTTTAGAATCCCTTATTTTGTTAAAAGTGCCGTGGCAGACTCAGTTTTGGGGATTATTTTTTTAGAAAAGTTTTAGAAATCAGACACCTGTCCTGGGACTGGCAATCTCTCTGATCTATTTTTCCATTCCTGTAACCCCAGTTCATTAAGTATTTCAGCATTTCAAAGGACCTTGAAGTTTGGCATGAGGCACCTAAAAAGTTTGGAGTTTGCCTGCCTTGATGGTCTAACTGTGCATAATCTGCTCAGAAATCTATATTCTAATAGCAGCCCTGCCTGTTTCTCTGGGTGGGTACGGGTGGAGCTACTAAGCCTCATCCTTCTCCCCTGGAGAGATCTGCTCCTCTGAATGGGCTTGAGCCCTTGGTCCTGCTGATCTGTAAGCAGAGACAGTTAAGTGCACAAATGACCACAGATCTAACTGTCCATCTCAAGCTGGATTCTCTGGCTGAGATGGTGCTCCAGAACTGTAGAGGACCTGACATGCTTCCAACAAGGGAGCCTTTGTACAGCTGTTAACTCTGGGGTTATCAGGGAGACACTTGCTCTTGCCATATGAGTCCTTACATTTTTCTAGTTTTATTTTTGGCTCATTTGCTTTACATAAGGTGGGTCAAAGACCTCCTGGGTATCTAGAGGAAGGTGCTAAGATTCAAAGGTTTGAATATTTAGGAAAGAGAGTGTGGAATGTTATGCCACAGTTTTCTTTAACTGTCCTGACTCAGTTTCCTTGTACAAGTTTCCCTTGTCTCAGTCTCCCTAATTACTCCCCTAAGCTGTAAATCTCCCTCTGGTCCATGAAGGCTGAGGACCAATTAGTCTAAGGATATAAATTGTTAGCCCAAGTAAGATAAACAAGAGAGTAGACTTCCTGATTATCTTCTGTCCTTGAGAAATTTACAACATCCCTTAAAGTATTCCAAGATATTTCACTGACATCTTTATCATAGCCTTTTCCAGCTGGGCTTTTCCCGCTCTTTTTCCCTCTTCTTTGTCTCTAAAAGGTATATAAAGGTTAGAGATTCCTCCATTCATTGCTGGAGAATGGCGGCTGGCTGTGGATGCTGGACGCTGGATTCTTTGAGATGATAGTCTCCTCCAGACCTGGGACCAACATGAATTCCTTGGTCCCAGTATATCTTTATCTCTGTCTGGCTGGACAATTTGAGACGAGAGTCCTGTCCAGTCAATCTTACTCTCCCATTAATAAAATATTAAAAACTCTCTAATCTCTCTCCTGCCTCAGTTTCTCTGGCATTACAGTATACAAAAAGTTACTAAAATATTTTCAATTTAAAGGTCAGGGAAAATGAGGAAAACATGGGGAAAGGGTCATTCAATCTAAGTTTTAAAGAAAAGATATGATTTCAAAAGGTATGGGGAAGAAGGCATTCCACGCTTAAGGAGTTGTATGAACAAATGCAGAGAGGCAAAAAACTTGAAATGTGTCTAAAAAACTGAATATAATCTGGTTTATCTATAACAAATTATAACTAATATTTTTGGCATCTACCACATGCTTATATATTTATTTACATGTTTATATTATATTTATATTATATATATTCTTTTATATTATTTATTTACATATTATAATACTTATTTATTATATCATTTGATCCTAACAACAACCCTAGTAGGGAGGTTCTATTATTATCCCAATTTTACAGATGAAGACATTAAGTCACTTGTCCAGGATCACACAGCTACTAAGTGTCTGAGGCAGGATTTAGTTCTTCCCAACTCTATTCTCTGTAACACTCTAAAAAGATAGTAATATCAAGAAGCCTGAAAAGTAGACATGAAAAAAGAGATTACAAACAACCTTAAATGCCAAGATAGACAGTTTATATTTTATTTGGTAAGAAAGTGTGAATAAGGAAGATTCTGGGAAGATAAAAGAGTAGGTCAATAAATTTTAATCTCTCCAGATTTCCCCCAAGAACATAACAAATCTGAGCCTCAAAGCCAATAGAAAACCGTGAAAAATCAAGATTTGGGGCAGAATAGAGGTCTTCCCTGTGCAATCCAAGAAAATTTTAAATCCTCAGGGCAGGGATTAACTGTGTGAAGTGTAAACATCTCCAAGTTAGCTCCTCAGAAATAGCAAGGGCATTTCTGGGACTGTTTGAGGAGTCAGGTTCTTTGTCTGGAAAAACTGAGGAAACCTGGGCTGCTTAGCCCTACCTGTGCTGCAGATTTGCAGCCATGGGCAAAAAAGAACCAGCACATCCTGTGAATGAAGTGTGTGAACAGGGACCCAGCTGGATATGGGCACTTGCAGGTAGGTGAGTCTTGATTTGGGGTTTGGGGTTAGAGGGAGAGTTAAAGTGAAGCTAGAGGCACTATTCCCCTCCAATACACACACACAAACCCCACGATGAGAAGTGCTTACACTAATACTTTTCATTAAAAAAAAAAAAATTAATTGGCAAAGAACTCAACCATAGAAACTATGGGAATAGGTGGGGAAAGGGGTTCAATTTCAGGAGAACACTGAAGTAAAAAAAAGGTGCTTCTATTCCAAAGAGTAACATTAAATGGCTCCCTCCTCAGAAAGAATTTATAGAAGAACTAAAAAAAAATGTAAAAATCAAGTGAGAGATTGAGGAAAAAATTGAATAAAATAAAAACTAATAAAAAAAAAAGATGGGGGGGAGGGGGAAATATCCAACTAGAAAAGGAGATACAGAATCTCTAAAGATGGAATATAACTCTTTGAAAAATTAGAATTGGTCATGGGGAAGTCAGTGAAGTTAAGAGGCAAAGAAATAACAAAACAGAATATAAAGAATGAAAAAATGAAGAGAATATGAAACATCTTATAAGAAAAACAACAGATCTGAAGAACACATCAAGAAGAAGAAATATAAGAATAATTGTAATACATGAAAACTGTGACTTAAAAAAAAAAAACTTGACACAATAATGCAAAGAAAACTGTCCTGGAATGAAAACATGAAGGGAAAGTAGAAAAATCCACTGATCACCATTTCAAAGAGATATTTTGGGGAAAATATAAAGGAATGTTATTGCCAAATTTTGAGACCCTTTAATCAAAGAGAAGTTTGCAAGAAACAAGAAAAAAAAATTCAAATACCCTAGAGCTACAATTAGAATTGTACAGGACTTAGCAGTAACCACAATAAAAGATCGCATTCAGCAAAATTATCCATAATATTGAATGGAAAAAAAAAATGGACATTCAACAAACTTGCAGATTTCCAGGACTTTTTTTCAACTAAACCCACATTCAATAGAAAATTTAATATACAAAGCCAATATCAAAGATTAATTTTAAAGAATTTAACAAGGACAAATTGTTTTTTACATGGAAATGTATACCATATATTCAAGATTAACATCAGCAAATTGAGTAGCTCAAAAGAAAGATTGGGGAAGTATTTGAATGATCTGACTAAAAAGCAAAACCACCTAGGAAAAGCTAAAAATAGTAATTATGTTATACAAATGAGATGCAGACAAAGAATAGACACAGAGACGTTAGAGGGGGAGGGAGGACTTGTAGACCTGAAAACCTACTTACATTGTAAATGGGTTAAATAGGTAACATATACCAAGAAGAGTATAGTGAAGCAGGTTGTGGTCCCTTTAAGAAACTGCATTTGTAGATTGATTTGTGATTCTTTTCAGATTACTCCCAGCCCCTCCTGGCTGATGCATTATCAGTTCAGGAAACCAGGAGCTTTGATTCACAAATCCTGGTCAAAAGAATCCCTTTGAATTCCAATAGGAGATCTGGGCTTGTCCCAGCCCCCATTGGATCTGAGCCAATTTGGGATTCCACCCCCCAATCCCTCTTTAGCTTAATATCTCATTATAAAAAGAACCAAATTAAAATCCTCTCTTTGCAGAGGTTCCAAACATGCTAAGGAGCCTCTGCCCACTGGAATACTCTTTTCCAGTGCCTTCTTCTCTTTACCCTCACCTATTTCCTTAACTAGACTTTATACTTCCAATCCTCATAATAAACCTCTTTTATCAATCTAGGTTTTCGGATCTGTAAATTCCTTTTCAGAGAACTTCTTGCGCTGCCAAAAAGGGGTTCCCCAAAACTCCCTACCATTGTGCCGAATCCCAAAGGGGTACAGGGGAGCCAAACCTACCCTGAACCCCAAACCTGCCACTAGATCTCATTTAACTCCCTGACCATCAGAAACCTTAATTTCATTTGGGTTCCCCAAATCTAAACCTTATCATTTGGTAAATCCGATAGGGGCTGGGACAAGCCTAAACTGATAATGCATCAGCCAGGAGGGGCTGGAAGTAATGTGAAAGGAATCACAAATGCAGTTTCTTAAAGGGACCACAACCCGCTTCAATGATACCCTCCAAAATCTATAAAAAATATAAGGGGAGAGAGATGGACAGAAGGTGAAGCAAAGAGTGGGGAAAGAAGACATAGAGGGATCCATAAGTGGGGAGATGTTAAGTTATAACAGCAAGGCAAGTTAAGGAGCATAATTAAAGCAGAAGAGTTAGTAGGGATAGGGAAAAGGAGATATACACAAATTCTCACAACAAAGATCAGGAGTAGAATTAATTAGGGAAAAAAAAGTACAGCTAGTAATCATCAATCTTAGACAAAGTCAAACTAAAGATTCAATCAAGAGAGAAATCTACATTAATCAGCCATACTAATATTATTTTAGATGCATGTTTACATGATTAAATACGTGCCCATACATGTGTGTATGTCTGAGTATAGATATGTATGCATATAGATATATGTATGTGTGAGTGGGTCTATGAGTGTATAAAATGCATATATCTATAAGTATGTGTACATATGTGTATGTATATATTTATACATATATAAATAAATATATATGCTTAACTATAGCCTGCTTGGGGAAAGTGAGGAAGGGGAAAAGGGGAGAAAAAGAATAAAGTAAAAAAGCATGAAGTAGAGAACAAAAGAACAACCTACAAGGAAGCAAAGAAAAGACAGACACTAGTGAATATAATTTCTTCTACAATGATATATGTTTTCTTGAATTGATACTTTATTGTTATATATTTTGAATCCTCCCTGATGTTGGGCTGGGCACAACAATGTTCTGTTTTGTTTTCCTTTTCCACTTTTCTTTTTTTTCTTGTTTTAAATCAAAAAATGGGATATTCTCTGATATTTGTGTTTTTCAGTAATATAGAGCTGGTGCTCTATCCACTGCACCAACTAGGAAGGTTTTGAACAAAAGAATGGCATAAGATCTTTATTTTTTTGGTAGTTAGTATTCACTTCTGCCTCTAGGAATCTGATATTTATATATCTCCATATATGCTATATCCTTAGGTAGAATATAAGCTTCTAGAAGGCAGAAACTCCTTGGTTTTTAGGGCTGTTTCCCCAAGGCTTAACATAACTTGAATATAGCAAAAGCTTATGAAATATTAAACAATCCAATTAATAGCAATTTTTCTTTAAATTGAAGATTAATATAATAATAGTATGAAGGTCAGGAGAAGAAAGGAAGAAAAATGAAAAACAAGAAAACCAATTAAAAAACTACAGCAATAGTCTAAATGAGAGATGACAAGAGTCTATCCTGTTAGTGAAAAAGACAACAGAAAGATACTGCAGATGTAGAACTGATGAAGCTTGGCAACTGACTACATGTGAAGAAGAGTAATCAAACTTTTGGGTACCAGTAAACTAAGAGAAACAGAGAAGCTAAGAGTAAGGATAGGTTGAATATTTTCATACACACATACACACACACACACACACACACACACACACACACACACACACACACACACACGAAGCTCAAGGAGAAAATCAGTATTGCAACCAAAAATTCAGAAGTCTTTTCATTGACATCATCATTGAAGCCTTAAGAATGGATAAAATTGCATGGAGAAAGTTTAGCAAGAGACAATTAAGGACAGAATGTTTGGAAAATTCTACTATAAGGGAAGGAAGGACAGAGAGCCAAAGAAAGTAACCCACAAGAAGAAGGACTTGTCCACTACCTTACTTTTTAAAACTTCTGATGCACTAGAGAAAGGAAAAGAGAATAAACAGACAAGACAATAACTAAGTGGCCAAAAAGTTATTTCAATCCTTTTGTGATAGCTAGAATTTCTTCACTGTGGGTTCTCCTTCCACAAATACTAATCATAGTCATTTTATGTTAGTAAATAACTTTCAAGAGTTGATAAGACCTAAAACTTATCATCCCTGTAACCAAGCTGGGAATAAACTCCTCTTACTAAGTTACGCTGGTCCCTCTGCAGACCAACATAGTATACTCTACATTCCCAGGCACATATTCAAGACATTTCAATTTGGCAGGATCTGCAAAAGTATGAAAAGAACTAAAGAACATGATGAAAGATAAAATGGACAACTTTGATTACATTAAAAGTTTTTACAGAAACAAGATTAAAAGGGAAGCACAAAGCTGGGAAAAAATCTTTACAGCCAGTGTCAAATGTATAAATTTACAAGTCATTCCCTAATAGATAAATAGTCAAAGGATATGAACAGACAATTTTCAGATAATGAAATTAAAGCTATCTATAGCCTCTAAGCACTATTGATTAGAAACGTGCAAATTAAAACAACTCTGAAGTACCACTTCATATCTCTCAGATTGGCTGATGACAAGATTACAGGAAAACATATTGATAAATGTTGGCGAGGATGTGGGAAAACTGGGACATTAATGCATTGTTGGTGGAGTTGTGAAATGATCCAACCATCCTGGAGATCAATTCGGAACTAAACCCAAAGAGCTATAAAACTGCATACACTTTGGCCTGACAGTGCCATTACTGCATCTCTAGCCCAAGGAAATCATAAAGGAGAGAAAAGGACCTACATGTGCAAAAATGTTTGTAACAGCTCTTTTTGTGGCAGTAAAGAATTAGAAAATGAGTGAATGCCCATCAATTGGGAAATGGCTGAACAAGTTGTGGTATATGAAGGTAACTGAATATTATTGTTCTATAAAAAATGATGAACAAAGTGATTTTAGAAAAACCTGGAAAGATTTACACAAATTGATGCTGAGCAAAATAAATAGAACTAGGAATACATTGCTCACAGTAACAGCAAGGATGTGCAATGATCAGCTATGAAAGGCGTGGTTCTTCTCAGTGGTTCAGTGAACCAAAGCAATCTCAACAGACTTCAGACAGAAAATGCCATCTGCATCCAGAAAAAGAACTAGGGAGACTGAATGTAAATCAACAACACATGCTATGTTCATTTCTTTTTTCCTGTTTTTTTTTTAAATCTCTCCCATGGTTTTTGCTGATTTTTCTCCCTCAACGTGATTAATAAAACAATGTGTATTTTTTAAAAAGAGAGAGAGGACCTGTATACTAAAAAAGTAGGGAGGGAAAGGTATTTCCCCAGGCATAAGAGCCAACACAAAGACACAGAGTAAGGAGAAGACAGAAAATGAGCTTACTTGGAAGGAATAATATAACCAATGAGGCTGGGTAGACTAGAACCAAGTTGTGGATGACTTTAAAAGCTAAATAAATGACACCAAGATATAATCTTATATATAAAACCAATGAAAAATTCTGGTCAAAACAATGGGAAATCATCCAAGTAAAGAAAAATTTTTAAATGATTTAAAATTCAAATGCTAAGAGCAGGAAGGGACTTAAATGTTGAGAAGTTCCCACTAAATATTTTGACTTTTAGTTGATTATCCTGAACAATTTTATGATAATTGGTAACAAAATGACTTCTTAGAAACACCCCCACAAGGCGGAATTTGGCAACAAAGGTACTCAATAAGCCCCAACCAGGCCTTATCATAAATTATATTGGATACTATATTTAATAGCTAGACACAGACTTCCATCCACAGAAATGTTGATGCTCACATCTATAAAATACCTTTAGAGTTTACAATATGCTTTAACATGTTTAATCTATCTAATAAGATAATTGCAACAACTCTATGGGACTAAGCAGCACAAAATCCCTATTTGGGATAAGGCTTAATCAGGCTGTCACTCAAGGTCACATAGCTATTAACTAGAACCCAGGCTTTCTTAGTCACTATTAATACACAGCCAACTGTAAAATGCTTAAAAAAAAAAAAAAAAAAAAAAAACGGTATTTCTCCAAGAATCATTTTTTATGTGACTTCATATTTTAGTCATATTATTAATATATTAATAGTGTAGCAATAATAGTACATACATGCCTTGGGTTTTTTTAATATCTAAGAATCATAATTTATAGAATAGACAGGGCTCATATGAGGTTAAGCTAGAAAAGAGTCTATCTAAGGGTAGATGGACAATTATATTCAAATACTTGAAAATAGACTTGTTCTATAACATGACATCTTAAAACTTTTTCCATTTGCAAGCCCTTTTCACCCTAGAAATTTTTACATGATATATAAGTCAAACATTTACCAATAATAAATCGATTTTTGTGACACGCATATTCAGTTACTTGACTCAATATGGGGTCACAACCCACACAGCTTTGTTCTATACAACAGTAGAAGGTAGATTCTGGAGGAGAAAGGCTGGCTAAAAAACTTTACACAGCTCTGCCTCCTCACTTAAATTCAATTCACTCAAAAGTCAAGATATCACCCTTGTGATATCATTGGTCCTCCTCAAGAACAAAGGACAAATAACAATATCGCTAATGGGTAAAAGTCATGAGGACAAAAATTTTAGTTCAATTCAAGGCTAAATTTTGTTAAACTTGATTTATCTAAAAATTAAATGGGCTTTTTCTGGCTTAGTTTCATAAGACTCTAGACTTGGCTTGATTCACTTCAGTTCAAAAGCCATCTGGTTCTCATTTGCAGGTGTGAAAACAGGCCCATGAAGTTACTATAGTTTTTAGTTAGCCTGAGAATGAACCTAGGTACTAATTCTATTCTCTTCTAGGTATTGTGGTGTTCTATTCCAGAGCTTCTTAAAAATTCTTACTCTTGTAACCTCTTTTAGATCAAGAAATTTTTAAGTGACCCTCTCTAAAATTTGAGGCAAGGTGTTTCTGGCAATGTTTGTACATGTGCAATGCAAAATACATATGTGTATTCAGAATCAAGGCTGCTGTCAAGTCATATAATATGCAACACAGACAAAGGCAAAGCCAGAAACATTTTGACATCATTATATTTTTTTTATTTTTAATTAATTTTTGGTTGCCAAAGCCCATGATCTGTTACATGACCCTATCTGAGGTCATGACTTAACAGTTTAAGAAGCTTTGGTCTTTTCTATGGTACCACATAACCTCATAGTTCTTGCCCTCAAAAAGCTTACATTTTAATGGTAAAGACAACACCTAAATGGAAACTATGAAATAATGTGGAAGGGCACAGGAGGGAGTAATTTTCTAAAGGTGGCAATGTAACAAGTGAGGAGGAGCAACGGGAAGAGACTTCTGCATTTCAAAGCAACTATCTGCATAAGTGAACTCCCCTCCCATTTCCCCCCCACCCCCACCCCGGCCTTATTCCATTTGTGTAGTAATCACAGGGAGTATTTGAGCTAAAATCCCTTAATGTCATAGTCAGCGTCCTTTCTAGTACATCATTCAGTATTAATTCATTTAAGTTTTCCCATTTACCTCTACTTTCTTCATATTCATCATCACTTAAAAAGTGCAATATGACTTTTACATTAACATTTATAATTCATTTAATCATTTCCCAGTCAATGGGCATCTACTTTAGTTTGAGGGGCAGCTTGGTGTCACAGTGGATAGAGTGTCATGTCAAGGATCAAGAAGTTCAAATCATCCTAAAACACTTAATACTAGGCAAGTCACTTAAACCTGTTTGTTACAAAGTAAATCTGTAAAAAAAGCTATTCACACAAAGAGTTGGACATGACCAAAATAATTAAACAACAACTTTGGTTTGAATTCTTTGTTCTCACAAAAAGTGCTGCTATGAATATCTTACTGTATTTGGGATCTTTCTATCTCTGACCTCCTTGGAGTACTATGCCTAGCATCAGGATCTTTGGGTCAGAGTATAAACATTTTTAAAGCACAAACCCAAATTACATTCCCTTTGTGGAACTGTGAATTGGCCCAGCTCTACCAGCAATAACTTCATCTGCCTATTTTCCCTTAAATATAAAATATTTTTTGCCAATTTGCTATGGGTGAGGTAAAACCTCAGAATTATTTGGTTTAGTATTTTTCTTATCATTAGCAATTGAAACAATAATTCATATAGTTGTAGTATTTTGCAATTCTATTTTTTAAGAACTGTTTGTTCATATCCTTTGACCACTTTCCTATTGGAGATTGATTCTTCATCTTGTTTTTATGTTAATTCCCTATAGAAACTTTACATTCATCATGTTATCTGATCAAAAAATAATGGTAAGTTATAGAGGGAGATTTTCTGGCAGAAAAGTTGTTTGTTGGAACTACATATTCCCTGCATATTGCGACACAATCTACCTTTCCTAGCTCTAGGACTTGGCTCTGCCAATACAAAGAAAAGATAAAATATCTTTGAAATTAAAAGTACCAGGGATAGTAAACTTGAATTTGATTTAGAAAATGTGTCCTGTATATAACTTCCCAGGAGTTTTCAACAGATATTAAACAAAGGGTGCCTCCTAATGAGAATATAAATAATGGTCAGCAACAACCCCAAATCCCCTTTTCTCCTACCTCATTCCTTCAGTGGATCTATTCTGGTAATTTCGATAGAGCTGTGGCACACCCAGCATGGCCTCCGTGAATACAGCAAGAAACCCCAGCGTTTCCACAAACAGAGTAGAATCAAGAGAGAGGTAAGTGATGTATCCAGTCACTCCCGTGAAAGTCAGTACACACTGCACATAGTCAGTGAATTTGCTCCAATGCCAGAAATAGTGCAAATCAAAATCTAACAACAGAAGGAGAGAAAGAAGTGTAAAACATTTGAAGAAAATTGTTATCTGCTTTGTAGGTGAGTTTATTGGCAATATAAGATTCCAATAAGCATTTTCATTATATTATAGATACACACACACACACACACACACACACACACACACACACACACACACACCCTTTTCTATTCAATTGATAGAAAAGAAAAAGGATTTTCATGGAGAAATCATAGTGCTAACATTACTCTCTCATATGCTATTAAATTGTCAGGTTCAATTTCTTTGGCCAGCTATGTCAGTTTCTTTAAGAAGTGGTGAATCCTTAAACATAAGGGATGTCGACACAAATCTTGTACACAAACGTTATACTGTGTTAAGCACTACAAGAGATAGTGAAGGAAAAGAAGCCATACTTCAACCCTTATGATGCCCAAAATCAATTTGGGAGGGAGGAAAAAACATCTCGAGAAATTAATACAAATGCAGTCAAGGAATACAAAATGTGATTGAAAGGAAATGGAATTTGCATAGATTTCCTAAAGGTTATAAGATATTCAACTGGTTCTAGAAGGATGTGATTTTTTTAAAAAATCAATAAAAAGAGAACATGACCAAAGGAATGGGGCAGAATCTAAGTTATACTTTGAGAAAGAACAAGCAGATTTGACTTGGCCAGAAGTCAGGAGCTGTGATGTAAAGAAGAGAAAAAGGATATTGAAGAAAATGATGGATGGCAGGCAGACTACAAATCAAAAGGAAACTATAAGGTATATAAATATTTATTAATCACCTACTGTATGCCAGACACTGTGCTAAATGCTCAGGTTACCTCCCTCCCCCCCCCCAAAAAAAAATCTCAAAAGCAGCAGAAATAAGCACAGGGTTAAGTAATCTTTCTCCTAAAATAATCTGAACAAATTCCAGGAAAGATCTAACGTCCAGGGCCAAACTTTGCAGAATCAACAATCAAACAAGTTCTGAGGTCAGCTGGATTGAGGCACCCTCAACCTTGGAAACATTTATCTGGAACATAGTATGGAGGTCTGACCAATGACTAGTAGAACATTGAAGGAACTTCCATTGTCAAAAGAAGACAAGTAGAGCTGTGCTAACCAGATATATCTCACTCTGTGGCTTCAGGAAGGAGCTAGGACATACCTGGTGAGTGCAGTAGCTAGAGACAGGGACCTTGTTGGCTGTGGGCACGTGCAGGAGAGTAGAGTCCCTGGTTTTAGTTCCAAGGCACAGTACAAACAGTAGTTTGTAGCTACCAGAAGGGACCCCAAAGAGCAAGATCATTTGCAGGACTATGGCTGGGGGCCCTAGATGACTCTTAGGAATGAAGAGGAAAGCCCATGGTTGGGCCTCAGACAGAGTAAAGACAAACCTGAGACTTGAAAAAACCCAACCATAGATTAGTTACCATGGGGATAGAGATCTGAGTTCATATTGAGAAGATAATAGAGCTAAAAAAAAGTCATTTTTTTCAATGAGAAATATCAAATGGTTCCAAGTACAAAAAGATTTTTTAGGAAAACTTAAAAAGGACTTTCAAAATCAGATAAGAGTGATTGAGAAAAAATTAGAAAGAAAAAAAAAAGAAAATCAACTAGTTGGAAATAATCAAAAACTTAAAATAATTCCTTGAAACTAGAATTGTGTGAGGGAAAGCTTATGATGTTCTAAGACATCAACAAATCATAAAACAAATGAAAAAATAAAAGAGAAAGTGAAACATCAGAAAAACAGATGAACAGAGAACAGATCAAGGAGAAATAATAAAATAGTCGGACTACCTGAAAATTGTGATTAAAAAAGGGAATCTTATACAATATTACAATAAATTTGTCAAAGAATATTGTCCTGAAAATCCTCCAATCACCACCTGAAAAAGAACCCAAGAGGAAAACTTACAGAAATTATAGCCAAGTTTCATAGCTCCCAGGTTAAGAAGAAAACATTGAAATCAACAAGAAAATCAACTTAAATAGGAGGGAGGAAAAAGCACAAGTAATTGCAACTTACAATTTGAATGGGATAAATAAATACATAAAATAGAAACTGATAACAGATTAAAAATACAACAATATGCTGCTATCAGGAAACACCAAAAAAGAGACAGACAGACAGAGAGATAAAAGAAAAGGCAGGAGTAGAATTTAGTATGTTAAAAAAATAATGATCTCAGAAAAGTTAAGGTTAAATAAATTTAACAAAACAGAAACTATACTGTCAGCAATATTATTCAGCCTTGGTTTAGACTATTTATAATATCTAGATAATAGAAAATACTTGAGCATATATATAATTGCCATAACAGACACAGGAACTACATGAACATAAGTATAAAATACTTTTTTTATACAAATAAATTCAGATCTAAATAATTAAAGCAATATTTATTGTTCATGTGTGGGGAAAGCCAATAATTTTAAAATGATAATTTTACCCAACCAATTTATTCAAAGTCATTCCAATTAAATTGCCTTTAAAATTATTTTACTGAATTGGAAAAAAATTGTAATAAAGTTCATTTGAAAGACCAAAAGGTCAGGAATTTCAAAGAAACTGGTGGGAGAGGAAAAGAAGACATAAAGGAAATATATTCAGCAAACTCAAATCTTAAACTATTATAAAGTGAGAGCATTATTTTAGCATAAAAAAGATAATTTCCATTATTTTGCATTAAAATTTCCTTGTAAAAAGAAAACCTATGTAATCAAGAATAGAAAGAATGCAGCAAACTGGGGTAAAAAATTCCCATACACAATTTCTCAGATTGGATGTAATTGGGTTAGAATATTTCTATGGCATAAATCAATGAAAAAATCCTCTCTTATAGTCTCCTATGTACACCAGAATTTTTCTTGTCAAGTTTAAAATTTTTAAAAATTACAACAAAAAAGAGGCAAAAAATAGTCCCTTGCTCTCAAAGGGCAGAAATTACAGAAATTATAATTGTAACTTATAAACATAAGTATAATTATAGTCATAATTTATTAGGAGAAAACTAGTGAATATGCACAAATAAGTTATATACAGGATAAAAAGAAAGTAACAGAAGGAAGGTACTAGAATAAAGATGAGTTGGTAAAGGCTTCCTGTAGAAGATAGTATTTTAGTTGGGACTGAAGTCAAGGAAGACAAGAAGCAAAGATAAGGAGGGAGATTCTAAGCATTGGGGACAGCCAGAAAAAATGCTTAGAATGGAGACATGCAGTGTCGTGTTCTTACAATAGCAGGATGCCAGTAGCACTGAATTCAAGAGTACATGTCAGAAAGTAAGATGTAGGAAGACTTGAAAGGTAAGGAAGGGGCTAGGTTATGAAGATTTGTGAATGCCAAACATAATATGTTTATTTGATAGTAGAGACAATAGGGAGCCATAGGAGTTTACTGAGTAAGGAGATGATATGACTGGACCTATCGTTTAAGAAAATCATTTTAGTAGTTGAATGGAGGACAAACTGAGACAAGCAACTGACAGAAATTGAGAGAAAAGTAAACTAGACCATTCCTCCACACCAGACCTTCCCCACCATAAAATCAAATCTGGTAAGCAGAAAGTTAAGAGTTAAAGATTTTTACTCAGGCTAAAATGACAATATCATAGCAGAAAAATGAAAAACTGTCAGAACACTTCCATTTATGTATATACCAAGATGGATTTCCTAGCATATTTTTTATATCTGTCCCAGAACCTAGCTGCATTAAGCACTGAAAAAGGTTATCAACACTGAGAAATACACGTAAATTTAATCAAAATTGAAAAAACAAAACCACCCACAAAATCTGCCCCCATGTGATTTAGCTGATGTACAATACCTAATAAGTACAAAAGAAATTACCTGCCCACATATTCTCTTTAAAAAAAAAATCAGTCTTTTCTGGGAAAGTCTGGAGTAAAACAACAACAAAAAATTAACATTCTTTCCTACTTGCTTGAAAGTAACTTATCCCAAGCAAATAGGTAAATGGATGAGTACTAAACTGAGCTTATATGGATATGAACACTAAGGAATAAGAGTTTATGGCAAAAGTTCGTACTGTAAAGAAATTTCACTTATCTTTTAAATTTTTTTATTTAAGAATAATGGTTTTCTTAATGAACAAATTCAAATAAGTAAAAATGTGGTTACAGTTCTACTGTGCCTGCAAAGTTCTAAAGAAAAGATAATTAAAAGATTAAACATACTAACTTCCAGATACTTTAAATTTCCAAAATCCTTCTGACCATGACCTCTCTCAATCTGTCCTCCCTTTTTCAGCACCCTCCTTTCTATTAGCCTCCCCTTTTTCTTTCCCCTTTCCCCTCCTATTTCCCTAAAAGATGAGACAAATATCTATACCAAATAAAATATATATCCTCTTTTTGAGCCAAGTCCAGTAAGATTAAGGTTCAAACAATGCCCATCCCCCTCCTTTCTTTTCCTCTACTTTAACACATCTTTTGTGCCTCTCTTCATGTGATGTAATTTACCCCCATTTTTCTTCTCCTTTCCTCTTTTCCAAGTGCAATCCTTTTTCCATTCCTAATTTCTTTTTTATATCATTACTTTAAAGCCAACTTATACCTACACCTTCTATTGTATGTATATTCCTTTGACTGTCCTGACAAAAACATTGTTTAAGATTTACTAGTATCATCTTCTCACACAGGGATAAAAACATTTTAACCTTAAAAAAAAAGTCTTTTTCCTACATGGTTTACCTTTGTATGCTTCTTGAGTATTATCTTTGAAGATCACCATTTTTATTCAGCTCTGGTCTTTTAATCAGAAATGATTGAAAATCCCCTATTTCATTGAATGTCCATCTTTTCCCCTATAAGACAATGCTTAATTTTGCTGGGTAATTGATTGTTGGCTGTAGTACAAGTTCCTTTCCCTTCTGGGATATCATAAAAGCCCTCCAATCCTTTAATGTGGAAGCTGCTAGATCTGATTGTGGTTCTCTAATATCTGATTTGTTTCTTCTGGGTTACTTGCAGTATTTTCTCCTTGATCTGATAATTCTAGAATTTAGCTACAATATTCCTTGGAGTTTTCATTTTGGGGTCTCTTTTAAAAGGTGGATTCTTTCAATAACTATTTTACTCTCTAGGTACAGAATATTCCTTGATTATTTCTTCAAAGGTTGTCCGGGCTTTTTTTTTTTTTTTTTTTTTTTCCATCACAGAGTTCAGGCAGTCCAACAATTTTTAGATTATCTCTCCTGGATCTATTTTCCAAGTCAGTTGTTTTTCCAATAAGGTCTTTTATATTTTCTTTTTCTTTTTTTCATTTTTAAATTCTTGATGTCTCATTAATCATTCAATTCCATTTGTCAAAGTTTTAGGGAATTCTTTTCTTCAGTTAGCTTTTTTACCTCCTTTTGCATTTGGCCAATTATACTTTTAAAGGTGGATTGTTTTTTTTTATTTCACCAATTCTATTTTTTAAGGAGTTGTTTTCTTTTTCCATTTCACCAAATTTATCTTTTAAAAGTTGTTTGCTTCAGTATTTTTTTTCCATTTCACCAAATTTATTTTTTAAGGAATTATTTTTCTCAGTCCATTTATATACTTTCTTTTCCAAGCTCTTGGTTTTTCCCAAAAAACTTTGATAATTTTACTGCATAACTCTCATTTTTCCCCTTATTTCTTCTCTCTTTTAAAATCTTTTTTGAGTTCTTCTAGGAGAGCCTTCTGAACTTGAGACCTGTTCGTATCCCCTTTTGAGATTTTGCCTGTAGGTATTTTGCTATTGATGTGCTTTTCTGGGTTTCTGTTCTGATCTTCCCCATCTCCATTTTGCTCTCTATGGTCAGGGCTCCTTTTGCTTTTTTTGCTCATTTTAAAAAAATTGAGCACAGCTCCTAGAGCACAGGGGAGATTGTCCCAAGCTTCTTTTTCAGGGGGACTTGGATCTCTCACCACTGGGGCCAATGGTGCTGCAGAATTTCTTTGGGTAATCCTGGCTAAGTTCCACTTATTATGCTGGAGTTCAGAGGCTCACAATTTGCCTTATGATTGCCTTAGAGGTCTCATAGCTGGCCTTCTGAGTAGCCAATGTTGCTGTACTTTAGTTAAGAGCCTCTCACTAGATTCCCCATGCAGGCCACCTTCTCCACTGTCCAAGTGAGACAGATTTTTCCTAAAATACTTCCAAGATATCTTAAGCTGGAAATTTATTACACTCTGAATGTTTGTTGTCATGTCCAGGCTAGCTTTCTGGAGGCCTTGGTCTCAGCAGAATAATCACCACGAGAACAGTCAGGAATAAAGTCCAAAGTCTTTATTGTCTCCTTCAGTCTCCCAGTCTATGCCAGCAGTCTCAGTCAGCCAGTCTACAGCCTCTCATCTCTTCCGGTCAGCCAGTCAGCAGTCTGCACATCTCAGTCTCTGACTTCTGTCTGATTCTGACTTCTTAAATACTCTATTACAATTACATCAATTCATCATACTGAGTATAAGCCAATCATTATATCACTAGGGAACCATTATCTCATCAATTCCACTGAGTTAATATCTTGTTGTAAGATTACATCAATCATACTGAGTCTTAAGTATAACTTTTCAGAGTTCTGCCCTCTACAGTTTATGGATTCTGTCACACCAAAATCTGTTCAGAAACTTGATCTAATTTTGATTCTTCCCTTAGAATCAAAAGAATCTCTGGCAATGTCCTGTCTAACTCTTTGCTATCTTGGCTCTGCCCTTCCCCCTCAAGTTCTTAAAGGTAAATTCATGTATCAGTCTTCCTTCAGTGCTCTAAAACTAAAAGATAAGTATTATCCCAATTTTGTACATAAGGAAAATGTCTAGAAATAAGAAAATAGTTATAAACTAATACATATATATGGATACGCACACACACACACACACACACACACACGCACAATGTAAACAGAGTCCAAGAGTTAGCATTTGTACACCATGGTTGATAAGAGTCTTGAACAGTTCTTTCCTTTGTCTTCCTATGAAAATACAAATCAAAAGGTAAAACCTAAATGTTAGAAATATTTTTTTAAGTTCACACAAAACAAGCATGCCATTTACAAGTCGATAAGAACAAAATTGTTTAAATTATCATTAAGGCAGATCTACAGGATTGAGAAAATAAAAACATAACAACCCCCAAATGAATACAACTGTTTGGTGACATTCAACTAACAAGAAAAACCCTGGACAAAGCAGTAAGTAGGCAGGAGAACAATAAATAAGTTGAAAGTTTAGTTGGTGCCAAATGCTTTAAGGTCCTGAATTTTGTTCCTTTATCACTCAGAGAGATGAGTTCTTTGGGCCTTCCCCTCCCCCGCTCCTGTCAGAGAAACGAAATGCATGAAATATTAAAAGGAAGCATAGGAAGATTCAACATTATTTTTATATATTATTTTATTTATTTACATGTTATATTACACATAGATATGTATTAAAAGACTGCACTATTTGACAAGACCTATTTTGGGTTATCTCAGATGAAATGGGAAAAGATGACTGTGTTTGGCTACTTACATGACTAGTTCATGACAGAGATGGTAACAGTTCCATGACTGATAGATACACACACTAAACCTAACACAGGGCACTTAAGAATGCTAGCTTCTTTGTTAATGAGGGAAGAACAAATGTTTTTGCTTGGTAGCAAGGCCTCAGAACAACAAAAAATATCTTTATTATGCTGGCAAGAACATGAATTATAAGACAATTGCAGCTTACATAGAAGCAGAATATATATTTTGAAATTTTTATCAAGATTATTATGTGATATAAAGGATTTAAGTGTTAAAATTCCCTGCTCCACTAAGCTAAAAATTGAACCATATATTTGAATATAGACTATAAATCTAAATTTTCACAATTCATGTTACTGGAACTAGATATATGTTTATCTTTTTTTGTTTAAAGAAGGTTCCAATCTCTATTACATTAAAGAACAACATAAGACATTTTCCAACTTCTAATTAAAAATCCCTTTAAATATGCCTTGTTTTCCTCTGCAATTCAGAAATGGCAGAAGTCTTGTTTCTTTTCAGCAGTGACTTATACTTGTACCTTTGAAAAATCACAAGTGATCAGCCTGCCTGGAAAAGACAAAAAAGAGTTCCATGTGGTCCTTTATTGGTTAGTACTTCTTTAAATTCATCTAGATTCTTCTAAGCAAGTTATCAAAGCCTTCTCTTAATCCTTAAACTTTACTAATGTCTCATTTTAATGAAATGTATGTTATACATAAATGTATGTGTACGTAACAAATTCATATTACACAGTTATACTAATGATAGTAATAATATAATTGAGAGGAAATATTGCATGGTCGATAGAGATCTGTCCTCAGAGCCAGGAAAACTTGAGTTTCAGTCCCAAGGCTGTGTGAGTTTAAGTACTCTAGGTCAGTAGCATCAAATTGGGAAAAATTTAAAGGAATACAAATACTATAGAACAAAGATAATGTTATTATGTGGTTTTCTAAGGCAACATGCAGCTTCCAGGAATCCTTAAGTGCTGCTCTGGTTTTTGTTTTTGTTTTTGTTTTTAGTTTTTGGTTTTTTTGGGGGGTGGGGGTGGGGTTGAGTTTGATACCACTGCTCTAGGCAATTCCCTAAGACTAAGTTCTGATCTTGCAGCAAGAAAATCACAGGTAGTCTCTATTCTAACTCCATCCCATATCCATATCCAATGATATACAAGTAAATATTATATTTTGGTGATAAGTGAATATTATATTTTACAGTAGATAAAAATAGATATAATACTTATGTAATATAGACATATCTAAAATGAGAAGTATAACTTTTTGAAATTTTCTTACATGAATTCAAGAAAGTTAAACTTTCATAACTTTAAAAATATCTGTATTCAGGAGTGACAAAGATATGAGTAACAGAGTAAGTCAGCATATGCCAGTCAACAAGTCATCTGAGAAGCAGATACTAGACTCTATAGTATAATATAGTATAACATATACTATATATAGTATATAAGGCAATAAATACTTCCTGCTTTGAGGAAGTTCAGTTTAATGGAAGAGATGACATGCAAACTACTACATGCAAATAAGACAGAAATATACATACAAACACACATAAAAGATAAAATGGAAATAATTTCTCATCAGGAAGGTACTAGAATTAAAAGAGACTGGAAAGGCTCTGGGTGAAGTTTATAAATTTATAATTTTTCACAGAAGGCCACAAATCCAGTTCCGAATCATTAATTCATCATAGAACACTGGCATCTACAGTAGACAGTTGTGTTTTAGACTGTAGAAGAGAAAATATGCCTGAAATCCTCTCTCTGTCAGTCTAGAGAGAAGGTTTCCAGATTAAGATCGATCCAGGTTGAGGTATGGGAAAAGTCTCCCATTTCCCCACCAAACACATTCTCAAACGAATGATATCCCTAATCTAAAATAAAAGGAATTATAGAAAAGATTATAGCCATACTTCTTCTAAAATACAGGGCTAAAACCTTTCTTAAAGCAAAACAAACTAACACCTTCTGACTGTCAAATGTCTAGGCCTTAGCAAGAAATGAAAAGTTGTAACAGAAAACTTCTATCGGTTATCAAGATTTTTATGTTAGAAGAAATTTAAATGACATAAAGGGCAGATGAATTAAAAATGACCAAACTGAAGACAAGATAGATTTGAAGATAGCAGGCAGGATCTGCTGCCTTTCACAAATTTGGTTTGACTCAGATGAAAACTGACAAAAGTCATTAACTGAACCAGACAAAAAAAAGAACTAGTTATTAAATCTTTCAATCAATCCAATTCATCAGAGAAAGTTGGGTTCTTTAGAAGCAGAATTCTCTACTAAAAGTTTCCAATGCTGTTAAAGATATCATCGATGCTTCATTTGGAAGATGAACTTTATTTCACATGAAGTTTGCCTCCCATTAAGTCTGGGGTTAATTTTATTTATTAATTTTATTCCAGCAACAATTTCTTCTACAATCATGTTTCTTTTAACATTTAAGTTATCCAGAGAAACAGATATATGTGTGTATATCTATTTATATGCACACATGTATGTGTATGTGTGCATGTATACACATACTTATCTTTTCATTAATCCCATATTTGCAACTTTACTGATCTCCTATGTACTCTTTCCAGAATATATATTTCTTATAAGAAAATGTTTCAGATGAAGCCAAATCCCATGCCTCTCATGACTCCTTGAGAAATAAATGATCTCTTCACTCTGCATATGTCACTACATGTAGCTGTCAAATGTTACATACAGTACAAATGCTAAAATGTTAAAAGGTTGCTATCTTCCTATTACCCTATGACTATCTAAGATTACTTCATTTTTTTCTAAATAGTCATTCATTAACCAGTATGTATCAAATGCCTACCCAGAGTAAAATACTAAAAAGTTAATAAACACATATACTTCTGACCTGTTCTCCAATAAATTTCAAAAAGAATGAAGTTACAATTTGCATTTATCCCTTCCATCTCTTTCATTTCTCATAAGAGTTTTCTATCTTAGGGAGATGGAATGTGGGGAGTAGTAAAGAAAAGGTGCCATTTATTTTCCTGAATTCTTAAGATCCACAGAGAGTTAAAGATTAAGTCAGTTTCCTTCAGTAAGAATACTTAGATTTTCTGAGGAGTAGAAGATGAACCACCAGCTTGGAGAAATGGCCTCAGAATCAACTAGCTGACCCTGAACTGGGAACTTCAGGACTCCTACAAATTCCTAAAATAGTGCTGCTGACAAGAAAGAAATAAAAATCCCAATATTGTTCTCAAATCCCTTGTTTGAATAAAAATAATTCCTTACTACTGGGAAAAATCTGGAAAGCAGTATGGTACAAATTACACTTAGCCTAAAACCTTACATTATATTGCATACTACATTCTAAATGAATCTATGATCTTACTACTATGATTACATGATAAAAAAAAATTCTGTGTATATATGTATGCTTTCTTGAAAGGGAAATTTATTGCTATATATTTTGAATGCTTCTTGATGTTATACTGGTCATATGGTTTTTATTTTTTTTTCTGCCTTTCTTGTTTTGTTTTTTCTTAGTTTTAAATAAATATTTTTTAAAAAAGAAAAAAAATTTAAGAGAAACCATTTATAAGCCTCACACAGCTATGAGTAATTGTAAAACAAACAAGACGTAAAAGGAAATGATAAAAAATATGATAAATTTTTATTATGTAAAATTGTAAAGCTCCTGCTTTTCAAAAAATTAATATAATTATGATGAAAAGAAAAGGAGTCAAGTGGGGAAAAAAAAATCTTTGCATGAAATTTCCCTGACAAGTGTTTGGTATTCAAAATATATACACAATTTATATAAATATATGTATATATTTGTGTATATGTATGCATTTATGTGTAGATATACCATTTCCTAAAAGATGAGTGGACAAAGGCCATGAGCAAACAGTTCTCAAAAGTCAGCAGAGCCAAAAACTATGTGTGTGTGAGGTGTGTGCATGCATACAATAACTGCAACAATGTAAATGGAAAGAACAATACACCAAAAAAATCAAAAATGAATATAACTAAATTAATAAAGATCAAGAAAGACTCAAAGAGGACACCTCTTCATGGAGGTGAGTGATACATAGGTATTACAAATTGCATATGTTCTCAGACTTTATCAATGTATCAATAAGCTGTGCTAATTTTTTTTCTAAAAGAATAGTGTTAAAGGTCAATGTTGAAAAATTATATGTACTATATTTTGAAAATAAAAAAGCTTTAAAAATAAATAAAAGAATGGTGTTTGTAATATGGAATGGGTGTCTTGGGAGGAGGAAGGGAAGGGATGCATGGTAACATAAAAAAAATACCAAAGAAAATTTATTTTAAAAGTTTTTTAATATTAACAGTCTAGGTTTCAAAAAATTCCAAGTTAAACTCCCTGTTAAAAAACATCACTTAAGAAACTAAAGCACTGTTAAATTTCTTCTTAATTCCAAACTATTGCCAATATTCTTTTAGTCAACAAGTACCACATTCAGTCAAATTGTTTCTCATTTTTTAATATTCCTTTAACCCAGTCTTCTTTCAAATTATCTATATCATAGATCTTCTCTGTTACAGGATGAGATATGAAATAACCCATTTGCTAAAAATCATTTTTTAAAAAATCATTCATATCACACTAATTATTGCACTGGAACTATGGATTGGTCAAACCATTTTGTGAAGTAATTTAGAACTAAACTCCCAAATCACTAAACTTTGTATACTCTTTGATCAACTGTATTATATCACTATGAAGCCTTTTCCCCAAAGGTAAAGAACTGATATTTATCTATCTATATACATAAATAAAATAAGTCTTTAAAAAAATTTACAAATCACTTTTTAATCAAAAATTTTTTAATTAGCAAAAATTTATTTTATCATCTCCCTACCACCACCCATTGAGGAAGAAAAAAGAAAAACAAAACCTTTGTAACTATCATAATCAAGCAAAATAATTTCCTATGGTGTGTGTGTGCCTCATTCTGCACTAAGTTCATCATCTCCCTGTCAAGAAGGAGAGAGCATTATGAATCCCTTGGAATAATGCCTAGTTGCTGCTTTTATCAGCGTTCTTAACTCTTTCAAAGTTGTTTACCTTTACAATGTTGTACAAAACTGTTTTTCTTGGGGCAGCTAGATGGCACAATGGATAGAGCAGTGGCGCTGAAGTGAGGACTTCAGATCAGGTCTCAGTTACTTTATACTTACTAGCTATGTGACCATAAGGTTCCATATATGCAAGTCCCATAAGGGAAAAAAAAAAGGGAGACAGGGAAGGAGGAAGGAAAGAAAGGAAGGAGGGAAGAAAGAGAGGGAAGGAAGCAAGGAGAGAAGAAAGAAAGGAAAGTTCTTGCTAATTTAATTCTACTCCAGTTCATAAGTGTTCCCAGATTTCTCTCTGAAAAAAAATTACTTTCTTCATTTCTTAGGATACAATAGAATTCCATTACACTCATATATCATAATTTATGTAGCTATTCCTCAATTAATAGGCACCTCTTTAGTTTCCATTTCTCTTCAATCATAAAAAGGAGAAGTTTGGTTTTTTTTTTTTTTTTTGTCACAGAAAGAATTATAAATATCAATGTCCCAGGTAAGGATCAAATGGTTCCTATTTCAGGCCTCCTGTTGTATTTTTAACACCTTTAGTGTCACCACTCAATACCAGAGATGCTCTAGGATAACAGTCACAACTTCTGAGGCACAGGCTCTGTGTTGTTTTGTTGGGATTTTTTTCCCCTCACTACTAGGCACTGCCTGCCCTTCATAAGTGTTCCAGGTTCTTCCACAGTATAGAAATGCTAATATGGATTGAGAAACTTGGTGTTTCATGAACAAATGTCTTCATTTCTTTTTTTATGAAATTATTGTATGGATTCCAGTAATCCTGTTGTTCTAAGGATCCTTGAAGTAAAAAATGATCACTTAGCCTCTGACTCCTGAGTACCAACTTACTTTAACTTTTAAAAGAGAAAACTTTCATTTAAGTTTCAGTATTTTTTCTATAGCCTGTTCTTTTTACAGATGAGAAGCTGAAGCAAACATGAAGTGATTTGCTCAGGGTCATATAGTTATTATGGGTCATTGGCCAATTTGAATTCAGATCTTTCTGATTTCAGGGGTAGTGATTTATCTACTGTACCACTTAGCACCTATGTTCTCACATACCCTCTTCCCTCTAGTCACTCCCTCCCCCTCAAAGATATAGGTGTGCCTGTATGTGTATATAAATAGAAAATACATTTCTTTGTATATGTCTACATAGAGATTTCTCACTGGATGTATAAAATATATGTGTATTTTCTATGCATGTGTATGTGGGGGAGGGAGTGATGGAGAGAGAAAATATCATTTTCTTGCTGTTATCTTTGAGAGTGAAAGAAAAACTCCTCAATGAGACATTAGATATTTTAGATTTGAAAGCACTGTACTATTAACTTGTAAGGAAAATACAGTTTTTATATGTATCTATATACATACATGTATTCACAAATTTATATTCATTCATATACAGAGAGTTTTCTAATAAGATATATGTCAAGCTCTGCTAGTGTTCTCCCTTTTCTACTAAGGTGTCTTTAAGTCATCCATTTTCTCAGAAGGGAAGGAGTTAGTAAGAAACAAATTTAACAAGTTGAGTTCTAAAATATTTGTTCCTTCACTAACAAATTTATGGTTAGAAGCTTCTAATCTTCACATTTCATTTTTCAATAGTAACTGAGAGAGGAGATATTTTGAGTGGGGACTGAATTCCCTATGCATGCAAAGTCACAATTACAGAAGAAAAAAAAAAAAGACTTTTTTAAAGCAGAAGAGGGTACTGCAATGTTGATGATAATGACAATTTACTTTATTTGGTAATAATATAATTTTTATGCAGAAAAGAATATTTTATTACTTGATGAGAAAAGCGTCCATTAAACACACACACACTCCTGCCTACTACAATATATTCACATCTCGAGAGCCCCTTACCTAATAATCAAAGAGGTCTACTACCTACTTTCAGAATTAGTAGCAGGCTTACCACTGATTCTCTTAAATTAAAGTTGCATTTTGGGACATATGAAAAAATAGATTCTGTTCAAAACTAGAAAGTGAGTTTTCATAGTTAAAATATTATATGCAGGGATCCACAAAAGGCACTCTTGGACATGCTTCACTCTGGATGACTAAGAAAAGAAATAGGAGAAAGACACCAAAAATGGGATGGCAAACTCCAAAAAAGGGTTCTAAGCAGTCTTGGAGTAAAACTAAGGCAGGGCAGAAACAATAGTGGTTATGGGAATAATGTATACAAACTTAGGCTTATAACTTGCCCAAGATCACATGGGCGGTGACAGAATCAAGATCTGAACCCAAGTCTTCTCACTCCAAACTCAATGTTCTTTTCTCCTTTTTGAGTCTGCCCTCCAAAAAAATAACACACAAAAACAATGGTAGGGGTAGTTAGGGCACAATGGCTAGAGCACCAGCCCAAGTACATAAAGATCTGAATTCAAATCCAGCTTTAAGACAGTTGTGTGACCCTGGACAAGTCACTTAACTGCCTCAAACAAAACAAAACAAACAGCAACAATTAACACCATACTGATGTGCTTTAGAGTGGCATCACTCCTAGGAACAAAGAGGTGATGGCCCCACTGTACTTGCCCTCATGAGATGACAGATGACATCTAAATACTATGTAATGTTTTGGGCATGACAAAGACACTGATAAACTGGAGAGTGTCAAAGAGGTACCCAAGGATGGTGAAAGGCCTTGAGCCTAGCCATATGAGGAGAAGATGATTCCAGTGCTTAGCAGAGTGCCTGGAACATAAATGCTCAGACTGATTGATAAAAGGCTAAGGGAACACATCAAAGCTATCTCCAAATATGAGATGAGTTTTTATATAAAAGAGCTCAACTTACATTATTTGGCCCTAGAGGGTTGAACCAGGAATAAGTATAAACTGCAAAGAATAAAATTTTCACTTGATGTAAAGGAAAATTCCTCTTTATAGCTAAAGCCATTCATAAGTGAAGTGGTTGGCTTCAGTTGGTAGCAGGGTCTCCCTAGTGGAGGATCTTAAAGCAGAGCTTCAATGATCACATTCTGGCTACATTACAATGGGGACTTCTTTTCTATATTGCTTGAGATCAGAGGTCTCTTCACACTCTAAGTTCCATGACTGACTTAAGGGAGAACAGATTAAATAAGTGTGGATTGTGATATTTAATAACTGAGGATGAACTGCTCCTAGACTCCTTGGAATAGTTCATATTAATGTAGCACTTGAATGTTTACAAAGAAGTTTCCTGGTACTAGAGGTACCACCATTTTGTAGAAAACTGAAGTTTAATGGGTTAATTGCCCATGGCCAAACAAATATTAGGGCTTTTCTCTTTCTTTCCCATTGGCATTGGGATGAGAGTGGGGAAAAAATAGATTTGGTTTTTGGTTTTTTTGTTTTTGTTTTTTAAACAGAGATATGGGGGAGGGGGAGGGCAAGCCACATATGTGAAACACTGTATGTACTTTCATATGAGATCTCTTCATGCTTAGTTTTACTTAACTGTTTTATTTTTTCATAGGAGCTACCTCATAAAGTAGGGATATAACATGTAAATGTCATGCAAAAACAAAAATCAATTTTAAAAACTTGTTTAAGCCTTAAGGTCTAGGCAAGCATCAGCTGCTACTATTATTGTTGTTAATACACCAGGGCAGGGAAATGGAGAACTCGAGCATCACTTTTCACTTTCCCCCTTCCACTTTAAGAGGGCATGAATCAAGAAGTACCAGAACAACTGATGCTTAAGATGTGAGGTAAAGAGATTTTATTTCAAACTCTTGCTCTATTCAACTTCCTAAGGAGTTACATTTCACTTTCCAAAGAAAAATATCAAAGTAACATTTTCAAATCTGCATAGAGAAAACCAAAACAGATTTTTTACTATCTCTTGCTTTCCACCTTTCTGCCTAGCTATTTGAAAAGACTTCAGAAAGAGACACCAGGGAATAAAATACTAATCACCCTAGACTCTCTCACAAAATCGTAGTAAATTCAATAATGCATGTTCCTTCCATTTAAAGACTGGATACAACATTAGAGCTAGAACAGTGCACAAAAGAGAATTATATTTTTTTTCCTTTAGATCTATGATTTAATCAGAATAAGATTCTCTTGATGTGAAAAATACCTCTACCAATGAAGAGAAGCAACAGTCCTGAAACTTACAATTTTAAAAAAATAGCTGACTGGAAGATGATGGCACTATAGAGAAATTCAACACATGTCAATGACTTCTGAAGGATGGCTTAATCAAGTTAATCTCAGAGAATCTTTTTTAAGTTCATCAAAATACATCCAAAAAAATGATTAAAAAAATTTATTTCATAGACCATTTGGTCATGCTGGTTTGCAGTGAACATCAAAAATCACATCTCTAAAATAATTTATATTTCATGTAGTTTTATTCTACATTTCTGTTCCTTCCCTAATCTTTTATTAATGCTCACTTGCTTCTCAGATTACTGTATAGTTTTGTTTTCCTAGTATCTACAGCATTTAGCACAGGTGACTTACATAGCCATATATAGTAATAATTAAATATCTTTTGAATTGAATTGTGATCTGCAGACATTAGTGACACTGCCTGATCTTCCTCTATTAGACTGTATCACAGTGCATGGCACATAGGAAGAAATTAACAAATATAATATGAATACTGAATATATAAATCTTTTAATACATGGAAACATGAGGGAGGAAAGATTCATTTCTGTTTTGTTTTCAGTCTTCCTGAGAAGTATATTTTATATATGATGAAGGAAAAAATGGAGGAAGGGAGGAAAGGGAGGGAGCATTTATTGTCAATTTATATACACAGTGTTTATGATAAGCATTTAATAAACACTATCTCATTTGATCCTCCCAATCACTCTGGAAAATAAGCATTTATTATTATCTCCATTTTCCTGTTGAAGAAACTGAAGCAGAAAATGTTAAGTGACTTATCCAGGATCACAAGGCTAAGCACTGTCTAAGACTAGATTAGGATTCAGGTCTTCTTGACTCCAGGAGCAGCTCTTTTTCAATTGAATCACCTAATCATATATTACTACCACATTGTCAACAATAAATTCTGAAAGAGAAATCAAATGCTCAAATCCACTGTCCTATGAATTGTTTGAATTGGGAGGCAGGGGGAGGAGAGTAAATAGTGTTCACAGGGGAAACTGAAAATTCATTTTCTACTTCCGATCCTTTCTGGCCAGAAAGAGACAAATAATAGTATTATTATGAGTAGTTTTCTAAATTGATGCAATGAATATATCTGTTAGAGAATACATTTTCAGCCCTTTGGTCTGTTGTATGGATCTTAAGTCTTTCAAACATTCTCTCCTCTAGCAATTATTCATTTATATGTTAATCTTATTTTGTCATAAAGTCACAAAAACAAACAGTTGGGGTTCCTTGTGGTATATATAGTTAAATTGTCTCAAATTGAAACCTATCTAGAAAGTTGGGGAGTTTTGGAATTCAAACTAACATAAAATAAAATGAAATCTTTATTTTTACCACATATTCCTCAGTAAAATGTGAGTTTCTCTAGAGGACCATGACTGCTTTGTTTCTTAACTTTCTAGCCATATTACTATGTCTCAAGTACAAAAGGTGCAAAGATTTGTGAAATTCAATCCCCAAAAAACAAAAGAAGAACTTCTAAATGCTGACAAAAAAAAAAAAATTAGTAAGCCCTGTATGTAAATTCAAATTTTCTGAATTTGCATACAGAACATATAAATAACTCACAGTGATTTAAAGTTTAAAATAAAAATAAAAATCTTCACTGACCATACAATATTTTAAGGGGGAAACATTAATTTTAATAAGAAAATTGACAGAATTCAAACTTAGCTGGCAATTTTCACTGAAGTTAGGTTCTTCCAAAGCACTTTACTCTTGCATTTTGTTCTTGTAGGTAATTGCAAGTAGAGGAGAAGGGGAGGAAATTAAAACAAGTTTGCAAGAATCCCTGAAAAACCATTTGTATTGCAAAAATTAAATTCTTTGCAAGAATGGATTTTTAAAATTTTGTGTGTATGTGTGCTTCTGATATAGACCTGAGCACACAGCAGGAATTTAATAAAAAGAGCTCACAGTTGTTTGTTTGTTTGTTTGTTTTAAACAACAATAGCCTTTTATTTTTCAAAATATATGCAAAGACAATTTTCAACATTCACCCTTGCAAATCTTTGTGTTCCAATTTTTTCTACCTTCCTCTCCACCTTACCCCTCCCCTTGCTAGCAAGTAAGCCAATATAAGTTAAATGTGCAATTCTTCCAAACATATTTCCATATTTGTCATGCTATAAAAGAAAAAATAGGTCAAAAGGGAAAAATACAAGAAAAACAAAGCAAGCAAACAACAAAAAAGGCAAAAATACTATCTTGTTATCCACATTCAGTTCCCATAGACTTCTCTAGCTCTTTCCATAACAAGTCTATTGGAATTGAACTAAATCACCTCATGGTTGAAAAAGAGCCAAGTCCAGAGTTGATCATCACATAATCTTCTTGTTGCTATATACAATGTTCTCTTGGTTCTACTCAATTCCCTTAACATCAAAGAACTTATATTTTTAAGGTGTATTCTTAGTCATGACCACTAACAATTAACATTTTTGGTTAATCTCAAGTCTTTAGAATCTCATGAAAGGATATGGCATAGAATAAGGTCCACTAGATCAAAGTGGGTAACTTTCAATCTGATAACCTGTATTTAACTAAATAAACTATCTACTAATCAAATTTTATCCTATTAAACCCACCAAAAAAGGGACACTTTGTGTGTCTATTTAGGATTTCAATAACTTCATTACAGATAAATTACTTTTCCCAGTAAAAGCTTGGACTCTGTTGCATGAATAAGAACTAACTACAGCAGTGTTTTTGTTTATAATTAATATTCTTTCAATGAGGTTTCCTAAGGATTTGTTTCTACATTTGATCAGATTCCTCCTAATGACCATTTGTTCACGGTAGGCAGTTGTCCTTAAGGCTAATGGATTAAACATGAAAGAGAGCTACGATAGAAGCAGAGGCACATATTTATCACCTCCCAAGGTTTATCTCCTACAGACATTAGTTCTTAGAGAAAACTCTAAAGGGACACCAAATTTAATCATTCACCAAATAATTATCACTTCAAAAGGCAACAGCCACATTATGGTTCAATCAACAGTTATTATTAGAGAGCTGGAAGCCCTTTCAAAAGTTTAGAAGGGAAAAAAATTTCCTCTCCCTTGAAAAAATATTGATTATCATTATGTTGGATTTTGTTTAATATTTTCCAATCCTGGGGTTATTTTTTTTTCAATTATAATATACAAATTGAAATATCTGAACTAGATTTTCATACAATTTAAAAGGCTAAAATCAGACTACATATCTGCTGTAACTCATAGGCAAGTTGAAAATATTTATTACATGATGGAGTCCAATGACCTTTGAATCTTATGAAGGTTTAAAAAAACTAACTGTGGAGAATTTAGAGAGGAGGAGGTATTTTACAAAAGGTAAAAAGCAATTTGAAAAAGTTTGGACAGAAAACGTAAGGGAACCATTAAAGTAGATGAACGATGCAGGTCCTTGTATTAGCTATAATGGTATTTCCATTCTTCACTTTCTACTAAGGGAGCAGAAAATGATTATTACTAAGAATTTTTCAACTTTATGAAGAGCTTCAATAAAAAAAGATTAAAATACTACCACAAAAAGCCCCATCTTTCCAGGGAAGGCTAAAACAAGTCTCTCCTTTTCTTATATTGTCAAGAGAAGATAAAAGGAAAAGAAACAACAGCCTGCCTCACTCTGGAAACTCGATTTAGTAGCCCAGATTTCATGGGATTCTGGTAACCAGTAAGTACAAGTCATGCAACTTGAGAAAAATATTCAAACATCAAGGTAAATAACCCATGCAAAAGAACCAAGAAAAGAAAGGGTTAAGAAGTATGTAGGAAAGGATGTGTTCATTGATTAATGCAAGCAAAAATATTTTTTCTATATTTTCTCATATAAAAGCCAACAATATAGACAATGTCCAGGTTTTTTTTTTTTTTTCCCTCTGTAGAGATGGCATAAGTGAGGTATCTCCTAGTCCCTAAAATCTTTTTTTCAACACAAGCTAAGTGGATGCCATCACAAAAATTGGTTGAGAGGCAGATTTAGTCCTAAGTTCTTGCTTACCTGTTTGTAACAAAAGAGGTATGCTATTTAAAAAAAAAAAGAAAAAGAAAAACCATCTTCTACATATTTTCTATACTTAGACACTGAATCAACATAATGCACATTACAGGATCATGTCTGCTGCTGTCTTTCCTACTATTTTCATTCCCAAGGCATTCCTCTTTATTGCTATCTGTTAAATGATAAATTAGGGACAAAGTTCTGTGGAGAGAAAGGGTGTGTGTGTCAATTTTACATTAGGTTCCTGAGAAAAAGAAATTATTTTATAATAGGATACAATCTACAGCTATACTGAAGGAGATTTCTTCTGAGCTTGTTAAGAAGTAAAGTGAGGAAGAAAAGAACAAGATAATGAGTTCTGCTTTGGACATGTAAGGTTTGAGATACCCACAAGACATTCAACTAGGCAATTGATAAAGCTGAACTCAAGTTGAACAGGGATGAGAACTGGCTCTGTGAAAAGTAACTGAACCCAGGAGAATAGATGAACACATCAAAAGAGTAAATATAAGCAGTCCAAGGACAGAACCTTGGGGTCTACCTAGAGGGAGAGGGCAAGAGAAGAAACAAGTAGGATTGAGGGCAGGGGTAGAGACAATGGTCATGACAGTTATAGTAACACTAAAAGAAATAACAGCTTTATATAGCATTCCTTAAGGTTTGACAAGTCCTTTAAGTGTCACAAAAACCCAGAAAGAAGAGAGTGATCAATTTCAAATGTTGAAAAAAAAATCAACATTAGGACCAAGAAAAAATTTGATGACTGCAGCCAAGATGTCACTAGTGACTTTGGAAAGAGTAGTTTCAGTTGAATGATGAAATCTAAAACAAGAATGCAAAGAGCTGAGTGAGAGGTGAAGAAGCAAAGTCTAAAGACTTTATATGGTTGTGAAAGGGTTGGAAAGATATAGGACAAAAACTTGAGGGAGATGATCAATCAGATGGAGATTTTAAAAATATTACATATCTATAAGCAATAGGAAAGAAATCAGTAGATAAAAATTGAGTTTGCTGAATTAAGGAAAGAACTTGGTGGTCAAATTTTACCTTATGTTTATCTTTGTTCAAACTTAGAATGGCCTCCCTCTCTATCTTCACATACTGATATTCTAGTCTTATGATATTTAACTATAATATATCCTAATACATGAAAGAGGGAACCTGCTTCTGATACTTTTTAGCTGTGTGGCCCTGGTTAAGTCATAATCACTGTATGACAAAAGCTACTCCCTAAAATGTTTCAATTTATACAAGATAGATTGTAATTTGCTGCTAAGAGGTGTTCAATAGAATTTCCTACATCTATGAAGCTACAGCTCTTTTCCATATCTTAACATAGGTTATGTTTGAGTCTTATCATCTTTGTTACACTACATAAAATCCAGCAAAGTGAGTTATTCTAATCATCTTAACAAGTACTCATTAAATGAATGCTTTATTTATAAATTCAAACAGGCATTTTTTGTTCACTGATGTTTAGGAAAAGATCTATCCCAAAGAATTGTTGGGGTCTCTGAAATCCTTTCAGAGGGTCTACAAATTCAAATTTTTTTTATTTCTAATATAGTAAATAGCTATAAATATAACCCACGTGAACAAAAACTCTTTTAACAGATCCTCGATAGTTTTTTAACAACATGAAGATACTGAGAACAAAAGTTTGAGAACCATTGATCTATCCATCCTCTCCTTAAAAATGAGTTTTCTTCATTCTCTATCACTGGTCCTTCCTGCTTCAGTTACACATAATCTTACACACACACACACACACACACACACACACACACACACACACACACACACTTTTTTTTGCTGAGGCAATTGGGGTTAAGTGACTTGCCCAGGGTCACACAGCTAGAAAGTTTCTGAGACCATATATGAACTCAGATTCTCCTGATTTCGGGCTGGCACTCTATCCATTGTGCTATCTAGATGCCCCTTGATAATGTATCTTATGCCACTTCTTATAGGCATTTCAAAGTTGAGGGCAAGCTATAGCCTGTTTAGATTCACCACATACGTTTTCTTCTTCTGTTATGTTATTTTAATTATTCTGTGACCATGAAATTTCATGGTTAATAGTCACACATTCTTACTAGATTATTACAATTAAAAACATGGGCTTTTGCTGCAGCAGAAGCAAGGGTTGTGAAAGAATCCTGAAATGCCCTGTCCATCTTACAGATACAATCAAGTCTAATCACCTATTTATTGTACCCCAGACTTAGTTAATCCTCCAGACAAGTACTTGCCCATTGTGAACCCAATGATTGATTAATTATGTCAATCGACCCATCTAACTGTAGATCATAGTCTAGGCAATATACAATTTTTATCCACTATGTTTTTCCTTTTGGAAAGGCAGACCCAATCTTTTTCACATGTCATCCATGCTGCTTCATTGCCTGTGAGTATTTAATTAAACTCATATAGTATTACCAATTCTTTTAGATACTTTTTTGAGCAGAGTCTGCCAGCCAGCTGTGACTTCTTGTTTTCTGGTTTCAGTGAAAGTAATACTGTAAACATGGCTTAATTCAGGTCTTCTAAAAGCACATTAATTATATTTTTTAATTTAGATCACTCATTGAAAATGTCATTTGTAAACTAACTTTTAAATATATATATATATATATACATATATATATATTTCTTATTCCTTTTCTGTTCCCTGTTATTCCATTTTTATTACTGTGAAAATATAGTTCTAAGAGCTATTTAAACTCTATGGAGGAGAAAGTCTGTCTCTTTAATCTGGGAGTACCCAAGAGGTTGGAGGCAGGTTGTGAACACATGGGTCTCTCCCAGACATGGTGGTCACATGGGAGTCAACAAGAGGTCAGGGCAGGATATGAACACATGAATAAAAGACTAAACTGGCAAGTGGCTGTTCTTGAGCATGCTACCAGTTTTTAAACTACAATTTGTGAAACTGGTCAGAGACCTCTGAAGACCTCAGAATGAGGTAAGCTGGTTAAAATTGGTTTATATACTGCAATAGACAGTGACCAGAAGATTCTCTGAAGGCCTGGGAATTAGGAGAGCCTGGCAATGTAAAAAAATGCAGAGTAGTACTAGGGCATTCACAAATGAAGTGAATGCCCAGGATCAAGCATTTTTTTTTTTTTTTTTACACTCTCTAGTTCAGAGTTAAAAGAATACTTGACAGTCCATTTCTTTTACTCTTCTTCCTGCTCTGGACAAATTCTCCTTAAAAGCTCATCACCAAATCAGAATGAAGGCACCCTAAGCAGAGCCTAGCTGCACAGTCACAGGCCCAGCAGTAACATCCCTATAACAAGGCAGCACTAGCACCTGGCTAATGAGACGTATTTAGCTCTCTGCAGGCTTGTCAAGCAAGGTACAGTCAATTCCCCTTTGCCTTAGGGGGGAAGTGAGGGAAACTATGGTGAGCTGTAAATAGCACTGCTTTTAAAGTGTTGATACTGAAAAGGAGGCATAGGTAATTCTCAAATCCCCACATTTAGAAATGATGCTATCTTGCAAAGAGCCTCTTGTCTATTCATCTCAACTGAAGAATAATTTATATCAGCTTGATTGAAAAAAAGTGATTTAAATTCTATTAGAGGAAGGATATCACAGAAAGAGCTCTAAATACAGACCAAAGACCTGTGCTCTAGCCCGGGTTCTAAAACTTGAAGTATAGCCTTGGGTTTCAGTTTGCCTATCCATTAATGAAGGATCAAGGGAAATTAACCCAACTTAATTGGATTAAGGTGAACCTACTTGGGTCTATTTTGAGGAGAGTACTTTGGAAACCTGAAAGCACTACATAAATTTGTATATAAAAGGTGCCCAACCTTTGGCAGTCATCTATCCTTTACTAAATAAATGACTCTAAGCAACTAATTTTATATAGTTTATTTTGCTGACCTCTGCAAATCATCTCAGTCATACAACATACTACAAAGAGACAGCCATCCAAATAAAGGGAGGACTTCTCAGATGAGTGATAGATTCAAGATACAGAATTAAACATACATTTATGAGGATGAATGATGTGGAAATGTTTTGCTTTATGGACTTTTTTGTTAAAAAGGGTTTTAATATTACCTCAAGCCTGGGAAGCCTGTAGGTTGATCTCCTGGCCACAGTTCTCTTCCCATTACATTCCATCTTTTATTCAGTTGTAAAAGTGACCTTGCAGAAGCATAGATATGACCAAGTCAGAGACATACTCTTATTTAATAAACTCCAGTGGGTTCCTATCACCTCCAGGAACAAATATACTCTGTTTGATTCAAAGCCCTTCATAATCAGCCATTTCCTATCTTTCCAAGTTTTGTTTTCTATTAGTTTTTTATTTTATATATCTTCACTCACTTCCTATCCAGTGTACCATTCAATCCAGTGACACTGGTTTCCTTGATCTCTGCAAAAAACATTCCGTATCCCATCCTGAGCACTTTCCAATGTTTGGAACTCTCTCTTCATCTCTGTCTCATAGTTTACCTAGTTTCCTTCCAAGAACCTTTTCCTGATTTTCCTTAATTCTAATGCTTTCTCCGATTCTTTTTGTACAGCAAAATAATGGTTTGGTCATGTATACTTATTTTGTATTTAATTTATACTTTAATATATTTAACATCTACTGGTCATCCTGCCATCTAGGGGAGGGGGTGAGGGGAAAGAGGGAAAAAATTGGAACAAAAGATTTGGCAATTGTCAATGCTATAAAATTACCCATGCATATAACTTGTAAATAAAAAGCTGTTAAAAAAAATTCTAATGCTTTCCCCTACAGATGATTATCTCCAATTTATCCTGTATAGATCTTTTTTGTACATGGTTGTGTGGATTCTATCTTCTCCATCAGACTTCCCCATCAGTTTCTTGAGAGCAGCAATGGTGCAGTGGAGGAGCTGAGTTCAAATGTGGTCTCAGATACAACACTTCCTAGCTATGTGACCCTGGGCAAGTCACTTAACCCCAATTGCCTCAGCAAAAAAACAAAACAAATGTCAAATGACTACTTTCAATGAAAGTGAAAGGAAGAAAAATTAAAAGCTTATTAATTTTAAATAAAATTTATGATTCAAAAGAAAAAGGGGATTTATTGTTATGAGCCATTGCCCAGAGAATCAAAAATTAAAATGATAAATGTGGTGTTCTTTTTTATAATATATGATTGTTCTCTGTGGGAGCAGGTTTCTTGGGGAGGTTTTCTGGAGACAGCCTTAGTTTCGGTTCAAAGTAATAATCACTCCAAATGCAGGCAGGTGTTAAAGTAGTTCTTTATTGTTTCTTCCAAAATAGCCCAGTTAGTTTTCTTGGTGGCCTATCTCTCTGCTTGGTTCCAAGAGCTCTTGCAGCTTGTGCCTCTAGCTCAACTTCGACTTGTGGCTTCTCAATCTCCAATTGATGCTCCCCTCTCAATCTTTTCAACTGACTCTCCTGACTGAGCTCACTTGTTTTTATGCTCTCTCAAAGGTTGACTCCTCCTCTGAGGATGGGATTATAGAAGATGTGAATTCACAGTTACAAAGCTAACTTTGTGTATCTCCCATACTTGTGAACACTTGTGAATCTTCCAAACTTGTGAACTAATCTGTGTAGGCTAATGTGTGAATTCTCAAAGGTGCAAACCCAAACACACAAGCATTGCTTGTTATCAATTCCACTTAGTACCTTGTTTCAAGTTCTGGCCCATAACATCTTCTTGTAGGATCAGATCAATCATACTGAACTATGCTAAATTAGATAATTATTGTCTCTATCAATTCTAATGACTTAACATTTTGTAAGGATTCCAACAGATTTAAAAATTTTTTTTCAATGAAACTAATATTGAAAGGAAATGTGAAGTAAATGGCTTGGGAGTCATTTTTCAAGAAGGGGAGGAGTAGAGAAAGTAGGTTTTAATGACAAAAAAAGATTAGGAAAAGAAGGGATTGATAGGGACAAGTTAAACACTTTTTTTTTAAGTTGATTTTTCATTTAAAGCTTGTTTATTTATGGCCCTGTTTTATTCTGGGTTGTTTAGAAAATGTGGAAAAGAAGACTACCTTAAAATTTCTGATTGAAAGCTTATACCTGACATATTTATCCCAATAGAAGGCAAATTTGTGGGACCATATTAATTCACCAGCCATTGCTTACACTTCAAATACTGTATTATGACACTTTCACTGATTTCTGTCAAGGGTGTATTTTTCCTAGAGATGTCCTTTTTTTTTTTTAATTTTATTTTTTATTATAGCTTTTTATACACAAAATATATATGCATGGGTAATTTTTCAACATTGATCCTTGCAAAACCTTCTGTACCAACTTTTTCCCTCCTCCCCACCCCCCTTCCCTACATGACAGGTAGTACCATACATGTTAAATGTTAAAGTATATGTTAATATATGTCACATATTTATACCATTATCTTGTTGCACAGGAAAGATTGGATTTAGAAAGGTAAAAATAACCTGAGAAGAAAAAAACTAAAAATGCAAGCACAAACAGTAACAGAAAGAGTAGAAATATTATGTTGTGGTCCATACTCATTTCCCAGTGTACTTTCTCTGGGTGTAGCTGGTTCTGTTCATTACTGATCATTTGGAACCGATTTGGATCCTCTCATTGTTGAAGAGAGCCATGTAGTCGTTGAAGTGTATAATGATCTCCTGGTTCTGCTCATTTCACTTAGCATCAGTTCATGTATGTCTCTCCAAGCCTCTCTGTATTCATCCTGCTGGTCATTTCTCATAGAACAATAATATTCCATAACATTCATATACCACAGTTTATTCAGCCATTCTCCAACTGATGGGCATCCATTCAATTTCCAGTTTCTAGCCACTACAAAAAGGGCTGCCACAAACATTTTTGCACATACAGGTATCTTTCCCTTCTTTAATATTAGAGGTGTCTTTTTAAAGACTATAATATATTCAAATTAGTTACAAGAGGGAGTGCTATGTAAACAAAAGAATTTTATTCTTTTTGAAACTGTTGTCAATAAGAAATCTACTTGAAATGAACTTTTCCCCTAATTACTCCAAGTTACTTAATTCTTTTTTCCCTTGGTTACATTAAAATATGGACAAGGGGAAAATCAAAATATTAGTAAATAGATCAGGGGAACTAACTGCAATTCCTGTCACCTATCAACTACTGACAGTATCTCACCCAAATCATCTGCTACCTAAAATAATCACTCAGAAGTCAAACCAATACTCACACTAATTCATCAATTGCAATATCTCAACAAGTTCTAAAGGAAAGCAAAGAGCCCAAGGACAACTCTGCAACCATATAATATTAGGAAATGAACTCTTCAAGCAAAACTAACGTAAAGGGAACTTTACCTTACCTATGTACTATAAAACAAAGCAGAAGTTGGTCATGTGTTTCACTTAGACATGTCTTAAAAATTCTTATTAGACTATAAGATAACCCTTCCTACTGCCTCAAGCATAGAACTACAATCATACCCATGAGAATACAATGGTTAGGGAATATGTAATCTCAGCACCACCTATATGTTACTTTTTCCTGAATTCTCTGAAGGATTTATGGATGACAATGATAGGTTTGCAATTCAGTACCAAATGATGAGATTGATGTTCAGTTATATGAAGAATTCACAATGGCCACTCTCTCTGGTAAAAGCTAGCTTTGTTTATGAGAAGAGATTACAGACAAAATGAAGAGATACAACAGACACCAGGAATGGTAAATATGAAAGAGAAATATGGGAGAGCAACAGTTACCAAGGAAAGGAATTTGGAAGAATTCATTAAAGGAATATGCCATGAGGTCTAAGTATTCCATTGACAGGCAGGCTACATGCACAGGAGGATTTAGTATCTTGAGAGTTAATTAGCTAGAAGAAGTAGAAAGACATCATGAGGCATGAGGGAGAAGTGAGGAGAAAGACACCATGAGGCAAAATGCTGTGGCAGGTTTAATCCAAAAAGGATTCAGAAAAGATGGCATGGGCTAGGGACAGATTTATGGGGAGATTTGACATAACTTGGATTTCTGACTGGACACAGCAAGGCAAGGCTACCCATTAATTACCTCCACAGAGGGTGGGACTTAAGGCTGAACTGATCAGTGCCCTTCCCTATATGTTATGAGGAGAATAATCTTATCAATACTTCAATCTTTCTGCCAACCCTACCTAGTTATTCAGGATCTCATCAAGAGGGGGCATCAGAAATGACAAAGAAAAGGCAGAAGCTTCTATGAATTTCTCCAATTGAATTTTCTACAGAGTTGGGGAAGAGAAGAAAGGGAGATAGAGTAAAATAAGGGTTATTCAGATTAATAGGTTAGTTCTGCAGTGGATTAAAACTGCTATTTGCCAACTTCAGTGAAAACACTAGACAAAAATATTTTTAAAAGGAAAAAAAAAAGAGTAATTCCCTTAAGATTTGGTGAGTGAGGAAAGACAAATTCTGAAAAGTCTGTATTTTAGTGAAAACACCTGGTTTAAGTAATGTTTTCTAGTTAGAATTCAAGGGCTTCATATGCTCTCCGCAAAGATAAACAGAAAAAATGTGAATCACAAACTCCAAGAATGTTTTATAGAATGATCATTATGACTAACAGTTAAAATATGCACAACTAGATATATGTGCTTTTAGTTAAAACAAGCCTACAATTTCTCGAGCAAGATGTCAAATTCTGATAAAGTCATATCAAAAGGAAATTCATAAAAAAATGAAATTGGATTTCAAAAGACAACAGATTTAAAACTTTAGTCTTATTAGTTATATTTACTCTAATTAAGGAGATGTCTGAAAGAAAAAGCTAGACAAATTCAATAAGCTTTCATTAAGGACTTACTGAGTGCAAGGCATTATGCCAATAGAAAGGATACAAAAAAAGACACAAAATCCCTGCCCTCAAGAAGCTCACTTTTTTTTTTTTTGTCTGAGGCAAATGGGGTTAAGAGACTTGCCCAGATCACACAGCCAGGAAGTGTTAAGTGTCTGAGGCCAGAAATTCAGGACCTCCTAACTTCAGGGCTTGTGCTCTATCCTCTATACCAATTAGCTGCCCCTAAGAAGCTCATATTCTAACAGAGTCCACAACATGTGAACAATTAGGTATGATACAGATAAAATACAAGATAAAGATAAAAAACAGAGCAAAGATGATGGTGGTGGTGGTGATGATGGTAGTAACTAGCATTTATATGGAACTTTAAAGATTACAAAACATTTTACCAAATATTATTATCTCATTTGATCTCATCTCTATCTCATTTTGAGTTGACAAAAGGTAATCTCAGAAAAGAAGGCACCCACAGCTCGGAAAAACTGGAGAGGCCTCTTATTATTCCCAAGTCTTTTGGGATTCAGGGTCACATTATTTCCATAAGAGTATAAAGGGAGGTGGCTTGCCTTGCCTAGCACAAGACGCTTTGTGTATCTCTCTCAGATGTGCCTCTGATTCAGCTGATAGTATATAGAACTTTATTATATATTTCTATTACGTATATGGGATAAGGAGACTCTCAGGGACATAAATACCTTTGGAAAAAGTAGTAAAATTAATGAGTAGGTAACAAATAGTTGACAAATGAGTCTGTCTCTGTATTTTTAGGATGTGTATTCTTTGCAATATACACTCATAGTGGTAGAATCAAAAAATGATTCTAATACTATCTGTTTCCATTTCCTTGTCTTGTCATTGATTTGGAAAACTAAATTAACAGATAATAATTTAGAAATGTGGACAGATAAAACAAAAATCTGCAAATCAATGAAAAGTCTTCCTGAAGATTTTAGTATGAGTTTGAAAGATCATGTGATAAGGTAAACTCAATCCATCAAATTCAGATAGAAGGAGGTATTAATAGATGGAAGGAACAATTCTTTTATAGGAACCCCAAAGGTTGGCTCCTTCCCAATCTAAAAAAGAACATACATCTTGAAATGGAGTTGAAAAATTTAAACAATCAGATTGGAAAATCCAAATACTAAGACCATCTGGTCCCATTCTGGGACTGGATAGTTTTCTTTTGCATACTTTTCTAATTACATTATTCAAGTATATTATTAATGAATGTATATATTTATAAAGGAAAACGTTTACAAATAAACCTTAGAAAAATCTCTTCTTGTGATCTGGCATATGTGGCAGATGGAGTAATAATGAGGGAAATTGGAGATAATGAAGAATGCCAGACTAAAGCTTGCAATTACAGTGGTGACAGCAGAAGAGGAAAATAATGAGAAATCCAAAAGAGCAGACCTCTATAACCAGGGAGTTGAGCAGGCTCAGAGACCAAGGTCAGGAGAGTAGGGACTACAGTTCCGGCTTAATGATCAGATATGGTTTAAAAAAGTGCAGGAATACTGATAGAAATCATTAAAATATTTACAAAAGGTTGAGTTTTGTTATTACATATACACGATTCACAAATATATGGACATTTAATTAAACAGGGTTGGGAGAGGGGTGGTCAGAAAAAGAACATTAGATAGGTGCAAATTACCTTTGATTTGAAAAACCAGAGGGAAAAAAAAAGGACATAAATGTCATATTGTTTTTATAGTTTTGTTTAGGGTTTATTTAAAGCACACACAAACAGCAGAATATTTTTTAAAAATTTTAAATGCAGTAGTATAGCATCTCAAAACTTAAAATTTATCTATATTATATTCAAATGTCATCCTTAATTAGCCTCATAGGAAAAGTTAACAATTTTTATGTCACTAACACTTTCCCCCAAAATAGTCACTTATTTAGAGAATTATTTTAAGCAGCAGAGCACACTTCTTAAAGACATCAACAACTACAAAACAACAAGCTATCCTAGGCTTTTTTTTTTTTAAAGCACATTCTTCTGTACATTTCACACAAACACAAACACACATACATATACACACACATTCACTCTCTCTCACAGTATTAGCTTTTGTATGATTATAATTATATATAGATATATACATATACATATATACACAAGCAGTTCTGTGATATTATAAAGTCCCCTAACAAATCAAGCACAAAACAAAGTTGATCTCTCTCTCTTGCATCAGCTGTTCACAAGTACTACCTTGGACCATACTAAGTTAACAGCTAACTAAGGTTATTACTTGGGAATTGATTTGACTTTAAAAGTAGCCTTTTTCCTATACTATGAGCACCTATGTTTAAGTCTTTGTGAGAGTCTATTTAACTTAGGATTCTTTCTTTACTTTCCCAAAACGATAACTGTTTTTTAGCCTGAATTACATGAAGTCAACAGAAGACGCTAGATCATCCTTGCTAACATTTATCTCTTTCGGAATTATCAAAGTCATCCTTATTGTCTCTTAGAAAGTCAACAAATAATTTTAAAACAAGAACAAATTTATTCAATGCAAGGCATTGTGCTACATACCAAGTAGAAATACAAAGATATATGAAACACTCAAAGACTCTGTAGTTCTCGTAGAAGGAATAAAAAATGTACACAAATACACAAATAATTCTATGATCTCATTAATAATATGTGGATCATAAAACACATTATTTAGAGTTGAAAGGAACTTCAGAAACCACTTGATCCAACTATTCTCTCCAATAATCCCAACTATGCCTGCCTATCCCAGACAACTTTTATCTATGTTCTTCCTTCCATATATTTGCCATAAAAGGTCCACTCATTGTGCTGGGTACCTTCCTTCCTTTCTTTTGCCACTGTAAGGAAAGCAGAGGATTAAAAAGACTATGGATCAATTGTCACTTTCCACCTCTCTACCCCATAAGAAATTAGAATGTATATAATTATATAAAAGTTTATAGTTACAAAATGCTATGAGAACGCAAGAGAAAAACAATTTATACTTGGTTTGTGAAGATAAGAGACTAGAATATTACAAATTTCCTGACACAATTTACACGAAGAGCAATATACTATTCTTCCCCCTTATCATTCCAATTTTAGTATATTTACTAAAACCAAATAGTGACAGAACAATATACTGTAGCAGCATATCTTATTATAGCAGCATTTCTCATACTGTGGGCAGTGGAGTTGGACTTATTGTAAAGTATCACTAAATCTATATTCATTTTAAGATTTGTCATTGTATTCTTTATTTAGCTCCAATAAAATATTTAATGACTCAGTAAAATAAATAAGCACATATGCCTTCCATAGATTGAATGTCATATGTATATGCATTACTATATCTCAAATGTAGAAGCAAGCGCTTTTGATTGATTTGATTTTGATCAACAAATATAAATGCATTACTGAATTTACAAAAAGATTTTCATCTATTTATATGATGATATTATACCAATAATATTAAACATTGATATAATTAATGATATTAAACAGTATACCTATCATATGCAGGTCCACAAAACTAGTATTTCAAAAGGGATTCTCATATTTGAAATATTTGTAAACTATTGATTTAGCATCTCTCTATGTCCCATCTCTCTGTGTGTTATCCCACTTTGTCTCCAGCAACAAGGAAGAAGACGTCATGAATCAGGGCTAAGAAGAAGTAGTAGAAAAGGAGCCCTAGATGTGAAGGGAAACTACTTAGGTTTGAATCTGGTCCTTCTGCTAACTAAGAGCAAGACCTTGACCAAGACACTTGCTCTTTCTACTTCAATTTTCACATGGTAAAACAAGGAAGATAAAAGAAATGAGCTGAGACAGCCTTATACAGAGAAATGGACTTGGAATAAGGAATATCTGAGCTCAAATCCCACTTCAGATACTTAGTAGCTAGGTAACTTTCGATTATCTTTTGGTAAGTCATTTAACTGCTGCGCATCAGTTTCCTCATCTGCAAAGTCAGAAGCCTGGACTTAAATTACTTCTGAGGTTCCTTTCAGTTCTAAATCTATGATGCTTGTGTAGAAAATGAGAAGGAAAACAAGCATTTATTCAATAAAAACAAGCATTTATTCAATAACTACCATGTGCAAAGCACTTTGTACAAATATCTCATTCAATCCTCACAACCTCCCTGGGAGACTGATGCTGTTATGGTCTTCATTTTACTTTAAAGGAAATTCAGCCAGGCAAAGGTTAAGTAACTAACCTGGAATCACATATCACGTTTTCCTGACTCCAGGCTCAGGGTTCTGTCTACTGAAACACCAATATCCCTTTCCAGCTCTAGGATCTTATCTTAGAATATTCAAAAAGATAACTGGACTGTCAGTATTTTTTACAACAGTAATCTACTTACCACAGAGCTACATTTAATAAAACTACAGGCATTTTCCTATTCTGCTTTGCTAAGCAGACCAAAACTTTTACTAATGGTTTCTTAAAATCAAAATGATCATTTTAATAGTTCACTATTTATTTGGAGGGGAAAAATTTTCAAGCGTTAATCATCCTTTCTAATCCCCTTGAAAACTCAAGAGTACACTCATGTGGCCAAATTAAGCCATTACAAGCAAAATCTTTTCTAACAAGAAAAGCAAATGCAAGTAAATTCAAATAAATAACCCAAGAAATGATTTTCTTAGTCCCCCAAATCCTCACCCTGCTGACCAAATCCCTCAATTGAGTGACTAATGTCATAGTGTCACTGCCTTATATACTGCAGCCAAATGTCAAACCAAAAGTCTGCTTTCTTCAAAGTAGAAATACCTTAGGCTCACTGGTTTCTTTCCTAGAAAGGCACAATCTCACCGGAACTCTCATTTGGCAAAGTATATCACTTTCCAGCAATGGCTGCACTGCCACTGTGAAGATTACCAAATCTCACTTGAAAGAATATTCCATACGACAAAAGTACAAAGCTTTTCAATGCTTGACCATGTTTACCCAAAAAAGCAATCTTCACAAAGGAAAAAAAAAAAGTTAGATCATGCAAATAAAATATTAAGATCAGCATTTTTGTGGCATTGAAAAATAAGAAACAAAATTCCTTATCTATTAGGAAATAGTTAAACAAATTATGGTATGTGAATGTAATGGAATATTACTACATTCTTAGAAATAAGAAAACATAAGACCCATATAAACGAACAAAGTGAATAAACAGAACAGTGATTATAATAATGTAAATTAAAGTACTAAAAGGCTAACTCAGATGAAATCCAACAACCAATTCTGGTACTGAAAGACAGATACACAATTCCCTTCTAGTAAACAGAGAGGAAATGCAAATCATTAAACAAACATTAAGTGTTCACTATGTGCTGGGCTCAATGCTAAGTACTAGGATTCAGTGCACTGAATGTAATATCTCCAAGATCCCCAAATTATTCAGTTTTGATTGAATTTTTCTTGGCTTAAGGTGGGATTCTGTGGTAAAGGAATAATATTTTTTAAATGGCTGTTCCAAAAAAAAAAAAAAAAGGCATCATTAAACAAATCCAAAAAAAGCAAACCCATTTATGAACATGACATTAAGTGAGAATCAAGCAACAAGTCTGGATCTGAGGCACCTAGGTAAGCACAATGCATAGAATGTTGGGCCTGAACTCAGGAAGATTTGAGTTCAAATCCAGCCTTAAATATTTAATAGCTGTGTGATCTTGATCAAGTCATTTAACTCGGGTTTCCTTCAACTATAAAATTGAGATAATAATAACACTCATACTTCTTAGAATTGCTGTGAAGTTCAAATGAGATAATATTAACATAATATTTACTAAGAGTAAGAATAGTTTAAGGCTAAAAGTAAAGCAGGAGATAACCAATGTGACAATACAAGCCCAGCAGAAGTCTTTTTAAAAACCCAATAAAACAAAGTACTCTTGACCACTAACTCAAATCTATTAATGATATTTACAGAGAATTTAACATTGTGAAGATAAGGCACAGGAAAGTTAATAAGCGAATGCTTTTTTAAAATACATTTTAACATACCAACAGTGGCAAAGATGGGGGTGGGAAGCAAGAGAGTAATAAAAGTCCATTTGAGGAGAATAGGATACTAAAAAAAAAAAGCCTGGGGCAAAAAGGACAGAAAGACAGAAAGGCTTTAGAAAAGAGAGATATTGGTAATTAAACAGATGCTTCCATTTTCAACTACCCAAGGGGAAAAAAAAAAATGAACCGTTCATCTCCAGGGAGAACAATCTGCCCTCCTATGAAGTGATGAGGGCAGCACAGTTAAAATGATAACTATTTCATCCCAAGAACTGAATTCTAAGCAGGCAATAACCAGAAATTTGCTTTAAGAAATAAAGAAAAAGAAAAGGAAAAAGAAATTTTTTTGAAAGAAATAAATAAGAAAGAACTAAAAGGCAATTAGGGAGCCAAGCAATACAATTATACTTAACTTTTTTTTTTTTAAATCAAAGATTTGTTTTCTGGAAGTGAAAAACTTAAGAACAAATAACTTACAGATTAATTCTAAGACTGGAAGAGAAATTTCTAAGAAAGGAGAGAAAGTAGAAGAAAATTTAAGAAAAAGATCAGATAAAATAAGTGCATCATGTTTCCTGCCACTGTGACCTATTAAACCACAAAATAGTTTTTCTTTAGAAAGTAAAATTCCACTATTAAAAAAATGTTTCAAACTAATTGCAACCTCAAAAACACAATTCACTAGACATCTGGCAATAGCTAAATCTTTAAGCCTCTTCTATTATTCCTTGATTCCAAAAAATCACCTGAAATGGATCTTATCCCACCCTGCAGAACTTATAGAGCTAAACTATTAGAATAGAATACCAAATATATTCCTTCTGCCTGGAGGAAGATAATTTGTCTTCCTTCCCTTCTGCTCCATATATATGCATATATATGTATATATATATATATGTGTGTATATATGTATATATATGTGTGTGTATATATATATATATATATATATATATATACACACACACATTCCCAACTCTCCAAGATGGATTTTTGAAGGATAAGCAAGGTGAAATATAGCCACGAGAGGAAAATACACAAAGAAAATTTAAATTTTCTTTTTAAATTTGTTTTTATTTTTTTTTGGTTTTATACTGTTGTACTACAGTTCCCTTTTACTGTCCTGCCTCGGTTTCCCTGAATTGTCCTGCTTCAGTTTCTTTGAATTGTTCTGCCTCACTACCCTTGGTTGCAACCCTTCTTTTCTGCACATTAGAACTGAGATAATTAGGGCTGTAGAGATCTGGCATTCCAAAAGATAAAATTCCAGAAGTCCAGAATTATCCTTCCATAATTTTTCAACACTGACTCTTGCAAAACCCTATGTTCCAATTCCCCTCCTTACCCTCACCCCCACTCCTAAATAGCAAGTAAGCTAATATATTTTAAACATGGTAAAAACTCTCAGATACCTAATTGGTATCTCTAAGTTTCAGACTTTCTGGCTCTAGTTGGATACCTCCTAAGTCCTTCCAATTCGTAAGAATTTATGATCTTACCTCCAACTTTTCAGAACTGGACTGATGGTCCCTGCCTGGAGATTTCCACTTAACAGAGTTTGGACTCCACTCCCTCCTGCCTTTGTCTACCTAAGGTTAGCGTCCCCCAGCACAATCTCTCCTTCTCAAATATTAAAAACTCTCTATTCTCTATCTTGCAGTTTCCCTGGCATTATAATACTTCCTTTTAAATGTGTTAGGCCTCAATTCTGTTCAAAGCCATTCCTTCTTATCTATTTATGTTTTTTACCCTATAATTAATTCTCATTACTCAGGGAGAACTGCTGGTTCATTCATCCCCTTTCCCTTACCATTACACACATAACTAATGTGTTACAATTTAAAAAACACCAATCAGAATTGCCGGCTCATCTCTCCAACCTCATACAATAGTACCTGATATGTCATCATTTCTGAAGGCTTTTCCTATACCAAAGATTTAAGTCATCAATCATTCTCCTATTTGTTATGGAAGTTCAAATATAAAACAACCCCTCAACAAGCATACTAATCAATTTGGGAAGACATGGGTAATATAAGTACAACAGAACAACATAAGATAGCAAAATAACTATGAATATTGCAGAACTGGAGGAATTCAGGAAGATGAAACTCAAAGTAGATTTTGAAGAATGGCTAAAACCTGAAAAGGCAATAAAAGAGTAGGTATTGGGGATGGGAAGGATTTCCTGATAAGAGAGCAAAGGCACAGACCTAATAATTAACAGAACTATCATAATAGCTCATAATCAGGGCTTTATTGGTTTGCAAAGCATTTTATCACAACAATCCTGAATCAAGGAACTAAGGTTCAAATACTTGCCCAAAGTCACTCAAATCAAATACTTTTTCCACCATAACTTCATTGCTCTTTCTGTGACAGAATCATTGTGATCACTATGATCAATTAAAAATATCTTATTAGAAATAGTCACACTAATTCAAAGGAGAGTTCATTGCAATATCCATCTTCTTGACGATAAACAAAGTCAGAATTATTTCAATTCAGAAACAAACATTTAAGGGCTGTTTCCATCCAGGCCACCATTCTCTGGACATTCAGTAGCTATTTCCTTCTTAAAATGTGGCAACCAAAATGGAACACATGTGGTCTGACCAAAGCAGATTATTATAGCCTCCCCAGCCAATGAATAGAGTAAGAAATATTTGTCAAGCATTTACTATGTGCAAAATACTATCAACAATATTCATTAAGTGTCAGAGGGTGGATTAAGCAAGATCCTAGTTCTTCCTCTTGTTTCTAGCTTCTTGCTTGGTCCTAAAAAAGGAGCTAAATAGTCAGGTTTTTATTCTGGCTTTGGCCCTCTGACCTATGAACTATTGAAAAAGCCAAAGCCCCAAAGCAGGAGAGACCAAGGCAAAAATGAAATAGTCTCTACCCTGGTGGAATTGATATTTTATCAGAAAAGAAAATATGTAAACAAGTAAAGTTTATACAATATGTATAAAACTTGTAATAAATAATTATCTATAATAATAATATGTAATAAATACAAGATGGCAGAAGGAAGATTAGATGGGGGTAGCTGGGGGAAGAAAGGGATATTAGGTTTAATTTAAATTCCATTTCATTCCTTATAACTGCTTCATTTGCGAAGTGCTTGAGTTGAATATTCAAAATAACTTGGGATTAACATACAATGAACTTGTCCAGCCTTTCTAAAAAATAATAGGAAACGATAAGCCTTAAGTCATAATGTGATTCAACAATTACTAGGCCTATAAGAGACAAAAAAAAAAGAACAGGACCCATAAAGTATAACATTTTAAGTACATTCTCTGTGGTGGCAAAGAATTGGAAACTAAGAAGGTGAACATCAATTGAGGAATGATTAAACAAATTATGGTTATAAATATAATGGAATGCTATGGTATAAGAAATGGGGCCAATTTCAATGAAATTTGAGATTTATATGAATAAAGTAATCAGAAAAAAATACAACTTATATAATAAATATAAGAATATATATATATATATCATATATATATAAGAATACTTTGAAACCCTTCATCTGATCATCTGATTCCAGATGATCAACAAGTAAGCATCCTATCCCTCTCCACAGATAAAACAAAATTTAATTTAAAATAAAAATTATCTTGGGACTGTATGATGTGGAGCTACAGAACAAATTCTAAATCTAAGGGATAGCCTATGCAAAGGCATGAAGGCAAGAAATGCCTTATGTGAAGAACAGCACAGAAACCAATTTGGCTGGACATGAGTAAGGGTGAAAGAATATAGAACTAAGTTTCAAAGGGCTTTCATGTCAAATAGGAATGTATATTTGATCTAGAATAATAAGATACCAGAGTTTCTGAGTAAAGGAATGATGGTCAAACCTATGCTTAAATACTGTTATTTTGGAAACTGTGGGGAAGATTGATTTAATTGGGGAAATATCTGGAAACTATTATAACACTTTAGGTGTGGGGTGATGAAAATCTAATATAAGAGCAATGTCCTGGTCTCTACATCTTTCCCTTATTACAGTCGAAATCACACCAATTTTTTTTGTTGCTATACCATACTATAGACTCATTTTGAATCTATGATCAAAAAAAAAAATTTGAAACTTTGTCAGATTTACTTCCTAACTTTTCAAAACATGAAACAGATTACTGAAGCACTCTATTAAAGCCCTCCTTTCCAAATGATACTGAACCATTAATGACTATTCTTATAGCTCAACCATTTAACCAATTCTTAAGTCTATCTAACCAAACTACTGTGTGTCCCAAAAGAAAAGCATGAGAGATTTTGTCAGATGTTTTGCTAGATCTAGGCAAACTTTATTTATAACAATTCCCTGACTCTGTCAGTCTTAGTAACCTTTCCAAAAAAAGAGAAAGAAATGAGGCTAAAATTGGCTTGACAAAATCATGCTAGTCTTTTGTAATCATGGTTTTCTTTTCCAGATGTTCACTAATGATCTCTTTAATGACACATACTAGAAGTTTGCCAAGAATGGAAATCAAATTCATTGGCCTCTGAGACTCCCTGTTCACTTTTTTTGTTTGTTTTTGTTTTGGAAGCATGTGTCTTTCTATATTCTGGCAGCACTTTTCTTGCTTTCTCCATGACTTTGCAAAGATCACTAATAGCTGCTCAATAATCACATTCACCAGTTCTTTTAGTATTCCCAGATGTAAACATTAGGGCCTGATAATGGGTTTAATAACGGCAGCTAAATACTTTCTTATTATCTTACTTCCTAGGCAGTATATCAACTCCCTATTAACCATTTTTGTTCTGTCCTTTACAATCAAAAAACCAAAAACCTAGAGCTGGAAAGGATTTAAGCAGTTTCACTTCCATTTCTACTGCACTGTCTCATCATTATAATAAGCAGCAGTCACATCCCTTCTTTGATATAACAAAAAATATTAATTTTGCTATCCCTACCTTTTCTTCATCAACCTTGGCTTACTTATTTTCTTATTTACAACCTGCCGCTCTAGGGCAGTGCCGAATCTTTAAATTCAACATCTATCCTTTGCCATTGCTTCCAATTTCTGTACATGTTGTCTTAAAACTTAAGCATCAATCTGAATGCCCTTTATAGTCTTCTGTATCCCTGCAGAAGACTTTTTGTATTTTCTATTGACGGGGATTGTTTGTTTTCAGAATTGTTTTCTTGAGAGTCATATTTTTTAGGTCATTTTTTTCCTGGAAAATTTTAGGCCACAGGATCATACCTATCTTTTTGAAATCTGTTCTCCCAAAGCCAAAAAAGTATGTCCAGCTTTCCACTCCTTTATCACAATGAAAGGAGTGATCAATGCTCCACCTTGGTTCCCATCATTTCCACCCCAGCAACTAGTTTCTCCTTCTTGGTAATAAACAGATCACTGGTTTCTCCACCTTTGATAAATGAAGTTACCACTAAACTAAGCAAGGGAACTATTAGCCTGTTAGCCAGTGGTCCTCAAAGTATAGTCCAAAGAATTGTTGGGGTCTCTGAAACCCTTTCAGAGGGTCTACAAATTCAAAATCATTTTTTATTTCTAATATAGTAATAGCTATAAATATGACCCATGTGAACACAAAAACTCTTGGAACAGATCCTCGATAGTTTTTTTAACATGAAGATACTGAGAACAAAAGTTTGAGAACCACTGCTCTTAGCTTTCAGCAGAAAGCTTCAAAAGATTTCAAAATAATGGGAGATTCTCCCTAAGACCTATAATGCTTACCCCTCCTCTGTTTCCTGAATTTCTTCAAAGGAGTATATGATGATCTCATAATGCAATGTTTTACTCATTTCCTTCAAGTGAGAATTCTTCCAGATTCACATTTCTGTCAGAGGTTTTATGCTACAAAGTCTCAGGGATACCAAATTTGCTTATGAGTTATTAACTCATCCTACATGTTACTCATACTGTGGGCAGTCTTTGTGTGTGATCCATGGCTTTTATTGATGGTTATCTTCTTGAATTCTGTCTCCGGGTTATTTCTGGGTGGCTGTACTGGTATTCTTCCAGGTAGCTAGTTCTCCAGATTATCACTATGGGATCAAATTGGAACCAACTCAAAAAAAAAAAAGGTTTTTTTCCCCTCTTTCCTTTAATAATAATAATTTTTAAAAAGCCATTTTGATTAGATTCATAAGCACCTAGGCAAATACATTCTTTCTAGCTTTCCAGCTTTTATTAGATACACTCTATCACTGGTCAAGAGCCTGCCATTTTTCTAATTTAAGGTATGCTTCAAATTATCTAGGTTATCTAAATTCTCAGGCAGCACCTTCTTATACCAAATCTGCTTTGCTTTTCTAGAAAAGAAGCCTTTGCTTTCAATCAGTAGCAAGAATGAAAACACCCAATTGTCCTCCTAAGATTTTCCAAGATTATCTTCATTTTAAATTATCTTTTTCTAAGATTATCTTTAGCAATATTTAGACCCCTTTGTATTGTATTTGTGCACCCATGTAAGGCCACAAGCAGATAGCAGAGAGTTTTGGCATGTTACATCTAGAAAAGAAAGGCAGCATATCTCTCTTTTATCACTTATCTAGCGTCTCTGCACTACACCTCTAGCAAGAAGTCACCAACCATCATTACTAGTCTTCTTTTTCTCTCCGACTCTTATGAGAGGATTCTGAGGGCACCTGTGAATTTGCCTCATCACTCTCAAAAGGACAAGCAGCTCCTCCCTTCTCTTTAACAAGAATTTCCTCATTCCAAATGTTGTCCTCTTTCTTCCCTGTCTACTCTTCTTCACATTCTTTCATCTTCCAATCTCCTAACAGAGGTCCGGATTCCCTTCTGCCTCTTCTAATCCTTTTCACCAAAATGCCAGGCTTCCACTTTCTTTTTTAAAGGGACATTTCATTCTCCCTGATAACCTGGAGAGTAGAAAAGCATTCACCAAACTTCTCCAACTTCTCCTTAGCGGGAGGCCAGCATTCCCTCTGAGAATAAATAACAAAGACAAAATATCACAAACTCTTTGCTTATGTAGTGGAGAACTGCTGATAGCAGTCCTAACCTCAGGTATTAGAGGCAATATGAATTACTGACCCAACACAGATAAAGACTACAAAAGATTTACTTAGTATAAAGCACAGAATATGTTAATAGTTCAAATGAGTGCCAAGGACTTCCTTGCCTCTCTTTTTCTTCATGAAAACAAAGCTTAATGGTGACATGGGTGTCCAGCATAGAATAGAGAATCAACCAAATCTGAAAAATCAGGAAGGTGTCTCAGTGGAAGCTCTGCATAGGATCAGGAAGATGCCACACACCACATCAATAATGCATGAAACAAGGAAAGATTTCTGCTTAAGGGTATTAAGTTAAGCCACATTGGTAACTCCTATCTGGCTTTAATCCTACCTACTTCACAGCCTAGAGATTCCTAGCTTCTTCTTAGGACCTACTCCTTCTCTTGTGAAGTGTTATACACAAGTCCTGGTCACAGTTATTACAATAGGCATTGTAAAATTTTCCCTGCTTTCCATTCTTTCTAGAGGCAAAACCTTTGGGATTTTGTTGTTCTAGCAGAGCTAAGGCAGAGTTCAGAATGTAAACAGCAACAGATTAATGGATCATATTCTCTGTGGTGAGAACTGAAGGAAAATGGAAAGAGGCAGAAATGCAGCCAAGATGATCTGTATTATTTTTTCTTTATCATATGACATCTTGGAATGGGCAATGGATAAGCAGAAATCTTGGATCCTAAACTTGGGTGACATTTAGTAAGTCACCTTAGTCAAGTACAATTGCTTCTCCAAATTTAAGTTTCTTCAAATTAAGTATATTCTTAATAACTTATTTTTTCCTAATTATATGTAAACAATTTTAAATATTCACTTAAAAAAAAAACTGATCTCCAAATTCTCTTCTCCCTCTCTCTCTTGCCCCCTAAAACAGTAAGTTAACATTCATCTTTCATTTAGGGAAAAAAAAAAAAAAAAAAAGCTAAATCATGATAACATCTGCTTTATTCAGCTGGATGATGCAGTGAGTAATGTGGGAGTCAGAGTCAGGAAGACCTGAGTTTAAATACTGCCTTGGACCCTGTGTGACCATAGACAAATCATTTAACCTTTTACAGCCTCAGTTTCCTCACCTATAAAGTAGGGAATAATAATAACACAGAAATGTTATAAGACTCAAATATGTGGAAAGTAATTTTCTAAGTGATAAAGAGTCTAAGCACAAATATTAAGTACTTCAGTAAAGAGCCATGATTTCATGAATTTGGGTCACAGACAATAAATGTAACTACTACTATAGTTAGGGAGATAATCTTTCATTAATTTCTTGGCTAACAAGCCAAAACCTAGTAGCCAGTCATCTGGTGATGAACCTCTCCAAGGTTAACTAGAATAGGTCTAGGACAGAAAAAGTCTCTCCCTGGGCCTTAGCCATACACAGGGTGAGTATCTGCAGGAGTTTTCATTCCCCTGGCACAGACAAGAGTCACATCTTTATCCTGGAGAACTCAGAAAACCTTCCTGCTAAAATAAGGCATGGAAAGAGCAGTTTAATGGAGGTTAGAAAGCAAAAGATGTTATTATTACATTAAAAATGTAGGTGTGTTAAGTTCACATGTTAATAGATTGTATTAATTTTAAATTAAAATTCTGCCCAAAATCTCATGAGTCCCTTTGAGGGACAGACACCTGCAATTATAGGATATAAAAACACAGGACAGGATCTAAAAATATAGTTTTTCCTAATTTCAACCAAATTTCTTTAATTGTTATCATTACTAAATTCTCTTAGCTCTTTGATGCACATAATATAGTTTTTACATAAATTTTTATGATGACAATTCCTGTGTCTATAGTCCTTGATATTTCAGTCCAGATACAGTTTATTCATCTTAGATCAAAAGCTTGAAGAAAGCAAAACAATATCCGCAGCCTGTATTTAACCATAAATGTTAACTGATTGTATTTACTGATCAAGAGGATACAAATGGCCCAGATTTTTGTTTTTTACCTTCTGAATCCAATTCTCCCTGTGCAACAAGAGAACTGCTCGGTTCTGCACACATATATTGTATCTAGGATATACTGCAACAACTTGGAAAGAAAAACAAAAATGCAAATAGTTCACATTCGTTTCCTAGTGTTCTTTCTTTGGGTATAGCTGCTTCTGTCCATCATTTATCAATTAAAATTGAGTCTTTGTCAAAGAAATGGTGGAAAGAGATTTTTCAATGTAAAAGGATTTCCCCCCCAAAAAAAAATTTTTTTTAATTTTTTAATGCCTCTTCTACTCTCTAATGCATAATTTGGCAACCATATATTCCTCTCAATTATTTAAATAAAAAACAATACTCTGGCCCCAACATTAGCAATGTAAGGGAAAATTAACTTAACCCAAGCTTCAAATTCAAATCTTATCTGTGAAATGGAGATAATATCTGCACTATCCACTTCACAATTTGGAAAATACTATCTAATAAAACTGTATCTGTTGTATATGAGCCCCTCAATGAATCCATTTAAATATACAAAGACTGTATGTTGGGGGATTAAATTTTATTAGCCTAAAATTTTCTTCAGACTACTTGTCCTAAAAAGGCTACAAATTATTCAAAATAAAATGTCTCTCGAGAAAAACAGAGACAAACAACATTCTCCACTCCTCATCTATGCTTCACAAGGCTTCAAGTGCAATTAATGACTGTGCAGACAAAGAGTGACACTAGGGGGCTGGCTAAGCTAGTGGGATGGCTTCATAGCAGATGTTCCCACTAACAGTCAGAATTCACTGGCAAGGTATGTGCAGGCAGACGCCCAAACCAGCAGTAGGCAAGAGGATGCTTCAGTATGGAAATAAAAGCTTCTTATTTTATAGATACAGAAAGTTAACAATTCTTTGTAATTTATTACCTCCCACATCTCAGATTTTATGTAGAGTCCAACAATTTAATCCAAAATTTGTCTCCTATAATGAAGACAGAACAAATCCAGATCATAACTACCAATTCAAGGGGACAAGATAAGAGACATTGAGGAATAGTACAAGAGTCAAATCTACAAGTAATTTGGGGGAAGGCTTCTGGACTTAAAATTAGGGAAAAACACTGAAGTAAGCAAAGTTTACAAACTATAGGGACATGCCACCAGAACCCATGATATCTCCACATTTAAAAAAAAAAAAAAAAGATCATTAAGCTAAAGGTAATATAGCCATTAAAAAAAATTATAATAACTTCACCTCCATCCCAAAAAGGGCCACAATGAAAAAACAACAGCCTTGCTCCTCAGAATTTTTTTAGGCATCAACTTTGGAAGACACTTTACAAAAATTACTTATTTTATTTAATAAATGTTTTTAAAAGGAAAAATTCAATCGGCTCTTTTATTAGCCTAGTTTTTAAGTCAGTGAAATTTTGCTCAGAAAATATTCATTTCATCTTAGATCACAATTTATTCAAAATGAATCAATACTAAGTATGTTTTAATGTCAGAACAGCTCCTACCGTCAAGAAGCTAACAATCAAGAAAGATGAGGCACACAAATAACATAAATGCATTAGAAGAAGTACAAAGTACTTCAAGGACTAAAAAATAATGTCTATCTTGTAGAAATATGGAATTAAAAAAAATCAGGAAAGAATTCATGCAAGATGTGTCATGTAAACTGAGTTCTGACAAATGTATATGATTTCTACAGGCACAGATGGAATAGGAGAGGGAAAAAAATCTTGGGGTTATGGTCAAAAAACCACCAACAACTTCATTTTGCACAAGTACAGAATATATATGGAAGGTATAGTGTCAGCAAAGTTGAAAATGTAGGGTAGAGCCAAGTTGTAGAGGTATAGAAAGTACTGAACGACAGACTAAAGGGGTTAGAAAGAGGTACAATGGATACAAAAAAATGAAAAAGACTTACAAAATATCTAAAAGAGTAAAGTTGGAATACATTTTCAATTTCCCTGTTTTTAAGATGCCTGAAGTAAATGAGACCAATTCAACAAACATCAACTTCTATAAAAAATAATTCTGCCGGGGCAGCTAGGTGGTGTAGTAGTTAAAGCACCAGCCCTGAAGTCAGGAAGACCTGAGTTCAAATTTGATCTCAGACACTTAACACTTAACACCTAACTGTGTGATCCTGGGCAAGTCACGTAACCCCAATTGCCTCAGCAAAAAAAAAAAAAAAATCTGCTTAAAGAAGACATTTTTGCCCTTTGAGGTCCTCAAAGCTTTCAGACACCTTCCCAAGAAGAAAATCATTAAGTTGTGGTTTTCTGTAAATACTCAATGATAAAGCATTAGTGGATAGCAAAAAAAAAAAAAAAAAAAAAAAAAAAGTCAATGTTAGCATTAGATTTCTTTCTTTTACATAAAAATTCTCAAACTAACAAAGTTTAAGCAGACAATAAGGTGACAATCCATTTGGGTTAAAACACCAAGGAAAGAAATAACAAAAGCAAAAAAGAGCATTATAAGTACACTCTTAGAAGATATATATTATCCATAGAACTTTAAAAAGTACAAATCATTCTTCATTTACATTTGTTAGAAATATCCTATTTTTCTTTTAAATAAAACATTCATATTGCTAGGCAGAAGAGGTATTCTGCTACATGTAGATGGTCTTATATTTTATATTCCCAAATGTCTTTCTCCTTAGGAATTACAATTGCTGAAACTAAATCACACATTTCTAAGTTTTCCTTTGGGCTTAGTAGGTATATAGGAACCAAGTATGAATTTCAGACTACTTGTACTAGAATAAGCAAACTCCAATTCACACAGAATCTGAAGAATGAATAAGGCAAGGATGGTAGTCTAGGGAAATGAATTGGAGGCAGTGGGAAGAATGTGCACCTAATAACCAGCAAATTCACAAGTACTTTAACACTATTTTTTTAAATGTCCAGGAACAGAGAAAAAAACATGCTAAGAAAACAAAAAGTTGACATCTACAAACAATTTAATATTTTTTTGGCATACCAGATATGGAAAAGGAATGAAGGTGAAGACAAAACCACAAAAAAATACCATTAATAATCCTGGTATTATTACTCATACTCATCCCAATCTCATCACAACCTTCTACCCGCCCCCCACCAAAAAATAAAAAAATAAAAGCTACACACAGAGTCATGCTTAAAAAGAGCCAAATTGCTAGTTGGTTAATTTGTAAAATGGCTTATCTGGATTCTTGGTAGAAATGACTTGCATGCAACCACATCTAGAGTAACAGGAAAAACTGAACAGAAATGAAATAATGATAGGAATGCGGAAATGCTTGGGAAGGAGAAACTAGAAGTGAAAAACTAGGAAGCAGGAAAAATAGTCTAATAGAAATGAAAAACAAAATGTGTTCAGATGGCAATTTCATGCAGCATGGGTTTGTATCATACATACCCAGATAGGACCGCCTGGGTGGAACTTTGATTTCTTCATCCTTACTATCTGCAGCTATAGTTTAAAGATTCAAACAAACAAACAAACAACAACAAACAAACAGAAAAGGAAGAAAAGACAAAAACAAAAAACAAAAAACAAACAGACAAGTTTGAGATGAAAGTAAGTGATTTTGTCTCCCCACCCTTCTCTTCTATGGAACATTAACAGGAACAAGCCACAATTCTTGAGGTTTTATACTTTTTAGAATTGTCTTTCCTGCTCACTGCCCCATCACTCCAAATACCTTACTCCATATTCACATATATCACCCAACCATAACCTCCCCTCCTGTTCTCTTAAACTTTTATCCCTTCACCTTCCAACACATACATGGAAAGATAGCAAAAAGTCCCCATGCATTTTGATAAGATCTAAAATGAAAATAAAGCCACATAATTTAACTCTTCAGTGAGTTATATTATGAAAAAAAGAAATGAAAAGGGAAATAAATTAAGAAAAAAATCTTCACATCAAGTTTCTTTGTTATATATCCAAGACATATAAGGAACTGATTCAAATTTGTAAGAAAAAGACATTCCAATTGATATATGGTCTAAAGATGCAAATAGGCTACTCTCAAGGAAAGAAATGCAGGCTGTTTATGAGCATGTGGGAAAAAAATGTCCTGAATCACCATTAATTAGAGAAATACATATTAAAATAATTCTGAGTCCACGCCATCCTTCTTCAGAGTGGCAAAAATAACACCACAAAAGGAAAAATGATAAATGTTGAAGAAATTGTGGGAAATAAATATATGTACCATTAGACGACCTGTAAATGAATACAATTATTCTGAAAAGATATTTGGAATTATACACACAAAGTTATTTAACCGTTATGACTCCTTACCTATATCATTGCTAGGCTTATAATCTTCTTTTTCTTCCCTGCCCCCCCACCAAAAAAAATGCAAGAAAAAGTAAAGGGTTTTTATATCCAAAAAATATTTATAGCAGTTCTTTTTATCGTAACCAAAAAACCAGAAACTGAGAGGATGTCCAATGACTGACGACTGAACAAATTGTAGATTATATATATGCGATGGAATGCTATTGTTTTGCAAGAAATGAGGAATAGATAATTTCAAAGAGATATAAAAAGATTTGTATGAACTGATGCAGAACAGTCCAATTTGTTCTGAAGTGAACAGAACCAGGAACAATTTATGGTATAAAATCAGTATCGTAAAATGAACAATTTTGAGGATTTTTATAAACTGATAATGAAATGAACAGAACCAGTACAATTTTTAAATCACTGTAAAAAACAAACTAGAAACTGTGAGAGCTATGATTAATACAACTTACCATTTCAGATTCTAGAGGACCAGTGATGAAATATGCTATATTTACTATTGCAAGGTGACTGATTTATTTAAGTTGCAGAATGAAACATAAAACCTTTTCAATACAGCTGCTAAAAGAATTTTTTGTTTTTAACTATTCATATTTGGGGAATGATGGGGTTGCAACAGCTGTGAAATGCTGTATTCATTTTCAGAGCAGAAGGCTATGTTGTTTTACTTAGCTGGTTTATTTTGTTCTAAGAGATTTTCACAAAGTAGAAGTAATCTGTAAACTTTTGTAATGTAAAATAAGACATCAACAAAACTTAAAAAAAAAAAAAAAAAAAAGGAAAAGCAGAGATATGATGGCCATATCTGAATGCCACTTGAATGTCTACTATTTTCTCCCTTCTATTGTAGTTATAATAATCAATGCCTCAAGTTGGTTCAGAGACAAAATTGCTCTAAAACGCTGAAACACAACTTTGTTTTTTTTCTTTTCTATTAGAAGACTGCAGTGGCCATCTAATATATTCTCTATGTAAAGTCAAGAAACCCAATGATGCTCCTTCCTCCATCTACTTCATGAGACACACATTTACTAGTGACTTTCATGAAGGTCAAAGAATAGACTCAAGTAACATAAAAAAGTTATAACTAAATTAACAGGGGATTACTTGTAAAAAGTAAAGATCTAAGAGCAGCAACATTTCAGAGTAGAAACGTCATCACAGTAGCAGTAGCAGTATTAGTACTAATAATAATTAGTAGTGATGGTGGTAGTGGGAGAGGACAGGAATAGTAGTGGTTAGTAGTTAGTAGCAGCAAATATTTATAAAACACCTACTATGTACCAAACACCATACTAATCACTTTACAAATATTATTTCATTTAATCTTTATACAACCCTAGAAAGTAGGTGTCATTATTATCTTCATTTTACAGATTAAAAAACATGAAATAAACAGACCTTAAGTGATTTGCCATGGTCATATAGCTATTAAGTGTCCAAGGCCACATACATCAAGTTTTTCTGACTCCAGGCTCAGCACCCTATCCATCCAACTGTCTCTAGTAATTAGATAGCTTTTTATCATTTTGTGCCTCAATTTCCAGTTTTATAAATACAAGGTTGTTTGGCATAAGTACAGTAAGTTATAAGACTACAGTGACAGTGGTTTCCTCCCTGTAAATTAGGAGAGGCACATTAATAAAAAGAGAACCACTGAGAGCTGGTAGGTGAGGTTATTGCAGTTCCTGCCCTGACCCCCAATACTCTTTTAATACAGTTTGCCTTCTCTTCCTCCACAAGTTTAATTATCTACTCTGCACCATCACACAGCCTTCATCATTAACTATCTCTCACAGGGTTGTTGTGAAGAAAGCATTTTGTAAAATATAGAATCTGATATAAATTAACAAAATTGGCCCTATAAAGCTATTTTCAAGGACACATTAAACTAAATACCAGTTGTAAATGGGTAAATACCAGCTATTTATTTTAACGAGTCTTTGGACCAGAGTCTAATGTCCATTTTTAAAGGCTAAGTTCATAAAAAGAAACTAGTAATAGCTGCAGGGAAGGGGCTCAGTCTTAGCACAGAATTATCTAATCCCTAGAACAGGGGTGCTTAATTTGGAGATTTATATACTTTTTCCCCCCTAAAATTTTGAGAACCTGTATTTCAAAGTAATTGGCTTATTGATTTCCTCTGTTAATACCATGTGTGTTATTTTGAGCATTTAAAAAAATATTCTATGGAATTCATATGCTTTTTTTTTTCCTGAGTCAACTGGGGTTAAGTGACTTGCCCAGGGTCACACAGCTGGGAACTGTTAAGTGTCTGAGGCCACATTTGAACTCAGGTCCTCCTGATTTCAAGGCTGGTGCTCTATCTGTTACACCACCTAGCTGTCCCAAATCCATATGTTTTTTCATCTGATTAGGGGCTTCAGGACACAAAAGCTTAAGAACTTCTATTGTATAGGTGCCTGAGAATTATTTTTTTGGAGAGGAGCTCTAACACTTCACCCACTGCATTAAAACTTCATTTGAAGTATTCTGCTAATTTACAAATAGATACTACTCACAGCTCTAAAATAGAACAGAAAGCCAAAAAAACCAAAGCTGGAAACAAAATGGATATTTTGGCTTTGTTTTAATTTTGTTTAGGGAGGAGAACAGAAAGAATTAAGTTAAAATCAATAATTCAGACTTATTGGGAGTATAAGGAAAATGTCTAGACAGAACTATGCTTCATTTCTTTAAGACAACATCAGATTTGGCTGCCTTTGAAATGAAATTTCATTAACAAATAATTATAAGCAAACAAAGGCAAATTTAACAACATGTAGTATTTACAGCAGCTCTCAACACCCAAAGCAGTCACATAAGATTTCTGATGGGTTCTGCCTCCAGGAAAAAAACAACCTTAAAAAAAAAAAAAAAACAAACCCAAATATGCACATTCTTCCCTTCCCCAGTTTCCTCTTCTCTCGATTAATGTGCTGTATCTGAAATGTAGGACAGAAGGTCCTATATTATGGGGTCCTGATTAACAGGAGAAAGAAAGGGAATAAGAATTTATTTTGCACCTATGTGTCAAAGCACTAAATACTTTACAAATATTGTCACATTTAATCCTCGTTAACAAACTGTAAGGTATGCACTATTATTATCATCATTTTACAAATGAGGAAAACAAAGGAAAACTGAGATTAAGTGATTTGCCAAGGGTCATGCAGCTAGTTAAGTATCTAAGGCAAATTTGCCTCTTATTCCAGACCAAGCACTTACTCATGGGCTAGCTGTCTGTTACTGCTTCTATGACATAGTGACTTGCTTTGTGGGGGCATGTGTCTTCTGTAGTAAAATGTTGTATACTCGGGCTTGTCTTATTGAGCTGGCACACAGTCTCTGAGTTTTAAATTTAAAAAAAAAAAAAGTCTCTCAAAAGTAATCCTCATCCAATAGATGAAGCAAATCATATAATGTGTTAGAGATCAACAGGAACATAGAGATGATATGATATAAGAAATTCCTGGCATACAGCCAAAAGAAACCAAGCATCCAGACTATCAGTCCAGAGCTAAGTACAGTGACTACAACACCGGGCCCAGTCAGGAAGAGCTGAATTCAAATGTGGCCACAGATACTTTCTACATTCAAGTACTCTGGGTGAGTTTTTTAACCTCAGTCTGTGTCAGCTTTCTCATTCATAAAATTAGGATAATAACAGCTCCTAGCTCTTAGGGTTGTTATGAGGATAAAATAATATAATCTTTGTAAATAAAATAGCTTGCAACCTTAAAAGTTATCTTGTAAATGCTAGCCATTATTATAAAAACATATTTATCTGGGCCTCTAGTTTTTATTTTTTCTCTCTCCAGTTTCCTATTTTTTGACCAATTTTCTATTCATTTGCTCTGCCCCCAACAGATTAATTAAAGGAATCTAAAAAGGTGAGATAAATCTCAATCTGAATCACTTGACAGTAGCTCTAGAACAACAGTTGGGTTCTTAATCATTTTTGTGCCAGGGACCCCTTAGGCAGTCTGATGAAATCCACAGACCCCTTCAGAGATTATTTTTCTAATGCAAAAAAATTCAATTCCTAGGAGTACAAATCCAATTATACTGAAGTACAGTTTAAAAAAAAAAAAAAAAAAAAAAAAAAAAAGGAGTTAAGTAGGGAGGAGGAAGGAGCAGAAAAAAGGAGAGAGAAGAAAAAGGAGCTGCCAAAATTACAGATTAAGAATCCTTTCTTTAAGAATGAACTCCCAGTGCCACAGGTGGCATGAGATATTGAGGAATCAAAGCCAAAGACCTTAACATGCCTAATGTTCAGAAAATAATGAGAATGTTCCAAACAAATCATGCAAGTAAAAAGAACAAGATAGTCCTCATACAGAGTCATACATAAAAGGAACACAATTAGTCCTCTTACAAACTGCCAGTCTCATTTAAAAAAAAAAAAAGAAAAGAAAAGAAAAATCAAATAGGAATCAAGTTACAAATGACTAAACAGTGACAAATATTCTTATAACATAAAGAAAAAAAAGAACATAAAAGATTCAGGGAAGCAAGGGAATAATTATATTAACTGATATAGTGAAGTAAGCTGAACCAGTGAAACAATATACACACAATGGCTAAAACCAATGCAATAAAAGCAAACATAATGATCAAGAAAAGATCCTAAAAAAGCGCTCAGAAAATGCAGTTCCCTCAGTTCCTGGAGATAGGAGACTGTTTTGAACACTGCACATATCCTCAGATGCAAGAAGTATTGGCTGTAATGTTATATGTGATGATTTTTTTTCTCTTTATTAAGTTTTTGTTACAAGGAAAGTTTACTAGAAACAGGAAAGAAAGATATTCAGGAATGAAAAATAAAACTTACAAAAAATTTTTAAGTTAATGGAAAGGGAGCAAAAAAAAAAAAAAATGGCATTTAAAAATTTACTGCCTAGAAATTTTAGTGGAAAAAAAAAGAACAATATCATCTCCAAGATGATTTGTGAGGAAAAGAAATGGAGGTGACTTCATTTTTCCTATCAGGAAGCTGAAATTTAGCAACAAAGATCCAAAACTATTTTAGGCAGAGAAATAGCAAAGAAAATTAGCTGAGAGCTGGGGAAGAGGGTATTCTTCAGATTTTTTTTTTTTTTTTAAACACCCGTCATTGCTCTGTAAAGCCCAACAGAACAAAAAGAATATTGATTCTGATTCCTTCCTTCAATAGTTACAGTAAGACAGAGAAAGACTGATTTCTTTTAAAGTATTTTTCTAAATGACTGGATGCCCATCAATTGGAGAATGGTTGAGTAAATTGTGGTATATGAACGCTATGGAATATTATTGTTCTGTAAGGAATGACCAGCAGGATGAACACAGAGAGGACTGGCGAGACTTACATGAACTGATGCTAAGTGAAATGAGCAGAACCCGGAGATCATTATATACCTCAACAATGATACTGTTTGAGGATGTATTCTGATGGAAGTGGATCTCTTCGATAAAGAGAGCTAATTCAGTTTCAATTGATCAAAGATGGGCAGAAGCAGCTACACCCAAAGAAAGAACACTGGGAGATGAATATAAACTGCTTGCATTTTTATTTTTCTTCCCGGGCTATTTATACCTCCTAAATTCAATTCTCCCTGTGCAACAAGAAAACTGTTCGGTTCTGCACACATATATTGTATCCAGGATATACTGTAACCTATTCAACATGTAAAGACTGCTTGCCATCTGGGAGAGGGGGTGGAGGAAGGGAGGGGAAAAATCGGAACAGAAGTGAATGCAAGGGATAATGTTGTAAAAAATTACCCTGGCATGAGTTCTATCAATAAAAAGTTATTAAAAAAAATAAAATAAAGTATTTTTCTAAGGGTATCTAGATAGCACAATGGACTAAGCCTGGAGTCATGAAGGCCAGAATTCAAATTTGATCTCAGACTTTTACTGTATGACCCTGGGCAACTTAGTGCTGACTGCCTCTCTCGTTCTCCAGACCCTCCTCCCACCCACCCCCAAAAAATACCCAACATATTAAAGTATTTTTCTAAATAAATTTCACCTCAGGAAAAAGAGAAGTGCTCTAAAGAATGTCCATAGGTACAGAGAACATTATTGGGTCAGCATTCTGTTACTGGTAGCAAAGACAAGAATTCTCAAAACTAAGTCCAAGATCAGGCAGATACTGTTCCAAGCAGATCATTTTCAAAAGCATCATTTGAGGAATATTCACATATGAGGGAAATTCATAATATATGTATGCTATTAAAATTCTTCCAGGACATGCATGAACTTTTGTTGCAAGTCAAAATTATGCAACTTCACATTAAATATGGACTGATTCACACTTTTGGTGAGAGGAGGAAGAGCCATTTAATAAGATGGTAAATTTAACCAATTAATAGGTTTTTTATTTTCTTTGCTTCCTTCTACCTATGCCCAGCAAACTTTTCCTCTCCAAAATAATCCATCTCTAATTTCTCATACTTAGTAACTCATCGTGATTCAGAGAGGAGGGATCGAATCTAGTCCATGTTGGAACTGACCCTATACATAAAGATTAAAGACAATTTCAAAGATAAACTATTTTTTCTTCCTTTCAGGTATATACAATTTCAGTCTAATAAGCCTCTGGAAAGAAATCAGGAGGGCAAGTACCACCAAAAATACCATAACCACAATGATATGTATTCCCCAGTTGATAGCTATACAAGTGTGTAGTGAAGAATTTTCCAACACACAGGATGTTCCAGGACTGAATTCCCCTACTATTAAAATAAATCAAAAGAATCCACAAAATAATGCTTTAAAGCCAATAGCTCACTAAATTATTACACTTTTTTCTTGTGGCTTTTCTAAGTCCCAGCCTTGTATTCAAAACCTTAATGATAGGGAACATTCAACAACTAAGTCTGCTGATGGTAAGATGAATGTTGCAAGTAAGCACAGAAAGACAAGAATCACAGTGTAGGATTAACTAGCCATGTCCTTTCACATACTCTTAGAAACATCTACAACAGGAACTCTTAATCTGGAATTCATAGATTGTTTTTTTAAATGTATCTTGATTGCTTATTTAACTTATTTCCTTTGTAATCTCAAGTTTTCTTTTATGCATTTAAAAACATTACTCTAAAATAAATAAATAAAAATAAAAATAAAAACATTACTCTAATAGGGGACCCAGGGACTTCATCAGACTGCCAAAGAGGACCATGACAAAAAGTTAAGAATGTTTGCTCTGTAACTTTTGAGTTCTCTATCCTTTAAAATTCCATTTGCAAAAAAGTGGAAATAAAATTGTCACTTATAAAATCAAAAATTACCATTATTCTCAAATGTTTAGGCTTTCCCCCTCCTACCTTTTTCTTCAGAAAGACTGACTTTCCCATGGAAATCTTTAGCTACAAAAAAACTCCAGCAGTTTCTTCATAATAAAAGCTTGACCTTTCAGGTTAAGGACAAGCCATTCTTCATTGGCTCATCCAGGCAGAAGATGGATGAAGGGTTGAGAGCTGGCAAAATTCTCAGAAGAGAAACAGAAACATACAAGGGGAAAACTGATGCTGATGAGTTCATATGACTCCTAACTCAATACATAGAAGATAAATCAAGTTACAAATGACTAGCCTAAAATCAAGATGCACTGTGGTCAGTTTAAAATAATGTTGGGACCTGTTTTTCTATATTGTCACATGGAGAGTAAAAAAAAAAAAAGACATTTCTGTTTCTCTCTGGAATCTACTATGAGTTATGTCTTTCTTTTACAAAGTAAACATTTAAGAGATAAATTGTTGATTTAATATGGACTCAAAATTGGAGAGCTCAACATTGTGAGCTCTACTGTCTTCAATACATTAAAATTTCTGAAGAGAAAGTAGGTTTAGAAATTAATTCCAAGTTTTTTGCCAATTTATTCAAGTAAAAAGAAGGTCATAGTTCAAAACATTCCATGACTTCTTACATTTATGATTGAGTGACATCTGTCACAGAAGTCCTGAATATATTTAGGCCAGTATTTGACAGTACATTTGTAAACATGGATAAATCACTGATGTTGGGTTTTGTTTCAAATCAAAACACAACAGTCCTTCTTTATGGAAGCATTTCTGAAGTAGCAAGTGAGTGATAAAAACTAAGTTTGCTATAGACAATAACCTTATTATTACATTTTTTCCCCCAACAACCTTTTCTACTAAAAGAAGGCAAGAAATAATACATACCACTTTGCAAATGTCAAGTCATTTCTCTCTTCACTCATGCCTAGCTTTGTTGCCTAGAAGCAGCTAGCTGAAAAACATGCCAAGTTTCAAACAAGTATACAAGGGGCAATCAACACTTAGGGTTAAGGCTCTTCTGCAGTATTCAAGCAGTTCAGTAAAGATATGTAAATATCTAATTTTGCTAAATTCTATTTTATTTCAGAAACCTGCTTCCTTGTTACCTCACTTTTTGGGGGGAGCATTAAGGGGTGGGGATATAGAGTGGGGATGGAGGATTACTATTAAACCCTGGATGCTGTTTAAGATAAAAGATAGTAAGAGCCTGTTTCTAATCATTTCAGACAATTTGGTCAACAATAAACAGCAAGCAAATTTGACTAGTTATTACTGGATACAAACATTGCTAAGGCTTTTGTGTTATTTCCCATGGTAATGACTAATCTGTTAATAGAGAAGATCCTTCATGTCCTGCTAATAAGCAACCTGATCATATTTCAGGCAGTTACATGACTTCTGACTGAGAACCCAGTGGGTCCCTGGTCAGTCAAAGTCTACAAAAGGTCATAGACAAGGTTAAAGTGAAAAAAAAGGTGGGGAGAGGGAGGTTTGATGGGTCTATGCAAATGGAAGTCCACAAGGAAAATCAATATTATCAAGATAGAGATTTAAAAGTATAAGTCACTTAAAAAATTCTCAGAAATAATTAAGAGCTTCATTCAACCTTTAGTAATACCTTTGTTTGCTTGACTGAATTAGTGACATGATAAGGTCAACCTTATTTTCATCTTGTACAGTTTTAAATAAAAATCACCATTTAAAAAAAAAAAAAAGAAGAAGAAGAAGAAGCTGCTTATTGATCAGACTGCCTCCTGGCAGTCAGCAGAAAACACTCTAGGGGATTAATGACAATGAAGTTTAAAAACACTGAATCCAGAAATTATCACCTCTATCTAAAACTAAAATTCTGACAATTTAGACTGACCAAATATTTCTCTTAATTAAAAAACAAAAGCACATGAAGAATGAGATCTAAAGAGATCAGGAATGCCAAGAATAAAAATTAAGGGACAATCAGGCAGATCACCCCAAACAATTCCAAACTGAGAAGTATTTCATATAGGTCAAATCCCTAGGAGATGAAGAATTGGCTTCCTACTGAGGACACCTAAAAACCTAAGATCATATCATATGGAAGAAAAAAATTTCATAACATGGCAAAAACATAAAAGGGATGAATAAGGACAATAGTCTACAAGTATCAAAAAAGCCAGCCTAGATTTTTCTTAGGAACCAGAGAGGAGAAGTCAAGATTCCTTATAAAGAAAAATAAAAGTGTTTTTACAAGATTACAACAGGAACAATAATTTGCTAAAGTTAAATTTTTAAAACCTGATGACGTTTTGTAGCTAGGAAGACCTGGGTTAAAAGTCTGCTTCTGACACAGAACCTAACCCTGTACAAGTCAATTAACCTCTGATATCCCAAGTCCTCTTTAAACTGGAAGTTTTTAACTTTTTTGTGTATCATGGGCCCTTTGGCAGTCTGATATTTTAAAATGCATATAATAAAATATGTACATCATGTAAACTAATAATATTGTTCAGCTACAAAAATATTTTTAAAAACAAATTCAAAGACCACAAGTTAAGAATTCCTGCTCTTACACTAAGCAGTATAGCAGCTACCAATATACTTTAATAAAGGAAGATTCTTACCAGGTGCTCCTGCTTGAGTAAAACCACAGCCCCCCAAAATTAATAAATTAGTGGACCCTACCTCAATTTGACTGAGTTTGCCTGCCTACACAGAACACATTAACCTACCACCAGAGAATCAGGTTGCATTGGTAGAGGATAAACAGTCATAAAAACAATGGAAAGATTTCAACAATGTATTTTATTTACAAATTATACCTAAGAGTAGTGAGATTAAATCACCATTTTAGCCTGCTTGGTCAACAATCTTTTATTGACCTAGAAGCGTGGCCAGAAAACACAGCCAAAGTAATATATTCCCTTTTCTAATTCAGTCCTGAATTTGCATGAAACAAAGGTTATAGTTAATGCTACATGGTATCCAGAATTAGGACATAGCTGTCCTTTGAATAGATGTTGGCTTTAGTAAATATGCATCCTACTTTTTAAGTTATTGACTGGAAATTAGTTTTCTAGCATCAATAGCAAGTGATCATAAGGATGATGAAGACATAAAAGCTCCTATGTAATCCAGATGACAATGAGATATGCTTTATATGCTAATTTAGGATGATTCTTACATATAAAGTCAATAATAACTTTATTAATCACCAACCTGCAAAGGAACGACGTTTTAAATTCAGCTCATTTGTCACTCGAACTTCGGTACAGAGTTTCAACATCAATAACATAGTAAAGATCATAACAATGCTTTGCCACAGAAGAGGAGATTCGAAATGCCTTCCAAACCTAAGGAGACAGAAAACAAAACAGAAGACATTAGGCCATAGGCAACCCTTTTCTTCCTTCCCTTTTACCTTCCACATTTCCAAACTTTTTCATTAACAATAGTACCCATGATGTCTACCACCACCACCAGTGATGCACACTTTGTTATTTACCTTATTTACCTTAGAGCAGCAACTTTTAGTCCTTTTTTGTGTAATGGATACTTCTAAGAGTCTGGGGAAAACCTATGTTCCCCTCAAAATAGTATTTGTAATTTGCCTGCATTTATAATTGAAGGAATACCAGTTTGAAGTTAGTGGAATAAAGATGCAATTTTCTTCTCCTGTTGAAGTTCACAAACATTCTCCTAGCTCCCAGAATCCTATATACCTATCTGCTTTGGGGTGTCTAGATCTTAGGTTAAGAAACTCTAAGAATGATATATTACATTTGCCTTAGAAGTGGGTTTACTTGAACATCATAGGATTCAATAATGGGAAAAGACTTCAAATCATCTCATCCGACCCCACCCTTGTACATAAGAGAACACAATGGAGATTAAGAAATAAAGTGATTTGTCCAGAGTCATAGAGGAAGAAATTAGCAGGGCCATAATTTCAATTCAATTCTTCTAACTTGACAACTAGTTCTCTTTGCATTACATGTCACAGTAGGTAAGAATTCTGGGCTTAGAGTCTGTAAGAACTAAGTTAAAGTCATTTCTTTTACTCTTACTAGCTGTGTGACCGTAGGCAAATCACTTAATCTCTCTTGGGTGTAAAATGGAGATAATACCACCTCTAGCGGCTACCTAACTGAGTTTGAGGCTCAAAAAAAAAAAAAAAAAAAAAAAAAAAAAAAAAAAAACACCTAAGGCTTTGCAAATTTTAAAAATAGTATATAAATGGCAACTGTTATTTTAAATGTCCTGTATTCTTTCCTATTTGTATTCATCTAATTAAAAGAAGGAAAAAAGTCTATCCTCCTTTACTAATCCATGAAAACCTATAAAATACATGTTTGAGTATATAAAGCTCTTTACAACCTGGTCACTTTCTCTTTTCAGTATTCTTACATGACTCCTGTAACCTATTTGCTGCTTCCTGAATACAATGTTTTGTGTCTTCCCTTTTCACTGCACTGTACTAGCTGTCTGTCTCTCTCTGTCTCTGTCTCTCTCTCTCTCTCTCTCTCTCTCTCTCTCTCTCTCTCTCTCTTTTCCCACACTCCCACCTTCTTTCCTGGAAGGTTCTGCCTCTGAAAATCCCAAGTTTCCTTCAAGATTCAGTTTAAATCCCACTTTCTAGAAAAAGTCTTTCCCAGCCTCCCCAACTGTTAGTACCTTTTCTGTTATTTCCACCTTTGCCTGCATGAATCCTATATGTATATTTATGTATTCATGTTGTTTCCCCTATAAAAAACACATGTTCCCTGAGGGTAAAGATTGCTTTTCCTTTTTGTCTGTCTGTCTTCAGTGTTTAGAACACAGTAAACACTTAGTAAATACTTGCTGAATGGCTCATATGTACAGAATTTATATCTCTAAATAACTAGTTTTGCACTGTCCAGAATCCAGTCTCAGGAATGATTAAGGACATTTTTTTGACACAGTATCATTGTACAATAGAGTGAGCATGAATCCCAGGTTAGTTTCATATAAAATGTTTTTGTTGTTCGGTCATGACTCTTCATGACCCCATGGATCATAGCATGCCAATGCTGTCCAAGGGATATTTTTGATAAAGGTACTGAAGTGGTTGGCCATTTCCCTTTCCACTAGATTAAAGCAAACAGGTTAAGTGCTTTGTCCAGGGTCACACAAGTCAGTAAATGTCAGAGTTGGATTTGAACTCAGGTCTTCTGGATTCCAGACCCATGGCTCTATATTGTACCTACTTTGCTCAGAAAAGTCATGGAATTTCTGAACTGGAAAGGAAATCGTCTAATCCAATTTTTCCATAAGAAGATAGCTTCTGAAATGTAAGATGACTTATCCAAGGTCATAGAGCAAATGGCAGTTAGGATTTGGGCTCTAAGTCCTCTGCCTGAATTATCTGCCCTTCCACAACTTCTATACTCTTTAAAATCCCCTTTTATCTGACAGAGAGGGAAGCCAACTGGATATTCAAAATAGAAAAATCTCTCTGACTAACAAGGCCTGGAGTCCCAAACTCCTATAGTCTTGTCTCTTATGAATTACACACTCAGGAAAATCACTTTATGAACAGCTGTCTTCCAGCCTGAACAACACAATTAGTAAAGCTGCCAAGCAATGACAGCTGTTTAGAATTCCACAAAGCACAAATAGGAAGAGAAAGATAAAGTTGTGTATCACATATATATACATTCATTCAAAATTTATCAAGCTCCTACTGTGTACAGAGAATTGCATTTGGCCCTAAAGAAGATGGCAAAAGGCAGTATCTTCAGGGAGCTTCTCATCTAGTAGAAAAATGACCCCAAAATAGCCATAGCACACAAAGTAGGACAGAAATATAATTAGAGAGTTACAAAATGCTATATGAATCAAAAGGTCATCACTGGTCACCTTGGGCATTCTACTATCAAAACACAAGCCTGTAAACTCCATTAAATCAGAGTCTCTATCTTACTTTTATGTGGCTTGCCCCCTTATCTTAGCACTAATAGGGCTCTGAATATGAAAAGTCACCAATAAATGTTTGCTACTGAATTAAACCAAACTTATTAAATTTCAGAACTCCCTTTATTAGCCATCTTTCCTACAATATATACTCAGAATTGCCCAACAGCACTGACAGGTTAAGCCACATTGTCTTGTGTCACAAAGCCAATCACAGACTCAACCTGAACTCTGACTATGAGGCCAGCTCCTTTCTATCTACTAATCAATCACGCTACCTCTCCTGTAAATGAATTAAGAAATCTAAATGATCCATCTGATTCAAACAGAATAGATTGTCCTCTATGATTTTGCCATTCTTATAGCACAATTCAAACCATACCTCTCTAAATTAATTCAGTCTATTCCCAATAGCTCTCTCTTCTGAACTTCATAGAATTACTGAATTGGAGGAGAACTCAAGAGACACTTACAATCCATCCAGTTTTTATCTGAAAGTCTCCTAAGGAGAGCTCACCACCTTCTGAAGCAACACATTCCACTTTTAGTTAATTTGAATTGTAAGAACTTTTTTCTTTACAAGTCAAAATTTTCACAATTTCCAACTACAATTACAATTACAACTACACAACAAAGCTAACCTCTTAGTCAGTTATAATGGCTATCCCCCACCAAGCCTTCTCTCCTTAAATTTCTTCAACTAGTACTCCTTTGGCATAATATTAATGCCTCTCACTATCCTGGTACTTTTCTCCAGCTTTTTCACATCCTTCCCTTAATTATGGTGCACAGAACACAAAACTCTAGACTGGTCTGACCTGATCAGAGTACAGAAAAACTATCACCTCTTACTTCCTAGAACACATGGTTCTCTTAATTCAATTCAAGGTGACTTTTTGGTTTCTCTCACATACACACATACAATACTGCTAACAACTAAGATTTCCAGATCTTTTTCAGACTGTTAGCTAACGATGCCTTCTCCATTTGGTACTTTTGAAGTCCATTTCTTGAACCTCACTATAAGTCTCTATATTCAACTCAAGCAAATTCCATATCCTTAAATTCCATTTACAATCATTAATATATTCAGTACTTATTTGTTCACTACTCCAAAAAAAAAAAAATCTAAATTTTGTCTTTGAAGCCCTGACACCCGATATAGAATGTTTAAATTCAAATAATGTAGTCATGTGGCAGTACTGTTTTTCCCCAACTAGACTAAAAGCTTCTTGAAGGGTTCATTTGTTATAATTCCTAGGTAATCCTCAAAGTGCTTTATACAGTATTGAAAACCAAGCATAAAAACTCAACATAAAAATCTACTGTGTAGTTTTTAAAGGCCTCCATAACCCAACCCCTTCTTAACTTTTCATTCCTCACCCTCTTACAGATTCCTTTGTACTCTTTAATACAATGACTATGGCCCTCCTTGCTGTTCCTCAAATCTGACAATAAACATGGTGGTTTCCTTTAAGTTTCAGCTAGTCCTGTCTTGTACAAAAAAGCCTTCCCCAGTCATCCTTAATTTTATTGCCTTCCCTCTGAGATTATTTCCATTCTACCTCATATAAATCCTGTTTATTGATGTTTGAATACTATTTCTCCCACCATGAGGTCTTTAAGAATAGGGAGTATTTTTTGGCCTTTCTTTATATCCTCAGTTCAGAGCACTGTGCCTGGCACAGAGTAAACAGTTAATGCTTATTAAAAGTTGACTTATTTAATAAATCTGGCCAATTGATGCTACTCCTCAATGCTTATCGATTTATCTACCACTTTAGAAACTGGAAATAAATGTTATTAGGCCAAACATAAATAATCTTATTGGGCTATGGAATTAATTCTAATCAATCAGAATTTGAGAGTAATTGGAATTTCAAGGCTAGAAAGAGAACCAAGAGATCATTTAGTCTTAACTCATTCATTTTATAGATGAGGAAATTCAGTAAACTAAAATTCCAGGCAGTCACTTGTGGAGACAAAACCAAAACTTCAAATTCCTGATTCTCAATGTAGTTTCCATTACTTGGAAAAAATATTTTCTGCATTTCATTGAATTGGAATTATAACCATATCAAAAAGGTTTCCATTATAAATTTGTAAAAGTAAAAATACTGAAAAACAGAGAAAAAGACAAAGTCTAGAAAGTCACTCTAAAACGCATTTAGATGTTCACAAATAATATAATCACTTATCAAGGAGAGCTATGATTTCATTGATTTGAGCAACTTTCAGGGTGAGGAAACCTCCACCAATACCAGTCAACACCTCTGCAGCTTAGCCTTAGAAAGTTGTTTAAAGCCCTTAAAGGTGAAATAAATTTCCCAGGGTCACAGCCATTATTGTGAAAAACAAGAGCTAAACACAAGTATTCCTGGTTTCTAGGACAGCTCTCTATTCGCTATAACACTCATATGACAAAAAAGTAACAAATCAATCTTTAGGCAAGTCATAAACACTATGAATTTCAAATTTCCTCATCTGCAATAAGGGAATTAGAGATGATTTCTAAAATCCCTTCCAACAATTAAAGAAATATGATACAATAATAAGATGAAAGAAAAACTTAGATTAATAAAACTATTATAAAGCATTTGACTATAATAATTCTTTCACAGAACATTGTAAATAGTTCAAATATTACATCTGTTTTAAGAGAATTAGTTAAGTGAATATCAGTTGAGGAATGGGTGAATAAATTATGGTATAGGAATGTAATGAAGACGACAGGAAAAAATAATTGGAGGGGATGCAGGAAAACTGGGACACTGATGCATTGTTGGTAGAGTTGTGAACAAATCCAACCATTCTGGAGAGCAATCTGGAATTATGCCCAAAAAGTTATCAAACTGTGCATACCCTTTGATCCAGCAGTGCTACTACTGGGCTTATACCCCAAAGAGATACTAAAGAAGGGAAAGGGACCTGTATGTGCCAAAATGTTTGTGGCAGCCCTGTTTGTAGTGGCTAGAAACTGGAAAATGAATGGATGCCCATCAATTGGAGAATGGCTGGGTAAATTATGGTATATGAATGTTATGGAATATTATTGTTCTGTAAGGAATGACCAGCAGGATGAATACAGAGAGGCTTGGAGAGACTTACATGAACTGATGCTAAGTGAAATGAGCAGAACCAGGAGATCATTATACAATTCGACAACGATATTGTATGAGGAGGTATTCTGATGGAAGTGGATTTCTTTGACAAAGAGACCTAACTGAGCTTCAATTGATAAATGATGGACAGAAGCAGCTACACTCAAAGAAAGAACACTGGGAAACGAATATGAACTATTTGCATTTTTGATTTTCTTCACGGGTTATTTTTACCTTCTGAATCCAATTCTCCTTGTGCAACAAGAGAACTGTTCGGTTCTGCAAACATATATTGTATCTAGGATATACTGCAACATATCTAACATATATAGGACTGCTTGCCATCTAGGGGAGGGGGTGGAGAGAGGGAGGGGAAAAATCGAAACAGAAGCGAGTGCAAGGGATAATGTTGTAAAAAATTACCCTGGCATGGATTCTGTCAATATAAAGTTATTATTAAATAAAATAAAATTTAAAAAAATAATTAAAAAAAGGAATGTAATGGAATATTACTATTCTTATAAGAAATGATCAGCAGAATGATTTCAGAAAAGCCTGGAGAGACTTACATGAACTAATGCTAAGTGACGTGAATAGAACCAAGAGAACACTGTACAAAGCAACAACAAGATTATGTGATGATTAATTCTGATGAATGTGGCTCTTTTCACCAATGAGGAGATTCAGGCCAATTCCAATAGACTTGTGATGAAGAGAGTTATCTGCATCCAGAGAGAGGACTATGGAAAATGAATGTGGATCATAACATAGTATTTTCAACTTTGTTACTGTTGTTTGCTTGATTGGTTTTTCTGATTTTTCGTTTGCAACATGATAAATGTGGAAGTATGTTTAGAAAATTGAATGTGTTTAACCCTATATTGGATTACTTGGTGCCTAGGAGAGGGGAGAGAGGGACAGGAAGAAAAATTTGAAATACAAAGTTTTGCAAGGGTGAATGTTAAAAAATTATCTTTATATTTTGAAAAACATATTGTTGAAAAACATATGATATAAAAAAATGCAAGAGCAATCTGTACATAATTTTAAAAAAAGATTCAATTAAGTTGCTTGTTCAAAATTTTTCTGCTAGAAAAGAACAGAGAAAGGACTCAGCAGCATGTTTTCTAACTTAGTCCAGTGATTTTTCCATGATAATATAACATTTTTAGAAATCATATAATATGCATAATAATGGTGAATATAGTCTTAAAATTTTCAGAGAGATTTCAAGTCTTCAACCTACTGGATGAGAACTTGTCTTCAGGCTTGCAATCTACTTTATACTTTGTTTCTCCTTTATAATACTTCATCTAAAAGAATCATGATTATCTAAAGAACTCAAAATAAGCAGAATAATCCCAGTTCTGGTTTGAAAGATATAGTCAGAACTAGTAAACCCTGAGCATCTGATTAGCAGGCAAGCATTCTCTAACAGATAAATAAATAAAGAATGAATAGGAAATCAAGGAAAGAAATCCAAGATATCAAAAACCATATGAAAAAGTGTTTCAAATGACCAATAATTAAAGAAATTCACTTATAGCAACTCTGAGGTCCTACTTCAGAGTCATCAGATTAGCAAAGATGACAAAAAAATGGAAAATGACAAATGGGAGGAGGTGAAGGAATACTAACACACTATTGGTAAATTCATGAATTCATCCAGTCATTCTATAAAGTAATTTGGAACTATACCCAAAAAGTAACTTAAAATGTGTTTACTTTTTGACCCAATGTACCACAGTTAAAGAGATTCCAAAAAGATCAGAGAAAAAAGAACCAAAAATATTGATAGTAACTCTTTTGTATTATGGCAAAGAACTAAAAACTAAAAGATTAATGGGGAATGGCTGAATAAATTATGACATTAGAATATAATGAAATTAAAAAAAAATAAAAATAATAAAAATAAAAAAAATTTTAAAAAAAGAATATAATGAAATATTATTGCATCATGGATAATTTCAGAAATACCTACGAAGACATATGTTGAGTTGAAGGGTGAAGTAAGCAAAACCAAAAGAATGTCTATGGACTCTGATGAAATGGTCTATGATTCTAGAGAATTTAAGAAACATGCACTCTACCTCCTGAGAGAGGAAATGGATTCAAAATGCAAAATGAATCGATTTTTAGTCATTACTAATGTGAAAATTTTTGTTTCACTGCATACTTACTATATTTTTGCTTTTCTTCTTCAGACCCCCAATTGGAAGAGGAAATAGAAAGAATAGGGTCTTCTTCAAAAAAAAAAAAAGAAAAGAAACAGAAGAAAGGCTAGAAAGAATCAAAGACAAACATGACAACTTTGAAGTTAAATGTTGAATTAATTATGTACTAAAAAGAAAAACAAGCTCTACAAAATAGATTCACAATTTCATTTGCAATCCTCCTCTGCACCACAACATTTATGAAAATGTTTATTTTATTTAAGTTCAGAATTTTTTTTAATTCAAAAAAAGATGGCAAGATAGAGCCTCTCTGTACCTCATCTATAAAAACAAGGATAATACCACATCAGTTTTCTCTCCCTCAAATTGCATCATCTATAAACTTGTGGCATTCACTTCTCACCAAAAGAAAATAAATTCCTAGCGGGTAAGCCCTACTTTTTTCTTTGTTTTCCCAGAGTCAAAATAGGCAAAGAGCTTAAATAAACATTTGTTGAACTAAATTATTCTACCAATCCAACAAGCAGGATAAAATCTATGAAAGAACTTCCTCCTCTAAAACATCTAACCCCAAACTATTACTAGAGTAGACAACTCAGACAAGTATAAAATAAGCCAAAAATCACACATGCCCAAATCCTACAAAATCTAAATAAACATTTATTTAAAAGCCTACAGAATTTTTTCAAATTGAATTTTATGAACCTTTTAACTAAAAAACACCTTTAAAAGCACTCATAATCAAATCAAATAATTTTGGTTTAAAATTTCTGAGTTATTGACTACTCAAAAGAGACTAGTTCCTCAAAATTCCCATTATAATAAAGCAATGAAAACAGTAAAAAACACACACACAAACTCTCAAAGGACAGGCAAACAATCTCAAAAGAAATAGAGTTTAAAACAAGAATAATTAAAAAGAGCAAAAGTTCCCAATATGAGAGGGAAATAATAATTTTAATGTAATAAATGAAATATTTAAATAATAATAATAATTACTAAAAAAAAAAAAATCAAACATCCACGTCTAAAGCCAAAATACCAAAAGGAAAATAAAATTAATAATGGGGATGGGAGGCATCTTAACCTGATGCTACAAGAATATCAAATATTTCTTAAGTACTCTCTATGCTTGATACGAACTAGAAAATTCCTATGGGAGAATTAAATATTAAACATATTAAGTAAATACAAAGTATATACAAAGTAAACATAAGGTAATTCGATTGAGATAGGAAAGCAAGTAAAAGTCCCTGGAGCTAGGAATGCAGAGACAGAGAAAGAAATGAATCCCAGGCATGAGAGCCAACTGGTGAAAAAGTACACTGACAAGTAATGAATACAATTTTACAGGTAGGGGAAACCAAGTAAAGAAGGCTGGAAAGACAGGTTACTGACAGATTGTGCAAGGTTTTAAATGCCAATGTGGACTATGTATTTTAGCCTAGAGAGGCAGTGGAACTCTTTAAGCATGGGGGCAGGGAGGCTTGCAGGCTCAAACATGTGCTTTAGTAATACCATTTAACTGAATTTGTCAACATTCTCAATCTGACTAACCTGATCCTACCCACACAGAACTCTAAAAATCTGTGTGAGTTTGAAGTCGTCACATAACTTCTACAACTGCCAAGGAAGGATGCACATTACAAATCAGATTCCTGCTTGCCTTCTTTTCCTTCCCAGCAAGCCTTGGCAAAACCTGTTTTACTATGGAGAAGAGAACTGTATAGGATATCCATCCCAGCAGCATAAACAAATAGCATTTCAGGGAAATAAATAGTCACTGACAATCTTCTGAAAAATAACAAAGAGGAATAGCCACTGCCAAAATAAATAAAAGCTAAATCATTAGATTTTCAGGAAGGCACGGTCCAGAAGTACTGAGCCACACACTTTGAGGCAAAGGACATTAGCGAATGTTTCACTGTCCGACTGTGAAACAAGGCTTGCCTATTTAAGGAGTCCTGAAGCAGTTCTCTAAGATTACATAAGTCACTACCCAAGAAAACTAAAAAGGTCTCTAGTTCCCTTTTAATTCATTTCACTCAATATTTACCTAAGCTCTACTCTCTACCAAAAGATTCAATGGCTAGCCAGATTTCTACCATTAAGGGGCAAATCTTCAGAAAAAGGAAAATGATAAGAAGCTGAAGAAAAAATAGATAGAGGACTATCAAAAAAATGTTTGGAACAAAAAGGTAAAGACCTTGAGGTTAAAAAAAATACTGGAAATCAAGAGGGCATCTGGTATAAGATTATACAAACTGCTGTATGAAAAAGAGTGAAATATTATGATATGAAAAGACAAGTAGAGAAATTTGGCATGATTTGTTAGAACTCATGCAAAGTAATCATAAACAAGAAATAATACACAAAAATGACTGACAGCATAAAGGGAAAAAACACTAGAAACATTGGAACTTAGAGCAATTTCAAGCTTTGACACCAGAGAATTAAACCACACTCTCTTCCCATCCCCTCTCTGAAGAGAAATGGGGAATCATGAGTTTTGAGTATAGCATACGTTGTCAGATACAATCAAAGAGTATTTTCACCTCTTTTTTTTTTTCCCCTAATAAGGGCTCAAATTAGTGAAAAGATTTCATTAAATGACAATAACATTTAAAAAAATAAAACTAATCTTTAAAAAAAAAAATTTATAAACATCCTTAGATGAGACTATCCACAGTGAAAACAAAGAGTTGAACCTTAAGAAAACAATTAACATAATCATTAAAACAAAAACATCCAAAACCACATGATCCACAAATACATGCAGAGAAAGACTTTGATAAAGTAGCTTTCATTTAGGTTAAAAAAAAAAAAAAAAACAGAAAGCTTAAGCAAATTATCTTTTAATATGTTATATATAAAAGTAAAAATGATGACTCACTATTCTGACTTCATTCAAATTATTTTAGCACTAATTATAGTCATTTGCAATGCCCATTCTGAAAGAAATTACAATCCAGTTAGCAGAGTGGTCTGATTAGGCAGCTATGATTTGGGGCATCTCGGATAAAACTTATGTACGAAAAGAAGGTGGGGTGAGTTAACAGGACAGAGTCTAACTAAACATTCATATGTTACCAGCTGACTATTGTCAGCAAATTAGTTCAATACTCATTCATCTACATTTACTAGCACCCTAAGAAACTAAAGTCTCATCGGAGGTAAGTATACTGACATAGCTTTTTTTTTCCTCTTTTTTTTTTCTTTTATTTTATAATAACTTTATATTGACAGAATCCATGCCAGGGTAATTTTTTTTACAACATTATTCCTTGCACTCGCTTCTGTTCCGATTTTTCCTCTCCCTCCCTCCACCCCCTCCCCTAGATGGCAAGCAGTCCTATATATGATAAATATGTTGCAGTATATCCTAGATACAATATATGTTTGCAGAACCGAACAGTTCTCTTGTTGCACAAGGAGAATTGGATTCAGAAGGTAAAAATAACCCGTGAAGAAAAACAAAAATGCAAATAGTTCACATTCATTTCCCAGTATTCTTTCTTTGGATGTAGCTGCTTCTGTCCATCATTTATCAATTGAAACTGAGTTAGGTCGCTTTGTCAAAGAAATCCACTTCCATCAGAATACATCCTCATACAATATTGTTGTTGAAGTGTGTAATGATCTCCTGGTTCTGCTCATTTCACTTAGCATCAGTTCATGTAAGTCCTCTCTGTATTCATCCTGTTGGTCATTTCTTACAGAACAATAATATTCCATTAACATTCATATACCACAATTTACCCAGCCATTCTCCAATTGATGGGCATCCATTCAATTTCCAGTTTCTAGCCACTACAAACAGGGCTGCCACAAACATTTTGGCACATACAAGTCCCTTTCCCTTCTTTAGTATTTCTTTGGGATATAAGCCCAGAAGTAACACTGCTGGATCAAAGGGTATGCACAGTTTGATAACTTTTTGGGTATAATTCCAGATTGCTCTCCAGAATGGTTGAATTTGTTCACAACTCCACCAACAATGCATCAGTCAGACATAGCTTTTCATGCATATAATTCCTTCTTCCTTTCAGTTATGCCAAGTAAAACTCTCAAAACTACAAAAAAAATTAAAATAAAAATATACCAAATGAAAAATGACACCCTACTAATTAAAAAGGGTTGAGGAGACAAGACTAAATGAAGGAACAAGAGTGGGTTTAATGACAGAAGATATCCTGGAGGGAAAAAAAAAAAGTTGCTATCAGTCTTAAATATGTTGAACAGATTCACAGAAGATAGAACAAAGATATTGTAAGAGTTCTTAATTTGGGATCTAAGACCTTTAAAAAAAATTAAGTGTATTTCAATGAAATATATATATATATATATATATATATATATATATACACACACACACATATATATTATATAATCTTTACTTAATGCACTTACCTGAGAGTGCATTAAACACTAATCTGAGAAGGGGAATTTTGTTTCAGCAGACTTCCAAGATCCAAAGTCAAAAAAATAAAAATTTTAAAAAGTTAAGAATTTTGTAATAAATTAAAAGTGAGGAGTGATTTGTTTTTAGGATTTCCTATCCCAATTCTGCTACAAAACTGGTTTAGATGAGGTAAACCATTTGATCTCTCTGCAAAAACAAACAAAAAAAACTTAATATTAAGTAAAATACTTCTCTTTCTGGTTCTATAATTTTGCAGACAGTCTTCTAATTTCATAATTTAGTAATCATTCAGGAAGATGATCTGGTTAGAATCTAATACTAGATTGTTGATTAGAAAAAAGAAGCAAAAGATAAAAATGTCACTCAATGACATTTGAATTGTCATTCAATTGAATTGTAGAATTGAGAGTTTAATCCCAGTTTTACTGCTAACCAATAGTGAAACTTTGAAATCATATGATTTCTCATGGCCTTAGTTTCTTCAAGTGTAAAATGAAAGGGCCAAGGTAGAATGACAAAAATTAAAAATCAGACAATGTTTTTAGCTAAAAAAGGATCTCTGTCAAGGTTGGACCAATGTAAAGTTCTTAAGCAGGAAGAACATGATCAATATAAATGATCATTCTAAGTAAAAGAACATTCCTATTTTTAGCTTGTGAAGATGCTCAAAGAGGAGTGCTAAACCTAAGTGTTTTTTAAAATTATTTTCATTTAAGACACAATTTATAGTACTCTTCATAATAAAGAACTGGATGAAAAATGGGATGTACATCCTTAGAAATGGTGAACATTCAAAAAGTATATGAATGGAATAAGGTATTATTGAAACAATATGAAACATTGTGTATATGAAGAATTCAAAGAATAAAGAGAATATTTGAATGAATACAGAGTGAAGTAAGGAAAATGAATAGAGTAACATACATAATACTCATAGCAATGTAAAGGAAAATGCTCCAAAACTTCAGTATGACAGTGAAGTCTGCTGAAGCACTGAAAAACAGATTGATTCATTACAATCTTCTATTTACTATCCAAAAACAACTTCTTAGTTTATAACTCCAATACAATCTTATTCATGACAACAATTTCAAGAAACTGCAGGTCCACCTTGGCACAGATTATATCCCAATAAAAGAAGTAAAGTAAAGTAAGAGTAAAAAACAGCTAACATACAAGGTGAATCCATAAAGAAGGCACTACTGGCTTTCTTTCCAAAATCAACACTATTATAGAGATTCTACTGTTAAAATTGATGTGATCCTGGGCAAATCAATTCAATCCGCTTCTGTTTCCTCAACTCTTTAAAATGAAAATAATAATAGAATCTACCTCCCACGGTTGAATTGAAGAATAAAGAATTTGTATAAAGTTTCTAACACAGTGCTGGGCATATAATATGCCCCTAATAAGTGCTGATTTCCTTCCCTTTCCTTCCCCAACTTGGGAGAATAAAAACCTCATGGGATCTACTCTTGAAAAAGATATAGAAGTCAATAACTACAGCAATATACTATTTGACAAACCCAAAGACCCCAGCTTTTGGGATAATAACTCACTATTTGACAAAAACTACTGGGAAAATTGGAAATTAGTATGGCAGAAACTAGGCATTGACCCACACTCAACAGAGTACACCAAGATAAGATCAAAATGAGTTCATGATCTAGGTATAAAGAGATTATAAATAAATTAGAAGAACATAGGATAGTTTACCTCTTAAACCTGTGGAGAAGGAAGGAATTTGTGGCCAAAGAAAAACTAGAGATCATTATTGATCACAAAATAAAAAAGTTTGATTATATCAAGTTTAAAAGCTTTTGTACAAACAAATTAAGGCAGACAAGACTAGAAGGGAAGCAATAAACTGGGAAAACATCTTTAGAGTTAAAGGTTCTGATAAAACCTTCATTTCTAAAATACATAGAGAATTGACTCAAATTTATAAGAAATCAAGCCATTCTCCAATTGATAAATGGTCAAAGGATATGAACAATTTTCAGATAATAAAATTTCTACCTATATGAAAAAGTGTTCTAAATCATTAATGATCAGAGAAATGAAGACAACTCTGAAATACCACTACACACGTCTCAGATCGGCTAAGATGACAGGAAAGATAGTGCCAAATGTTGGAGGGGATGTAGGGAAACCGGGACACTGAGACATTGTTGATGGAGTTGTGAACGGATCCATCCATTCTGGAAAGTAATTTGGAACTATGCTCAAAAAGTTGCTCAAATTGTGCATACCCTTTAATCCAACAGTGTTACTACTAAGCTTATATCCCAAAAAGATACTAAAGAAAGGAAAGGGACCTGTATGTGCCAAAATGTTTGTGGCAGCCCTTTTTGTAGTGGCTAGAAACTGGAAATAGAATGAATGCCCATCAATTGAAGAATGGCTGGGTAAATTGTGGTATATGAATGTTATAGAATATTATTGTTCTGTAAGAAATGACCAACACGATGACTTCAGAAGAGGCTTGGAGAGACTTACATGAACTGATGCTAAGTGAAATGAGCAGAACCAGGAGATCATTATACACTTCAACAACAATACTAGGATCAATTCTGATGGAAGTAGATAACTTCAACAACAAAAGGATCCAAATCACTTCCAATTGATCAGTAATGAACAGAACCAGCTACACCCAGCAAAAGAACCTTGGGAAATGAGTGTGGACCACAACACAGCATCTACACTCCTTCGGTTATTGTTTGCTTGCATTTTTTTCTTCCCAGTTATTTTTACCTTCTTTCTAAATCCGATTTTTCTTGTGTAGCAAGACAATTGTATAAATATGTATATATGTATATTGTATTTAACATATACTTTAACATATTTAACATGTGCGGGACTACCTGCCATCTAGGGGAGGGGATGGAGGGAAGAAGGGGAAAAGTTGGCACAGAAGTTTTTGCAAGGGTCAATGTTGAAAAATTACCCATTCATATTGTTTTATCAATTAAAAAGCTACAATTAAAAAAAGAGAGAGAGAGAAAGATATAGAAATAGGCACAAAATCACCAACCAGTTCTGGTACTCAGTGGATCTATAATTTAAACCTGTATGGCAAGAAGGGATCCAAATAAAATGAGTATTTCTCTAGTGTTATGTAATGACCACAACACAGTAGACCTGAAAGTTTTCTGAGATATAGCTACTGAGTCATCAAAATGCTATCAATCTAATCTCAAAGGATTTATGAACCCATTCCCCTCTTAAATATCAGAACCCAGTCCTAAACAGCAGGATGTTACTATCCAAGAATAATGCTCATTAATCCTTGCATTTAAAAGGGCTTTAATGGCTGATGTTTATTAAATTTAGATTGTAGTAGACAGTGTTATTTATTTAGTGTTTCTATAGCCTTTATAAACTCCCACCCCCTCTCAATTTCTTTTCACTTTTTCTTAGCTATCTTAAGCTCCCAAATCTTTATTTAATTGTCCTTCTGGTTTTAGAACTACAAGTTTAGAACATTGCTAAAGGCTTTATGTAGATAAAAGGGAATAACTGGATTTTGTGCTGAGTTCTGAAACTGTTTGGGACAAATAAAAATAAATGTCACCAAAGAATTTTTTCCCTAATGACACAAGATTTATGTGGCATCAGTTACCAGAATTTGTTATAAAAACATTCAGACATGTCACTTTGATTGTTACTTTTTTGCTTTCAGAAGAGTTCTAAATATTAAAACAGAAGTTCTCTAAGGAACTATTTTTAATCCAATTGTTTTAAACACTACCTCTAGCATGGCAAGGGTAATATAAATATACTTAGATTGAAAATAACTTTTAAAGTATGCTGCCACTTAAAAAGTTTTCAAGAGTTTCCCCTAAAGCAGTAAATTGTTTACTCCTTCCCTCTGATGACCCAAAATCTTAGTTATTCCAAAAACTGGGCAAATGCACCTTTGGAATATTCTAATACTGCTCAAAATAGCACATATGGAATTTACCTGCCAATAATTAATAATTTCTATGGTATATACCCCACCCCTTTATTCCTCCCAGGGGTCATATTCCCCCCCCCCATTCCCCCAACATGATGGCAGATAAGTCAATTTCTCTGGATACTTTGTAATTTAGAAAGATGTAAGGCTAAGGGAGACATGAAGGGAGCCTTGTAAATCTAGAAAAATTCCACATCACTGACAGAAATTAGAATTTTAGAAGAAAGTATATTTTAAAAAAATTAAGATGTTGATAATTTTAAGGATCCCTGCATATAACCAATACCCTTAGATAAAGGTTGACTATGTGGATCTTTAAGGCTTTATTACCAAGTAAACATCAAGTGAGCTATTCTTTGAATGGATCTTAAAAATATTATATTAAAGGCAGATTATCCAGGCGAATTTACGTTATATCCTAGAACTGAACGAGTCCTTTAAAATCACTTAGGCCTACTCTCTCAAAGCTCTCATTGAGAAACGTATCCAAGGTCACACAAATATTAAGTAACAAAATCAAGATTTGAACCTAGGTTCTGTAATTCCATATCCTCTTTCCTCTAAAATGTTTCATCTTGCCAAAAAGTATATTTTTTAAATGGAAAAGGCTTTTGAATTGTTTACTTTGAGCCATCTCAAAGGTTATTTATAAACACCCACAATCTGGTTTAAACTAACATGTTGGTCAGTTTTAATGAAGTAATTCTGTCAAAGAGTCTTATTATAGCTCAGTTTATAATTTTTAAAACAGTACTTTCCTCATTTAAATGTAAAATATATTTATTAGTCACAAAGATCAACTGTTCAAGTGAACAAAGCTAATAACTTAAATTTGGGGATATTCATTATTGGATAGTCTTTCACCTTCTCCTTTCTTACTTTTTTATTCCAATCCCCATCAACATACTCACAGTAAATAATCTTATCAGAAACAGTTACATTTTGGATCCCAGTTTCCTTTCAACATTAGCCTTAATGGAAACCACTTCAGAAAGGGTAAGTCAGTATTGGACTGTTCTCTGGTCACAGCCAAAATAGAGCAGAAAAGGAAGGGAAGAAATCTTTAAAATGTAGTTTTTATTTGCATCATACAAAAACAAGTACTTGTGAGTTATCTTCATCAGAGGAACTGGGGGGAGGGGGAAGGGAAGGGGAGGAGATCACATGACTTCCAGAAACTCAAAGGAAGCACCAATTAGGTAAACCCAGAAGATTTAACTTCTTCAAAAATTAATGGGTCAAGGAAAGTGACTCTTCAGGGGGCTGCTAGCTTTCTTTTAAAATCCTTCCTGAAACAGACTACTTATTCAGAATTTGAGAACAGAAGCTATTATTTCCTTTAAGCAAATGCTTTATAAACCGACTTTAGAATATTCCTACTGCTTATTTTATCTGTTTTTTTCCAGATTTTTTTGTTGTTGTCCAGTCATGTCCAACTCTCCATGACCCTATCAGTCAGTATTGTCCAGGAGGGTTTCTTGGCATTGAATACTGGAACGGTTTGCCATTTCCTTCTAGAGTGGATTAAGGCTAACAAGTTAAGTGACTTGGCCACTGTCAAAAAGCTATTAGGAGTGTGAGAGCAGACTTGAACTCAAAGATAAGCCTTCAGGCCCAGCACTATACTATAGTCACTGAATCACTCAGCTGCCCTTACCTCTATATACTTTCATTTAGTTTTTGTTTCGTGAAAAAGATAACATGACTTTTGGCTGACAACTTTATCCCTCTAGGCCTTAGTTTTTTCTCATCTACAAAATAGAACAATTAGATCAGATCATCTCCAAAGCTCCTTATAGTTCTCAAATCTATAAGAAGCATTTCAAACTCTTAAATTACCTTTATTCCTTTGGAATAATCCAGGATAGATAATCCAAAAGTTATCGTTATTTGGACTTGATATGTTGTTGTTTTTTTTTTTTTTTTTCACAGCAGCAGCTGCCACAAATTCACCCACCCAGTTTTCTGCTTTTGTCTAGTTTTATTCAAGTTCGCATCCTTCAACAGAAACTAACTTAAATAAAAGAACTCGGATCTAAAGCATATGAGTAGCCATAATTTTAGACACAGGAAGGGATTGACTACAGTTCAAAATAGCTTTAAAGCACAATTCACTAGTCATAGACATTGTGGAGAGAGCCAAAAGAGAGCTTAAAGAATATAAAAGGGAAATTGATCCAGTTTCCACACCCTTTCAAAATACTCTCATTCAAACAGTACAATGAAATGGAAGAATCCAATTTTAAACAAACATGCTATGAAAAAGACCTGGACTTACCAGAACAGTATTCGTAAAATATTAGCTACTAATAACACCAGACACACATAAGTGGAAAACCCCTCAGCATTCTGAGTTCTTTTGATGTCTCTGTATTGGGGTATATATGGCACAACGCCTCCAAATACCATGGCCCCCGAGGCACCCCATGACACAATTTGGTGTAAAGGGTTGAAGAGCCACTCCAGACCATCTGCCTCCATCCTGAAAGTCATAGGCGGCCTTGAAGCACCCAAGTTACTGTCCAGTAGACTCCAAGAGCCCCTTCCTTATTGCTGAGGCTTGGGCACTGCAGACGGCGCTCTGTTACTTCCCAACAGCTGGAGTCATCTTGGTGTAATAATCCTCCACCAGAACCCTGCCAAGAGAAAATAGGAGGGAAAAGTAAATAACTTGAGAGGAGTTCCACATGGACCCAACTCTAGCTCTCCCTCCCAACACACACATACAAATACATATCCTCATTCCATAATGAAAGTTGTTTAACAAAATCGACTTGTGTTCTTGTCCGTTTTTCCACCAAGGAGGTCCGGGAACCCTAGCACCTCTTTCCACCAAGCACACACAAGTAGGTGGGTACCTTCCGCCCTCACCCCTCCCCACACTTTCAACCGGCCGGAGTCTGCGTTCCAGCCCAGCCTCCCCGACTCATCTGGGGAGGAGGAGAGGGGGGGAGAGAGAAGTCAGGTCCCCAGAGGAAGAGAGAAGCAAGACTGAACCTGCTCAGTCTGGGGGAGGGGGGGAGGTTGGGCCGTATACCTGTCTGTCCACAGACGATGAAGCGCAAAGCCACTCAGGTGAGCTGCATGCAGCAAGCAGTAGCCACACCTCGTCCTGGAGCATGAATGAATGAAGGGAGAACAGCGAGAGGAGCAGCCAGTGACTGCCTCTCAAAGAAAGAGAGGGTTTAAATACCCGACGTGGGCGCCTCTGACCTCATTAGTAGAGAGAAGCAAGCCACCCGATAACCCCGGGAGGGTACCTGATCCCGGCCTGGCAGTGGAAAGGAGGAACCGAGGGAAGGTGGGCCAACCGCCCCCGCACATACGCCCCGGCCAAAGCCCGGGGCCCCGGGGAGGCTTCCTGCGGTGGCCGAGCAAGGGAGGGAGGCAGTCTCTACCAAAGCCCACTCAGCCCCGGTCCTCCTCGACCCCGCCAGCAACTGCAGTGGCAGCTCTCCTTGAGAACCTCCAGCCGGGGAAAAGTGTGAGACAAAGCAAGGGAAAGGGAGGGGAGAGAAAAAACTTTGTAGAGGGAGGGGGCTGCAGACACACAGGGGCTTTCGCGCGCGCGCACGGGAGCTCAGCCGTGGGCCAGCTGAGGGGGGCACTGCAGGCACCCATCTGGAAAGAGACAGCCGGTAGCAGCGGCTCGGTCTGCAGTCTTTCCTTCCTCCTCACCCTCCAGCCCGCCACCTTCCACTACGTGGAGTCCCGGGGCCGCCGCCGCCGCCGCCGCCGCCCCTCAGCCAGGAGTCAGCAGAATACGCTCGCCTTCCTCACCTCACAGCCCCTTCCCCGCCGCCGCCACCACAGCAGCGCGGGAGCCGGGACGCCCCAGTCCGTGCCCGGCCCGGCCCGCCGCCCCTTCTCTCTCTCTCTCTCAGTGTGAGTGTCTCTCACCGCAGCCCCCGCCCCCCCATCCCCGCGCCCCCGCCCGGCCCCGCCCCGCGGCCCCGCCCATCCCCGCGCGTCGCGAAGATCCCTCCAGTGCTACACCCCTCCTCCTGACCCCCACCACCTTCCGCCACTTCCCCACCTACCTCAGCTGCTGCCCAGTGATTGGTGACACGAGCCAGACACATCGCGCAGGCAATACTTGAGCCCAGCTCCCGCGGCGTCACAAGAACCCAAAACTCCTCCCACGTTCGAGCGAGGAAGGAAAGCCCCCGGGTTTCTGCGCTCTGGGTCCTAGAGAGCACTGTATGTCGGGGGTGGGGGCCGAGGGCCGAGAGACAGAAAGCGTGAGCTACCGCCGAGGGGGGAGGGGAGGACTAGAGGCGGGGGCGACGCTCCGCTTCTGCTAGGTTGGGCAGGAGCCACCTTTCCCTCCAGGATAAGTGTTTTGTGCCTTTGAGCTGGGTGGTTAAGTCAGGGCCAGAGAAGTAACCTGAACCTTCTCCCGTGATGCTCCAAGAGGGAGGTGAGGTTGGCTAGAAATCACCGCGAGTAATATGGGTGTCTGTGAAGTAGAATCAGAGTATCCTACAGCTGGAGGCGGTGGGAGCTAACGGCCGCTATGCCAAAAGGAACTCAACTTGGAGTGCTCCTACTGAAGGACCATTTTCCACTTAGCTGTTTTTTTCCTCCTCACTCCCGTTCTCCCAAGAAAAGGTATCTAGTTAGGACCGGGCTTTGTAAATGGTAGGCGCTCAATAAATGTTTGTTGAATTTAATTTTACAGATAAGGAAGTGAGTTGACTTGTTCCAGATCCATACCGTAGGTCCATTCATCAAACTTTTGTCTTAAGCGCCTACTTAATGAGAATAAAGTCTTATGTTAGGAGCTGGAGGAGAAACAACAATTAGAACAAGCAGAAATACATTGTACAACAGTAACAGCAAGATTGTCCTATGATCAACTATGAAAGACTTGGTTTTCAGTGGTTTAGAGGTCCAAGGCAATTCCAGTTTTGGATTTTGGATAGAAAACTCTATCTGCATTCAGAGAGAGCTATGGAGACTGAATGTAAATCAACTCAAAATATGTTCAATTCTTTTTTCTTTTTTTTTCCCTCTCCTGTGATTTTTTTCCCCTTTTGCTTTGAATTTTCTCTCTCAATGTGATTCATAAAGAAATGTGTATTTTAAAAGTTCATGTACATGTATAACCAGAAAAAAAAAATCTAAATACACGGATGCTTAGATGGTCATGAAAGGCAATCACAACTAGAATCTAGCATTGTATGGTTTGCAAGCCCCTTTATTATGTGTTAGCTAATGCCAAGCTTCTTAAATTCAGCATCGTGACCCCAGATAGGGTCTCTGGGGGGGGAGGGTTTGCAAAATTATGATTTGTTATAATTATATAATAATTATATTTTTGTTTGATTTGTATACCTATTTTATATAAAGCCATTTACCTGGGGTTTAAATTTCGTGAGTGAAAAGGAATAATTTAAAACACTGTCCCCCTCAGTTATCTCATTTACAAAATAAGAGAATTAGACCAGATGATCTCAAAAGCTTCCTCCCTCACAGACTGATTCTTAGAAGAATCATTTCAGACTCTTTCAAACATCCACACAACAACTCTGGGAGGTAGGTATTATTGTTGTCTCCATTTTACAGATAAAGGAATTTTGGCTGTGAAGGCTGTAAAGTAGCCTAGAATCACCAGGCTAGTGTCTGGGGAGAGGGGGAGAAGATAAACTTATTATCCATCAATATAGAATCAACCTTAATATTCAAATCTTATCAGTCCTTTCTTCCTTTCTGAGTAGATTCTCTGACTGGAGGGCAGAGCCATGAACTCCAAAACCTCCATTTAAGTAGTAGTTTGGATCAATTTATTGTTCTTCTTTTCCATCCTCTACACTGTTTTAGGACTTTTTGGTACTTCATCGTACTGGTATATTCTACACTTCAGCTTCTTTTTATATGTTGTCTTTCCTCATCAGAGTAAGTTTCTTGAGGTCTGGAATTATCTTTCTATTTGTATTCCAAAGAGAGTGCTTCGAATATAGTAGGTGCTATAATAAATGTTTATTGGTTATGTGATACTCCAATTTTTAGGAAATTCTTCCTTAATTTGAGTTACAATTTGCCTCTATAATTTGAATCTTGTACATACAGCATATATGTACATACATATAGTATTTATATGAGAGCTTCTTCAGGTTTATGCAGCTTTCACTTTTCATTTTAATAATGATAGGAATTATAGGAAATTCAACTGACATCCAAATTTCGAAAGTTGCAGAGGTAGTAAATAGCAAAAGAAATGGTCTCTGACATATAAAATTAACCTTAAGTTTAGGTGTAGGTAGGAAGACACTTTCATATTGTTTTCACAAAGTTTCCCAGCTAAAGGGATTCTTGAAGATCACTTAAGCTTCTTTATAACCCTATGATATAAGCACTAAACACACCATTTTACAGATGAAGAAACTAAGACATCCTAAGATTTAATGGCTTGATCATGGTTACAAAACTGGTAAGTATCAAGAGAATTTTATTATTGCCACATCTAGTCCAATTCTCTCATTTTAGAGATGAGGAAACTGAGACCCAAAAAGAACATATGACTTGGTATAAGTAACATAGCAAGTGTGATTTTCGATGACACAAGCTCTCCTGTCCAAAAATATTTCCCCTAACAGCCTTTTCTACAGTGTCTGAAATTTCATAATCAAATTAATCTTGGTTAAGGCACTGAGTCTCTTGTTTCAAATTCCTGAATAGGACAAAATCTATAATCGGTCATTATCATCTTAGTATCACTCTGTCACATTGGTTAACAGGGAGCATAGCTTTAAAATAAGGGACACAAAACCAACAAATTTTGATGAACAATGGTCATGATCTAGAATGGAGGTGCCCACAATGATGCTCAGTAAGATCCAAACCAAATATCAAGGGAAATGATGAAAAGAAATAAGGAAAAAGGGAATTAACACTAATAGAACACAAATGTATTAATAAAGCAGCAGTCATCAAACCCATCTGATATTGGCTAAAGAACAGAGACAGATCAATCAAACTAATGAGACAAGGAAGATTCAGATAGAAGTCAACAACAAAGTGGTTTGATAAAGTGGAAAATACAAATTACCTAAGAAAAAAGACTGTATTTGATGAAAACTACTGGGAAAACTAGAAGGCAGTCTAGTAGAAATTAAGCTTACACCAACATCTTACACAACACTCCAGAATACATGCTAAATGGCACTTGACCTTAAAATTGAAGATAAGGGGAGCAACTTAAGTGGTGCAGTGGATAGATCACCAGCCCTGAAGTCAGGAAGACCTGAGTTCCAATCTGGTCTCAGACACTTAACATTTCCTAGCTTTAGACAGAAGACACAATCTTAATGAAACAAGAGATAGTGACAATTAAAAAAAAAAAAAGATAGCTTTGATTAATCGACATCAAAAATCTTCTGCATAGACAATATTAATACATCCAAGATAAGAAAAGTGGCCAAATAGGAAAAAAAAATCTTTATATCAAATTTCTGTGATAAGGTTTAGTATCTAAGATATGTAAATAATAATACTTCATGACCCCAGACCCCAGTTGGGTTTTCTTAACAAAGATACTAGAATGGTTTGCAAATTCCTTCAGTTCATTTTACAGATGAGAAAACTGAGATAAACAGGAATAATGACTTACTTGCCTGGGGTCACACAGCTAAAGACTGCTGAAGCCAGAATTCAGGTTTTTCTGACTTCAAGCACTTAGGTACACCTTCCCACCAAATAGGGAATGGTTAAACAAATTGAAGGGCAGCTAGCTAGGTGTTGCTGGTGGATAGAAGGAATACTATACTGGAATCAGAAAGACTGTTCTTCCTGCATTCAGATCCAGTCTCCTACTTTTATTTAGTTACATGACTTTTGGGCAAGACATTTAACTGTGTCTATCTCAGTTTTCCTCATCTGTATAATGAGCTGGAGAAGGAAATGGCAAACCACTTCAGTATCTTTGCCAAGAAAATCCCAAATGAGGTTACAAAGAGTTGGCACAACTAAAAAATGACTAAGCAACAGCAAAACAAATTGTGGTACACGAATGTAATGGAATATTACCGTGCTATAAGAAATTGTGTGACAAATTCAGAGAAGCATGGAAAGATCTACATGATCTGATACAGAATTAAATAAGCAGAGCCAAGGAAAGTATTTACTGTAATTACAATACTGTAAATGGAAAGAACAGTGACATCAAGAAATCTAAAATAAATGTAAAAAATATTATAAAGGTCAAGTGAAATTCAGTGAAGAGATATGAGAAGATACTCTCTACCTACCCCTTTGTGGAGGTGGGAAGTCTACAATGTTACACATTGTACATGTTTTCTGACTTTTTCAATGTATTGATTGATTGTGCTGCATATTTTTTTTTCCTTTCTAAAACTGAGAGGGATACGTGGTATTACCATACTGATGTAAGAACCAGAAAATATCAGTAAAAACTATGCCCCACTTATCAAACTACAGTTCTGCATTAGAATCATCCTGATATAACTAAGTTTCTTTGACATGAATACCTAAGACTTAAAAAGGAGAAACTTGCTTAGACTAGCTTTTGGTGGATTAGATTTATCATCTGAATCTAAGGTTGCTTACTCATTGTTGATTTTACAAGGAGGATGTGAAACAACATAAGAAAAAGCTAGTATAGATTAGGCTATTTTGCAACACCTTCTGTGATTTCACTAATAGTATATGAGGAAACATGAATAGATTGGGGAGGAAGATCTGAGGGTAGTAGTGGGCTCTCTATTCATTATGACTCATCAATAAGATGAAACAGAACTCAAAAAGTAATGTTTTCTTAAGGTGTCTTAAAAGGAACAAAGACAGCTTAGAAAGAAGAACAGAACATCTAAAGCATTATGTTCCATTCTGGGCACTACATTTTAGAAAGAACATTGTTAAATGTTTGTCCAGAGAAGGGTAAAATATGAAGTGGACTCGATCATATCATATGAAGATTAGTTTGAGAAACTAAGTAGAAAAGACTAAGTAGAAAAGAGGAATATGATAGCTTTCTTCAAGTGAAAGAAAGCTGAAATTTGTTCTCCTTGGCTCCAAAGGGCAAAATTGGAAACAGTGTATAGAAGCTGAAAAAAAGGAACATTTAAGCTTAGTGTAAGGAAAATATTCCTAACAAGTACAGTTCTCCAAACCTAGAAAGGGTTGACTGGAAGTCAATAGGTTCCCTTCAGTGAAGGCTTTCAAGTAGAAGCTGGACAACTATTAAGTGTGTTGTTTTGTTCAGGTACTGGTTGGTCTAGCCTCTGATGTTCCTTCCAACTCAGATTTTAACATTCTATGATTTTCAGATTTTGAAGAACTTTTAAAACAGCATAAGACCTAATCATCCCACTTCTTTAACCTAAGCTATGATTCTGTCATTACACATTCCTGACTCAGCACTACTTAAAATTTCCCAAGGCAATAAACTTGAAATGCAGTACTAGGTTTGTGTGGGGAAAATAAAATATAATGAAAGAAACACTGCAGGATGACTGGGAGAGAAGCAGTGGCTGTTCTCAGATGGTTTGCTCTTTACCACATGTAAGTCTGCCTTCTTATTTTTTTTTTTAAGAGATTGCTCTGGAATCTGATCCTCCATCTCTGATTATCAGGAACATAAGTTTTGATTTTCCTCTGGGAACTTCAGTGAAGCTACAAAGCTTCCGAAGCTGAATCTCACTTGAATCTGAATGAATCCCCAGTGCCCCTTAATGCTAGCTTCCTTCTGTTGATTATCTCCAATGTATCTATCTATCTATCTATATTCCATTTGTACATAATTGTTTGGATATAATCTTCCTCCCATTAGACAGTGAACTCATGGGGAATAGTAACTGTTTTTTGACTTTCTTTGTATTCTTTGCACTTAGCACAGTGTCTGACACATAGAATTTAATAACTATTTAATAATTGACCCTACAAAGTGAATGAAGTTATTGTTGTTTCTGCTTATTTGCTTTCTGAATAGGTGGTATACTGAGGTTGGTTGAATTCTTGTCGGAAACACTATACAATGGCTTCTCAGTCAGATCCAACTGAATTAAATGATTTCTTGAGATTCCTTTTACCTCAGTTCTACAAATTGTTATCATTATAGATGATAATGTAGCCCTTTTGCTGCTTTGGCAAAAACTGAAGGTCTGCTGGGATTGAAAAAAAAGAAACTTTTAAATGTAAAGGAGAAAGTCAGCAGATGAAAAACAGATTTTTTTTCAACATCCTAAAAAGAATAGGAAGATCTTTGATTGGCCAACAAAAGGTCCCAGGCCAAGACCCAGTTCTTTGCCTTTGATTCCCTGAGTGAATGTAAATAACACTTGTTGCTGTTTTGGCCAGAAATTCTGAGAGTCATCCCTTCCAGAATGATTTTTTTTAAAACTTAGGTGAAAAAGACCTTTTTTTTTACTTAATTTCTTTTTTGCCTAGCCCTTAATCACTGAATAGTCATGAGCCTCAGTCAAACTGAGATCTGTTAAAGACCTTAAGGCTTGAAAAGGCCAACGTCTCCCACTGCATCTAGAGCCCTCTTCAGTTGTCCTGATCTATAAATGACCACTGGACCAGATGGCTCCAGAGGAGAAAGCAAGGCTCTCTCACTCAATCCAATTTACTTGTATGTCATAACATCGCCTCCCTGATGTCATGGTGATTTGAGAGAATGAAAAACAAACAATTATGACAGCCACCACTCTGACATCATAATCTCTCACTTGGACTTTTATAATAGCCTGTTGGTGGTTCTTCTTTTCTCAACTTTCTTGCAACTCCAATCTATTCTTTCAGTCACTAATTATCCTAAAGCATGGATTCAATTACCTCTCTCACATACAGAGTCTCTCAATAAATCCTCGTGACTCCCTTTTGCCTCTAGGCTAAAATGCAAAATGCTCTCTTTGGTGTTTTTCTAAGTCTTCTTAAACCTTTCTCGCCTACATAAACCGCTCTGATCAGTGACACTGGCTTCCCAATGTTCCACAAATAAAACACTGCTTCTTTTGGCTCCAGGCATTTTCTCTGGCTGTCCCCCATGCTTAGAACACTGGTTAATGTTTAGTGAGTGATTGATTGGCTCATCCAGCCAAGATGTGATACTCTAAAAGCAACAAGCCCTGTGAGGCAATCTAGTTACACTTTGTCAGTTGTGTTTCCTACAAAAGTGCCTTAAAGTTTATGCTCACGTTTGCCCTTTGTTTGATTGAATGTATTTAAGAATGAGTGTGGGGGCAACTAGGTGGTACAGTAGATAGAGCACCAGCCCTGAACTCAGGAGGATCTGAGTTCAAATAGGACCTCAGACAGTCACTTAACCCCAATTGCCTCAGTGGGGAAAAAAAAAAGTGAGTGTGCCCTCTGCTGTTGGGAAGAAATGCTTTGTAACAACTGTTAGGAATGCTTTGTAAGTACTGTTTTTGCTATGGTGTTTGAGTAAATAAATGTCTTTACTGTAGAACTGAGTTTTCTAGCTCGTAGTGAAAGAAAATACACTTTCAGGAGCTCATGAGCTCACACTTTAGAAGATATCTACCCCTAGGGTTACTCTTAGAACACTGAAAATAGTAACTACCATATCATCAGAGAGAGGTGATAGTGGTGCAAGTTGGAGAGTGAACCCAAAGCAAAGTTACATCATTCGTTTTTAATGACAATAAATCATGATTTAAGTAAAGAAGCTTTTAGGACTATCAGTGGTTTTGAAGGGTTCTCTCATCCACTAGTTGAAATTACAGGCCAGGAACCATGGTATGGAGATAGTGAACTATGAGCATGCCTATGGTTGTAGTGACTAGTACTGCCTCCTGATAAATGACTGGCTGGATTCAGTGCTCCTCCTGGTGGTTCATAAAAGCTAGCTGAAAAACCTCATTCAACTTTATTTTTCACTTTTGCTTATTGTTTAGAACTCCCCTTTAGTCCTTCTTCCCAGTACATTATAGCTAGAGGAGACAACAGGACAAGGAGAGGATCTCATCCTTCCTCCAACCTGAGAGAAACAATGGCAAGTTATGTTTGCACACAGATTGTGAAAATAAAATATGGACAGTGTTTACGAACTCAAGTTAAAAAGGATATTTTCTAAGTCACCTGTTCCTTAAAGAAAGTATTTGATGTGCATGTTTTGGGCACAGAGTCCTATTTGGAGAGCTATGCAAAAGTACTATACCACTGCAGTTTTGATGAGCAGAGGAAACAGCAATTTCCAAAATATATTCACCTCTCAAGAGCAGTCGAAACCACTGGAAGATATTGCAAGTCTTGGGAAGACTGTGGGAGAGAGGGAATGCCAAAAAATGTTTCCCTGATAGCAACTCCCAAATGTAGTTCATTGAGCCCTCTGAGTGCTTTTTGTTTTTGTACCATGTCTCATTATATATATATATATATATATATATATATATATATATATATATATATATATATATATTTTTTGGCCTGGGGTCTCTTAATGTCTGAGGTCATTTGAACTCAGGTCTTCTGACTTCAGGGCTAGTGCTCTATTCACTACACCACCTAGCTGCCCCTCATAATATTCTTTAAAGTAAAATCCAAAGACTCTCCCATGTACAATACTTAAATTATGTGTATCTGCCTCAAATCCAATTTATTGAGACAAGATATCACTACTGATGTCAGTGACAAACAACTACAACAAATTATGCATTCAAATTATTCACTGATTATCTATGAAGAAATGTGGAACTTGTTACTTAGAAGTGACAGAAAACTTAAGAACTATACCTTTATTTCTGTAAGAGAAATGTGACAAAAAGGAAAAACTGTCTTTTGGGGGTCATCTCCCAAGACCAAAACCAAGTTATGATCTCTAAATCTTTGGAGAGGAGGGACACTAGAGCAAGGGTTATATAAATAAATTTCTACTCTGAAGACTTAAAGTGTGGAAGGGAACCCAAGTTTTCAAAGATCATCCCATGAAATATAAGCACCACCAGATTCTGCCATGCAGGAAAGATTGTGAGTGTAGTCCTAGCAATATCCTGTGTCTGCTTTACCAGAACCCAGCTAAGTACAAAGAAGCTTATTACCAGTAGGCTGGCCACTTGCAGATGGTCTTTGTCATGGTGACAGATGAAACAAAAAATCAAAGTGGACCTCAGGATTATGCAGCCACATTCCCAGTTCGATAAGGGCATAGGGTAAGAAAAGGGACAAAATGTTATGGCCCAGAACTTGAAACAAGGTGCTGTCAGAATTGATAGCAGGGTGCTTAACAGTTTTCTAGAGGTACTTAGTACTTACTACAATTCTACAAGATTCACATCTTTAAGAGAGCATATATAAGCTAGGAGTCTCAACCAGGATTCAGTCCGGGAGATTCAAAAGCTAAGAGAAGGCAGTCGGGAGAATTAAGGAGAAGTGGTGGCAGGCTGTCCCATGGAGAACACTGAAACCAAGATCTGGAAGGCCTCCAGAAAAACTAGCTGAGCCCCAAGTGAAGGAGACAAGACTTTGAAAGAGACAATAAAAGATTTGGATTTTAACTCCTGGCTGCATTTGGAGTGATTTCTGAACTGAAAGGAAGGCTGCTCCCAGAAGCCCCCCAAGAAACCTGCTTCCAGAGAATATTACATTTTAGAGAAGAATATTCTAACAAAAGGTGCAAAGAATCAAGAAGTTTTAAAATTGTAAACATTAACTTGGTTGTTGGTATTCTAAATGTGAGATCCTTATCCAATGATAGGCTTATGTCTATAGTAAAAGAAATGAATCATAATAAGCTTGACATTCTTACTGTCAATGAAATCAGAAAGCATGCTTCAACTAAATGAAAGGATGGCTCAGAGGAACTTTTTGGTGAGAAAAATGCAGGAAGTGGCAGTACTGATTTTGTCGTGGTTTCAAAAGTTACAATAAATATTATTTCATACAAAATTTGATCATCTCTTATCATAATGCTCATGATGAGGTTTGTAAAAAGACTACCATGAAAATAATCGCAATTTATATTCCAACATCTGTTGTAAAAGATAAGGAGATAGAGAAATTCTGTGAAGAACGCTTTTTGCTTTCACTGACTTAATCACTTCCTTATGTGGTGGGAAGGGGGAAGGAAGGAGGACTTCTCTTCATCCCTCTAAGAGGACTCTCCTTACTCCACCAGGAAATAACCTCATTACAACATATTGTGCTTCCCTGACTGGTAATTTAAAAACTTCTGTGTTATCCTCCCCCCCATTTCAATGGCAATATGACCCATGACATTTCAAACCAACTCTGCTGACTATGCCAAAATACTAGAGGCTAGGTTTGCCTAAGCTGAGTCTTTTACTTCATGTTCAATATGAAACAAAATGAGACATTCGTAGACCATCTTGGCAGTTAATGAAAGGAGGGCTCTATATTTCCATAACATGAAAAGGATACTCAGCAAGATTACAGCATTAGTTAGGCAGTCTGTATTGTCTACAGACAGAGGATAATAAGGTTTGATGACTCATATGGCAATGTGACATCTGCCAAATCTGATGGGCACTGACATCTCATGCTTTGGCTTCTCTTATACCCTTAGTCATTCAAGAAGTCATGTAAATAACTTAAGCTTTAACACTCAGCTTCCTTGCCTTTTAAAAAGAAAAAGAAAAAGAAAAGACTAGCTTAGGTTAGCAGGGACCCTGGTAGTGATTGCTATTGCCACACATAGAAGAAGAGGAAGATGAGGAAGAGGAGGAGGAGCAGAGCAGGAGGATGAGAGGGAAAGGAGAGAGGGAGGGGGAGGAAAAAAGGGGAAGAAGGAGAAGAAAGAAATAAAAAGAAGGAAGTATGTAAAGGGCTGAATCTCTGAGCAGATGTACTTGGATAACGGAGCACTTAAGGCTAATTACTTATTGGACAATACTCTATTAGCATATGCTTGGAAAATGCCTCCTCCCTCCACTCCCCCCCCTCACCCGCCCCCTGTGCTGGCGCTATCTGTTGGTGTATAGATTTGGAGGAGGGATTAGAGGGTGGAGTAAAACAAACCAGGTGACTCCTGGCCAAGAGAAGGAAGGAGAGAGGTGTGGAGATTCCTATGTCCATTCCTTTGATTTCCACCAAGAATAAAGACCAAGGATTTTTGCTTATCCTGACTCCAGCTGATTCTAAAGTATCCAGGGTGTTAACTCGGTCTTCACAGAAGTAGAAGGAAGAAGGAGGGAGGAGGAGGAGAAGGAGAAGGAGGAGGAGGAGGAAGAGGAAGAGGAGGAGAGGAGGAATCTTGAAGTAGTGAGAAAGTGGAGCACCTTCTTAAATGGAAGATCTGAGAGGAACTTTCCACCAGAGTGGGCCCCAAAGCTAAAGGTACAAAGGAATTACAAAGTTGTGATTTTGAAAGATAATGATTCTGGAATCACTTGTGAAATCCAGGAATGCATTTATAGATTTCTCATAGGCATTTGAAGATGTAAGTCTGATTAGCAAGTTAGGAGAATAGGTAAGGATTGAATAAATATTTATGAGAATCATCAACAGAGATGATCATTGAAAACATGGGAGCTGAGGTGTACTCAAAATAATGGACTGAAAGAAATCATTTTGCCCAGTATACCTCCACAACAACCTGGAAAATTCAATAGACTGAATTCTCATCAAGAAAGCCAAGGAAAAGTCACAGTAAGTAATTGTTTTTAGCCTAGGATTGCTTAGGAAGATAGAGGTCTATATATGCTGAAGTGGGGCTTGGACAGGATGCTGCCCCAGCTAGGGATATTCCATGAATTATTGATAATAAGGAGACTGAAGCTGAGGCTGAACACCAGAGCAGGAAGTCTAGGGAATTTTTGAATTGTACTAAGAGCATGATTGGGTACCATCTAGTAGCTCTGCTATTACCCAGCTCTAGATGATAACTCCTAATTTTACATATTGTATCTATTACATATATCAGTATATATAAATATGTATCAGTATATATGTTTATAGGTATAGAAATATATCAATAGATACTATATGTGTACATATATATAGTCTGCATGTATATATACATATATACACAAATAGAGAATAGATATATCACCCAAGTTCTCAGCAAGAGAACCAATCACCTTCCTCCTTCTACTTTACAAAATCACTGCTCCTGCTTAAAACCCTTCTCCATACAAATGAAGTGTTAAAATACTGTATAAATGTCAGTTATAATTATTATTACTATTATTTTTGTAGAGTTATAAGTTACTCTATACAAGACTTGTATACATTGAGAGATTTCCTTATTGACCTAAACTAGAGCAACTATTCATGAAATGTAGAAAAATGTTTTCATTGTAATCTTTAGTTATCTAGAGATAACTCCCTTTCTGCAAACATGTAGTTCATTGTACTTCAGTAGATTTATAATTTACAGGTTACTCCCTCTAAACTTGCAGATTACAAAGCAGCTATGCCTTTTTTTGTTGTTCAGTACAAGTTATATATTTCCTCTGCTTCCTCTATGCAGAATAGAGTACAGGACAGGGCAGGGTTTGGGATCTGGTGAACACTAAGAATCGAGGAAACCACAGGGCAATAAGCTATTGTGCCTCCCTCTGCTTTTTAATTTTCTTTTTTAGTTCAACTTTTTATTCAACATGGTACAAAAGTACTCCTCATCTTACACCTGCACAGAATTTTTTTTTCCTCTTAGTTCTGCTTGCCAGCAGGTGTGACTGTATTAGAAGGAGGGCCTGCCACGTTTCCAAGGGTCAGCACCAACTGTTGGGGTGTATACACCATCTCCTTTATTGTAAATAAGCCTTCTCTTGTTTACTCTGGACATAATCTTTGCAAATAAACCAGTTCAGAAGAGTACAGCAATTACCTCTGCTTCTTTAATGGTGTGTACTTTTATTCTGTGTGCTCATAACCTAATCATTGTGAAAGGCAGAGCAGATGAGAATGAGTTTAAAGGTAGCCATTCTCTTGGTAATGTGATTTGGATTCTTTTCATCCACTTCAGAGAAGGAAAGCAAATGTCATTCCTTTGGACTATAAGGTCTCTTTAAATTGACTGGTAAGCAGGAATTTCATTAATATACTAATGAAGTCACCTCTACCTCTCAAGTACTATTCTTCCTTCTGGCCTTGAGAAATAATGATATTTTTTGAGCTTCTGGAGACAAGGGGGGATAGGGCAGAAGAAATGAGGTATCTTTCCTTCATCCACTAACTCGGACTTTTCAGTTACTTTCATACTTATACACACACACACACACACACACACACAGCCAATTTAAAGCTCTTGAGCTTTTTAATGGGGCCTGACTAGCAGCAGGAAAAGTTACTTGTAGTAGAGAAAATGATGACAGAAAGAGGCACTCAAGCCTTGGAATGGCTGGCAAGGATTCTTTGGAGTTTTCATGAGCCATCCTGGGAGGCAGTGTTTGACATCTTTAATTGTGGCGGATCAGCCAAGAGCAGTGACATTCTGACCTGCCGTATCCAATCCCAGCATAAAAGGACAGAGTTCTAACAGTGGTCCTGCTTAGTCTGAAAACATTAGTATTCCAGGCCTGGGCCAGTTCTTGGCAGAATGTAGTGTAGAGTCAGACCAGGCACATGGGGTTATTAGTTAGGCCCTAATAATAGCAGTACAATAGAGCAAAGGTGTATGGCATTTCTTTAAGCCAAGATGGCCGGGAGTGCAGCAATTGGTCCAGCACAGAACACAGGGATCTGGCCCCAGTGCATTATTTGTATTATTTGATTTTTCCTATGTTTCTGTTTTAGTTTTTCATTTCCTTCTTTAGTTCTGCTTACTAAACAAAGCTGGCCAATAACAATCCAAAAATCACTGAAGTGTTGAAAAGTCCTTTAGAACAGAGGTGTCAAACTCATAACCCGCTCCAGCTCTCAACTCCCTAGTTTGTGAACCAATTAAAATATAATTAGGAAATTTTTAGCAAGATAAATAAAAGCTATAATTCAACACAACATTGATCTGTGGTTTTATAAGTCAATGTGCTGACTACAGTGATACTTTTCTATTTGAATTAGGCATGGGTACTTTAGATGACCTTAAAGACTTTATGATAAAGGGGCAAAGATGGGAACAATATCCTAACCCTTTATCCCACACAAATTAGATTTTTTTCCCCTTAAAATGCATTGAAGCCATCTTCTAGAATTGATTAGCTCTAGGTACCAAAGGATTAAACTGTTGACATTGCCATAAAATACAAAACAGACAGAAAAACCTTCAGGTAGTCTCTTGAAGTTTGGCTGGTGGAAAATAATGGGTAACTCAAGCAAAAGAGCAAACAAAAGTAACTACAAAAATGGGAATGAAGAGTTTAATAAAAATAATTATAAGTAGAAAAGAATATACATTGGTCATGTAGTGAGGAAAAGGAATAGATAATTCTTATGTTCTCTCTCTGTGGATAAACATAAATATGTATGTAATATACATGTATATCCACAAAGAGAGAGATGGGGGGAGAAGAAAAGAACAAAGATGGAGAGAGAAAAAGAGAGAGAGGAAGGGAAGGGAAACGAAAAAAGAAAGACTATTTTAGAGAAGTATTTGGAGAAAAATGCTTAGAAGATAACAGGAAGGCCATAAAAACTTACAAATAAGCAGAATAAATTTGAATATTATATGTTGAATTTGTTATTTGAAAAGAAAAGCAAACTGCGTAATAAAAGTTATAATTTTGTTTATAACCTTTTTTCTAGCCTATTATGCATATAGGAATGGCTATTTGGCATTTGTTAAATTCAGAATTAAAAAAAAATTAACAAAAGTTACTACAAAAATTGGAATGAAGGGTTTAATTAAAATAATTATAATTAGAAAAGAATATACATTGGTCATGTAGTGAGGAAAAGGAATCGATAATTCTTATGTTCCATTGGTACCTTTATGGTACAAAGAAAAGTAAAAATACTCCCAGTCTTTGCAACTCATATGTATAAAATTCTTAGTGTCCACCAAGGAAGACTATAGGCTAAAGAATTTGCATTTAATTCCAGAGGCCAAAATAAACTAACGGATAGAAGCTATGATTACAAACAAATATCATAGTTATGTCCAGGCAAGACACATTAATAAGGTTATCAAGGAGAAATCAGAGACTATATATATTAAGAGATTGATCTAAAGCCAAAGTATAAGGGAAAGAACATATTTAGAGCAATTAACACCTATGCAATATCAATTTTAATGTATAGTTATAGGAGTATAAGATGAATAACAATAGATTAAAGAGGTATGCAAATAAATAATGAAACATAGGGCTCATTGTTCCAAGACTGCTATTGAAAGATTAATACTTCCTCATCCAAGAGGAAGATCTTCTCAGAACACAGGATAGATTGGTTAAAAATTTACAGACATATTTTTAGAATAAACCACTTCCCAAAATAAGAGAAAAGGTTTTGTTGAATGCAACAGAGAATAGTTTATTTCTGTACACAGCTTACAAAATAGTTAAAATCCAAGAGTGGAATCAAAAAGGTACTTCAATAGCATCCACATGAATTCAATCAACATGTCAACGAGGTGTCAAAAGGTTGAGTCATGCATATTTGTCTTAAAAAACAGAAGGGCTTAATAACAATGTAGGATCAGGTCATTGCCACCAGATATTACTAAATGGTTATCCTTAAGGAGCACAAACTCAATAATTAATATAGTGATTCAATGAAATATAGAAAACTGTGCAACATATAGCACTGTAGGCTGAAACATTTAGTATGTACCAGAAATCTAGAAAGATACAAGCTTACTAGAGATGGCAAATCTTTCTGTTGTAGAAGCAAAGGCCCAAATATCCTTTTATATATATTACATATATAAAGTTTAGTGAATTGAAGAAGCATCATTACAGACATAGTAATAGCCCATTATTGCCCAGACATTACATTGATTCAAAATAGATTTAAAAACAATGCTTTTATAAATGCTGTCATATCAAACACTTAGTGAATGAAAAGTTTTCAAAATACAGATATCTAGTAGACTAAATTAAAAACATGCAAGCAGGATAGATACATGTTCTTCGCTATAATTTTGTCTATTGGTGGAATTGTCTTGAAGATGTTTTTAATAAGTCTGCAAAAAATGAGTTTGAATCACAGTACTCTGGTTACAAAAACCAGACATTTCACTCACTGTGCAATAATCAGCATTTAACTATATGAGACAAACTACAAAATAGTAACTTGTACTAAAATTATTTCTATCTGAAATTTATAGAAAAAATAAGAAAATAAATAATTATATTGGATCCACAGCACCATTGGAGTCTGTACTGTTGCTCACAATCACCATGTATAACATAACTATTAAAAGTCAAGTACAATATTTTTAATAACTGTCACCTTACTAAATATTTACAATTTCTAAGCTACAGGAAATGAAAACCTTTCAACAAGTTGAGACCTAACAGGGAAAACAAAAATCACATAGTAAAAGATAAAGTACATGTCTTCCTCATCATATTGTGTGTTAAAAATGTATTCAGTGAGTCTACAGAAAATGAGCTTACATCTTAATGCTTTTATTTAACTAAAAAAAGCACTATAGCCCAGGTCTCTCAAAGAAGATCATGGATTCAGCCCATGTAGACAATAGATCTCTTTTAGATCTTTGAAAAAGTTTTGTCAAAGAATATATTAGCAGAATTCTAATTAAGGCAGGCCAGGATCATATAAGAACATTAGAAGTTGCTATCATGAATAGAATGCTGGGCCTGGAGTTAGGTAGATTCAAAGTTCAATCTGACTTCAAACATCTACTAGCTATGTGACTGAACAAGTTATTTATCCTCAGTTTGCCTCAGTTTCCTTAACTGTAAAATGGGAATAATAATAGCACCTACCTTCCAGGGTTATTGTGAGGATAAAATGAGATCATATTTGTGAGGGTTGTAGAAGATCCTTAATCAAAATGACTACTCAGATCACTCAGTAGAAAGCAGAAAAGTTGTTTATTAAAACCTCTGGAGGATGAGCCATCCCATCATAAGATAAGAAAGAGAAAGCTTGTGGTAGGAGGGCTAAAGAAGTAGTAAAGATATACAGCTTTTATAGGTTCTGATATAAAGGATTACATCATAAGTTGGGGAGCATTGAAAAATAGGTGCCCTCTCCCCTAATTGAATGTTAAATTGGTGCCAAAGGCAGATCAGAATGGAATGCTTTTGTTTCGTTGGTTCTGAGAGGAATCATCAATCAGACCTTCAAAATTCAGATTACTGAGCTAATATCATTTAAACTAATAGTTTAAATATTGATAACATTGAACAAGAATAAATGTTATCATCTCTGGTTAAATAAATATGTTTCTAGCTGACCAAGGCTCAAGTAAATATGGGCCTGCCCATATTAAAGAGGTGATAGGGGAAAAACAGAAATAATGAAAATAAAATACAGAAAAAGAATTCATATATTCTTGTAAGTTCTTCACCTTATCTCTCTATTCCACACAATTCCCCCCTTGTAATATGTAAATGATTTTTATCATATTTCTATGAAGAATTTACACATTGTTCAAAATCAATCAACATATCTGTACATAGTTTATCAAGTTCACCATCAAAATCATCCCTCGCTAATACATTCTAGCCTTTTCTCTGAAGAATTTTTAATAGCATCTTCTATATGCAATATTTTGATAGGGACCATTGAACTATTCTGGTTGGCATCAGGATAATACCACTGATTGCAGTAAGTTCATACCATAAAAACTGCTTCCATCAACTGTCTTGGAAACAGTTATAGAACAGATTGGCATTTGGCAGACATAAAAATACAAAGATAAATTAACAAAGATGACAATCTAGGGAAACTGAGGCACAGCATTGCACACTCTCCTTCTGAATATTTGAATTATTGAATTACCTTCCCCTGGATATGGGGAGCACCATAATTTTGGCCAACCCAATGTGAAGCAAATAAATCAAAATGAAATTAGAAAATGCAAGGATTTATGGCAAGGGCAAGTCTCTCTCTTCCTGACAACCCCAGAATTATCAGCAGTACAAAAGCCCTCATCTCAGCTAGGGAATCCAGTTTGAGATGGACAGTTCACTGTGTTAAGTAGTCTGCAGTCATTTGTGCACTTAAATCAAATCTGCTTATGTAGGGAGTAGCAGTGTTCAAGACAGCCCCATGCTAGGAGGGGCACTCCAAGTCTGTCGGATTTCAAAGGTGGGAAAGAGAGGGCCTGGAGTAGCTCCACCTGTCTCCTCTGATAGAATAGGAGCTACTACTAGGCTCCAGAAAAGATTTCTAAGCAGAATATGCACATTTAGACCATAAAGGCAGGCAGACCCCAAACTTTAGAGGCTTGATCTCAAAACTGAAATGTCCTTTGAGAATGCTGAGATACCAATTAAGAAACTGGGGTTACAGGACTGGAGACCACCAGTCCCAAAACAAATGTCTGTATCTTGGAGATTTCCTAAAAACAGACAATCAGAGAATAGTCTGCCAGAGCAATTCCAACATAAGGGATTTCAAAGCTAAAGTATAGTAAAAACAAAAAAAGACTGCTTAAGAACTTCCAATTCAATCTGAATTGGTGAAATAGGGGGTGGGGCAGAAGTAACTACAGCAAAGTGAACAGAAAACTAAGGGTTCCCACTCTTTTAGGTATTTTAAGAAAAAAAATCCACATTTCCCTAGCTCTCTATCTCTTTTTCTTTTTTTCTCATGGAAAGGAATCATCCAAAAAAAAAGGTAAATAGTCAAATAGCCATCCATACATAAATCCCAAGAGTGAATTTAAAGTTCCTATACTTAACAGACTAGTACAGGAGGAGTTTCCTAAAAAAAAAAAAATCCCTCAAACAATTACATATTTTGAAGTGAACATAGATATTATAAACATATTATAACTTCCTTAACAGCAACAGTTACAAATTTTAACAATTTCCATCCCAAATCTTAAACACATTGTAATAAATGACCAAGTCAGGGTTTAACAGTCATTCATCAACTATTCCCAAGTCCCCCATATCAGTCCATCAGAGGCAGGGGCGATGATCTCTCATTCAAAAATTGCTTCCTGCTGATAAGAGGTGGAGAACTGGCTCTCAGTCCAAGCAGGGGGATGGGTATGGTGTGCTGACAACGATTAATGGGCTGATCCAGGTCCCAAAAGCAGATCAGTATAGCTGTAATGTGACCAAAATCTGGAACAAAAAACAAATCTAACAGATAAAGATTAGAACAGTCTAGAACTGCTACAAAATGTGGGGAGGCCACTATAGATTGGCCAGCAGTTCCTATGTGAAGGAACAAGTTTGCTTCACAGGACAGGCAGATGGCTATAGTCCCAAAAAATAGCAGTTAGGTTTCACAGACCACTGTGCTAATTGTCCTTTCATTATTTAGCAACATTTTAAAAAACTCTGAATATCCACAGATACAAATATCCAGTAACAGATAGATGACCAGGGTAAATACTCATTTGCCTAAGTATTTAGTATATAATGATTACATATAACCAGATTAGAAACAGAAGAACCAGGGAAACTCAAGTCTTTGGGGGAAACGGCTGTGTGTATCCCAGACAGGGACAGGGGCCGATGGAATAGTTTTCACCATGGTCTCTGGTTCTGGGTGAGCAGCCTCCCTCCCCTCTTAGACAACAACCTGAGGGAGGGATACTCAGTGGAAAGCAGAATTGACGATTGAAGGAAGTAGAGTCCTGATGGCCAGCATTGCAACCTGAAAGATATGTACACATAGCTGTCTCCCCCAAAGACCCCATCCTGGATGAGCCCTCAACTGTAAGGGATGTAGAAGACCCTTATCCAAAATGACTATTCAAATCACTCAGTAGAAAGCAGAAAAGTTGTTTATTAAAACCTCTGGAGGAGCAGATTAGAACGGAATGCTTTGTTTCCCTGGTTCTGAGAGGAATCATCAATCAGACCTTCAAACTTCAGATTACTGAGCTAACATCATTTAAACTAATAGTCTAAATATTGATAACATTGAACAAGGATAAATGTCATCATCTCTGATTAAACAAATATGTTTCTAGCTGGCCAAGGCTCAAGTAAATATGGGCCTGCCCATATTATACAGGTGATAAAGGAAAAACAGAAATAATGAAAATAAAATACAGAAAAAGAATTTATACATTCCTGTAAGTTCTTCACTTTATCTCTCTATTCCACTCATAGTCATAAAGCACTTTGCATAGTACCTGACACATAAGAGGCATTGAAAAGTATTTCTTTCTTTCTTCCCTCTCTTTCTTTTCTTCTCTCTTTTTCTCCTATAATCCCATTAGATGAGAAGACAGACTAGCCCCAAAACAAAGTCCAAATCCAGGAAGGAAAGCTGAAAGAGTAACCAGAAATACAGAGAGTTAATTTGATGCCAGAGATACAAACCAGAACGGGAGAATAACTCCAAATTAACTAAAAATAAAGCCTCAAAGAGAAGCACAGGTTGTCTACAAGACCAATTATCAATTAATTTCTAGAAGAAAAGGCACAAGTTAAACAGTTAACATGACATAAATGAAATGAGAACCACCAAGGAAAGGATTGGGCGGAAAAACAATAATCAAGGGTTTAGTAGCAGACTTGGAAAGAGAGCTAATAGCAGACTGCGATTGGTAGAAACCTTACACAAGTTACCAGATTCCTTAAAAATTAGAAAGGAAGTTAGTGAATTCATGAGATGACAAGAAATATGAAAACAAAGTCAAGAGATGGAAAAAATAGAAGAAAATGTAAGGTATCTCATATAAAAAAACAACTGATTTGGGAAAAGATCAAGGAGAGAACATTGAAAAAAATCTATGAATTTAGAAAGAAGGTAAGAATAACCTGAGAAGGAAAACAAAAATGCAAGCAAACAATAAGAGAAAGAGTGTAGATACTGTGTTGTCATTCACACTCATTTCCCAGTGTTCTTTTGTAGAATGTAGCTGGTTCTGTTCATTACTGATCAATTGGAACTGATTTGAATCCTCTCATTGTTGAAGAGGGCCACATCCATCAGAATTGATCCTCATATAGTATTGTTGTTGAAGTGTATAATGATCTCTTGGTTTTGCTCATTTCACTTAGCATCAGTTCATGTAAGTCTCGCCAGAACTCTCTGTATTCATCCTGCTGGTCATTTCTTACAGAACAATAATATTCCATAACATTCATATACTCCAATTTACCCAGCCATTCTCCAATTGATGGACATCCATTCAGTTGCCAGTTTCTAGCACTACAAAAAAGGCTGCCACAAACACCTCCTTTAGCTTTTATGTCTCTATGGGACTTATTGAATTGGTTTCTTGTGAGACTCAAATGAGGCATTGAAAAGGCATATAGGTAACTTTAAAGTGCCATATAAATATTAATTTTTACTGTTATTTCATTCTACTCATGTTTTCTGATGAATTTCACTTACAAATGGTGCTAGGACAAATTGCTATCCTGTTATTATTCTTGTATGTTCATGTTCTGCATGCTATTAGAGAGTTGGGATGACATTGATAGAGGCACACTAAATGATGAGACCTCAGTCTGAGCTATTGGTACCAAATTGCTACTTCAATAAGTAGCAATTCACATATGAAGAATTCGAAATCTTTTGGTGCAAAAAGATACATTTATTTATAAGAAAAGGTTATAGACAAAATGAAAGTAAAATAGACCACAGCTTCCAGGTCAAAGACTAAAAATGTCTTAATGATTCTTCCAGCAAGTTTATATCTCAACTCTTTACAATTAGAAAAATTCCCAATTCCAAAAAAGTTGTAATTTGGTTGTTCTCTCTCTAATCATTTGAAACTTTCCAATTATAAAACAGTTATTTTATCCAAATGAGGTTCAGGATAACTAGGTAGGGTTGGCAGAGAAAGCCTTAAGTATTGATACTATTACTTCCTGAAGCAAACAGGGAGGGGCATGATGAGGGATCAGCTCAATCTTACAGTTCTACCTCCTGTGAAGATCTTAGAAAATCCCACTTTATTCAAAAAAATCCAAGTTATGATGTCAAACCCCTGACATTGAATTTCTCCTAATTAATTATAAAATTATAATAAATTATTCCCTGAGACAAGCAAAGAAGGGCACTGATGGGGATCAGCTTAATCTTAGAATCCCACCCTCTGTAGAGGTGTTGGGAAACCCCACTTTACTGTATTCAATCAAAAAGCCATTATGATTGTCAAAATTCTGATGTTAAATTTCTCCTATAAATCTGTCCATGGCTTATATCATCTTTGCTTAATCCCTTTTGGATTAGTCTGCTTTGAATTTTGCCTCCTGGTGTCTTTCTTCTTGCTTTCTACCCCATACCTCATGGTGTCTTTTTTTCTTGTTATAGCTAACTAACTCTTTTAGGGTGCTAAATTCCTTTTAGGTGCCAGTCAGTGGCGTATTACTATTCCATGGTGCATTCCATTTTTCCTGGTTAATTATAAGTTCCATCCGGGAATTTGTTTTTTCCATTGTTAATTATTAAAACTCCCTTTCCTTGCTAACTATATATGCTCTATTAGATCTATTTCATATTTACCATTTCTGATGTCTATTTTACTTTCATTTTGTCTATAACCTTTTCTTATAAATAAATGTATCTTTTTGCACCAAGAAAGACTTTGCGAATTCTTTCTAAATCTGATTTTTCTTGTGTAGCAAGACAACTGTATAAATATGTACACATATATTGTATTTAACATATACTTTAGCATATTTAACATGTATGGAACTACCTGTCATTTAGGGGAGGGGATGGAGGGAAGGAGGGAAAAGTTGGAACAGAAGTTTTTGCAAGGGTCAATGTTGAAAAACTACCCGTGTATATATTTCTTAAAAAAAGTTATAATTTTTAGAAAAAAGCTAAAAGAGGGAAAATGACTTCCCAAGAACATGCAGTTGCTTAATGGCTGAGCTGGAATTTGAACTAAGATTTCTTGATTCTTAGTCTAGTACTCTTTTCACTGTAGAATCTTGTCTGCAGTTTATTCAGTCATCTCAACCATGTCTGATTCTTTGTGACTTCTGAAACAAATGATCATTAATAACCAATATTTTGAAGATTCAGACTTCTTTCCTTCTTCCAGATTTTAGATTTTAAAAAGTTAAGTCTCTGTGAAGGACATTGCTGATAATACGTTTGAATTGTCTTCATCTTAGACCCCACTCAACCTTTCAAAGAATTTAATCAAGTTGCCACATCATTCAAATACCAAATGTATGCTTGCCAAAAAAGTCATTTTATGTAGAACTCATATAGGGGAAGTACTCATAAGGTGATCAGAAAAAGATACAAGGTCACTTCTCAAGGTCTTTAGAATCACTATTCACAGGATTGCCACTATGATGTGTCCTAATCAGAGAAAGTGCTGTATTCTATGAGCAAAGCAGAATTGAATTAGCCCAAAAGAAATGCAAGATACACAAAATTAGAGAAGTTACCCCAAATGTTCATATGGACTATTTATGTCCAACATGTAGCAGAGCAGTTCGAGCTCATATTGGTTTGATCAACTACAATCAAACATATTGTAACTTGACTAACAGTGATATAATTTTGGGTCTCTTCCACAATGAAGACAACAACAAACCAATCAATCAATTGTGGATGGAGACAAATCCTTTTGTCTAGATAGCCCAAGGCTACTGGTGGTGTGAGTATTGACTTTTGACTTGCTGTCACTCTCAGTCCCTCATTGAAACTTCTGTTGCACACACATATATATGTATGTGTATAAATATACATACACATAGATATACATTCACACCCATCCATGCACCCACACACATATACATATAACTATATAAGTTAAGTCTCTGTGAAGAGACCTACATAGAACAACATGCACACATTTCTACTGAATCCATTCCTATTTAAATGTGTGGTACAATCCACTTGTGAATCTATATAGCAGTGGATAATTTTTTTTAGGGAATTTGTTGATGGTATGTTCAATTTCTTTTTCAGAGCAAAGTCACTTAACCAGTCTATTTCCTCTTCTGTTAATGTGAGCAGTTTATATTTTTATAAATATCCATTTCATTTATATTGTCAGTTTTTCCTGACTTTTAATTAGGCAAAATAATTCCCAATGATTAATTTCATTGGTGATTTATTCACTCTTTTTTAATTTTTGATCCTAGTAATTTGGTTTTCTTCTTTTTAAAAATTAAATTCACCAATGGAATATCTACTTTATTGATAGTTTTTTTTTTCATAAAACCACCTCTTATTTTTATTTATTTTAATAGTTTTTTTACTTTCAATTTTATTAATTTCTCCTTTCATCTTCAGTATTTCCACTTTGCTGGTTAATTGGGGATTTTAATTTTTTTTTCAGTTTGGGAGTTTTTTGGTTGTTGTTATTGCTTGCCAAATTCATTTATCTGTTCTTTTTTTAGTTTATTGACATAAGTGAATAAATATTTAGATTTATTCCAAAGACTACTTTGGCTGCAGCCCAGAAACTTTGATATGTTTTCTCACTGTTATTGTCTTATTGAAATTATTGTCAATGTTCATTCTGTTTCCATGGACTGTTATTAAATATAAATTTTACTTCAATATGATCTGGAAAAAAAAAAGAAACTTCTGTTGCAAAAGTAGATCACCATGTGAGACCACTACCATAACTTGTCTTTGGTCTTAGAGAGGCAGCCAAATGGCTATCCTTTTATTAATATCCTGCTAGCACTATTATTAAAATGACCAAATTTTTCAGAAACTACATCTCTGAAACGTGTGTGTGTGTGTGTGTGTGTGTGTGTGTGTGTGTGTGTGTTGGGGTTAAGTAACTTGCTCAGGTTCACACAACGAGGATGTATTAAGTGTCCAACTCCAGTTCATTTTACAGATGAGGAACTGAGGCAAATAGGATTAAATGACTTGCCCAGAATCACATAGCTAGTGTCAAAGGCGAAATTTGAACTCAGGAGGATGACTCTTCCTGACTCCAGGCTTAATGCTCTACCCACTGTACCACCCAGTTATCCTTTTCTGTACCACTTCATAGTAGATACCTGTTGAAATCTTGAAAAAGCTGTTATGATAAAAAACAGAAAGAATAGGATAAAGAATATCCTTTGGTCTGTTGACAAAAGGGGACATAAGATTTTGGAAACTTCAAGAAGAAGTGGTGACAATTAGAAACCTGAGTAGCAAATCAGGTTAAGCTGAAAATTGGGGCTTTCTGGTGAGAGAAAAATAGTGGAGTTATAAAGTAGTTAGCATGTTACACTATACCAAGGCAGCACTCAGGATTATATTTCATAAACTTTTTATAGCAGCTATTTTCCAGATCTGTGTGTTTAAAACAAGGTATTATGTTGGACTTCAAACTTTGAATGTTTAAGCAGCATTTAATGAGTAGCAACAAAACTTATTCTAATGAATCCCAGTTGCTTCATTTTGTTGTTTTGTAGAAGATAAAATCAGCAAGCAGGGGAAAATTATATTGATATAAATCATCAAGAAAGGAATAGGAAATGCTAGATCAAAAGAAACCAGCAAGACAGATTTGGGGGATATAGGTTGCAGGGATAGTTTCATACCAACATTCCAATTGGAACCTTTAATCTGCTTAGTTCTGTGAATGCCTCCAGTGACATAATTTTTTCTACTCTAATCCATGCCAGAGTGACTCCAGTCTCACTCTGTTTCCAAGATCCTTGATTATCATTATTCATATCTTACCTAGCTATCTCCTCAAATGCTCTTATTCCTGTCTAGCTTGTTCTTACATTTCCCAAAAACCATTCTGTCTCTCTCTGTGAAAGACAAGGAATTCTGTAGAATAATTTAAGGAAAAACAGGTTGAACTAAGAGTCTCTCTAAACAAATGTGTACTGAACCCAACCTGAATTCAGTAGAACTTCCTATTTTGGATTTAGGTGTTGTTATCTATGCAAGATCCAATTGCCGATCTTGTTCTTAAAGAATTCAATTTCATACAAAAAGTATTGCTCTGGCTTAACCCAGAAAGACTTTATCTAGACTAAATTCAAGATGCAGAGCACTCCACTTAGAGTTAGTCCACCCTGATCAGTTTTTGATTGTTGTTCCATTTACATTATTGTAGTCATTATATATTTTGATTTCTTATGTTTGTTTAACTTTCACATATTGTTGTGATTCAGTCTTGTTTCAATTGTGTCTGACTTTATAAATCTATAGACCTCTGTCCATAGGATTTCCTGGCATAGATACTGGAATAGTTTGTCATCTTCTCCAGTACTAGAAGTGAAGTGACTTGACCAAGATCATACAGGTAGGAAGTTTCTGAGGCTGGATTTGAATTCAGGTCTTTCTGATTGCAAACCCAGTACCCTGTTCACTTTACCATCTTGCTGCACCATTTTATACAAAAATATTTTCTTTATTTCAATATAGAGAAGTCTTTCTTTTTAATCTAATTCTACCTGATATATACCTCTGTCCTTGATTTTATCCCCTTCCTACTTTTCTTTAGTATTAGTTCTTCATTATTCCTTTCCTTTGTTTCTCTTTAATATATTCAGTCTGTAACATATTGGTGTCTAATGGTGGCTATCTCCAATTTATGGTGGAGAGGGAGAAAAAACTGCCTAATAGAGAATAACTCAGAGGGAAGTACAGAAAAGCAGGACATCTTTGAAAATAATATGTAGTATTTATTTCATAGTTTGAAAAAAGTAAATAGTGTGAAATGGACATTCATGGTTTTATATTCGAATCCTTTTTTGCATTATGCTATGTGAATGGAAACTTTAAAAATCTTTTTGTAATTAAGATTAAGATGAATATATATGCAATTGGAGTTAAGTGACTTGCCCAAGGTCACACAGCTAGAAAGCGTTGAGTGTCTGAGACTAGATTTGAACTCAATTGTCCTGACTTCAGGGTTGGTACTCTATCCTCTGTACCATTTAGCTGTCCAAAATGAATACAGTTTTAAAATAACATATATTCAATTTTTCCCTTTCCCTACTGATTCCTTCTCTTTTGCCTGTAAATTTATTTCAGTCTCTTCTATCCCCAAACTTTCTATATTCCTTTGAGCTGGCATTTTATTATTCCCTTTAAACTATTAGACTTCTTGAAAGAATTTATGGAATCTATAGACTTTATAATCCTAATTCACTACTCATTCATATCTTATCCTCTTTTTTCATCCTGTGATGTCTCCAAAACATTTTATACCATTGACTATCTCTTTCTTGGTGGCAACAGCAGCAAGAGCAGTGATAATGAGTGAGGTTACTGGCCAAGATGCCAACCAGGTTGAATCACCAAAAATTTTAATGCCTTCAAGCCAAAGACAAATCATTTGCCTTAAAAGAAAGCTGTAGATGTGGATGAATAGATTGAAAAAACATTTACTGTCCATCAAGCAATGTGCTAAGCTCTGAAGATACAAATATAAAAGCAAAAATAATCCTTGTCCTCTAGAAGTTTACATTCAAAACAGAGAAAAATCATTCATAGGTGCCCAATGTCCAAAATGATGGTAGATTGATACTATTTATAATAGAAAGGAGAGAGTAAAGCAGAAGTGTGATGCTAGGTTAAAAAAAAAAATTAAGCCTGACACCTGTGAATATGTTAACTCATTAAATATGCTAGAGCTTTTCTTTTTCACAGGGAATGAGTAAATGGGAATAATACAACCAGCCAGTCTTCTCCTGTACACTGTTTAACATAACAGTGCTCTTTGTGAACTAAACTTTAGCTGACCTCAGAAATGCCTACAGCTGTTAAAACCATCCTTGACCAACTCAGAGAGAACAAGCAAACATCTTATTTTACTTACTTATCTAAGGTGAACCAGACAGCTTGGTTCCTCCAAGACAGCTTGGAGGTTTATCTAAAGAGCAGCAAGCATCCTGTTTCCTGATTTATTATATTTACATATATTTTTTCCCCAGCCCGCCACTTCCCACTTTACTTTCCAATTTATTGTACTTATTTATTAATCCTATGTAGTCATAAATCTAAATAACTCCAAAATGTGTAAAAACCTTAGTTTCCAATCCCCCTCTGAGAAGCTGTGAACTTTGTCTCACTGCTCCATCCTGCAAGCTCCATCTCAGGCAATAAATGTATTTGAAATCTCTGTAAACTGTGATTGGTCCACACTTTGGATCTGAGTTTCTTCCATTTTAACAATTCACTCTCCATGTGCAACAAGAAAACTGTTCAGTTCTGCACACATATATTATATCTAGGATATAAATCCCGGGTTATTTATACCTTCTGAATCCAATTCTCCATGTGCAACAAGAAAACTGTTCAGTTCTGCACACATATATTGTATCTAGGATATATTGTAACCTATTCAACAAGGACTGCTTGCCATCTGGGGGAGGGGGTAGAGGGAGGGAGGGGAAAAATCAGAACAGAAGTGAGTGCAAGGGATAATGCTGTAAAAAATTACCCTGGCATGGGTTCTATCAATAAAAAGGTATTTAAAAAAATTCACAAGGGCTTATTTTAAAACCCTTTAAAGTTTAATCTTCATTATTCACATTTTATCTATTACTTTCTTAAACCTACACAATCAACAACCAATAAATCAGGCCCTGAATTTGTAATATTTGCTGACTTCTGAAGTATAAATTCTCATCATGAAATTTTAGTAACATTGTACATGCTAGTTGTAGCACCTACCCTAGAACAAATGTTAGGGTTTCTAGCCTGTGTCACAAGATGTCTCAAAAAAAATTTTTTTAAGAGGTGTCTCAAAAGAATTTGTAGTCTTAGACCATCTCCAAATCAAGAGGCAAAGATTTTATTATACTACTGACATTGGGCTAATTTTGGATTTTTAGCAAAGAAAAGGGATAAAAGTAGGTTTTTTTAATAGGAAAAAAATAACCTCAGGGATTGACATCATAATTTGACTTTCTGATTGGATATATTAACTATAGGTCATGATGATTTTGTCAATGGAAGAAATTTGACAAAGAATTCAACTGGGATCACTGAAATAAAGGCCAACTTAAGGATAACAAAAGGCCTAATTAAGAACAAAAAGTCCACTCACAGGCAAGATAATCCTATCAGTGCTCTTCCCCACTTTCCTCAAGGTGTACATTAGATGGTAAAATTCAGCCTCTCCTATTAATGCCATTTCCAGTGATCTGCCCAGCTATCCAAGAATCTGAGATCTTTCTTCACCTCCAACACAGGTAAGATCCATGTTTCTTTTTCTTTTTCTTTTTTTTTTTTTATTATTATAACTTTTTATTGACAGAACATATGCATGGGTAATTTTTTACAATATTATCCCTTGCACTCACTTCTGTTCTGACTTTTCACTTCCCTCCTTCCACCCCCTCTCCTAGATGTCAGCCAGTCTTATAAATGTTAAATATGTTATAGTATATCCTAGATACAATATATGTGTGCAGCCCCGTACAGTTCTCTTGTTGCACAAGAAGAATTGGATTCAGAAGATAAAAATAACCTGGGAAGAAAAACAAAAATGCAAGTATTCCACATTGATTTCCCAGTATTCCTTCTCTGGGTGTATGTAGGTGATTCTGTCCATCATTGATCAACTGGAACTGAATTAGATCTTCTATTTGTTGAAGATATCCACTTCCATCAGAATACATCCTCATACAGTATTTTTCTTGAAGTGTACAATGATCTCCTGGTTCTGCTCATTTCACTTAGCATCAGTTTATGTAAGTCTTTCTAAGCCTCTCTGTATTCATCCTGCTGGTCATTTCTTTCTTTCTTTTTTTTTTTTTTAATAACTTTTTGTTGACAGAATCCATGCCAGGGTAATTTTTTACAACATTATCCCTTGCACTCACTTCTGTTCCGATTTTTCCTCTCCCTCCCTCCACCCCCTCTCCCAGAGGGCAAGCAGTCCTATATATGTTAAATATGTTGCAGTATATCCTAGATACAATATATGTGTGCAGAACCAAACAGTTGTCTTGTTGCACAGGGAGAATTGGATTCAGAAGGTAGACGTAATCCGGGAAGAAAAACAAAAATGCAAGCAATTTACATTCATTTCCCAGTGTTCTTTCTTTGGATGTAGCTGCTTCTGTCCATCATTGATCAGTTGGAACTGAGTTAGATCTCTTTGTCAAAGAAATCCACTTCCATCAGAATACATCCTCATACAGTATTATTGTTGAAGTATATAATGATCTCCTGGTTCTGCTCATTTCACTTAGCATCAGTTCATGTAAGTCTCTCCAAGCCTCTCTGTATTCATCCTGCTGGTCATTTCTTACAGAACAATAATATTCCATAATATTCATATACCACAATTTACTCAATCATTCTCCAGCTTATGGGCATCCATTCATTTTCCAGTTTCTAGCCACTACAAACAGGGCTGCCACAAACATTTTGGCACATACAGGTCTCTTTCCCTTCTTTTGTATCTTTTTGGGATATAAGCCCAGTAGTAGCACTGCTGGATCAAAGGGTATGCATAGCTTGATAACTTTTGGGGCATAATTCCAGATCGCTCTCCAGAATGGTTGGATTCATTCACAATCCATCAACAATGTATCACTGCCCCAGTTTTCCCACATTCCCCCCAACATTCATCATTATTTTTTCCTGTCATCTTAGCCAATCTGACAGGTGTGTAGTGGTATTTCAGAATGATCTTAATTTGCATTCCTCTGATCAACAGTGATTTGGAACACCCTTTCATATGAGTAGAAATAGTTTCAATTTCATCATCTGAAAATTGTCTGTTCATATCCTTTGACCATTTAAGATCCATGTTTCTGACTGCCTCCTGATGTATTTATATGGAGATCTAATTAATACTTTAAACTTAATGTATTCCTAAATAAACTCATTCTCTTCCCTACAAAGCCAGCTTCTCATCCTAATTTACCATATTTTTACCACTCAAGGTCATTTTCTCTTTCCTCTTCCTTATTTCCTCTGTATAATGGACTACCAAATAAACAAATCAATAAGTACTTATAAAATACTTGTTAGTCAGTGCACTAAATATTGAGGATCCAAAGAAAGATAGTCCCAGCTTTTAAGGAACTCAGACAACTATGTACAAAGGACTCTTTATACAGAATAAGTTAGAGATAATCAGTAGAGAGAAGACACTAGCATCAAGAGGAATCAGAACAGACCTCCTGTAGAAGGTGGGATTTTAGCTGGGACATGAAGAAAAAGCAAGACAACCACGAGGCAGAAAAGAGAAAATTTTAGGCATAATTATGCAATGAAGGCTGGTATCACTGTTTTGCAGAGTAGTTGGGTTGTTTATTTTATGCCTATAATGTCTTTGATGTCCAAACCACTAATTCAGATCTTTATTACATTTTACCTGAACCATGTAGTTAAAGAAAGAAGCTCATGTAAGTCTCATGAAATAAAAATTTCCTTCAAATTCAAAGTAAAAAAACAGTATATGAATATGTACACATAAATGATGTGATCTGTAATGTGAAGTTTGGCACCAAAAGTTGGGATTCAGTCATGTGAAGAATTTACAATGGCTACTCTCTTTGGCAAAAGATAAATTTATTTAGAGAAATAGGTTACAGACAAAATGAAAGGATACAATAGACACCAGAAATAGTAAATATGAAATAGAGTGGGAGAGCATATGAAAGACAAGTTCCTCAGTGAAACTCATAATTACCCAATAGAAAGGGAGCACCCTATGAGGTTGGGGCATGCCCTTAACTGGCAGGTTAAATTCTGAAAAGTACTTAGCATCCTAAAAGAGATAATTAGGTATAAGAAGTGGGGTTGGGAAACATAGTGGACTTAGGGGAGATACCATGTGGCATAGGGAAAGGGAAAAAAACATCACAAGACAGAATGCTGGGGGAGAGGGGGCTGACACAAAGGAAGGTAGCAGCCATGGGATGGCCCATAAGTAGATTTTATAGGTAAAATTTAACCTCAGGGACATGACTGAGATTCCTAGAGAGGGTGGGTCTCAGAAGTTTGACATTAATTGGATTTGACTGGATCATCTCCCCAAAGTGTGGGACCATGGGGCTACACTGATCTCTTTCAGAGTCTTCTGCCTGCTTGCCTTGGGGGATCAATTCTTTAATTTCACTTGGTTCAAAACACCATTCAGGAGCTTATCATATTGTGTGTGTGTGTATGTACTCTCTTTTTAACTGGAAATCTAGGCTTGGGAGCATTGACAATATTGAGGGATTCCCATTCAATTCTGAATGGAAGCCCAAGCCTCAGACCACTAATAAAAGACAATTCTAAACTCCAAATCTTGCAGAAGTCCAAAACAGGAAGTTTCTTTGTCAATGAAGCTTTCTTCTTGGCAAAGCTGCCTGCCAGGACTCCTGCCCTCTGTGAAGATATCATCTTCTCAGTGTTAGCCTTTGCCATTCTCCTTGACAGGATGGATCTTGCCACTAAGAAGTCTGTCTTCCTAGCAAAGCTGGCTTCTCAGTGCCAATAAAAATCCCTTTTGCCATTCAGATTTCAGGTTTGCAAATTCTTTCACATTGGACCTTTGCTGACCAAAGGGGATTCCCCATCTCAATTCTCACACCACTAGCACTGCATCAATTTGAAAACTGAAGAATCTGGATAAATGATCTTAAGATCCCTACCAATGTGAACATTTTATGTTCTATAAACCTTTCTTTTAGCATTCTTTTTCTCCAGCAGGGGGCAGGAGTAGGAAATAAAAAGATGCTTTTAGAAGCAGCCCAGAAAGGTTGAATAGTATTAAGAATGAATTCTGAGAAAATTCCAAAGGTTCGAGAGAGTTGGCTTGGCATTTTCTACAATGCTGTTTTAAAAAAAATCAATTCAAAATTTGAATTTTCAGTTCTGAATTCTTTCCCTCCCATCTACTCCTTTGTGAAGGCAAAAACAAAAACAAAAACAAAAAACCCACATAGTCAAGTAAAACAAATGCCCATATTAATCATGCTTCCCCCTCAAAACAAAACAAAAGAAATCATCTTCACTTTGTACTCTGAGTCCATCAGTTCTCTTACTTAAGATGGATAGCACTTTTCATCATGAATCTTTTACAATTGTGATTGGTAATTGTGTTATTAGTTACTAAGTCTTTCAAAATTGTTCATCTTTACAACATTGTTGTTATATAAATGGTTCTACTGATTCTGCTCACATTACATTAGTTCATAGCAGTGTTTCAAGGCTTTTCTGAAACTAATTCATCATTTCTTGAAAAATAATAGTTTTTCTTCAAGTTTAAATATCACAAATTATTTTTTATCTTTATTTTGAATTCCAAATTCTCTCCTCTCCTCCCCATTCTCCACCCAAAGACAAGAAAAAAAAAATAAAACTCATTACAATATCTGTAGTCATGCAAAGCAAATCACCACCTTAGCTGCATAGAAGAAGGGAAATAAGGAGAGAGAGAGGGTTGGAGGGAGAGAGGGAAGGAGGGAAAGAAATAGAGAAGGAAGGGAGAAAGGAAGGAAAAACTATTGTTTGGAAATAGGTAGCATGTTTCATCATTAACCTTCTGGAATTATACATATAAATCATAATTGTTCAGTCATTCCCCAATTCATGGGCACCTTTCAGTTTCCAATTCTTTGCTATCACAGAAAGAGCTGCTATAAAAATTTCATACATGTGGATCTTTCTCTTCTTTCTCTGATCTCTTTGAAATGTAATGCAATGATATTCATAGAAACATCCAAACTTTTAAAAATAATATTTTATTTTTCTTCAATTATGTGTAAAAACAATTTTAATATTTCTTTTTAAGTTTTGAATTCTAAATTCTATCTCTATCTTCCTCCTATCACCCTGTCCTGAGATGATAAACAGTCTAATATAGATTATAAATGTGCAATCATATAAAAAACATATTACCATATCATTCATTTTGTGGAAGAAAACTCAAACTTAAAAAAAAAAAAAGGAAGAAAGCAAAAAAAAGAATGAGTGAAAGTGAATATAGTATGCTTTGGTTTCTGTTAAAATACAATTGGTTCTTTCTCTAGAAGAAGAAAGCAATTTTCACCATAAATCTTATGGATTATTGGATTGTTAAGAATAGCTAAATTATTCACAGCTGTTTATCATATAGTATTGCTATTATTGTATACAACGTTAAATCTTTCCAGATTTTTCTGAAATCATTCTGCTCATTATTTCTTATAACACAACAGAATTCCATCATAATAATATACAACTTATTCAGTCATTCCCACATTGATGGGCATCTCCATAATTTGTAATTCTTTGCCATCACAAAAAGAACTACTATAAATAGTTTTATACAAATAGTCCTCTCCCCTTTATTTAAATCTCTCTGGGATACAGCTCTAATAGTGGTATTTCTGGGTCACAGTATATACAATCTTATAGCTCTTTGTGTATAGTTCCAAATTGCATTCTAGAATGGTTAGATCAGTCTACAAGTCCACCAACATGCATTAATGTCCCAGTTTTCCTTTTTTGTCATATTACCCAATCTGATACATGTACGTGTGATACCACCTCACATGTAGTACCTTAGAGCTATCTCAATTTACATTTCTCTAATCAATAGTGATATGGAACATTTTTTAATATGATTATAGATAGCTTTGATTTTTTTCATCTGAAAACTGTACATGTCCTTGGACCATTAATCAATTGGAGAATGACTTATATTCTGATAAATTTGACTCTGTCTTCTGTATATTGAGAAATGAGCTTTTATCAGACATATTTGCTATAATCCGCTCCCCCCTCCCCCATTTTCTATTTGCCTTTTAATTTGGGTTGTACTGGTTTTGTTTGTGCAAAATTTAAAATATAAATTATCCATTTTACATTTTATAATGTCTACTTGTAAATTCTTCCCTTTTTGAAATATCCAAACTTATTTACTAAGGAAAACAAGAAGTGAGAAAGACAATCAATTTTCTCAGTATTGTAATTCACAGTCCAACTGCTTGGAACATAGTAGGACTTTAATTATTGCTGAGTGATCAAAACATGCTATTACAGTATGTTTATGCATCATGAAGAAACAGAACTTGGGTGATTTGTTTTCAGGATATATAATGAAAATTGGATTGTTCAAGAGTACATTCAGTAAAATACCATAAGAATTACTTAACCATGCATTGCCTCGTTAATTAGGGGAATAGAATATTCATGAGCAATTCAAATTATTCCTTTCTAATGCATTTAAGTAGCACAGAGAATAATCTGCCAGTTTGTCACCAACAAGAAAAAAGAAATGAATTCAACAAGTTTTGTCTACTTTACCTCAAATGAAATCCAAATTAGCTATATGTAGGGATTCAAAAAACAAAACAAAACACTGCATTTGGAGCTTGGTTTTATTACAAGTATGTGTAAAGAAGGGCATAGGGATTAGATAATAGGCTTAATTGCTTCTGTAGTTGGACTACTACAGGGTTGACTACAAGGCTGCATACTTCTAATTTTGTGTGGAAAGTTGGGTAAAACAACCAAATATCAAGAGACCCCTGCATTAAGAAATGTTCTGTGGTTCACGAAAAAGTGGGAGATTAGAAAGGACTCTGTTCTGAATAAAAAATAAAATCACACTCTTGGAGGCTACAAGCCCCTTCCAGATAACATCTTCAATCATTTGTGATGTAAGAATAGAAACCACAACTCATTACTTTGGCAGTCCACCAAAATAGCTTTCAGTGTTGGGCTGCAAAACCTGATGGGTTCCTGGTTGTAATCGAAGGCAGGGCCTAGTATTCAGCTTTAGAAGAAAACAACGACCCCACCCAACACAGTAAATGAGAAGTCAAATGAAAACATCCAAGGTAACAGCCAATTATACCCTTAACAGCCAATTATACCCTTATACCTCTACATACAGGACTAGTCATTTCCTCTAGAGATTATCTCCTTCCTGATTTAGCCAGCCAAAAAAGATGAACCAGCCACTTGGTTGAGGTGTGTTCATTAAAAACATTTCGTTGTATTTAAAGCGCTTTAACCTTGCTTGGGAATTAAATGTTCTTCACTTTACTATTTTTTAAGGTCATTTGAGGTGAAAAATGTCGAAATTTGGTTTTTGAGTTTTAATTCTTATTTTTCTTTTTACTGCAGGTTAAAATATCATGAGCACATACAGATGTATATTAGCATTTTACTTTGTAAATCAGCTTTCAAGTATGGTGTTATTTCCATCCCTGCTATTACTCACGTTCAGTCTCCTCACGCCTTGACACCTACTGTAGTAAGTAGGATCTTGAGGAAATCAGGAGTTCGGGTGAGACTTTTTTCCCAGAGAGAATCTTTTTTAAACTCAATCTTGGCACGGATAGATAAGCTTGCTCTTAGCACTCCACTAGCTCATTAACATTCACGTTGGGTTATTTCGTCCTGGGAGTTTATAAATAAGGTGAGTGGGAATTACCTCAACTCCGTCACAGCCCCAGGAAGAGGACGGAAGGCCAGAAGAGCTAGAAGGCGGTTAGACTCGGTTAGTGTTGGCGGGCGATATGTCATAAGGCGGGAGAAGCCTTCCACCAGCTGGAGAGTGGGAGGCTGCTGCTCCGGACGCCGCCCGTATTAGCTCCGACGGTTTCTGGGTTGGTGTCTTCTCCTTAATACACTTGGGCTGCCGGGTACCACCAGGGTTGCCGCTGTAAGGGAGCTACGCAGGGAGAGGCTACAGATGGCAGACACCGACACCTCAACCGAGTTGGCTCTCTCGGAGTTTGTAAGTTCGAGTTTCGTCCATAACTCCTCGTTCTCTCCCCGTCTGTCTCCCTCCCTCTTGGGAATTCAGCTTCCCGGGATTTAGGATAGCAAAGCCAAAGGGTTGTGCACCCAGGACCAAGGAATTACTGCATTCGACTTTTTCGAAGATTTTTTCCAGATCTGCGGGCTAGTGCGTAGCTAGTTTTCTTCGGCTTACTACAATAATCGACATACATATGTATGCAGTTAAATGATGAGAGCCTGCTTCTTGTAAAATTTTGCGTCTCTCAGCCAGACATCTGAGTCCGCAGAAGGCTCTCCCACTGACAAAAAGTCCTATTTGGGGGGTTGGGGGTGGGGGTTTGTTTTTTGTTTTTCACCTTGACAGGAAAAGTAGAGCAATGTCTTTCCTTATCCCAGCCCTCGTCCCAATGAAATTTAGAAGCATGAAGCTAAAGGGCTAGGGAGGAAAAATAGGACCTGAAGTTCTTTAAAAACATCATTATCTTAGAACTTTTGAGCCCAAAGGAACGGAATGATCAGGACCCAACTCTATATTTACATTTAAGGACTGAAGCCTAGAGAACTGAGTTTTCCTTTATCCAAAGCTTCATTCTTCTCGTTAAAAACAGCTGAGTTTAGAAGCAAACTCTTCTGATCACAAATCCAGTGTCATTTTTATATGCCCTGCAGTTTTCCATGTTCTAGTCATTACTCCCTAACTCTGGATTCAGCCCTTTCCCATCACTAGCATTTGAGACCTTTTACTGCCAGCCTCTCAAAGCTGCAATGATTATAAGAGAAAGCTTGCCAGAAAATTAGGAATTCGAATAACTTTTTCTTGAAGTGATTTAATGATCTTACAACTGGGGGTGGAAGGGTGTTAAAACATCTCATTCAATTCAGTAATTCAGCATTTTCTCTCGAGACTAGATGAAAGGATTTATTATTTGAAAGGCTCTGTGAGACTATTCTAGACAAGAGTTGGATTGGCTTTGCCAACTAATTGCACTCTCTTTTCTCTCCTTTAAGTGACAGCTAACATTTAGGTTATAACTAAATTATGTGGTAGGAGAATTTAAAAGTTTGGCTATTTTTCATCTGCCTTCTAATTGGATTGCCTACTTTATGGTAGTCTTTATAGTATATAGGGTAGATTTTATGGTTCAATTATTAAAAAAACAACATCATTCTCCCACCCCCAAATGATATATAATCTTAGGTTCAAGTTTGAAATGTTTAATTGTGGTGTTGTTTTGTATCTTCCTTATACATATTATATGCCAAATTCTTGATTTTGCATGTGAGACAAATGCTCTATTATTGACTGTTGTCATGAATGTTATAACTTGAGAGTAAAAAGAAAAGTATATGTTAAATAATAATTCAATTTAACAATATTGTATATAATTTTAGAGCTAGAAATGTTTCTGATGACTGGAGAATGAACATTTGGAAATCTCTTAGTAAATTTAACTTTTAGGCAACATCTGTGTTTTGTTTTGAAAAGTAAACATTACTGTGGAAGGAAGTAGGATGATATATTAACAAAAGCACAATCAGAAATCAAGGGATCTTCAATTGGCCCTGTCACTCATTGTACTTTCTTGGGCATTTTAACTTATCTAGGCTTCATAGTCTCTCTCTGCAAAATTGGAGGAGAGGTAGACAACAAAATTTAAGATACTTTCCATTTTTAACCTTGCATGAATTTCTTCTAGGGCAATTCTCCTCCATCCTTCTAATATTGGTTCTCCAGCCAAATCATTATTGTGGTCCTAAGAGATAGAGAAAGCATGGATAACCACAAACTTAGGTAAAAAATCTGAAAACAGAATTGGTAAATTCAAGAATAGCATCAGCAAATGGAAGATCAGTATGATATGTACTTACTGTCACATGTCACATGTCTAAATCTCTTAGCTGGGAAATTCTGTTTTCAGAAAATCTGTCCACAGCAGTTAACAGCTTCTTAAAACTTGATTTTTACCTTTGAAACAAGGCACTATAAATTTTAATGTTATAAGCATTTTAAGTAGTAATGTGGTCTAAGAGATAAAATTAAATTTGGGAATGAGTTACTAAAAATTTTTTACCAATTCTTGTACCAAGTATTGGTGTCCACAGCCATAAAACGGGACAATCCAGCTCAAAAGAGCAAATAATGATTTTTAAAGTCTTTTAAAAAATATTTAAATGGATTTTACCAATATGATCATTCTTTCCAAGTAAAGAGATCATAGCATATCCAAGCTTACCTGTCCTATATGTCTTGTCCATGTCTTTTCAGTTTGCCAAAGGCATCCAACAAAAAAGCTACATTGGTGGAGGGAGGAGGCTTCTTAAGATTTCTTTTGAATTTACAAAGGATATTGCTGAATTACTAGTTATCCCTCCTCCTTTTTGCCATAAGATTGATTTTTTCCCCCAAGTATACATTTATTTGATGGCATTATTTACTCCAGTTCTTTTTAGTTCTTCGTAAACATTTTGCAACCTACTCATAAGCACTTGGTGTCTCTTCATTGGTCTCTTGAGTAATATTTAATTCTTTATCTGCCACACTATTCTATTTCTGTCATATAACCACATGTGTAGACCATTTATATAAAAAAGTGTCTATTTCTAAAGTTAGAATCATTAAAAAAGTTTTATAATTTTCCAGGGGCAATTTTACTCTAATGTTCAGAGATGTATATTAAATATTATATTCAATTTTTTTCCAGGCAGATGATTTACTACAGGAACTTCAGGTACATTTTCAAGCTCTGACTGAAACAATAACTCTCAAAAATATCCTTTTATATTTTAAAAGAATTTAGTGTTGCTTTGAAATTGCATGATGAATAAGAAATGTTTTCATGATCAACATTCCTGAATATTTCTTTCCATGTAACTTTTCTAATATGCATATATTTTATGCAAAGTATATATTTTGGTGATAATCCAAGGTATCTATTAATATTCATGGAGGATGGAACATTATTTCCTATTTTGTGAGGAGGGGGAAGGAGAGTTGGTATGTATTTTTCAAGGATAAAAAAAATACATATTTATTGTCCTCAGTATGTCAAAAATGTTATTCTATCATTGTGGAAACTCCTTCTACCAGCTGCCTGAGACTTAGAGATGTTAAATGATTTGATTATGTTTACAGAGCTAATATTTTAGACCAAGGATTTGAATTCAGAACTTCCTAGGTTTAGCTTTTTCTCTATACACTATGCCAAGTTCTTAGTAGGCATTGTTGGTGCACTATGTAAAGAATGTTAGATTTACAGTCAAAGGCCTTAAAATGACATCTGGCAAGACCCTGAAGGGGCTGGTCTATAAGACCTTAAAAATCCCTTTACTCTATAAGCTTATAATCTCACATTTATAAAGTATTATTGAAAGAAATCCCTAGGTCTGTGTGATCTGAATCCCATTATTTACACTAATGAGCATCAATCATTTTCAACTATGTTTTTGCCTTTTTTTTTTTTTTTTTTTTTTTTTGCTTCAACTCTTCTTACTTGTGGCTTTGACTTAAAAATTGTGAAGTACCACAGGCTGTTTCCAGCTCGTTTAAACCCAGAAGAAAAACAACTTATTTGCTGAAAACAAATTTTATTCACTTCAAAAATCAAATTGTTGAATATCTGCATGCAAAATATATCTGTACAAGTTCTCACTAATACTCCAATTTGGGAAATTAGTTTCCATAAGGGGAAAAAACACTAATCCTAAGGCATAATGAAATCAACACTTAAATATCTTAAAATATGCCTGTGTAAAGAGACAGATTTTGTCCAACACAATTAATTGGGCAAAACAATTTAGTTAAAAAGATTGTCCTCAAAATGTTTAAACATTTACAGTCACATATTAAAAACACACTGTAGTTAATTCCTGTTTCTTTGGATGTTATTCCTGATTCTATAAAACATAAAATCCACTGGATTTCAGCTTTTCATGGCTTTTAATACAGTAATGGTCATGCTCAAATTCCAATAATTCAACAATCTATCAGTTAGGAAAAAAATTATATGAAGGATTTTTTTTCCTTTCCACAAATTAGACAGTGGGAGTTAATTTGCTATTTGTCCTCTTAATTTGCTTTAAGCCTTCATAATTTAATCAAGTTATCAGAATTAGTTGTAAATGCTTATAAAAAAGGACCTTTTAAGAAAGTCTTTTTGGTTAACAATTCAAAAGTGATATTAGATATACAAACTAAAGGACTACCATTGTTTTGCATAATTTCACATGTATCTTCTCAACATGGGGATGGGGAGTGAGAAGGGTATCTGGAACTCAAGTTTTTAAAAACAAATGTTAAAAATTGTTTTACTATAACTATAGGGAAATTAAGATAGTGAATAGTAAAGGACTACCATAAAGTATCTAATGGATTAAGTTATTGCACTAATGAAATTAATCTGCACTAGAGTTCTCTTTAACTTTATACTGGAAGAAATGGGGAATCGGATTGATGATTTACAGAACAATGTAAATGATCTCATGATAGAAGCAGGGATCCAAAATACAAAGAATAAATGGTAAGGACCATTAAGTTTTTTTATTTGATGTTTTAAAGGCCATTATTTTTTTTTTATTTTAAAAATTGACAACACACTTGTTTTTACAACCTGAAATCACCATCTATATACAAAAATAAAAATATGAAAATCTACAATTATTTCAAATTATAAATCTATAGACAATTTCCTAAGCTTTCTGATTTTTCCTTATGGTTATCAATTGTAACTATCCTAAAAAACTACAGTGCTTATTTTTTCTCCTTAAATAGGAGTAGGTTAATATTTTCATATTTAATCCTCAGAGAAATCATGTTGAAACAGGTATTTAGTTTTTGAGAGATATATTCATGTCATCGTTAAGAAAAAACTTTATAAATTAAGCCTATTAATAATAACAGTCTCTGATGTATTTTTAAGAGTTTCTTTTATATGTGCATGTACCTCAGAGTTTAGTTTTTTCTGTTACAGATTTAAATACCACTCTGTAAGTGAAAATTGGTATTTTTAGTCAGGAATTCTATAGATTTCATATTTTTAGCTTATGGCATTAAATTTCTATACTTTGAAATGAAAGTAGTATATACTTGAAAACAGGTATGTTCTATTAAAAATAATCATGTATATTTGTTACTGAGTTTGTAGTACTTGATGGCAGTTATCTTAATAAAAAATTTCCATACACAATAATTGTGAATTCAAAAGGGTTCATTTTTCAGTGCTGAGTAAATTAGCTTTTCTAAGAACTAGATCATAACCATATAAAATAATTGCAAAATCAAAGTTATTAGTCCTAGTAAGGTAAACAGTTGCAGAGGGAAAGAGATGCTGACAAGTTTTGAAGAACCTGAGGGCTTCAAACTTGTAAGTTAACTAGAAAGTTAAGACTTTTGCTGCAGGAATATAGAGCTCTAGTTTGGGTTTGAGACACAAGGAAAAAGTCTAAATTATATATATTTTAAAATTATATAGAGTAGGATCAGAAGGCAGGAAAAGTAAGGTGCCCACCTCTAGTTAGGTACCATAAATCTGTAGTAGGCTAAATCAGTGTTTTTGGCAATGGCAGCCTGGGGTCAAGGAAGAGCAAGATTGGCAAAACTAGAACAGGTGGACTTCTAACCTCAAAGAGAATGGAGTAAACTATTCAGGAATTAAAAGGCATTCTAAGGTTGTGGCTAGTGAAGAATTAAAGTGGCAGACCATAAGCACAAAGCTGGATATATATAATGATGAGAGTGCAGAATAAATGTAGGTCTAGGGACTGGAAATATCAGTGAGGTGTGAATTAAATGTGGGAAAATTAAGAAATATTTCTCAGAATAGACATTTTTAAAGTAGAACTAGAAGTTCTTGGAGTTGGTGAAATTTCAAAAGATATTGAAGTCCAAGACATAGCTGAAATGCAATGCAGAAGATTGTTGCAAATAAACTGAGGGATTACATGGTTAAGTTATTCAAGAGGTCATTAACTTCTTGACACAAGCATTAAAAGATCACACTAAGGAAAAGATAGAAAAGGTAATCATGACTCATATACTAATGTCATTTTAAAAAGTTGGGAGTTATGAGGTATTGGTAAAATAACATACACTGATTTCACATAGCATTTCATTCTTATTCCTCTGAAGCATTTATTGTGTATTACTATTTTATATGAGAGTAAGCTAGTCTCTGAAGCAGGAAAACCTGGATTTGAATTCCAATTCAGATGTATGAACATCAGGGAATTACCTACCTTTTTAAATGCTCTGGGCTCCCAAGACTGTAAGGGGAGATAAGGTATGGACCAGAATTGGCAGAACATTTGAACACAGGTTCATACCCAGTTCCTATTACAATTACCTCTGCATGTGACTTATACCCAGTGGTACTATAAGCTCTATAAGAGAATCTTAATTATGTTTATCATCAGCATCAAGCACAGTAATTTAGTATTTATTGTAATTAACTGAATTTATTTATATAGTTACCTGGACATTAAATTTTAAGATGTTTAGTTTAACTATGGATGAAGAGATGTAAATAACATCTATTTCAACTTTTCCCAAATACACCTGAATTACTGCAGTGTTAAAAGATGCAAAGTACATTCTTTATGGATAAAGATTCTGCTTCCTACAAGAGATAGCTTGTCAAAAGTTTGAAAAATTAAACATACAATATGATAGATATTACAATTTTAAATGTATGTTTATTTTGGTAACTAATTAGATTTGCTTATTTAAATTTAGTTCTTAGATTACCTTTATGATTGATAGGACTTTTATTGAAAGTGTCACCCAGGGAATACTTTTATCAATTCACAAATATTTTCATAAAAGATAATTGAAATTCACATGATGCTTAATAATGTACAAATGCTTTTGATAAGTATGATCAGATTTGTTCCCCATCACAATCCAATTTTATAAATGAGGAAATTGAAGAAACCTCTAAGCTATTATCACAAATGGACCCTTGGAAAATATTGAGATACCCAGTCTCTTTAAAATGGAAGTTCATTTTCTATTGTATGGTAGAAATTCCTTATCTTTGGTTTAATACTCATGAGAGCTTAGTGTTAATCTTTTGGGGTGGGGGAATTACAATTTATCAACTTACCATAGCTAAAATATCCAATAACTTCAAGAAATCAACTGAACAAGTGAAAATAGCATTTTGACACTGTTCGTCTTTGGCTGTCAAAAATATAATGCAGTCTTTTAAAAAGAAACTGCCCAAAGTAAGCCAATTTCCTCTTACAGGATGACAATCTACATTTTTTCATTCATTCATATTCACAAACCCACTTTTATGGAAAATTCAGTAGGGTAATTAACTGAAATGCTTATATAATAGTATTCTTTTACTAATTCTATCTGATGTTTCTACAGTAATTATTTTCCTTAGCACTTAGTTGTCTTCTTATAAGCATGAGAACATATATAATATATAAGGCTTGGAAGTTATTTAAGCACCCTAGAAATTTTTATCACCAAATTCACTGTAAGTAGTGAACTCTATAGCTGAACACAAGTTTTAAGAATGAGATAGTTTATAGCATACCCAAAAAAGAATATATCCATTTCCATTCATTCTTTAATGTAACATTCATCTTTAAATAAAAGTACCCTAATTTTCTCAAATGTGTTCAAACTACTGTCTTAAATTTCAAATCACAAAAAAATTTTTTTCTAAATATAATTTTATGTTCAGAAGAAAGAATTTCCAAAGTCAAAATTTCTATTCCAGAAATACTTAGGGAAACTGGAAATAACTGGAAACAAACATCTGCAAAGCCAGTTTTTCAAATCATAAGTGACTAAGTACCTCCAGGTTGTCTTGAAAACTACTTTACATAGTACATCTGAAATTTCAAAGAAATTTGCCACAAGTATGATTGATAAATATATCTTCTTAAAAAGAAGATGAGCTTCCCCCCTCTCTTTTTTCAAATAAGGGTTATGAAGTGACATAACTTTTAGCAAAACTGGCCAACAGAAAGTCTATTTCTGAATTAGAAAAGGCTACTTTGATGTCAAGTTATTTCAGAAGATAAAAATGAACTTAGTTCATAAAAAATGGGTATGTTTCTGCTAATTCTGAATAACTTCAACTTCAATTAACTATGAAAATGTGACATAAATTTCAAAGATCAAATAACTACCATTTTTTTTTTGTAAAAAATATTACTTCCAAAAATAGTGCATGGAAAAATATTGTAAATTTCACGAAATCCATTATTGTTTCTCAGTATTTAGTGTTACTTTATAGTTTTAAAGTTTTAAAGTTAACAATGCTTATTTTCTTTGTATCTACTTTACAAGTAACAAAATTGAGTTTTCTTAAAACTTAAGTTAATAGCCATTATCAAAGTATATGGATTGTCTTTAAACACTTTATCTCAAAGCCACGTTTAAGAAATATGAAGGGAAAATTATTGTATCTGAATGTAATGGAATACTGTTATTCTATCAGAAATGATGAACAGGCCTATTTCAGAAAAGTCTGGACTTAAATGAACTAAGGCCAAGTGAAATGAACAGAACCCGCAAAACAGTGTATACAGTAACAGCAAAATTATGTGATGATCAACTATGACAGATTGAACTCTTCTCATGAATATAATGATTCTAAACAATTCCAATAGACTTGAAATGGAAAAATGCCATCCACATCTAGAGAAAGTCAACTATGGAGACTGAATGTGGTTTGAAGCATACTATTTTCTTTTTTTAGTTTGTTTTTTCTTTCTTGTGGGTTTTCCCTTTAATTTTGATTTTTCTCTCACAACATGACTAATATGAAAATGTTTAAAATGACTGTACATGTATAACCTATATAAGATTGATTAGTGTGTCTTGGGGATGGGGTAGGTAAGGAAGGAAGGAAAAAAATTTAGAACTCAAAATTTTACAAAAAGAAATGTTGAATATATTGTATCTAGGATATACTGCAACATATCCAACATATAAAGGACTGCTTGCCATCTAGGGGAGGGGGTGGAGGGAGGAAGGGAAAAAAAATTGGAACAGAAACGAGTGTCAATATAAAGTAATTATTAAATAAAAATTTAAAAAAAAAAAAAGAAATGTTGAAATGTACATGTATGTGTAATTAGAAAAAATAAAACGCTATTAAGTGGAAAAATAAATAAATATAAAGGGAGAAGTCAGGGAAATTGTTATCTAGACAACCAGGGGTTTTGTTCTATAATGGTTTCCCAATAACTAATTTCAACAAAGTCAATATACATGGAATGCAATATCAAATTATTATGATTAATTATATCCTGACAGCACTTTATCACACAATCCCATGGTTTGTTTAAAAACCTCAATGATCTATAAATCAATTTGGCTATAGTTTAAATATGCAAGAATCTTTACAAAGAAACTATAGGGAAAAGCAATGTTGTATATAAAAATGACTTTTGCTTTTAAATTTTATTGTGCCTAATATCCATAAGCCTCATTTGGTACCAATTGCTTGATCCTATTAGCTAATTTTTATGAGTCAATTCTTTGTTTCCCCAACTAATGTAAGCCCTTTAAAAACTGCTCATCACACATGCATAAGAGGGGCTCATCAAATACCTGTTAAATAAATTAATATCATCAGTAATAAAAAGTTAACATCAATTAAAGTATAAACATTTAAAAAAAAGTTTCCTTTATTTTGCTAAAATAAACAAGAGAACTAATGTATGAGAACAAAACCTATTCCATTTCCCAGTGATTTAAGTAAAAACATCGCTATTGTGAATGTGGTATCATAACTGTAATACATTCTAATACAGCACTTCTTTTTGCACAATGGAGCAGACATTTTCTATTATTAGACACTGATTATAACTAAAGGCAAGGTGTATCTTAATGTAGATTGAGGAATATCACTTCAATGGCATTATTCAAAAATATGCTAGTTTAAAAGTATCAGCTGGACTGGGGGAGGTGGTGAGGGGAAAGGAGGGGAAAAAATTATAAGTGTTTTGTAGGGGTGAATGTCAAAAAATATTATTTATTTTGAAAATAAAAAGCTTTCATTAAAAAAAAATAAATGTTAAGCAGAATTTCCGCTGCCCCTTCCCCCCCCCCCCCCCCCGCCAAAAAAAAGGTTTGGTTTTGATAATCTAAGGAAAAACATTGTTATTTTCAATGTTTTACTACACTGCTGTACACTTGCAAACTAGAAAGGAAAATTTGGAATTTCTGATTCAGGTGTTATATTTAGGCAGAATTTCCCTTTTTCTTTTTCAGAGATTGTTAAATCATGACAATAGTTGCTTTGCTCCTCAAAAATGCTATTTCCATCACTTTAAATAAAGCATTTTTATTTGTGATTTGCACTTTCAAAAATAATGAATGGTGTTTACAAAGCTGGCATACACAAAACAATAAAAAAAATAACAGAATTAAAACAAAATAATTATGAAGAGGGTGTATATCAACATTCCCATATCAGGCACTGTAAATGTTACTCCAAGTGAATAAATCAGACAACTAAGGCCAAAGAAAGGGTAAATATGTAGGGTTCTTGCTATCAACAATTCAAGAAATACTTGCTAAATAATCTACTGGATGACAAGACATTCAAAATACAAAGACAAATGAAAACAGTACCTGCCTTCAAGGAAATTACATTGTACTATTTGTATATATTTTGTATATATCACATAAATAAGTAGATACTAAGAATACAGAGTAATTTTGGAGTCCTCCAAAACACTAAAAACTGTGGAATAAGAATAGGAAAGGTCTCAATTAAGAGATGGAACCTGAGTAAACCTTGAAGGTGAGATTTAAAAACCCACATATCAATACATATACAACAGTTCAATAAAGTAAAGAACACTAACAATTTTACGGGTAGGTAGTAGTAGCTTTATAAAAGCTTTCCATGGAAGTGGCCACTTAGCTAAACATTAAAAGGAAGCTAGAGACTCTTAAGAAGTTGGGGTAAGGAGGAAGCACACTCTAGGCACAAGAGATGAAAAAGACTATGCAAAGTTACTATGCAAAGAGATGGAAGATGGCATTTTTTCAAGTTCAGAGAGATGACAACCAATTTGACTTAAATAAGTGAAGGGAAGAAATAACAGAATACAGGAAGGCAGATTGTAAAGAACTTAAATATGTAGGGATTGTTTTATTATTTATACATGTAACTCCAGTGCCTCATAACAGTGCTTGGTATATTGTAGGCACCTAATAATCACTGAATACTTGTTTGAGTAATTAAATGATCAAGTCTAAATTTTAACCCAGTGCAATAGAAAGCTATTAAAGATTTTTGTATAGGACAGAAATGTGATCAGATCTTTGTTTTAAAAATATTAATCAGAATTAGAAAGATTAATTTGCTAATTGTATAGAAAATAGATTAGAAAGAGGAGAGACCTGGAGCAGAAGGAACAAAGGAAGCTCACCAGTTTAATGGGGAAAAAAGTTTTTCTTGGTAATAAATTTTAAGAGGAATTCACCTCTAGGATCCTTTCATAAAAGGCACTATTATATAAATAGGCATTACTACCAAACACAGCTTTGCAAGAAACATTAATATCCTTCAAATAGACTTTTTGTATCAATCCTCCATTCTCTGTGAAAGCTGAGGGCTATCTTAAATTCCAGCAAGGGTAAAAATGATTTTTCAGGGAGCTGAGGTAATAAAGGAATAGAGCTTTTAAAACCCCAGAGAAAATGATAATTTTAACACATTAAATCTTTTTTTCTAAAATATCAATTATTTCAAGTAAACTGTTCACAACTGTTAGACATCAGATTATTCATGGTTAAATTATCTGAGAACTTCTTGAAGTAATGATCATAAATGTTACTAATAAAAAGACTGATGTTTTACACTTCTGTCAAAGGATAGTGTTAACACTAAAAATTCAGGACCATAACCTGAATTCTTACACAGATAGAAGGCCATCCCATTTTTGTAAAGAAAAGTCCTAAGCTACTAATTTAGCCTCTACCCCCAAACTAGGTGCAAATGTCATTATAGGGAGAAACAATGAAAACAGTAGGTAAAATTCTTTGACAATTGAGAAAAATTGTAGACAGCAGGGAAGATTTAGTTCTTGGGCAGTAATTTGCTGCTTCTTTTTTAAGGTCTACAAAAATAAGAAATACATTTTCCTCAAAAAGTTTGCATTCTACTGGAGGGATATAACATTTACAAAAATAAACAAAGTACATAAAAAGTAACATACAATCCTTCAAGATGAGGGTGAGCACTCTTAGTGGTGGGACTGGGATTAGAAAATATCTCATGTTGGAGGCAGATCATAAATTGAATTGAAGGGAACTAGGGATTCTAAGAATCAGAGAAATGGAAGAGTATTCTAGATTTGGGGGCAAGAGATAAAAGAACCAACATCCTGTTGAAAGGAACCTCAGCAGTTTGCATACTTATCCCAATTATGCTGCCATTGCTCAAAAAAATGCAGCCCCTGACAATACACTCTTTTGAATATCTTTAATCAAATCTCATCTTCATTCTTCGAGGATGACATTTTGGAAAGTAGCCCAAAACATTCAAGATCAAATCTGATGAATATAGTAGGCTATAATGCAAGACAACATCATTTTTGTAACTTTCTACTCCAAACTCTGAGGGTTAAACACTAACAGTTTTAAAAGAACCTTTTGAGTAATGGAAACGAGAGGAATAAATACCTTAAGGAAAACATTTTTAGGATATTAATTTAGATGTTCAGACTCTTGATGTTTATTTTTAAAAAATGAAAGGACTCACTTTGCAATTTCATTCAAATGATTAGCAAAATTGCCCTTTTTTCTTCCCTCTCTTATTGGAAAAATAGTCCTTGATATGGAATGAGTCAAGATTCAAATTTGGGCTCTATTTACTACAAGATGTGACCTTGATACAAATAAAATGACTTGACTTCTTTGGGCCTTACTTTTTTCAATTCAGTTCTCTTTCTAGTTTTAAATCTTATCCTTCAATAACCACCCAGATTAGAATAAGAGAAATGAGTTTAATTTGCCACCAGGAAAGTTTATATTGAAGAATTTTTTACCTTTTGGGGATATGGAGTTAACTTCCCCAGAGATTTTTTGTAGAGAAAACAAATAATGATAATGAATAAGAAGACTAAATATGTTAGACAACTAAAATAGGAAGTGAATTAATTGAATCTCAAGTCCTTTAATTATAACTGAAGGTTCTGGCTAAAAACAGAACTTGTTTTTAGCCAGATGAAAGGATTAACATTTCTTGTTTACATTTTGGGAGGATTTTAGGAGATCTGGCTAGTTATCAAATAATGAAAATAGAGAAATAACAAATTATAAAATATAAAGGTTAAACAAACTCTTTTAATCTTCTGAGGCAAATTTAGTGAAACTATGTTTTAACTTAAAAGCATAGGAGCTCTAATAACAAATTTAAAAAATTAACAGACTAATCATATTTTCATATATTTTAATTTTTTTTCAGCTGTGAACTGTTTATAGTTATTTAATCATATAAAAATACTTTGAAAATGTAAAGCTATATAGCCCTCATTCCAAAAAGATGTTCTGTGCCAGCTCCTTATTTCATTTATCTTCCAAGCATTTTCCTCAAAGGATTTAAATAGCTAAAAACAAACAAAAACACAATTCCACCCCACCCTATCCCCCAAAACAAAACAAAGAGCTTCTACATAGTCTCACATCTCCAAAAGAACATCAGTATCTGTATTTGGTGGAATAGTCCTTTGGAGAAACCACGAGACCTCTACCTTTACGAGCGCCTCGATATACTGTTTCTATTATGTCAATCATTTCTTGCTTGTCTTCCATCGCCCAGTTAATCTTGTTGTTGTTACCTGTGCCCAAATCAATCATAATGTGCTTGTTCCTTCAAAGAGAAAAAAAAAAGAAGTCAATTCACATGACTTTTACTTAATTAAAAAAAAATTTCAATAGTATTCTATTTTTCCAATTACATGTAAAGACAGTTTTCATCATTCATTTTTAAGATTTTGAGTTCCAATTTTTTTCTTCCTCCCTCATTTATCTAACCCCTCCCTCCTACCCCCCTTACCCCACCGGGAGACATGAAACAATCTGATATAGGTTAAATATCACATAACTTTAAAAGGAAAAAGAATGTTAAGTACTTTACATATACACCACCAAAGTCAAATACTGCTATTATTTTTTTCTAAGTCTCATTAAAAGCAGGGATTTATCACAACTGAAAGCTACAATATCATCATTATCTTAAATATACAGTGTTCTCTGTCATTTCTGGTTTTGTATATATAAAATAAAAACTTTAACAATTCACTGCTGGATAGAGAAGGGTGTGCAGTTATGGTAGACAAGGTGTTTAGATTAATAGGAAAGGGATGGGGAGAGAGAGTAGCATAGGATAAGATGGGGTACAAAAGGTTATTTAGATTAACAGGAGTGGGATAAGGTATGTTATTAATGAGAATGGGATAAAGAGGGAAGGAAAGGATGGGGGAGAAGGGAGGGATCCATGAGTGAGGGGAAAGAGCAATAACAAGGCAAATTAAGGAAGAGAATTAAAGTAGAAGAGTTAGTAGGAATAGGAAATAAGAGATATATACTAACACTACAACAAAGATGAGGAATAGAATTTGTTAGGGGAAAAATGTAGGGCTAGGAATCACTGATCTTAGACAAAGTCAAACTTAAAGATTTAATTAAGCATGATGGGTAAATATGTGCACATGTGTTTGAATATATGTGGATATGTATGCATGTAGGTATAGGTATGTGTATATACAGATATATGTATATATATGGGGTATGGATGAGTTATGAATATATGTGTGTTTGTATATATTTATATATTTACACACACACACACACACACACACACACACACACACACACACACACCTGTGCTTAACTGTAGCCTGCTTGGAGGAAGTGGTGGAAAATGAAAGGGGAAAAAGAATAGTAGGAAATGAAAGAATAACCTACAAGAAAGCAAAGATGGACACTCATGAATATAATTTCTTCTATTATATATGCTTTCTTGAAATGGAAATTTAGTTCAATTTTTAAAATGCACTGATGCTTTTACTCTATTATGCAGACTTCTGAATAGACATTAGATATATTTCATTTCAACATGGTATTTTATTAAATACCCCCCCCATCTATGTCAATATAGTGGATATTATAAATATCCATTATATATTAAATACCCAATATCATATCTATTAAATAGCCTACCTCCATAATCTCTCTTGCATCTGTTCCTTTCTCTACTCAAATAAATCACCATCCAATTCAGGCCCTCATCATTTTTAAGTTATTTGCAGCAGTCTCCTAATTGGTCCTACCACATACAGTTTCTTGCCTCTCTAATGAATAGTCTAAACAGCTGCTAAAGTGATTTTCCTAAAATCAAAGTTTGACTATGTCATTCCTTTCCCCCATAGTCAACAAACTTCAATGGCTCTCTGGAACAATTACAACTCCTCTGTTTGGCATTTATAACCTTTCAAAATCTAATCACAGACTTCTTTTTTTTTTTTTTTCCAAACTTGTTATATAATATGTCCTTTCTTATGGTTTAGCCAAATTGGGATTCTTAGTGTTCTTCAAACATGGCATTTAATTACTAGTTTCTATGCCAGTGCACATAGTTTCCTCATGCCTGGAATTCACTTCCTTTTCATCTCTACCTCTCAGAATTCCTAGTTTCTTTTAAAAACTTAGCTCCAAAAATTACAAAAAACTTTCCACACAAATAAAGTCAGACTTAAATAATTGGAAAAATATTAAGTGCTCTTGGATAGGCTGAGCGAATATAATAAAGATGACAATACTCCCTAAACTAATCTATTTATTTAGTGCTATACCAATCAGACTTCCAAGAAAATATTTTAATGATCTAGAAAAAATAACAAAATATTGAGAATCTCAAGGGAATTAATGAAAAAGAAATCAAATGAAGGTGGTCTAGCTGTACCTGATCTAAAACTATATTATAAAGCAGCTATCACCAAAACCATTTGGTATTGGCTAAGAAACAGACTAATTGATCAGTGGAATAGGTTAGGTTCACAAGACAGAATAGTCAACTATAGCAATCTAGTGTTTGACAAACCCAAAGATATCCTAACTTTTGGGATAAGAATTTATTATTTGACAAAAACTGCTGGGATAACTGGAAATTATTATGGCAGAAATTAGGCATGGACCCACACTTAACACCGTATACCAAGGTAAGATCAAAATGGGTCCATGATTTAGGCATAAAGAATGAAATTATAAATAAATTAGAGGAACATAGGATAGTTTATCTCTCAGACCTGTGGAGGAAGAAATTTGTGACCAAAGATGAACTAGAGATTATTATTGATCACAAAATAGAAAATTTTGATTACATCAAATTAAAAAGCCTTTGTACAAACAAAACTAATGCAAACAAGATTAGAAGGGAAGCAACAAACTGGGAAAACATCTTCATAGTTAAAGGTTCTGATAAAGGCCTCATTTCCAAAATATATAGAGAATTGACTCTAATTTATAAGAAATCAAGCCATTCTCCAATTGATAAATGGTCAAAGGATATGAACAGACAATTTTCAGATGATGAAATTTAAACTATTTCCACTCATATGAAAGAGTGTTCCAAATCACTCTTGATCAGAGAAATGCAAATTAAGACAACTCTGAGATATCATTACACGCCTGTCAGATTGGCTAAGATGACAGGAAAAAATAATGATGAATGTTGGAGGGGATGCGGGAAAACTGGGAGACTGATGCATTGTTGGTGGAGTTGTGAACGAATCCAACCATTCTGGAGAGCGATCTGGAATTATGCCCAAAAAGTTATCAAACTGTGCATATCCTTTGATCCAGCAGTGCTACTACTGCGCTTATACCCGAAAGAGATACTAAAGAAGGTAAAGGGACCGGTATGTGCCAAAATGTTTGTGGCAGCCTTGTTTGTAGTGGCTAGAAACTGGAAAATGAATGGATGCCCATCAATTGGAGAATGGTTGAGTAAATTATGGTATATGAATGTTATGGAATATTATTGTTCTGTAAGAAATGACCAGCAGGATGAATACAGAGAGGACTGGCGAGACTTACATGAACTGATGCTAAGTGAAATGAGCAGAACCAGGAGATCATTATACACATCAACAACAATACTGTCTGAGGATGTATTCTGATGGAAGTGGACTTCTTTGACAAAGAGATCTAACTCAGTTTCAAATGATCAAGGATGGACAGAAGCAGCTACATCCAAAGAAAGAACACTGGGAAATGAATGTAAACTGTTTGCATTTTTGTTTTTCTTCCTGGGTTATTTCTACCTTCTGAATCCAATTCTCCCTGTGCAACAAGAGAACTGTTTGGTTCTGCATACGTATATTATATCTAGGATATATTGTGACATATTTAACATGTATAAGACTGCTTGCTATTTGGGGAAGGGGGTGGAGAGAAGAAGGGAAAAAATCGGAAGAGAAGTGAGTGCAAGGGATAATGTTGTAAAAAATTACCCTGGCATGAGTTCTGTCAATAAAAAGTTATTAAAACATTAAAAGAAAAAAAAAACTTAGCTCCAGAGATACTGTCTACATAAAATCTTTTCTTATACTCTTTCCCTGCTCCTCAAAATATTACCTTGAATTTACTTTGTATATATATTTTGCATCAAATAAATATATACACATAACATAAAATAGACAAAAACACATTATCTTTCCTGATATAATGTAACATCCTTGAGGGTAATGATGGTTTCATTTTGTCTTTATAACACATGATAGTTGACCATAAAAGAAACTTACTTAAGACTCATCAATTGTCTAAATTAACTTGAGATTTGAACCTCCTGTTTTGAAATTTTCTTTCCACTAAATCAGACTGTTCAGAATATCAGTGTTGTTAGTGAATCTTAACATTCTCCATCAAACCCAATTAGCAGTTAAATTTTGCAATAGTACTTTTCTTATCTCTCTCTGTCCATCTTTTATTTCAATTACTGTTTTTAAACAATTCCAATGACCATCTGAGAGGTCTTCCTGACTCATCTTACTTACAACTGAATCGTCAACCACTGCAAGTTAATTCTGCTTTCATACAAGTCTATTTACATCATTCTCCTGCTCAAAAGTTTTCAATGTCTTTCCATTTATTAGATAAAATCCAAACTACTTATCTTGGCATTCAAGAGTCTCCACAAAAATAATGATGAATGTTGGAGGGGATGCGGGAAACCGGGGACACTGATGCATTGTTGGTGGAGTTGTGAACGAATCTAGCCATTCTGGAGAGCAATCTGGAATTATGCCCAAAAAGTTATCAAACTGTGCATACCCTTTGATCCAGCAGTGTTTCTATTGGGCTTATACCCCAAAGAGATACTAAAAAAGGGAAAGGGACCTGTATGTGCCAAAATGTTTGTAGCAGCCCTGTTTGTAGTGGCTAGAAACTGGAAAATGAATGGATGCCCATCAATTGGAGAATGGCTGGGTAAATTGTGGTATATGAATGTTATGGAATATTATTGCTCTGTAAGGAATGACCAGCAGGATGAATACAGAGAGGCTAGGAGAGACCTACATGGACTGATGCTAAGTGAGATGAGCAGAACCAGGAGATCATTATACACTTCGACAACGATATTGTATGAGGATGTATTCTGATGGAAGTGGATTTCTCTGACAAAGAGACTTAACTGAGTTTCATTGGATAAATGATGGACAGAAACAGCTACACCCAAAGAAGGAATACTGGGAAATGAATGTGAACTATTTGATTTTTGATTTTCTTCCTGAGTTATTTTTACCTTCGGAATCCAATTCTCCCTGTGCAGCGGGAGAACTGTTTGGTTCTGCAAATGTGTATTGTATCTAGGATATACTGCAACATATTTAACATATATAGGACTGCTTGCCATCTTGGGGGGTGGGGGGGGAGGAGGGAGGGAGGGGAAAAAACGAAACATAAGTGATTGCAAGGGATAATGCTGTGTAAAAATTATCCTGGCATGGATTCTGTCAATACAAAGTTATTATTAAATAAAATTAAATTAAAAAAAAAAAAGTCTCCACAAGTTTGTAACCTGACTTTCCAATTCTACCTCAACTTAACGTTCCTTCATATACCTTATACTTCTACCAAATCAGTTTATGTGGTATTTATTAATATACCTTCCCTTCTCATATTGCTGGTTCTTACAAGGTGTGATGCAGCACACAAGTACAACTCAAGTTTTATTCGGTATACTATGCAATCACTTCTCACACTGAGATTCTAACATTCCCCACCTCCCACTCTCAGCTGCAGCTTGCTGCCTGTGTCTTATTAGGTTAGCTTTGGGATGGTCACATTATTCTTCTTTCCATGGAGGAAGAAAGCCACCTTCTCCATGGTGAGTCCTACAGAAATAAAGAGGATGAGGAGATGCAGGATGAAAAGAAAAAGCAGAGCATCCCACCATTTCTACCAAAGAATACTCTGATATGAATTCATCCTTTAGTGCTCCTCCCAAATGCCACCTTCTTCAGTCATCTATGATCATTCCTCCTATAATTAGTAGGCAGTAAAAACTGTAATGCTTTATTTTCTTAATTAAACTAGTCATATTTAAGGGGAATAGAATGACAGATTAATATTATGCATGAATTATTAAATGTATATTAAGATATTAAATAAGATTAATATTATACATTATTTTAAAGCCTCTATACATGATGAAATCTCACCATATTTCCAAATATACATACAAAATGGAGAAACTTTCTTGAATACATTAATTACACTTAACCTGGTTTTCTCAGCAGCCACATTTTATAAAAATGATTACTGAAGACATTAAATTGACATGACTTCATTTCTCTATTAACAAATTGAGATTCATTTTTTGTATTCTAAACTAATTCCACTTGGAATGTAAATTAACTGTTTCAAAATAAGAAGTACCATACTCAAAGGTATTTTGAATGTTAAAACATCAATATCTTTCTAGAATAAACTAAGTAATACTTAAAAAAAAAAAATCATACCTGAAGAAAAACATGACAGTACAGGGATCATACAACTCATACATTTTGTTGAAATCTGGTACTTCTGTAATGTCCACAAGATATATAACTGCAAAATTTTTTACCTAACAGGGAAAAAAAAAAGGCAGAATCAATTAGGATATATCTTTTTTATTTCATCTCAAAAAAGTACATTTTAAAAGAATTTTGTTACAATAACATGGTATTTTTTAATTAAGGCATTTATTCATACTTCTACCCAGAACCATTTCCCCCATGATAGTTTTTATGGGGGAAAAAAAAACTGAAAACTATAAATTTTGACACTTAAATGATAAAACAACCTTTTTCCATTTTCTAAGGTAGCTCAGGATATCTTAGTAAGTTTCAAAAAACAATCTAAATCTGTTATGAAGGTTATAAGGAAATTGCAACAGGTATTTTATTCACTCTGAACTAGTATAAATACTGTGGAAAGGCTTTTTTAATAAAACATTCTTTTATAAAGTCTCAAACATAGCTTGTTAATCTCAACAAACACCTCAAGTGTTTGGATCCTGGCTTGGCAATAACCTTGAACCTGACCATGAGCTTGGTCTTCTAGTCTTTTGGTTTCCACTTTTTCAATTACTCTGATGTGAACACTTGAAACTAATCTTGATCTTAAATAATACCCAAATACAAATTTTTATGTAAACTGTACCTGCAAGGAATAGCTGATTTTCAAAATTGTACTCCTAGATCAGGTCATTAGAAGACTAATAAGTTCTTCTGGGCCAGGGCAGTTTTAATTATACATAAGTAAATGTATATATGAAACAATAAGAGTATGGTTTTATATATATATGTGTATATACATATATGTATATATATAGACATATATATGTCTATATATACACACACATATAACTATATTTATACACATACACATCTATATGTATATATGTAAAACTATATATTTTTCTTTCCCACTTTGCTCAATAGTTAGCACAATGCAGTTAACAGAATAAGCACACAAGTATCTAATCAGTATGCATAGTATCTACTCAGTATGCATAGAAGATAAGATACTATTCCTAGCAAGGGCACAGAGTTACCCCAAAATGTAAAGGCGCATGGTACAGCATTAAAGAGTGATGGATTTGGAGTTAGAGAATCATGACCCAGCTACTTAAGGCTAGTGTGACCTTGGGCAAGTAACTAAAACGCTAAGGGCCTACCTAAGTTCCTCTAGAGGGTCCCTGGGTGCCTTCCAGATCTAAATCTATACTTTTATGATCTTTATTATTCTCTCTCTTTTTTTTAATGAAGTTTTCCTGAAATTTTTGTATCATCAAAATTTTTATCAGCATCTTTCTCTCTTCCTTCTCCCACAGAGTCATTCCACATAAATATACCTGTGCACAATAGGCTATTCTCTTTTCTCATATGCAAACTAGGTTTAAAGAAGCTAAGTGTTTGAAAAATAAATACACGAATTTGTAAACCAGAAAACAAGAAGGTGATGAACTGACTTCATCTTAAACAAAACTGTGGCCAACAAGAAATAGAAAACAGTAAGACAAGTCATAATAGAACTTTTAGTTTTACACACACACACACACACACACAGTCCCAAACATTCAAAATTAGAGATGACATTATTTTAGTTCTTTTATGGAATACTCAATATGAATTAACAGATATTCCACAATGCTATTCATTGCTGAAGAAGATATTAATATACATAATTACATTTTAATTAAATCAAATTAATATTTTAATAAAATTGTTTTTAATTATTTCTAACTGTAGCTTCATTACCATTAATTTCAGCAAGCTGTTTCATTACTTTTTTTTTTTTTTTTTTTTTTTACTATTATTCAGTTATGTCCAACTCTTCATGATCCCATTTGGAGTTTTCTTGGCAAAGATACTGGAGTGCTTTGCTATTTCCTTCTCTAGCTTATTTTACAGAGGAGGAAACTGAAGCAAACAGGATTAATTGACTTGTCCAGGGATACACAGTTAGTATGCGAGGCCAGTTATAAATTCAGCAAGACAGGATTTCTTGTCTTCAGGCCCTGTACTCTGTTGTGACATCTAGCTGCCACTCATTACAAATACCATCCTTCAAAAATATAATTGGGTTAAAGATATTAAATAGTGAGTTTCACTTCTTTCAATAACCTCCTTTCTCTATCTTAATGTAACTCTACATAGCATTCCAACAGAAAACCAGAGTGAATTCTGTATACTGCAGTTATGCTTTTGACCATGCCCAAAGATCAATACTATGTACATTACTTCAATCATAAAAGAAACAGTAAACAGATACATCAAAATCTTAATAAGAGAAACAAGATAAAACATAGGGATATGAGAAAGATCATTATGACTCAGTGAATGAACTTTATATCTAAAGCCCTAGAATTCCCCGATATAAAAGCAAAGATTATAAGGAATATCTTCTTAATAAAAGTAACTTACATCATTTAATTTACAAGATTTGAGTTTTACTGAGGAAAAAACAAGCTAATTTCCTTACCACTATGATTTTTAATACTAAAGTAAAGCTGAAAAAAGGTTAGGAGATTTTAAAAATCTCCATCAGTCTTTAATACTGACAAAACAAATAATTTAAATTTCTGAATGTTTTTATGGAATGTTGTAATTATAATTACCCAGCTTAGCCCTAAAAGATGATTTGAAAATCTTCCTCTCTCCTTTGAAATTGTGTGTGTATGGGGGTGGTCTATGAATGTAGAATATGATACATATTGTTCATCACAGTGGATGTGTTAGTTGGTTTTGCAAAATATCTTTTTTAAAAAAATCTGTTATAAGAAATGGCTTGCTTTGAAAGGGAAGGAAGAACATATACAAAATGAAAATGTAAAAGCAAGAGCTATAAAAGATTTTTTAAAAGCATGTTCTTGTTTGTCTTTAATATTGAATATATATTTTTTTTTACAATTTGAGATATAGTAAATGTTTTCATTTAAAAAAATTACTATACATTATTTAATCTATAATATGAACTATACCACAAAATCTTAAAAGAGTTGAATCTAGAGATATTATCTCTAGATTATCAACTTATATTGAGTTTTTAAGCAATTAAAACCTCTAAGATTTTTAAAAATTACAGTTAACTCCTTCTCATCTTGTACCTGTGCAGTTTTTTTTAAGCTAAGTGAAAGTTTTTACATTTATTCCCATTAAAGTTCACTTACTAGTTGGTACAGCATGCCAGTGTATTTAAATCTTTTGAATCTCAGTACTCTCATTTAATATAATGACTGATTCATGAACAAAATATTCCAATTCTCGACTCCAAGCATTCTATCTGGCTGTCCTCTTATGCCTGAGGTGCTCTCTCTCCTCAGTACTTGACTACTGATCTCTCCGGCTTCCTTTAGATGCCAATTAAAATCTCACCTTCCACAGAAGCCTTTCCCAAACCCATTCTACTCCAATGGCTTCCCTATAATTATATCATATTTATCATGTATATGGCTTGTTTTATCTCTATTTGTTTGCATGTTATCTCCCCCAATAGAAGGAAAGTTCTTTGAAAGCAGGGATTTTCTAACTGTATGGACATTCAGGTATTTTACTAAAGTCTATTCTACCACAATTTAGTTAGATTCATGCAACTTTTTTACTTTTAGGACTAAGGCCTTACTTCTATAAACAGACATAAGTCATTAGAGCTAATGAGAATCTGTTATCTTCCATAGGGACTGCTTTTAATAAGAAACTAGAATCTTTTGTCACATAAACTCAGCGAGAATTGAAACAGCATCATATATATACAGAGAGAGAGAAAGAGAAAGAGAGGGAGAAAGAGAGGAGAAAGAGAGAGACTGATTATGCAACTTCCACTGGAAAGAGTGATTTTATTTAATTTTTCTAAAATAAAAAGATTTTTGAGTCCTCCACACTGGATCTCTAACACAGTCCCACAAATAATTTACCCATATACTGCTTCCAAATGCTCATAATCCAAAATTAAAAACTTTAATTTGTATGTACATGGTTCTGTCCTTCAGCTACCAAAGAGTCTCAAAAAAAAGGTATAAACAAAATTTTTATACACATTACATATAAATAGGGAATATGAAGTAAAAGCATGGTATGACATAAAGAGCACTGGACTTGGAAGACAGGAGACCTGATTCTACTGCCATCTCAGTTATTTATTAGAAGTGTAACTTGGGCAAGTCACCTCCCTTTTACAGAATTTTCCTAATTTATAAAATTAAAGTGTTAGCTGAGATGATTCCAAGTTTCGTTCTATCTATAAAATCCTATGTTGTTCTAGTACATCTCAAAGCAACACTGGAATTTATTAACACTACTTGTGACTTCAAATTATTAATGTGAGCTTCAAAAATTCAAAATGTAAAAATGTTTTGTATATAATATGAAAGAAATATTTTAAGTTCTTGAAACTACTTGTTAAAATGGCAAAATTATTTTTTAAAATATTATTGTACCACAACTTTGAATAGTAAACTCTAGATTTGATAAAGTCTAAAATAAAAATAGTTTTCATTATTAAGTGCACACCTCAAAATTAGAGTTAAAATCAATGTGAAGTACTGATTGGAAAAAGCAGTATGTCAACAAACTATATTTGAGGAAAATACTGTATAACCAAGAACCTGAACATTTGGAAGTTTTACTCACTTTAAAACTGTCGTGATATCCAAACATGGCTCGCTAGCAAGATGAGGAAGGAGATCTCCCATTATCTGCCATTTCTGCAGAGGGAGATTTTTAAATAGAAAGTTATGTTTTTCTTATTTCCCACAGAAACCTTAAGCATCAAAAATTCTTGTAATGCTTCCCCAAAACAAATTCCAGAATTATACATTTCTATTATGTCCTTAAATAGGGTGGTGGTAGTGGGAGGGGTGGTAGTATGGAATACAAAGCATTGAAAAAAATTATTTTTGCAAAAATTAGGTTTGCATTTTATGTAGATATTAAAATGGATGTTAATTTAAAATTAAATCCAAATTCCACTAAATTATGGAAATATGATACCGAAATTTATAAAGCCATAAGTTCAAATTTTCTAAAGTTGTTTTCATTTACTAGTAGATTTACCGTTATATACAATTTAGCTTTTTATACAGTGGTTTACATCATAGAAATGATAATGGATTTAGAAGAGGAACAAATATAATTAACAGAACATGAAAACTTGCATTATATTCCCTAGCTAGTTACAACTTATTACAGCTTTGTTGGACTAGGAAGAAATGACTGATACAATCATCAACCATTCCAGTCTCATTTTGAATAATGGCAGCAGAGTGTAGACTGTTTAAGGGTAGCTTATAGCTTCATGTACCTATGTTTAACTTTGTGTGATAATAGCTAAAAAACCTATAAAATGGGAATCAAGGTTCATATACTTTATTACTGTAGGCCCTTGTCAGTGGTGGTTCCCAGTTCGAAAAAAAAAATGCAGTTTTTCTCCCTCGCTTTCCTCAGAAATCTCTACAGATTCGTTAGTCTACTGAGGTGGGAGACAGAGATTAGAATGTGGCTAGATGTTGAAAGTATAACAGAGTATATAGAAGTCAAACGAAAGAGCATTTCTTTAATTCTAATCTCTAGTTAATTGTCATTCCTAATATGATAAACTTTATCCTGGACAAAAGAGTGATTAATGACTGTCAGGTTAGTTTCATATAAAATGTTTTTATTATTCACTCATGACTCTTCATGACCTCAAAGATCATAGCATGCCAATGCTTTCCATGGGTCTTCTTGGCAAAGATACTGGAGGGGTTTGCCATTTCCTTCTCTAGTACAGTAAGGCAAACAGAGGCCAAGTGACTTGCCCAGGATCACACAGCTAGTGTCTGAGGCCAGATTTGAACTCAAGAAGATGAGTTTTCCTGACTTCAAGTTCAGCACTCTATCCACTGAGTACCTAACTACAACTGCCCTGCACACACATACAAAGCATACACACACGCATATACACACACATATGCATGTCTATGTGGATCTGTCAATATATTTTTTACAGAGTTTATGTAGAGATTCATGTTGGTATTTCTTATTAACACTATGAAAGACTTAAATGAAAGAAAAACATCTTAAATTACCAAATATCATGGCTTATTTTTACAATTTAAGATGTTTTTAATGACTTTCATTAATCTTTAATTACATTTAAAATTTGTAAATTTCTTCTTAATGAATAATTTACCATCATCACAACATCTGAAAACAAAACATGTTAAATGATTATTCCTACCACAGCCACCAGATAATTGTATCAAAAGATTACCACCTAGTAACACAGTGATAACACACATCAATAGTCAGCAATTAATATAGTCAGAAAAAAAAAGAACACTAAAATAGAGTACTCTGGTTTAGACAACACAAGTCTAAAGTTTTATTTCCAAATGTCAATGGAATTTGCTTTAGAGAGAAAGATCAATTAGTTCACTCACAGATATTAAAGAGCATTATAAGTAAAAGAATATTAAAAACACTAATTTCAAGATTATAGTTTTGATCTATTTCAATGAATATAACACACATCTCTCATGATGTGTTTAAAAAAATAAAGTTTAAAAATAAAGATACTGAGAACCAAAATTAAGCATATCTTCAGTAGAACTCCTAAGATGCTAAAGGAGAATTTTTTTTCCTCAAAAATAAGACATAATCTTCCTGGAATATCCTCTGAAATTTTAGGCTACTGTTTTCTTCTACATGGAGTTAAACTAATTTTTATAATTTCAACTATTAACAGACACAAAAATAGGCTAAGGTTGGAGGTAAAAAAAAAAATACCAGGAGGCAGCAAGATCCTGAAATCAAGAAAGAATCAATCAACAGTACTTATTGATTATCCACTAGGCTGGAAGCCTGTGCCACAGATGGATTTCTATTTACCATGTTTATTATAATTCTGATTCTTTTTAATCCTGAATGAAGTTACATACAACTAAAAATGATGGGATAAGTAAATCTTGAAAAATACTTTATCTAAACCACATACTGGCATACTAAAAAAGCAAATCAATTTAAAATTTTTGGTTTCAACATGAGGTGAGGGTTTTAATCTTAGATCATATACATTCCTCATTTCCTTAATTCAAAGAAAAAATATGAAGAATTAAGAACCTAATTAATGATATCAATTAAAAGTAGCAGCAGAGTACAAGAATGCAAAGAGCAAAAGAGAATTAGGAGATTCAGGATTAAATCCTGCCTCCATCCCCATAAAGCTGTATGACCCTTTATAGTGAATTTACCTCTCTGGTCTCCATTTTTTCATCTGTAATATGAAGACAATACTTGTTCTGCCTATTTGATGGGCTGTTAGGAGGATCAAAGGAGAAAAAGGACATCAAAGGGCTTTGTAAACAAACAAACATGAGGGATCATAATATTAAAAACTTATTCAAATAACATTTACCTTTTCTGCAATACTATATAAAACTTCATCCATTTTCATACAGGTGGGATCCCAATCATGTCCGAATCTAATAACAACCACTCGGTCCTCTTCTGAAAGAATCGCTTGATCTACCTGCCAACCATTGTGCAAATGTGGAAGCATATACGACATCTTGAACAATTAGCTTGAGTCCTGCAGAAAAGAGATCCACTTGTTAAAAATCATGGGTCTTTTCTTTTTTGTCCATCTCATTCCTACTAACATTAAGAAATAATCTTGGTACTAACAGACACTTAAAATACTTCAACCCAGACTAGTGAAAATCAAAATACTAATATCCTACATCCTCCCAAAAAGTTTCCCACACCATTCCAACCATACCTATAATTCTACAGCTACAAAGTTACACTCTTACAAATGTCAAATAAGACCCCACCCCTCCTACTTAGATGAACTTTGTGTAGCTAGGCCATTTCTGTATTAGACTAAAAAGAAAATCAACTTAAAGTGTTTGGCTTTAAAATAAGATTCTGGCTTTTAATATGAGGTCACACACTTTTGTCATTTCCACAGTTCAAGAAAAAAAGTATTTATGTTTAAGAACCCAATTAATGACCGAAATTATGAATAGGAACAATGTGAAATGTTAAGAGCATAGGAAAATTAAGAGATGCAGATTGAAGTCTGATTTCCATCCCTGTGTGCTCCCGTACAAGTCACTAAGCTCCTCTGTATTTTTGCTTCAAAAGAGGTACTAATGGTCTAAGCAGTGGCGTCACCGACTCAGGCCTGTACGAAACGAACCTCAGGGGTTTGTTTATTCATTTACATAATGGGGGAAGGGCAACTAATAGTTTTTCTGAAAACTGCTCGTTTAAGAGCAGTGCCAGTGGATTCCAGGCACTAGAGACAAAAGGTCCGGCCACATCTGGGTGCCTTTCTTAGGCTTCCTCTCTCCTGCCTCAGACCCGAACGAGGACGAGATTCCGAGTCCACGTGAGACCTATGGGAGCCGGCAGCGGACAAGACTCCACGCTCTTTTCCGATCCCCAAACCAAAGCCTCACCCACCCTGTCTCCCAAATTACAGTCTAAAGGGTTGTAATCGAAGCTGAGCGTCAGAGGAAAATGGCGAAGCAATAGAAAGAGGGGCTGAAACACGCGGAGGGCCCAAACCTCACGAAGGGAGGTCGCGCACGAACCCGTCAGCAAAGAGTGAAAAGCCAGCTCCGGGAACCGCCGATAGACGAACCGCTGACCCGACGTCGTCCTCGTCCCTGACATCAGCGTATGTGCGCAAAAACGTATGTGCGGGCACGCTCCCGTTCTAGTTGGCGAACGCGCGTCTTTGTAAAGAGCGCGCGCGGGCACAAACAGAACTTTGAGGCTGTTGGCTCGCGGAGCTCTTCGCCGATGGAACTCTTCCGTAACCAACATTATCTGTGCTAGTGTCGTAGAGTGGCTTCCTATCTATCCACTCGTTTTTAGAACACTAGCAAGTGGGATAAAATGAAGGATAAACACGCTAGGTACTTATATTTCATTAACGCACTCTGCTTCCACAGCAGTGAAAACCCATTTCAGTAAAGAAGTGCCTACTTTGTGACTCAGTGCTGAGGGAAGGGATGGAAAAGGCGGAAAAATGTAACCTGGCCGAAGGAGGCTCAGATTCTTGTGGGGAAGACTGCATTCAAATAACTCTACCTATATTGGGAATTTAAATGGAAGTTGTCTGTCCTTCCTTCGTTTCGGAAGAGAGCCAAGATTTCAAGAAGCTGATTCCATGACACGCAAGTGAATTGGATTTCAGGGAGGGCGGGCTGTACAAGGTCACCTGCTTCACTCTCCCCTACCAAGCCATCTGGATCCAGTGGCAAGATATAGAGCAGGAGAACTGGAAATGGCCTTGGATGTCATGGGATACCATGAATTAATACCAGAAATTAATTTAAGGTCTTTAACGAGTCTCAGTTTGGCTTAGGCTATTCATAAATTGATTAAGGCTAGATAACAATTGAGGCAAAGAATGGCTTCTTTTACCTGGTACAAAAAAGAAAACGAATAAATATCTCAGAGAGAAGGCACTTAAAGCTGAAAGGATAGAGGTGACATTTGAACCTTGAAAGGTGACAGGCAAGCCAGGAGATAGAGGTGAGGAAGGAGAACTCAATTTTTATTTCTGTCTATCCAATCAATAGCTGGCATGTCCAGAGTACTATATACATAGTCTCTTTTGATCTTCTCAACAGCCTTAGAAAGTATCGATTACAGTGTGGCCTTGTCATTAAATTTTCTTCCAAATGAAGTGGGAAAAAAAGGAGACACAGCATAGCATAGTAAATGAAGTGCTACATGAGGAGTCAAGATTCAAATTCTGTTCCCTGATACTTATTAATTTTCTGACCATGGACATAGTAGTTAATCTTGCTGGGCCTCAGTATTCTCATCTGTAAAATGGGGGGATTGGACTAAGAAGCATCTAAGACTCCCTCTAGTTCTAAAACTATCTTTCTCTGAAAGTATCTGAAAAATTTAAGAACCAAATCAAACCAAAAATGTAAGAATAAGGCTTTCTTTGAATTTGTAAGGCAAATCAATAACAACTTGCCTTAATAGCAACTTAAATTTTCTTAGTGTTTAAATTTACAAGGTACTTTCCCAACAACTCTGTGAGGTAAGTAATGAAAGTCTTACCTCATTTTACTGATGAGAAAACAATGCTTAGAGTATTTGGGTAAAGATCAGTGAAGGAAGAGACAAATGATTTTGTTACTTGCTATTTACTACAGACAACTTGGACAGACAGAAGAATTAGAGAAAGAATTTGGGAAACAAACCATGAAACTGGCATGGAGGATTGATAAGGATAGTGATGGGGGACTTCGCTTATACAGACATTCAGTCAAAAAACATTTACTCTGTGCCCAGCACTGTGCTAGTTTAAAAAAAAAAAATTCTTGACCTTGAGGAACTCATAATCTGATGAGAGATATAACATACAAATATACCCAAACTATATTCAAGATAAGTAGGAAATAATAAAAGAATTAAGAGAGATTAGAAAAAGCTTCCTGTAAAACAGAGCTGCTTAAACTGTGGATTGAGATTCCATATGGTGTGGAGGCAATAGTAAAAGGTTTCTGAATGTACAACAAGCAATAATTAATTCAAAATCAAATTCATAATGAACCTGAAATGTTTCTGAGTGCTTGCCCATTTTGCATTGGATGACTTCACTGTAGCCTTGGCTTTGAACATAATTTGTACATTTTGCACCCGTGCATGCAGTCATATCATGCCATTCCAAAAGCCCATTGACTCAGACCAGATTTGACACTACAGTATGTTATGAATTGCAGTGTTTTTATTGTACATACTGCTCTTACAAAAACATGATAGTTTAATTACAGAAAATACTTTTAATATTTTTCTACAGTCATTCCTTATGAAGCACATATCAAATTATATCTTTGGATTGTATTGTGTTAGAATGTTTGATTTTAAAAATTGTTATCTTCTTCTTTTACAGATACATAAGTGTTTAAATGTAGCAAGTAAAGACAAAAGCCCTTTAATATTTCTCCATCATCAGTGCTGTATGTATATGTAAATGTGAATGTCAATTTTAAAAATTAAGCACAAATGTAATTTCATAAACTAAAGTTAGTATTTATTTGAGAAATTTTAAAATATTTTTTGGTTACAGATAAGTGGCTAAATTTAGATAGAACAGGTAAAAATACTGATGACAATATGGCAGTCTTCATTACCAGGTTATAGTGCACCTAAACTGATAAGAAAAAGGAAATATATCAAATAATTTGTGCAATATGAATTTACTTCAAATAATTATGATAGTATGAAAAAAACCTTTGCTTAATTTATAATAGAGTTTTGGCTATGGAGAGCATGAAACAAGTCGAACTAAAATAACATCTTAATGCCAAGCACGGAGTAAACTACAACAAACTAAAGGAATATTTTGAACAACTTTTAAAGTCTTCAAATAAAGAAAAACAATATTCTGAGAAATTTGTTACTACTAATGAAAAATATTTACTTGCATTTTATGAGATTTCTTATTCAACTGCAAAAAGTAAAAAAGCCCTACATGAGATCTTATGTTATTTGCTGCTATTAAAATGTCAAAAATAATTTATAGGAAAAAGTATGTGAATAAAATTTATAAATTTCTTTATCAAATGACACTTTCCAAAAGAATTTCTGAAATTAGTAATGACAATTCCAGATGCATATTATCAAACTTAAGCACAGCCCAAAGTTTGCAATTTATTTACATGCAACAATTGATATTTCTAACATAACACAGTTGTTACTTTATGTAAAATGTTTATGAAGTAAGCATACTTGAGGAATTTTTGTTTTGTTGCCCTTTGCAAGGGCACACAAGAACGTCAATGAGTTTTTCACAAATGAAGATTTGCAGTGGAAAAATGTTATTCGATGTTATGGAATATTATTGTTCTGTAAGAAATGACCAGCAGGATGTTTTCAGAGAGGCCTGGAGAGATTTATGTGAACTGATGGTAAGTGAAATGAGCAAAACCAGGAGATTATATACTTGAACAACAATACTATATGATGATCAATTCTGATGGACATGGCTCTCTTCAACAATGAGATGATCCAAACCAGTTCCAGTTGTTCAGTAATGAAGAAAATCAGCTACACCCAGAGAGAGCTATGGGAAATGAGTGTCAATAACTATGACTATGACTATAACATAGCATTTCCACTCTTTCTGTTATTGTTTGTTTGCATTTTTGTTTTCCTTCTCAGGTTTTTTTTTACCTTTCTAGATCTAATCCTTCCTTGGGCAGCAAGATAACTGCATAAATATGTATACATAAGCTATTAAAAAAAAAAAAGAAAAGAAAAATCATTCTAATCTGTACAAATGGTGCTGGAGCAATGATGGGCAAGAAAGTTGGATTTGTAGCAAAAAGTAAAGCTGGTACCAATGAATATAACATTTTTATTCACTGCATAATCCATCAGAAGACATTTAGCCAAAAAAAAAAAAAAGTCATTAGAGTTAGATGTTATGCTTCTCTATACTATTAAGTCATTATCTTCATTAAAAGCCTTTCCTTTAACAGTTATTTGTTTTCAAACCTTTGCAAAGACATGGACTCTGATTACAAAAGCTTATTACTACAAGTATATTTTTTTGAATGCAGGAAAAATTTATTTTATATTCTTGTAAGAATGTGTGCAAGATAACTATATAAATACGTATACATACATTGGATTTAACATATGTTTTAACATGTTTAAAATATATTGGATTACTTGCTATCTAGGGGAGGAAGTGGGGGAAAGGAGGGGAAAATTTGGAACACAAGATTTTGCAGGGATCAATGCTGAAAAATTAGCCAAGCATATGTTTTGAAAAATAAAAAGCTTTAATTAAAAAAAAAAAATGTGCCTTTGAAACTCCAAAGGCAGCATTTTATTTCCTATCCTGAAGCACAAATCCCTCCCCTAATTCCCCGTTAATTGAATGTTACAGGAGTTATATGGCAGGAATCTGCACTCCTCATTACATAGCCAGTCCCTGCCCCAAAAGAGCTTACATTCTAGACTGGGGAAGGTAACAGAAGAGGGCGAAAGCAAAGAAAAAAAGATTATTTTCAAATCCCAGGCTACTGTCCCTGATTACAAAAATCAATCCCTACTACCAAAGAGCTTACATTCTTTTTGAGGAAGATAAGCCTCCAGAATTTTAAACAGATTATTGAAATTAAAAGATTAAGTTGTAATAATTTTGACCAAACAGAAATCTGATTTTGTTAATTTTTTTTCATAATGACATAATCACAAAACTGTGATATTTGTTGGATATTTTAAAAAATTGAATGATATAAACATCCTGCTTCAGGAAAAAAAATTGTAACCTATTTACATTAAAAGATAAAATTGAAAGTTTTACTAAAAAAAGTTAACATATGGGATTCGGGTAGAAAATCCTTCTTTTGAAATGTTTATAGTTACAGAAGATTTTATTATTGAAAATAACTTTCCCAAAGACTTAATTGTTAGAATAATAATTGATCATGTGAAGTACCTGAAGATAAAATTTCAGAAATTCTTCCCTTCAAATTTTCATTCTAAAAAACTAAATTGAGTGCATAAACCATGCCCAATGGAAATTAATTAAAAAAAAAGTCAACTGTCACTAAAAGTTCAAGAACTTGCCAAGTTATCAAGTAACACAGATTTAATCATTAAATGAATTTTGGCTTGGGATTAGGTCAAGATTTTCAAGAATTTCTGAAATGGCCCTGTATGGGCCAGTATCTTTAGAGAAAAAAGAAGCAAAGAGGGGTTTATTATGATCTCTTGAAAAAGGGAATCTCCTATCTGATAAGGAATTTGTCAGTAAAAAAAGAGTACAAAGCATAAACTGCAAAACACCAGATTAAATAGAACAGAAGTCTCCCAACCTTGACCTTTTTTTCCCATTGTTTGGGGGAGTCCAAGTTACACCCTAAACCTGAAAATCCATCCCAGAAACAAAAGAATAAAAGTCAATAATAATAAACTCCTAATTTAAATTTCCCCTTAAGAACTGCTATACAAGGAGATATCCTCAGATCAGAGAATTCAAAACCATCACCTTTAAAAGAAGTACTTAAATGCTAATTAAGAGGTGGTGGGAAACAGGAGCGGACAAACACTTTCAACTTGTAAAGCTATAAGCCCTATAAGTCACAATTAAGATATAGTTTACAGCTATATATTCCCATGAGAAGTCTTCACTCAGTTCCATATAGCCCTAAGTATATTTTTAGGTGAAGTGTGTTCTCAGCATTGATGATTATAAATTCGAAATGTTAATCAAATCTGAAAAATGTTGAAGATGTTCTATATCCTGCAATATCAAATATTTTGCCAAGATTTAATTACTTATGTAAAAATAAACAAGTATATCCATTTCATTAGTCTTTCATCTTTAATAAATGTTAAAATTATTCATATACCAAAGAATTGTTTTAAAATGTCAATAAATATGTGATTTGTATAGCTATTTTGTATACCTATATAAATGGGGTTGCATAAAATTTTTCAGGTGAAAAGGTATCATGAGTGGAAAAATTTTAAGAAGTCCTTCTGTAGAAGGTGGGATTTTTAGTTGGAATTTGAACAAAGCCAGAGAAGCCAAAAGGTAGAGATGAGGAGGAAGAACATTCCAGGGAACAGGGACAGCCATAGAAAATGCCCAACTGAAAATTTGAATATTTTGTTTATAGAAGAACAAGGAAATGGTATCATTGGATCAAAGTAATATGGGAAGTGCAGGGTGTAAAGTAAGAAGTCTAGAAGATAGGGAGAATGGTCTAAGTTTTGAAGAGCTTTGAATGCCTTAAGAGAGGATTTTGTATTTGATCTTGGAGGTGAAAAGGAACCACTATAGTTTACTGAATATATATGGATGAAATGGTCAGACAGTTCCATTGGTTAGAATTTTCTCTGCCAAAAGCAGAGCAATTAGAGACTGTTTGATTTTGCTCAGTGATAATTTTATCTACATAGATAACAATAGGGGGAAATTCTATTTTGGATTTGATTCTCACTAATAGGAAGGGATTGTTTGCTAGGGTAAAAATAATGAGATCTCTGGGGAAAAGTTATACTTTTTCCTACAGTTTGTGATAAAGGAAAGGAAATCTATCATAGTCTGACTTGTACTCTAGATATTTGAGAAAGCTGATTCAAAGGATTCACAAAAAGATAGGTAGAATACCCTGGACTAAAATGCTACTGAAACAGTAGCCCCAGGGATGTGGGGTGGGAGTTGCTTAGAAACAATGGAAAACTAATAAAAAAGGAAAATAAACTCTGTCTGGAGAGATTTATAAGGGGAACTTTCCAATTTACATTTAAGAAGAAATGGCCTTGGTCTTAGTGGGGGATGTGTAGGAGTCCAGGCCAGCCACCTGGAAGATAGAAGATCTAATTGAATTTCTCCCCTTGGTTCTAAGAGTTTAAGCTCCTGCCACCAGTCCTTTGCCTTCTCTCTGATTGTCTCTGAATCTCTCTGGCTAAGGTTTCTAGCTCATATGCTCCCTAGTGAGTCAAATCAATCATTGCATCAGTAGGAAAGTATTATTTGTTATAGGATTAAATAAATGCTAAACTAGATTTAATCATTGTCTCCTCAGTTCCACTTAGTACCTTGTTTCAAGTTCTGGCCCATAACATCTCCTTGTAGGATTACATCAATCATACTGAACCATGCTAAATTAGATAACTATTGTCTCTATCAATTACACCGACTTAATACCTTGTAAGAATCCTTTGTTTCAAGTTCAGAGTTCTGGCCCATAACACAAAACTAAATTAATACTTTTAGGATACCCTGTATGATTGGAATGCTAAAGCTCAGAATGAGATGAACTTTAAAAGGTAAGGATAAAGAAAAGATTTGGATTTTTATTTTGTTTTTAGTTATTGTTCATACTATATTGGGAGAAAAAAGAATTAAAGAATGGTAAGTACTTTTGTTTGGGGTGGATGGAACAGTGTATTTTGAATAAATATGAACAATAACAACAAAGAGAAGATGTAAAGAGCCGAAACTCTTAAAAGGTGTGCTTGAATCAGACAGCCGAGCACTTAAGGCTAATTATCTATTCAATGTGAGACAATAACTCTAGTAACATATGTTTGGAAGATTGGCCCTTGTCACTGTTCAGTGCTTACTCAATGTTTGGTGTGTTAGAGAGTCCGGGAAAATGAGCCAGACTTACCTTGGCCACAGGACAGAAAGGAGGAAAGTGTGGAGATTCTGGACTCTAGAATTTAGGAGAGATCCTTGGCAAAACTCCTGGCAGTTTGTCTGTCTTCTTCAACAGCATGCATGATAAAAGATCAAGGACTTTTGCTTAACCTGACTCTGGCTGATCCCGAGGCCTCCAGGGAGCTAGCTTGGACCTTATAAGACAAAACTAGTCAAGAATTATTTTGCTGTGTTCATCAAAATTAATGACCTTTGCACTGGAAATGTACCTGATCAGGATGAACTCTTAGGTCTTAAAAGAACTGGAAGGGGTGATTACTAGGATTATTTGAAAGATCATGGTAAATGGGAAAGTTGTCACTTTGTATTTCAAAAAAAAAAAAAAGAAAGAAAAGAAAAATGAGAGAAATTCAAGCATATCACTTTCCAAAAAAGAGAAAAGAAATGATTTGCAAGTCATAGGTCAATGAGTTTTATTTGAATTCTTTATATGATTCTAGAATTGAAGAGGTGGTTGTCAAGACAAGGGAAATGGTGGTTGCAGAGTCCCAGTATGACTTCATCAAGAATAGATCATGTCCAAAAAAGGAAAATGTTGCATGTTAAAAGGGGATGTGGGAAAACTGGCATGCTAATGCACTGCTGGTAGAGTTGTGAACTGATCCAGCCATTCTGGAGAACAATTTGGAACTTTGTTTAAATATCTATAAAACTGTGCATATCCTTTGGTCTAGCAATAGTAACATCAGGTCTATGTCCCAAAGACATTCAAAAGAGGGGGGAGGGGAAGTAATTATTTGTACAAAAATATAATAGCTCTTCTTGTGGTAGCTAGGAATTAGAAATCAAAGGGATGTCCATCAATTATAGAATAGGGCTAAATGAGTTGTGGTATATGATGGAATATTATTGTGCTATAAGAAATGACAAACAGAGCAGCACTTTTTATGGTGGCAAGGAACTGCTCATTAATTGGGGAATGGCTGAATAAGTTATGTTATATTAATATTTTAGAATTTTATTATTCTACAAGAAATAATCAGAAAAGACTGGAGAGACTTTATATGAACTGATGCTAAATAAAGTGAGTAGAACCAAGAGAACACTGTACACAGCAACAAACAAGATTATGTAATCCATCTCAACTCTGATGGACATGGATCTTTTCAACAATGAGGTAATTCAGGCCAATTCCAATAGATTTGTGATGGAAAAAGCCATCTGCATCCAGAAAGAGGACTGTAGGGGCTGAATGTGTATCATAACATAGTATTTTCTTTCTTTTTAAAAAATTTTTTTAATTATAGCTTTTTATTTATAAGATATATGCATGGGTAATTTTTTAGCATTGACAATTGCAAAACCTTTTGTTCCAATTTTTCCCCTCCTTCCCCTCCCCCCTCCCCCAGATGGCAGGTTGACCAATACACGTTAATATATGTTAAAGTATATGGTAAATACAATATATGTATACATGTCCATACAGTTATTTTGCTGTACAAAAAGAATTAGATTTTGACATGATGTACAATTAACCTGTGAAGGAAATCAAAAATGATGGTGAAGTGGAAAAGCACCCCAAAATGGGACCGTGAGAAGCATAATCCTAAATCTTTGTAGTTAGAAATTTATTACTAGATCTTCACTCCCTAATGCAGATGGTATTTTTAACAACCTAGATGTATTGTCCTGAGAGTCTTGAGACCTTGACAACCTGATAAGCTTAAAGAAATGCTGCTTGCTGCTGCCTGAGAATGACCCCCTTAGAGTGATAACATTTTGCCTCCTGTTTAGAATAGAAATTCCTTTATTATGACAAATGTATCAAGAAACATTTTGATGTCTCTTCTTCTTTCTATGGCCCTGAGACCACTCATTACTGACCCCTCCAGTATTGGTGTTGGGGTTCAGTCATTAGCTAGCAATAAACGCTTTTAAAACTTCATTATTTTGGCTGCCCTGTTTTCTCTCACCTGGGCACTTCAAAGGCGGACAAAAATAGAGAGATTGGGAATTCTATGTAGTGGTTCATAGTCATCTCCCAGTGTTTTTTCGCTGGGTGTAGATGGTTCAGTTCATTACTGCTCTATTGGAACTGATTTGGTTCATCTTGTTGAAGATGGCCACGTCTATCAGAATTGATCATCATATAGTATTGTACAACATAGTATTTTCACTGTTATTGTTGTTTGCCTGTTTTGTTGTTTTTCTCAATTTTTTTCCTTTTTGATCTGATTTTTCTTCTGCAGCATGATAAATGTGGAGATATGTATAAAAGAATTGCACATGTTTAACCTATATTGGATTACTTGCTGTCTAGGGCTGGGGGGGGGGAGGGGGAGAGGGAAGAAAGGGAAAAAAAAGTTGGAACATAAGATTTTGCAAAGGTAAGTGTTGAAAACTATCTTTCACTTATAAGATCAGTCAGTTCCATTTTTTGATTAGCAGAATAAATCCAAAGTAATTTTAGTTTGTCAGTTTTTGATTCTGAAGTTTTTGGGTAACACTGTGGAATTTTTTAAATTAAAAGGCAGAACAGGAAAATTTTAGACTACTTTCAATTTTCTTTCATAAGAATAAAAAGTATGTAGGAATTTATTTACCCTTCTGTTGCTTAGTGCTTTTAATCAGTCAACCTGAAGACACCAAGCAAATCCTGGTATTGTCCCCTACATTTGGATTTCCAGATTGAAGGTGAATCCCAAGTGCTCCTAGAGAAAGAAAATCAGGTATTAAAATAAGGAAGCAACTGAAAAGAAAGTAAACTTTAATGTTTTCTGCAAAGACTATGATATTAGGTTAAGAAAATAGAAGAAATAGACTTTTTGAGTGACTTGAAAGGAAAAAGAGAAAAAGTTATACTTAGAACCGTTCAGAAAATTAGTCTTTATCAGATACTTTTAAAAAATAGTGTAATTCCTGTTATCTCTAATCAATATTTATTAGTTCTAATTAATCAAAATTGTGTTTAATAAGAGCAAATAATTGAAATTTAGAAATTATCATGCTATAAATAATTGTTGATATAATATAAATCATTGTTAACCATATAAATAAATTATAGCCCATAAAAGATAATAATTTGGTAAAATCATGGAAGGCCGCATCAAAGCTATATCAGTCTCTTTAAATGTCAAAGAAATGTATAACTATGTTGTCAAAAAGTACTGTTGTTTAATTTACACTTAATTAAACCAATGTGATGTTCACAAATGTATCCCAAATGTTGTAGTTTTACTATCACTTTTCTAATTGATAATAGTGAGCCCTGAAATTTAAGATCCTGGCAGTTAATGGTCTTTATGAAGGTTGAGGTTTTAAATTGGTAATTTTAGGGATTTAACAACTGTATTTGATTTAATTGAATCAAAAAATTAGTGTGAGAGGGATTTCTGTTAATTTAAAATCATTAGAAAATTAACTCCTCTTTGATATGAGAGAAAACCAAAAAGTTCCAAATGACTGATTAGATGCAATAATTCAATAGCAAATGATAGTGGAAGATACGGCAAAATTTGTAAAAGAAAGAGATAGTTAGGAACCAAGATCATTCACAGGCAAAGAAAAAGTACTTATGAGTTTCTATATGCATTTAAGCTGAGAGGAAGTATTATGAAATAATAAGTTGTTAATATTGGGGAGACAAAGGATTATCCTTTTCTAAAACCTTATTTGAGATCTGGCTGATCTCCCTGATTATTGCCAAGTAAATTCCTCTGTGAAATAAGTGGATAAATCCTTCTCTAACATAAAAGAGCTTAAAATCATATAGCAAATTCCATTGATAGGGAACTGGGACTTACACTAACACAAGTGTATGGTATCACCTTATTTTTTCATTGTAATAAGCCCTATTGATGAATTTTCACTGAATAACATATCTTAATTGGATTTAATTAATTAAATCTTAATAACATATCTTAAGATCAATTAAGATCTTAATTGCTAGGATATTTAGTTTACGCAAGATCAATACTATAATAGTCTTTCATTATGTTAATATAATTATATTAATACAAATATAATGTGATATTAGTAATATAATTATATTAAAGAGGTGGGGGAATAAATTGGAATTAGATTTAGATGAAGATAAATGTAAAAAAATTTAAAATTACTATTGGCTCTCAAATATAAATGACTTTCATGGAATATATATTGCTTTACTAGCCTATTGAAGACTTAGTTTTTTCATTTTATGAGTTTTAATTTTGAAATAAATACTGATCAAAGCTCGTCTTTAAAGTCAGATTCTAATGCTTTTTCTTTGCTTTGTTTTGTTTTTAGAATGGATAGCAGTGATCATATAAGATACAATCTTTGGGTGAAAAATAGTCAAAGGTACCTGGGACTTAAATACTTTGAAGTTTCAGATTTGCAAAAAGGATATAGCAGGGACATCTAGGAACCTTGCATCAGCCAAATGGCACATCTCTGCAGAAATACTTTCAAAGTTGCTCTGAACTGAGATCTACTCTAGAATAAGACCATGAGAACTTGTTCCCAGATACCACACAAATATTTCAGATATCTGAAATGCAATTGAAGATTAAATTGACATTAGGAGTAGGACATGTACATTTCACATCTTTTTCTTTGTAAGGTTAACTTACCAAAGAGGACTGTTTTCAAAAGATTTTGTCAAAAATTGCTGAGAAAATTGAAAATTAATGTCTCGATCGGCGAGACCTAGTTACTCATAGGGGTTTCGAGGAGGATCCAGCCTGAGGAAAAACGGGAGAGAAAAAGGAGGGAGACGAAGCTGATTGTTGCCAAGGTCTCAGTTTATTGCTCTCAGGGTACAACTTATATAGGAAAAAGCATGGGAAAGAGAAGTAGGGTGGTCTGGGAAAGAACATGGGCTATTATAGCTGGTCCAATGAGCAGAACATAGTGTGGTGACAACTCAAGATTGATTCTCAAGACCGTTTTGTCCGGTTGCAGTTCTCAGGATTGTTTAACCACCTGCGATTCTGTTGCAGCAAGGGGTGGGGAAAAGGCACCTGGGCTGGGGTCATGAGAAAGACACCTGGGCGAGGGCCTTTGGCTTCCAACATGTCCCCCTTTTTTCTTTCAAAGGCAAAAGGAGAAAAGAAAGAAAGAGAAGAAAAACTTTTATCAAGGGCTGGTGGAAGGCCTGTCTTAGGCTATGTGGCCTGTATCCATATCCAGTACCTAAATAACCAGGCCCTCAGGGCCAGGAAAAGGCAGGGCCCCTGTCTTAGGCTATGTGGGCAGCATCCATCCCAGCACCCCAGCAAAAACCTGCCGGGGTGTGCATCTGGAGAACGGACCCACAATAATCCCATCATTGGGTGTCCCTGCAGCCATAAGGTATGATGTTCCTGGATCATGGGGCCACAATATTCCCTTCATTGGCTCTTCCACAGCAATAGCCTGAAAATTATGGATGAGATTGTGTCTCCTGGAGGCGCCTCCACACCCTTAAATACCACGGAGACTCGATTTCGATGGCCAAGGTAGAAAACCGGAGGCCCTCAGGGGCAATGGTGGGGGATGGGAGACCCTCACGAGTGTCGATGTAATGGATTGCAATAGGTTTTCGCAGGGCCGAGTTGACCTGTGACTTAACGAAGCTGGTTAGTTTGTTAAAAGCCCATGGACCAAAAGAAAGCAATAGCACTATGCCTATGAGGGGTCCTAGAAGACTAGGGAGGAGGGTGGAAAGCCAGGGGGATGTAGAAAACCACTTCTGATACCAAGATTCTTGTTGTTCCCTCTTGTTTTTTCTTTTTTCTAGGCTTTCTTTGATTTTTTGTATACTATTTTCTACAAGGCCAAGCTTAGTATAAAAACAGCATTCTTCTTTTAGGGCAGCACAAATTCCTCCCTGTTGTAAAAATAGTAGGTCTAGGCCTCTTCTGTTCTGCAAGACTACTTCAGCCAGAGAGGCAACAGAGTCCTTGAGATACTCAAGGCCAGACTGTAGCTCTTGGAGATCTTTGTCAATGGCCGCACTTAACTGGACATACTGGTTGTTGGATGTAATCAGAGAGGCAATCCCTGTTCCGGCACCCACAGATCCTAGTCCTATAAAGATGGCCAAGGTGACAGCCGTCAAGGGCTCTCTTTTCTTCCTTATCCGTGGGTCAGTTCCCCGATCCCAAAATCTTAAAAAGTCATCTGGATCATGGATTGTAAGGTGGGGGAAGAGGGAGACCACCACACAGTAATCCTTTTTGTTGACAAAGTGGGTTGTAACAATAAATGTGGTCAGGCCGGAGGAGCAAGCGAGGTATGAATCATTAGGGGCAGCCACGTATGTGAAGGCTGGAGTAATTGTAATGGTTTGGTCACATACCTCCCTTAGCTGTAAAGGAGGCAGCATGTTGGGTCCTAGGCCAGTAATTTTACAAAGGGTGAGGCCCTACTTATTATCACTTCCCCAAAGTAAGGAGGAAGGGTCATTGTTAAACACAGGGTTTCCAAAATGGGCAATGCCTTCATAAAAGGGGGGGAGGAAGAATAACAAACCCAGCAATCTTTCAGGAGGGTATTGTTGAACTTGCAGACAGCTTGGACAGAAGTATTAATCAAGGAAAGAATGAGCTCGGCAGAAGAAGGGGGGTCCTTAGGGAGGGTTGGGCGAAACATTCTACCATAGGAGGGAGTAGGGGGAATAGGCGGTAGGGCGGGCTTATGAGCCTGTCCCTGACCAGGACCTGGGTGGAGTTCAGGATTAGGGCCAATGGCCACTGTTTTATACTGGCCAGGGCTACCTTTAAGGAGTTTTATAGTAAATATTAACCCATCATCATAGTAACTCTTGTAGAGTCTGAGGCCCCATGTAGCAACTTGGGTCCAGGAAGTGTACTTTTTGCCTGGGTTGGTAAATTGAATTTTTAAAGGGTGACACCACCCGGAGCACTCGGGTATTTCGACCCAGCTAAAGACGTGGTAAGAGTGGTGGGTATAGTTGGCAGTAACTGTAATATAGTCCCAGGGGGAGGAGGGATTCCAGTAAGTATCACCTGTGGTCTCACCGCCCCAGCTATGGCAATAATAGTCATCGGGGCCTCCACATTCATGGGTCAAGGAACGGCTTCTATGAGTGCTGGGACAAACATAAAAGGGGACTGTGCGCAGTTCAGTCCTTCTGTCCTGCGTGCTACAACCACCGGCCCCTTCCATATATGGACTGTGAGTGTCTGAGGGAGCTTTTTGTTGATTAAGATAGTCTACCAGGTCCCAATTTGGTGGGGCCCCCAAAGCTAATTTACAGAGATCTGGGTATAGGGTGGGCCACCAGTCTGAGGCTGTGATTCGTGATGTGCTCCAGATGGTGTCGCCCCACATATTCATTACCATCCAGGTGTAGTTGAAAGCCTGATAGGATTGGCTTGCATCGGAGGGATTCCAGACAGTGCTCCAGCAGAGGAGAATTCCAAAGGTGAGTGTGCTCATCTTGTGGGTTCCTGAAAATAAGCACAATGAAAAAGCCTTCTCAGGGGGTTTCCTGAGTGGGTTGTGAAGTTTGATTAGACGCTCTGGGAGCCATCTGGCATTTTGTGCTTGTGAATCATAAATGCAGGCATGTCCTTTGCCCCAGATGAGGACTGGGTCAGGACCCTGCCACCTGTTGGATAAAGGGTCTCTCCACATGGCCTGTGCATAAGTATTGGCTGTGGATGAATGCCAAAGGCGGTCAGCGGCAGATTTGCCGTCAATATCATAAGTAAGAAAATTCAACACAAACATTGCATGATTTAAAAGAGTTTTAAAATTACCCGCTTTAGGATATAACATTTCTTCCCCTGATTGTAATTTTGAGATCATATTTTTTAAAGTTTGATGAGCTCTTTCAACAATTCCTTGACCCTGGGGGTTATAAGATATGCCAGTAATGTGTTTAATTTCCATCTGGGCACAGAATTGTTTAAAGGTGGAACTAGTATAGCCTGGGCTGTTGTCGGTTTTAAGAATTTTAGGTTTGGGGGCAACAGCTAAAGAGGCAAGAACATGACAGATCACATGTTTGGAAGCTTCTCCTGTCTGCAGAGAAGCAAAAATGAAGCCACTAAAGTTGTCTATAGAAACATGAATGTATTTTAGTTTACCAAAAGGTGGGTGGTGGGTGACATCCATTTGCCATAGGTCACCAGGGACTAAGCCACGGGGGTTTATTCCCAAATGAGGCTTGGGCAAGAGGGTTAGACAGCCCTTGCACTGCCACACGATCTGGCGCGCTTGTTCGCGAGTGATAGAATATTTCAGCCTAAGAGTGTGGGCATTAAGGTGATGTAAGGCATGGGCCTGCTGTGCGGCAGCAAGCGGGGTGACTGAGAGGGCGGCGGCTATGAGTTGGGTAGCTTGATCCACTTGGGAGGTTGTGTAGGGGGAAACAATGTGATCAGGATCCCTGCCAAAGAGTTTCAAAGCGGCCCCCCTACCGAGGCGGAGGAGGGTAGCAACCAAGTGAGGGTATGTGGGTAGGATTTTAGAGGGAGATGCGGGTAAATGGACCCCAAACAATGGTTTTTGTTGCCAGAGCAAGCCTGTGGGGGCAAAGGGAGTAGGGAATATGAGAAGCCAGAAGGGTTGATTAGGGGCATAATATCCTATGTGTTGTTCGCAGATGGCATGTTCTACCGAGTCAGGGCTTTTCGTGCCTCAGGCGTGAATGAGCGTGGGGAGGAGGGATCGGGGTCCCCTCTTAAGATGTCAAAGAGAGGTTTTAATTCCCCCGTTGTGAGTTTTAGGTAAGGTCTGAGCCAATTGATATCACCGAGAAGTTTCTGAAAATCATTAAGAGTATGCAAACAGTTTGTTCGCAATTGGAGTTTCTGGGAAAGGATTTTGTTGGGAAGTAGCTCAAACCCTAAGAATAGCTGAGGAGAGTTTAAGTTAGCAGCGGCTGTGGACTGGCAGCGATCAAAAAGGTCTGCCTTCCAAGTCAGAAACTGGCCCCTTGACAAGACTGCTTGAACTACACGAACCCATTCTGAGTGGAGCAGGTAGCCGCAGTGAGACATGGCCTCAAGGGCTGAAAGGGTAAAGGGGGCATTAGATCTGTAGGCTTTGACTGTGGCATTTAAGTCTTTTAAGGTTTTAAAATTAAGCTTACGGAACTCTCTTGGAGGGGTGTCTTGTGCAGCCTGATCATTTTCCTCATTTTCATTTTCATCTTTGTCATCCTCCTCCCCGCTATCTGACTGAACCTGAGTGTCTGCGCCTGCATCTGGCCCCTCAGCAGAGGATGAGGGGGCATTATCAGTGGGAGGGGCAGTGAGCTTGCTAGAGCAAGTCATTACAGGAAAGGCCAATTTCAGGTTCTTTGATCTGCTAATAGGGACCTTTTTATGTGGCAGCGAGGGAGGGGCAGCCGCTGGGCCTGAAATTGGGAGGACGGTTTGTTTGAGAGAACTTTATAAGGAAGACAGCTCTGTGGAGAGCTGGACATTTAAATCTTTCCCAATCTTTTGCCATTTTTCGGGATGGATGTCTGGCCCATTCACAAGAAACCAAGGGCAGACTTCGTCAACAAACAAAAAGAATTTAACTAAATCAACAAACAAAAAGAATTTAAATCAACAAACAAAAATAATTTAACTAAATCTTTCTTTTTAACCCTAACTCCTCTTTCCCTGAGGGAGGCTTTGAAATCCTTTATAAAAGCCTGTTCATTACACAACTTGTGGCCCATTTCTTATGAGACAGACGAAATCTCTTACCAAGGACTGGGGCCTTCCTGAGCAGCGAAATAAGTCCTCAACTCGGGGGCCTGGAAAGGGGCTCCGCAGAGAGCCAGCCAAACTCCCACCGTTAGGGAGTGTCAGCAATTTATCAAACTCTCTACTGAGTCCCTCTCAGCGGCCGAAACTTTAAACAGCAGGGGTCCGGACGACTTCTCTGGGGTCCGTTTGGCAAGGGTCCGTGCCTCGAGCCCCACCTTTGGGTGCCATCTGTCTCGACCGGCGAGACCTAGTTACTCGTAGGGGTTTCGAGGAGGATCCAGCCTGAGGAGAAACGGGCGAGAAAGAGGAGGGAGACGAAGCTGATTGTTGCCAAGGTCTCAGTTTATTGCTCTCAGGGTACAACTTATATAGGAAAAAGCATGGGAAATAGAAGTAGGGTGGTCTGGGAAAGAACATGGGCTATAGCTGGTCCAGTGAGCAGGAACATAGTGTGGTGACAACTCAAGATTGATTCTCAAGACCGTTTTGCCCGGTTGCAGTTCTCAGGATTGCTTAACCACCTGCAATTCTGTTGCAGCAAGGGGTGGGGAAAAGGCACCTGGGCTGGGGTCATGAGAAAGACACCTGGGCGAGGGCCTTCGGCTTCCAACAAATTAATATCGCAGAAAGGAGTCATTGAATCACACTTAATATCACACTCTAATCAAGATAAGGTTGAAATGGGTTCATGATTTAGACATAAAGAGTGATACTATAAGCAGATGTAGAAGAACAAAGGATAGTCTATTTCTCAGATCCGTGAAGAAGGAAGGAATTTATGATCAAAGAAGAACTAGAGTACATTATGGAATACAAAATGGATAATTTTGATTATATTAAATTTAAAAGTTTTTGTACAAACAAAAACCAAAGCAGTTAAGATTAGAAGGGAAGCAGTAAACTGGGGGAAAAATTTTACATCCAAGGGTTCTGAAAAAAGACCTCATTTCTAAAACATATAGAGAACTGACTCAAATTTATAAGAAAGCCATTCTCCAATTGATAAATTGTTAAATGATAGACAATTTTCATTTTTATGAGAAATGCTCTAAATTATTATTGATCAGGTAAATGCAAATTAGACAACTCTGAGGTACTACTATATACTTCTCAGATTGGCTAAGATGACAGGAAAAGATGATGATGAATGCTGAAGGGGATGTGGGAAAACTAGGACACTAATACATTGTTTTCTTTTTCTTTTTTTTAATTAAAACTTTTTATTTACAAAATAAAAGCATGGGTAATTTTTCAATATTAACTCTTGCAAAATCTTCTGTTCCAAATTATCCCCTCCTTCCTCCCACCCCTCCCCTAGATGGCAGGTAGTCCAATACATGTTAAATGTGTTAAAATATATATTAAATCCAATATATGTATACATATTTATACAGTTATCTTGCTGTACAAGAAAAATTGAATCAATAAGGAAAAAAAAACTGGGAAAGAAAACAAAATGCAAGCAAAACTAATACATTGTTAATACATTGTTGATGGAGAGCAATATGGAACTATGCCCAAAGGGTTATCAAACTGTGCATATTCTTTGACCCAGCCATGTCTCTACTGGGCATTTATCCCAAAGAGATCCTAAAGGAGGGAAAAGGACCCACATGTGCAAAAATGTTTGCGGCCCTTTTCATAGTGGTAAGAAACTGGAAACTGAGTGGATGCCATCAATGGGAGAATGGCTGAATAAATTAAGGTATATGAATGTTATGGAATATTATTGTTCTATAAGAAATGATCAGCAGGATGATATCAGAGAGTCCTGGAGAGACTTACAAGAACTGATGCTAAATGAAGTAAGTAGAACCAAGAGAACACTGTACACAGTAACAACAAGATTATAGAATGATCAATTCTGATGGATATGTTTCTTTTCAACAGCGAAGTGATTTAGGCCAGTTCCAATGGTCTTGTGTTGGAGAGAACCATCTGCACCTAGAGGGAAGACTGTGGAGACTGAGTATGAATCAGAACATAGTATTTTCACTTTTGGTTGTTATTGTTTCCTTAGTTTTTGTTTTCTTTCTCATTTTTTCCCTTTTTGATTTGATTTTTCTTGTACAGCATGATAATTGTGGAAATATATGTAGAAGGATTGCACATTTAACATATATTGGATTATGTCTGTCTAAGCAGGAGGAAGGGAAAGAGAAAAAAATTTGGAACACAAGTTTTGCAAGGGTGAATGTTGAAAAGTATCTATGCATATATTTTGAAAATAAAAAACTTTAATAAAAAAAAGATTTTGTGTGAAAGCATACCTGAGTCATGGGAGTCTATTCATGTTAAGTCACCTTTTTCTGGGCCATTTGAAACAATCATTCAGCACCAGTAATAATCAAACTCTACATGGCTGGCCTTGTATAAAATATTGAACATACAATTGTTGCTTTCCATTACCTATTACTAATTTAATTCCAGTGAAGTCTGATGATGTCTGCTCATATAATTTTGGTTTACAGTTGGTGATTCAATGGAAACATAGCTCCATATAATCAAAGCGGCAAATATGAAGATTAATAGTTATGTCTTAGTAATCAATGTGACCAATTTTTAAGGCTTCGTTAGATTTAGATTTATTCAGTATAGGCCTTGGCAGAAAAGTTTGGAAGAACTATGTAAGAGACAGTGTGTGCAACAGACTGGAACTGCCTTCTGAGGGAGATAAAGAAAATGGATGGAAGATCCACTTCAACTTGATCAGGAGATGTTTTTCCTAGCACTGGGTCTCAATCTCTCAGATAAAGGAGGAAGGGGTAGAAGGCAGCATCTGGTTGAAGATTTTCCATAGAATGTTGAACTTTGTGTTTTACTTGTTATTATGTTTTTTTTTTTTTAATAATTGGATTTTTGTGGGATTTTTTGTTGTTTTATGCTTAGCAGGATCAAAGGGTATGGATTTTTTTTCATTTTCTTTTTCTTTTGTTTTAAAGATTAAATTGTATTTTAATAGTATTTAATTTTCCCAATTAGATAAAAAAGATAGTTTTCAACATTTATTTCTGCATTTTATGTGCCCAATTTTTTCTCCTTTAACTCCATCTTCCCCAAGACAGCAAGCAATCTGATATGGGTTTACATGTATAATACTTTTAAACATTAATTCCATGTTTGTCATGTTGTGCAAGAAAAATCAGACCAAAAGGGGAAAAAAACCACAAGAAAGCAAAAGCAAACAAACACAAAAAAAAAGTGTAAGTATTGTGCTTTGCTCCATAGTTCTCTCTCTAGAGGCAGATAGCATTCTCTCCCAAGTATATTGTAATTGTCTTGGATCATCACATTGCTGAGAAGAGCCATGTTTATTATAGTTGATCATCACATAATCTTATTGTTACTGTATACAATGTTCTCCTGATTTTGTTCACTTCAATCAGAAATCAGTTCATAAGTCTTTCCAGGCTTGTCATTTTTTAAAGCATAATTTCAAAGTACTTTCTAGAATATTTGGAACAATTCACATTTCCATTAGTATGACTGATTTTATAAAACCCCTATCTCACATTTTGTCAATTTGCTAGTCTGAGTTGAAACTTATGAATTGGTATAATTTGTATTTTTCTTATTAGTGATAATAGAACATTTTTTTATGTAGTTAACAATTTGCAATTCCTCTTTTGGAGGAACATATATCAGTATGGAAGCAGCCTTCCAGTATCATGGCTGGGCTAATTATGCATGAAAATAAACTATTACTAAATTTATTTCATTCTGTGACATTCTGAAAGTTTTTTTTTTTTAAACCACATTGATGATGACAGTACCCAGACTAACAAACTGAGCTTTAGAATACAAAGGAGACAGATATATTGACAGTCATGTTCTAAAAGTTATATTCAATTCAATTAAACAAATATTTATTAAGGAAAAATGAACACACTTGGGTACACATACTTAGCTCACACCCAAACCCACATTCACACCCACACCAAATTAACACACAGAATTACACTGCCACCTTGTGGCCTCTTAATATATTGTACCTAAACAATACTATATATCTACTATATACTATATATATATATATATATACAATTTATATATACTATGTATTTAGCATATATAAGAGTATATATAAAAATGATTCTATATACTATATATTATATATACTATGTGCTATATATAATACGTACTATATATAATACTATGTACTATATATACAATTTATATATAATACGTGTTTAGCATATATGAGTATATATAAAAATGATTCTTATCCTCATTTATTCTCTTTTTCTCTACTCTGCTTTTCTCACTGCAAAAAGAAAAGAGATCCATATATTTATGAGAACTATTGAATCTTTCTGGTTTTTTTCTGTTTCATGAATTGCCATGGCCAAATTGTTTAACCTTTGTTCTTGAAGAGGACCAATGGCATTACCAGGGTCTTGATTTGTGTATGAATTGGATTTAAGTGAGGCAGAATTTGCAAAAGTTGTTGGCCTTATTCTCTCCGCTAGAATCATTAAAGTCCAGTGGGAAGACAAAAGTCAAGACAACTAATGATGGCTCAGGTAAAATAATTTGCTACCAAGTAGCTAACCTATTGGTAATGAATTATTTTGTACTTTGCTAGACTGATACTTGCCAGGATTGTACATAGAATAAGGAGATAAAAAATAAGAAACAATTCCCTCAAGGACTCCATAATCTATTAGACATAAGATATGATGATAAATATAAAGCAAAATGTAATAAATGTAAAAGTGAGTATAATGGTGTAGTGAAAAAAAGTATTGGCTTTGAAGTCAGAGAACTAGGAATTAGATTCTGGTCCTCATACTTACAGAGTGACCTGATGTGACTCATTTAATCTTTTTAGCATCAGTTTATTTCTAAAATGAAGGGATTTCAAAGTGCCATCCTAGTTCTCATCTTTGTTCCTATGGTGATTCAAAGTGTCATGAGAGGATTAAGGACCACCTGGATGTTTCTTCCAAGTTGAAGATCAGGGAAAACTATCCTCAAATATATGACATTTGAGAGCAATCTTGAAGGAAGGGAATGATTCTAATAGGCAGAGACTGATGTGGCAAAGTATGTATTCATGTCATGAGGTGATAGTGATGATGAAATATAAGCAAAAGCATGGAGGTGTAGAACAAAATAAAAAATCAGAATGATGTGAATAGTTCATTTTGGTATGTAATAAGAGGAAGAGTATGAAATAAAGCTAGAAAAGCATTTTGGAGCCTTGAAGGACACTGAGGGTTCAAGAGGTAGAGGTAAGGAGGGAGAGAATTCCAAGCTCTAGTCTTTAGGTAGCTATTGCAGCAATCCTGGCAAGTGGTGAGAAGGGGGTAGACTAAACATGCAATTGTAATGTGAGTGGCTGAATGACAGTAATTCAGATTTAGATTGTTCTTTTAGATCTTCATCTTCAAACTATCTTCAATGTTTCAAATCATAATACTTCTTAAGAAAAAAGTTAATGTTATAAACTAATAATTATTACATCTTCATCAACAAATCAACAAACCTACTATTGGCCCATGAATTTTTGTAGCTCATTAAAAAAAAAAAATCAAATGGTTTATATAGATGAGAACCTTGAAAAAATTTGCCCAGATCCCTTGGGTAGTTCTGCCTGGGGTTTTCAAAGAGTTTGATGATGCTAAGTCAGAGCTTTAAATACCTTAATGTCAGAGATGTAGTTTTGATTGTATTAAGGAATTCTTGCCATCATAGACTCACTTCTAATGATTTTCAGCCAATTGGGATGTACCAAATGTAGTCCCCAGCACACAAGAGGTCAAAGGAGAGAAAAAACACAGACTACACATCGTTAATTCCCATGGATAGTATACAGCAATACAATCATCTTTATTTAAACAGTGAAACAGTTTACCTGAGTCTGCGTCTCTCCCTTAAAGCAACCAAATTGTACAGAACCTCCCTGATCACTATTAATTACCATTACTTCTTGAAATCTCCCTATTGGATAAAATAACCCATCACTATATGCACATAGTAGCAATACAATGCAGTTGGGTTGTAATGTTCTTTCTACTATCTGCCACACTGCTCCCATGATAAACTATATGCTGGCCATGATGTTGACAACTATTTATGCTAATCCTCAACTAACATTTGATATATTGAGAAATATTTTAAAATTTTATTGATTGAAATTTTTGTTGTTGTTGTTATTGAGGCAATTGGGGTTAAGTGACTTGCCCAGGGTCAAACAGCTAGGAATTTTTTTTTCATCTTTTTTTTTTAAAATAACTTTTTATTGACAGAGCCCATGCCTAGGTAATTTTTTTTACAACATTATCCCTTGCACTCACTTCTGTTCTGACTTTTCCTCTCTCTCCCTTCACCCCCTCCCTGAGATGGCAAGCAGTCCTATACAAGTTAAATATGTCACAGTGTATCCTAGATACAATATATGTGTGTAGAACCAAACAGTTCTCTTGTTGCACAGGAAGAATTGGATTCAGAAGGTAAAAATAACCCAGGAAGAAAAACCAAAATGCAAACAGTTTACATTCATTTCCCAGTGTTCTTTCTTTGGGTGTAGCTGCTTCTGTTCATCCTTGATCAATTGAAACTGAGTTAGATCTCTTTGTTGAAGAAATCCACTTCCATCAGAATACATCCTCATATAGTATTGTTGTTGAGGTATATAATGATCTCCTGGTCCTGCTCATTTCACTTAGCATCAGTTCATGTAAGTCTCTCCAAGCCTCTCTGTATTCATCCTGCTGGTCATTTCTTACAGAACAATAATATTCCATAACATTCACATACCACAATTTACTCAACCATTCTCCAATTGATGGGCATCCATTCACTTTCCAGCTTCTAGCCACTACAAACAGGGCTGCCACAAACATTTTGGCACATACAGGTCCCTTTCCCTTCTTTAGTATCTCTTTGGGGTATAAGCCCAGTAGAAACATTGCTGGATCAAAGGATATGCACAGTTGGATAACTTTTTGAGCATAGTTCCAAATTGCTCTCCAGAATGGCTGGATGTGTTCACAATTCCACCAACAATGTATCAGTGTCCCTGTTTTCCCACATCCCCTCCAACATTCCGCATTATCTTTCCCTGTCATTCTAGCCAATCTGACAGGTGTGTAGTAGTATCTCAGGGTTGTCTTAATTTGCATTTCTCTGATTAATAATGATTTGCAGCATATTTTCATATGGCTAGAAATAGTTTCAATTTCTTCTGAGAATTGTCTGTTCATATGCTTTGACCATTTATCAATTGGAGAATGGCTTGATTTCTTATAAATTAGAGTCAGTTCTCTATATATTTTGGAAATGAGGCCTTTATCAGAACCTTTGACTGTAAAAATGTTTTCCCAGTTTATTGTTTCGCTTCTAATCTTGTCTGCATTAGTTTTGTTTGTACAAAAACTTTTCAATTTGATATAATCAAAATTTTCCAATTTGTGGTCAATAATGATCTCTAGTTCTTCTTTGGTCATAAATTCCTTCCTCTTCCACAGGTTTGAGAGGTAAACTATCCTATGCTCTTCCAATTTATTTATAATCTCATTCTTTATGTCTAGATCATGAACCCATTTTGACCTTATCTTGATGTACGGTGTTAAGTGTGGGTCAATGCCTCAGCTAGGAATTATTAAGTGTTTGTCAGGTCTTCCTGACTTTAGGGCTGGTGCTCTATCTACTGCACCACCTAGCTGCCCCCTGATTGAATTTTTAAAAAAGTATTTCAGTTCCACAGCAGGAATCATAATGCTACTCCCTTAAGATTTCTAGTCATACTAATTTTCAGGATGGAAATTTGTTTTTGTTTTTATTTTTTAAAGCTTTCTATTTTCAAAACATATGTGTTGGGATCCTTACAAACTGCTAACTCATTAGAGTTGATCTAATCTTACAAGAAGATGTTTTGGGCAGAACCTGAAACAAGGTACTAAGTAGAACTAATTAGTACAATGTTTGTGTTTGCACCTTGACTCATTGGAGTTCACAAGTATGCCAGCTTCACAAAGTAAACTTTGTAACTTTGGGAATTCACACCTCCCTTGAAGCTCTTTGGGCCAGAGAGCACTATGGGAGAAAATCCATAATCCCTCTCTCTCATATCCCACAATTCATCCCTCTTGTATAAAAGAAACAGACAGAGGCTCTCGGTCAGATTTCAGCGGAATTACGCCAGAAGCCCTCTCTCTGAGGTAAGGCAAGAGAGAATATATTTTCCACTTGGCTGGCTGGTAGCAGAAGAGAGTTCAGCTGGACTGGAGAGGAGCACTCTGGTGCAGACAGAGAGCACTTTGAGAGATTTCACCAGAATGACATGAAGAGTGGAGTTGGCTGGAGGCTGAAGAAAGCAGAGGCAGAGGCTGAAGGACAAAACCTTTGATTTTGGTGACATTTGGAGGGAGCTCTTGGAACCAAGCAGAGAGATAGACCTCTAAGCTAACCGGGCTATATTGGAGATAATAAAAGATCTGAACTTTTATCACCTGGCTGTGTTTAGAGAAGAAGAAGCTCACCACATTTTGGCGCCCAACGTGGGGCAGACAGACCCCCCCCCCCCCCCCGCTCCCCCTCTCCTAGTGGATTTCAATGGAAAAGCTACGATCCTGATTCCAGTGGAAAAGCCTCTGATCCTGATCCAGTGGAAAAGTCTTCTTGACCCAGAAATTAGAGTGAGTAAAACAAAGACATTTTGTTAAAAGAGTTAAAGTAGAATTTCATCTAAGATGGGACAGATATTTAGAAAACAGCCTGTTTCTGTTCAAGGAAAATGTTTAGAGAGCATTGTCAAAGTTATGGAAAGCCAAGGTTTAATTATAAGTTTACAGCAAATCACTGAACTTTTACAAATTGTAAAGGACATATGTCCTTGTTTCTCTCTGGAAAAGGAATTAGATCTAAATGAATGGAAATTGGTTGGAGAGGATCTTTGTCAATTCTATAATAAAAATGGGCCTAACTCAATAATTAATACATATAATGTAATACAATTGGCTATAAGAAGTTATTTAAGTGATAGAATGATGAAAAGGAAAGTACAGGAGGAAGAAGTGCCAACTTTACTAGGTGAAAAGGAGGACGAATCAGATGAGAATGGAGTTAATTACAATTCTGAGTGTGATACTTCACAGCAGGAGGAATTAGATGATTCCACATCTCATGACTCTCCCTCCCTCAATTAACCCTTCATGGGTGGAACAAGGGGAGGGAGAGAGACAGAAACACAGTCAGCTTCTGTAAAGCAGAATTTGACAAGATTAGAAAAAGCATTAATTAAAGCAAAAAATGAAGGAGAAGATATATCTGATTTTATAAACGCATATCCTGTGATTGAAAAGATCGACTCTTCAGGTCAAAAAGAGAGAAGATACACTCCTTAATTTGGGAAAAATTAAAGATTTGAAAAAGGGTTGCACTCTTTATGGGGCTACATCATCTTATGTGAAGATGTTACTGGATAATTTGTCTTATGAAATCCTAACCCCGAATGACTGGAAATCCATAGCGAGAACATGTCTAGAACCGGGACAAAATTTATTGTGGCTTTCGGAGTTTCATGAATTATGTAGGATTCAAGCCCAACACAATAGACAAACAGGAACTATTGGACAAATCACTTTTGACCAACTAGCTGGTCAAGGTCAGTATGCAGAGAGTTCAGAACAGATTTATTATCACATAACAGTGTATGAGCAAATTTCTAAGGCTGCAATAAAAGCTTGGAATTCTCTCCCTGGACAGAAAGATGGAAATAATGCTTTCACAAAAATAGAGCAAGGTCCCAATGAACCTTTTGCAGATTTTGTGGGACATTTACAAACAGCTGTAATAAGAACCATTGGAGATAATGCAGCAACAGAAATAATGACTAGACATTTGGCTAAGGAAAATGCCAATGAGGTTTGCAAAAGAATTATATGGGGGCTAGACAAAGATGCTCCTTTGGAGGAGATCATTAGACGCTGTGCCACAGTGGGCACAAATGCTTATTATGCCCAGACTATGATGAACATGGAAAGACAAGGTCCTTCTTGGCAGAGGAATTCTAGAGAAACTCGTCGATGTTTTCAATGTGGAAAAGTTGGACATTTGAGAGCTCATTGTAGAAATGGAGATAGAGTGAAAAGACAGGGTGAGAGAAAACCCAAAACCCCATGTCCAAAATGTAACCGAGGCTTTCACTGGGCCTCTAAATGTATATTGACCCAGAGGAATGAGAGGCAGGACCCAGCTCCAAACTATCAATCAAAGGACAGATGGGTGCCGACGAGCCACATTCACCTTGTCCATCGCAGAGAGATGGAGCAGACCCTTGAAATAAAGGAGAAGACTCAAGAAATATCGGGTGGTTCTGTTGCTGATTGTGCTCACCATTGAAAGAGCATAGCTGACAAGGAGACTGTTAAAAAGACTTTTAAAATCTTCAGGAATCATTGGATTTCCTAACACAAGATGAAACTGTTTTAGTTCTTGAAAAACCAGCAAGAATCATTGGGTTCCCTGAGATGAAAAATTGTTGATGAGACTTTTTGCAGTACTTCAGAGCTTACAGGAATTATTAGATTCCTGGCACATGAACTAATGGACAATGGATTGCTTATGGACTATTTCTAGGACTTATGGACATGTGTAAATTTTCAGGTTGATTCATGTTGTTACATTACTACTAGCCTGTGTTATATTGCTATGTGCTTATGTAAATTATGTATAATGCCTCCCATATTGATGGATTTATGTATACCATGTATATCTGTTACAAAGTTCTGGCCCATATTGATGGATTTATGTGTACCCCTTCAGAAACCCATTAATCTGATTTGATTTCCTATTTTCTTTGGTGTTTTCATCTCCCTTCATGAGATGTCAGGGAAGGTGTGATCACCTTTTAGGTGGGGTTCTCACCTCCTTGAAAAATCAGGGAGGTCATGACCATCCTATGTTCCAAAACAAAAGAAAGGGGGAGATGTTGGAATCTTTACAAACTGCTAACTCATTAGAGTTGATCTAATCTTACAAGAAGATGTTTTGGGCAGAACCTGAAACAAGGTACTAAGTAGAACTAATTAGTACAATGCTTGTGTTTGCACCTTGACTCATTGGAGTTCACAAGTATGCCAGCTTCACAAAGTAAACTTTGTAACTTTGGGAATTCACACCTCCCTTGAAGCTCTTTGGGCCAGAGAGCACTATGGGAGAAAACCCATAATCCCTCTCTCTCATATCCCACAATTCATCCCTCTTGTATAAAAGAAACAGACAGAGGCTCTCGGTCAGATTTCAGCGGAATTACGCCAGAAGCCCTCTCTCCGAGGCAAGGCAAGAGAGAATATATTTTCCACTTGGCTGGCTGGTCACAGAAGAGAGTTCAGCTGGACTGGAGAGGAGCACTCTGGTGCAGACAGAGAACACTTTGAGAGATTTCACCAGAATGACATGAAGAGTGGAGCTGGCTGGAGGCTGAAGAAAGCAGAGGCAGAGGCTGAAGGACAAAACCTTTGATTTTGGTGACATTTAGAGGGAGCTCTTGGAACCAAGCAGAGAGATAGACCTCTAAGCTAACCGGGCTATATTGGAGATAATAAAAGATCTGAACTTTTGTCACCTGGCAGTGTTTTGAGAAGAAGAAGCTCACCATATTTTGGTGCCCGAACTGGGACCGACAAAATCCTGATTCCAGGGAAGGCACCCAGAGAGAACTTTTATAATATTTTAAAGAAGAACAAGAACCCAACATTTGAACTCACCACATATATGCACAGATAATTTGACAACAATGACCCTTGCATAACCTTGTGTTTCAGGTTTTCTTCTTTTACCCCTTCACCCCCTCCCCAAATGGCAAGTAATCCAATACATGTTAAACATGTTAAAATATATGTTAATTCCAATGTGTGTGAACATATAAAATTCTCTTGCTGCACAAGAAAAATCAGATAAAAAAAGAAAGTAAATGAGTAAGAAAACAAAATACAAGCAAACAACAACAAAAAAAGTGAGAATGTTATGTTGATCATAACATTCAGTTCCCACAGTCTTCTCTCTGGGTGTAGATGGCTCTCTTCATCACTGAACAATTGGAATTGGTTTGAACAACAATTTGGAACTATGTTCATAAAGTTATCAAACTGTGCATACCTTTTGATCCAGCAATGTTTCTACTGGGCTTATATCCCAAAGAGATACTAAAGAAGGGAAAGGGACTTGTATGTGCCAAAATGTTTGTGGCAGTCCTGTTTGTAGTGGCTAGAAACTGGAAACTGAGTGGATGCCCATCAGTTGGAGAATGATTGAGTAAATTATGATATATGAATGCTATGGAATATTATTGTTCTGTAAGAAATGACCAGCAGGATGAATACAGAGAGGCCTAGAGAGACTTACATGAACTGATCCTAAGTGAAATGAGCAGAGCCAGAAGATAATTGTACACAGCAACAATAAAGATTATACAATGATCAATTCTGATGGACATGACTCTCTTCAACAATGAGATTATTCAAACCAGTTTCAATTGTTCAGTGACAAAGAGAGCCATATATCCAGAGAAAGGACTGTGGGAACTGAATATGGATCATAACATAACATTCTAACTCTTTCTGTTGTTTGCTTGCATTTTGTTTTCTTTCTCAGGTTTTTTTTTTTTCCTTTTTGATCCGATCTTTCTTGTGAAGCAAGATAACTGTATAACTATGTATACACATATTGGATTTAACATGTATTTTAACATATTTAACATATATTGAACTACCTGCCATCTAGGGGAGGGAGTGGGGAAAGGAGGGGAAAATTTGGAAAAGAAGGTTTTGCAAGGGTCATTGTTGAAGAATTACCCATGCATAAGTTTTGTAAATAAAAAGCTTTAATTTAAAACATAGTGATTTAGAGCATCTCCTCATATATAGAAATGGTTTTAATTTCTTCACCTTAAAATTGTCTGTTCATATCCTTCTTATAAATTTGAGTCAATTCTCTATATATTTTGGAAATGAGACCTTTATCAGAACTCTTAAATGTAAAAATCATTTCCCAATTTATTGCTTCCCTTCTGATCTTGTTTGTATAAACCCTTTTTAACTTAATATAATCAAAATTATCTATCTGGGGTTCAATTATGAGTTCCAGTTCTTCTTTGGACACAAATTCCTCAGGATGGAAATTTTAAAAGGAAGATGGTTGATAACATATAGTCCATATTTGATCATACTGTTAACATAATAGTTAGAGACCCTTAATGTTCCTTCCATTGCTTTTGAAGGATGCTCTTATGATAGTAAAAATATTTATTAACAAATATAGTAGTGATATAGATTTACAGATCTTTTAAAGTAATCAAAGAGCATTTGTGTCTTTGATACAATGGCTATATTCTCATTTAGAGGCAGGTTGGCATTGTGCACAGAAAGCTGGCCTTAAAGCCAAAATGACATAGGTTCAAACCTTACTCTGACATATACTGACTTTGTGCCTCTGGACAAATCACTTAACCATTTTAGTTCCGTGTACTAAGGTCTAAGATTATAAGTTTCAGAGAGGATACTGGCCTAGGATAGAGAGAATTTCTTCATCTAGGAGTCCATTATGCCACTAAAATCAGGTCTAGTCCCATTCATTTATTCATATATCTTATGACTAATAAAATAAGGATTGAAGCTAATTCTAATTCTAATGTACTTCACAAATTCTGTTTTCATCCCCTATCTCTATGAATAGACTAAATGAGCTTGCAGTTATAAGATTATGGATTATGTGAAGCTAGAATTTAGAATTGAAAGATATCTCAGAGATCATCTACTCCAACTCCATCTTATTATAGGTAGAATAGAAACTTTCATTTTTGTGCTTGTTTTTCTTCTTGTGTTGGCATCTTCCTTCCTCCCCTACCTTTCTTTTTTCTTCCTTCCTTCCTTCCTTGTTTGCTTCTTTCTCTTTCTCTCTTCCTTCTTGATCTTGTTCTTTTTAATTTCTTCTTCTTCTCTTCCTCCTCCTCCTCCTCTTCCTCCTCCTCTTTCTCTTCTTCCTCCTCCTCCTCCTCCTCCTTCTCTCTCTTCTTCTTCTTTTCTTCTTCTCTTTTTCTTCTTCTCCTCTCTCTCTCTCTGTCTCTGTCTCTCTCTCTGTCTCTCTCTCTCTCTCTCTCTTTCCCTCCTTCCCTCCCTCTTTCCATCTATTAACATTTTGAGGCCCAGTACAGGTACCACTATTTCCAGTAAATCTTTCTAGATTCTTTCTTCATCTTTATCTTCCAATAAAACTACTGTCCCTTTTCTTTCATTTTATTTTGTCATGTGTTCTAGATCTCTACTTTGTCTTTATTACTTTGTATCTTGTAAAAGATTTATTTGGGTATATAACTTAAGCTGTCAGAATGTAATGTCCTTGAAAAAAGAAACTGTTGTTTATCCTTTATGCCTCTTTAATGTCTCATGTCTACTAGATTCTTAATAAATGTTTATTGAAACAAATTGAATTTTAAAGTTATTAATATGATCTGATGTCTTATACTTTTTAAACTGCATATATCTATTATATAAAGACTGTCATATATTGCAAAGTTAACTTACCAATAGCAAAGTCCAAACCCTTTTAGCTATTGAAACAGAAACACTCCATCACATTGAGTAGTCAATTGAAGAGTTTATTAGAGTAGTTATACTAGATAGAACTACGACTTGTGGGCCCTTTTTATTTTCACTGAAGCAATAGCAACGGAAACAAAAAGGTAAAAGCAGAAAGCAGATACAAACTAGGTTTTTTTTTTCCTTTTATGCACATAAACTTCATCCTATCTACCTCCAGTATTCCACACCACACTACATTACACGATACCATACTATCTATGTCATATTATCTCTTTGTATTGTTCCCCAAATTTTTCTACCTCACAGGTACCTACCAAAAAGCAGCAGACAACTTTCCTTCACCACAATGTGGGTTAACTGCAGTATATTTTATAGTTAGTTCTCATTCTTCTGGAATTCATTCTCCTTTTATCTTTTATTAGTAGCTATAAATCTTTGTGTAGAAGGAATGAGAAGATAAAGATGCTAAATAGAATTTGAGCAATTTGTAAGAAATTCAGGGTATTTTTTGTACTTTTGAGATCAATCAATCAATTCACAATTTTTTTTTTTTTTAGTGCTATATCCTAGGGATACAAAGATGTTGTTCTTTCAATAAGCTTGCATTCTATTGGGAAATATAACACACATACATACAGGTTACAAGGTAGTTTAAATAAGATGAGCACTAGGAATTGGGGTGAAAGAAAAGTCCTAGGAGAAAAAAATGTATGTGTGTGTGTATATATGTGTGTATATATATATATATATATATATAGTTTATTTTAATACATGTTGCATTTTGAATCATGTTGAAAGAGAAAAATCAGAGTGAGTGTAACCGGAAACTGAGGACTTCTCAAGAACAGTCACTTGATAATTCCAGACCCAGTTTCAAGGTCTATTAATCATTAAGGCTGAGAACAAAAGGAAAAGGAAGGAGAACAAAAGACTTGCTCTTCTAGTAGAAATATCTGATCTCCTGGACCTTTATTTAACTGCTTAGAGAAGAATCTAACTATTTAATGGCCTGGAGATATTCTAAGAGGTCTATAAACTGGCTAATCTCTATTTGTTGAGGAAGTCTGAGATAATGTAAGTCTCCTTGGTTATTCTAGTTTAATGAACTACTTACCTCTAAACAAATCTCTTCTTTGTGGGGGATTATATGGTTTCTTATAAAATTATTAACTAAGGTAGATTGAACATATAACTTAGATTCAGTTTATCTGCGGAATTTGGAAAAATGAAATAGGGTAAATAGTTATAAGTACTTGCAAAACTGACCACTATAAAATATACTTGCAAAAGTTGTAAACCTTGTGAAACTGACCATCATAAAATTCAGGTTAAAATTTAACAAGTTCATGTTACTTCTAAGTATTATTCTTGTGGTAATGACTCATTTCAATCTCTGTGGAAATTAATCTCTCTCTATGGTAGAGCTCCAGTTTAGAGAAGTTTGCTTCTTGAAAGATTCTAGAATAAACACTTCTATTCTTCACTGCAGATATCTCTGAGTATTTGTAAATTGGATTTGCTGTACCACACAAGAACAAAAGGGAAAAATCATGAAAGAGATTAAAAAAATAACACACACAAGGAAAAAAGAAGTGAACATAGCATGTGTTGATTTACATTAAGTCTCCTTAGATCTTGTGCTGGATGAAGATGGCATTTTTTTTGTCCAAGGTCTATTGGAATTGCTTTGGATCATTGAACTACTGAGAAGAACCAAGTCACTCATAGTTGATCTTTACACATTCCTGCTATTTTGTGTACAATATATTCATGGTTCTGCTTGTTCTGCTCAGCATTAGATCATATAAATTTTTCCAGGCCTTTTTATACAAATCAGCTTGTTCGTTGTTCTTTATAAAACCATAATATTCCATTACCTTCATGTACCACAGCTTGTTTAGCCATTCGCCAATTGATAGACACCTACTCATTTTCCAATTCTTTGCTACCACAAAAAGAGTTGATATAAACTTTTTTTTGCACCTGTGCGTCCTTTTCCCTCATTTATGATTTCCTTGGTTTACAGACTCAGTAATGGCATGGCTGGGTCAAAGGATATGCACAGTTTTATTGCTCTTTTGCAAAGTTCCAGATTGCTTTCCAGAATGTCATTTCTCAACTCTACTAACAATGCATTAGTGTCCCACTTTTCCCACACCCCCTTTAAATTTATCATTATCTTTTCCTGTCATCTTAGCAAATCTGAAAGGTATAAGATGGTACCTAAGAGTTTTTTAGATTTGCATTTCTCTAATCAATAGTGATTTAAAGCATTTTTTCATATAACTATAAATGGATTTAATTTCTTCATCTAAAAATTGTCTGTTCATATCTTTTGACCATTTATCAACTGGGGAATGACTTGTATTCTTATAAATTTGACACAGTTCTTTATATATTTTAGAAATGAGACCTTTATTAGAAATACTGGCTGTAAAGATTTTTTCCCAGCTTTGTACTTCCCATTTAATCTTTTATTCTGTTGGTTTTGTTTGTGTAAAAACTTTTAAATTTAATGTAATCAAAGTTGTCTATTTTGCCTTTCATAATGTTTTCTAGTTTTTCTTTGATCACAAATTCCTCCTTTCTCCAAAGATTTGATAGGTAAATTATTCCTTGTTCTCTTGATTTGTTTATGTTATCATCCTTTATGTCCAAGTCATGTATCCATTTTAACCTTATTTGTATGGGATGTAAAATGTAGGTCTACGCCATGTTTCTGACATATTATTTTCCAGTTTTCTGAGCAATTTTTGTGAAATAGTGAGTTCTTATTGTAGAAAGTGAGTTTGGAGATTTATCAAATACTGGATTGCTATAGATGGAAATATAGATATATACATAAAGTGTACTAAATGAGAAGGAAGGAGCTGCTGGGTAGGGTGACCAAAAGGAATATGAGTGTGTGGCTACAAAGAAATGACACATCTGAATGTCCAGAAATTCCAGCACCAACCAATAGTTTGGAAAGTCACAATGAACTGTCATAACGTGAAGAGTAGTGCAGGATCAACCAACTAATCAATCAATAAGCATTTTTTTAAATGCCAGGTTCTAGAGTTGTTGTTCAGTAATTTTTCAATTGTGTCTGACTTTTCATGATCCCATTTGGCGGTTTCTTGGAAAAGGTAGTAAAGTGTTTTGCTATTTCCTTCTTTAGATAATTTTACAGATGAGGAAACTGAGGCAAACAGGGCTAAGTGACTTGCCCAAAATGATACAGCCAGATTTGAACTCAGAAACTCAGAAAGGTGAGTCCAGGTCTATCTTATTTGCAACTAGGTGCTAGGAATCTAAAATAAAAAACAGTATCTGCCATTGAGGAATTTATATTCTATTGAGGGGAAATTGTATGCAAATAAGTAATTATAAAATAGATACAAATTAAATTCTAAATAATTTTTTCAGAGTGAAGGGAGACACTAAATGATAGAAGAATTAGGAAAGTCCTTCTGTAGAAGTGGATCTTTAAAGGAATCTAGGTGTTCTGGGAGGGGAAAATGAAGAGGGAGCATATTTCAGGTATGGAGAATCACCTATACAGAAAGTGAAGATAGTATCATGTATCAAGAGTAGTAAGTAGGTCTATTTGTATCTTAGAGTATCTGACAGAAATACCTTCAAGTTGGGAAGGTAGACTAAAACTAAATTGTAGAGGTCTTTAAATGCCAAATAGAGAATTTAATTTTTTTCCTGGAAGCATAGTCAGACCTGTGTTATAGGAATAGCTTTTTGGTATTCCAAAAACTTCAGGAAAAAGCTAAATGGGTGTGGTGACTGGAAAAGAAGTATATGTTCATTGCTAAACAGGATTGAATATAAGTTCTTTCTCCCTATTTATAATCCTATTCTATGTTTATCAGCTTTCTTTTAGTGTGATGCTTGTAGGCAAAAATGAAGACTTTTAATGAAGAGCTAGAAATATATTTAGATATTTCCAGTATTTCCCTGGGTGGGGGGCAAAATGAATCATAATGATTTATGATAAATAGTCACAAATAAACACATTTCTACAAAACTGGGGTTTCATTCCATTTGTATTTGCAAATACCATTTTTCAAGGCTCTATTTTTTTCTCTAGTGAAGAGACCAATCTGTTTAGAATAAAAAAAATCTTTAATGATTGAAATGTTGCTACATTCACTAGAAAGTAGATATTGGGGAGAGAATAGAATAGTCTTCACAATTTACCTTAAGTCATGAGGCGTGTAATTCTTGGACCTGAGTCAATTCTTGTCCAGATCTATTTTGATTACTTGGTTTTTATAGCCAATTAAATATTTTGGTCAGCATAAAAAGTCTAGCTTCTTGGATGAAACATTCCATGCAGTAACATTAACCAATCCTTAACTGAGGAAGGAGAATCAATCTGCTTTACCAATTCCAAATCGATTTTGCTAGCCACTATAGAAGGTTCTAGACTCATTGAGGGTGAAGCTAAGGTGGCAGAGAGTAGACAGGATTTTATCTGAGCTCTTCCTGGTGTCTCTCAGATCAACACCAGACCAAGCCTCTGAACTGGCTTTGGAATGACAAAACCCACACATATTTGGAATGTAACAAATTTCCACCAGAAGATATTTTGGAAGAACTTCAGAAAAGATCTGTTTCAATCAGATAGGGGGAGGGGGAGAGAGGGGGTTGAGCACAGGCACAGCAAAGGACCCAAGGAGATATGATATCCATGTGCAGGGGAATCTACCCAGATGTTCTTGGCCAAAATACAGCAACATTGCCTACTCTCCTGATTCACAAAACAGTGGATAAGCAAAATAGCTATGAGATATCCAAAGAAAATACAAAAGGCAAATAGTGAGTCTCTGAACTGTGGTGGTCTCTTCTTTTGTAAAATATATGATGGTTCTCTGGGAGCAGATTTCTTGGGGAGGTTTTCTGGAGGCAGCCTTAGTTTCAGTTCAGAGTAATAATCACCTCAAATACAGCCAGCTGATAAAATCCAAAAGTTTATTTTCTCCTTCCAAGTTTTGTTTCTTTCCTTATCTTCCGAACTGACTGACTGACTGACTGAAGCTCTTTTTATGCTCTTTTAGAAATGTCAACTCAAAGGTTTACTCCTCCTCTGAGAGTGGGATTATGGGAGGTGTGAATTCACAAAGTTACAAAGTTAACTTTGTGTATCTCCCATACTTGTGAACTCCAATGTGTGAGCACCAATGTGTAAACTCTCTTAAAGGTGTGGACTATAATGTGTGACCTCTAATGTGTAAACTCTTAAAGGTGCAAACCCAAGCACACAAGCATTGCTTCCATCAATTCCGCTGAGTTATCACCTTGTTTCAAGTTCTGGCTCATAACATCTCCCGCTTTCTTTTGATTTAGAACATAGGTGGTCATGACCTCCCTGACTCTTCAAGCAGGTGAGAACCCTCAAAAGAAGGTGATCACGCCTTCCCTATCTGCTCAAAAAAAGAAGTGAAACATCATAAAAAGAAGGTGGCACACCCTCCCTGACTTCTCAGGAAGGGAGATGAAAACATCAAAGGAAATGGGAAATCAAAGCAGATTAGTGGGTTTCTGAAAGGGCTCGTTTGAAACAGGTATACATAAATCCATCAATATAAGAGACATTACACATAATTATATAAGCACATAGCAACACAACAGGCTAGTAGTAATGTAACAAATAACATGAATCAACATGAGAATTTATACATGTCCATAAGTCCTAGAAATAGTCCAAAAGGATTCCATTGTCCATTAGTTCATATGTCAGGAATCCAATAATTCCTGTTAGTTTTGAAGTACTGCAATAGTTTCATCAACAATTTTTCATCTCAAGGAATCCAATGATTCCTGCTGGTTTTCAAGTCCTTGAAACAGTCTCATCTTGTGTTAAGGAATCCAATGATTCCTGAATATTTTAAATTGTAAATGCAAAATCGAGCAGCCTGATGGTATTTAGAATGGGATTCCTGGGCCTCCTGAAATAAAGGCGCACTGGCTAACATAATTAAAAGGCTATCTGCCTTTGAATTCCCATCAAAAATAGGACTTGGAAGTCCACTATGTGAGTGGACATGAAAGATATAAATTTTACCTGGATATTTTCTCACTTGCTCCTGAAGTTCCTTAAAGAGCTGATATATATTAGAAGCTGCAAATTTTATTTGGGCTGCGGCAATTCTTTGTACCACACCTACTGAATAGGCTGAATCAGATATTATATTTATGTCTCCTGGGTAATAAGTGAGAGCTAACATGATTGCATACAATTCGTTCTGCTGAGTGGACTGAAAAGGAGTTCTGACTACTCTCTTTATAGTTAAGTCATGAGAGTATACAGCACAAATATTGTGCTTGGATGCATCTGTAAAGATAGTTGGTCCTTTAAGAGGAACTTTAGAAACTTTTTCTTCAAGAATCCATTGCCAATTATATAAAAGTCTGGTTATCTTTAATGGAGACCCCATGTGTAAAATTTGGAGCCATGGCTAATAAAATTTGCCACTCTGGGATGGTCTCACAGCACACATTAGTTTGTGTATTGGTGTAAAAGGTGTATATCTTATCAGGTCTTGCCCCAGATAATTGTACTGCTCGCTTAATGGCCTTTAATAAAATTCTATCCACAAGCACTGAGTAAGGAATAAGGCTTTGTTCTGGTTGTGCCAGGAGGTTCACCCACTCTAATCACACTGTCTCCTTGATGAAGGACTTGCTGTGGGTGCCTTTTGTGTGGTAAAACTGATATTTCCAAGGGTTTTTGAGTGACTCTTTCAACCACATTGGATAAAGCCAGTTCAGCTTTTCTCAAAGCCTCTTGAGCTTCTTTTGTAAGCTGGCGTGGTGAATTTAAAGCCCCTTAAAATGTCATATAATGGTTGTAACTGATAGGTAGTCAAGCCTAACACTGGTCGCATCCATTGGATGTCTCCTTTCAATTTCTGAAAATCATTTAAGGTGTTTAGCTTCTCTGTTCTTAAGGACAGTTTTTGTACTGTAAGCACCTTAGGGTATACTTCATATCCTAAATATTGAAAAGGAGCATGTCTTTGAATTTTCTCTTCAGCTATGTACAATTTGTAGTATCTTAGTGTTTCTGTGATCTTTTGTAGGCATGCTTCTAGCATTTGTTCCTCAGGTGCACATCCCAATATAGCATCCATATAATATAATAGCATAACTTTTGGAAATGCTTTTCTTACTGGAGCAAGAGCAGCAGCAACATACATTTGACACATAGTGGGGCTGTTTTTCATTCCCTGTGGCAAAACTGTCCATTCATATCTTTTATAAGGCTCAGCTAAGTTAACGCTGGGCACTGAAAAGGCAAATCTTTTCATATCCTCCTTATCCAGAGGGATAGAATAGAAACAATCAATATCTATGACTCAAAGAGGCCATTCTCTAGGCAACTGAGTAGGAGATGGAAGTCCAGGCTGAAGAGTTCCCATAGTTTCCATCTGTTCATTCACTTTTTTTAAATCAATGAGCATCCTCCATTTTCTAGATTTCTTTTTTACAACGAACACTGGGGAATTCCAAGGACTTAGAGAAAGTTGTAAGTGTCCTTGTTCAAGCTGCTCCTGTAGTATATTTAATAAGGCCTGACTTTTATCGCTACCTAAGGGCCACTGTTCTATCCACACTGGTGTATCAGTTTTCCATTGGATAGGAACAGGTGAAAGGGTTGGCAGGCCTTCAACAGCAGCCCTGCTTAAAAAACCGAAGCACTCATTTTTAACCCTAATTGCTGTAAAACATCTCTTACCCACAGATTGATGGGGATTTTTTCAACTATAAAAGGAGTAAAAACTCCTGTTTTGCCTTCAAAAGTCCATCTCATAGGGGCAGCACTAACTTCAGCTGCTATTGATCCTCCTACTCCAGACATGTAGGTGTCTGCTTTAATCTTTGGCCAGTGACTGGGCCAATTGGCACCTCTAATGACTGTACAATCTTCACCTGTGTCTACCAATCCTTCTAATGGTAGGCCATTTATATAAATTGTGAGCATAGGTCGGTCAGCTGTTACAGCTGCTGTCCAGTATATTCCTGGATTTTGTGGTCTGGAGTCAGAATCTGGGTGACTATCACCAGGTTGCTTATTAGGATTCTGTATGAGTAAATTTGATGCTACTACTTCTCCTAGGTGATAAGTCACACATTGTCTACCTGTATTAGTTACTGGGATATTATGTACACATTTCCCAGTTTCCCACATCAGTGTGTGGATGGACACTGTTTTGTACATATAAAAAGGAGGTGAAATAGTCAAGCCTACTGTGCTGGAGGTAAGGGATCCATAGGCTGGAGAGGAACAGATTTCACCTCTCCAGGGGGTATCTCAGTTGTCCCAGCTGCATACAGCTCTATTCTCCCCAATTGTAATTCCTTTCTCCCATCAGGTTGCTTCCTGGCTGGTTGACTGTGTAATCCTCTTCTCCCATCATATGGCTTTCTAGCTGATTGGTCATGTCTGGGTACTGAACTTGTAGGCACTCTCTGGGTGCACCATTGGCTGCCATCATGCCCCAAGTGTCTTTTGCCTTGGGCCCTGGGGCTGGGCCCCTCATCCCGTTTTCCTGAATCTGTCTACATTCTGAGGCCCAATGGAAGCTTCTGTTGCATTTTGGACATGGGGTATTGGGTCTTGTTCTCCCACCCTGTTTTCCCATTCTATCTCTATACCAACATTGAGCTTTCAGATGCCCTACTTTTCCACACTGAAAGCATCTACGAGTCTCTCTGGAAATCCCTTGCCAGGAGGTACTCTGTCTTCCCATGTCTGGATTTTGGGAAGTCTGCATCATAGCCTGGCTATAAAAGGCACAGCATCTTATGAGCTCCTCTAAAGGAGCATCCTTGTGCAGTCCTAATATAATTCTTCTGCAAACCTCATTAGCATTTTCCTTAGCAAGTTGCCTTATCAAAACATCTGTTATTGCATTTTCTCCATTTGTTCTTGTGATAGTTGTCTGCAAACATCCCACCAAGTCAGCAAAGGGTTCATTTGGCCCTTGTGTTATTTTTGTGAAGGCCCCACCCTTGTCATCTTTATTGTGGAGAGAAGCCCACGCTTTGATAGCATTAGCAGCAATTTGCTCATATGCTGCTATAGAATAATTAATCTGTACTGTAATGTCTGCATAGGAACCTACACCTGTTAGTAGGTCACAGGTGATTGAAGCATGAACTCCACTTTGACTGTTTTGTTGGGCTTGTATCCTACAGAGCTCAGTATATTCAGAAAGCCATAAGTAGTTTTGTCCAGGTTCTAGGCATATCTTTGCTATAGATCTCCAGTCATTAGGGGTCAAGATTTCAAAAGCCAAATTCTGTAATAACATCTTAACATAAGCTGATGTAGCCCCATAAAGAGAGCAAACTTTTTTCAAGTCTTTGAGGATTTCTATGTCAAAAGGAGCGTATCTTCTACTTTCTTGACCTGAAGAATTAAACTGTTGAATTACAAGAAAAATGTGGTGTTGGAATTCTGATACATTTTTCCCTTCCTCTTTGGCCTTAATTAGTCCCTTTTGCAATCTACTCATGGGAGTAGCTGGATGCAGCGGGGGAAGTGCTGGTGCTGTCACTGCCCCTCCCCCCCACTACTCCTCCTCCTTCCATCCCGGAGGGTGGAGTTGATGGAGGGGAGTCAATTACCTGCTCCTTAGGTGGGGCTGAAGCTGCCTCAGATTCACCACACTCTTGAGCCTCACTTAAGTCTCCATGCCCTGTGGGGATATGGTCATTAATCTGTTCTTTGTCTTCCTCCTTTATCTCAGGCTTCCCCATTTGGCTATTCCTAGAGTTTTTTCCTTTTCTTCTAGAACTTATAAGGTATTTTAAGGCCAACTGTATCATATTTTATAAATAGAATGCCTCGATGGAAATTCAATGAGGACCGTTTTCATTGTAATATGTGGAGAGCTGTTGACCAATCAATGCCCAGTTATCTAGAGAGATTTGCTCTTCCTCTAAGAACCAAGGGGAGGTGCGTTTTAATGTACCCAGAAGTCTAGCTGTCTGTTCCCAAGTTATAAGTAGCACTTGATCTTTTATCAGCTTAAGCAGGCTTTCTATAGCACCACTTCTGGGTGGGAGTGGGGGTGCGGGGGTTGGGGTGGGGGATGGAGAATCTTTACCTAGGATCTGTCCCATTTCAGCCAGAAAAGGTTACTAGTTTAGTCTTTAAGAAAATAAGTTCCCTGTTTGTCTTATACTCACCTAAGTTCCTGGTCACTGGAGACTTCTTCAGTGAAAGTAGGGTCCTTGGTTCCCACGCTTGGGCGCCAAATGTGGTGACCGCATATTTAAAATCAGTCGGAGTCAGGAATTCAGGTTAAGGGAAAAATCTTCAATCTTTATTCTCAGTAGAGGTGAGGGGGAATTGCGATAGCAATATGGGCAAGAAAGATTGCAATAGCAATATGGGTAGCTGCGACAGGAAGTCAGCTAGCAGAGGGAGTTCTGAGCTGAAGGGCCATCGCAATGGCAATGCGAGCAGCTGTGACAAGACGCCAGCCAGCAGTCTCTCCTTCCCCTTCCTTTTCCACTCCCCTGTCTCCACCCACCAAAATCATCATTTCCTATACAACACATCAGGACTTGCACAAAGAGTGGGAGGGGGCCATTCTTTCTCCAAGCTTATATATTGATAGAGTATGGTCCAATTACTATTTAGCCTCATGTGCTTGGGACCTCAGTGCATCAACTCAAGCCTCAGCCCATTACAAGATACTATGATACACTACTGTATGTCCCATCTTCTTTGAGGAGTTCTAACAGTCATTCATGGCCATTATCTCATTGAGCCTCACTATACCTTTGTGAGGTAGATATAGTATATGGAAAGTATCACTGTATTACAATATAAATAAGCCAGTCCTAGTTTGGGAATGATGGCCCATGCCAAGAAAAATTTTGTGTAGTTTTTTTTCTTTTTTTTTTTTTTTAAAGCAGCTCCTTTTATTATGATTTAAAGAAAAGTGGATATCTCCCTTACCCTCACTCCCACTGCAGCCTCCACTCATTACATTTCTTTCTTTTTTTTTTTTTTTAAATAACTTTTTATTGATAAAAACCATACCAGGGCAATTTTTTACAACATTATCCCTTGCACTCACTTCTGTTCTGATTTTTCCCCTCCTTTCCTTCACCCCCTCCCCCAGATGACAAGCAATCCTTTACACATTGAATAGGTTATAGTATATCCTAGATACAATATATGTGTGCAGAACCAAACAGTTCTGTTGTTGCACAGGGAGAATTGGATTCAGAAGGTATAAATCTGGGAAGAAAAAAAAAATGAAAGCAGTTTACATTCATTTCCCAGTGTTCTTTCTTTGGGTGTAGCTGCTTCTGTCTATCATTGATCAATTGAAACTGAGTTAGATCTCTTTGTCGAAGAAATCCACTTCCATCAGAATACATCCTCATATAGTATCGTTATTGAGGTATATAATGATCTTCGGTTCTGCTCATTTCACTTAGCACACTCATTACATTTCAAAGCTCAGACCTGCTGGAGGCCAGCTGAACTCAGAGTAATACAACAATTGGGTTTCTGGTCTGTGTACTTCTTTGACCATAAGATCAATATTGATAATTGGGTTAAAGTACCCAGTAAAATACAGTTGCAAATAAACTGAGAAATAATAGGCCAAAGAATGACCACAAAAAGTCCCTATGCTGATACTTTCCAAAAATGGCTCAACATTATATAAGAAACAGTTTTCAAGTCATTCCTTGACCAAATCCTCCAAAAGGAAAATAACTCCAGAGTAGAGAGCAACATGGCATTAATAAGAAACCATGAGGTCCAGTAGTACATCCTGCTAATCCCAAATTCAGCAATTAATTGACATGGAAGGAAAGAATATTTAACAAGGAATTCTCTCCATTACTTCCAAATGGGCTCTTTAAAATTTTCAAACTTTTAGTATATGAATATTATGCATTATTATTGCTCTATAAGAAACGATCAACTGGATGATTTCCGAGAGACCTGGAGAGACTCACGTGAACTGATGCTAAGTGAAGTGAGCAGAACCAGGAGATCATTGTACATGGCAATAGCAAGATTATATGATGAGCAATTCTGATGGACATGGCTCTTTTCAATAATGAGATGATTCAGGCCAATTCCTACGGTCTTGTAATGAAGAGAGCCATCTGCACTCAGAGAGAGGACTATGGGAACTAAGTGTGGATCACAACATAGTATTTTAACTTTTTTTTGTTGTTTGCATGCATTTTGTTTTCTTTTTCATTTTTTCCCTTTTTGATCTGATTTTTCTTGAATATTATGATAATTATGGAAATATGTATGTAAAAGAATAGCATATGTTAAACATATATTGGATTACTTGCCATCTAGGGGAGGGAGTGGTAGGAAGAGGGGTAAATTTGGAGCACAAGGTTTTGCAAGGGTGAATGTTGAAAATTATCTATGCAATATGTTTTGAAAATTAAAAGCTTTAATAATAAAAAATAAAACAAAAGTTTTCAGATTTTGTGATGATACTCTTTTTCTTATATAGGGTACATTGTATGGATGAAAGGTAAGAAAGTTTCTGCATAATCAAAGTACAGATACAACATACTGAATCTTGGGGAGTTCTTCAGGGCATATAACAGGAATAACTTTTCCTGGGTTGACAGCTTTGTGCCAGGTGCTACACCTGGGGGCAGCAGGGTCTTACTTTCCCATGGTCTTCAGTGCTCATCTGGACAGGACCAGCGTGTTCATCAAAGAGAATCACAAACCAGAAGAGATGAAATCAAGATGCTCTTTATTACGGCACATTCGTTCACAGCTACATCCTTACCTGTCTGCCTTCTTCTCCAGCTCCCTCTTTTTATCCTCAGCCCTGCACCCCAAACCTGAGGAAGTACTTTATGTGTGATGTGAATCAGGAAGGGCCCAGAGCTCACTTCCTGATAACAGAGCCAGTTCTCAAAACATAAATATTTCAGGACACTGTGACTATTTGACCTGGACATGGGTTACAGCAACCTCATAATGTTCCGGGTCTCATGTTTGTCAGGGAACTGCATGTAATATTTCCCTGTTCTCGAGTCAGCACAAACTTCAGAATGGGGTCCCAGACCTCTGGGCTCCAACAAGTTTGCATTACCCAAAGATCCTTTGGGGACTTTACTTTTTTTTTTTGTTTGAAGAACTTTTTTTTTTTAATTTTTAAAATTTCTTCACCCTTGCAAAATCATGGATCTCAATTTGCCCCCTTTCCCCTCCCCACCTCCCCTAGATGACAAGTAGTCCAATATATGTTAAACATGGTAGAAAGATATGTTAAATACAATATATGCATACATATTTATACAGTTATCTTTGCAGCACAAGAAAAATCAAATCAAACCAGAAAAAAATTAGAAAGAAAATAAAATGCAAGAAAACAAAAAGAGTGAAAATGCTATGTTGTGAACCACATTCAGTTCCCATGGTCCTCTCTCTGGGTGTAGATGGCTCTCTTCATCAATGAACAATTGGAATTGGTCTGAATCATCTCGTTGAAGAGAGCCATGTCCATCAGAATTGATCATTGTATAATCTTGTTACTGTGTACAGTATCCTCTGCTCATTTCACTTAGCATCAGTTCATATAAGTCTCTTCAGGTCTCTCTGAAATCATCCTGCTGGTCGTTTCTTACAGAAAAATAGTATTCCATAACATTTATATACCATAATTTGTTCTCCAACTGATGGGCATCCACTTAGTTTCCAGTTTCCTGCCACTACAAAAAGGTCTGACATAAACATTTTTGCACATATGGGTCCTTTTCCCTCCTTTAAGATCTCTTTGGGATATAAGCCCAGAGCAAAGGGTATGCACAGTTTAAAAACTCTTTGGGCAGAGTTCCAAATTGCTCTCCAGAACAGCTGCACCCATTCCACACTTCCACTAATAATGGATTAGTAAGGGACTTTACTCTTATAAATTCTGACACACTTCAGTTCCATTATTATGGCTTTTCTGTGCTACAATTCTCTGTTATATAAGGATTTTGAAAAATCTTCATCTGTCAATGTTAAAAGCATTCTGCCATTAACTCTTGCAGATAAAAATCTTTCTGTATAAAGAGAGAGGCCCAACGGCCAAGTTGCTTTAGCCAAAAGATGACTTCTTCAGTTGTCCATTTTGCAATAGATTTGTGAATAAGCAGGACATGCTCTGATTCTCTAGTGTTTCAGTGATATACAAGTAGAACCATTGCAGTGTTGGAGCTAGTCCCACTCAGATCTGAGCATCACTCCTCTCTACCTTACCCTCTGCCCCCAGTGCCCAAGAACCTAAATTGTTAATATATTCTCCCTCTTCAGTTTTCCTGCTAGAGAACAAGTTCCCCTAATTTGTATATATAGTGTCCTCCTGCCCTCATCCCAAACCTAAGCTCCTTCAGATCAGAGTCTATTTCATGCCCCTCTCCCCAAAATAGCATCTATTTTCTAGCTCTAGAAACTGGATTAACCTAAAATTAAAATGACTTGTCCAGTCCAGTCACCAGTCACACAACTGATGAGTATCTGAGAGAATTCAAGTCCAGGGTTCCTGAATATCCAGCATTCATTTCCACTATATCAAATCATTTTTCATTCTTCCAGAATATATCTAGATGGCATCGCTTTGTGATGCCTAAAAGTTATAAGTTGAACTTATTAGCACGTAAAAAGAAAGCAAGCTGTATGTAATTGAGATTCTCACTTTCATAAATAATGCCAATTTTCTCAATCAATGGGGGAAAAAAGGGAAAGGAAAAGGGAGAAGGATGAATAAAAGAATGTGTATTAAGGGAGAAACTAGTCCTATGCAAAATGAACCATAAGGATGTACAAAAATATTTATATCTCTTTTTGAGCTAGCAAAGAATAATGGGAATTTAAGGTGGTCACATGAAGATCAAAAGAAGACAAGAACACTCCCAAGATTTTTTTGAAGAACTTTGGAATTAACTTAATGATGTTGAGAGAGACTGGCAAAAGACTGCCCAGGATGGTGTGTCCACATCAAAGAAAGTGCTGTGCTCTATGAGTAAAGCAGAATTGTAGTCGTTCAAAAGAAATTTGAGATGAACAATTTTAGACATTTGTACTTCAAAAAATTTTTTTATAGCTTTTTATTTTCAAAATATATGCAGAGAGCTTTCAACATTCACCTTTGCAAAACGTTGTGTTCTGATTTTTTTCTCCCTCCCTTTCTTCCATTCCTTCCCCTAATTTAATGAAATTCCCAGCCACCTCAGTGTTCAGGAGGTATGTTCATTTCTAGCATATTCAATAAATCAAGAATGAAAAGAAATTAAAGCAAATTGAAAGAATGTTGGACTAACCCTTCTTCTAAGCAAATAATCTCAAAATCTTTATTCATTCTTCTATCATTTGTAAAACTTGTTTAGACTAGCTTTCCCTCTAAAGTAGTGATTAAAAAAAGGAAAGCATGCATGAGCAAGGACAATGGTAATATTAAGTCAGTTTTAAAGATTTATGGTATTTTTTTAACTCATGATAAAAAAGCTGAAAATTAAACTCTCAAGCTAAATGTTATTTCTCATACAACATTCCTTAAATACTAATCTCTGTCATGACATTTTCACTTTAATTATTATGCACTTTCCTTTTCAATTTTTTAATTTTTATTTATTTTTCAAATAAATTGTCTTGCATAGCTTATGCTATACTTCAAACACATTAAAACAAATTATTTTAAAATTACCTTTTACTAGCTGGAAAAATGTTTATTCAATAATGTTTCCACTGATCTACACATTTCTTACATTCTAAATGTCAAATATTTGTCACCTTACTTACAATATAAGAAACTTCTCTTTCTAGAGAAGAGCCTTAATGTTCTTCTATTTCAAAACTTGATAAAATCAATATAAAATTTAGCTAAAAAATACTAGATAGTAGTAGTCTGTCATGAAATAAAATGTTTTTGTTTATTATTATTATTGCTTATTACCAGATAGAATAGTGTTTTCTTTCCAGACCAGGAATTTCATTATTAGTGGGAACACACAGTGAGAAAACTTTATCAACTATTAATATAAATATACAACTGAGTCTTGGGAGGACTGCTGAGGACACAGATGGAACTAGAACTTTGCTTCTCCTGAATTCAAAGCTAAACATCTGTTCTACATCACTCTGACTCTCACTTAATGTACAGCAGTCAAAATAATGTACAAATGACCTTAATAAATTAAAATAATCATATGAGTTAACTGAAAGTAATATTACAGGATGAAATCTCAGTGTCTGATGCAAAACACACCAAGAAAAAGCATCTGATCATAGAGCTGGAGAAGCTTTCTCTTTGTCTAGATACAAACATGGCACTTATATGGAAAACTGAAAAAAGTAACTTTGAAAAATAAAGTAAAAACAAAGAAAATTTAGAATTATTCAGAGTGAAAAAATGCTTCAATTTACAATAAATCCAACACATAATTTCTAGATAAATAACTGTACTGTAAATCCCAATAACAATTACATATAGACAAGTGCGATGTTTGCTTATGATTCGCTCCTCCAGATATGTCCTGGTCCAGACTTGTGATTTCCTTGATAAGAGAAACTTCTGGTTTGGAGGCTCCCAACATCATTGTGGATCAGCAGCTCATATTGATCTTAACAGAATTTGACTTGTGGAAGTACCTAGGGTAGGGAGGGATAAAATGATTTGCTTTGGTCACACAGCCAGAATGTCAGAGGCAAGAATTAGACTCTGGTCTTTTGGATTCAAAAGATCAGTTCTCTATTCATTGCTTTCACACTGATTCTCACTGCTGTTATAGATGTCAGAAAAGATTTTCTTAAGTAAAATATTCTCAATTCTCTAAGAATTAGGTGTGAGAGAGGAAGAATTCAATGGTTTGACTATATTATCAAATAAACCAGAAAAAATGTACCATTTTATTTGTTGAATGTTTAAAATTAGTAATCAATTAAATATTTTACCAACAAAAGCTATGCCATTCTTGAAGGGTCAGATATCTTTTTTTATGACAATTTAGGATGGAGTTGCAGCAAGCTTCATAAATTAAAAATTATGCCTTCTCTATTGTTCTTATAGCAGCTGCAAGATGATAAAATTACAGTTTAAAAAACATTCTGTGTTTGGGAATTAGAATTTTTGGAGCCAAAAATATCATATTTCAAATAACTAAAATCTTATATTTTTATAGGTAAAACCAAATATAACTTAAGACATAAATATACACAAAAATGATAATTATTCCTGTTTGAATATTAGGGTTTAATTTTTTTTTGACAGACACAAAAATAGAGCTTCTTATTTTCCTTAAGCAGAATAATTTAAATTTAGGATCTAAGGAATAAATGCCCTAATGAAAACTTTTATGAAATCAATGTTTCTAGTTTAAAAGGCATTTTTAAAAGTCTGTATTTGTTGGTATACATTATTATAACCCCAGTGCAATAGCTTTCCAGAGAGTTCAATAATTATACAATTTAACACCTAAATTTTCAATGAAACATATGAATATATCTATATCTATATTTATATATATATATATATTCAAGTAGAGCAAAGGTTTAAAAAGCAATGAATCTAAAGAATTAAAGAAAAAATAAATTAAAAAATGAAACAAAGTATGTGATCTAGCATAATTTCTAAAGGAATAAATGCTTTGTGTTTTCTGATAAGTAGTAAGAACATTCTATTTTTCCTAATTTTGATTAAGCAAGTCTATTTTTAATGCTGAGTGAATTGTTTCATTTGCCTAAATTAAAGCTTATTGCTCTTTTGTGTATGCTTGACATTGAAGACCTGTTTATTAAAAGAATTATCATTTCTTAGCCAAGAGGTCTTCTAAGATTACATTTTTTTGTTTTAATAAAATATTCTTAGTTTATTATTAGGAAAAATTAATTAAAGTCAGTTAGAAGTGATTTCTAATCCCTACTGGATGCGTAGTTAGGTTTTCTTTCTGGACATCATGCTGCATGTGCCACTTCCTTCCATTTTATATGCCTGCAATTTTTACATCGTTGTTGTACATATTAGTGATAGAAAAACTAACAATAACAAAATTTTAACAAGCTCTAAAATATTCTACTTATATATCTGCTACAATGAAACATAATTATAAATTATATTAAATACAATGTACAAGAAAAACAGAATTATTTTGACACATTTCAGTCAAAAATAAACTGCAGACATTTTTTAGGAAAATATTGTTTAGCATAGCAAAGTATTTGAAAACATTTAAAATCCAGAAAGTAAAAGATGAACAGAATTCTATACACATAGTAAAACAGGAAAAAACAAAGACATGAAAACAAAATCAGGGCATACACATACATACAAAGGAAACCAAATGCACAATTTTAAAAGTTAAAAAGTCAGGTAGATTATATGATTTTCCTTAAAAACTATACTGGAATTCAGCGTCACGTGCTGGCTCAGATGCTGGAACTTCTGCCTTCAGTTCACTCCTCTCAAGTTTCTGAATAATTTCATCTTGCAAGGTGGCAGCCATGTCATGATATGTGTCTACAGCATCATTGGTCAAAGAACTTTCATTTTCCAGGGGCAGAAATGTATGGAGCTTACATGCTTCCTTTTCATTCCTGGTATTTATTATTTTAGTAGCATCACTAAACTTTTGAACTAACATTAAATAATCTAGTAAGAGATTACTATTTGGTTCACTGCTAGAACTAACTCTGCTCTTCATGATTATCTTCGGTATTTGGATAACATCTAACTATTTCTATGAAATTATCTACTGTAGAATTCTCATTTTCTTTAGAATTTATTTCAAAATCATGAGAAAGTTGCAAGTGATCTTGTAAGTGAATTTTGCAAGTGATGTGAGAGGAATGAAAACCAGAATCTGAAAAGTATAAAAGGAATTTCTCAAGAGGATCTTTGGCATCTGACATCAACCAGTCAGAACAACTAGCAGAAATGAACTCTTGATTTAGTATGAATAATGGAAAGAACTTCAATGGCACAGTGCTTGACACAGGAATATGATAATGATAGACAAAATTGAGGTAATGGTTCCTAGAAAGTTGCTAGTTTTGTAGGGATCTTATCTGATAAAGTCACATTCATTATAATATTTTATAAATGAATGATAATAAAAGTCTGTCTCTGCTGGATAATGAGAAATATTTTACATTATAATTAAGATGTTTTAGGCAATCACGTAAGGTAAAAAAGTTTCTTTAAATGATTTAAATGAAATTCTCTTTAAAAACAAAGATCTATTATTCCTAGTCCTTGCTCAGATGTCTTTTACTGAGATTTATCGTAATGAGATCTGATCTGTACAAAACAAATTGTGAACATAGTGTTGGCAAAGACTTTCAAAGTTGTGTTCAAGTCTCATAAACGAGCTGAAGATAGAGCCTGAAAACATATGCAAAAAACCTCAAATGTGGGTGCTGATGTCATTTAGAAAAAAATTTAAAAATTTCTCTCTTTTGGCTATTTCTCTTTCTTCTTATCTTTGCTTACCTGGTTCCAAAGGAATTTAATAGCCTCCTTTTGCACAAATTTCTGTCTATATTCATCTTTCTTTTTTCAATCTGTAAAATGTTTTCAATTTTGTAAATAAATGATTCAATGATGTAAATAAAGTGGACTCTTCTAACCTGTATTTATTTTTAGGGCCTAGCCTGGGATTTTACTGGCTTAAGGAATTCCTTCTACCAAAGTGGATCAGCAACAGTTCTGTAATTTATAGTCTTGAGAGTTCAAATTGTTCAAGGGACAGAGAGGTAGGTGAGTTGCCCAGGATTACATATCTAGTATCTTATCATGATTGAAATATGAACCCAGGTCTTTCTTAATCCAAAATCAATCCTGTTTTCACTATGGGGCATATTGTTTCCTGTATTCAAAACTACTCTTCATTGCTCAATGAATTTGCTGAAGTTCAGTAATACTGCTTTTCTACTTTGTAATTCACTTAAAGAATAAATGTTAGAATAACTTTCAGTATCAAAATAAACTGAGATATTTGAATATATAGTATACTGGATTATAGGCCACAATCCATTTTTATATAGGAATGCCAATAGCAACAAGAATGTCAGTCATAGAATGATAAAATATATTATTCTATTAGGATGGCTCTCCTTGTATTTTTGGGAAGTACTATAAGCAACACAATCAAATATATTTCTATGATATTTTCAGGCTCATATGGACTCTGTACATCTATTTTTAAAACTGAAAAAGTGATAATGTATATAATTTGTCCTTTCATTAAATTTAATGAAAAATAACAAAGATTAGCATTTTCTCAGGTGAGAATTAAATAAAGTTAATGGTCAACAAAGAATGAAAATGTACCACAAATCATGAATTTCATATATCCATATCCAATTAATTTACATGCACTTCATTGTTATATTTATATGAGAAATATATGATTTCACAACATGCTGTATAGATAGAAATAGAAGTTGATAATTTTAAATAAATTCTTTCATTACCAACGCAGCTTATACAAAATTCTACTAATTGATAAAGTGAATTTACCTTCTGGGCCACAGAATTTAATAGAGGTTGAATCCAATCTAACTTCTAGCTATATTTAGCATTTTAAAAATTCTAACTTTTTGCCATTTGTGGACATTCTTTCCCCTTTCTTTGATTCCTGTTAATTAATAGCTCTCTTTAAATATTTTTATTCCCTTTATTTCCACTTAGATTATTTCTTTCAATTATTTAGTCATTTCCTAATTTTCCACACCTGAAAAAAAATGGAACTCCTAAAAGTGTGTCAATCAAGATGCATAATGTCCTGAATCATAGCTATAAGGATTCAGTCCAAAACTAACAGAAAGACATGAGACAAGACTTCTGACCTATTTCTGTATTTCATCAATTAAGCAGACAATGTATTTGCATTCTGTTCAGCCAAACTTCATATCGTGCTTTTTTAGTCTGAAGGATATGGTTTCTTATGAAGAATTCCCTCCAGCAGGCTTAAAGTTTAGTGGCTAGTTCATTTTCTGAAGAGCAGCACTCTCTTGGTCCAAAACCATAGCTAGCTCAGATAAAATTCTGTAAAGATATTTTTCTGAAATAGTTTTAATTAACATTTCATTATTATTCATTTCTGTGTTGGACATAGTATATACTTCTGTTTTTAAAGAGAAAGTATCATAGTAATAGTTAATGCTATCAGTTAAATCATAACTAGGTATTGTTAGGTCAGAGCAAGGCAATACTATCTTTTTTATATCCTTTTAGATTGACTTTGCTTTTCTGTGCTTCAGTTGATGTCTCTTTCTGTAGGCCATAAAGCCTCTTGTTCATCATTATTTATATGTCTCTTTTCCTTTCTTTAACAAATTCAGTTGCAGCATCTTCTTTTTTTAGGTCCAAGTCAACATCATGTGATATCAATCCAATAGGAGATACTGGATACTAAATACTGGAGGCAACAGGCATAAAAGTAGATTTGGGGAATAGAAGGCTACAGTTCAGCTTATCTTCATCAACCTGTTTATCTTCCAAGAATACCTCATAATGAGAATACTTTTTGGTTTGTGCAAAGAAAGATATTTGTAATAGCATATGAACAGTAATCATTGATGCTTTTTCAAATCCAAGAATTCATCTGAATATGAGTTCTAGAAAACAGAAAGTTCCATTTAGAACACTAAACATTTATCTATCTGTGCTCTTAAATAAAACTTCCTGAAAAACAGTAGAAAACAATGAATTGTCAAAACCATTTCCCTTTAATATTCTACATAAGTCAAACTATATTATAGTAGTAACTCTAAGGTGCATAATCTTACCTTCTAGTTCAGAAAAAGGATGATTCACTAAAGATTCTGTATTTATAAAAAGAGTCATCATAATAAATATTCCTCTTCCCAATATTCATAAAAACAAATATGAGGTAATCAATAAGACTGATTTTTATTTATGGCTTATAGAATCATCCACTAGCTTAAGAGTTGTATCATATATTGCATTTGACTTTTTAACACATTATTCCTCTAATCATTAACAGAAAATCATGGTAGTAAAATGAGATCTTACTACTCTCAATAGGTTCATGAGATTCTTAAGCTGGACTTAAATTCTTAGGTATCAGAGGTACTCCTAATTCTCTGGAACTGGAGAAAGTAGACTTTTTCCTTTGTATTTGGGCACATCAACTGCTTCTGAAAGAGTCTAAAATCCAATAATATGTAGGTAGGCTGGTAGGTAGATGTTCATAAATTTTTTTGCTAATATCCCTCTCACCCTTTCTAAAACTTTGATAACTCATTTTAATGAAGCAGATAAAAAATATTAGGGAAATAATTCCTAACAATGTAATATTCTTCTCTAAAATGTAATATTCTCTTGTTGGGGTTTCCTTGGAGTCTCTGGAGGCAGTCTTAGTTTCAGTTCAGTAATCACCACATGAGTACAGCCAGGGATTAAGGTCCAAATCCTTTATTGTCTCCTTTACTTGGGGCTCAGCTAGTTTTTTTGGAGGCCTTCCGGATCTTGTTTCCGAGAACTTGAGCTCCCGCCTGCCTTCTCTGGCTTTGAATCTCCCCGATTGAATCCTGGTTGAGGCTCCTAACTTATATATGCTCTCTTAAAAGTGTGAATCTTGTAGAACTATAGTAAGTACTAAGTAAATGTACTGAATTAGAGAACTGTTAAAATACCATGCTAAATAATCATTGTCTCTATCAATTCCACTGACTTAGCACCTTGTTTCAAGTTCTGGCCCATAATATAACAAAACACTTAAGAAATTTGGAATGGAGTAACTTGCTTAATGAAACCCAAAGTAGGTACTTATAAGTACAGTGTTTTGAGTATGCTCACACACACACAGAGCAAAAACCTTATATTTGTATATAATATTTAATCTAACTCCACCACACCATGAAAATTGCCTGCTTAGCTCTCCTTATCATAAAAAAAGTGGAAGGATCTCATGGTTGCAAGAGGCAAAAAGGAGAAAGTGCAGTTGTACTGCATTGATTTTACTCCACCAAAATGTTTCAAAGAAAAACAGCTCTCAGCTCCTCAAAGCCTAGCAGAATTTGTTTTGGGATATATAATTTGCATATGAATTTGAATGATTACATTCTTTCTGAAGAAGGAAGGCTACCTCAATTAAAACTATTCTTTGAAATTACACCAGTTACTAATTTAGGCTCACTTCTGCTTGCTCAGTGTCTTCTTCAGGTTAGCATCTTCTGCAATTTGAAGGCCCATTGTAGAAGTAGGAGGACAAGCAGTAGCCAGATATTGGATCAACTGAATATGTTGGCCAGGCTGATATGAATATCCTTTACCTTGACTATAAAGCTATTTAGCTTTTAAACTGAAAATGTATTATAATAATTAACATTAAATGGCATCAGTGGAGAAAAATATCATTGTTACGATTTGCTAGTTTCTCTTTATTCCATCAATCACTTAATTAGCATTTATTAAATGTCTACTATGCTCCAGACACTGTTATATACTATAAGAATTATTGTCTTTGATAAGTTAGTCTTGATTATTCTGTTAGTTTGTTTTATAAGATTCGGAAGATTGAATTTAGATAGTTTTAACTCGTAAGAATGAATCTAGATGAATTTTAGATAGAATTAAGTTAGTCATTTATCATGAAGTTAAATTTCTCATTTTTGCAATATTTAGCTTTTACAAAGCCAAACTCATCACAGACTCTTTCCTTGTTTCTCAAGCCAACATTGCCCATGGCTAAGTTAATATTTGAACACATTCAGTACAGAACCTGAACATTTCAGTTAGAGCAATCATTTCCTTAATGATTTAACTGATTAAGATAGTATCTCAGCACTACCAAATAGATACTAATCTGGTGAGTATATATCTCCTCCCAAATCTCCCATTATAATCCCAACATGTCCTGAAATGCTGGCAATAAATGCCAAGTTATACTGGGAATGTTTTAGTATGTACCTAGCCTAATCACAAATCAAGAGACTTATTTCATCCAATCAAAATAAGTTTCTCATGACTCTGAAATTCTTCAGTTCTTATTTTACTACTAGAAAAAGAAGCTTTTTAACTTTCTTGCTTGTCTCTGATTACTGAAGAGTCACTGACCACAATTATTGGCAAATCTAGCTTTGCTAATAAATTGATTGTGCTCAGAAGTTTGTGTCTTAGTCTCTATTCCAGATTTTACTTTCACAATACCAAGACAGAAACAAAACACTGAACATTCTTCCCACTGCAATATAAAATTGGAAGAGGCAATACCTAGAACAAGTGGTAAGTTTATCTTATGAGACTTTGCTTTCTGTGGTCTTTTGTTCACTGAAACAATTGTAAATGGAAAGGGAGGAAAGGAACAAGCATTTATTAAATGCTTATTAAATGCTAGACATTGCATTAAGAACTTTGCAAACAAATCTTACTTGAACTTACAACAAACCTGGGAGGTAAGGTGCTATCATGATACCCATTCACAGTTGAGGAAATTAAAGTAGATAGAAGTTATGTGACTGCTCCAGTCATATACAGAGCTGATTTGAACTAAGGGACTCCTGATTTCAAGCCCAGCATTCTATCCATGGAACCCACCTAGCTTCCTAATGAGTTCTTCATTAAAAGTGAGTTTGCTATAGGCATTTAAAACTTAATAATTTAGTCTAAAATAATGTTTTACAAGAGATTTCTTTTTTTAATATAGCTTTTTATCAACAAAACATATGCATGGGTAATTTTTCAACATTGATTCTTGCAAAAACTTCTGTTCCAACTTTTTCCCTCCTTCCCTCCACCCCCCACTTACATGGCAAGTAGTCCCATACATGTTAAATATGTTAAAGTATATGCTAAATTCAATAAATGTATACATATTTATATAGTTATCTTGCTGCACAAGAAAAATTGGATTTAGAAAGAAGGTAAAAATAACCTAGAAGAAAAAACAAAAATGCAAGCAAATAATAACAGAAAGAGTGGAAATGTTATGTTGTGATCCATACTCATTTCCCAGAGTTCTTTTGCTGGGTGTAGGTGATTCTGTTCATTACAGATCAATTGGAACTGATTTGGTTCATCTCATTGCTAGAGATGGCCACGTCCATCAGAATTGATCGTCATATAGTATTATTGTTGAAGTATATAATGATCTTCTGGTCCTGCTCATTTCATTTAGCATCAGTTTATGTAAATTTCTGCAGGGCTTTCTGAAATCATCCTGTTGGTCATTTCTTACAGAGCAATAATATTCCATAACATTCATATACCACAACTTATTCAGCCATTCTCCAATTGATGGGCATCTACTCAGTTTACAATTTCTGGCCACTATGCATTTTGACAAAACAAAACAACTGCAGTCTGCTTTTGGGGCAGTGTAGAAGTACCAAGCTTCCGCTACAGACAACAAGAAGTAGCAGTGAAGCAGTAATGGAACAGCAGTGGCTGTGCTGGAATTACCAGTTGTGCTCTGACATTATGTTGAGTCCCTCCCGGTCCTGGGTTGGTGTGGCCAGGGCTAGAAAGACTCTAACCTTTTGGGGTTATAGTCTTTACTCTCTATGTTTATAGCTTCTCTGCTGATCTACTGGCTTGCTGCCAGGGTAGAGTAGCCACACTGTGGTAAAGTTCTTCCTGAAGATTTTCTACCAGCTGAGACCACCCACTACTCCACTCCAGTCTGTCCAGTTAGCTTCCTTTCATGCTCTTACTGGCTGCCTGAGATCTGTGCCTGGACTAATTGTCCCCGCCTATGAGCAAACACAGACCTTTTCTGGGGAATTTTGAAATTATCTTCTGTTGGTAATATGTTGTATTCCCAATATTCATGGTTTTTTTTTCAGTCAAGCACTAATTCTGAGGCCATTTCATAAAAAAGTAGTCTGAGGGTAAGAGAGAGCTTAGCTAGATGTGTGTGTCCTCTCTGCTATCTTCTTCTACCCCCTATAAACAGGGCTGCCACAAACATTTTTGCACATGTGGGTTCCTTTCCCTCCTTTAAGATCTCTTTGGGATATAAGCCCAGTAGTAGCACTGCTGAGTCAAAGGGTATGCACAGTTTGATAACTTTTCGAGCATAATTCCAAATCACTCTCCAGAATGGTCGGATCCATTCACAACTCCACCAACAATGTATCAGTGTCCCAGTTTTCCCGCATCCCCTCCAACACTGATCATTACCTTTTCCTGTCATCTTAGTCAATCTGACAGGTGTGTATTGGTATCTCAGAGTTGTCTTAATTTGCATTTCTCTGATTAATAATGGCGTGGAGCATCTTTTTATATTACTAGAAATAGTTTCAATTTCATCATCTGAAAATTGTCTGTTCATATCCTTTGACCATTTGTCAATTGGAGAATGGCTTGATTTCTTATAAATTAGAGTCAATTTTCTATATATTTTGGAAATGAGGCCTTTATCAGAACCTTTAACTGTAAAAATATTTTCCCAGTTTATTGCTTCCTACAAGAGATTATTTCAATGAACTAAGTAGGTTAAGAGGATTTGGAGATGAAAGAGATTTTATAGAGCCCCTAAGGGGGAAAGTGTGATGAGGTTAGGAACTGGTCCTATGATAACACAAGTACAGGGAACTCCCAAGTAAGAAAACTTGTACAATTGCATACAGGGAACTTCTCTGCAACTTAACAGACTTAATGATGCCCAGAATACTAAGGGGCTAAGTGATTTGTGCAGGGACATACAGCTAGTAGTACAGGACATACAGTGGTAGGTTTTCTTGGTTATGAATTGGCCTCTCCAAGACATTAAAATGCCCTTTTATGATGGAAGCTGAGAAAACTTCCATTGCAGGTAGTATGTGAGAAAAATTCCAATTAGATACTGTTTTATTATGTAATATACATAAAAAATGTTACATTTCAAATTAAGAATTAGTGCTCATTTACAGTTATATTATAATCATGGAATAAAGAGTCATATTTACCTTTCTCTTTGAGAAAATCATATATCCATCTAAGTTTTGAGATTCAGGCATCAACTAATAACATATGACCTATAATTAAATTCTGGGACAGATGGCATAGCCATTATACAAGGATTGTTCATTATTAATAAGTGTTCCATCTCAGGAAGGAATGACAAAAAAGATATCTGTAATAAAAGATATATTAGTTGAACCAAAAAGAAATAGTGTCAAATAATGTGTCTCAAGGTTTAATTTAATTTTCTGCATTTACAAGTGCAACAATTTCTCCTTTGTTGCAAAACTAAGCTTCTTTTCCATCTTCTAAATTTAAACTGGAAACAATATGATCATATATCTACTTTGGCTAGATCCTTGGAAAGTGTTATTTTCCTTCATCATTTTTGTCAAAAAGGACAAATAAAAGTTAAAAAAAAAAAGCTTGTCTAGTAATCTAGGGATAGGTGGCTTATTCTTTTAATTTCTCTTATTAAATTAGCCCCCATTAACCCCCCTACTTCAGAATGGGCACTTTGAAAATCTTTCCTCTTCAAAATCTTTGTATCGCCGTATCTATTTTAAAAACTGTTTTTGGTATATATCACATTAGAGTCTCTGTATGTTCAAACAAAATAAAATGCATAATTGTTCATTGGACAATAAAATGCCAAATAATTCCATCAGTTTTCCATTCAGAAGCCAGATTTTATTTTAAAAGAAGAAATACTTTCACTTGACATTATTTCCTGTCAAATTGAGCCATTCCAAATAAACTAGATCTTTTAGCCCTTCCACACTACCAATGCTATTTATTATGAGGCAAATTCAGTACTTGGAGTTGTCAGCTTAGCCACACCCATTATCTGAACTAACTCGTTATTAGCTATGGATAACTACGAAATAAAAGAAAATGTGATTTTTTTCCTCCCAATGGCAAAATATAGAGATTTCACATTTTCAAAAGAAACTAGAATTATATCATGAATTTTATCTTTTAACCTCTATCTTTAAAATTAAACATACAAAATGGTCATGCCAGCATATCTTAACAATATCATATTTCCTTTCATACTGTGTCTATTATCTATGTATTTGTACATTAATTTTAATTTTACATAGTTATATGTAAATAGTGTTCTGAATCTGCTTTTCTCACTAAAAGCTTTTCTAAACTTTTCTAAATTTCTATTTTTATTATTTTAGTGGCATCAAAGGATTTGAACAAATAATCCTCAAAAAAAATCACAAAGTACTATAATCTACATGAAAAATCATTCAAAATCACCAATAAAACAAATGCAAAATAACTATAAGATTCTAAGTCTTTCTTATACTGACATGCCAGTTTGTTGAGCTAGTCCTCAACTTCTGGACCTTTAGGCTATTTTCTTTGTAATTATAATGTATGTTTTTTAATAGGCAAACTTTTAACATGTATTCTTCATAAAGGATTTAAAATTAAAAATATGTGATTATTTTTGTGATAGTCTTGCTGCCGATTGTCAATGTGCTTTCAAGGATTTCTAACAATCTGTAATATATGTGTACCAATTTTTCCACATGCCAGTCCAAATTGAATTTTTATCATTTTCAGTAATTCCTGTAAATTTGTTCGTCTCCAACTATTAATGAGGTTAAAATCAACTATCACTTTACAATCCCAATATGACATATATTTTCTTTTTTGCAGTTATCCTTTTTATTCTGTACCACCACTCATTTGGTTTTAAGTTTCCTCTCCTCTCTCCTCAATCTATCCCTAACAGAAAACTTCCTCTCAAAGTCTATATACAGTTAACCTTTCATTACAATTTTAATTTATTGTATGTCTGCATAAGAAGTTAAATGGGAATTTGGGGGGAGTTTTGTAGAAGCCATAGGCAAATGCAGCAGATACACAGAAACTATGATCAAATATTTAACCTAGATGTTACAAGATACTGTAAACACCTCAAAAAAGAAAAAGAAAAAATCAGAATTCTTTTCGGGTATGAGAGATTTTCCAGATGGCCAGTTTGCCACATCTCTAATTCCAGTGAGGTGAAAGGACAACTGTTTCATCCTATATCCATAGGACCCAATCTTTTTTTTTTTTTTTCTTAAAGAAAGGCAGGTGTACTTTATCATCTGCTTGATAGAACCAAGATTAGTTACTAAAATTACTCAAGAGTTCAGATTCTTTTCACTTCCTTTTTGATTAAATTATTGTACTTTCAGTCACTATGCACACTGCTGTTCTGCTTATGTCACTTTATAACTACTTCATACAATTTGTGTGAATTCCTTCTATTTTTTTTTACACTAATATTATGTGATATGTATAAAGGGAGGAATCAATTGTTTCATTGCTATATAGAATTCTCAAATAAAAGAACATCCTATATCAATGTAGATCAGCAACTTCTCTGATAATTATGGCCTAGAGGGTTATCCTTGACCTTGGAGACAAGAAAAGAGGAAGGTATTATAAAGGAGACATAAAATAAGTACAAATTATTTTTCATGGAGATATAACTGCAACCAGAATTTAAAAGCAAAGGGAAAAATACTAAAGATTTGAGATCTCAATTAGTCTTATAAATATTTTCTCTAAATAGTTCAATTTTTTTGTGTATGATACATGATCTTAAATTTTAACATCAAACAAAATTATTAAGTAGAAAAAAAAACTAGTAGGAGAATCTATAAATAGCTACTTCTAACTTTTCCATTAACTTTGCTACATGATTTTATATAAATTGTCTCTAACCTTGTTTTTTCACATCAATTAAGAAAAACGTTGCATTAGATCAGTTTCTTAACCTAGGATCAATGAACTTAAAAAAAAAAGTTAATTCTGATAACTGCATTTCAATACAATTGGCTTCTTTTATAATTGTATATATTTTGTTTTATGCATTTAAAAACATGATTCTGAGAAGGACTCCCGTTAGGCTTTACCAGACTGACAAACGGGTTTGTTACCCACAAAGAGTTAAAAACTTGTGTATTTGATGATTTCTGAGATCCTTCTCGAGCTCTAAAGTTCTAATATATCTAATTTAAAATGTTGTTTGTGGTTTTGCAAGGAAAAACTAATATTAGGATTATCTTAGTAGATGAATGATTCCCCAAAGTCCTATACTGTGCGGTGATGCTTCACTATGACATGAGTGACTCTCTTCTTGAAGGTTTGCCAGCAGAGGGTAAACTTGGGTAGGTTCTAACACCCTCAAAAGTTTCCAGTACAGACCTGGAAACAAAGTGGTATCTGTTTTATGAGACTTAACCCAGCTAAGTACAGGAATACTTATCACCAATAAGTCAAGCACTTGATGATAAATTCTTTGGCCATGGCAATCTATAATACAAATGTATTATATTCTCTACTCTATAATGTAAAGAGTTTTTACCATATTCTAAGGAAGTTGAACTGAAGTAAATCAATTGCCCCAGTGAGAAGCAGCACAAGAAAGAGAAATAGCTAAACATAGAGAAATTGTCTCAGTTTCAGCACTTATCTGACAAATAGACAGCTATAGTAGCCATGATCAGTATTGGTTCAGAACATAAGCTCAAATCTAATAGGGGAGGATGGTGGAAAATTATGAACAGTATCACCCAATAAAAGAGCAAGAAACCAGTCTTAACCCTTCATGTGAGATAAAGGAAATGAGTCCTAGAGAAATTAAATAACTTATGTCATGTTACACAGACTTGGGATTAGACTTAAGGTATCTGATTCCAAATTCCTTAAGTTTATTTTTTAATTTTTTATTAAATGAGTTGATTTTATTATGTATATATACATATTTAAGGGTAATGATTAAAATTATGCTCCAAAATTGTGATAAAGTACATAAAAATATATAAAAATTTGGATTTTACAGCACTTGCATTTACTTAACATGCCACATGGCAGTACATTTACTGAGACAGTTAACATTCCACAGATTTATAGCTTTGTGTAAAAGGCATTTGATTCATTTTTTATAGTCACCTGTATTGACATGATTCAAGCCCTATAGAAGATCTTCATGATGCTAGAAAATAGTATTTGCTATTAAAGAGACTGCTTCCTAAGTGATATAGATTCTAAAAACCAATAAGAAATTACTGTGACTTGTATATAATTCATTCAACAACCATTTATTAAGGAATTATTATGTATAAAGTATTGTGCTAGATTTGGGAGAGAGAAACAAAAGAAATTAAAACAAGATGGCTGGCATTCCTGAACTTAAGATCTAGAACAAAACCAAACATACAATACAGCAATACAGAATATTATATAAAGAATAAAAAATTATAAAGTGCTATTGAAATTTGGAGGCAAGAAAACATTTCCAACTTGGAGGACAAGCAAGAGATTGGTGAATGCTTAAAGAAGAAATAACATTTGTGGTGGACTTCAAATAGACCACAGAATTTTAAAAGGTGGAGATTTGGGAGTAAGAGAAAGGACATTCCAGGATTAGGGAACTAGTCTAGCAAAGGGAATGAAGTGCTAGATATATACAAAGAATATCTAGTAGTAGTTTAGCAAGATTATCACACACAGGATGAGACAATGAAATATGAGACAAGGCTGGAAAAGCATCACTCTATGAAAAGTTAAGAAGTTTACATTTTATTCTATAGGACAGCCATGACCAGATTAAAAAAGATTAATCTGGCAGTAGTGTCAAGGGTAGACTGAAAGGGTAGAGAGACGAGGGGTGTGGAGATTAGAATTAGAAGTGTGTTGTAGTAGTTCATTTAAGAAGTAGTGGAGTTGAGGCAGCTAGTTGGTATAGTGGATTGTCAGGAGGAGCTGAGTGATCTCAGATATTTAACACTCCCTGGCTATGTGACCCTGGGCAACTCACTTAACCCCAAATGCTTCAGGAAAAAAAAAAAAAAAGTAGTAACAGTTCTGTGAGAACATAAAAAAGAGAGCACCAACTGTAAGACATACACTGAATCTATAAAGTACTTACCATTTCCTTCTCCAGTTCACTTTACAAATGAGGAACTGAGACAAACAAGTTAAGTGTCTTGCTTGGGATCACACTGCTAGTAAGTGTCTGAGATTGTTCATGAATTCAAATCCCACCTAATTTTTTTTTCCCTCTCCTTCTTCCTCCTTCTCCCCAAGACAGCAAGCAATCTACTACAGGTTAAACATGTGCAATACTTCTAAACATATTTTCATATCCAGCATGGTATTCAAACAAAACCCCCCCAAAAAAACAGATCAAGAGGGAAAAAAAATGAGGAAAAAAAAAAGCAAACAATAAAAAGATGAAAATACTATGCTTTGATCCACATCTAGTCCCCATATTCCTTTCTCTAGAGGCAGGTGGTTCTCTCCATCATAAGTCTTTTGGAATTGCCTTGAACTATGTAATTGTTGAAAAAAGCAAAGTCCATCATAGTTGATTATCACATAATCTTCTTGTTGCTATGTACAATGTTCTCTTGGTTCTGCTCACTTCACTTAGTATCAATTCATGTAAGTCTTTCTAGGTTTTTCTGAAATAAGCCTGCTCATCATTTCTTATAAAACAATAATATTCCTTTACATTCATATAGCACAACTTATTCAGCCATTCCCCAACTGATGGCCATCCACACAATTTCCAGTTCCTTGCCATTACAAAAAGAGCTGCTAAAAACATTTTTGCACATGTAGATCCTTTTTCCTCTTGTGATCTCTTTGGGATACAAACCTAGTAGAGACACTATTAGATCAAAGTGCATTCATAGTTTTATAGCCTTTTTGGCATAATTTCAAATTGCTTTCCAGAATGGTTGAATCATTTTACAATTCCACCAACAATAAATTATGTCCCTATTTTTCCACACTCCCTCCAACATTCATCATTTTCTTTTCCCGTCATCTTAGCCAATCTGAAAAATGACTTTTACCTTCTTTCAAAAATTCAGAATAGCTTAATATATTGATTTTATTAGTTCTTTTTTTAAAACCAAACTGCCATCTCCTACTCTTTTTCAGTTCAATATTGTTTTTTTGCCCTTGAATTTTTCCAAACTTTTCTTTGATTTTCAGAATTTCTATTTTGGTATCTGACCATGTTATTGGCTTATTGCTTTTCTAGCTTTTTTTTTTTTTTAATTTCATGCCCAAATCATCTATATATTCTTTTGCTTGTTGGTAAAAAATAGTGATATAAAGTTTTCCCCTCAAAACTACCTTGATTGAATTCCCAAAATACTATCTCACTGCTGCTGTTTCTTTGATGAAATTATTTGTTCCTGATTTGTTTTTTGACTCACTAATTCTTTAGGATGGTTATTTGATCTCCAATTATATTTTCATGCTTTCTTTAAAGGCCCTTTGTTGATTATAATTTTATTGTGTTGTGGTCAGTAAAGGATGCAGTTTTTGGAATTTATAAGGCTACTCTAGCATATGGCCAATTCTGAGAAATAAGCATATTCCTTCCTTTTTCTCTTCAATAATTATTAGTGATCTATCATATTTTGTTTCTCTAAAGTTCTATTTATTTCTTAACTTTTTTCCTTTTTATCTTTTTGTTAATCTGCTAGGAGTGAGGAAAGTATGTTGAAATCCCAAAATATTTTAGTTTTTGCATTTATTTCTTCCTATAGTTCAATGAACTTTTCTTTTAAGAACTACCATTCTACATTACATATATATTAAGTATTGGTATGATTTCATTTGTATAATTGATTATAATAGTATAATGAATTCAGCTATGAATCAGTAAGATGTGTTTCTTATAAGCAATATATTATTGGATGCTGCTTCCTAATATCCTATCCTCTTCCATTTTGTGGCTGAGCTCATGTTCTGCTCACTACACCTTACAAGCGCTGCTTTGCCTGATTTCAACTCCAAAGAACAACAGGTCTTAGGTGGCTCCTATTGTCCCTGACACCTGGTTTCTTGACTCCTTTTATGTATTGTATACCTCTTTGTTAAATTTATGTCCTGTATTTAGCACTGTGCCTGGCACATAGTAGGTACTTAATAAATAAATGTTTACTGGGTATGATGAGAAGATAACAATACATAAAAATATATCCAGAATAAACAAAGTTAATATACCCAAGAAATAAGTAATTACAAGTAAGAGAGAAAGCACTTCCACTGGAGGAAAATCAAGAAAGATTTAATGAACTAGATGAAGCCTGAAGTATACTTTTATTTTTTTGAAAACAGCATTTATGTAGCACTTTACATTTATTTGATCCTCACAACAATCCTGTTTGGTATGTGATATAATCCTCATTTTGTAAATAAGGAAATTGATGCTGACACAGATAAAATGACTTGCTCAAGATCATATTGCTAGTAAATTTCTGAGGCAGAGTTTGAACTCAGGTTTTTCTGTCTCTAAATTCAGTATTATTGACTGTACTATCTAGCTGTCTTAGCAGAGATTTAAAGGAAACTCTATGAAGAGGAAGTATAGAAAGAGTAAATCCCAAGGGAAATGGGAGATAGGAGGAAGCCAATTTGGATGAAAAAGTAAAGGAAGAGAAATACCATCTAATATGGCTACAAAGGTAAAATGGTGCCACATTGTGTAAGACTTTAAAGGCTAAACCGAAAAATTAGTATTTAATCCTAGGTAAAAAAAGAAGTCACTTGAATTAATTGAGCAGGAAAGCCATATGGTCAGATTTGTGCTTAAAGAAAATACTTTTACCGAAGTATGTAAGAGTGACTCAAAGCAATTTGGAACTATGCTCAAAAAGTTATCAAACTGTGCATACCCTTTGATCCAGCAGTGTTTCTACTGGGCTTATATCCCAAAGAGATACTAAAGAAGGGAAAGGGACCTGTATGTGCCAAAATGTTTGTGGCAGCCTTGTTTGTAGTGGCTAGAAGCTGGAAAATGAATGGATGCCCATCAATTGGAAAGTAAATTGTAGTATATGAATGTAATAGAATATTATTGTTCTGTAAGGAATAACCAGCAGGATGAATACAGAGAGGACTGGCGAGACTTACATGAACTGATGCTGAGTGAAATGAGCAGGACCAGGAGATCATTATATACCTCAACAATGATACTGTTTGAGGATGTATTCTGATGGAAGTGGATCTCTTGGATAAAAAGAGCTAATTCAGTTTCAATTGATTAAGGATGGACAGAAGCAGCTATACCCAAAGAAAGAACACTGGGAAATGAATATAAACTGCTTGCATTTTTGTTTTTCTTCCCGGGTTATTTATACCTTCTGAATCCAATTCTCCCTGTGCAACAAGAGAACTGTTCGGTTCTGCACACATATATTGTATCTAGGATATACTATAACCTATTCAACATGTAAAGGACTGCTTGCCATCTGGGGGAGGGGGTGGAGGGAGGGAGAGGAAAAATCGGAACAGAAGTGAATGCAAGGGATAATGCTGTAAAAAATTACCGTGGCATAAGTTCTATCAATAAAAAGTTATTAAAAAAAAAAAAAGAAAAGAAAAGAAAATAGGGTGGCTTAAAAATGGTAAAAAAAAAAAAAAAAGAGTGACTCCAGACAGTTGTTAATAATCTAAGTAAGAAGTGATAAGGATCTGAAATGTATCAATGAGAAGGGATAAAATTTGAAAAATGTGAAAGTAGAAACAGGAAAGTTTAGAAATTGATTAGATATATAGGGTAAGGGGGGGCGGGAAGAAGAATTCAGTTTAAATGCCAAGTTATGAACATGAGACATTAAAAGGATAATGGTATCTTAGAACTGGGGAAGCAGAAGATTTAGGGGTGAAGATAATGAATTTCAGTTTAAACATGATAAGTTTAAAATATCTACTAGATAACTGGTGACCTAGGATTAAAGTTCAAGTGAGATTAGAGCAAATTATATCAGAAGTCATTTAAAATGAAATGTTCCTTGTTGAATTTGATGTATTAACATAATAAACTCTATGTGTGTGTGTGTGTGTGTGCGCGCGCATGCACACAATTATTTAACCCTCTGGTTCAGATAAGAATGAGATTCAGGTGCTGCTCATTCCTCCTTTCTTCCATGCTTACATATGCTTGCGTCCTTCATACAGAAGATATACTAAGAACCACCTTTTTCTTCCTTGTTCCCACCAGTTTAAAACTTTTCCCCTCCCATTTCTTAAGACTTTCAACCCAGAACAAAAACTTATCCAGTCTCCTTTCTATATATATCTTGTTTAATTTTCTCTGTGACCCCTGAAGATATTATGATTCTGAATTCACTTTTTTAACTCACTATTAAAAGGTAAGTATATCATTAGTTTATTCTTTTCCAATTGTTCAAATATATGTATTAATCTTAAATTTATCCTAATTTTTGTGCTCACTTATATTTTCACCAGGAATATCTGAAAATTCCCTAGTCATTAAAGGTCCATTTCCTCCCATAAGATTATGCTAACTATGCAAGATAAATGATTAGTTATTAACATTTATCTTTTATCATTTAGAATACTGTAATACAAGGTTCCCTTAAAGTGGCTGCTGCCAAGTATTAGGTAATGCTGCCAAGTTCTATATAATTCAATTCTTTCTTTCTAGCTATTTTCTTTTGACATGAAAACTGGATCTTGGCTATGACATTACTGGAAGTTTTCATTATGGAGTTTCTTTCAGGAGGTGACAGTAGATCTTTATTTTTACTTTGGTTCTGATAAATCTGAACAATTTATGATTTCTTGAATATAGTATCAAAGTTTTGTGGGGATTTTTGGTCATGGTTTTAAACTATACCAAGACTTAGAATTGTGTGTGCATTCATGTGATGTACACATTATATCATGCATCATATTTCTTAGATAAGGATTATTCAAGTTATATAGAACACACACATATGTGCATATATACATAACAAGATTTTTTAAAAATCAAATTATGAGTTGTTCCTTAAGAAATTTATCTTTGCCAGTGTAATTCATACTGGATTGTATGCATTGTTATTTCTGATTCTTTCTTGTCCAATCTATTCCATTGGCTTTGATATTTTCATTGGCATAGTATTAAATCTGTAAATTAACTTTGATCATCATTTTAATTACATTGGCATGGTCTTGGCATGAGCATTGAATATTACTTCAGCTATTTAAGTTATTCTTTATTTCTTTAAGGAGAACTTTGTAATTCAATTTATACATGTTTTACGTGCTTTGATAGATTTTCTTATTAGATAGAAAGACTGTTCATTTTGAGAATTTATTTTGTAATTTGAAATTTTATTGAATTATTGTCTCAAATTAGTATCTTTTTTGATTCCCTAGAATTTTCTAAATAAATATTTTAAATCTCCTTTTTGCCTGTCTTTATCCTTTAATTTCTTTCTCATTTTATTGTTAATGCTACCCTTAATCACTAAATGGATGAGGCCACAATCAAACTGAGACCTGTTGAAAACCTTAGGCTACTTAAAATGATCAAGGTCTCTCATTGCATCCAGGGCCATTTTCTCCCATCTTGATCTATATCTGGCACTGGACCCAGATGGCTCTGGAGGGAAAAGTGAGACAGATGATCTTGCATAGTTCTCCTTCACTTAAATCCAATTCACTTGCATGTCATGGCATCATCTTCCTGATGCCATGACCATCTTCAAGAACAAAGGAGAAACTTCATTTTAAGACCTTAAATCATAAATATAAAAGATATCTTTAATTGCTATATTATTAGGAAAGTTTCTATTGTATCCCTATTAAGACTTAATTATATTTTTTAAAAAGGTCCATCCATGATTATATTTTGTAGATTTTTAGAGTAAATGAATACCTTATTTTCTCAAAAGGTTTTTCTTTATCTACAGATGTGATTTTGAAGACTGTGGTTTTTAATGAGTATGTTTTTTCCAAATTTTGAACCATCCCTACATTTTTGGCATAAATCTAACACGATCATGATTAACAATTTTTTGGATGAATCCTTGTAACTAATATAACAGTTCTACTTCCCATTTCTTTTATTTCTAAAGAATGGATTATGTAAAATCTATTAGTTTGGGTACTTTCTATCTTTGAAATTATGCCTCTATTTCTTTTCTGTTCTTGTATTTTTGTTAGTGTATAATTGAAAATAGTAGGTTCAGGAAATTATTTTTTTCATGTTTTACTTATTGCATCTTGTTCTTTTGCTATTTTGTTGATCTAATTTTCTGCCTTCTTTTTAACCAAGTTGGCTAAAGGTCTATTCATTTTGTTAGTCTTTTCAAAGGACTAGTTTTATTTTTATCATTTTTTGGGCTAATTTATCTATTTCTTTCTTAATTTTCAGTATCTCTTCTTCTGTGCTTATTTTAGTTTCTTTTCTTTTTTTTATTTTGGATTTCTGGTTTGTAAAAATGACTCCTTCTCCATTCAGTTAACTTATGCTTATAGAGAGAGAATTTTTCTTTAAGTAGTCCTAAACTGCAACTTGAAATTTTGATATATTGTTTAATCATTTCAATTTTCTTTCACAAAATCATTTTTTCTGTGATTTGTTCTTGACTCACTCATTATTTAGGATTTCACTGTTAAGTGACCATTTGGATCATCTTTGGTTTGTACTCCTAGAATGAATTTTAATTTATTCCATTTTGGCCTTTAAAGGATATTTACTGTTATAACACACAGAAGTTGCATATATAAAAAATTTTTTTTATTGTCCATTTAAAAGATGCCCTAAGTCTCTTAGCTCTAGCTTTTCTATTCAATTCTACATTTTCCCTTTTATCTTTCCATGAGATTTGTCAAAAATTAAGAGGGACATTAAAATCTCCTGCTGGTACTATATAATCCATGTTTTCTTGGAATGCAGTTAGTTTTTCCTTTGTGAATTTAGATGCTAAGGCATATAGAATATGTATATTTACAATTGATGTTGGTTTGTCTATGGTTCTTTTCAACATGATGTAGTTTCCTACTTTTATTTTTTTTATATTGAATTAGTTTTTACTTTGATAGTATGCCTCCAGTTCCTACCTTTTAAGAATTAGTAAATATTGTTCCAGTTCATTTTTATTCTGTATGTCTTTGCTTTTTAGGTATGTTTCATATAAGCAACAGATTATGGGGTTTTATTTTCTTGCCCAATCCTGTCACTTAAAAAAAATTGGACTCATAATCCATTTTTTTCTTGTATATTTTATTTTATAATAACTTTATATTGACAGAATCCACGCCAGAGTAATTTTTTACAACATTATCCCTTGTACTCGCTTCTGTTCCGATTTTTCCCCTCCCTCCCTTCACCCCCTCCCCTAGATGGCAAGCAGTCCTATATATGTTAGATATGTTGCAGTATATCCTAAATACAATATATGTTTGCAGAACCGAACAGTTCTCTTGTTGCACAGGGATCATAATCCATTTTCAATTAACATTATGAGAATTACGTTTACATTTTCTTTCATTTGTCTAAAAACTTTGTTTTTTCTGAATAAGTATTTTTTTGTTATTATCCCTCTTTCTATATAAAAAGTTTTTTTCTCATTTTTTTGGTCTAATCTACTCAAAGCAATCCTTTTCCTTCAGCCTCTTCCCCTTAGCCTCAAGTTTCCCCTTTGCTGTTTGTCACCCCTTATCCTAGTTTTAGAGTTTTAATTTTTGAGTAAAATTGCTCTTCTCTCCTTCATTTTGTTTTTTTTTCTCACACCTTATTCTAAAAATAATTTCCCCTCTTTTCTTTGCTAGTCTAGATTTTAATCTTTTGATCCATAGTCTATGTTTTATTTGGTCCTTTTATCTCTGTATTTCTCATGGAATTAAAACTTCCACTCTCTTGCCAAGTCCTTCCTCCATTTTGGTTGTCCTTCACTCTTAGAAATATCAATTATTACAGGAAATGAAGGGGATAGAAATACTGCCACATGGTAGATATGCTTATATGTACCCAACTGTACATTTATTTCACCCAAAGATCATTTTCTTTCCACACTGCCAGGTATTCTCTGAGTTCAAACCTTCTGGATGTTAACTGTCCAAAGGTATGCTAATTCTCTTTTTCCTGAGGTATAGTTCCACCTATAGAAACACACTTTCAGAGACAGTGGTCTCTATAAGCACCAAATGTCTGCAGATTATACCCACTTAGCCCGCCATCTCCTATTAGATACTGTTTTTCCTCTCCCTTGGGAATTATTAAGCAGGATCCTTCTTCCTACTACTCCTAATGAGATGTTGCCTTTTCTTTCCCTGTTTCAATTGCTTTGTTTGCCACTATCTATTCTCTCATATTCCCAGCTCTTTTAGGATCTATCACATATTTCCTCTATTTTCTTTCTCCTTATGTACACTCCCATCCTCTCCTCTTCTCCATGCAGTTTAGTTCCACCAAAGACACTGTTTAACTGATACATTCTTGCAGTTTCTAGATGATGTAGAATAATCCTGTGCTATTCAAATTTCCTTTATGTTATATTTGAAAGTCCTTAATTAGCATTTTGTTTTCTATTTTCAGAAGCTTGGGGCAATTTTCTTTTATTATTTCTTGCATTATAGTGATCACTTTTTTTTTTTTTTTTGGTTACACTCTTCTGGGAGAACTATCCTTTATTTGTTCACATCCAAGTTTTCTGAGTTTTCTTCTTAAGAACTCTGGCAATTCCAGTCTTTTCTCATATTCCCCACTATGGATCATTTTCTGACTCACTGCCCTTTAATGGAAGTTCACTTGAGAACTAGTCCCCTCCATGTTAGGAAATTTTTGCCTATTTTAATCCCTGCTTCAAGTTGATTTCTAGGGGACTAGAACTAGTCCCAACTGGATACCAGCCTTGTTTCCTTAAGGTCTAGTGAAACTCCATCATACCTTCCTGAAACTCCTCTCTTCTTCCATCTATTGCCTCTCCATCCTACATACCAATCTTTAATTTTCTAACTGAGTGTTGCAGTACAGAAAATGTGCTGGCTGCCCCTCCAGGCTGAGTATGTCTGCTTTCCTATAGCCACATCTCCACCTGGGAAGCAGAGAATTAAGTTCTGTTGTTTGTTGCTAGAGAATGATGGAATGATGCCAGAGGGCTCTGCTGGTTAAGATCATAGCTTCAGCAGGGAAACAATTGAATGAATCCCAAAACACAACTCCAGGGCTGGTGATATGGTCCTGCTAGTGAATAGAAGGGAGTGAGAAAGTTTATAGAGTAAGCATATTAAGGATTACCCTTTTGTGCTGTTAATTCAATAGGCTGTTAGCTTGGTATCTTAACCTGTAGAGATAGCTGCAATTAGTTTACCTCTTACACATAAATATAATTTTGAAGAGTTGTGAAAGGTTATGGATATAAAATAAAATATCAAGTCTTCTACCTTATTGATTACATGACCTGAAACTCTTCTAGGATATATTATTTTCTGATTTGGTGCCTTTTTAATATTACTGCTGAAATATATGTTATAGAGCTTGAATCTTCTGTACTTTTTTGCAAAGGCATCTTAGCCTTCTGTGTATTATATTTCATCTGTAATTTTAACATTAAATTTAATTTTACATGCTATATCTAGCTATTTGCCCAAGCCCAATTTTGCAATGTTCCAACTACTCGGGATATACCTGAAATCCTCTTACTCTTCAAAAAATAAAATTAATAGTACAATTCTTTATGGAAAGGTTGTGTCAATTATACCTTCTGGTTTAATTCATTATCTCTAATCTTCCCTAGATACTCCATTATAAATGGAGTTATTATTATTAGACTACAACATCTTTGAAGTCATAAGCTGCCTCAATTTTTGTATTTGTATCCTTAGCACTTAATTTATACCTGGTATGTAAAAGGCATTTAAAGGATTTATAATTCCCTCATTTATTAAAAAAAAAAAATACATTTTTAAAAAAACCTGTAACATTTAACTTAAAAAAAAAAAACCCAACCCCTCAAACTTAGCCCAAAAAAACTTCAATGACTAATCTAAGACTATACAGGTAGTGTCAGAACCAGCATTCAAAACCAAATTCTGACTCCAATCCTCTTCCTCCAAGAAGATATTTGTCTGGGTATGGAGACACATATCTATAATCTTTGCTCCTGGGGAGGCTGAGGCTAATAGCAGTTATCTATTTGTTTCCAGAACATTTTTCTTCCTTTCACAAAGGATTCTATATTCGGATTAGTCTTCCTTTTTACCTAAACTTCTATCCTTATACAAGAGGATTTTGACCTACATTTTGATATTCCTTCAATTATTCTAACCTTCCAATTCCTCAGTCTCAGTTCTCTATTGGAATAATCACAGCCTTGACCTTACCATCATAGAGAAGTGTTCTACTTAAAAGATCAAAAACTCCATAATTCATGTAACTGAATAACTTCCTATAATTACATATCTCTCTAATCTTTACTTCTCCTAAACTTATTCTTCATTGTCTATGGCATCTCTATTCTCTCCATCCTTAAGCATTTTCTTAGGCTATCATCCCTGTTCTAACCTCTAGTTCTTCTTTTCCCTAAATTCATTCTATAATTCACTAATTCAACTACATACTATCCTCCACTCTTAAATCTTATATCCCTCCCCACTTCCACAATCTACTTTCATGTCTATTAACCCTAACCTTTGAATTATTCCAAGCAGCCATCTTTTCTATTACGATTTACATATTGCTAGATGAATGGAGTTAGAAAATCTGTCTCCAAACTCAATAATCTTATTGCTCTTATATCAACAGAGCATTCTCTTTACTTCTCCTTAATAATCTCTCCCATTCTCTACATAGATATTCCAAACTTCTCAAACTTTATCCATCCTCTCATACTTTACTAAGAAAATTAAGGCCATTTGTCCTGAATGCTTTCATCTCCCTTTGTCTACATCTTAAAACCTTCTGATATCATCTTCCATTCTCTTTCTTTACTTAAGTCCTTAAACAAATATGTGGCTAGTCTCAACAAGGCCTTAGTGTCTATACCACTTCCCACTTTCTTCAGTAGACAGCCCTCACATCATCTCTTCCTCTTTTTCTCCCTTTCCTGATCTGTTGGTTTCTTTCTTGCTGAATGTTCAAATATTCCTCAAATGGAAAAATACTCCCACTAGGTCCTATTCAAACCATAACTATATGTCTTCCCTTTCACAGCCAAACTACTAGAAAAGCTGTCTGTATCTGTTGCCTTTCAATCATTCCTCAATCTTTTGCAATCTGGCTTGCAAACCTCAGCTGAAACGTCTGTTCTCAGTAATCTCTTAATTGTCAAATCTGATAGCCTCTTTTCCTTCCTCATACTTCATGACTTCTCCAAAGTATCTAACATTGTTGGCTCCTCCTAAATACTCTTGCCTCACTAGGTTTTCCTTTGTTTTCCTTTGATTTCCCCCTTTACCTATATAACCATTGTATGACTGCTAATTCATCTATCATATCATGCTTCCTAACTTGTACATTCCTTCATTGATATGTATTTAACTATCTCCTATTTTGTATATATGCATATATATACGTGTGTGTAAGCTGTATGTACATCTATAGGTACATGTCATCTTCCCCACTAGAATAACAGCTCCTTGAGAATAGGAATTTTCTCATTCTTTGCATCAAGATCACCTAACACAGTGTCTAGCATACAGTATAGATTTCTTGTTGATGACCTTCATTTTACTGAAGCCTAGGGAGCTTCAATGGTTTGACTTGTAGAGTAATTAAATAAAAGTAACAAAGGCCGAGTTTTAACCAGATCTTTTGATTTTAAGTTTCCTTCTTTTTTTTTTTTTTAAACTCAAGTGGCACTATCAATCAAATAAACAAGACAATCAGATAACTCACTACCAGGAGTATCGTTTTAGGAAATTACAAGGTTACGAGTGAGTTAATATTTTCCCTATCTAGACCCTGTATTTTAATCCCCTCTCCTCCTATTCTTTAGGAAAGTCCTAATTCTTTCAGTTCCATCTTTTAATTTGCCTTTCTTTGAATCTCTTACAACAACTCATCATTAAGCGTGACACTTTAAGGTTTACTCACCAAACCTGTAAGTAGTAAAAGTCTATTACAATCTTTTTTTAATGAGCAAATGACACGGAAAGATGATGTGACAGGTCAGAAAGGTTAGGAGTAAGTATCCCTAGAGTTGCTGATTGCAAATATTGTAGTTGGGTGCAAGAATCTGTGCATATTTAACAGCATAGTTCCAATACTCTTTCTGAAAACGCACTGCGACAATAAGGAACTGGCTACCAAAGCAAACTTCAACAGTACATCGGCACTGAAAAGGCTGCTGGAGAGAGGAGAGAGAGAGGGGGAAAGGAAAAAAGGGAGAGGGAAAGGGAGAAAGGAGGCGGGGGGTGGGGTGAGGGAGGGGCGGCAAGAAGGGAAAGAGAAAGAAAGGGACGGGATGGTAAATTCCCTTGCAGATGTGATATTCCAGGGTTTCTTCTCCTGCCCACCTTGCCTGCAGTCTTCCGATGCTCCGGCGAGTTGGGTCTCGCATGCAAAACTGCAGAGCTCTAGCTGGCGGACTTCTTGGAAGCCGCGAAGGGTCAATGGCACGACCTCGAGCCCAGCGCAGGTTGCCTTCAGGAGGAAGCGCGAAATGCATGTACACTTCCGCAGTTGGTGTCTTCGAGGCGGCAAAGAGCCACGTGCTGCGCTCCTCGCGCCGGTGGCGGTTGCTCCTTATTGGGATGCCCGGGCGATAAAGACTGGAGGAAGCGAAGAAAGGAGAAAGTGAGCGTCGGAGCTGAAAACTTGAGCTGGAAAAATAAAATGTCTCCGGCCGGCAGCCCGAGGGGAGCACTGCGCGACCGCAAGTATTTGTAACCTCGGAGCACCACCCGCAGACTCGCGGCAGTGGGGCTCCACCGCACAACGCACCAATTGGCGGAGCAGAGGCGGACGCACCAACGGAAGTGATGTACTTGAAGGAGGCGGGGAATAGCCCGGGGCGGGGCTGTTTTTATCGGGTGTCAGATACCCCTGTGGTTGAACCTAGTTCATCCGTTCCTTCTCGTTTGTTTTGGAAATAGGCGGTCATGACCTTGCTTTATTTCCTCTGTTTTCCTTCCTTTCGTTTTCCCTGGAATGACAGCAATGGGAATACCTGCCTGAGGGAGGGAGAGGCGAGGGCAGGAGGAGCGAACTAGGGGAAAGGGGAATATGCGGTGGGGCGCTGCTGCGCTGACCCGAGTTGCTGCCGCCGTGAAGTTGGCTCCCCAGTAAAAGGCAAAAATTTAGAATGTAGCTTCATGTGTGTTTATGGTCCTCTGGCCCCACGGTGTATGATGTAGTTAGAGATAGATAACTGGAGGCAGGAAGACATGTTAAAAAGCGGCCTCAGTCTTATAATTCTGGGCCCAATATCTTGCACACCAAATAGGCCATTCAGGAAAGGAAAATTCAGCACCCCGTCCTCCCTTAAGAACAATCTTAAGCCTATGGACATCTTCCTAAAATAATTGGTATTAAAGTTTAATTTTAAATACACAAAACACATAGTTATATAGAAAACCAATAAAATAGTTATCTGAATATTAAAAAATAAAACAAGGTGAAAGATGCCAGGTTAAGAATTTCTGCCCTAGTTGAAAAATGGCCAAAACTAACCCACAGAATGTGACCTTTATAACTAGCCAGGGAAATTGATCACATGCACATTGGTCATATGACAATTTCCCAATTAAAGTCTCATTCCAGAAAATGAAAAGATTGTAAAGAAATTCTATTAGCTTCCTTGCCTAAGAGATCACAGCAAATCATAAATTTTAGAATTGAGTTAATCTGTGAGTTTTGAGGTAGTTAATTAGTAGCAGGATTAATGTTATTTTTATATTTAATTTTTTCTTCTTCAGCTTATTCATTTGCGTTGGAGTTCCTATAATTTCAAGCATTTATTCACCTTTGTCTTAGGACTTAGAATCTCCTTTTTCTTAAAAACAGCAACTAAAGAGTTAGGGCTTTTTTTTTTTTTTTTTTTTTTTAGTGTGTGATTCAAGACATTTATTTCACTGATTAAATGGTTGGTAATAAAAAATGTACCTTTCATGCATTAAAGAAAGAGCAGTGTTACTTTTTAATCTCTCTCTCACACACACACATTTGCCACATAATAGGCTATAGTTGCAAATCATTCCCTCTTATAATCATTACTAGAAAATCCCTTCTTGGGGGCAGCTAGATGGTATAGTAGATAGAATACCAGCCCTGAAGCCAAGAGGACCTGAGTTCAAATTTGAACTCAGACACTTAACTCTAACTAGCTATGTGACCTTAGGCAAGTCACTTAACCCCAATTGCCTCGAAAGAAAAAAGAAAATCTTTTCTTGTATATAAATCTATTTTCTTATTTTTTCCAACTTATTTTCCTCTCTGAATAAAGCGTTGCAGGTTCAAAAACATAAATGGCATCTTTAAGAACTCTGAAATTCTTGAGACAATTTCATCAAAAGGTAATTTCTTTTTTTTTTTTAATTAAGTCATTTTACAAGTAGGAAATTTTAAAAGTTAATTTCTAACTCCAAACTTCAGGTTACAGTCAACAGAATTCTATTAAAAATATCTCAGTTATCATTCAATTAAGCTGAAAGAGTACACATAAATCATTATTTTCTAATTTTGAAGTATATGTTTTAACGATATAACATACTCTCTCACATATCTTGTGACCTTTAAAAATTGAAGATATTTATTTTTGTATATTAGTTGTTCAAAGTCTAATATTTAGCAAGTAAGAGAGCATTCTTAGTGGAAAGACTTAGCAGTGACTGAGACAGAAACCAGACTAAAAAGAAATGAAATACTTGTAGGATTGAAAATGAATTTGGAATAAAGTATCTACTAAATCTCTGTTTAGAAAAAAAATTCTTAACCAAACAAAGGATAGAAATGAGCATAAAAGAAAATATAAGCAATTTTTAATATGAATCAAATCCCTTCAGTTAGAATAAGGGGGAAATGTTATTTGGTTTTTTAAAAAAAAGGAAAGGAAAAAGAAATCTTTGCATCAAACATCTTTCATGAAGCCATGTAAACAAGAAATATAAGACCAAGAGTTATTCTCCAACAAATAAATGGCCAAAAGGTATTAACAATTTTTTTATTTGAAAAAAGAGAATAAGGAAAAAAAAAACAAAAAAGGAATACAAAACAAATAATACAAAAGAGAATATTGTCACATGTTCAACAGAACATCAGGAAAGATTAAAAATATATTACAATGAATTATCATTTCAAGAAAGTATATATATTAGTTAGAAGAATCATATTCATGAGTGTCCATCTTTTCTTTACTTCTTTGTAAGTTGTTCTTTTGTTTTCTGTGCAGCTTTTTTACTTTATTCTTTTCTCCCTTTTCATTTCCCCAACCTCCCCCAAGCAGGCTATAGTTAAGAAAGGATATATTTATGTATACATATATGTGTATGTGTACATACATCTATATCTATATCCCCCCCACACACACACACAGACACACATTCACTCATATCTTTCTTATGCCTGTTAACTCTTTGCTTTAATTCTGCTCCTTAACTTGATTTGCTATTACTTAACCTCTTCTCAGCCATAGATCCTCTCCCTTGTCTTCTTCCTGAACCCTTTGCTTCCCTGTTTGGCTATATCTTCCCCCTTATTTCTTTATAGATTTTTGGAAAGGCATATTGTATATATGTAGTGTCCTATTTAACCCATTCCTGATGTATGTAGATTTTCAGATAAGCCTTCCTCCCTCCTCTTAAGCCTCTGTGTGTGTTTTTTATTTGTACATCATTTATATTTAACATAGTTACTATTTTTACCTAAACTCTGCCTTAAACATTCTTTTAAGCTACTTTATTGCTGTTGGCAATCTTAAACATATGATATACATTTCCGATGTAAAAAATATAAAACAATTTGTCCATGTTAAGTTTCTAAAAACTTATTGGCTCTTATATGTTAAATTTTCTATTGAATTTGGGCTTGGTTGGTAGAAAGTCCTGAAAATCTGCAAGTTTGTTGAATGTCTATTTTTTTCTCGTTCAATATTATGTACAATTTTGCTGGATATGATATTTTTGGCCACAAGCCTAGTTCTTTTTATTTGTTGGTAAATATGATTCTAGGACCTGTGGTTTTTTATTGGCTGTTGATAAGTCCTGTACAATTCTAATTGTAGCTCCAACATATTTGAATTGTTTTTTTTTTCTTGTTTCTTGCAAAATTTTCTCTTTAACCTGGAATTTTTGAAATTTGCAGTAACATTCCTATGTTTCCTATTTCCACAAAGGATCTCGTTGATTGATAGATTTTTTTTTCCTATTTCTAATTTCCTCTCATGTTCTATCACTCCAGGACAATTTTTTTGGATTATTTCCTGCATTAGTATGTCAAGGATTTTTTTGGCCCCAACTTTCAGGAAGTTCAATTATTCTTATAAATTTCTTATATATTCTCTTCTTGATCTATTCTTCAGATCTCTTTTTTTTTTTCTTATGTTTCACATTCTGTTCTGTTTTTTCATTCTTTATAATGTTTTTTGTTATTTCTTGGTGTCTCATAGCTTCATTGGTTAAAAAGCCTCGTCTTGTCCAATTCTAATTTTCAAAAAGTTATTTTCATCTTTGAGCCTGTATCTCCTTTTCTAATTGATTAACTTTTTTCTAAAATCTTCTGTGTCCACAGCTAGCAGTGTCCCTGCCCCAATACTACTGCACTCATGGGATGTGCTGACTCCTTCTTGCCCAAGGGCCACATCTCAGTATCACAACTGAGCCTGGGTATTCCCAGTCAGGCGAGGTTCCCTCATTCTTCTGGGACTCAGACCCCTTAACTCCTCACACAGTATGGGAGTTGAAAGTTTCTGTGGTTCCTGCTGGGGCTTCAGCCAAATCTAGGTAGTCCCAGGGTTCCCCCCCCCCCCCCCAGCCATGTTGTTTCTGTGGAGCTAGTCAAGAGGTGTTTGGATTTCTCTCTAGTTAATATCTGGTCTGGGATCTATGTTCAGATCTTTTGGGTGGTAACAGGAAGACCCCTGTTCTGCCCCATGTCATCTTGATTTTTTTTTTTTTACCAGTTTTAGCCTGAGGAACAAATTTGTTCTGTTTGTGGGAGAAAACTGGAGAGCTTGAAATTTACTGACCTACTCCACCATCTTCCCAGAATCTTCCTGGCATTAATAATTTTTAAAACTAGAAATCTAAACTATTAACAATCATTACATTCCCCCTTCCATTTTTTTTTTTTTTTTTTTTTTGGAATTTGACAAACACTACATAATTTGGGCATGTCCATACACATAGTAAAACAGAAAAATAGCACTTCATATGAAACTGTGAATTGCTGTTCTGTATAATTTTTCTTTTAAAACATGTATTTAATCTCATATTCAAAGCTGTTTTGCTTACTTCTGATTTTTTTTTATTAAAGCTTTTTATTTACAAAACATATGTATAGGTAATTTTTTAACATTGACCTTTGCAAAACATTTTGTTCCAAATTTTCCTGTCCTTCCCACAATCCCATCCACTAGTTGGCAGGTAGTCCAATACATGTTAAATATGTTAAAATATATGTTAAATCCAATATTTGTATACATATTTATACATCTTGCTGCACAAGAAAAATCAGATCAAGAAGGAAGAAAGAGAAAAACTGAGAAAGAAAACAAAATGCAAGCAAATAACAGAGAGAGTGAGACTGCTATGTTACAATCCACATTCAGTTCCCACGGTTCTCTCTCTGGATGTAGATGGCTCTCTTCATCACTGAACAAAGTGGAAGTGGTTTGAATCATCTCATCGTCTATCAGAGTTGATTGTCATATGGTCTTTTTGCCATGTATAATGACCTCTTGATTCTGCTCATATAAGTCTCTCCAAACCTCTCTGAAATCATCCTGCTGGTCATTTCTTACAGAACATTAATATTGCGTAACATTCATATACCATAATTTATTCAGCCATTCTCCAATTGATGAGTATACACTCAAGAAACAGTTTCCAGTTTCTTGCCACTACAATGAGGGCTGCCACAAACATTTTTGTACATGTGGGTCCCTTTCACTCCTTTGGGATAAAATTCAAGTAGAAACACTGCTGGATCAAAGGGTACACACTGTTTGATAACTTTTTGAGTGTAGTTTCAAATTGCTCTCCAGAATGGTTGGATCTGTTCACAGTTCCACCAACAATGTATCAGTGTCTCAGTTTTCCCACATCCTCTCCAACATTTGTCCTTATCTTTTCCTGTCATTTTAGCCAATCTGAGAGATGTGTAGTGGTATCTCAGAGTTGTCTTAATTTGCATTTCTCTGATCAATAGTAATTTGGAGCATCTTTTTATGTGACTATAAATAGTTTCAAATTCTTCTTCTGAAAATTGTCTGTTCATATCCTTTGACCATTTATCAATTGGAGAATGGCTTGAACTTTATAAATTTGAGTCAATTCTCTATATATTTTAGAAATGAGGTCTTTAGCAGAATCTTTGATGTAAAACTATTTTCCCAGTTTATTGCTTCCCTTCTAATCTTGTCTGCATTAGTTTTGTTTGTACAAAAACTTTTTAGCTTAATATAATCAAAATTATGTATTTTGTGATCAATAATGATCTCTAGTTGTTCTTTGGTCACAGATTCCTTCCTCCTCCACAGATCTGAGAAGTAAACTATCTTATGTTCTTCTAATTTGTTTATAATATCATTCTTTATGTCTAGATCATGAACCCATTTCAACCTTATCTTGGTATATGGTGTTAGGTGTGGATCTATGCCTAGTTTCTGCCACACTAGTTTCCAATTTTCCCAGCAGTTTTTGTCAAATAGTGAATTCTTATCCCAAAACCTGGGATCTTTGGATTTGTCAAATACTAGGTTGCTATAGTCATTGGCTATTTTGTTCTGTGAACCTAATCTATTCCACTGATCAGCTGTTCTATTTTTTAGCCAGTACCAGAGGGTTTTAATGACCACTGCTTTATAATATAGTTTTAGATTTGGTGTAGCTCAGCCACTTTCATTTGCTTTTCTTTTCATTAATTCCCTTGAAATTCTTGACCTTTTCTTCTTCCAGATGAATTTTGTTGTTATTTTCTCTAAGTCAGAAAAATAGTTTCTTGGGAGTTTAATTGGTATAGCACTAAATAAATAGATTAGGTAGTAATTGCCATCTTTATTATATTTGCTCGACCTATCCAAGAGCACTTGATATATTTCCAGGTGCTTAGATCTGACTTTGTGTGGAAAGTTTTGTAATTTTGCTCATATAGTTCCTGATCTTCCCTTGGCAGATAGATTCCCAAATATTTTATCCTATTGACAGTTATTTTAAATGAAATTTCTCTTTGTATCTTTTGCCATTGGATTTTATTAGTGATGTATACGAATGTTGATAATTTATGTGTATCCTGCAACTTTGCTAAAGTTGTGGATTATTTCTAATAGTTTTTTTAGTTGATTCTCTAAGTATACCATCATATCATCTGCAAAAAGTGATAATTTGGTTTCCTCAATACTTACTCTAATTCCTCTCTTTTTCTTCTCTTATTGCCAAAGCTAGCATTTCTAATACAATATTGAATAGTAATGGTGATAGTGGGCAACTTTGTTTCACCCCTGATCTTATTGGGAATGTTTCTAGTTTAATACTGATTACATATAATACTTGCTGATGGTTTTAAATAGATGCTACTGTCTGTTTTAAGGAAAAGTCCATTTATTCCTGTACTCTCTAGTGTTTTTAATAGGAATGGGTATTGGATTTTGATAATGCTTTTTCTATATCTATTGAGATAATCATATGATTTTTGTCAATTTGGTTGTTGTTATAGTCAAGTATGCTAATGGTTTTCCTAATATTGAATCAGCCCTACATTCCTGGTATAAATCCTACTTGGTTGTGGTGTATTTTTCTGGGGATGATTTTCTGCAATCTCTTTGCTAATATTTTATTTAAGTTTTTGCATCAATATTCATTAGGGAGATTGGCCTATAATTTTCTTTCTCTGTTTTCGTCCTACCTGGTTTAGGTATCAGTACAATGTTTGTGTTACAAAAGGAATTTGGTAGAAGTCTTTCATTCCCTATTTTTTCAAATAGTTTATATAGTATTGGAGTTAATTGTTCCTCAAATGTTTGGTAGAATTCACATGTAAATCTATTTGGTCCTGGGGATTTTTTTCTTAGAGAGTTGATTAATAGCTTGTTCTATTTCTTTTTCTAAAATGGGACTGTTTTAGTAATTTATTTCCTCTTCTGTTAATCTGGGCAACCTATATTTTTGTAGGTGTTCTGCCATTTCATTTAGATTGTCCAGTTTATTGGCATAAAGTTGGGCAAAGTAATTCCTAATTATTGCTCTAATTTCTTCTTCATTGGTGGAGAGTTCCCCCTTTTTATTTTTGAGATTTAACAATCTGATTTTCCTCTTTCCTTTTTCTTATCAAATTAACTGAAGTTTTATCTATTTTGTTGGTTTTTTTCCCCCATAAAACCAACTCATAGTTTTATTTATTAATTCAGTATATATATTTTTTTCCTTTCAATTTTATTGATATCTCCTTTTGTTTTTAGAATTTCAAGTTTAGTATTTAATTGGGTGTTTTTAATTTGTTCTTTTTCTAGCTTTTTTAGTTGCAAGCCCAATTTATTGATCATTTCTTTCTCTGTTTTAAGCAAGTAAGCATCTAGAGATATAAAATTTCCCTTTATTACTGCTTTGGCTGTATCCCAGAAATTTTAGTATATTGTCTCATTATTATCATTCTCCTGGATGAAATTATTGATTGTGTCTATGATTTGCTGTTTCACTCATTAGTTCTTTAGAGTGAGATTATTTTTGTTTCCAATTACTTTTTTGGTATGTTTTCCCCTGGCCTTTTATTGAATGTAATTATTATTGCATCATGATCTGAAAAAAATGCATTTACTATTTCTGCCTTTCTGCATTTGATTTTGAGGTCTTTATGTCCTAATATATTTTTGTACAGATTCCATGAACTTGTGAGAAGAAAATCTACTCCTTTCTGTATCCATTCAATTTTCTCCAAAGATGTATCATACCTAACTTTTCTAGTATTCTATTTCCTCTTTAACTTCTTTCTTATTTATTTTATGATTTGATTTATCTGGTTCTGAGAGAGCAAGGTTAAGATCTTGCACTATTATAGTTTTGCTGTCTATTTCTTCTTGGAACTCTCTTAACTTTTCCTTTAGGAATTTAGATGCTACACCATATATGCTTATATATGTTTATATATGTTTGCATATATATTTATATGTTTAATATTCATATTGCTTCATTATCTATAGTACCCTTTAACAGGATATAGTTTCCTTCCTTATCTCTTTTAATTAGATCAATTTTTGCTTTTGCTTGATCTGAGATCAGAATGGCCACCCCTGCTTTTTTTTTTTTTTTTAACTTTATCTGAAACATAATAGATTCTGCTCCAAATCTTTTACCTTTACTCTGTTTCTTATAAAAAACATATTGTAGGGTTCTGGCTTTTAATCCAGTCTGTTATCCGCTTATGCTTTATGGGAGAGTTCACCCCATTCACATTTACAGTTCACACTACTAATTCTGTATTTCCTGCTATCTTATTAACCCCAAATTATAATTTTACCTTTTCCCCTTTCCCTTCTCCCTATTATTTTACTTATGCGTACTTCTTGCCTCAAGCAGTCCTCTTCCCTAGAAACCCTCCCCATTTCTTATATCTTTCCTGTACTATTTCCGTTTTCCCTTCTATTTAGTCTACCTCTTCCCTTTCCCCTTTTCCTCTCCCACTTTTCTTTAAGGTGAGAGAAGTTTCTTGATGAAAACAAATATATCTAATATTCTTTCTTGGGGCCAAATCTGATGAGAGTAAGATTCACACAATATTCATCATCCTCCCTTCTTTCCCGCAATTATAATAGGTTTTCTTGGCTTCCTCCTGAGATGTAGTTTCTTTCATTTTATCTCCACTTTCCCCTTTTTTTCTGGTACAATCCCATTTTCACCTCTAGTTTCTTTTTTATATTATAACAGCAAAATCAGATTATACATGCATTCTCTATGTATCCCATAACAGAAATACAGTTCTTTTTTTTTTCATAATTATAACTTTTTATTGACAGAACCCATGCCTGGGTAATTTTTTACAACATTATTCCTTGCACTCACTGCTGTTCTGACTTTTCCCCTCCCTCCCTCTACCTCCTCCCTTAGATGGCAAGCAGTCTTATACATGTTAAATATGTCACAGTATATCCTAGATACAATATATGTGTGCGGAACCAAACAGTTCTCTTGTTGCACAGGAAGAATTGGATTCAGAAGGTAAAAATAACCTGGGAAGAAAAACAAAAATGCAAATAGTTCACATTCATTTCCCAGTGTTCTTTCTTTGGATGTAGCTGCTTCTGTCCATCATTGATTAATTGAAACTGAGTTAGGTCTCTTTGTCAAAGAAATCTACTTCCATCAGAATACATCCTCAAACAGTATTGTTGTTGAAGTGTATGATTATCTCCTGGTTCTGCTCATTTCACTGAGTTCATGTAAGTCTCACCAGTCCTCTCTGTATTCATCCTGCTGGTCATTCCTTACAGAACAATAATATTCCATAACATTCATATATCACAATTTACTTAACCATTCTCCAATTGATGGCCATCCATTCATTTTCCATTTCTAGCCACTACAAACAGGGCTGCCACAAACATTTTGGCACATACAGGTCCCTTTCCCTTCTTTAGTATCAGTTTGGGATATAAGCCCAGTAGTAGCACTGCTGGATCAAAGGGTATGCACAGTTTGATAACTTTTTGAGCATAGTTCCAAATTGCTCTCCAGAATGGCTGGATCAGAAATATAGTTCTTATTTTTTTTTAATAACTTTTTATTGACAGAACCCATGCCAGGGTAATTTTTTACAGCATTATCCCTTGCACTCACTTCTGTTCTGATTTTTCCCCTCCCTCCTTCCACCCACTCCCCCAGATGGCAAGCAGTCTTTTATATGTTAAATAGGTTACAGTATATCCTAGATACAATATATGTGTGCTGAACCAAACAGTTTTCTTGTTGCACAGGGAGAATTGGATTCAGAAGGTATAAATAACCCAGGAAGAAAAACAAAAATGCAAGCAGTTTATAGTGATTTCCCAGTGTTCTTTCTTTGGGTGTAGCTGTTTCTGTCCATCCTTGACCAATTGAAACTGAATTAGCTCTCTTTATCAAAGAGATCCACTTCCATCAGAAGACATCCTCAAACAGTATCGTTGTTGAGGTATATAATGATCTCCTGGTTCTGCTCATTTCACTCAGCATCAGTTCATGTAAGTCTCGCCAGTCCTCTCTGTATTCATCCTGCTGGTCATTCCTTACAGAACAATAATATTCTATAACGTTCATATAACACAATTTACTCAACCATTCTCCAATTGATGGGCATCCATTGATTTTCCAGTTTCTAGCCACTACAAACAGGGCTGCCACAAACATTTTGGCACATGCAGGTCCCTTTCCCTTCTTTAGTATCTCTTTGGTGTATAAGCCCAATAGAAACACTGCTGGATCAAAGGGTATGAACAGTTTGATAACTTTTTGAGCATAGTTCCAAATTGCTCTCCAGAATGGCTGGATGTGTTCACAATTCCACCAACAATGTACCAGTGTCCCTGTTTTCCCACATCCCCTCCAACATTCCACATTCTCTTTCCCTGTCATTCTAGCCAATCTGACAGGTGTGGAGTGGTATCTCAGAGGTGTTTTAATTTGCATTTCTCTGATTAATAATGATTTGGAGCATATTTTCATATGTCTATAAATAGTTTCAATTTCTTCATCTGAGAATTGTCTGTTCATATCCTTTGACTATTTATCAATTGGAGAATGGCTTGATTTCTTATAAATTAGAGTCAATTCTCTATATATTTTGGAAATGAGGCCTTTATCAGAACCTTTGACTGGAAAAATGTAGAAATACAGTTCTTAAGAGGTTTTTCTTTTTACTATTTTTGCTTCTCTTGAGTTCTATATTTGGAGGTCAAATTTTTTTGGTTAGCTCTGGTCTTTTCATCAAAAATAAATGGAATTCGCCAGTTTCATTGAATGTCCATCTTCTTCCCTGAATGAAAATGCTCAGTTTAGCAGGATAATTTATTTTTGGCTGAATTCCAAGTTCCTTTGCCTTTTGGAATATCAGGTTCCAGGCCCTTCAATCCTTTAAATTGGAAGCTGCTAGGTCCTGAGTAATCCTTATTGTGGCTCCTCAGTATTTGAATTGTTTCTTTCTGGCTGCTTGTAATATTTTTTTCCTTGGTCTGATAGTTCTGAAATTTAGCCACAATATTCCTTGGAGTTTTAATTTTGGGGTCTCTTTCCAGGAGGTGTTTGGTGAATTCTTTCAGTGGTTATTTTACCTTCTGATTCTATGACATCTGGGCAGTTTTCTTTGATGATTTCCTGAGAAATAGTGTCTAAGCCTTTTTTATGATAGTTTTCAGGAGTCCAATAAAACTTAAATTGTCCCTCCTAGATCTATTTTCCAAGTCAGTTGTTTTCCCAATTAGATATTTTACATTTTTTCTATCTTTTCTTTCTTTCTTTTTTCCTTTCTTTTGGTTTTGCTTGATTGATTCTTGTTGTCTCATTGACTCATTCATTTCCATTTGTTCAATTCTGAATTTTAGTGAATTATTTTCATTTATTTTTTAACTTCTTTTTGTATTTGTCCAATCAAATTTTTAAATGAGTTGTTTTGCTATATAAGTATGTATACATTATTGTATGTAACATATACTTTAACATATTTAACATGTATTGGACTACCTGCCATCTAATGGAAGGAGTGAGGAGAAGGAGGGGAAAAGTTGGAACAAAAGGTTTTGCAGGGGATCAGTGTTGAAAAACTACCCATGCATATGTTTTGTAAATAAAAAGCTATAATAAAAAAGAGTTGTTTTCTTTTATGGAATTTTTTTCCATTTCACAAATTCTGTTTTTTAAGGAGTTATTTTCTTTTTACATTTCACAAATTCTGTTTTTTAAGGAGTTATTTTCTTTTTCTATTTCACAAATTCTGTTTTTCTGGGAGTTATTTTCTTTTTCCATTTTATCAAATCTATCTTTAAATGAGTTATATGCCTTTTCCAAACCCTCTTGCAAAATTTTCCTTTCCATGGTTTATATAGTGCTTCAGACATAGTGCCAAATTGTTCTGCTGAATGGTTGAATCAATTCACAACTCCACCAACAGTGCATTATTGTCTAATTTTTCCACATCCCCTCCAACATTTTCTTTTTCTTTTTTTTAACCAATCTAATAGATGTGAGGTAGCACTTCAGAATTGCTTTAATTTGTATTTATCCAATCAGTAAGGGAGTTAGAATATTTTTTCATATGGCTATAGATAGCTATGATTACTTTATTTGAAAATTGTTTATGTCTTTTGATCATTTATCAATTGGGGAATGGTGTTTTAAATGAAATGGAGAATGGTTCTTCTGGGTGGTTTGTTAACCAGTAGTCATAACTCCATGAGACATGCATTGAAACTAAATTTATTAAAGAAAAATGAACATGCAGGTGGAACTCCTTATATCAAGTACCAATCCAGGCAGGAGCTTGAATATTTTTTACAGAAGTAAGGTGTCTCCTGGGAGGAATGTAGGAAAATCCCCTTCCAAAGGCGAGTGACATGGGAGGATGAAGAGAACAGTAGGGAGGGAAAAGGAAGAAAAAGAGAGGAGAAACAGAGCTAAGAGGAATGGCACTAATTTTTTCCCTTGGGAACTTCTAGACTATCAAGATATGATGGTTTGTTAATCTCAAGGATCCTAGCTGCACTAACAATTTATCAGCTGGTACAGTCTGAATGGTACCTGTCTTGTAGCTGTTTTGACTCTTAAAGCCAAACTGAGAATCCAGCTTGGGTGGAAACAGCAAATCATGTCAGTTCAGGAGGGACTTGTCTCATTCTGGGCCTCCTGCATATCTTGGATCCAGTGTATCTGGAAAATATGCAATTCAAGAAGACAGGTTGGCTTCAGGACAACAATTCTCTTTCCCCCATTTGTGGTCAAGGTGGCTTCTGCACATGTCGATGACCATATCTAGTAAAATATTATCTTGAATGCCACTTAGGTGGAGCATAAGGATAAAGAGAAATTTAACAAGGACAAGTTTGACAGACAGAAAGCTAACAGTAGGTCCAATGCCTGAAGGATGGCCCAGGTCCAAGAGCCAAAGCAAGAACCAACTAAACAGATCTAAATTCCATTTCCCTGTGGAATAGAAATAGAGAGCCTTGTTTTCCAGGGCCACAGGTGATACTTGGATTGCACTGGAGCAATTAATAAAGAAATAATAGTCTTCTCCATTGTAAACAGAGGTTCTTCTTTGTGCTGTAGTCAAGGCACTGCTTAAGGACATAGTGATTTTGCAGGAGCATTCCTGAAAAAATAAGTTCTTCATGCACAGCAGATATTAACTGAAAAGTATTTATCAGTTCAGCAACTTGTACAGTGATATCCTATATAGCAATCTCAAAAGAGACCATGCCAAACCACAGGATAGAGCATGGGAGAAATTCATATCATCTGATATTGATGGTAATCAAAGAGTTAATGGCCCAGCATGAATGATAAATTATTAGCTTCCAGGAGATCAAGGTTAGAGACAAATTTTGGGGGAAGATGGGACCTGAGGTGAATATCAGGCACCAGTGTGACAACTCTCTATCATCCAATCCAGCACGAGGTAAGAAAGATGTAAATGTCATGACCACAGACCACAGACTTTCACCCCCTCCCATGTAGTGACATGAGTGCTAGGTAAGAAGGTGTAAAATCCTTGGAACAGAGCAAAACAGTGCTCATTTGAGTAGTTACCAAGAGCAATTGTGGCGAGGTTAGCAATGTTCCAAGTAGTTACATTAAAAACCAGTGGAGTTCCAGGTAACTGACAACAGGTGCCAAGGTCACAGTGAATTTCTTACTTCTTTGCATAGATTCAGCAGCCAGTGAGGGCATGTAACTGAACGACTGAATGCACTGGGGGCTTGGAATATAGGAAATGTCCCAGTTAGATCCCCAGTGGATGTGTTAGGGATAGTCCCATTGGATGAGAACTTTAGTACAAAGGGATAAGTTCTTGGTGAAATGTGATATTTGGTGAACAGGTTCTCCAGAATATACTGATTCACGAGGGAAATGAGTCTGCCCAAAAAGCTAGCCAGCACCAGTGAAGTTGACATACTCTGGCTTTAACACAGCTAAGAGTACCATGGTATAATTAATCCCCCAGGAATTCAGGGCCAGGTCCCAACAATGAATGCTTTTTTTTAAGTTTTAAGTTAGCCTGCCAGGCAAATACCTGGAGTGTAGTGAAATAAGGATGCTGAACCAAAGGTTTAGCAGACAGGAATGATGCCAACACACACAAAAAGGGAAGCATTATGATTTAGCAAAGCTTATGAAAACATATATAACATAGTTGAGAGGTTAACACTTAGAACAGATAAGACAGATTAAAAATGTGAGCATAAGATTGAAGATTGTTTTGTCATGGGTCATGGTAGCCATATATTTAGCCTTCACCCTGGATCTTGGGATGATTGACTCTTCAGGATGTTGTGGCTTGTAGGTCTGCTTTAAGTAAATCTTGATTTTTTTCTCTTGGTTTGGCAGTCAAATCAGGAGCTATCTTCAGCTGTGAGATGAATCTGTGGCTCAACCTCTTGAAATTAAATAGCTGTCAAGTTTATCAAAAGGACTTAATATGATTCTTTCCATTGGGACTCCAAGGATTTTTCCTCAGGTGGCATGTCCAATAAATCAGTCACCTGGCTCTAGGAATTGCACAGTGGGTAGATGATGTGTAAATTGAGACTAAGGAAAAAATTAATTTTCTGGATGAATGGTTTGGATAAGCCTGGCAGGAAGAAAGAAGGGTACTCTTGGTTGTAATCCACTCTCCTAGGGAAACAATGGCATGGGCCAACCTGTTATTATGGCCTATGATAACAGAGACTTTTTATCAAAAGGACAGACTTGCAAACTTAGTAGGACTAGGGTAATACTCCAGGAGAGGAAAGATAAAACTTCAATTAGTTTGGCCATTTGGGTCTTTAAAACACCATTTTAACTAGCCCTGAGTACTTGGGGTGATATGCACAATGCAAATATTGGCTTATAGATCAGGAAGCTAGTAGATGAAACAACCAATGAAGTTGGTGTACCATTCAGATACGAAAGATCTTTTCAATGAGGAAATTGGCAGTGGCCATTGCTACAGCTTGTAAGTAGGAATGCTTTTACTCCCTGGGGAAACATACATTCCATAACGAGGACCAATTTATATCTATTTGAAAATGATAGTTTATTGGAGTCAATTTGATATTCTTCAACAGGTGCAAAAGGCACCATCATCTAGCTGGGAGTGAAATGATTTGAATACATTATATTTAAGATACATAGGGCAGCTTGTATAGATGATTAAGGCTATCTGAGGAAATCTTCCCCAGCAATATTTACCAACCAAGGAAATCAGCTTGTCAAAGGCCCAGTGATTAATTGAATGTAAATGTTTCATCATGGGAAGGAACAGGGAATTGTGTAATACAAGAAATCCATTTGGTCCACTCCCTAATCCAGAACCAAAAGCATGACTTCTTTCTCTTATACTCTTTATTTTTACTTCTTCATGGTGGAAAAAGAGGGGAGTTCAATGGGAGTACTTTCTTAGAAACCTGAAGACAATTTTCATTCATTAGTATTGCAGCTGTTCCCTTGACTCTGTAGCTAAGGAAGTTCCTGGACTATTTCCAACCTAGTAAAATTTGGTATTGCGCTGAGGGGGAGAAAAATTTCTGTAGTAAAGGGGGGAAAATCTTTAGGAGTATGGAATGTGTTCTTTGACTTCCTGAAGTACAACAAGAATGGAATAGGGTTGGAACTTTTGGACAAATCCTAGAAGTTCTTACAAATATAAGTGATATCTCTTTAACTCTCTCCCACCTTGGCCATTCATTGTTTTAAAATAAAATAAAAATAACTTTACTGTGTATGTATATGTGTGTGTGTGTGTGTGTGTCTATGACTTACTGTGTGTCAAGGCATTGTGCTAAGCACATTGTAATGATTTCATTTGGTTCACACAACAATCTTGGGAGTTAAATACCATTGTTATACCCATTTTACAGATGAAGAAACCGAGGCAAACAAAGTTATCTGATTTGCCCAAGGTTACACAGCTAGTAAAAGTCCTAAAGCAGAAATTGAATTGGGATTTTTCTGATTCAGCCTAGTACCACTGAGCTGCCATAGAAATCACTATCATCTCTATATTAGCTATAAATATCAATATAACTTCCCTTTAAAACAACTAAGATATATAAAGTACTTGTTTTTAGCTACTAAATTTACTAATTTAGCTACTAAATTTTTTAGCTACTAAATTTTACTACTAAAATACAGCCAAGAATTATGTGAATAAAACTACAAGCTATCATTTGGAGAAAAAAGCCCAAATAATTGGAGAATTAAAACAAAAGTTTTTAATTGATGTGTTCTGTCTTATGCCATCTTAGTTATCTCGATATCCTTTTCCTCCCAGAGAGCCATCTCATAAAACAAATAATATATTTTTAAAGAGAGCACAACTGATGGATACAATGAAAAAGCCTAAAGATTTGAAAAATGTGTAATATCTATAGACTTTCTACTACAACTAAGACATGGGTTGGGAAATATTTTAATATATTTTCATTCAGGTCATACTTGAGCTTTATAATTTTGTTACATTCATTATTTACTTTTTGGTATGTTCTTGTAAATACTGTATACTTTATTTTCTTAGCTCTGCTCACTTAATTCTGTGTCAATTCATGTAGATCTTTCCAAGCTTCTCTGTATTCATCATTACCCAATCAATGGACATCAATTTTGTTTTTATTGCTTTTCTATCACAGAAAGTATTGCTATAAATATTTTTATGTATATGGGGAATTCTTATTAATAACTTCCTTGAAGATAATCTCACTACTAGAGTCTCTAGAGTTTGGATATTTTAGTCACTTTAATTGCATAATTCCAAATTTTCAAAATGGTTGTACCATGTCACAACTCTATCAACAATATGTTAATGTGCCTATCATTCCACAGCTACTTCAATTTTTAGCATTTCTGTTTTTTGTCATCTTTTCAATTTTCAAGGTAAAAATTTCAGGGCTGTTTTGATTTGTATTTCTCCTATTACTAATGATCTAGAATATTCTTATGATGGTGAATACTTTGCAACTCATCCTTTAAAAATTCGTGTCCTTTAAGCATTTTTCTATTGGAAATCTCTGTAGCCTCCCTACCAATAGTTCATTTAATATTTTATCTTGATGCTCATTAGGTTTATTGGTCTGTAGTTTTTTTTATCTACATTGTTTCTTCCTCATTTAGGTATCAATAACATATTTGTATCATAGAGTCTAGAAGGGATTTTTCCCCCATCCTCTCTTTTTGTAAATATCTTAAGTAATATTCGAATTGATTCTTTGTAAAATGTTTGATAGTTTGATAAAACTCACTTGGGAAATCCATCTGACTCTGCTTCTAGATTTGTCTTTATGATTTAATTAATGACATATTTAATTTGATGGAATTCTATCAATCTAAATTTGTATTTTGTTCTGTTAAACTGCACATTTTGTCTTTATATTCATCTATTCTCTCAATGTTATCGTGTTTTTGTTATAGAATTGGACAAAATAGTTTTTGATTGTTTCATCTTCATTTGTCATGGATTCTCTTTATTCACCTTTGATTCAAAATTTTGGTTTCTATTTTAAAATCATACTAGAATTTATTTTTAAAAATTTAAACTGATCTTCATTTGATTTATCAATATAATTGGAGCTTTTTTTTTGCTTTCAATTTTGTTATAAACTTAACAAAAGTTAAAATTTTGACTTTGATAATTCATTTTCAAAATTTGAATGCCCAGACCATAACTTTGTTCTGTCTACCTTGGTAGACACATTGGTCTGTTGTAGTACCATAAAATCAGTATAGGATACTGGAACTCCAAACTCAAAGGATTAAAATAAATGTGAATTTTTCATTAAGGGTTCATAACTAAATATTTGTTTATATTATATGTAAGTCGATTATATATATTCTGATTCTTTTGTATTGTGTTTATTATAATCTGAAGAGATTTTCAACTCAGTAATTATATTACACTTTATTTACTCAACTGATCTTATCAAAATCTCATAGGAAAAAATAGTTTTCCCATCAAGGATCAATAGGACAAAAAGCAGATATTATTTTCTCACTACACTTTTTTTTTAAAAAGAAGACTTTTCTATTTAAGATATAAAATGTTTTAGTTATTTATCTAGGCATCAGGAACACAGAATTTTATTTAGCAAATTTCAAGGACATTGAAAATATTCTTTATTTTTATGTTATGGCTAATTTTAGAACAGAGTAAGGTTAAGGTTGGAGAAAGTAAAGGAGACATGTATTCTCAGGTAATTATGAGCTCCTAGAACCTGTGATCTATTCCAGAAATTTCCCTACAACCCCCAATCAATCCTTTTCCATTCTTGTTATAATTCCGGAAGTCAATGACTGACTAAAGAATACACTCCATACTCTTAAAGATTTTTTTCTTTTACTACAGAAACCCTTTATTTTTCTCCACAGATCATGCAAAATCAAAAGCTACCTTGTGTTTTGATAAACAGTTTTGAAGAACCATATTGTATGAATGAAGATCATGTAGCAGATCTCAAGAAACAATTTAATCTTGTCACCATGCAAGAATTTCTTGAAAACAAAACACATTTCAGTCAAAAGATACAAGCTATATACATATGGGGAGGGAAACCAGTTATTGACAAGGAGCTACTGCAGAGCCTACCTACCTTGAAGATTATTGTAAACTCAGGAGCAGGCCTGGATCATCTGGACCTGAACTTGATTGCCAGCTTTGGTGTGAAACTGGCCAACACTCCACATGCTGTTACTAACAGCACTGCAGATATGGGGATGACCTTACTTTTGGCATCAGCCCGGAGAATATTAGAAGGTAAAATGACCTTTTGAGCCATTTAATTTCACAGTGATTGATAAAGATTTTCGGAGTCTTTATTTGTGAAAATAATGACAAAGTATTCAAACTGATCTTCTAAAAATATAAGTCCTTTTCAAGTTGTCCTGATTCTTAGATAATGAGTTATGAAATATGGAATCCTTCAGAAAAAAGTTTTTGAATGAATAAATTAAAATACATAGAATTACAAAAAGAAACCAATTCTACTGAAATATCAAAGAATTTTAAAATAAGTTTCCAGACCCAAGGTTAAGAACCCCAGCCTTATTGTGGCAGAAGATTTCTAATTTAGAATGAATGCTACAATATGCCTTTTTATTAAATATTCTGTGAATATTTGAAGAAGAATACTGATTTTTCCAAATTATATTATGGCTTATTTTTTGCTGAAACTCTTGTTTTACTTCATGTGGAAATGGATGAGTTGTATGTTCCAGAGCATGAGCTTTCAGAACATCTCATTTTATTAGAGATTGTATAGTGGGGTACAAATCACAATTTACTTTCCTTCATTTCTTTGTCTTAAAAGCACAATAATATTGTTTGTGGTGATAATTCCATGGCTCACTTTTGCATCTTGGATTTTTAGGGAATGAAGTAGCTACTTCACCAGACACTAAGTCCTTTTCTATTAATTGGACGGGTCAAGAAGTGACTGGCTCTACTCTGGGAATCATAGGTATGGGCAAAATTGGCTATAAAATTGCTCAGCGAGCCAAAGCATTTGAAATGAAGATTCTGTATCACAATAGGAACCGCAGGTAAAACTTTCCGCAAAATGAATTCTTAACTTACCTGAAGCTTTGCTCTCTCTAAATGAAACCCATGATTCCATTTGCTGCTACACCATAGCATAATGATGATAAAATTCTTTGTTTCTCTCCCCATAGACTTTCAGTCATATTCTCCATCACTCTTTTCTTCCTCCCTCCCATCCTCTCCCCCACCCCACCACGACCCCAATTCTTGAATTTTCTCTCAAAAGTATATCTTCTTACTACACGGTATTATTTCTATCTCTCTTTATCTTGTTTCCCCCCAGATATGTGGTAGTAAAAGACAGAAGAATATTTTAATAGTAAACAATGTTTTGTAAAAGTAGTTTTAATTTTGTAGAACCCTTGCCTATCACCATCATCACCCCTGAAAGGATATGGAAATCCTCCACTTTCTACAATTCACATTTTGAGAACTTCTACCCTGTATCTATCTTGGTGAATATATATAGGCTGTTTTCTCCTTCTCCCATCTTTTTAATTTTAAAGTCCCTTTGATTTATAAGCTTGGAGCTTGGAGCTAGGATTTGAACAGTTTTTCTAACTCTAAACCTAATTATTTTCCCATTTTGCCACACTATTATCATGCTTCTTTTATTCAATTTGAACTTAATTGTCAGCCTTTAATCTAAATTATGTATCTGAATTATTTTACCTTGTTTAAGATTCCTTTTCAGTGACTTTTTCCCTGGATTTTGACCTTGGTCATTTGAGGTTTCTTTGGTCTTAGGCTGTTTTTAATAGGAAATTTACTTTATTTTCTCTGTTAACTCTGGCAGGAAGGTGGAAGAAGAACAGGCAGTTGGGGCCTATTACTGTGCAAAACTGGATGAGCTGCTACAACAGTCAGATTTTGTGTTGCTGGTACCCCCTTTAACACCTCAGACTTATAAGATGATTGGAAAAAGGGAACTAGGACTAATGAAACCCACTGCTACTCTTATAAACATTGGCAGAGGTAATAGATACCATAAGATATGTCTACCAAAATTTTTTCTCCTTCATTGAAAAGATGCAGAAAATAAATCTGAGCTATTTGGCATTCTCTATCAACTTCCTTCTCTTGCAGTCTCTTTAGTTCAAAGAATAACTCAAGATTGGTAAGCAAGTGAATTAAAATTTACTTTCTAGTTACGAGTTCTTGATCTTTTTGTGAATGCATTTTTAATACATGTTATTAAATAAGTCAAGAAAATCATTGTTTTGAAATAAGATTTTTAATACCTTTTTTTTTCACAAGAATTGTAGCACATTAAGTCTTCTAAGTTCAACTCTGTGTCTAATCATTTTCTCAGCAAAATCTTATTTTTTCTTAACATTTTTATAATACCTAATTTAAAAATCTACACATAGTAGACAAAAGTAAGTCATGATTGAATATAGACCTTTTAAGACTTAGAACCCTAACAGAGTTTACTATAAGTAGACAAAGTTCTATAGATATTGAAATGACACTATTGATATGAATGGCAATTCTATGTGTCAGTATTACTGATGATCAGAAAGCAAATAGCGGAGTATGGAAGCCAGAGTTCAAGGATTTGATTCTGCTATTAACTATGACTTTATGCCTTAATTCCTTTATGTATATATAATACTGATAATATTTGGAATTTGCAACTCACAAGCATTAAAAAAAGGTAAAATTCCTTTGGAAAACTAAGAATTTATATTATGAATATATACAAAAGAGTATATATTACTATATAATCTTTATAATTATATAAATAAGAGATAATTATTGAAAGTTATATTAACATATAATGAACATATAACATTATCATTGTTTATATCAATCTTTGCTCCTAGTGCCCCATAAGCATCTTAAGTAAACAGAATACCCCATGAAAGATGCATTAAATCATAATGGTTGATGCTTCTATTGCAATAGCACTAAACATGTAAATGATCTAAATTCAGAAAATTTTACAACAAACACAAGAACAGTATTTTGAAGAATTGGTCTTCAAAAAAGAAAAATACCTTTGTCAGAGCAACTTGGCTACTCTTCTGAGTCTTAGAATTAGACATTTATTGAATAATGATTGACATTCAGAAAAAGCATCACAAGTCTTTTGCAAGTCTGTTCTAAGTGAAAGTTCTAAGCATAAAGGAGAATTTTTTTTTTACATGTGGACATTTTTTCCTCTATTGTATATAGTCTAACTAAATTACAATGACAAAAATACTATTATATTAATTCAGGTCAGTTGGTTGATCAAGATGCCCTAGTTGAAGCTCTTCAAACTGGAATTATTAAAGCTGCAGGACTGGATGTGACTTACCCTGAACCCCTGCCAAGGTAAAAACAAAACTGTTTCTGTAAATTGTTTTTTGTTGCTGAGGGTTATATGCCTTGCCCAGGGTCACACAGCTAGGAAGAATTAAGTGTATGAGGTCAGATTTTAACTCAGATACTCTTGATTTCAGGGTTGGTGCTCTATCTACTGGGCCATCTAGCTGCCCTGAAAATTTTTTTGAAAAATAAAAATAGAAGGATTTTGAGGATAAAAGTTTTTTTTGGCTGATATCTTATTTATAGACTTACAGGATTCTAATATTGGTTTCCTACCTGGCTGTCATCTTTGGGCCTTAAATTCTCTATTATGCCCTCACATGAAGTACTTTCTCCCTTCCTTTCCAATTACACATTGCATCTTTCTTTTGTATGTTTTCTTCCCCCATAAGATCATTAGTTCTTTAGTGCGTGGACTTTCTTTTTTCTTCTTTTTATCCCTAGCACTTAGCATAGTACCTGGCACATAGTAGTCGCTTGATAAATGTTTATTGCCTTTTGACTATCCAATCTCCCACCTACTATAGCAATTTTTTTCTGTAACAGCACTGAGAGTTATTTGCCCAACTTAAAATTAAATATCTTGCAGACACAAATTGTTTGATACTTCTATGAGTTAATCTATTCCATTGTTAAATAGTTCTAATATTTAAATAGATTTAGGTTTGCTATAAGAAAGAGCCCCTTGTCACTTCTTCCCAATGGTCCTAGCTTTTCCAGTTTTTTTGGGAAAATGAATATACTTGAATTTTCTGAACTCAGATTTTGTGTCTCTATTTAGTCTTCTCTTCTCCAGGCTAACTACCTAGTTTCCTCATCAGCAAAATGAGAATATTTGACTACATTAGTGTTTAAAATTTTTTTGATTTCTGTATCCCTTTACATGTTTAAAATCATTACTTCTATTGATATTTTACTGACATTGAAACTGATATAAATTTTAAAATATTAACTCCTGCAAAAATAAGCCTACATATTAACATAAATAACAAAATAACTACATTTTCCAAAACAAAAAGTTCAGTGAGAAGAGTATGTAAAAATATTACATATTTTTACAAATCTCTTCAATGTCTGACTTAATCGGCAACAGCTGAATTTTAATACCTGTTTCTATATTCAGTATTTCATTTTGGTTGATTTTCATAGATTTGGAATTGGGAGATGGAGTATTTTAACAGGCAGATATCATAATATTCAAATAATTGTGACCTTGTGGATCCCTCAGATAGGTCTCAGAAACTCTCAAAAGGTTCTCAGACCATAATTTAAGAAATTTGGGAAGAGAAAATCTTTAAAGCTTTCTTTGGTTCTACTTCTTACTACATGGATAATTCTTCCATGAATCAAATGGAATTTTCTTGAATTTTTTTCAAACCTTCTACATTTTTATCTTTGTATAAGTATTAAAAATGTAACTACAATTTGGTAATGATTTAAAAAGAAACCAATAGAACTGCAATAGTTTTTTCACTGTAGAGTATTTTGGGTCTCATCTTTGGTTAAAGGTAGCAAAATTATACCAATCCTTCATGTTTATTGCACAACTTTTCACTCTTATATCTATGATTAAAACTGAACAGATTTGTCACTTCCATTTATTAATTTTAACTTTGCCATCATTAGCAATATAAAACAAATGTCTTGCATTATCTATTAATACTTTAAATGTTTCAAGTCAGATTTTGTGTCTCTAGTCTTTTCTTCTCCAGGTTAATTTCTTGCATTGTATCCTTGTTCTGGGCCTCTAGTTTCCTCATCTATAAAATAAGAATACTGGACCAGGCAATCTTTTAAAATTTTGTCTGATTCTGAGATTCCATTATTACTCCATAAATCAAATGGAATTTTCTTGTATTCTTTTTTAATCTCCTACAAATTTTTATTTTCCTATAACTACAAAAATGTAACTACAGCAAAATAATGTAAAGCAATGAAACATGAATAATTTTTTTCTTTATTAAAGCTTTTTATTTTTCAAAACATATATATGGATAATTCTTCAACATTAACTCTTGCAAAACCTTGTGTTCCAATTTCCCCCCTTTTCTCACCCTCTCCCCAAATGGCAAGTAGTCCAGTATATGTTAAATATGATAGAAATATATGTTAAATCCAATATATGCATACATATTTACACAATTATCTTGCTGCACAAGGAAAATCAAATCAGAAAAAAAATGCAAGCAAACAACAACAAAAAGAATGAAAATGCTATGTTGTGAATCACACTCACTTTCCACAGGCCTCTCTCTGGGTATAGATCACTCTCTTCATTGCAATACCATTGGAACTGGTCTGAATCATCTCATTGTTGAAGAGAGCCACATGCATCAGAATTGATCATCATATGATATTGTTGTTGCCGTGTACAATGATCTCCTGGCTCTACTCAACATAAATGATTTTTAAAATGTATTTGTGTTTCAGATCTCATCCTTTATTAAAGTTAAGGAATGTTACTTTGACACCTCATATGGGATGTGGAACTCGTCAATGTCTTCTCCTCATGAAGGAAACTATGGTTGAAAGCCTTCTGGCTGCTTTCGGTGGCCTTCCTATTCCTAATGAAGTACGTCTTAAATGATTTTTTTGGGTGGAAAGATCATAATGATGAAAACTTGGCAAACTAAATGGCAAAGGATTACTTTTACTTGATATACTTTATATATGTTAGTCATATATGTAAGTCATCAAACAGGAAATTGGGATCTCAGTTATTTTCAGGATGATAGAGCAGCTGATTAGGAGGGGAAGAAATCCCAGAGAATGAAATTGGGCGAATTCCTCCATCTCTTTTCCCAATAATAATCTTATATATTGAGTATCCACCTGTATCCAAAAGAATACATAGAAACTGAAATCATTGGTTAGACTCTACAAAACCTCCTTATTAACCAACCTTGAAGAAATCTGGGAACATTACACTTTAAGACTCTACTCCCCTTCAATTAATTACTGCACAAAAAGATACCAATGTTTTGATCTGGAAATAGGGGTAGCAAACAATGCTTTCCTTTTCATCAATTACCATTAAAAGGAAAGAATTTCTCATACCCATCAGGGATGAGACTTTTCTATACAAAAAGAGAAAACTGAGAATCCTTCTTTGGAGCTGCTGCTCTACCACTTCAATTCCAGATTTGAGTTTGAAATAATATAGCATGCCACACTTACTTTTAGTCCTCCTGCAGCCTCAATTGGTTACATATGGTATCCTTTAATCATTTTTGGAAATATAAACAAAAGTATTTATTAACGTAATATCAATGAGGAAAGATGCAATAGAATATTTCCCCTATCAACATGGAGTATTCTCTTCCATAAATTTACACACGCTAAAAGTGGGGGAATATGTAGATCATAGGAGAGGCACATTCCTGGGGAACATCTGGTCAGAGCAATAGTGTTGTCCTTATTAGATTTTGTTCCTCTAGATATAGCCAGACTTTGCTCCCTTGGACATGTAATTGTGGAGCTTTTGTATGCTTTCAGACCACTTAAGTTGTTGGCTATGATGCTATTTCTTCCTTTTGAAAGAATAGTTTCTGTATAAAGGTATGAAATTGTCCCTTTCCCTTAACTCAGTGACTAAGTCTATAATCCAAACAAATCAAAGAAAAAGGAAAAGACACAGATCCATAAAATGTTTATAGTAGCTCTTTTTGTGGAGGTAAAGAATTGAAAACTCAGGATGCCCACCATGTGAGAAATAGTTGAATAAAATTACATGAGTGTGATAGAATATTAAATGTGCTGTAAGAAATGATGAAGAGGATCAGCTCAGTGATTGGTGAGTTTTTAAGTTATTATTTTGAAGTTCTTTCAAAAATAGTACCAGGATTTATATTACTTTCATTAATTCTATTAATTTTTTCATCAGCTTGTTTAGACTATTTGGATTGTAGTTACCATAGTTTCAGGTACTGTCTTCTTATCTTTATTTTAGAATCATAGAATCTGGTTTCTAACTCTTATGAAAACAGAATGACTAAATACACTTCCAAAGGAATTATAATGAAACATGCTGTCCACCTCCATATAGAGTACTGATGATCTCAGATCACAAATTGAAGCATATATGGGGGAAAAAGATTTATTGTTTAGGGAAAATTATTATATGTTTAAATCTAATTCTATATGATTAAAAGTTGTCTTCTCCCAGAATGTTACCTGATCTCATTAACTGTCTAGGAATGTTGGAGATGGCTACAAAGTGTTCCTTTAGATCTTGAATCCACTCAAATAATACTTGTTTTGAATTAACACAACCAGGACTTGTGATGGTTCCACCCAAATTTATATTTTGGGGTTCCCTTGTATTTTGGCTTAATCCAAATTTTGTTGAATGTTTACAGTTATTCATTTCCATCTCAACCTACCTCCCTTTCAAGTTATTGTCATCAACTTTGCTTAACTGTGTATGAATGCTTATTTTGTGGGGACCTTTATCTAAATCCTATGTAAGATAAACCTTATAGAGTCTGAAAAAGAGGAAGACATACTTTCTTTCCAGATCCTTATCCTCTACCAAATGACCTAATAAATTTCTTTTTTAAAACTATTTTAGATTTTTTGGTTCTCACAAACAATACATATATTCTTCCCTTTGTTACCCCCTCTCCCTACTTTGGACAAGACTAATCGAAGAATTTGTTTTGTTGGACTATACATATTTGTAATAGATTTTTTTCTTGCTTTCTCAGTGGATATGAGAGAAGGACAAGAGAATTTGAAACTGAAAATAACATTGAATTTTAAATGAGAGAATTTTAAATAAAAAAGTCTATTTCAGTTTAAAGTCCTGGTATGTATAATAATCCGTTCAGAAAAATAGCAAGTAGAAGATGGCAGAGAGGAGGCACATAGCTGCATAGCTCCACGTTTTCTCTCACTATCCATTTCATTTCATGCCTCTGAATTAATGCTTGATTGAAAAAAAACCTACAATTAGTTGCCAAGAGAAGCCATCCTTGAGACTCGTCAGGAAAGGTCTGTTTTTGCGTGAGGGCGGGGACGGTTTTAGATGGGAAGCAGGCTGCGGGCAGCGGCAGTGAGAGCAGGGAAGGCAGCTCAGAGCCGAGCAGAGTGGAGAGGGGGTGGGGCGTGATCGCAGCAGTCTCTGCAGGGAGAGCTTTGCTACAGGATCGGATACTTTGCTCCAGCAGCAAGCCAGCAGCCCAGCAGAGAAGCTAAAAACATCGGGGGTGAAGAATACAACCCCAAATAGCTGGAGTCTCTCGGGACCTGGCCACCCCTCCCTCACAGTGACTCAGCACGCTCTTGGAGTCTCAGAGCGCAGGCTCAGCACAGTCGGGCTAGTGCCTCACTGCTGCCCCCACAGTCTGTAGAGGAAGCTCGGTAACACCACCCAGCCCCTCCCCCAAAGAAAGCAGCCTCCATTGAAGGGTTTTTTCTTCTGTTTCTTTGATAGTTTGTCTTTGATTATTAGACAGAATGAGCAAGAAACTGAAGAAGACTTTAACCCTTGACAGTTTCTATACAGATAAAGAGCAGACTTCAAATCCTGAGGAGACTAAAAACAAACAGTCTCCAGGTGAATCCCCAAAGGAGGAGATCATCTGTTCTTCAGCATAGATGAATCTCATAGAAGAAATTAAAAAGGTTCTCACAAGAGAGCTAGAAGAAAAATGGGAAAAGGAGAAGGAGGCTTGGCAAAAGAGCCTGGAGAAGTCATCCCACTCATTTAAAGAGAGAGTGGATAAAGAAATCAAATCCTTGAAAAATAGGATTAGTGAACTGGAAACAGAAAATAGCTCTCTAAAAAACAAAATTGGCGAAATGGAAAAAAAATTCCATAGAACCAAAGAACTCAATTGGACAATTAGAAAAAGATTTTTAAAAAGTGAGTGAAGAAAATACTTCACTGAAAATCAGGGTCGAACAAATGGAATTGAATGACTAAATACACTTCCAAAGGGAAAAAAAGAGCCTGGACACTATTTTCCAGGAAATTATCAAAGAGAACTGCCCAGAAGTCATAGAAACAAAGGGTAAAATAGACATTGAAAGAATTCATCGATCCCCTACTGAAAGGGATCCTAAAATCAAAACACCAAGAAATATAGTGACCAAATGCCAGAATCCTCAGATGAAGGAAAAAATACTGCAAGCAGCTAGAAAAACCCAATTCAAGTATCGAGGAGCCACAATAAGGATCACCCAGGATCTAGCAGCATCCACACTAAAAGATCGAAGGGCCTGGAATATGATATTCCGAAAGGCTAAGGAACTTGGTATGCAACCAAAAATAACTTACCTAGCTAGAATGAGCATCTTTTTCCAGGGAAGAAGATGGACATTCAACAAAGTAAGCGAATTTCACCTATTTTTGATGAAAAAGCCAGAACTTAACAAAAAGTTTGATCTACAAGTACAGAACTCAAGAGAAATCTAAAAAGGTAAAGATTAATCTTGGGAACTATATTTCGGCTATAAAGATATATAAAGAATACATGTATACCTTGTTCTAGAAACTAGATGTGGAAAGGACATTGTACCAGAAAAAGGAGAAAGTGGGGTTACTACATCTCATGAAGAGGCAAAGAAAACCTATTATATCTGAGAGAAAGAATGGAGGGGGATGAATATAGTGAGTATTTTACTGCTTTCAGAATTGGCTTTAAAAGAAAAATTTTAGACATATTTAATCTATGGTGAAACTTCTCCCACCTCATTGAAAAGTGAGAAGGGAAAAGTGAAAAGGGAAGGAATAAGCTAAGTGGAAGGGAATACGGTAACTGGGAGGGAAAGGGGTAAGATAGGGGGAGGAACTCTAAGGGGGGGAGGGATACTAAAAAGGGAGGGCTGTGAGAAGCAAGTGGTGCTCACAAGCTTAATACTGGGAAGGGGGGAAGGGGGTAAGAAGAGAGAAAAGCACAAACCGGGGTTAACAAGATGGCAAGTAATACAGAATTGGTCATTTTAACCATAAATGTGAACGGGGTAAACTCCTCCATAAAGAGGAAGCGGTTAGCAGAATGGATTAAAAGCCAGAATCCTACAATATGTTGTTTACAGGAAACACACCTGAAACGGGGAGATACATGCAGGATAAAGGTAAAAGGTTGGAGCAAATTCTACTATGCTTCAGGTAAAGTCACAAAAGCAGGGGTAGCCATCCTGATCTCAGATCAGGCTAAAGCAAAAATTGATCTAATCAAAAAGATGAGGAAGGGCACTATATCTTGCTAAAGGGTAGAATGAATAATGAAGCAGTATCTATATTAAACATATATGCACCAAGTGGTGTAGCATCTAAATTCTTAAAAGAGAAATTAAGAGAGCTGCAAGAAGAAATAGACAGTAAAACTATAATAGTGGGAGATCTCAACCTTGCACTCTCAGAATTAGATAAATCAAACCACAAAATAAATAAGAAAGAAGTCAAAGAGATAAATAGAATACTAGAAAAATTAGATATGATAGATCTCTGGAGAAAATGTAATGGGGACAGAAAGGACTACACCTTCTTTTCAGCAGTTCATGGAACTTATACAAAAATTGACCATATATTAGGACATAAAAACCTCAAACTCAAATGCAGTAAGGCAGAAATAGTAAATGCATCCTTTTCAGACCACGATGCATTGAAAATTACATTCAACAAAAAGCCAGGGGAAAGTAGACCAAAAAATAATTGGAAACTAAATAATCTCATACTAAAGAATGATTGAGTGAAACAGCAAATTATAGACATAATAATTTCACCCAAGAAAACGATAATAATGAGACATCATACCAAAATGTATGGAATGCAGCCAAAGCGGTAATAAGGGGAAATCTCATATCTCTAGAGGCCTATTTGTATAAAATAGAGAAAGAGAAGGTCAATGAATTGGTCTTGCAACTAAAAATGCTAGAAAAGGAACAAATTAAAAATCCCCAGTCAAACACTAAACTTGAAATTCTAAAAATAAAAGGAGAGATTAATAAAATTGAAAGTAAAAAAACTATTGAATTAATTAATAAAACTAAGAGTTGGTTCTATGAAAAAACCAACAAAATAGACAAACCCTTAGTAAATCTGATTAAAAAAAGGAAAGAGGAAAATCAAATTGTTAGTCTTAAAAATGAAAAGGGAGAACTCACCACTAACGAAGAGGAAATTAGAGCAATAATTAGGAGTTACTTTGCCCAACTTTACGCCAATAAATTCGACAACTTAAATGAAATAGAAGAATACCTCCAAAAATATAGCTTGCCTAAACTAACAGAGGAAGAAGTATCCTAAATACTCCCATCTCAGAAAAAGAAATAGAACAAACTATCAATCAACTCCCTAAGAAAAAATCCCCAGGACCAGATGGATTTACATGTGAATTCTATCAAACATTTAAAGATCAATTAACTCCAATACTAAATAAACTATTTGAAAAAATAGGGATTGAAGAAGTCCTACCAAACTCCTTTTATGACACAGATATGGTACTGATACCTAAACCAGGTAGGCTGAAAACAGAGAAAGAAAATTATAGACCGATCTCCCTAATGAATATTGATGCTAAAATCTTAAATAAAATATTAGCAAAAAGATTACAGAAAATCATCCCCAGGATAATACACTATGACCAAGTAGGATTTATACCAAGAATGCTGGGCTGGTTCAATATTAGGAAAACTATTAGCATAATTGACTATATCAATAACCAACCAAACAAAAACCATATGATCATCTCAATAGATGCAGAAAAAGCATTTGATAAAATCCAACAGCCATTCCTAATAAAAACACTTTAGAGCATAGGAATAAATGGACTTTTCCTTAAAATAGTCAGGAGCATATATTTAAAACCTTCAGTAAGCATCATATGCAATGGGGAAAAACTGGAACCTTTCCCAGTAAGATCTGGAGTGAAGCAAGGTTGCCCACTATCACCATTATTATTCAATATTGTATTAGAAACACTAGCCTCTGCAATAAGAGTCGAGAAAGAGATTAAAGGAATTAAGAGTAGGCAATGAGGAAACCAAACTATCACTCTTTGCAGATGATATGATGGTATACCTAGAGAACCTCAGAGATTCTACTAAAAAGCTATTAGAAATAATTCATAATTTTAGCAAAGTAGCAGGATACAAAATAAATCCCCATAAATCCTCAGCATTTTTATACACCACCAACAAAATCCAAGAGCAAGAGATACAAAGAGAAATTCCATTCAAAATAACTGTTGATAGCATAAAATATTTGGGAATCTACCTACCAAAGGAAAGTCAGGAATTATTTGAGCAAAATTACAAAAAAGTTTCCACACAAATAAAGTTAGACTTAAATAATTGGAAAAATATTAAGTGCTCTTGGATAGGCCGAGCAAATATAATAAAGATGACAATACTCCCTAAACTAATTTATTTATTTAGTGCTATACCAATCAGACTTCCAAGAAAATATTTTAATGATCTAGAAAAAATAACAAAATTCATATGGAACAATAAAAAGTTGTGAATCTCAAGAGAATTAATGAAAAAAAATCAAATGAAGGTGGTCTTGCTGTACCTGATCTAAAATTATATTATAAAGCAGCAGTCACCAAAACCATTTGGTATTGGCTAAGAAATAGATTAGTTGATCAGTGGAAAAGGTTAGGTTCACAAGACAGAATAGTCAACTATAGCAATCTAGTGTTTGACAAACCCAAAGATTCTAACTTTTGGGATAAAAATTCATTATTTGATAAAAACTGCTGGGATAACTGGATATTAGTATGGCAGAAATTAGTCAAGGACCCACACAACACCATATACCATGATAAGATCAAAATGGGTCCATGACCTAGGCATAAAGAACGAGATTATAAATAAATTAGAAGAACATAGGATAGTTTATCTCTCAGACTTGTGGGGGAGAAAGAAATTTGTGACCAAAGATGAACTAGAGACCATTACTGATCACAAAATAGAAAATTTTGATCATATCAAATTAAAAAGCCTTTGTACAAACAGAACGAATGCAAACAAGATTAGAAGGGAATCAACAAACTGGGAAAACATCTTTACAGTTAAAGGTTCTGATAAAGGCCTCATTTCCAAAATATATAGAGAACTGACCCTAATTTATAAGAAACCAAGCCATTCTCCAATTGATAAATGGTCAAAGGATATGAACAGACAATTTTCAGATGATGAAATTGAAACTATTAACACTCATATGAAAGAGTGTTCCAAATCATTATTGATCAGAGAAATGCAAATTAAGACAACTCTGAGATACCACTACACACCTGTCAGATTGGCTAAGATGACAGGAAAAAATAATGATGAATGTTGGAGGGGATGTGGGAAAACGGGGACACTGATGCATTGTTGGTGGAGTTGTGAACAAATCCAACCATTCTGGAGAGCAATCTGGAATTATGCCCAAAAAGTTATCAAAATGTGCATACCCTTTAATCGAGCAGTGTTTCTATTGGGCTTATACCCCAAAGAGATACTAAAAAAGGGAAAGGGACCTGTATGTGCCAAAATGTTTGTAGCAGTCCTGTTTGTAGTGGCTAGAAACTGGAAAATGAATGGATGCCCATCAATTGGAGAATGGCTGGATAAATTGTGGTATATGAATGTTATGGAATATTATTGCTCTGTAAGGAATGACCAGCAGGATGAATACAGAGAGGCTTGGAGAGACCTACATGAACTGATGCTAAGTGAAATGAGCAGAACCAGGAGATCATTATACACTTCGACAACGATATTGTATGAGGATGTATTCTGATGGAAGTGGATTTCTTTGACAAAGAGACCTAACTGAGTTTTAATGGATAAATGATGGACAGAAACAGCTACACCCAAAGAAGGAACACTGGGAAACGAATGTGAACTATTTGCATTTTTGATTTTCTTCCTGAGTTATTTTTGCCTTCTGAATCCAATTCTCCCTGTGCAACAGGAGAACTGTTTGGTTCTACAAATATGTATTGTATCTAGGATATACTGCAACATATCTAATATATATAGGACTGCTTGCCATCTTGGGGAGGGGGTGGAGGGAGGGAGGGGAAAAATCGAAACATAAGCGAGTGCAAGGGATAATGTTGTAAAAAATTACCCTGGCATGGATTCTGTCAATCTAAAGTTATTATTAAATAAAATTAAATTTAAAAAAAAAGAAAAAGAAAAATAGCAAGTAGCCTTGGAATAGCAGAAAGCCTCCCTTTGTGGGGAAAACTTTAGCTTCCTGCTCTGTCTTGATCCTTTATGTTAAGTTTTTTGGGCAGAAAGTTTTCCACCTCAATAAGAACTCAGAGCTCTGAGAAGTTAAGCAACATGTTCAGTGTTTCACAGCTTATGTATGTGTGTTAGATATATCCCTTCTCTTCCACACTTTCCATAGTAAATATTAAATGTCTGAGACCAGATTTCAACTCAGGTCTTCCTAACTCCAGGGCTCTTTCTTTATTTACTGCACTATGTAGCTGCCCCAAACCATTCATTTCCCAATGAGAAGCGGCAATCATAAACCTAAAAAGAGTTCAATAAGAGAAATTGAAGAAAAATTAGGGAAAATAAGAACAAGAAAACCAAAAATATTATGAAAAACTGAACTGGAAAAAGAGTATCAAAAACTTGAGAAAATAACCTTTTGAAAACGAGAATTGGACAAGGTGAAGCTAATAACATAAGATAACAAAATAAAACAAAAGACAATTTGAAATTTCTCATCAGAAAAACAATTGCTGTGTAGAACTGATTGAGGAGAGACAATATAAGAATTGCTGGAATATCTGAAATTTATGATCAAAATAAAAATCTGGATAAAGCTTTGCAAGATATTAAGGAAAATTGCCATGAAATTGTAGAATAAGAAGGTAAAGCAGAAATAAAAAAATCCACTGATCACCACCTGCTAGAAATTCCAGGAGGAGAACTTACGGAAATATCGTAGCAAAGTTTCAAACATCTCAGGTCAAGGAAAAAATTTGAATGCAAGAAGAAAAAAAATTCAATACCAAGGAGCTCCAATAAGGATCACATGAGACCTAATAGCTTCTATATTAAAGGAACATAGGCCTTAGAACATATTTTACACAGCAAAAGATCCTAGATTGCAACCAACAAAGTATATTCCTTAGTGAAAAAAAATCACCATTTAATAAACAAAAGACTTTCAGTCATTTGTGTCAAAAAGAATAGAACTTAATGGAGAATTTGACATATAAGATCTAGGAGAAATATAAGATAAACATTAAAGATTAAAAGGGACTTAATAAGGTCAAAGCTGTTACTTATATGTGAAGATTATTCATGATTGTCAATATCTGAATAGTTTGAAAAAAAGCCTTGGGCTGAACTGTGTATGATGAGATGATTCTAAATAAAACTGAATCAGGATGAATAAAGACTAAGTAACTATTTCATACAAATGAGGCATGAAAGTAAGAAAATAAATGGAGGTAGAGGGCTTATAGTGTTGAACTTTATTCTTATTGAAAATGGGTTATGGGTTAAAGAGGGAACAACATATATCTTTAGGAGGATACAGAAATCTAATTTTTTTTTCCTGAGGCAATTGGGGTTAAGTGACTTGTACAGGTTCACACAGCTAGGCAGTGTTAAGTGTCTGAAGAAATCTTTTAAATTTAGAAAGAAGGCAAGGGGTGTAATAAGAGAGGTACTGTTAGAAAAATATCTAGATTAAGAAAATGAGAAGGAAGAAATAAGAGAAAAACTCTTAAGACAAATAGATTAAGGTGGAAAGTAAGGAAAGGATAAAGGAGGGACTTTTAGAGATATGGATAGATTAAATAAATTAGTAGGGATAGGACCAATAAGTCAAAAAGGATAGAAGAAATAGGATAGAGGGAAATACCAAAATAATTTTGAATGTGATCAGAATGAATTTACTCATAAAATGGAAAAAAGCATAATGAATTAAAAATCTGAATTCAACAATATGTTGCTTTCAGGAAACACAATAAGAATGAGAGATATAAAGAGTTAAAAGGCTGAAGTAGAATTATGTAAAAAAAAAAAGCTGGGGTAGCAATCTTGATCTCAGACAAAAGTAAAGCTAAAATAGATTTAGTTAAAAGAGAAAAATAAGGAAACTATATTATGGGTGACCAATATAATTGTTTTAGACTATTTCAAATAACTAGGCAATTTAAAATACTTTAAAGAATATTTGACACATCAGACATAGGGATTACATGAACATAAAACATAGGGATTACATGAACACAAATATAAGACACTATACAAATAAAGTCAGATGTAAATAATTGGAGAAATATTCATTATTCATGAGTAGGCAAAACCAATATAATAAAATGGACAATTTCACCCAACTGTTTATTCAATGCCATCCTGATTTAATTACTACAAAATTATTTTACTGAAAAAAATAACAAAATTCATTTGGAAAAGCAAAAGATCAAGAATTTCAAAGAAATTAAGAGTAAGAAAATGTAAAGAAAAGAGATTTGACAATATCAGACCTAATCTATAAGGCAGTGAATATCAAAAGTATCTGGTACTGGCTAAGAAACAGAAAGGTGGATCAGAGTAGACACTCAATATATGGTAGTAAAAGGAATATAGTAACTTTGTGTTTGACAAATGTAAAGATTTAAGTTTGGGGGGAATAAGAATTCATTATTTGGTTTTAAAAAGTTGGGAAAACCAGAAAGCAACCTGGCAGGAATTTGGCATAGACCAATAATTAAACCATGTACCAAGATAAAGTCAAAATAGATACATGACCTAAATATAAAAGAAAATAGCACAAAAAATTAGAATATGGAATATATCACTTATCATAGTAATGGATAAGAGAATAGTATATGAAAAAACAAAAGCTAGCATCACTGAGGAATAAAATGAATAATTTTGATGATGTTAAAAAGTTCTTATATAAATAAAACCAAGATTAGAAGGAAAAAAAAGAAAATTGGCCTTTTTAATTTATGTATTTAATATTTTTCCTCAGTTACATTTAAAGCAATTTTTTTACATTTGTTTAAAACTTTTGAGTTCCAGATTGTCTCCCTTATCCCTACTCCCAGTCCCCATCAAGAAAGCACATGTGAAGTTATGTGAAACATTTCCATAAAAGTCATGTTGTGAAAGAAAACATAAATCTCCCACCCTAAATAAAGCCCTTTAAGAAAAATAAAGTAAAATAAATGAGGCAGACAGATAGAGAATCTGTATTTAGACACAATTTCTTCTTTGGGAATGGATAGGATTTTTCAAAAGTTCTTCAGCATAGTGGTGGATCACTGTACTGCTGAGAATAGCAGTCATTTACATCCCAAAACAATGCTATTAGTTTCTATATAGTACATTTCAATTTGCTTGAGTTCATGGAGGTCTTCTCAGGTCTTTCTAGAGCATCTTGCTCATCATTTACCATAGAACAATAATATTCCATAACATTCACATACCATAATTTATTCTGTCATTTCTCAATTGATGGGCATTCCCTCAATTTCCAATTTTTTACCCTGAGAAGAGAGCTGTTATAAATAATTATGTACATATATGTCCTTTTCCTTTTTAAAAGTCTCTTTTGGGATTCATGCCTAGTAGTGGTATTATTAGGTCAAAGGATATGCATGGTTTTATAGGCCTTTGGTCACAGATCATATCTTTTGATCCTTTATCAATTTGGGCATGGCTTTTATTTTTTATAAATTTTACTCAGTTCCCTCTATGTTTGAAAAATGAGACCTTTTCAGAGAAACTAGCTTCAAAATTCTTTTTACAATTCCCCTCCCCCATTTATTCCATTCTCTCTCTCCTTTCATCCTGTTCCTCCTCAAAAGTGTTTTGCTACTGACCATTCCCTCCCCCAATATGTTCTCTTTTATCATTCTCTCCCTTTCCCATTTCCCATTCCCTTTTTACTTTCTTGCAGGATAAGACAGATTTCTTCACTCATATTGAGTGTATATATTATTTCCTCTTTGAGCCATTTCTGATGATAGTAAATTTCACTAACTCACCTTCTCCTTCTCTTCCCCTCTACTGTGAAAACTTTTTCTTGCCTCTTAATGGCATATAATTTATATCATTCTACTTCTCTCTTTCCCTTGCTGGGAATGGGGAATGAGGGTTATACAAAATCTCTCCAATAAAAGTTTCATTTTTTTTAATGATATGGATAATGTCTTTTGATTTATACATAAACTGGATTTAAGGGAGTCAGAGTTACACAAGTCATCAGCCTCACTCATCCAGAGTCATCAAAGTTCGGTGATAAGACAAAAGTCAAAAATGGTGATGGTTCAAAATGTAATGGATCACCTTGGTGCTTTTGAATTCTAACCAAGCTCTAATTTACACTCTACAGTGCCTGTATCAGGCACTTCTATAGATATTGGAACAAATTGTTCACACCATGCAGCTGGGAGTTTTCACATGCTTAGGGTAAACATCTCCCTAACTTCTTAAAGTGTTTGAAATCCCTCAGTTAGCCTCAACCTAGCTGATCCAGTCTGCTGAAACAGTTTATGGGGTATGGCTGCTGTTCATGCTACAGCTTCTTGGAGTCATTTGTGAGAGTTGATTGAATTAAGTGGACCCCAGAGGTAGAAAGCAGCCTTTAAAAGAGCTCTGTAGCCTTCAAACAAAAGTACTAATATTTCTTGAACCTACCATATATCCTCAGGATGGTGATATCTTCAAGGTGCTACAGAAGTTGATTAAAAGAGAAGTGGAGGATTTGGGAGGAATTCCCTATCTCTTTTCCCAATAATGATCAATAGATCAAGTATTCATCTGCATCCAAGTGAACACATAGCAAAAATCATAGATTAAACTTTCTGAAAGCTCCAGGTTAGCTAACCTTGAATAAATCTAGTTATTTATCTTATACTATAAGTCATAGAAAACCACACATCTCTAAGGAGCACTTAGTAAAGGCAATTGGTATTGCTGGTGTTACTGGTGTCAACTCTGGTAACAAATGGCCAAATAGTCACAGAGATTTTTCAACTGCTATTAACTCTAAAAATACCAAAGAGCTCTCAAAGTTTATAAGCAGAAAACCTTTTTTTCCATTGGGGAATTGGTGGGAATTAGACACATATGTCAGAGCCTCCTCTAGAAGAAGATCCAAGGCAGAGGGGATAAATCTTGATTTATATATTTGTGGCTAGACAAAGAATCAAACAGTGTAGTGTAGCAACAGTGGTGAGGCATAATAGCATCAATGAGGCAAGGCTATCTAGTGACAAAAAATCCATTCATAGCAAGGCTTCATATCTGGATCTCTTAGTCTTTACCTGAACATAGACTTTCAGTTCTATGATTTAATTGCAGCAGTGTTCACCCAGAGGGTGAGTGCAAAAGATTGCTATTATGCTCAGGGCAAATTTGGCTTGCTGGGCCTTACCTCTGGAAAATAGGGTGTCTCCTAATATTAAAAAGAGAAGGATAAAAAATGATCTTAGACCCTAAAACTGTACATGTAGTTTTTTTGAGATCATCTTCTAGATGGTCCTCCAGATGCCCCCTTGGACATATAATTGTGGAGCTTCTGTTTGCTTTTAGGGTCAATTAAAGTCATTGCCCAGATAGTATTTCTTCCTCTTGAAAAGAGTAATCTCTGCAAAAAGGCTTGAAATTGTTCCTTCCATTTGATCTATCAATGATGTCTATACCTCAAACAAATTAAAGAAAGATGAAAAGACCCAGACACATAAAAATGTTTAAAATATTTTTGTGGAGAATTTTAATTGAGAATTCAATTGAATTGAAAACTGAGGAGATGTCCCACCAATTGGGGAATGGCTGAATAAGTTATGTTAAATGTTTATGATAGAATATGAAATGTGCTATAAAAATAACAAGGGGATGAATTCAGGACTTTGTCATTTTTGAGGTGATTATTTTTGGAATTCTCTTAGAAATAGTATGAGGATTGTTGTCCTTTTTATTAAATTAATTTTTTTTCTTTACCTTGTTTAGACCATTTAGGTTGGAGTTACTTTAATTTCAGGCAGTTTCTTTTTATCTTATCTTAGAATCATGGAATTTCATTTCTAACTTTGATAAATAGAATGACCAACCACAATTTCAAATAACTCATAATGAAACATGCTATCCACCTTATCCACTTTCACATAGAGAACTGTTGGACTCAGATTGTAAATTGAAGCACATATGGGGGAAAATTTTATCATATTGTTCAGGAAAAAAAATATTATACTGTTTAAATCTGGAGACAGAGCTACGATGGCAGAGAGAAGACAGAGAATTGTCTGAGATCTTCCCAGTTTACCTCAGAAACATTAAATCAAGCCCCTAAGCAGATTCTGAAGTAGCAGAACCCTCAAAAAGATGAAGTGAAATACTTTTACAACTTAAGATAATTTAGAAGGACTTCAAGGAAAGGTCTGACTCACTTGAGTAAAAGGGAGGTGCATCTCAGCACAAGTTCTCAGATAAGCCAGCAAGAGTCTAACTATAGCACAGATCAACAACTAAGGCCTCTTGATTGTGGCTCAGCTAAATAGTGGCATTACAAGCCAGCTGGGAGGCCTGTAGTCCCAATGTAGAAAGAAAATTGCTGGCTCTGGAACTTAGCACAATAGGTACTATTAGGCCAGGCCATCTGAGCTCAGTGGGCAAGCTAAAAGCACCTGAGGTCCCTGACCTTCAGCACAAGAAGCTTAGAAAAGTGTCCCCTTATGTCCCAGAAGCAAAGCTCTACTTTTAAAAATGAGCAAAAAGCAAAACAATCTCTGACTATATAAAGCTACTATTGAAACAGAAAAGATCAAAACACAAACTCAGAAGAGGACAAAAATGCCATAATGCCTTTAAGTGAAGCCTCCAAGGAGAATATGAATTGGTTTCAAGACCAAAAAGTCCTTTTGGAAGAGTTCAAAAAGGGATTTTAAAAATCAAGTAAGGTGGGGGAAAATTGGGAAAAGAGGTTTATGCAGGAGAATTATTTTTAAAAGAATCAAGAGCTTGAAAAAGGAAACATAAAAATTGACTGAAGAAAACTCATTAAAAAATAGAATTAGTGATATGAAAAAATTACATTAAAGAAAATAGCTACTTTAAAAGTAGAACTGAACAGATTAAAAAAGGAGGTATAATAACTAACTGAAGAAATTAATTTCCTTTTTTTTTTTGATGCTTAATAAATTTTTATTGATTGATTGGCCATGACCCAAAAAACAAGGTATCAGTTTTTATTTTAAAAAACTCCATCAAGAGATAAGCAACATGTTACATGATGAATTCTCTGGTATAATGGTTAAACATTTTGTTGATCAGAGTTTTAAGATTTTTTGATGTTGACTTTATAATATTATAGTTGTCATTTTAATTATTTTCCTTGTTTACCTCACTATTCTTCAGTTCATACAAGTCTTCCAGATTTTCCTGAAACCATTCCATTTATCAGGGACTATCTGTTCATATCCTTTGACTATTCATTAATTGAGGAAGAGATAATAAGCATTTGTATTTGAATCAATTCTTTATAAGATCTTTATCAGAGATATTTGCCGCATTATTTTCTTGTACTTGTTTTTTTTTTTAATTTTTACTTTATTGGTTTAGTTTATGCTAAAGCTTTTAAATTTTATGTAACAAAGTTGTTCGTTTTATCTTTTGTAATCTTCTTAATCTCTTATTTGGTCATGAACTATTCCTCTATCCAGAAATTAATTTCTTAATAATTAGAATTTGGCAAGTGGAAGACATCAAGAATCAGTCAAACAAAATCTAAAGAATGGAAAAAAATAGAAAAAATATAAAATACTTTATTGGAAAAACAACTGACCTGGAAAATAGATCAGGAGAGATAATTTAAGAATTATTGGACTATCTAAAAAGCCATGATTTTAAAAAAGGAAGGGAGGAGCTTCAACAGGATCTTTCAAGAAATTATCATGGAAAACTGCTCTGTTATCTTAGAACCAGAAGGTAAAATAGTCATTGAAAGAATCCACTAATACTAGTCCAAGACAATTAGGAAGAATTTATGAAGAAAAATACTCTCCACCTCCAGGGTAAAAAACTGATGTAGTCTGATTGGGGATCAAAGCATACTTAAAAAAACAAAACCAAAAACAACTATTTTTTAAAGTAGCTATTTTCTTTTAGTCTGTGTTCTCTTTTGAAACATGACTAAATATGGAAATATATTTTGCATGACTGCATTTGTTTAATCTATATCAAAGTACTTCTCAAAGAGAAGGCTAAAAGGAGGGAGGGAATTTGGAACTGGAAAATTATAAGAAAAACAAATATTAATATTGCTTTTATATGTAATTGTGAAAAAAAATAAAAACATTCTTTAAAAAAATTCGCTAATCATGTCCTGAATGAGATCCAAAAATGAAAACTCCAAAGAATATTGGTGAAAAATTCTAGAGTTATTAATTCTAATAATCAAGGATAAATTACTACAAGCAGCCAAAAAAAAAAAATTTCAGGGAGCCACAATCAGGATTGCACAGATATTACCATCATTTACATTAAAGGATAGAAGGACCTGTAATATGATAATCTGGAAGGAAAGGAGTTTATACAACTACCCAGCAGAACTGAACATAATCTTTCAGGGGGAAAGATGGAAATTCAGTGATGTAAGGGACTTTCAAGCTTTCCTGATGAATAGAATGCTCAGTCTTCAAATATAAGACTCAAGAAACATAAAAAGGTAAGCAGGAAAGAAAAAAATGGTATTCAATAAGATTAAATTGTTTACATTTTTACACAGGAAAATGAGACTTGTAACTTGAGAATTGTATCTTGAATAGAGTACTTAAAAGTAGTGTAAATGAAGAATATGATACAAATTGTCTTTGATGTTATGATATAAAAATACTTAAGGGGTTGAGAAAAAATAATGTACTGGGAGAAGAGTAAAGGGAGATGTAAAATATGATAAATTACAATACATAAAGAGGTACAAAAGATCTATTACAATAAAGAGAAAGAAAGGAGATTTGCATTGTTTGAACCTTACTCTCATTGCATTTGGTTCAAATAGACATACACTCAGTTGAGTATAAAAATTTACCTCATCGAATGTTTGTGGCAGCTCTCTTTGTATTGGCCAGAAACTAGAAACTGAGTGGATGCCTATCAATTGGGGAATGGCTGAATAAATTGTGGTATATGAATATTATGGAATATTATTGTTCTGTAAGAAATGACCAACAGGATGATTTCAGAAAGGCCTAGAGAGACTTGCATAAACTGATGCTGAGTGAAATGAACAGGACCAGGAGATCATTATATACTTCAACAACAATACTATATGATGATCAATTCTGATGGACGTGGCCATCTCTAGCAATGAGATGAACCAAATCAGTTCCAATAGAGCAGTAATGAACTGAACCAGCTACACCTAGCGAAAGAACTCTGAGAGATGACTATGAACCACTACATAGAATTCCCAATCCCTCTATTTTTGTCTGCCTGCATTTTTTATTTCCTTCACAGGTTAATTGTACACTATTTCAAAGTCCAATTCTTTTTGTACAGCAAAATAACTGTTTGGACATGTATACTTATTTTGTATTTAATTTATACTTTAACATATTTAACATGTATTGGTCAACCTGCCATCTGGAGGAAGGAGTGAGGGAAGGAGGGGAAAAAATGGAACAAAAGGTTTAGCAATTGTCAATGCTGTAAAATTACCCATGCATATAACTTGTAAATAAAAAGCTATATTAAAAAAAGAAATTAAAAAAGATCACTTTATCCTATAGGGAAGTATAAGGGAAAGGAGAAAGGAAAAGATGAGTACTGATGGAAGGAAACATTGAGTGAGGTAGTGATCAGAAGCAAAACACTGGTGAGGAGGGAACAGAGTGAAAGGAGAGAGAAAAGTATAGAATACTTTGACTAGAATTCTGGAAAATTTAGATATGATAGAATGCTGAAGAAAACTGAATAGTTATAGAAAGGAATCTACCTTTTTTTTAGCAGCACATGTAACTTACACAATCAAATGCATAAAAAGGAAAAATATTAAAAACATCCCTTTTGGATAATGATGAAATAAAAAATTGTGTAATAAAGGGCCAAGGAAAGATATACTAAAATTTAACTGGAAATTAAATAATCTGATTCTCAAGACTTAGGGGGTCAAACAACAAATAATAGAAACAATCCAAATTTCACCAAAGAAAATGATAATAATGAAACAACATACCAAAATTTATAAAATAAAGCCAAAACATTTCTAAGGGGAAATTTTATATCTTTAAATGATTACATGAATAAAATAGAGAAATAACAGATCAATGCAAAGGGTATCCAACTAAAAGAACTAAAAAAAGAATAAATTTAAAATCCCCAATTAAATGTCAAATTAGAAATTTTTAAAAATCAAAGGAGAGATTAATAAAGTTGAAAGCAAGAAAACTATTGATAATAAAAGTGGGAGCTAGTTTTATGGGGAAAGACAATAAAATAGATAAACCTTTGGTTAATTTGTTTTTTTTAAAAAAGAAGAAAATCAAGTCACTAATATCAAAATTAAAAAGGATGAATTCACCACCAGTGAAGAGAAAATTAAAGAAATAATTAGGAGCTCTTTTGTTCAACTGTATGCCAAATCTGACAATCTAATTGAAATGAATTAATATTTACAAAAATATAAATTTCCTAGATTAACAGAAGAGGAAAAAAAGTTAACTCAATTTCAAAAAAATAAATTGAAGAAAATATTAATGAACTCATTAAGAAAATATCTCCAAGGCCAGATGATTGTACAAGTGAATTCTGTTAAACATTTAAATAATAATTAATTTCAGTATTTTACAAACTATTGGAAAAATAGATGAAGAAGGAGCCCTACCAAATTTCTTTCATGACAAAATTTAGTGCTGATTCTTAAACCTGGAAAAGTTAACACAAGAGAAAGAAAATTATAGAATAATTTCCCTAATGAAAATTGATGCAAAAATAATTTTTCACTTAATATTATTTTTTTAAATTACATGTAAAGATAGTTTTCAACTTTTACTTTTATAAGATTTTAAGTTCCAAATTTTTACCCTTTCCTTCCTTCCTCTTCCATTTCCAAGACAGCAAGCAATCATTGATATAGATTATAGATGTACAATCATTTAAAACATATTTTTATATTTTTCATGTTGTCAAAGAAAAATCAAAAGAAAAGGTGAAAACAATGAGAAAGAAAAAAACAAAAGAGCTGAAAGTAATATGCTTTGATCCATATTGAGTCTCCATAGTTCTTTTTCTGGATATAGATGGCATTTTTCATCCATGATCTATTGGAATTGTATTGGATCACTATATTGCTGAGAAGAGCTAAATATATCATCATTGATCATCATATAATCATGTTGTTATTGTGTACGCTGTTCTCCTGGTTCTGCTTACTTCACTTAGCATCAGTTCATATAAGGCTTTCCAGGCTTTTCTGAAATCAGACAGCTCATCCTTTCTTATAAAACAGTAGTGTTCCACTAATTCAAATATCACAGCTTATTAAGCCATTCTTCAACTTGTAGGCATCCATTTAATTTCCAATTCCTTTCCACCACAAAAAAAGAGCTTCTATAAACATTTTTGCATATATGAGTCTTTTCCCCTTTTTTATGTTGTTGCAAAAGTATTAAAGAAAATATTGGCAAAGAGATTACAGCAATTTATCATGAGTACAATATACTATGACAAAATGGAATTTATATTAGGAATACAGGGTTGGTTCAATATTAGGAAAACTGCCAACATAATTGACCATATCATAATTGGTCAATCAAAACCAACAGAAATCATATGATTATCTCAACAAATATAGAAAAAAACTTTTGAGAAAATACAACACCCATTAAAAACACTTGAGAACATAGTTTTTCTTAATACTACAAACAGTGTCTAAAATGATTAGCAAGGCTTAATTCCCAATAAAAGTAAATGAAACAGGGATGTCCATTATCATTATTATTCAGTATTGTGTCAGAAACGTTAGTGTTAGCAATAAGAGAAGAAAATAAATTGAAAGGAATAGAATAGCCCCCCCCCCCAAAAAAAAAAACTATCACTCTTTGCAGATGATATGATGACATATTTAGGAAATCAATAAACTACTTGAAACAATAATTTTAGCAGAGTTGCAAGATATAAAATAAACCCACACAAATCATTAGCATTTCTCATTTATTATCAACAAAGCCCAGGAGCAAGAAATAGAAAGAGAAATTCCATTTAAAACCCGTGTAGAAAATATAAAATATTTGGGAGTTTATCTGCCAAAACAAACCTAGGAACTATATAAACACAATTACAAAATACTTTTTGGTGAGGACTATGCATAATGTGAAACCCAGAAAGCTTGTAAAAGGATAACAGGGAACTGCACAAAAAGGCAGATTGGTCCTCACAATCCCAGAGGCTTGTGTCACAGCACACTTTGAGAAGTTAAGGATGTGAATGATTCTCAGGGGGCAGCTAGGTAGTGCAATGAATAGAGCACCAGCCCTGAAGTCAGGAGGACCTGAGTTCAAATCTGTTCTCTGACACTTAACACTTCCTAAATGGGTGACCCTGAACACGTCACTTAACCCCAATTGTCTCAGAAAAAAAAAAAAAAAAAGGCGATTCTCATAGTCTCTGCAGCTGTGAGTTAAGGAGTGGCAGATCAATCTCTACTATTATCTTACTTCTAAGTTGAGCTAGCAGCCTCACAGGAATTCATGTGGCCCTGACTATGCTAGAGGTTATAAAACATAGTTACAGATGCAGGTGTTGCTTGCAAAGGAATACATGGTTTTTTTTTTTTTTTAACCTTGCTGTGCTTTGAAAACATTTATATTCTGTATAGGGATAGAGAGGTTTTCACTGACATTCAGTTGCCTCTCAGCTCCTTGTATCATTTGCATCATCTCATATGACACATATGCTGGACAGAATTAGATCCCACACCACTACATACTTCTCAGATTGGCTAAGATGATAGGAAAAAATAATGACGAATGTTGAAGGGGATGCGGGAAAACTGGGACACTGATGGAGTTGTGAATGAATCCAACCATTCTGGAGAGCAATATGGAACAGTTTGATAAGGCTATCAAACTGTGCATACCCTTTGATCCAGCAGTGCTACTACTGGACTTATATCCCAAAGAGATACTAAAGAAGGGAAAGTGCCCTTTTTGTAGTGGCTAGAAACTGGAAATTGAATGGATGCCCATCAGTTGGAGAATGGCTGAATAAGTTATGGTATATGAATGTTATGGAATATTATTGTTCTATAAGAAATGACCAGCAGGATTATTTCAGAGAGGACTGGCGAGACTTACATGAACTGATGCTGAGTGAAATGAGCAGAACCAGGAGATCATTATAGATGGCAACAAGATTATGCGAAGATCAATTCTAATGGATGTGACTCTTTTCAACAATGAAATGATTCAGACCAGTTCCAATAGACTTGGGATGAAGAGAGCCATTTACGCCCAAAGGAGAACTGTGGGAACTGAGTGTGGATCACAACATAGCATTTTCACTCTTTTTGTTGTGGTTTGCCTGAATTTTATTTTCTTTCTCATTTTTCTTTTTACTTTTTGATCTGCTTTTTCTTGTGCAGCAAGATAATTGTATAAATATGTATGCCTACAATGGATTTAATATCTATTTTTACCATGTTTAACATATATTGGATTACTTGCTATCTAGGGGAGCGGGTGGGGAGAAGGAGAAACTGGAACACATTTTTTTTTTGTTTTTTGTTTTTAATTGATGAACTTATTTGAATTTTTCACTTTCAAATTTGCTCCAAAAGAAAAAGGATTGCAATAAAACTTATACAAATGTTCATATTGGAGCAAAAGAAACAATCATTGTCTTTTGCTAAAAATGTCTTTTGTTGTGTTTTATTCTGCATCTTGAGGCCATCATGTCTTTTTTTTTTTTCAGGAGGAAAGCAGCATACTTCATAATCAAATCTTTGAATTTATTCTTGATTATTTTATTAGTCAGAGTTCTTAAATCTTCCAAAGTTGTCCTTCTTTATACTATTGTTATTATTGTATAAATTTTTTCTCATTCTTCCATTTATTTCACTCTGAATCAGTTCATTCAAGTCTTCCTAAATTATTCTAAAACTATCTCTTTCATTATTTCTTATGGTATTACATTAAATTCTTAAATCATAATTTCTTCATTTATTTTACAATTGGCACTCCTTGACTTCTAGTTCTTTGCTAAAAAAATTACTATTTTGAACAATTTTGTATATATATGGAAATATGTACATATTTCCCTCTTATCTCTTTAAATATAAGCTTATTGGTGCATTAGCCTTTTTTTTTTTTACCAATTTGGAGTATTTTTTCATATAATTATTCATAGCTTACTTTTCTTCTTTTGAGAACTTCATTGCTATCTTTTGACCATTTTGAGGGACAAAAAGAGCTGCTATAGACAGTTTTGTATGTGTGGGTCTGACATTTCCTCTTTCTGTGATTCTTTTGGAGTATGGACCTATTAGTGTTATTGCTAGATTAAAATCTAATTAGTTTTAGTGATTTTTTTGAGCATGGTTATGAATTATTTTCCAAAATGGCTGAACCAATTAATTCTAAATCTCTAGTTAGAAAAAAGTTTCTTAACAAAACATAGGATAGAGATGAGCATAAAAGAGAATATAAGCAATTTTTCTATCAAGTTCTATCAAGAATGAAAAATATACTTACTCTTCTGAAGTTCTTCTAATGATGATCATTCCATCTTTTTGGTGGTCATTGTCAATCTAGTTGGTGTGAGGTTGAATCTTTATGTTGCTTTAATTTGCATGTTTCTGATTTAGAATGATTTAGGACATTTTTTGGTAGAGTTGTTCAGAGTTTGTATTTCTTTCTTTGAGAACAGCCTATTCATATTTTTTGTCAATTAGTAAATGGTTTTTTTCTTATAAACTTGGATCAGTTCCTTATTTATATATAATGTTGGACCGTATTCAATATCTGTCAGATTGCTTTCCATTAATCTCAGCAATTTTTAAATAAGTACTTGCTAAGTAACTTGACTTTATAGAATAGTGCTATTATGCTATTGTATTGTTTTGCCTCAGCAAATTGGCATACCTAATCTCTTCCATTCTTTCTATTCAATCTCTTTCTTTTTTATATTATTTATATTCATCCTCTTTATTTTCTAACTACTATCAAATCTTTTTACTGACTAATATTTTTAGTATAATTTGAAGTTGACACTGCTAGGCTGTATTACTTCATATTGCTTTTCTTATTTTTTTCTTGGGATCTTTTACCATTTTTTCCTCCAGCTCTAGGGGCAGCAAATTGTGGCCCAAGGGCAAAATTCACTTCACCTAATTTATTAGACTTAGAATGGTTTTGACATTTTAAAAGTACAATAAAACTTTACTTGCAGTGAGATAGATCTATTTGGCAGGTAGTTTTCCCAAACGTTCTCTAGCCAAATATCCTCATTATCTTTCTAGTTTTATAAAGTAATCTTTTATTAATTTGATTGGTATGGTCCTAAATAAACATACTTAGGTAATATTTTTATTATATTTATTTGCCCTGCCTATTGTTTTTCTTTAATTGTTTAGGTTTGGTTTTTTCCTCCAAAATGATATTTTGCAGTTTTATTCACATAGTTCTTGACTGTATTTTAGTAGCTAAAGTCACAAGTAGTTATATGTTTTACAGTTAGTTTAAGTAAAAGTTATCATATCGATATTTATAGCAAATATAGAAAATGATGTTGATTTCTATGGCATCTCCATAGTACTGAGCCTAGAGTCAGAAAGATCCCATTTCAATTTCTGTCTGAGGTGGTTACTGTGTAACCTTGAGCAAATCACTTAACCTTTGTTTGCCTCTGTTTCTTCATCTGTAAAATGGGGATTATAATGGTATCTACCTCCCAGGATTATTGTGTGAACCAAAGGAAATCATTGCAATGTGCTTAAGCACAGTGCTTTGACAATACAGTTAGTCATATATATGTATATATGGTACAGTTACTATTATTATTTATTTTAAAACAAAGAATGGCCAAGGTGGAAGAGAGTTAAAGAGATATATCACCCATGTTTATGAGAGCTCTTAGGTCTTGTGAGCTATGCTAGAAAAATTTTCAAAAGCTTCAAACAACCCTATCCCATTCTTATCATATTTCAGGAAATCAATGATTGACTAAAGAACACACTCCATATGCTCAAAGATTTTTTTACTCTTTGCTACAGAAACACTTTATTTTTCTCCACAGATTATGCAAGATCAAAAGTTACCTTGTGTTTTGATAGTTTTGAAGGACACATATAGTATGAATGAAGATCATGTAGCAGATTTTAAGAAATATTTTAATTTTATCACCATGCAAGAAATTCTTGAAAATAAAATAAATTTCTGTCAAAAGATACAAGCAATGTATGTATGGGAAGGGAAACTACATATTGAACAGGAACTTTTGCAGAGTACCTAACTTGAAGATTGGTGTAAATTTGGGAACAGGTCTGGATCATCTGGGCTTGAACATGATTGACATCTTTGGTGTGAAATTGGCCAATACTCCACATACAGTTACTAACAGTACTACAGATATGGGAATGGCCTTATTTCTGGCATCAGCTCAAAGAATATTAGAAGGTAAAATGACCTTTTAAGCCACTTAATTTCATGGTAATTGATAAGGAGACAATCTTTCTTTGTGAAAATAATGAACAAATGTTCCAATTGAGATTTTAAATACATAAGTTATCATGTAATTTTTTCTCCTTCCGCTTTCTGCCCTAGAGATGACTATCATTAGACTTGAATGTGTGTGTGTGTGTGTGTGTGTGTGTGTGTGTGTGTGTGTAAAATTATTCCATATATACTTCTATTTTTCAGGTCATTCTCTGATTTCAGATGGCATCTTCCTTTGTATGTCCTTTGTAGTTAATTTGAGTATTCATAATAGTCAAAATGGTTTTGTCACTCAAAACTGCTCTTCAAACAATTATATTGGATCAGTCATTATTGGAATTTTTATCAGAATAATATATTTAAATGAATAAATAAAATTCACAGGATCCCCCCCCAAAAAAAAACCAATTCTAGTAAAATGAAGTTATCAAAAATATTAAAAACAAGTTCTCAGATTCAAGGTTATGAACCTCAGCTCTTCCAAGGCAATCCCAATAAACTTTGGATAGAAAATGTCATCTACATCCAGAAAAAGAACTTTGGAGTTTGAATGTAAATCAACACATGCTATGTTAATTCTTTTTTTTTCTCCTGTGATTTTTCCCTTTTGTTTCTAATTTTTCTCTCTCAACATGATTCATAAAGAAATGTGCACTAAAAAAAGAATCTTAGCCTTATTGTAACAGAAAATTAATTTAGAATAAATGTTACAATGTGCCAGGATATTCTGTTTTTGTACTATGAATAAAACTACTACCAATTCCCAATATACTATGGTTTATTTTTGCTGAAACTTTTGTACTTTATGTAGAAATGGATAAGACATTTGTGTTCCAGAGAATGAGTTCTCAGGACAACTCATAATTATGAAACATTGCAAAGCAAGATATAAATACTAGTTTATTACTTCATTTCTTTGTCTTAAAAACACAATAGAAGTGCTTGTGGAGATAATTCCATGGCTCCCTTTTGCATCTTGGATTTTTCGGAAATGAAGTAATTATTTCACCAGACAATAAGTACTTGTGTAATAACTGGAAGGGACAAGAAATAACCTGCTCTTCTTTGAAAATCATAGGTATGGGTAACATTGACTAAAAAGTTGCTCAGCAAGTTAAAGCATTTGAAATGAAGATTCTGTGTCATAATAGGAACAGTAATAAATGAATTTCTAAACTTAACTGAAGCGTTGCCTCTCTAAATGAAACCCATGATTCCATTATTGCCACAGTGTAATGATAAAATTCTTTCTGTGTCTCTCTTCATACACCCTCAGTCAGATGTTTTCTATCACTCTTCTTTTTCTTTCTTCCCCATTCCAATTCCTGAATTTTTCCTCAAAAGTATATTTTAGTATATAGTATTACTTCTATCTCTCTTTACCTATCTTGTTCCCCACCCAGATATCTAGTTGTAAAAGAGAAGAATCTTTTCACATCAAATAATATACAATAAAGTAATTTGGACTTTTCAGACTTGCCTGAATAGGCTGGTGGGAAGCACACAATTTTTATAGACTCCTTTTTATTAATTGCTACTCTATCTTTCCTCATGAAAATACACCCCCCCACACACACACAATATGTGCACATATATTGTTTTCTCCTTCTACCAACCTTTTTATCTTAAAATATTTTAAATTTATTAGACATCATTTGAAGCTAGAATTTTAACAGTTTTTCTGACTTTTACTCTAATTATTTTCCTACTGTACCCATACTGTCTCTTGATATTCAGAAAGAGCATCATAAAAGTCTGTGAAGATTCTAACCATAAATGATAAGTTTCTTTCTTAGCTTAACCACTACTTGATGGGACATAAATATATTATTTTGAACCTGAAATTAAATGAGAAGCATCATGATATAGTGAATTTGGAGTCAGCAAGACCTGGGTTTGAATACTTTCTCAGATACCTCTTTGACTACCAGTTTTCATGTCTCCATAATGAGGTAGTTATACTCTGATCTTTGAGATCCATCCCTTCCAATTCTAAATGTATGATATTGAATTATCATAATTAATATCTGTCATTTTTATAGCACTTCAAGGTTTGCAAAATACTTCATGCAGATTATCTTCTTTTTCTTCCCAACAACTCTATAATATTATTATTATGATTATCAACCCAATTTTGTAAATGAGGAAATTGAAAACCCAAAATTTAAGTGACTTGCCCACAGACATACACTAGCAAATGAGAGAGAAATAGAATTAAAACCCTTGTCTTATTTCTCAGGCCAATTTTCCTTCCGTAAGAACATTTTCCCTCTCAAGTTTTATATGTTAAATTTCTCTTGAGTTATAAAAGAATATTTTTTGCACCAAAAATATTTATGTGGTCATAGTTATTGTGTCCTAGATTCCATCTTTAATTTTGTATAACTTTTGATTTTACATAATTTAATATTTACTTATTCCTCTCATTTGATCAGTTAAAACAGACATTACTTCTGATTTTAAGCAAGTTATTGAAACAGGTTGAAATATAAACATTCCTTCTTATATATAATCTAACTATGATGTGACAACAACATACTGTTACATTAATTCAGGTCAGTTGTTTGATCAAGATGTTCTAGTTGAAGCTCTCAACCTGGAATTATTAAAGCTGGACTAGATATGACTTACCCTGATACCCTGTCAAGGTAAAATAAAACAAAAACAAAAACTAATTCTGCAAACTTTAAAAAATAAAAATAGAAGCAAAGTTTCCAGCCCATAAAAGTTTTCTTTCATTGATATCTTACTCATAGACTCATAGGATCTAGAGATTTTCTAGTGCTGCTTTCTTACCTGTCTGTCATCTTTGCATCTTCTCTAACTTATTTGTCATGCTCCCAAATGAAGTACTTTCTCCCCTTCTTTCCAAACAGACTTTTCATCTTTCTTCTATTTGTTGTTTTCCCCCAGTCGATGATTAGTTCTTTAGGACAAGGACTTTCTTTTTTCCTTTTTTTTTTTTTGTCCCCAACACTTAGCAGCGTACCTGACAAATAGTAGGTACTTTATAATATTTATTGATTTTTGACTGTCTTGACTATGTTGAATATTATAGGAATTTTTCCTATCGCATCACTAAGAGTTATTTGCCCAGTTTATAGCTGGATATTAGTTTCCAATTCATTTTTAATATTTCTTTTCTCTGTCCCTTATTGAATGTAATTCTTATTGCATTTTGAGGTGAAAAAATATATTTGTTTTTTCTGCCTTTCTATATTTGATTTTGAGATTATTATGTTCTAATACATGGTCAATTTTTATGTAGGGTCCACTTACATCTGAGGAAAAAAGTTTATTCTTTTCTATTTCCATTCAATTTTTCTCCAGAGGTCTGTCCTATCTAACTTTTCTATTTTCTACTCTCCTCCTTAACTTCTTTATTATTCATTTTGTGGTTAGATTTACTTAATTCTGTTCCCTCTTGCTTCCTTGTAGAGTAAGATAGTTTTCTATATCCAATTGATTTTGTATGTTATTTTCTCTTTGAGCCAATTCAGGTGAGAGGAAGATTTAAGAGGGTGCCCACCACCCACCTACCCACCTGTCTTCCCCTTCATTGTAATATTTTTTTGCATCTCTTCATGTGAAATAATTTACTCCATTCTACTTCTCCCTTCCTTCCCAGTGTGGTTCTCTTTTTCACTCCTAAATTAATTTTTTATATCACCTCCTTAAAATTACCTTATATTCACATCCTCTATATAGACTCATTCTAATTGTACTAATAGTAATACATTTCTTAACAATTACAAGCATTACTTTCCGTGAGGGATATAAACAATTTAGTCTTATTAAATCCCTTCTGTTTTCTATTTTCTTTTTATGCTTCTCTTGAGTCTTGAAATTGGAAATCAGTTTTTTTTTTGTTTAGTTCTTGTTTTTTTCCTCTGAAAAGCTTGAAAGCCTTCTATTTAATTGATTAACCTTTTGTTTTTTTCTTTGAAGGATTATGCTCAATTTCATCAGATAAGTGATTTTTAGTTATTGTTTAGTTAGTAATTCCTTTATCTTTTGGAATATTATATTCCAAGCACTCTGATCCTTTAATGTAGAAATTGTTAAATTCTATATAATCCTAATTATGACTCCTTGATCTTTTGTTTTTTAAAAATTTTCTGACTGCTTGCAATATATTCTCCTTGATTTAGGAGCTCTGGAATTTGGCTAAATTATTCCTGGGAGTTTTCATTTTGGGACCTCTTTTTGGAGATGATTGATGGATACTTTTAATATATATTTTATCCTCTGGCTGGATATTAGGACGGTTTTTTAAAAAATTCATCCACATTCTCTATTTGATCATGGCTTTCAGGTAGTCCAATTAAATTATCTCTCCTGAATCTATTTTCCAAGTTCATTGTTTTTCCAATGAAGTTATTTTTCTTCTATTTTTTCATTCTTTCGATTTTGTTTGATTCTTGATGTCTTATAAGATCATTAGCTTCCATTCATTCAATACTAATTTTGAAAGAGTTATTTTCTTCAATTAGTTTTTAAAATCTTATTTCCTACTTTTTAGGAAGTTCTTTAGTAAACTTTTGTATCTCTTTTCCAGTTTTTTGTGTTTTCTTTGTCAAACTGTTGACTTTTTTCAACATTCTTTTGTATCAGTCATTTCTTTTCCCACTTTTTTTTTTTTTTTTTTGCTGAGGCAATTGAGTTAAGTGACTTGCCCAGGGTCCCCACTTTTTTTTCCTCTCTCTTTTAATTAATTTTTTAACTCTTTTTTTTTTTTAAGCTCTTTCAGAAGCTTTTTAGTGGGGCTTGTGAGACTAATTAGTATTTTTCTGTGCGGCTTTACACATTCATTGTTTTTTTGTTTTATTTTGTTTTGTTTTGACATTGTTCTCCTGAGTTTGTTTTGATCTTCTTTGTCACCATAATATCTATGTTCAAGTTATTTTTACTATTATTATTATCTTTTCTATTCTTTTTCCTTACTATGGAAATTAAACTCATTTCTGTGATGGAAGAGACATTGTTCCAAGCTTCTTGTCCCTGGGGTTCCAGGCCCTGGTTATTTGCCTGATGCTAAATTGGTACTGTCCTGAAGACCTTGGGGAACCTCCATGTTGTACTGAAGTCTTGCTGGTCTTGCTGCTTGTTTGGTGCTATATTCACTCATATGAGAAGAGTAGGAACTTATGGTGGCATTTGCTCTGCACTTAGGTACATGAAGGAGCCTGATGTTGGCTGCTTGCTTAGAGCTGTGTAGGATGCAAAAGACCCCTATCCAAAATGATTACTCAGAGTTCACTCAAAGTAGAAAGCAGAAAAGGTTTTTATTACAGCAACTCATGAATGGTGGTGAAGTGGAAAAGCACCCCAAATGGGACTGGGAGATACATAATCTTGAATCTTTGTAGTTAGAAATTTCTTCTTCACTCCCTGATGCAGATGGTATTTTTAACAACCCAGATGTACTGTCCTGAGAGTCTTCAGACCTTGACAATCTGATAAGCTTAAAGAAATGCTGCTTATTGCTGCCTGAGAATGACCCCCTTAAAGTGATAACTTTTTTTTACCTCCTGTTTAGAATAGAAATTCCTTTATTATGACAAATGTATCAAGAAACATTTTGCTGTCTCTCTCTTCTTTCTATAAATATATGGCCCTGAGGCCACGCATTACTGACCCCTCTGGAGTTGGTGTTAGGGTTGTCACTAGCTAGCAATAAACGCTCTTAAAACTTCATTATTTTGGCTGCCCTGTTTTTCTCTCTCCTGGGCACTTCATTTGGAGGCCCCAGTGAGATAGCCCTTGGCTCTGTTTCAACAGCCAGTCCCTTTCCCTGGAGGGCAAAGAGGGTTACTGCCTCTAGAAGGTGGCCAACAAGAGAGACGTTCTTCGGCCTCAGACCTCGGTAATCCATCTTTGCGGACCGGAGAGGAGACATAAATTTGACTCAATTGGCTTTGAGCATTCTGGGACCGGTTTATTTCTGCGTGAATTTACAGAAATTACAATTTCAAGGATTGTAAGTTGTTACACCGTTTGCAGCAATAGTAAGGAGGCCTACTGGCCTCCATAGGACGCTGTTGAAGTGCCCTGGCTGGTTGTCTGTCTTTTGTGTTCCAAAATTTTTTGTCTACTGTCTCTTTGTGTTTAAATGTACTTGGGACTATCTGGTTCTATGTGCCAGTGACACAACTCTGGCTCTGAGTGCCTTTTGGCACTTTCTAGTTCTCTGGGCATTCTCTGTGAAGACAGAAAAATGCACCAAACTGAGGCTTGGAAGCCTAAAAATCTCCATTTGGTTTCTGGGAGAGAAGGCTCTTAAGCTGTAACAACTTCCTCAGGGCTGTTCTAAGGTTTCTGAATATGTATATGTTAAATGTTTTGTTTAACGTTGTAATTGTGTCCCCTATGTCTGTGTGATTTTTGTTTTGTGTTTGACTTGTCTGTTGTGTTGATTTAAAGAGCTCTGTTAAGTTTTTTTTTTTTTTTTTGCCTTTACAGGAAGGAACTTTCAAATATTATTTTATTCTCAATAATATATATTATATAACATTCATTTCCCCATTCTACAACAAACTCTGTAGGCTATTCCTGTGAAAAGAAGTACTGAAAAGCAGATAAGTTAATGGAAAGACAATTCAACTCAAATATAAGACACTCAATGCTAGTACCGGCTCTGCTAGCTGTTTACCCCTTGGACCATAGACAATTGATTTATCTTTCCTGGTCATTTATTTATTTATCTGCAGAATGAAAATTGGAATAAATGATCTCTAAGTGCCATTCTATTTAGAAAATGCCAAGTGTCTATTATCCATAATACTAAAGATCTCTAATGTCGCTTAAAATCTTAAATTCATAATCCTACATATAAAAACAAAGTTTATCACCTTTTGCCTTAAATCTAACATGATTTTTTTCTATTTATAACACAATATGTATGTTAGCTGGCTAATGTCTTTTTTTTTTTTAATAACTTTTTATTGACATGCCATGCCAAGGTAATTTTTTACAACATTATCCCTTGCACTCACTTCTGTTCCAATTTTTTCCCTCCCTCCATCCACCCCCTCCCCCAGATGGCAAGCAGTCCTTTACATGTTAAATAGGTTACAATATATCCTAGATACAATATATGTGTGCTGAACCAAACAGTTCTCTTGTTGCACAGGGAGAATTGGATTCAGAAGGTATAAATAACCCAGGAAGAAAAACAAAAATGCAAGCAGTTTATATTCATTTCCCAGTGTTCTTTCTTTGGGTGTAGCTGCTTCTGTCCATCCTTGATCAATTGAAACTGAATTAGATCTCTTTATGGAAGAGATCCACTTTCATCAGAATACATCCTCATACAGTATTGTTGTTGAGGTATATAATGATCTCCTGGTTCTGCTCATTTCACTTAGCATCAGTTCATGTAAGTCTCACCAGTCCTCTCTGTATTCATCCTGTTGGTCATTTCTTACAGAACAATAATATTCCATAACATTCATATACCACAATTTACTCAACCATTCTCCAATTGATGGGCGTCCATTCATTTTCCAGTTTCTAGCCACTACAAACAGGGCTGCCACATTTTGGCAATACAGGTCCCTTTCCCTTCTTTAGTATCTCTTTGGGGTGCTCTGTTAAGTTTTAAGAACAATGGTTAAGAAATTTGGCAATTGCTTATTTCCATATTGCAACTATGTTTGGTATAAAATTTTTTTGTGTGTGATTTTAAACTTTTTAACTTGTTGTACTAATTTGTAAGTAAAAGAACAAAAAAAAAAAAAAAAAAAAAAACTTGACTGTTTTAAACTGGTGGGGAAGTTTTCCCTGAAAAGCAGATTTTCAAAGTCTGCTAGAGAGGAGTAATGGTAATAAAACCTTATCTGCTTAATGCCATCTGGGAAAAGAAGTTTATCCTAGTGGCCTTGAAACACTCAGGCAGAAGGAGGAAAAACTTAAAAGAAAAAAAAAAAACTATCTGGTTTGCTTCTGAAACATTGGGTAATTTGTTAACATTATGGGTTATGTTTGCAGAACATGTGGGTTTTATAAAGTTATTTAGCTATTTATTGTATTGTGAATCTTAAAACTTCTAAAAGGAAAAGAAAAGGAGAATGACGGTGATTTATGAAAGATTGATTTGTAAGAGCAGTTGTAGATTTGAAGGATTTTAGGAGTAAGGAAAGAGAAGAGGTGGGGGTAAGAAAAACAGGAGAGGATCTTTTATCTTCAAAGGCAAAGATTCAACTCACAACCCCTCTCTCCGCCTCCTCCTCACCCCACACTGCTTTTGCTACTTTAGCAATGGAGCCTCTAATAGAAGGGTTGTTAAAATGTGTTTATAGTATGTAGCTGAGGGAAAGAAAAGGGTTAAGTAGGAAGGGTTCTAATGGAAGTATTTCTGTGTGAAGAATCCTAAGTGGGAACAGGGGGGAATCTTTTGTGTAGATTTAACTCACTTTCCTTTCCCCTTCTTCCTCCCCCCCCCCCCTCACTAAGTGTGTTCCAGCCTTTTTTATCAAGTTGCAGTGGCTGACAGGAACACCTGTGATTTTAAAGAGATAGCCTACATTTGTTTATGTTTTTGTTTTTTGAATACATAATGATTTCCTTGGTTAAGGGATATAGTTATAAATGTAATCTATAATTTGGTAAAGTTATTTTTAAAAGTTTAATTGATGTTTTAAAGAATCCTTCAGATTCTTTAATGTGGTATTAGGATATTCTGTATAAATTTTAATTGATTGTATTGATTGTATGCCCATCATTTAAAGGACTTCTGAAAATAATAGTTTTTTTTCTTTGTCCTTTTGGAAATGTTTCTGTTATAGGCAATATGTAATTTGGAATTTTTCTATGTATTAGGTATTTTAAAACAAAATGATTTGTATAATGTTCAACTTATGACACTGCCTACTTAGATATGAAAGATGACTTGTGAACTTACTGGAACAAATTTCTTACTGTTATCAATATAAGGTCATGGTAAATACCTGTTTGGGATTTACCTGAAACTTTGTTAAATGGAATTTGTTATTGGAGGTAAAATTTGATGGGCTTGTAATTAATATTTATAGGGAGTTTTTAAGCTCCACTCTCTGATGATTAGTGGGACAATTACTGGAGTATAACTGGGTTAAGGCTTCTTTATCCTGTGTCCTGTATGTGCTGAAGGATCAGTTTTTATATTGTTATACTCATATTTCTGCATTTTTTTCTCCTCTTGTGCCTAATAGGAGCCAATAATCACTAGAATTTGTTAATGCAATTCAATTATATAATACCTTGCTGTTTCCAGTCTGGTTATATGTAATCATTGTATCCTAAATACTTAGGCAAATGAGTGTTTGACCTAGTCATCTATGTTACTAGACATTCATGTCCGAAGATATTCAGGTTTTTATAGGTTTCTAAATGATAAGAGGACAATTAACAGTGGTCTGTGAAACCCAACTGTTTTTATTTGGACTACAGCTGACAGACATTTGGTTGTCCTGTGAGACAAGCATGTTTCTTTCCATGGGCAGTTGCTGGCCAGTCTATTTTGGCCTCCTCACATCTTGCAGCAGTTCTTCTGGATCAGTCTTTCTATCTCAGACTGTCTTTGCCCCTTATCTGCATGAAGTAGTTTTTGGATGAGATGCTTCACTCCTTGCCCCTGATATGGGGAATTGGAAAATGGTTGATGAATGACTGTTAAACCTGAATGGCTCATTTATTGCTGTGTGTTGAGATTGGGATGGAAATTGTTAAAATTGTGTAACTCTTGCTGTTATGTTTGAATGATTTTTAGGAAACCCTACTGTGATATGTATAGAAATTCACTCTTGGATTTATATGTGGGATGATTAATTGACAATTTATTTGCTTTTTTTTTTTTTTTTTTTTTGATAATTCCATTTGCCTGAGAAAAAAGGGAGGGAAGAAGAGATAGGAAATTGGGAAAAGGGGAAGAATGGGAATCCCTAGTTTCCTGTTCACTTTGCCCTAGGTACTTGTGCCCACCCCCTATCTCACTAGTTCAGATTGAATTAGAAGTCCTTTAAGCAGTCCTTTTTTGTTTTTACTCCTTGCTTAAACTTACTGGAATGTGACTGCTGGTTATGCTTTAACTTTGAAACTGTTATTCTGTTGGAGTTGCCCTGGCAGACTCAGTGTTTGGCACTTTTTTTTTAAACAACCAGAAATCAGGCACCTCGGGACTTGGCAGTCTCCAGTCCTGTAACCCCAGATTCTTAACTGTATCTCAGTGTTCTTAAAGGATGTTTCAGGCCTCTAAAGTTTGGAGTTTGCCTGCCTTGATGGTCTAACTGTGCATACTCTCATAGTTCTGCTCAGGAACTTGTATCCTAGTGGCAGCCCTATCTGTTGCTTTGGGCAGGGACAGGTGGAGCTACTCCAGGCCTCACCCTTCTCCCTTGGAGTGGGTTGCCCCTCTGAATGGGCAGCACGATTGTCTTGAGCACTGCTATTCCCTATATAAACAGAGGCTGAATTAAATGCACAAATGACTGCAGACCCACCTAACACAGTGAACTGTCCATCTCAAGCTGGATTCTCTGGCTGAGATGGTGCTCCATCTGTCATGCTGCAACAGGGAGCCTTTGGAGTTGTCAGGGAGAGACTTGCCCTTGCCATATAAGTCCTTGCATTTTTCTACTTCTATTTTGGTTTATGTGCCTCAAATAGTGATGGTCAACATTATAGTTCTGGGGCCTTTCAGGTTATCTAGGGGAAGGTAATTCAATGATTTGAACTGTTGTGCCACAGTTCCCTAAATGGCCCTACCTCAGTTTCCCTGAATTGTTCTGCCTCAGTTCTCCTGTTTGCAAGCTCCCTCATCCTGTTCATTAGGACTGATATAACTTAGGGCTAGTTACTTGTACATATGCCAGCTCCAGATAAGGGGGAGTTCAACGAAACCTATGAGCAACCGACCCTCCTATGGATCTCAAGATCCTCCTGGCCCGGCTGATGGCCAGGGCTGGCGGCGTCCTGCAGAAAGACATGTGATTCTTCCAAGAGCCTTGTGCTATTCTTTGTTTCAGAACTGCCCTCTAAACTCACCTGGGGGGACTCCCTTATATGATCTGCTTTCCCATTTCTTTTCTTTGCCTGGGATGAAAACCCTCACTGGAACTGCTGCTGGCAGATGCCTGACTTGTGCTAAGGTGAAACCCCCCTCCCACCCCCATTCCCCACCTCCCCACTGTGCCTGCCCTGCGCCCCCGAGGGCTCACACCGGGGAAACACTGGGAAGTTGATTTCATGGACATGGAAGTTCAGGTTCTAGGACATTGTTTTCTTTTGGTATTTGTTGATACCTTCTCAGGATGGCCTGACACCTTTCCTGTGAGGTCCAAATCTGCTTTGGTCGTAGCTAAGAAACTTGTGACTGAGATTATTCCCTGGTTTGGGCTCCCCAAACCTCTGTCTGACAGTGGCCTGGCCTTCATTTCTAAGGCCCTTGGGTTCAAGTGGCGCCTTCACTGTGCTTATCATCAGCAGAATTTGGGTCAGGTAGAAAGGATGAATGGGACACTTAAGGAGCACATTTCTAAGCTCCGGTTGGACATTGGCGAGACCTGGGTAGGGCTCCTTCCCTTTGCCCTCTTTAGGGCCAGGTAGACTCCTAGTCCTTCTGTTCTCTCCCTCTCACCCTTTGAGATCCTGTTTGGTGCTCCACCCCCCATCCTTCCCTGCTTGGGGCAGGATGGCTTTTATGATGTTGCTAATGGTTCCCTTTTCAAGTCCCTACAGGCTCTCCAGGAAACCCAGGCAGTGGTCAGAACTCTCTATCATGCCTCTGTCCAGCTTCCCCTGCCCCAGCCTGCTGGACGAGACCTCCAACTGGGTGATTGGATCCTGACCAGAAAATTTCCTTATGGCTCTGCCTTGGAACCTTGCTGGACCAGCTCACACCAGGCCATCCTCTCCAATCCCTCAGCAGTGAAAATGGCCCACCGTAAGGCTCGGAGCCATCGTTCACATGTGAAGCATTACCCTGCTCCCGAGGCGCCTGCAGGACCCAACTCAGGAAGATGGTTTTTCATCTCTTATCTCCTTTTATGGCCTGATCCTCTCTCTTGCTTCCTGCCCCCCATTGGGGAAGCCCAGCCACTATTCTCCTCATAGATATGTGTGGACTTTAATAAGAACTACTGGGGGGAGGTGGAGGCCTGAAATGATACTTATGGGCAGCCATGGTTCTATCTGGACCTATGTCAGCTCTTGGGAAGGACCTGGGGTGTCAGGAAGAGATTTAGGAGCCCTGCTCATAGCCTAAAGAAGGACCTCCCAAGGGAAAACATTTCCATAGACCCTAATACACCTCCTCAGCCTCCACTGCCAGGAGGACCGCTGTCTCCCTATGGGACCTTTATGTCACCCTGTGATGGGATACACCAGTTGATAAACTTGACCAGCCCTAATCCTTGCCACAAGCTGTTGGCTCTGCCTGGACCTGCTCCCCCCAACTTTGTGGGCATAGACTTAAATGCCACCTAGGGGACAGAAGCCCCCTACATTCTGAATCTTTCACTCTTGGCTGAGAGCCTGCCCCCCGAGTGCACCGCACACATTCCCAGGTTAACTTTGGGAGAGTGCAGGGGGAGTCACAGTGCATCAAGTCTGAGGGCTCCAATCTGGAGCGCTCCCCGTACAAGAAGCACTGTGTGGAAGTTGTCGCCCTTTCCCCACACAAAGATAACTTAAACTCTTCAATACGGGCCCCCATAGGGTCCTATTGTGCATGCACTATGGGATTAATCCCTTCTATCAGTTCCTTGAAAGAATCCCCCGAGTTTTACCTGCTTGTGTACATGCTCCCTCAGGTCTATCTGTATTCTGAGGAAGGGGCCGAAGAACATTTTGTCTGTTAGATAGGTCAAGGAAGGCTGCTCCTATTCTAGTTCCCCTCCTAGTGGTTTTGAGGATAGCAGGCTCCACGGCTGTGGGGACCACTGCCCTGATCCATGGGGACAGCCAGCTGTTGGCTCTAGGTTCCCAGGTGGACCAGGATTTAAAGGACCTGGAAAATAAAATATCCTTCTTGGAAAACTCCCTAAACTCCTTGGCAGAGGGGTCCTACAGAATCATCAGGGACTAGATTTTCTCTATCTTAAGCAAGGAGAGGTATGTATGGCCCTCGGGGCAGCTTGCTGTTTCAACTACTGGGGTAACAACTCTGGGGTAATAAGAGAGTCCCTCTCTGCAGGTAAACAGCAGATCAAGGACTGGGAGACGTGTCAATGCCAATCAATGTCTTGGTCCCAGTCACTTTTCAATTGCTCCCCCTGGGTAACCTCTCTTGTCCTATTTCTGCTAGATCTACTGATTGCCCCTCATTTGATTGTTTAACCACGTATATCAGGAAGAGGATCCAGGCTGTTAAGTTGTTTGTTGCCAGGGTCACTTACTGGCCTTGAATGAGTCCAGTCTCTGACAGTCTCAAGAAAAGGGGGGAGTGAAGTGGAAAAGCACCCCAAATGGGACAGTGAGAAACATAATCTTGAATCTTTGTAGTTAGAAGTTTATTATTAGTTCTTCACTCCCTAATGCAGATGGTATTTTTTAACAACCCAGATGTACTGTCCTGAGAATCTTCAGACCTTGACAACCTGATAAGCTTAAAGAAATGCTGCTTGCTGCTGCCTGAGAATGACTCCCTTGGAGTAATAACTTTTTTTTTTTTTTTGCCTCCTGTTTAGAATAGAAATTCCTTTATTATGACAAATATATCAAGAGATATTTTGATGTCTCTCTCTTCTTTCTATAAATATATGGCTCTGAGGTCACTCATTACTGACCCCTCCAGTGTTGGTGTTGGGGTTCAATTGCTAGCTAGCAATAAATGCTCTTAAAACTTCATTATTTTGGCTGCCCTGTTTTTCTCTCACTTGGGCACTTCAGTGGGGCAGTCCGGCCGTGAGAGATAAAGAGACTCACAGCAAGAGGGCCCAAGACCCAAGATACACACCATTTTTATAATTTTTTGTTACAAGAGATTACATCACAAATTAGGAAAGCATTAGGAAGTGTGGGGCCTCCTAATTGAATATCACTGCCAAAAGAGATAGAAATGGAATGTTTCAGTTTTCCTGAAATTACCTGCTTTCTAGGAGACCATAAATCAGCAAATAACTAAACTAACAATGTTTAAACTAATAGTCTAAATAATGTCAAATATTGATAAATGTTAAGTAAATATTTCTGTAACTGGCCCAGGTTTAAGTAAATAGAGACCCGCCCACATTTTAAGTCATAGGGAGACACAGAAATAATGAAAATAAAATAAAGAAAACGCATTCACATCCCTGTAAGTTCTTCATCACATTTTTCCATTCCACACAGAGCCATTCTGGAGGCCAGGGCTGCCTGCTAGCTTGCTGAGGCAGGGCTTGCTGCTGATTTGCCCAGATGCTGTCTGACCTGGACTGTGTTCTCCTTTTATCTGAGAGAGATTTTTCCTGTCGGTCTCTTGGCTGAGAAAATTGTTTCATCCTATATATTTGCTCTCTGCCATTCCAGAATTTGGTTTAGGACATTATTTTATAGTTGTTTGGAGGTAAATATGGGAGAGTTCAGGTGATTCCTGCTCACATTACCATCTTGGCTCCTAGAAGAGTTTGATAATTTCAATGAAATCAATAAAATTGTAGCAACTTTTTTTTTTGCAGTGTAATGGTTTTTTTTCAGATCTTATGCTTTGTTAGAGATAACAAAATTATGCTAACACTTCATATTTGTAGCACAACTCTTCAGGTTCTATGTCTGTGATTAAAATTTAACTGACTTGTCACTTCCATTTATTGGACCTGTCTTTTCTATCATCTTTAATGTTTGAAGTCAGATTTTGTGAATCTATTTATTCTTTTCTTCTTTAGGCTAACTATTTGCATTAATTTTAACTCTTCCTCAGATAATAGTTTTCAGACTCCTTGCCATGCAGATCACCATCCCCTGACTACAATAGTTTGTTGAAGTCCTTCTTAAATATTTTACATCACAAATTGAGCATGTGAAATGTGGCCAGTGCACTGTATGATGGAAATATTTCATAATACTTGGTGCTACATTTCTATGAATACAGTCAATAGTTATATTAGACTTTTGAAAAATTATAAAAAGGCATATTACATTATTGGCCTATTAAGCTTGTGGTCAACTAGACCTGGGAGTAGAAATTAAGATTTTTCTTTATGAACTCTTGACAACACTACATATACTTTATACAATCTTCTGGAATTGATTTTTTTTGCCCCTTTAGGCCTTTACTTATAAGTATTCAAAATAATACCTAGTTTTGCTAGTTTTTAAGTAATTTTACAAAAAGAAAACTTGGTATATAGACCCTGATTTAAGAGCCAGAAGTTTTGAGTTCTAACTCTGGTTTTGCCACTAATTTGTTGTGTATTCTTATTCTGGGCCTCAGGATACTTCATCTCTAAAATGAAATACTGAACTAGCTAAATTTAAAATTCTGTCTGGTTCTAAGACTCCATTATTTTCCATGAATTAAATGGATTTTTTTGGTATTCTTTTTAAAATCTCCCACAAATTTTTATCTTCCTACAGATATAAAAAATGAAACTATAGCATAGTTTTTTGAATGATTTTTAATGCATTTATATTTCAGATTTGAAAACTTGACAAACTAAATAATAAAGGCTTTTTTTTCTTTTTTTTTTATTATATCTTTTTTATTTACAAGCTATATGCATGGGTCATTTTATAGCATTGACAATTGCCAAACTTTTTGTTCCAATTTTTCCCCTCCTTCCCCCCATTCTCTCCCCCAGATGGCAGGTTGACTAATACATGTTAAATATGTTAAAGTATAAATTAAATACAATATAAGTATACATGTCCAAACAGTTATTTTGCTGTACAAAAAGAATCGGACTTTGAAATAATGTACTATTAGCCTGTGAAGGAAATAAAAAATGCAGGCGGACAAAAATAGAGGGATTGGGAATTCTATGTAATGGTTCATAGTCATCTCCCAGAGTTCTGGGTGTAGTTCAATTCATTACTGCTCTATTGGAACTGATTTGGTTCATCTCATTGCTGGACATGGCCACGTCCATCAGAATTGATCATCATATAGTATTGTTATTGAAGTATATAATGATCTCCTGGTCCTGCTCATTTCACTCAGCATCATTCATGTAAGTCTCTCCAGGCCTTTCTGAAATCATCCTGTTGGTCATTTCTTACAGAACAATAATATTCCATAATATTCATATGCCACAATTTATTCAGCCATTCTCCAGTTGATGGACATCCACTCAGTTTCCAGTTTTTGGCCACTACAAAGAGACTTGCCACAAACATTCTTGCACATACAGGTCCCTTTCCCTTCTTTAAGATTTCTTTGGGATATAAACCCAGTAGAAACACTGCTGGATCAAAGTGTATGCACAGATAAAGGCTTATTTTTATTTTATGTATTCTATATCTGTTAGGCACAAAGTCAGTCATCAAACAGCATATTGGAGCCTCAGGATGTAGATATCTTCAGGATAGTACGGCAGCTGATTAGCAGAAAGGGAAGAAGTATAGAGAATAGAGCTGGGAGAAGTCCTCCTCTCTTTTCTCAATATTAACCTCATAGATCAAATGTCCATCTATATCCAAATGAACACATAGCAATTGAAATAATACATTAGACCCTCCATAGTTTCCTTGTTAGACAACTTTGAATAAATCTGGAAACATTACTTATTAATGCTCCAGTCCCTTCAACTGATTACTGAACTAAAAGATAACAAGAGCATTGATCTGAATGTAGAACTGGCACATAACATCTCTTTTTAAAAAAATCAATTATCATGCTGAACCACCAAAAAGGACAGGAATCAGGGATTAATCTTTTTCTATACAAAAAAATGAAAACTATGAATTCATCTTTTGGAGCTGCTACTTTACTACCATCCCAATTCCTGCCTTAGATTTGAAAGAATGTAGCCCACCAAGCCCTCCTGCAGCCTTGGTTGGTTAGACAGAAAATTCTTTAATCATTTTTGGACACATTACAAAATAATATCAGTAAGCAGATTTGCAATAAAACATTTCCCTTATCAACTTGGGGCATACTCTTTCATAAATGCACACACATTACTAGTGGGAAGAATGTATGTTATAGAAAGATGAACTCGCACCTAGGGAACACCTGGTCAGAGCAACAATGCTATTGAAAATGTTGTTTATCCTTCTTTATTGAAGAGGATCAAGGACATACCAAGTCAGGGTCTTACACATTTGTCTTTCACTCTCATCTAAATTTTATATAATGTAAACCTTTCAGATCATGGTGGAAAGGGAGCTACACTTCTTTTCCAAGTCAGTTATCTTCTATCAAAAGATGGAATAAATTTCTTCCTAAAACTGTTTCAGATTTTGGGGTTTGTTCCCCAAAACAATACACATTTCTTCTGGTTTTTTTTCCCTTTCATTCTCCTTTTGAATAACACTAATTATAGAATTTGTTTCTAACAGGTTTTTTTTCCCCCTTGATTTCTCAATGGATGTGGAAGAGGAAACAGAAAACTGAATTTTTAAAAAGAGAAGAAAAAAATATTATTTCAGTTCAAAATTCTGAGATATTTTTACAACTATTAGAAAAGAAGCAGATATCCTTGGAGTGGCAGAGAGTCTCCCTTAGTGGGCTTTAAAGCCCCTCCCGGCTTTTCTTCCAGGGCTATTCTGTCCTGATCCGGTATGTTAAGTTTCATGGGTAGAAAGTTTTCTGTCTCCAATAGGAGATCAGAACACGGAGAAGTTAAGCAACAGGACCCACGCTGTTTCCCAAACTCTGCTCGTGCGCGCTACTTCCAAGAGAACAATTTGTTCCAAAGACAAGTAAGGTACAGAGCTGAGGGTACTTAGAACTTGACTTTCGCCGATCCCCTTGAATTTTGTTTTGCCCCTGAACTCCGGTGAGTTTTAAAAAGAGAGATTGAGGCTGTAGATTTCTGCAACTGTGCTCATTTAAATCCAATTCACTCTCAAGTGAAGCAGTCCTACATTGCTAGGAGACGGGGAAAGAAAATACATCCATCTGATATCTGCAACACCGCAGCAGTTTGTAATCTGCAAGCGCCGTCTCCGTCGCATATGGGCTCCTATAAGCACAACCCAGCAATTGTCGGATGCTGAGCCACCAACAGAACTAAAGTACGTGAAGGGGGCAGGGATTGGCACTGATTGGGCGGTCAAGGCTGGTTCTATCTGGTACAGAGATGTTCTGGGCTGCCCCAGAACTGGGGGTGGGCTGGTTACCCTCCGTGGTTGTGGTTCAAACGATGCCCATCGTGCACCCTCACATCTTCCCTTCCTCTGTAATAGTTCTTTCATTCCTTAATGTAAATTAGTTTACTCCATTCTACCTCTCTCTTCCATCTACACTCACTGTACTCCCCATCCTTTATTTATTTTTTATATCATTCCCTCAAATTTACTTTATATCAACTATATATGAATATTCCTTCTAGCTGTAGTAGTCATATTTTTAAGAATTTACAAGTATCTTCCTCTGTAGGGAGTAAACAATCCAGCTCCATTGTATCCTTTATATTTTCCTTTTCTTTCTTTCTTTTTTTTTTGAACCTTTGAGTATTTTGCTTAATTTTGTTGAGTAGGTGATTCTTTTTTGTAGTACTAGCTCCTTTGTCTTCTGGAATATCATGTACCATGATCTTGGGTCCTTTACTGTTGCTGCCTGCGTTTATCCTGAATGTGGCTCCGTGGTATTTGAATTGTTTCTCACTATTGCAGTATTTTTAACTTTACCTAATACTTCTGTAATTTGGCTATACTATTCCTTGGGAGTTTTATTTTGGGAATCTCCTTCCTGAGGAGATTGATGAATTCTTTTACCGTCTATTTTGCCCTCTGATTCCAGGATATCAGGGCAATTTTTCTTGACATTTTCTTGAAAGATACTGTCCAGATCCTCCTTTTGATTATGATTAGTCCAATAGTTCTAATATTGTCTTTCCTGCATCTATTTTCTAGCTCAGTTGTTTTTCCAGTGAGGTATTTTACATTTCCTTCCAATTTTTCATTCTTTTAAATTTGTTTGATTGATTTAATTTTTTTGTTTGATTATTAATATCTCAGAGGCATTCACTTCCAACTATCTGCTTCTAACTTTTTAAGTTAGCTTTTGTACTTCCTTTTCCATTTGGCCAACTGTACTTTTTAGGGAGTTGTTTCTTTTGGTGAATTTTTGTATCCATTTAGACAATTTTACTTTATAAAATATAATTATCAGAATATCAAAAAACAAAACACAATGGTTCTCAGGTTAAGAATTTTTCCCCTAGTTGAAAATTAATGATAAAGACTAACTCAGAGTGTGACCTTTGTAACAAGCCAGAGAAACTGCTCTGTGGTCATCTATGTTTTTTTCATCTTCACTGAGACAAACCTCATTCCTGAAAATGAGAGAGAAAAGAAAGCAAAGATTGTTAAAGAAATCCCATTAGCTTTCTCACCTAGTAAACTTTCAAATAAAAAAATAATATGAATCTTAGAATTAGGTTGATTTATAGTTTCATTTGCTGATCTTTAGGCAGGGATTGGAATTTATACTTAATCCATAAGCATTTAAGTCCCTTTATGTGCCATAGATTATACTAGATAACTGGGGATACAAATAGTAAATGGTAGAAAATTGTACATAGTAGGACTTTAATAAATACCTATTGAATAAAAGAAAGAGACCATGTAGTAATATGTCCTAAATAGGGGAAAATATGAATATAGTTTGTTAGGCTACTAGATTTGGCCCATACATTTAGTCGGTGCAACTATAGTGAAATATTTTCTTTGTGGTGTTTGATACCTTGTTTTCAACAAACATTTATTAAGTATTTGCTATGTTCACAATAATACTGAGTTTCAGGAATTCACAGACAAAAGTGATTAGGCACTTGAACATATGTTCTAAGGGGAGAGACAATGACTGAGTAGTACCAAATGAAAACAAAAGTTCTACAATTGCCCAAGGGACCAAAACCTGACAGCACATAGAGGAGCAATATCTCAAAAAGACTATACATTCAGTACCATTGTTGCCCTGATCAGGTATTCCTTAGAGATGTGCCTCTATTCATATAACCTACACTCTTCCCATTGATAGTGTATGCATTTATGGAGGGATAGGCCCCGAGCTTCTCAGGGAAATGTATTAATGCATCTTTGCTTACTGATATTATTTTATTAGATCCCTTTGCTTATGTGCCCCCAAATGGTTAAAGAATATTCTGTATAACTAACCAAGGTGGTGGGAGAGATAGAGATGGAGATGCTGTTTAAGTTATAGGGTGCACCTAGACTTTTCCCATACCAGGTCATCAGAATAATGAGGTTAGCCACCAAACGATGAGATGATAGCCCAAAAGTATATTGGGGTTACAGGCTGGTGTCTTGAGTCATCCCCAAAGAATTTGTAGATATGGGCTTCCAAATCAAAGGTCAAAGATCTTCCTATGCTGCTGAGAGCAGGAAGACAAGGAAAAGAGCAATTTATAAGGGGAAAGACAAGTTCCCTAGTGCAACTCATAATTAACTAGGAGGAAAATGTCATTAAGAAGAAGCCATGAGGTGGCAGTACACCATGATGTGCTAATCCTAAAAGAAAATTAGCACCCCACAAATAATTAGCAAAGATCTATAGCAGAAGCACATCTTTTATAGGGGAAATATAATTTCAGGGGTTTAGCATCATAACTTGGTTTTCTCATTGATATAGTAAAGGTAGGATTTCTAGAGACCTTCACCTGGAGTGGGAGTATAATCAAAAGTCCATTTGAATAAAAGTCCTACTTAGGAACATAAGGGCCACCTAAGGCTGAAATGGTCTCAGCAGTGCCTTTCCCTGTTTGCCTCAAGAGTATTTATAATCCTATCTGTGTTTCAGGCTTCTCTGCTAATGCTCAGCTAGATACCTAGGATCTCATCAATGCTACCTTCTTCCAAATCTAAATCTGTAATTATGTCTTGTGTAGTGGGTATAGTCAGACAGTTAACAAGCCTTTATTAATCATTTAGTATGTGCCAAACTCTGTGCTAATAACTGGGAATACAAAGAAAGGCTGCTAACAGTTTTTGCCTTTAAGAAATTTCTATTCTAGTGAGGAAGACAGCATACCAATAACTAGGTATATAAAAGATATATCTAGAAATAGAGCTGTAGTCATTTGAGAGAACAACTAGTAATGAAATAGATAGATTTCTGGGTCTGAAGTCAGGAAGACTTCTCTTTGTGAATTCAAATGCAGCCTATATCCCTGGACCAATCACTTAATTCCTTTTGCTTCAGTTCCTCTTCTGTAAAATGAGTTGGAGAAGGAAATGGCAAACCACTGCAATATTTTTGCCAAGAAAATGAGCACTTCTTGTAAAAGTTAGTATTTGAGGTGGCTTGGAAAGGAAGTCAGGGAAATTAAGGGGCAGATGGGTAAGTGGAGAGCAGTATAGTATGTCATGTCAGTGTCATGCAAAGAGATGCAAAGGAAATTAGAGATGGTGTCATGTTCAAGGGATTGCAAATAGGCCAATGTTGTTGGATTGTAGAAGGGTAGAGAAGAAAAATATTCAAAGAAGTCAGGAAAGATAGAAGGAAGTCACTTTGTAAAGAGCTCTACATGCCCAGTAGAGAACTTAATATTTGATCCTGGATTTCACTGGATCTGGGACTGATGTGGTTACATTAGAAAAATAACTTTGGCACTGGTAGCCAGGAGAGACTTGGGTTTAAATTATGTCACTGATGCTTAGGAGTTGAACAATCACAATCCTTGTGAACTTCAGTTTTTGTAGTTGTAAAATATGGATATGACATCTAACTAATAGGGTGACTAAGAGATAAATGAAATATTTCAAGTCTTGTGTTTTCCTTGTATTAGTCTTTTCTTGCCAGTAAAATGATGCTCAATAACTACCTTGAAACAGGTAATCAGAAGTGACTACAAGGTCTTCTGAAGGAGCCACTGTCCGTAGCATGCATTTTTTAAGCCAGTTTGCCCCAAACATTCAGAGTAAATTGCAAAAGTTAGCCATGGGTCCTCAAACTCTCCAGGTCCAGCTTTTAGAAACAGCAGGAACTAAGCTGCAGCCAAGGAGCAAGACCATAAGTCTAGGGCTAGGAACAGAGAACTGACTCAGATTTTGGCTACTTCTATATTTAGGACCCAGAAGGACCTCTCCTACAGAAGTTCATGCTCCCAATGTCACAAATAGGGCCATTGGTTTTGAGAATATCCTCTAATATCTAAAGGCCAGTGCTCTAATTAGGAGGGGCATTGGAAAAGAGATTGCCCACAGAAGATTGAGCCTCTTCTTTCCATTTCCCTGTTTCCCAGTTTTATCAGGACCAAGAAAGAGGGGAACCTGGGAACTGGACTGGTTCTCTCAAAATCCACCATGATTGCTGAACCCTGGGTAATTTTGTATGTGGCAGGTAAGTTAGCACTCTGTCCTACCTGAGCATTCTGGTCCTACATGTCCAGTGTCCCATAAAATAGTAGAGATTGATAAGAAACAGGAAATGTTTTAAAACTTTCCCTCTATCCACCCAATTCAGGGACTTCTTATTCTTCCTTCTTGTTCATTTCCTTTATTGGTATAGGATCTGATGGTGAATTGGACCTCCAGGAATATTTTTCACTTTCTCTCAAGGCCCTTCCATATTTCACCTGAGATATGGAGCAAAGTACGAAGTGAATTCCTTTACTTGGGACCAGGGAATTTCAAGTCTAGCAACTTTTGCCATTCCAGTTGTAAAAATGTACCTCCAAGATGTGTTAAAGGGATTGCAACCCTTGATTGAAAAGTTTCTAAAGTATATGCTTTTGATTCCAAGACACCCTCCCTGTAATACTATTCTGCCAGTTAAAAAGCCAGATATCGAATGGTTCAGGACCTTTGGGCTGTTAATAAGGCTGTCATTCATCTTCACCCAATAATGCCTAACCTTTATTCCATCCTTACTCAGATTCCAGAGGATATGCAATAGTTTTTCACTGAGGGCCAAACTCATTTACCCTCACCAAAGCTTTAGAACTGGGGAAAGGTCTGAGAGTTAATATCTATATTGATTCCAAATATGCCTTTCATGTTTTACATGCCCACAGGGCTATATGAAAAGAAAGGGGACTTCTGAGAAAGCCTGAATCTGGATAAACAACCTGGTAGCTTGGCTACTCCAGAGACAACGTAGGAAGAGCACTGATTGGATCATCTCAGCCTTAAGTGAGCCATTTGTTCTTAAGTCTCTTTTGTCCAAGTGGGCTCTTGATTACAGTCCCACTTCAGGTGGGGGTCTCTAGAAACCCTACCTTTATGGTATCCAATCAGAAATCCAAGTAATGGTGTCAAACTCCTGAGGTTATATTTCCCCTAAGTTTGGGGGGTACTAAATCTCTGTTAGAATTAGCTAGTCTCATGTACTGCTACCTCATGGCTTCTTTCATTTAATGGCATCTTCCTCTTGGTTGGTTAATTATGAGTTCCATTAGGGAATTTGTTTTTCCCCTTGTTAATTGCTAAAATTCCTTTCCTTGTTAACTCTTTGGAATGTAGCCTACTCTTAGCAGTGTAATAAAATCTTTGACACTTGATTTGTAGGTCTATGTCTACAAATTCTTTTGGGATGACTCAGGACACTGGCCCATAATTCAGATACTTTTGGGGTCTAACCCCGCTCTCCATCATTTTGGTGACTAGCCCTATCATTTCCTGGTATGGGAAGAGTCTGACTATATCCCTTACTTCAACAGTCCTGTCTCTTATTGAAAAGAGTAGGCTGCTCCTTAACCCAGCCACTAGATTTATATTCCAAAGTTTTCAAAGAAAGAAGAAAATAACTAGATGCATAAAAATATTTATAGTAGCTCTATTTTGGAGAGCTAGAAACTGGGGGATACCCACCAATTGGGGAATAGATGAATTATGTTATATGGATGCAGTGATTTATGAGTTTTGAAGTAGCTATTTTGGAATTCTCTTAGAAATGTTATCAGGATTGATTTCACTTTCTTTCATTTCATATTATTTTCATCAGCTTGTGTTAGAATTCTTGCAAGGTGCTGTCAGTTATCTAATTTAGCATGGTACTTAACAGTTCTCTAGCTCACTAATGTACTTAGTACTCATTAGAGTTCACACCTTTAAGAGAGCATATATAAGTTAGGAGCCTCAGAGCCAGTATTCAGTCAAGGAGTTTCACAAGCCAGGCAGAACGAAGGAAGACAGAGAAGTGGTGGCAGACTGTCCTGTGGAGAACACTGAAACCAAGATCCGGAAGGCCTCCAGAAAACTAGCCGAGCCCAAGTGAAGAAGGTAAGATTTTGACGGAAACAGTAAAGGATTTGGATTTTAACAGCTGGCTGCATTTGAGGTGATTATTACACAGAACTGAAACTAAGGCTGCCTCCAGAAGCCCTCTATGAAACCTGCACCCAGAGAAGATTATATCTTAGAGAAGAACATCACAAGTTTGTTTTGGAGTTACTATAATTTCAGTGTCTTATCCTTATCTTAGAATATAAATCTTCATTTTTCTTTTAAAAACATCTAAGTACATAGTGATCAATTCTAATGGACATGGCTCTCTTCAACAATGAGAGGATCCAAATAAGTTCCAATTGATCTGTAATGAACAGAACCAGCTACATCCAGAAAAAGAACACTGGGAAATGAGTATGGACCACAACATAACATTTCCACTCTTTCTGTTATTATTTGCTTGCATTTTTGTTTTTTCTTCTCAGATTATTCTTACCTTCTTTCTAAATCCGATCTTTCTTGTGTAACAAGATAACTGTATAAATATGTATACATATATTGCATTTAACATATATTTTTTAACATATTTAACATGTATGGGACTATCTGCCCTCTAGGGGAAAGGGGAGAGGGAAGGAGGGGAAAAGTTGAAAAAAGTTTTTTGCAAGGATCAGTGTTGAAAAATTACCCATGCATATATTTTGTATATAAAAAGCTATAAGAATAATAAAAAAAAGGAAATGAGCAAAAACAAATAATAATTAAAAATGTTTTTAAAGCATCTAAGTAGAGTTTTGGGGTTGCTGCCTTTTTTTTTTTTTTTTAAAAGTATGTGATTTCAAGACTGATTTATTTTCTGGCTCAGTAGTTAGTAATAAAAACAAATATATCTCATTCACTATAGTAGTTACTTGATAACAATCTTTTTACCACGTGATAGGTTATAGTTTAGAATCCCTCCCTTTCATAGTCATTATTAGAAGTCTCTTTGAAAATAAACCTCTTTTTTTTTTCCTCCTGTTTATTTTCTTCTTTGGATAGAAATCTTCTTTGGATAGAAACTTTGCAGAGTCATCAAGTAAATACCATCTTTCAGAAGTTCTCATAGCAATTTCAACAAAAGGTAATTTTTAAAAATTCTCAAATCACTTTACAAATTAAAAAAAAAAAAAAAAAAAGGTTAATCTCTAAGCAGTCCAAAGGGCAAATTGCAATCATCAGTATCAAATGTTCTGTGTAACTAAATTATCTTTTGGTTAAGTCGAAAATAATTTTTTCTTCTACTTTCAAATTGTAGATTTTAACAGTATAACATACTGTCCTTGTGTTCTTATCTTTTGGCCTTTAAAAAGTGAAAGTATTTACTTTTGTATATCGTATAAAGTTTATTATTTAGCACTTGAGAGATCATTGTTTTGTAAAAGGAAATGGCAAACCACTCTAGTGTCTTGGCAAGAAAACTCCAAATGGGGTCATGAAGAGTCAGACATGACTGAAAAGCCTGAGGAAGAGCATTGTTTGCCTAGCAGACTCTCTCAGTACTGTAGCTGAGCCAGAGGCCAGACAGAAAAGTACTGAAAGTCTATAAGATTAGAGGTGAATTTGGAGTAAAGTACCTATTTGATCTTTGGTCAGGAAGAGATTTCTTAACCAAATAAAGGATAAAGGTAGGATATAAACACTCTTTTGAATAATTTTTTCCCAGTCACATGTAAAAATAATTTTTGTAAAAATTAGATTCATTTGAAAATTTCTTTGACTTCAGTTTTCTCTCTTTCTTCTTCCCCCTTCCTTTCCTGAGATAAGTAATTTGATATAGATTACACATGTTTAGTCATACAAAATATATTTTCTCATTAGTCATTTTTCAGAAGAAAGCACAGACCAAAAAACAGTGAAAAATAATATGCTTCAATATGCATCTAGACTTACCATCAGTTTTTTTTTTAAAGATGGATAGCTTTTTGCATCATGAGTGCTTTGGAATTGTCTTAGATCATTGCATTGCTAACGTGAGCTTAGTCATTCATAGTTCATTGTACAATAAAACAATTTTTCTTAAGTTAAAATGAAAGAGCATATATGTGAAACAAATTTGTGCAGGTAAAGGAGAAAATTTTATTTGCAAAATGAAATTTTTGCATCAGATATCTTTGATAAAGCCTAAATGTCCAAGACATGTATGACCAAGAGTTATTCTCCAAAAAATTAAAGACCAAATAGTATTAACGATAAAAAATAACCAAACTTACAAATAGATAATATTGACAATCTTATTGTATTGTTTAATGATGTTTAATTTCTTTTAAATCGTTTTTGTGAATTTGACAAATACAAAATAATTTGGATACTTCCATATATAGAGTAAAACAGAAAAAAGTTATACATGTAACTGTTTGATTTTCCATATAGCTCTATTTTCTTTTCAAATATGTTTTCTTATATTTTCAAAGCTGTCCTGAGTGCCTTTCACTCCTTATTTCTGTTCTCTTCTATGCTTTAAAAAATGCTTCAATGAAGGCAGCTAGATGGCAATTCCACTGGAAAAAAAAAATCTAAGCCTCAACAATCCTAGAAACAAACAGGAATAGTGAAGCAAAACAAATTATCACTGACTTTTGCTAAAATGTCTTTGTTGTACTTTATTTGGCTTCTAGAGGCCATCACCTCTTTTTTTTTTTTTTTTTAGGAGGATAGTATGTTTCATTGTCAGTCATTTGAATTTATTGTTGATTGTTCTTTTGATCAGAGCTTTTAAATCTTTCAAAGTTATTTTTCTTAAAAATATTGTTATTTTAATTGTTCTCATTGTTTTATTCACTTTATTCTGAATAGTTCATGCAAGTCTTCCCTGGTTATTCTAAAACTGCCTCTTTTATTATTTCTTATGATATAATAATACTAAATTCTTGAGTCATAATTTATTATTCTTCAATTGGTGGTTATTCCTTAGTTTCCAGTTCTTTGCTACAATAAAAATTACTACTCTGAACACTTTTTGTAAACATAGAGACTTTTAATCTTTTATTTCCTGCTGAGGCTCCAGACAAATCCAGCTAGCCTCAGGGCTCCCTCCATGTGGTTTCTGTGGACCAGCCTGGAAGTGTTTGCATGTCAAATTGGTTAATGCCCAACTTGGGGTCTTTCTAAAGATATTCTTGGATTGTACCTGGAGGACCTCTTCTGCCCCAAATCTTCTTGATTTTTCAGCAGTATATGTTCACCTCGAGGAGCAAATTTGTTGTGTTTGTGGGGGAAACCTGGAGAGCTTGAAAGTTACTGACTGTTATCTTCCCAGAATTCCCCCCCCCCCCCCCCCCCCCCCCGCGCCTATCTTTTGACCATTTATCTACTGGTAATAATAATATAAAAAAAGCTGCTATAGATGTTTTTGTATATATGGATCCTTTTCCTCTTCCTTTGATTCCTTTGGAGTATGGGCCTATTTGTGGTATTGCTGAATTAAGTTTGTTACAATTTAGTGATTTTTTTTTTCCCCCCATAGTTATAAATCATTTTCTAAAATGGCTTGACCAATTAATTTATAGTTCTATCAAAAGTGAACGTATATGCCTGCTTTCCTGAAGTCCTTCTAACAATTGTCCCATTCTCTCTTTTTTTTTTCCCATTGTTGTCAGTCTAATTGGTATGAGATTGAACCTTGAAGTTGCTTTAATGTGCTTTTATCAAATTTGTAATGATTTGGATCAGTTTCATAGATCTGTTTATTGGATTTCATCTCTTGATTCATATTTTAACCATTTATCAATTAGTGAATGTCTTTTAATCTTTTGAATTTGAATCAGTTCTTTATCTTGGAAATGAAATCTAATGTTGGGCCATATTTAATATTTGCCAGATTCTTCCCATTATTCCCAACAGTTGTTGTAAAATGAGTGCTTATCAAATAACGTGGCTTTATAGAACATTATGTTATAGTATCGCTTTGTCTCAGTGAGATATACCTGGTCTGTTCTATTCTTTATTTTTAATTTCTTTATGCATATTTTATATTATTATTATGTATTCAACCTCTTTATTTTCTAACCACTATCAAATCCTTTTACTGACTAATGTTTTTTAGTATAGTTGAAGTTGGTACTATGAGGCTCTAGTACTTTCCATCTTTTTCTTAATTTTCCTTGAGATTCTTAACCTTTAATCAACCTTAACAGTATGATTCCTTAGCTCAGGGGTCAACAAACTGTAGTCCAAGGTCAAAACCCATTTTACTTAGTTTTATAGGTCTAAGAATGGTTTTTACTTTTTAAAAGTACAATAAAACTTTATTTAAACATTTAGGAATTATCCTTAGCTTACTAGCCATATAAAAATATGCAGTGGACATATATATTGGGCAGATAATCTACCCATACCTGCTCTCGATGAATTTCATCATTATTTTTCTAGTATGATAAAGAAATCTCTTTAAAATCAGATTGGTATAGTATTGCATGAATAAGTGGATTTAGGTAATATTTTTACTATATTGATTCACCATATTGAGAATTCACCAGTTTGAGAAAAATAATTCATTTGGACCTCTACTCTATTCCAATCAGTATTAATCAATTGAATAGAATTATATCAAAATTCTGTATATAAGGCCCTAGAGCTGTGAGCTGCAGATTCTAAGTTAACTATAAAAAGTTAGATAAAGGCCCTCCACCCTAGTTTTGCCTTGTGATGATGACCAAGTCCAGCTTGGCAGAGGTGACAATCACATGATAAATCCCCCAAAATATTTTTGTACCTATAGAACAAGCACTGATCCAATAGGAGCAAACGATCACCTTGTGACCACTTAGCTATCATTGACTGATAGCTTGCACCATTTCCTCCTGTTCAAATTAAAGAGAAATCTGTCTATTTTATGTGGAGATATTTCTTGCTTTTCTCAACTTGTGACCTTGCTGACATATTTTGCTTATACAATTGATTTATTCAGTATTTGGTATAGCTGTTCCAGAATGAGTGGCTATCTAACCCTTTAGGAATAGTGCCCTGGAAGGCGACTGCAGCTCAGATCATGAAGATTTAAGGTTCAGTACAGGGGTCCAGCCTCTGCAGGGGATCCAAGGGGCTGAGCAGGAGGAATAGGGTCAGCGTCAAAGGAAGACAGGAGTTATGGGGTAGTTTGAGTGAGGAACTGATGGAAGTGATGCTCCCACTGCTCTCAGGCTCCTTCAGGCTTTATTTTTATATTATATCATGATCATATACTTTTCTTTAGGTCAATACAATCTTCAGACATGTGTCTGACTTATTGACCTTTATATGTTACTACATATAAAGTTAATATTTGAGTAAGTTTTTTATGGTTAAGGGTTAATTATTGATTATATTACCCAATGCCAATAATGAAAGTTAAATGATATGCAAAGTTAAATGTCAGTGAATTTTGTTAGTTTTCTTGTCTTCTTTGTCAATTCTATGGATTATTTGATTCCTCTATTTCCCTGATTTGGAACATGTATGTAGGCATTTAGGGCAATTCCTAGTTATACTTTAACCATCTTCTGGTTCTTAGATATACTGATTTTTTTCTGAGTCTAAATAGGTAAACACCATTATTTCCTAGACCTTTGGATTCTCTCCCATAGTGACAATGCTTTCCATGGTGTTCTCCCCTTTATCATTTCTCTCAGTGAGAGATTAGTTTTATTAGGACAGAATATGCATGTGGAATCATTTCTAGTTAACTTGCCCAAATTCCCCATGTCACCAGATTTTTTTGGATAATGTTTAGTGCTATAATCAAGCCAATTATAAATATAGGAAATAGTAGTCCACTAATAAGAATCATAGAAGGAAATGTCCCTGCATGAGTGCTGTACACATTTGATCTCAATGCTGAGTTTTGCCAATCAGCTTAGAGATTGCAGCTCCCAACAGTTCAGTTCATTAGAGGGGACCATAGATCTTTTAATAAAGTACCATTGGCTCAGATCTCTGTCTTTTTTACTATAGATAAGATAATTTTAATCTCCATACTCTAAAGGATGTTTTGTAGTTGTATTCATATAGTTCTTCTTATGTATATTTTTAGTAGGTAGTCACAAGTATTTTTTATATTTCCTATAATTATTTTACATGGGAGTTCTCTTATATTGAGATTTGTAGATAATATAGAGGAAATAATGTTAATTTCTATGACCGCTTGGTGGTATTGAGTACTGGGCCTAATGTTAGAAGGACCTGAGTTCAATTTCTGGCTTCAGAAAATTGAGCTATGAGACATTGGGCAAGTGACTTGATCTTTGTATCAATTTTTTTTTCTTCTGTAAAAAGGGAATAATAATAGTATATATCTCCCAGGATTGTTCTGTGGACCAAATGAGATCATTGCAAGTAAAGTGAAGGTGGGAGAAAGTAAAGGAGACATGAACACCCAAGGTGGTATGAGCTCCTAAGATCTGTAAGCTATTCTAGAAATTTCACTAAAAACCCCAATCAATACTATTCCATTCTTGTTGTTATTCAGGAAGTCAATGACTGACTAAAGAACACACTCCATACTCTTAAAGATTTTTTTTTTTCTTTACTACAGAAACTCTTTATTTTTCTCCACAGATCATGCAAGATCAAAAGCTACCTTGTGTTTTGATAAATAGTTTTGAAGAACCATATTGTGTGAATGAAGATCATGTAGCAGATCTCAAGAAACAATTTAATCTTGTCACCATGCAAGAATTTCTTGAAAACAAAACACATTTCAGTCAAAAAATACAAGCTATATACATATGGGGAGGGAAACCAGTTATTGACAAGGAGCTACTGCAGAGCCTACCTACCTTGAAGATTATTGTGAACCCAGGAGCAGGCCTGGATCATCTGGACCTGAACTTGATTGCCAGCTTTGGTGTGAAACTGGCCAACACTCCACATGCTGTTACTAACAGCACTGCAGATATAGGGATGGCTTTACTTTTGGCATCAGCCCGGAGAATATTAGAAGGTAAAATGACCTTTTAAGCCATTTAATTTCACAGTGATTGATAAAGATTTTCGGAGTCTTTATTTGTGAAAATGATGACAAAGTATTCAAACTGATATTCTAAAAATGTAAAGTCCTTTTTAAATTGTCCTGATGCCTAAATAATGTCTTACAAAGTTTATGGAATCCTTCAAAATAATGTTTTTAAATGAACAAATTATAATACATAGGATGACAAAAGGAAAGCATTTCTGTTGAAATATCATTTTAAAAAATTTAAAAAACATGTTCCTAGACCCAAGGTTAAGAACCCTAGTCATATTGTGATAGAAGAGTCTTAGTTTAAAATCAGTATTATATTATAACCTCTTGTCAGGATATTCTGATTTTTACAGTGAAGAAAACTACTTCCTGTTTCTAATATGTTATAGTTTATTTTTTGCTAAAACTATTATTTTATTTTATGTAGAAATGGATGAACCATGTGTGTTTGAAAGCAAGAATTCTCAGAGATTGCAAAGTAAAGTATAAATCATAACCTATTCATTTATTAGTTTCATGGCTCACTTTTGTATCTTGGACTTTTAGGGAACAAGGTAGCTACTTCACCAGACACCAAGTCCTTTTCTGTTAATTGGATGGGACAAGAAGTGACTGGCTCTACTCTGGGAATCGTAGGTATGGGCAACATTGGCTATAAGGTTGCTCAGCGAGCCAAAGCATTTGAAATGAAGATTCTATATCACAATAGGAACCGCAGGTAAGATTTCCAGTAAATGAATTTCTAAACTTAACTGAAGCTTTGTTTCTCCAGATGAAACTTGTGTTTCCATTTATTGGCACAACACAGTGTAATTATAAATTTCCTCTTCTTTCTCTGTATGTAGATCTTAAGTCGGATGTTCTCCATCATTCTTTTTCTTCCCTTTTCCAATTCCTGAATTTTCCCTCAAAAGTATATCTTCTTAATAAACAATATTACTTCCATCTTTCTTTACCTATCCTGTCTCTTCCAGATATGTAGTTATAACAGGTGTTTTTTTTCCCCCACAACAAATAATGTCTTATAAAAGTAGTTTTGGCTTTACAGATTCTCCTCTACCCCAAAAGGATATTGGGAATCCCTCACTTTCTACAGACCCATTTTGAGAACTGCTACTTTTTGATGTTTTGACTTAGGGAGAAAACAGCTTATGTATATTCACTATCCTTTGATTTATGTCACCAGCTAAAGCTAGGATTTGAACATAGTATTTCTTTCTTTATTTTTTTTTTGTTAATTTCAATAGCATTTTATTTTTTCAATTATATGTAAAGATAGTTTTCAACATTCACTTTGTAAGAATTTGAGTTCCAAATTTTTCTCCTTCCTTCCTTCTTTTCTGTCTCCCTAAGACAGTAAGCAATCTGACATAGGTTATACATTTTTGTACATGTGGATCCTTTTCTCTTTTTTATGATCTCTTTGAGACACAGACCTATTAAAGACACTGATGGATCAAAGGATATGTTCTCCAGAGTGGTTGGATTACTTCACAACTCTGCATTAATGTCTCAGTTTTTTCACATCCCTTCCAACATTTGTCATTTTCTTTTCCTGTCATCTTAAACAATCTGATAGGTGTGAGCTGATATCTGAGTTGTTTTAATTTGTATTTCTCTAATCAATAGTGATGTAGAGCATTTTTTCTAATGAGTATAGATAGTTTTAATTTCTTCATCTGGGAATTGCATGTTCATATCCCTTTACCATTTAACAATTGGATAATGACTTGTATTCTTATAAATTTGACTCTATTCTCTACCTATTTTAGAAATGAAGCTTTTAGAAACACTGGCTGTAAAAATTGTTTCCCAGAAAACCTTTTTAATTTAATGTAATCAAAATTATCCATTTTACATTTCATAATCTTCTCTTTTGTTTGGTCATAAATTCTTCCTCTTCCCAAAGATCTGACAGATAAACTATCCCTTATTCTCCTAATTTGCTTATAGTATCACCTTTTATGTTTAAATCATAAATCCATTCTACTTTGTCTTGGTAAAGGGTATGATATGTTGATCTGTGCCTAGTTTCTGCATATTATTTTCCAGTTTTTCCAGAAGTTTTTATCAAGTGGTTACGAACACAGTTTTTCTGTCTTTAAATCCAGTGCTTTTCCCACTATATCACCATGTCCTTGCTTCTTTTATCCAACTTGAACTTAATTATAAGCCCTTAGCCTAAGTAATATGTCTGAATTTTTTATTTTGTTTTAGGTTCCTTTCCAGCGACTTTACTGGATTTTGGTCTTGGTCTCTTGAAGTTTCTTTAAGTATTTTGAACTGCTTCTGATTAGTAAACTCACTTTTTTTCACTCTTGATTTATTCTGGCAGGAAGGTGGAAGAGGAACAGGCAGTTGGAGCCCATTACTGTGCAAAGTTGGATGAGCTGCTGCAGCAATCAGACTTTGTAATGCTGGTTGTCTCTCTGACACACCAGACTTATAAGTTGATTGGAAAGAGGGAACTAGGACTAATGAAACCCACTGCTATTCTTATAAACATTGGCAGAGGTAATAAATACTACAAGATATGCCTACCAAAATGATATCTTGCTGCATCTTTCCAATGAGGAAAAATATCTCAAATATTTGGCATTCTCTATCAGCTTCATTCCTTTGCAACTTTTTTGATTCAAAGAGTAATCGAGACTGGTAGGCAAGAGAGTTGAAATTATCTTCTAATTGTAAGAGTTCTTGATTTTTTTGAATATATTTTGAACCCAATTTATGAATAAGCTAATTAAAAGATTTTTTTCAATTCAGATTTTTAAAACTACTTCTGTAGGAAAGAACAATGCCATATTAGATATCTTTTAAGTTCACTTGTATCCTTCTCAGTGTTTAGTTATTACTTTTCTTAGCAACATTCTCTTTTTCTTAACATTTGTATAATGCCTAATTTAAATAATTACACATAATAATCATTCCTATGTCCATTCAGAATTAAATAATGGGTTGTATATTGATTGAACTTATAAAAAACGAAAACCTTAACAGTTTAATACACAGTTTAATTGACATTGAAATGACATGACAAATCAATGGTGATTGCATATGTCAGTGCTAGTTTACTCAAGATCAGAAATCAGTGGAGCTTAGATTCCAGAGCTCTGGAACTGACTTTGTTACTAATTATGGCCTTGAATAATCTTTGTGCCTTAATTACTTTATGTATTTATGATAAAGATAATATTTGGAATTTGTAACTCAAAGGATTAAGTAATAGAGATAAGTGCTTTGGAAAGTAAAAATATATAAATATATTGTCAACAAATGTATAAAAAAGAATATAGGAATATATAAATCTATAATCGATACAATTATATGCCTATATAATAATATATTGTATCATAATATATTATATTATATATAATAAATGTATAATCTTTATATATCATGCAGCATATTCTTTACATACTTGTAAAGAATATGCTGCATGATATATAAATAAAATATATAGCATTGTCATTCCAACCAATATCAGTATTTTCTTCTGGTTCTTTGGTGACTATGCAAGCAGAAACTTCTTCCATATGGAAGATGTATTAAAAGATAAACTCTATATATCTGTAGCCTTAGCATTAAACACTGGTCATATAAATCAAAATTCTAGAGACTACTATTGTAACAAACAAAAGAACAGTGTTTTAAATAATTGGCCTTTAAAAATAAAGTATCCTGATCAGAGCTTCTCATTAGGCTTTGTTACTCTAAACTTTGGAATCAGGCATTTATTGAATACTGATTGATTGACATTCAGAAAAAGCATCATAAACCTTCCTGCAAATCTATGATCATTCTAAGTTTAAAGGAGGAGAATTTTTCTCAGCTTACCAACTACTTGATGGGATATGGATATATCATTTTGAAATGACATGAGAAGCTTCATAGTGTAGTGAACTTGGAATCTGCAATACCTGAGTTTAAATCCTGTCCCTGATACTTCTTGGTTGTGTCATCCTGGGCAAGTCACTTATTTTGACCATCAGCTTCCATATCTGTCAAATGAGGCAATTGGAATGTATAACCCATGAGATACATTCCTTTCAGTCTTAAATTTATAATATTCAGTTGCTGATAATCAGTCAGCAGCTGATATTTTTATAGAAATATAAGGTTTGTAGTTTCTACACTATTTTATGTCATCCTCTCAATAAGCCTGTAAAATGGGTATTAAAATTATCAACTCAATTGTATAATTAAGGAAACCAAAGACCCAATGAAATGCCCATAAACACATGGCTAGCACATGAAACTGAATTAAAACCCATGTCTTTCACTTTGGAGCAGCTAGGTGACACAGTAGAGAATTCTGGGTCCAGAGTCAAGAAATCTCATCTTCTTCATTTTCAAATCTGGCCTCAGACTCTTACTAGCTATGCCATCTGGAGGAAGTCACTTATTGCTTTTGCCTCAGTTTCCTTCATTTACAAAATGAACTAGAGAAGGAAATAGCAAACCACTGTGGTATCCTTGCCAAGAGAACCCCAAATGGGGTCACAAAGAGTCAGACACAACTGAAAAATGACTGAACAACAGCAACTCTCCTAAGGCCAACCTTAATTCTACAATAACCTTCTTCATCTCAAATGATGTTTGCTCTTGAGTTATAAAAAAAGTTTATCTCAATAGATGCAGAAAAAGCATTTGATAAAATCCAACATCCATTCCTATTAAAAACACTAGCGTATAGGAATAAATTGAATTTTCCTTAAAACAATCAGTAGCATCTATTTAAAATCAGCAAGTATCATGTGTAATAGGGACAAACCAGAACCAATCCCAGTAAGATCAGGGGTGAAACAAAGTTGCCCACTATGACCATAAGGCTTTAAATGATAAGTTGCTCTTGAGTTATAAAAAAGTATTTTTTGCACTTAAAAGGTTATGTGGCTCTGTTGATTTTTATATCACTTTCATTTGATATTATGTCATTTGATATTCATGTGTTCTTATCATTTGACCAGTTAGAACAGGAGTAACTATATGGTTTTAAAGTTACCTAACAGGATGAAATATGAATATTTCTTCTATTATATGTATGTATATTTTTATATTGTATACATGTGTTATATATACACATGTATACATATACATATGCATATATATATATATCTATTATATATAGTTTAATGATAGTGACAAAGATTAATTATGATTGTAACAAAAATACCATTACCTTAATTCAGGTCAATTAGTTGATCAAGATGCCCTAGTTGAAGCTCTTCAAACTGGGATTATCAAAGCAGCAGGACTGGATGTGACTTATCCTGAACCCCTGCCAAGGTAAAACAAAAAATTGTTCCTGCAAAATATATTTTTGATTAAAAAAAGCAAAATTTCCAGTCCACATTTGGGATTGAAAGTTTTCTTCATTTGATGTCTCATCATAGACTCACAGGATTTTAGAGATATTCTAATTTTTTTTTCCTATTTGGCTGCCATCTTTGGATCTTCTCTGATTTCTCCCTAGATCAAGTACTTTCTGTCCCTCTTCCAAACACATATTTCTTCTTTCTTTTGTTGTCTTCCTCTAGTACATCATTTGCTTTTTAGAGCATGGATATTCTTTTTTCCTCTTTTTTTATCCCCAGCATGTAGCAGAGAACCTGAAATATAGTAGTATTTAATAAATATTCATTGACTTTTTCACTATCTAGTCTCCCCTCCAATATAGGAATTTTTCCTATTGTATAACTGAGAGTTATTTGCCTGGCTTATAATTGAATATCTTCAGTGACAGATTCTTTAGTATCCCCATGAGTCAATCCATTTCAGTGCCTGTGAGTCAGTTGAACACTTGTAATATTTAAATAGATTTTGTTTGGATATAAGAACACCTCATCACTTTTCCCCACTGGCCCTAACTCTGCCATTTTTAGCAAAGCAAAATCTATCATTTCATTTATATATGCTTCAAATTTCTGAACTCAAATTTTGTGTATCTATTAAGTCTCCTCTTCTCCAGTCTAACTATTTAGCTTCCTCAACTGCAACATGAGAATATTTGACTAACTTAGTGTTTCTGAAACTTAATTGGTTTCAGTGATCCTTTACATGCTTAAAATTATTGAAGGTTATATCTCTTGATATTTTACTATATTTGACAGCAAAATTGATAAAAATATAAAAATATTTTAAATAAACTTATTTGAAAATAATAATAAACCTATGACATGTTAACATAAATAACATACTTTTCTGAGAAATAACTACAACTTCAAAAACAAAAAAATTAATGAGAAGAGTGATTTTTTTTTTGTCTTGTTTTGGTTGCTTTTCACAGATATAGAGTTAGACAATGGAGAATTTTTACAGGCAAATAACATCTTAATATTCAAATAGTTATGACCTTGTGAATCCCTCAAATAAGTCACAAAAACTACCAGGGTTTTCTTACTGCATAGGAAAATCTTTAAGATCTTGTTTGGTTCTAATATTAAATGATTCTTCCCATAAATCAAATTTCTTGAATTTTCTTAAATTTTCTAAATTTTTACCTTTGTGTAAGTATTAAAATTATAACTATAGTTTTTTTTCATAATTCTAAATGAAATCAGTAAAACTGTAGCAATGTATTTCAGATCTCATCTTTGTTAAAAGTACTAAAATGATGCTAACAGCTCATGTTTGTAGCACAACTCTTCAAACTCTAAGTCAGTGATTAAAATTTAACAGACTTGTCACTTTCACTTAGTGTTCTTTGCTTTGCCATCATTAGCAACATAATCCAAATGTATTGTCTTATCTATAAATATCTTGACTATGAAGTCAAATTTTATATATTTAGTTTTTTCTTCTCTAAGCTAATTATCTGCATTAATTTAAAGTCTTTCTCAGGTGATAGTTTTCAGATTCCTTGCTATTCTGGTTGCTACAATTTGGTTTGTTGAAATCTCAAAATTTGTCAGCAAGAAGTGAACATAGGAAATGTGACCAAGACATGACCAAGACATATCATGGGGCTATTATTCCCTAGTACCTAACACTAGATTTTGATGAATGCAACCAATAATTATATTATTTTGAAAAATTATAAAAAGCCACACCACATTGTTAGCTTATTGAGCTTGTGGTGAACCAGAATTGGGAGTAGAAGCTAATTATTTTCTTATGAATTCTTGGCAAACTATCATGTCTTGTATAGTTGATTTATTGGACCTAAATAAAAATCTTTACATTTAATTCTTTAAAATAATACTTAATTTTCACTCAGTGTTCTAGTTTTTAAAATAATCTTGAAGAAAAATGGTATATTAGATCCTTGATTTGGTTATCTGGAGTCCTAGGCTCTAGTATTGACTCTCCCAGTAACTCAAACTCTGTCCTTACTTTGGGCCTCTAGTTCTCTCATTTTTAAAATGAGAATATTTGAGCTTCCAAGTTCCTATCTGGTTCTAAAATTCCACTATTCTTCTATGAATCAAATAGAATTTTTTATTCTTTTTTAATCTCCTATAAATTTTTATCTTCTTGCAAATACAAAAAAAAAATGAAACTACCATATAGTCATTTAAAAAAATAAAACCTGAATAATGTTTTTTTTAATGCATTTGTATTACAGATCTCATCCTTTGTTAAAGTTAAAGAATGTTATCATAACACCTCATATTGGAAGTGCAACTCATCAAACTCGACGTCTCATGATGGAAAATATGGTTGAAAGCCTTCTGGCTGCTTTCAGTGGTCTTTCTATTCCTAATGAAGTACATCTTAAATGATTTGGGTGAAGAGATCATAATGATGAAAACTTGACAGATTAAATGACAAAAGCTTATTTTTACTTTGCATCCTTTATATATCCTAGTACTTTGTGAAATTAAAACTCATAGATTTTCATTTTATTATGTTTGAAGAGCTAACAGAGAATATGTATTCCCCAAAATCCTTCAGAATCTAACACTGTGCTGAATATAAGTAATATATCTTTGATAATTGTCTGTTATTCTATCTTCATGGAATCTGCAGTTTTCAAAACTTACCTACCAAAAAAAGCAAACATGGTAGATAAGGCAGGAAAGAAATACACTGAAGTGGATAAAGAAAGGAATGATGAAACCAAAAAGTAGAAAGAAATGCAAAAACATTTGGTAAGCATTGACAGTTCAGGCCTATCGCTAACCAAAATTGCAGAGTAGGCCGGGTTATTTTTCCATTCCTATTTTTGCCTTATAGGCATCCTCTTTAATCAATGTTCTTTGACTATTCTGGAGGGGACCCAATAACTGTATAATGAAAATAATTATAATAAATAATTATATTAATTTGGCGTAACTGATTTCATTTTAAGTTTCTGTTTTGTAATTGAGATGTTTTGAGTAAGTAATTTTGCTATTAGAGGTGCTATACTATATATTGGTTTTCACTAATAAGATGAATACTTGTGTGATATAGTTTGGTCAAAGCATGTGTGTTTAAAAACAACCAATAAACAATATGTAAACTTTCAAATATGAACAACCACATATAAAATTACTTTAATCTATTTTATCAATTTATTTAATTTTCTAACAACCAAATTATGTGGTAAATTCAGGAATGAATCCATTAGAACTTCCATGAAACTAGCCAATACCTTCCTCTATATTACTCATGGACTTAATTACCATCTCTATATTGCCAGTTCTCAGCTCCACTTATTCTATCCCAGTCTCTTTACTGACGTCTCCAACTACATTTCAGAAGTTTTGAATGTAAGATTAAAGTAAACATCTTAAACTCAATGTGTCCAAAACAGAACTCATCTTTTCTACTAATCCTTTTCCTTTTCTCCTTTATCCTTTCCCTTTTACTGTAGATGGTAAACATATCCTCTTAGTGTCTCATGCTGTCATCACTTGACTCCCTCTTATTCAAATTATTGCTTAGCGATATCAATATCATCTTTGCAATATCTCTCTAACAGGTAATATTGCCATCCCTCCAATACAGAACTTCATCACCTCTAGTACAGACTATGCCAAGAGCCTGTAGATATTTTTTCTTGCTTCAAATATCTCTCTATTCCAATCCATTCTCCATTCAGCACTAAAGTGCAAGTCTGATTATGTCATCCCTCTTCATCTTCTACTTTCCATAAACACCAGTGGTTTCCTATTGCCTCCCTGAACAAATACCTTTTTGCTATTCAAATTCCTTCATAACCTAGTCCTTTCCTACCTTTTCAGTCTTTTCACACCTTATTCCCTGATACATACTCTTTATTCCAGTGGCACTAGCTTCTAAACTGTTCCATGAACAAGACACTCCAACTCTGGCTTTTAGGCATTCCCTCTGGCTAAATCTCATTCCCAGAATACTCTCTCTGCTCTACTTACTGACCTTGGCTTCCGTTAAGTCCCATCTAAAATTCTAGTTTTATGGGAAGGCTTCTCCAATTCTTAATACTAATGCTTTCCTTCTGTTAATTATTGCCCATTTATTCTGTATATACCTTACCTTTTACGAATTTGTTTGCACATTGTCTCCTCCATTAGATTGTGAGCTTCTGGAGTTCAGAAACTGTCTTTTGTATCTCTGGGCTTAGCACATTGTAGATGCTTAATGTTTATTAGCTGATTGATTGGGAAACTCCCATTGTGGAAACTTCCTCCAGCAAGCAGGTCAGCAGTTTGGTGGTATCAACATTTTGGAGATAATCCTGTTTCCCAAATCTAAGGCCCATAAAGGAAGTTGTATTCTGAGTTTTGTCATAACAATAATCCTTTGTGTTTAGGATGATATAACCCTCTGGCAAAGTGTATTGCTTGGACTAGTACCAAATGATCACTGAGGGATTTAGCCCTCTCTATTTCTCAGGGCCATCCATCCATCACATAATCCCTGGAATCCATATGCAGCCCACTTGTGATGTATAAAACCTGCCTATAGTCCAAAATGTTAAGTCTTCTTTTTCAGAAGGGGAGAGGTTGGGAGATGGAAGGGGCCTTCCATTTGCAAACATCATTTGCCTCATTCTGAAATGAATTAAACTTCTATTTATGTTCTGACTCTCCTGTCTCTAGCCTTCTTTGTGTGGCTCTGGCCATCTATAGAGGCCAGTTCTGGCTGATTGATAGCTGCCAACATAGTTATATGATATAGTAAGAAATTAAGTGACATGCCTGTGATACCAGAGGCTGCACTTGAGTCCTGATCTTGTAAATTTTTTTTTGTCAAAAATAGTTTTTTATTTTCAAAATACATGCGAAAATAGTCCTCATCCTTCACCCTTGCAAAACCTTGTGTTCCACAAGAGAGATTCTTTATTTTTTAATTTTTTTTGATCCAATATCCCTTTATTTATTTTTTTTAATTTTTATTTAATAATTACTTTATATTGACAGAATCCATGCCAGGGTAATTTTTTTTACAACATTATCCCTTGCACTCGTTTCTGTTCTGATTTTTCCCCTCCCTCCTTCCACCCCCTCCCCTAGATGGCAAACAGTCCTATATATGTTGGATATGTTGCAGTATATCCTAGATACAATATATGTTTGCAGAACCGAACAGTTCTCTTGTTGCACAGGGAGAATTGGATTCAGAAGGTATAAATAACCCAGGAAGAAAAAACAAAAATGCAGATAGTTCACATTCGTTTCCCAGTGTTCTTTCTTTGGGTGTAGCTGCTTCTGTCCATCATTTATCAATTGAAATTCAGGTCTCTTTGTCAAAGAAATCCACTTCCATCAGAATACATCTTCATACAATATCGTTGTCGAAGTGTATAATGATCTCCTGGTTCTGCTCATTTCACTTAGCATCAGTTCATGTAAGTCTCGCCAGTCCTCTCTGTATTCATCCCGTTGGTCATTTCTTACAGAACAATAATATTCCATAACATTCATATACCACAATTTACCCAACCATTCTCCAAATGATGGGCATCCATTCATTTTCCAGTTTCTAGCCACTACAAACAGGGCTGCCACAAACATTTTGGCACATACAGGTCCCTTTCCCTTCTTTAGTATTTCTTTGGGATATAAGCACAATAGAAACACTGCTGGATCAAAGGGTATGCACAGTTTGATAACTTTTTGGGCATAATTCCAGATTGCTCTCCAGAATGGCTGGATTTGTTCACAACTCCACCAACAATGCATCAGTGTCCCCGTTTTCCCGCATCCCCTCCAACATTCATCGTTATTTTTTCCTGTCATCTTAGCCAATCTGACAGGTGTGTAGTGGTATTTCAGAGTTGTCTTAATTTGCATTTCTCTGATCAATAATGATTTGGAACACTCTTTCCTATGAGTGGTAATAGTTTCAATTTCATCATCTGAAAATTGCCTGTTCATATCCTTTGACCATTTATCAATTGGGGAATGGCTTGATTTCTTATAAATTTGAGTCAGTTCTCTATATATTTTGGAAATGAGGCCTTTATCAGAACCTTTAACTGTGAAGATGTTTTCCCAGTTTGTTGCTTCCCTTCTAATCTTGTTTGCATTAGTTTTATTTGTACAAAGGCTTTTTAATTTGATGTAATCAAAATTTTCTATTTTGTGATCAGTAATGGTCTCTAGTTCATCTTTGGTCACAAATTTCTTTCTCCTCCACAAGTCTGAGAGATAAACTATTCTATGTTCCTCTAATTTATTTATAATCTCGTTCTTTATGCCTAGGTCATGGACCCATTTTGATCTTATCTTGGTCTGATCTTGTAATTCTGAGATTAGTTCTCTATCTACTGAACCATGGTGCCAGTTGTGGCAGGATACTGATAGAACTGGAAAGGCTTGTGTTCACCTTTCGATGCCCACAACAGCAAGACATTGATGTGAATAAGTATGCTGGCAGTAGATCTGAGGCATTTTATGTTAACTTTGCCCCCACATGAACTTATTGAGAAACACTCTATGGATTTTTGATACTAGAAGAGTATAAAAGTGGTTTGTAGTATTAGGATGAATGGAATAAACTGATTGAAGACCTCTCATGACAATGTGGTCTTGACCTATGCCCTAACTGTGACTTGAGACTTTGCAATAATAAGTTGATCTACAGCTAAAACTGCATTTATCCTAGCTAATTAGATAGATTATCTTAGATAACCAAACATTTCCTTTCTGTTCCCCCCACACACATACACACTTTTTCATTAGCACTTAAGTACCTAATACAGTAAAAAGTGTGTCATTGATTCTTTGTTTCTGGGCTCTGGGTAAATTAGAATTCCCCAGCCAATGAGAGAAAAGGTTGGGGGAGGGAGGTGTAGGTGCTTCTGCATTAAGGTCTATATAATTTTGTATTTTTCATTTTGCGCTTTGTACTCCTCTGCTGACACCTTATCTGTTGGGAGAAGCCCTTTATAACAAGATTGTAATAAATCCTTTTTTGCTTTTTACCTTGAGAATCTCTGATTTTAATTTCAGTAAGGGGCACTGTGCCCGAGTCAATCTACATTCTGATGCCCAATGGAAGCCTCTGTTGCATTTTGGATATAGGTTTTGGGTTTTGTTCTCCCACCCTGTCTTTTCTGCCAACACTGAGCTTTCAGATGTCTTCCTTTCCCACATTGAAAGCATTGGCGAATCTCTCTGGAAGTCCCTTGCCAAAAGGGACCCTATCTTCCCATGTTTAGATCTTGAGAAATCTGCATCATAGCCTGGGTATAAAAGGTATTTGTGCCCACTGTAGCACAGCATCTTATGATCTCATCTAAAGATCATCCTTGTGTAGTCCTAGTATAGTTCTTCTACAAACCTCATTAGCATTTTCTATAGCAAGTTGTTTTTATCATAATTTCTGTTGCTATATTTTTACCAATAGTTCATATGACAGCTGTCTGCAGATGTCCTACAAAATCAGCAAAGGGTTCATTTGGACCTTGTGCTGTTTTCGTGAAGACTTCCCCTCTATTTTGTCTTCCTGGGAGGGTGCCCTATGCTTTGATAGCAGTAGCAGCAGCAATTTGCTCATATCCTGCTACAGGGTAATTAATCTGTGCTAAAGTGTCTACATATAAATTGTAGATAGCTCTGATCAACTACCTAAACCTGCTAGTTGATCAGAGGTGACTGGTATATTAATTCCAGGTTGCCTATTTCATTGGCTTGTATTATATAGAGTTCATTATATTCATAAAGCCATAACAAGTTTTGTCCAGGTTCTAAATATGTCCTTGCTATAAATTTCCAATTATTAGGAGTTAAAACTTCAGCCAAATTCTCTAATATCATCTTAACATAAAATGATGTAGACCCAAAGAGTGCAAGCCTTTTTTCAGATCTTTGATAATTTCTAGATTAAATGGAGTATATTTTCTTTTTTCTTGACCTGAAGAGTCAAACTCTTCAATCACAGGATATGTATTCTATTCTTAAGGGCAGATATATCTTGCCCTTCCTCTTTAGCTTTAATTAGTGCCTTTTGTAATCATATCATAAGAAGTGGACAAAGCTGCTGCATGGGTGGTGCTGATGTGTCATTGTCCCTCCTACTCCTCCTTCTCCCTCCCCCCCAGAAATTGAGGGGCGAGGATCATGAGATGGAGAATGTCCTAATGGCTCCTGCTGTGAAGCACCACATTCCTTAATTTCATCAAAACAGTATTTAACTCCTTTCTTGTCTAATTCTTCATGCTTTTCAGCTGCTTTATCAGTACCATCCAGATCTTCCTTTTTCATCTTTTTCCTTATTCTAAAACTTATGTAATTCCCTAAAGCAATTGTATTATGTTATATATAGAGAATGTTTCTTCAGGAATTAAATCAGGACCATTAGCAATGTAATATTCAATTATTTGCTCCCCCACTAGTTCCCACATATCTGATTTTAATTTTTCTTCCTTAGAGAATCAAGGAGATGTGTACTTTAATGTTTCTAAGAGTCCAATGATTTGCTTCCAAATTACAATCAAACCTTGATTTTTTATTAGCTTAACTATGCATTCTACACACTTCCCTTGGGGTGAGGAAGGATCTTTTCTAAGCATTTGTTCCATTTCAGCTAAAACATTAGTTTAGCCCTTATTATTCCTGCTTGTCTATTTTTGTACTCACCCTATTTACGGATCACAGGGACTTCTCCACTAAACTCACAATCATGTCAGTCAAACTGCTGAGTGTAAATCCTTACATCTACATTTGGGCACCAAAATGTAGTGTCCGGATTAGCTCTCTGGAGGATCTAGGGACTACCTTGGTTTCAGCAGAATAATCACCACAAGAATAGTCAGGAATAAAGTCTTTATTGTCCCCTTCACAGTCTGTGTCTGTCATAGTTTGATCCAGTCTCCTCTGCCAGTCTGATATTAGTTCAGGAGGCATGAGAACCACCACATGGTTAGTCAAAGATACAAAATATCTGTGGCTGATTTTGTCTTCAGTTTAAATATCCTATTACAATTACATCAGTTGTAGAACTATTACATCACCATGCTAAGTACTAAGTGTATGTAAACGAGATAACCATTGTCTCATCAATTCCACTGAGTTAACACCTTGTTTCAAGTATATGTCTTTCAAGCATATTTCCCCAAAGTTGCACCTTCTACAACTAGTCATATGTGTTTATCATTTGGATTATAATGATTCATTTCATTGCATCCTACTTGTGTTCTATATAATGTTTTCTTATGTGTATAGGGATATAGTAGGGGTTTTATTTTGTAAATGGTAAGAAATCCTAACTTTGAGGAATATGTCAACCAATATTACTTCTGGTAGAATATATATGTGGATAATATACATATATGGGCATGTGATTGTGGAGATCTTATTTGCTTGCTTCTTGAAGTGTAGACTGTCTTGATTCATATTAAAAACTTTTTTTTTAAGAACAGCATCACCTCTACCATACCAATCAAATTTCCAAGAAATTACTTCACAGAGCTAGAAAAATTAATAACAAGGTTCATCTGGAAGAGCAAAAGATCAAGAATTTCAAGGGAATTAATGAAAAAAATTCAAAGGAAGATGACCTATCTACACCAGACCTAAAATTATATTATAAAGCAGTGGTCATCAAAACCATTTGATACTAGCTAAGAAATAGAGTAATCATTCAGAGGAATAGGTTAAGTTCATAAGACACAACAGTCAATGACTATCTAGTGTTTAATAAATCCAAAGACCCCAGTTTCTGGGATAAGAACACACTATTTGACAAAAATTGCTGGGAAAATTAGAAATTAGTATGGCAGAAACTAAGCATTGACCCATTATTTACACCCTATACCAAGATAGGGTTGAAATGGGTTCATGATTTAGACATAAAGAGTGATACTATAAGCAAATTAGAAGAACAAAGGATGGTCTGTCTCTCAGATCTGTGAAGAAGAAAGGAATTTGTGGCCAAAGAAGAACTAGAGGACATTATGAAATGCAAAATAGATCATTTTGATTATATTAAATTTAAAAGTTTTTGTACAAACAAAAGCAATGCAGACAAGATTAGAAGGGAAGCAGTAAACTAGGAAAAAAAATTACATTCAAGGGTTCTAATAAAGGCCTCATTTTTTAAATATATAGAAAATGGACTCAAATTTATAAGAATACAAGAAGAAATTAAAACCATTTCTAGTCATATTAAAAAAATGCTCTAAATCATCATTGATCAGAGAAATGCAAATTAAGACAACTCTGAGGTACCACTACACACCTCTCAGATTGGCTAAGATGACAGAAAAGGACAATGATAAATGATAGAGGGGATGTGGGAAAACTGGGACACTAAATACATTGTTGGTGGAGTTGTGAATTGATCCAACCATTCTGGAGAACAATATGGAACTATGCCTAAATGACTATCAAACTGTGTATCCTTTGATTCAGCAGTGTCTCTACTATATCCCAGAGAGATCATAAAAAAGGGAAAAGGACTTACATGTACAAAAACATAGCAGCCCTTTTTGTCATGGTAAGCAATTGGAAACTAAGTGGATGCCCATCAGTTGCAGAATGGCTGATAAATTATGGTATATGAATGTTATGGAATATTATTGTTCTTTAAGAAAGGATCAACAGAATGATTTCAGAGATACCAGGAGAGACTTATATGAGCTGATGTTAAGTGAAGTGAGTGGAATCAAGAGAACATCATACATAGCAACAACAAGATTTTTAAATGATGATCCATCATGATGGATATGGCTCTTTGAAACATTCAGGTCAGTTCCAATAGACTTGTGATATTGAGAGCCATCTGTACCCAGAGAGAGGACAGTGGGAATTGAATGTAGACCACAATATAGTATTTTTACTTTTTTGTTGTTTGCTTGCATTTTGTTTTCTTTTTATTTTTTTTTCCTTTTTTATTTCTCTTGTGCATCATGATAATTATGGAAATATATATAGGAGAATTGCATATATTTAACATATATTAGATTATTTGCTATCTAGGGGTGGAGGGAAGAAAGGAAGAACAAAAATTTGGAACATAAGGTTTTGCAAGGGTTAATGTTGAAAACTGCATGTTTTGAAAATAAAAAAGCTTTTTTTTTTTTTTTTTTTTAATAATTATGACTTTTTATTGACAGAACCCATGGCTGGGTAATTTTTTACAACATTATCCCTTGTACTCACTTCTGTTCTGACTTTTCCCCTCCTTCCCTCACCCCCTCCCCCAGATGGCAAGCAGTCCTATACATGTTAAATATGTCACAGTATATCTTAGATACAATATATGTGTGCGGAACCGAACAGTTCTCTTGTTGCACAGAGAGAATTGGATTCAGAAGGTAAAAATAACTCAGGAAGAAAAACAAAAATGCCAATAGTTCACATTTGTTTCCCAGTATTCTTTCTTTGGGTGTAGCTGCTTCTGTCCATCATTGATCTATTGAAACTCAGTTAGGTCTCTTTGTCAAAGAAATCCACTTCCATCAGAATACATCCTCATACAATATCATTGTTGAAGTGTATAATGATCTCCTGGTTCTGCTCATTTCACTTAGCATCAGTTCATGTAAGTCTCTCCAAGCCTCTCTGTATTCATCCTGCTGGTCATTTCTTACAGAACAATAATATTCCATAACATTCATATACCACAATTTACCCAACCATTCTCCAATTGATGGGCATCCATTCATTTTCCAGTTTCTAGCCACTACAAATAGGGCTGCTATAAACATTTTGGCACATACAGGTCCTTTTCTCTTCTTTAGTATTTCTTTGGGATATAAGCCCAGAAGTAACACTGCTGGATCAAAGGGTATGCACAGTTTGATAACTTTTTGGGCATAATTCCAGATTGCTCTCCAGAATGGTTGGATTCATTCACAACTCCACCAACAATGCATCAGTGTCCCAGTTTTCCTGCATCCCCTCCAACATTCATCATTATTTTTTCCTGTCATCTTAGCCAATCTGACAGGTGTGTAGTGGTATCTCAGAGTTGTCTTAATTTGCATTTCTCTGATCAGTAATGATTTGGAACACTTTCATATGAGTGGTAATAGTTTCAATTTCATCATCTGAAAATTGTCTGTTCATATCCTTTGACTATTTATCAATTGGAGAATGGCTTGATTAATGGAATCTTCTTATATTCTTTTTTAATCTCCTACAAATTTTTATCTTTTTTAATGTAAAAAAAGCAACTATAGTATTTTAAAAGAAATCCATGAAAAATATTTTCAATGCATTTGAATTTGAGATCTGTTCCTTTGTTAAAGAATTTTACTTCAATACTTTATATTGAAAGCACAACTCATCAAAATCTGTGTTTCATGATAGGAAATATGTTGAAAGCATTCTAGCTGCTGTCTGTGGCCTTCCTATTCCTAATGAAGTACTTCTTAAATAATTTGGGTGGAAAATTCATAATGATAGAAACCTGGCAGATTACAAAAGCTTATTTTTGCTTTTTATATTTTATAAATACATATCTTAGTAAGATTAAAAGCTTATAGATTGGGGCAGCTAGATAGCCCAGTGGATAGAGCACCAGCCCTGAAGTCTGGAAGACCGGACTCAAATCTTTCAAATCTGGCCTCAGACATGTAACAATTCCACAGACCCTGGGCAAGTCACTTAACCCCAATTGCCTCGGGAAAAAAAAGCTTATAGATTTTCATTTTCATTTGTTCAAAAAGTTAACAAAAAATACTGTGAACTTCCATTCACAGTGTCTCCAGTTGTAGGGGGTGCAACTTCAAACATGTTGAATGAATAGTGGATTCATTTCTCTTGTCTATCAGTCAATATATATTTTTTATGTTTACCAAGTTCCAGGCACAGTGCTAAGCCTCTGGGATATAAAGAAAGGCAAAGATGATCCCTACTCTCAAGGAATTCCTAGTGTAAAGGAGAAGACAAGTCATATGTAGATTAAATTAGAGATAATCAATTGAATGAAGCTCTGATTAAGATCTGATTGAAGGATTGAAGAAGATTTCTTGCAGAAAGTGGATTGTAATAGAGATTTGAAAGTAGCCATGGAAATCAGAAATAGTGTTCCAGACACATGGGAATGAAATGCTCTGAGTAGGAATGAGAAGATGGAGTGTCCTGTGCAAGGAATATCCGGAGGCTAGTATTACTAAGACAGAATATGGGCAAGGGGTGGGGGGAGGAAAGGTGTAAGGTATAAAGAGACTGGAAAGATAGTTGTGGTCAAGGTTATGAAGTGCTTTAAATGCCAAACAGATTTTGTATTTGATCTTGGAGGTATTAACCCAACCTACTGAAGTTGACTGAGAATTGTGTGGGTAGATGTAATATGATCAAAAAGGTAATAGAGAGCCACAACACCTACATGTCACAAGAGTTTCCGTTTGAATTGTTTTAGAAAGATTCTGAAGATCATCTAGTAGCATAAAATATCAGACACCTAGGTTCTTCTCGAACAATTGCCAAGCATTCAAACTTTACTGAAGAAAGCACAACTCCATTGGGCCAACCACATTGTTCAATGCTAAACATACCCTTGCCAAAAAGACTATTTTATTTTTCAATATGCAAACATAAATGGGAAATTTAATTGTTTTGATTCCCACATAGAATAGGGAATGCTAAGCCTATGTGTTGTACACATATCCACATTCCCACACATCATTACAAATAGAATAGAATTATACAAGTTAGAATTATCATACAATTGTTTAGGAGGCTAACATTCAAGCCTCTTTGTGATATGAAAAGTTTTTGCAAGGTATTAGCCATTTCACCTTTCATCTCTACTGAGCATGGGAATAGACAGGTACACATGATCCCCTCAAATGCCTACCATGATCTTCTCTATAGTGTTTTCCTTTTTTCTGATGAGGTGAATATGATCTCAGCAAAAGACCAGGTCCTTGTTAGCTAGGTAAGTCACAAGCAGGGGCAGTGATAGGAAAAGCCTTTGTTGAATTTCCCACAATTACTATATAATATCAGGAAGCCAAGCTATACATCTCAACCTTGAAGTTATTCTTTAACTATATAAGATTCCCTCTTTCTCCTTATAAATTGTGAAGTTCTTTAGGAACTTTAGCTTATCTTATGGCATCTTTCCTTTTATAAATGGCAGATTCATTAGGAACTTTTCCCATTTTTGTCTCAAAAAGACTTTATCAAAACTTAATACAGGGCAAGGACTCACAAGGTGGTCAGAAAAAGCCACAGAAGGACACTCTCATGGTCTCTCTTAAAACTTTAGAACTGATTGCTGGGCATGGGAGACACTGGCACAAGACCACCCCGCATGATGAGCCCTCATCAGAGAAGGTGCTGTGCTCTATGAGCAAGGGGGAATTGAAGCATCTTTTTTTATGATTATGCATTTTTTTATTAATAGCTTTTTATTTACAAGTTATATGCATGGGTAATTTTACAGCATTGACAATGGCCAAACCTTTTGTTTCAATTTTTCCCCTCCTTCCCCTCTCCCCCTCCCCTGGCAGGATGACCAATACATGTTAAATATGTTAAAGTATAAATTAAAGACAAAATAAGTATACGCGTCCAAACTGTTATTTTGCTGTACAAAAAGAATCAGACTCTGAAATATTATACAATTAGCCTGTGAAGGAAATCCAAAATGCAGGCAGACACAAATAGAGGGATTGGGAATTCAATGTAATGGTTCTCAGTCATCTCCCAGAGTTTTTTCTCTGGGTGTAGCTGCTTCAGTCCATTATTGCTCCATTGGAACTGATTTGGATTCATCTCATCCAGGAAGTGGGCCACACCCATCAGAACTGATCATCATATAGTATTATTGTTGAAGTATATAATGATCTCCTGATCCTGATCATTTCACTCATCATCAGTTCATGTAAGTCTCTCCAGGCCTTTCTGAAATCATCTTGCTGGTCATTTCTAACAGAACAATAATATTCCATAATATTCATATGCCACAATTTACCCAGCCATTCTCCAATTGAGGGGCATCCACTCAGTTTCCAGTTTCTGGCCACTACAAACAGGGCTGCTACAAACATTTGAAGCATCTTTTTTTTTTTTTTTTTTTTTTTTTTTTAAAAAGGGAGTTGTTCATGACTATTTGCACCTGGCCTTTGTAGGAATATTCTGGCTCATATTGGTCTGATCTGCAGTCTGACACATTGTAACTTGACTCTACCATAGTGATGTCATTTTGGTTCTCTTTGAGAAGGAAGGATAACGAAAACCAAGGAAAGGATTTGCCATCGTGCTCCCATTTTTAACAGCTTTATAGTCCCCTAGCAGAATAAAAGATTTTATTCTATCTTTACGTTTGATGGGTTTTGTATAATAAGACTCTGGGAATCCAATTCCCCTTAAGAAGTTGGAGGAATGGAGTTTTAAAGGGGGCGCTACGTTTAGGAGAACGGCCTCGAAAGTAGGAAGGATAACACGTTCTGAAACTGACCAGGGGGCTGAGCCTCGGCCCGCTCTCATCCTCAAAAGGAGGGTGACGTCATAAAGGTGGGCGGTGCCCTCTGTCTCCGCTATTGCGTCGCGGCCAATCGCCACGTGGGGGAGCTCCAGTTGCGCGACCGGAACTTCCGGGACGTCTATGGGGTTCTGGGTTGTTTCGCGCAGCTTTGGTGCGGGCCTGCGGGAGCGACTGGAACCATGTGGGTCGCGTTGGGGCGATCGCTCAGCTTCTCTAGGAATGGGTCGGAGCTGGCATTTTGGAGGGGGAGCGGAGCCTTGGCGGCCGAAACCAAGAGTCGGTGGCTAAGCCTAGTGATCTGCTTCCTTCGAGGTCGTCCCCAGTGCCGGGGTCTGCATGGCTCGCCAGCTGTCTGCGGCAGTAAGAATTTGCTCAAGAAATTTGCTTCGAAAACCAAGTAAATGGGCTTAACTTGGGGAAGGACGCAGTTCGTGGGCGTAGTGCTTAGAGAGCGCTCTAATAACCGAGGGATCCGTCCCTCCCTCTCCCGCAGCCTCAGTTTCCTTTAGCGCCTCTTCAGTGCTTGCGAGTAATGAAGGACTCCTCTGTGAAACGGGAGTAATACTAATAGTAATAACAGTAATAGCGTCTGCTGTCCGATCGAGAGAGATGTTCTATGTAAAACGCTTTGCAAACTTTAAAGCCTCACGTCAGTGCTAGCTGTCTATTTCCAAACAGGAGATTTGACATCCAGGGTCTGTTAGGCGCTCCATCTTCTGACAGTTTAAGACTCACCAGCTCCTGGCTGCTTGATCCCCCAAATCCCCTCTTCAGTTTAGTGTTGCAATTGAGCTCAGAAGCCATCTAGTCCAACACCCCCTCCCCCATTTTATAGATGGAAAATCGAGACCCAGAGGAAATTAAGAAACTTGCCCATGGTCCCACAGGTCGTAGATAGAGAATTAAAAGCTTAAAATAAAGGGAGGAATTCCTCCACGTTGACTTGAGCCCCAGCGACAGAACAACAGCTGGTTTTTTAGGACAGTATAAGAAAAATACCCCAGAATGGTGGTTGAGCACTCTGCCCCTTTAAGTTGCAGCTGGTAGGATTTTGTAGCGATTTTAGTAAAGTGTTCCTGATTTATCCGGTCCTCAAAAATGTAAAAATCTGGGTAATCACGTGAGGAAACATTGAACTTTGAATATTTCTGCAAAATGGAAAAACTTGAATGTTTACAATAGAAAACTTAAGTAGGTATTATTGGTACATTAATCAACCTGTGGTTTATACCTGTGCTGGTATAACTAATATTAACTCTAAACTCTGACTTATATATGAGATTATTTAATAAAAGAATAACTTAATATTTTAAATCAATAGTTTTCAAAAAACCACTTTAGGGTCAACGGGTGGCTTGGCATAAATCAGTGTCTTAAATTGACCCATCTGTGAAAGAGGATTTTTCCTATCATTCTGTACCATCTTCTTACAAGTAGCAATTGTGTAATTATTTTAATATTGTAAAACTATCTTTAGGGTAACGAAGATATTTACTGTTTTTTCACTTGTACTGCTGGACACTATTCCTCCTTCATTTTTCAGGAGCTTTACAGAATCAAGTCAAAGATCCCTATCATTTTAAAGCTGATGTTCTGTGGATCCTATTACTTGAAATATCAAACATATTAGAGATACTTTAGGTTGTTATCCAGCTTTTAATAATGATAAAAAGGCATGCAACTGCATATTTAAAAAAAAACTTACCAAATCTAATGCCACTAACTTTTTAGTTTTTATGAATAGGACCCAGATAATTCTAGGTAGTATGGAAGAAAGGTTCTTGATAATTTTTTTCTGCCTTTGGACAGTGAAATAGGACCAATTTAAAATTATTGAGACTTGTATTGACTTTACTCCCTACTACTTTGTAACTTTTTAATTAGAACCTTAGTAACATCTTGTCTAAGTTTAGCTTTTTAGTTACATAGTTGTGGTGTTTGAACTTCTCAAAAGTCTAGTTATAGTCATAACTATTTTATTCAAGTTACGATCAAAGCAAATGTTATCTGTTTTCCCCACAGAAAGAAATTCTGGTATGAAAGCCCTTCCCTAGGACCTCACTTTGTAAGTAAAGAGTGGTAGTGATTATAAAATCTTAGATTCCTAGACTCTTTTACTAGATAAGCCTGGATACTTTTGTAAATATATCATTCTCATTCCTCTGCATTTATTAGAACAAGGCTCTATTACTCACTTGCCTCTTTTTTGAGATGAGTATCTATGTAAGTTAGTTGTCATTAGACAGCAAATGGAAAATGAAAATTTGCTCTTTTTATTGAAAGCACAAGATTATTTACTTATACTGTTTTGTTAAATCTATCTGATTTCAATTTAAGAAAATGTCATTGATTCAATTTATAGCTGCTTAAGATATAATTAAGGAAATGTGACTGATTCAATTTATAGCTACTTCAGATATAATTACACACAGAAATCTATGCAAAGTACTGATGAATTAGGCTTACAGATAGTCATGTTAAAGTAAATACAGTGTTGGTGAGTGCTTTTATCTAAGAGGGTTACTATAGTAGTATATAGTAGTAACAGAAGAGTCACCTGTAAAATAAACAACATTTTCTCACTGAAAGCCCAGATAACTTAGACTAGGTTTTGTGGGCTGTTCACATTTCAAGGATGTGTACAGATGCTAGTTGATCAGTCCTTGATATCTTTGCCTTTACATTTTGTAGGAGTTGAATGTACCAAGATATTAGTCATTTTCAATCTGTGTTTTCTTTTTCTCTTTAAAGACATATAATCCATCTAGCTGGGAAAGTCTAATGAAACGTACTCCAAAAAAGACTAAAAAAGACAGCATACGCAAGAGGGCCCTCGATGGGATTCTTTATCAGGCATTGTCAGACTTGATACGTACCTTTGAAGTAAATGAAGATGTCTATGATCTGAATGTGGAATTTTCTAAGGTATATCATAGTGGTTACAATTTATGCAAAGTTATGCTGTTGAAAGTTTCAGAACTCACATAGATTATGCATTAGGAATCCTTTCCTCTTACATTGACAATTAACTTTCATGCTCAAAGACTAGTTGTAGATTATGGTAATACTTATCATTTTAAAAAGCTAAAAGAGAAAATTAGAATGTGCTATTGCAAGCAAATGCCTGAGTAGAAGAGTAAAATACCAGGTGATATTGTGAGAGTGAGGGAAATCAATTTTTTTTATTTTTAAAACTCAGGTAAACTATTTCCTAAAAGTAGCTAGGTGGTCCAATAAATAGAACATTAGCCTTGGAATCAGATAGACCCGAGTTCAAACCAGCTCTTAGATACTCACTAGCTCTGTGGTCCTGGGCAAGTCACTTAATCCTGTCTGCCTCAATTCTTCATTTGTAAAATGAGCTGAAGAAGTAAGTGGCTAATCCCTCGGATATCTTTGCCAAGAAAACCCCAAAGGGGTCACAAAGGTATGGATGTGACTGAAAAGGACTTAGCAACAATAAAAGTGATTTTTTACCATCTTTTTAAAGTGAATTCACCCAAAGTAGTAAGAACACTGGGGAAAAAAAAGGTGTGTATGGTAGTCTTTTTTTTTCTCTTTACTAGTTTGTACATTTTAAGTGTACTAAGTGTCACGGTAGCTGAATATGGAGGTAATTAAGTGGTTTATAGAAACATAATAGTGACTGTATTAGATGATTTCTTAGGTCCCTTCCAATTCTGTAGTTCTTTGAATATAAAGAAACTAGGGTTCTAAATGAAGACTGGCCTAACAACCAGCAAACATTAAGTGTTTATTATATGCCAAGCATTGAGAGGCCCCAGGACTATATAGACCAAACCAGAATTATCCCTGGTATCAAGGAATCTTATGTGAGGGAGGCCATTTGTCTGATTACTTGTCAGACCTATTATTAATGGATCCTTGCTCAGAAACAGCTTGGACTACATGGCCTCTGAAGACTCTTCTAATTCTTGAGCTTCTGTAAAATATTGAAGCTTTGTAAATTTCATTATCTTCATTCACTAGTGTATTGCATTATTTGTATTTTAGGAGAATGGGAGTAAGAGTAGGATTAAAGGTATGATTAAGGCATATGCATGAAAAATTGCATTGTTTAAGTTGTGGAGTTAATACTAGGCTTTGTTTCTCATTTACTGAAAGAATTATTTGGATACACACAGCTTAGGAGAACTGATACCTGACTAAATGAATTTTTTTTCTTGTTTTTTTGTTGGGTGGAATGGCGGTTTTTCAGGTATCTCTTGCCCCAGATTATTCAGCCTGTCGTGTGTATTGGAAGACATCCCTGTCTGCTGAGCAGAATGATCACATAGAAGTGATTTTACAGAAGAATGCTTCATATTTCAGGTGCTACTATTTTGCTTTACATTATAGTTTTTGTTATTTGGATGAAAAATCAGCCTCTAACTTTTGAATGGCCAGAGCTGAACAGAACAAGTTAGAATGGGACAGTCATGATACAAACAAAAAAATATGAAGAAAACACTTGAAAGTGGAAGTCCTCCTGATTAGAAGGGCTTAATATGCTAGGACAAAGGCAGTGCTATATATAGAGAAAAAAACCACAAGTAGGCTGAACCATGACATCATTTTTAGGTCTTGAGTAGCAGTTCCATGGCAGGCTCATGCAGGCATACCTGGGTCCTGTGGGAACAGACTTCAAGTTGATTGTCTCACAGTGGGGTGTAGAACCAGATGTGGTAGAGCAGAATATAGGACCTGATTCAATTCACTTAGCTGTACAAGAAATGAATTTTGAGCATGTTAGAAGGAATGATAGTTAGCTCTTAGGTCCTTGGAAAATAAGGGGAATATATCTAAATCATATTGATTAATATGAAAATCATAAATGCCTCAGTGAACTGGTCAAAAAGTAGTGCTGGTCAAAGCCATGCTCTTTATTAGTGGATGGGAAAATATAAGGTGCAAAGGATTGTTGTTATGCCAAACTCAGGGCACAGTGAGTTTGTTGGGCCTTAGCTCTGGAAAACTGGGTGTCTCTAAAATATTTTGAAATTTTCTTTCTGTATTAAAGTTTTCCTAAAATATCCCAGTGTTTTATTTGTAATTAAATTATCTTAGATTTTTCTTTATTAATTACTTTCCCTTTTATGGAAAGTGTTAGTTTTGGCATTTCACAGAAAGCACTTTCTACTTAGGGCTTTTATAATTTGTTTGTTTTTCTTAGGCCTAAAGTATGCAAATAAAGCATTATCAATGTTTACTTTGAAGATGAAACAGTGTTTAGATAAAATAGGCTTTTATTCAATCAACTAACTATAGACTTCAAGTATTCAAAAATTCCCTATTTACAAAGGAGCAAATTTCAAGAATATAGGTTTATATAGAGCATTTAATTTTTTAAAAAATAACTTCTAGGCAACATCATGGGATAAGCACACTGTTGTACTTCAATAGTTTCAGGTGTGTGTGACTCTTCATAACCCATTTGGGATTTCTTGGCAAAGGGAATGGTTTGCCATTTCCTTCCCCAGCTCATTGTGCAGTTGAGGAAACTGAAGCAAACATGGTTAAGTGACTTGCATAATGTCACACTGCTGGATTTAACTTTTAAATTTTAAAATTCAATTTAAATATTTAACTTTCTAATAAATAGCCTTAATTAATTTCTTTAAATATTGAATTGTTTGATTTCCTTGCTGTTCAAGGGACTTTCAAAATTCTTCTTCAGCATCACAATTTCAAATTGTCACTTATGCAGCTCTCAGTTTACCTTACAGTTCAACTTTCATAGCCATACATTGCTACTGTAAGAACCACAATTTTGACTAAATGGACTTTGTTGGCAAGGTGATGTCTTTGCTTTTAAGTGTGGTGTACATATTTGAGATAGATTTTTTTTCCAAGGAACAAGGATCTTTTAATTTCATGGCTGCAATCACTGTCTAGTATGATGTTTGAGCCAAAGAATAGAAAATCTGACTTGTTAGGATCCTAAGGTTTTTTTTTTTTGTTGTTGTTGTTTTTTTTTTTTTTTTTTTTTTTTAATGTTAAGCTTCAAGTCAACTTTTACACTCTTCTCTTCCTCATCAAGAGGCTTCTTAAATCGTCTTCACTTTTTGCTATCAGAGTGGTATTATCTACATGTCTGAGATTGTTGACATTTCTCCTGGCAACTTTTTCTGACTTTTGATTCATCTAGCCTGGCATTTCACATGATTTACTTTGCATATAAGTTAAATAAAATAATAATATGCAGCCTTGTCACATTCCTTTTCTGATCTTAACCCAATCAGTTATTGCATATTCATTTCTAATTGTTGCTTTTGGGCCCTCATGTGGGTTCCTCAGATGACAAATAAGTTGATGGTACTCCCATCTGATTGAGGACTTGCCATATTTTACGTGAGCCTTACAGGCAAAGGCTTCAATAAGTGAAGCAGAAGTCAATTTTTTTTTGTTTTGTGGAACTCTCTTGCTTTCTCTGTAACCCAGTGTAGTTCTTTTGCCTTTTTGAAAACCAGCCTAGTCTGGTAATTCTCCATTCACATATTGCTAAAGTCTAGCTTGTATAATCTTGTGAGTACTATTGTATGGTAATTTTAGTATTCCTTAGCATTGCCCTTTTTTAGGATTGAATATAAATTCATCTTTTTTCATCCAGTGGTCATTATTGTGTTGCTGGCATCTTGAGTGCAGCACTTTAATAGCATCATCATTTAGGGTTTCTTTAGAGAAGAAAATGTCAAACCTTGCCGAGAAAAATCTTTGAGTACTAATAAAATGATTTTAAAAAAAAAATACTATTTGTAGATGAGCTCCTAAAGTCAGAAGATGTCCAATATTCTATTAGACAATAGTAGAGGACAACTAGAGATACCTCCAGTACCAATGAAATGACTGGGCTAAAGCCTAAAGGAAACTCAGTTGCGGATATTTCATGTTTTTTTTTTTAATTCTTTAATATTTAATTTTTTTATTTACAAGACATATGCATGAATAATTTTTCAGCATTGACTATTACAAAACCCTTTGTTATAATTTTTCCCTTTCTTCCCCCCACCTTCTCCCCCAGATGGCAGGTTGACCAATGTTAAAACATAAGTTAAATACAATATATGTATACATGTCCATACCGTTTTGCTGTACAAAAAGAATTGGACTTTGAAATAGTGTACAATTAATCTGTGAAGGAAATAAAAAATGCTGGCGGACAAAAATAGAGAGATTGGGAATTCTATTTAGTGGTTCATAGTCATCTCCCAGAGTTCTTTTGCTGGGTGTAACTGGTTCAATTCATGACTGCTATATGGGAACTAATTTGGCCTCATTGCCGAAGAGGGCTGCGCCTATCAGAATTGATCATCATATGGTATTGGTGTTGACATCGATAATGATCTTCTGATCCTGCTCATTTCACTCAGCATCAGTTCATGTAAGTCTCTCCAGTCCTTTCTGAAATCATCCTGCTGGTCATTTCTTACAGAACAATAATATTCCAATAATATTCATATACCACTGTAACGACCACTCTAGCACCCTGTATACCTTAGAATCAGCCAGAGTCAGGATAAGCAAAAGTCCTTAGTCTTTATTCTTGGTCTTTAGGGTTAGAAGAGAACAGGATGGAGGCAGAATCTCCTTGACCACCTTCTTTCCTTGTCTACTGCCAAAGTGACTTGGGCTCATCTTACTCCACCCCCCAGTCCCTCCTACAATCCTCTGTATACACCAATCATTGAGCCAGCACAGGATAGTGGGAAGGGCCATTTTCCAAGCATGTACCTATAGAGTATTGTCCAATCAATAGTTAGCCTCAAGTGCTCAGCTGTCCTGACCTCAGTGCATCGACTCAAGAGTTTCAGCCTTCTACATACCACAATTTATTCATCCATTCTCCAATTGATTGGCATCCACTCAGTTTCCAGTTTCTGGCCACTACAAAGAGGGCTGCCATAAACATTCTTGCACATACAGGTCCCTTTTCCTTTTCTTTCTTTCTTTCTTTCTTTTTTTTTTTTTGTTTAATGTTTCCAAGTCCCCAGATTTTTTTTTTAATCATAGCTTTTTATTTACAAGATATATGCATAGGTAATTTTTCAGCATTGACAGCTGCAAATGCTTTTGTTCCAAATTTTTCTCTCCTTCCCCCCACTCCTTCCCCCAAATGGCAGGTTGACCAATACATGTTAGATAAGTTAAAGTATAGGTTAATTACAATATATGTATACATGTCAAAACAGTTAATTTGCTGTATAAAGAGAGTCAGATTCTGAAATAGTGTACAATTAGCCTGTGAAGGAAATCAAAAATGCAGACAGACAAAAATAGAAGGATTGGGAATTCTATGTAGTGGTTCATAGTCATCTCCCAGAGGTTTTTCCCTGGGTGTAGCTGGTTCAGTTCATTACTGCTCTATTGGAACTGATTTGGTTCATCTTCATTCTTGAAGAGGGCCACGTCCATCAGAATTGATCATCATATAGTATTGTTGAAGTATATAGTGATCTTCTGATTCTGCTCATTTCACTCAGCATCAGTTCATGTAAATCTCTCCAGGGCCTTTCTGAAATCATCCTGCTGGTCATTTCTTACGGAACAATAATATTCCATAATATTCATATACCACAATTTATTCAGCCATTCTCCAATTGATGGGCATCCACTCAGTTTCCAGTTTCTGGTCACTAGAAAGAGGGCTGCCACAAACATTCTTTAAAATCTCTTTGGGATATAAGCCCAGTAGTAACACTGCTAGGTCAAAGGGTATGCATAGTTTGATAGCTTTTTGAGCATAGTTCCAAATTGCTCTTCAGAATGACTGGATGTATTCACAATTCCACCAACAATGTATCAGTGTCCCAGTTTTCCCACATACCCTCCAACATTCCGCATTTCTTTCCCTGTCATTTAGCCAATCTGACAGGTGTGTAGTGGTTATCTCAGAGTTGTCTTAATTTGCATTTCTCTGATTAATAATGATTTGGAGCATCTTTTCATATGTCTATAAATAGTTTTAATTTCTTCATCTGAGAATTGTCTGTTCATATCTTTGACCGTTTATCATTTGGAGAATTAGGAAACGAGGCCTTTATCAGAACCTTTGACTGTAAAAATGTTTTCCCAGTTTATTGCTTCCTTTCTAATCTTGTCTGCATTAGTTTTGTTTGTATAAAAACGTTTCAATTTGATACAATCAAATTGTGATCAATAATGATCTCTACTTCTTCTTTGGTCATAAATTCCTTCCTCTTCCACAGGTCTGAGAGGTAAACTATCAATGCTCTTCCAATTTATTTATAATCTCATTTTTTTTTTCACAATTATAACTTTTTATTGACAGAACCCATGCTTGGGTAATTTTTTACAACATTATCTCTTGCACTCACTTCTGTTCCAACTTTCCCCCCTTCCCCTCCACCCCCTCCTCCAGATGGCAAGCAATCCTATACATATTAAATATATCACAGTATATCCTAGATACAATATTTGTATGCAGAACCAAATAGTTCTCTTGTTGCACAGGAAGAATTGGATTCAGAAGTTAAAAAATTACCTGGGAAAAAAACCAAAAATGTGAACAATTTACATTCATTTCCCAGTGTTCTTTCTTTGGGTGTAGCTGCTTTTGTCCATCATTGATCAACTGAAACTGAGTTAGAGCTCTTTGTCGAAGAAATCCACTTCCATCAGACTACATCCTCATACAGTATCATTGTTGAAGTATTTAATGATCTCCCAGTTCTGCTCATTTCACTTAGCATCAGTTCATGTAAGTCTCTCCAAGCCTCTCTCTGTATTCCTCCTGCTGGTCATTTCTTACAGAACAATAATGTTCCATAACATTCATATACCACAATTTACCCAACCATTTTCCAATTGGTGGGCATCCATTCATTTTCCAATTTCTAGCCACTAAAAACAGGGCTGCCACAAACAATTTGGCACATACAGGTCCCTTTCCCTTCTTTAGTATCTCTTGGGGTATAAGCCCAGTAGCAGCACTGCTGGATCAAAGGGTATGCACAGTATTAACTTTTTCAGCATAATTCCAAACTGCTCTCCAGAATGGCTGGATGTATTCACAATTCCACCAACAATGTATCAGTGTCCCAGTTTTCCCACTTCCCTTCCAACATTCTGCATTATCTTTCCCTGTCATTCTAGCCAATCTGACAGGTGTGCAGTGGTATCTCAGAGTTGTCTTAATTTGCATTTCTCTGATTAATAATGACTTGGAGCATCTTTTCATATGGCTAGAAATAGTTTCAATTTCTTCATCTGAAAATTGTCTGTTCATATCCTTTGATCATTTATCAATTGGATTATGGTTTGATTTCTTATAAATTAATGTCAATTCTCTATATATTTTGGAAATGAGGCCTTTATCAGAACCTTTGACTGTAAAAATTTTTCCCAGTTTATTGCTTCCCTTCTCATCTTGTCTGCATTAGTTTTGTTTGTACAAAAATTTTTCAATTGATATAGTCAAAATTTTCTATTTTGTAATCAATATATGATCTCTAGTTCTTCTTTAGTCATAAATTCCTTCCTCTTCCACAGGTCTGAGAGGTAAACTATCCTATGCTCTTCCAATTTATTTATAATCTCCTTCTTTATGCCTAGGCCATGAACCCATTTTTACCTTATCTTGGTGTACGGTGTTAAGTGTGGTTCAATGCCTAGTTTCTGCCATACTAATTTCCAATTTTCCCAGCAATTTTTGTCAGACAGTGAGTTCTTATCCCAAAAGCTGGGATCTTTGGATTTGTCAAACACTAAATTATTAATTCACTGTTTTGTCCTTTGAACCTAACCTATTCCACTGATCAACTAGTCTATTTCTTAGTCATACCAAATGGTTTTGGTAACTGCTGCTTTATAATATAATTTTCGATCTGGTAAAGCTAGGCCACCCTCATTTGATTTTTTTTCTTCATTAATTCCCTTGAAATTCTTGACCTTTTGTTTTTCCATATGAACTTTGTTGTTCTACATCATTTTTTTTTCCCCTGGGTCATTAAAATAGTTTTTTGGGAGTCTGATTGGTATAGCGCTAAATAAATAGATTAGTTTAGGTAGTATTGTCATTTTTATTATATTTGCTTGCCCAATCTAAGAGCATTTAATATTTTTCCAATTGGTTAGATCTGACTTTATTTGTGTAGAAAGAGTTTTGTAGTTTTGCTCATATAGTTTCTGATTTTCCCTTGGCAGATAGATTCCTAGATATTTTATACTGTCAGTAGTTACTTTACTTATTTTATTTTTTTTTTTAAGAATTCTAAGAGTTTGATTTTATTTTATTTTATTTTGGGGATAATAATTTTTTTTATTTTGAAAAAAATTTCTTTACAACATTATCCCTTGCACTCACTTCTGTTCTGACTTTATCCCTCCCTCTCGCTGCCCCCTCCCCCCGATGGCAAGCATCAGTAGTTACTTTAAATGGAATTTCTCTTTGTAACTCTTAACTGTTGGTTTTGTTAGTGATATATAAGAATGCTGATGACTTATGTGAGTTTATTCTATATCCTGCAACTTTGCTAAAGGTGTGGATTATTTTTAATAGCTTTTTAGTAGAATCTCTGGGGTTCTGTAAGTATACCAAAATATCATCAGCAAAGAGTGATAATTTGGTTTCCTCATTACCTACTCTAATTCCTTTAATTTCTTTCTCAGCTTTTATTGCTAAAGCTAGCATTTCTAATACAATATTAAATAGTAATGGTGATAGAGAGCAACCTTGTTTCACTCTTGTTTTTATTGGGAATGGTTGCAGTTTATCCCCATTACGTATGATGCTTACTGATGGTTTTAAATAGATGCTACTGATTATTTTAAGGAAAAGACCATTTATTCCTATACTCTCAAGTGTTTTTTATAGGAATGGATGTTGAATTTTATCAAATGCTTTTTTTGCATCTATTGAGATGATCATATGGTTTTTGTTAATTTGGTTATTAATATGGTCAATTATATTAAGTTTTCCTAATATTGAACCAGCCCTGCATTCCTGGTATAAATCCTATTTGATCGTGGTGTATTATCCTGGGCATGATTTTCTGTAGTCTTTTTGTTAATATCTTTGCTAAGATTTTAGCATCAATATTCATTAGGGAGATTGGTCTATAATTTTCTTTCTCTATTTTCAACCTACCTGGTTTAGGTATCAATACCATGTCTGTGTCATAAAAGGAATTTGGTAGGACTCCTTCATTCCCTATTTTTTCAAGTAGTTTATATAGCATTGGGGCTAATTGTTCTTTAAATGTTTGGTAGAATTTACATGTAAATTCATCTGATCCTGGGGATTTTTTCTTAGGGAGTTGGTTAATAGCTTGTTTTTTTTTTTTTTTTTTTTTTCTGAGATGGAACTATTTAAGCAATTTACTTCCTCCTCTGTTAATCTGGGAAGCCTATATTTTTGGAGGTAGTCATCCATTTCACTTAAGTTATCAAATTTATTGGCATAAAGTTGGGCGAAGTAACTCCTTATTATTGCTCTAATTTCCTCTTCATTGGTGGAAAGTTCCCCCTTTTCATTTTTAAGACTAACAATTTGATTTTCCTCTTTCCTTTTTCTAATCAGATTTACCAAAGATTTATCTATTTTATTGGTTTTTTCATAAAACCAACTCTTAGTTTTACTTATTAATTCAATAGCTTTTTTTTACTTTTGATATTATTTTCTCCTTTTAATTTTAGAATTTCAAATTTAGTATTTGATTGGGGGTTTTTAATTTGGACTTTTTCTAGCTTTTTAAGTTGCAAGCCCAATTTATTGATCTTCTCTTTCTCTATTTTATTCAAGTAAGCCTCTAAAGATATAAAATTTCCCCTTGTTACTGCTTTGACTACATCCTACAAATTTTGGTATGATGTCTCATCAATGTCATTATTTTGAGTGAAATAATTAATTGTATCTATAATTTGCTGCTTCATCCAATCATTCTTTAAGATGAGATTATTTAGTTTCCAATCACTTTTTGGTCTATTTACCCCTAACTTTTTCTTGAATATAGTTTTTATTGCATCGTGATCTGAAAAGAAAGCATTTACTATTTCTGCCTTCCTGCATTTAATTTTGAGATCTTTATGTCCTAATATATATGGTCAATTTTTGTGTAGGTTCCATGAACTGCTGAGAAGAAAGTATACTTTCTGTCACCATTCAATTTTCTCCAAAGAACTATCATATCTAATTTTTCTAATATTCTACTTACCTTTTTAATTTCTTTCTTATTTGTTTTGTGGTTTGATTTTAATTCTGAGAGTGCAAAATTGACATCTCCCACTATTACAGTTTTGCTGTCTTATTTCTTCTTGCAATTCTCTTAACTTCTTCTTTAGGAAGTTAGATGGTATACCACTTGGTGCATATATGTTTAATATTGATATTGCTTCATTGTCTATAGTTCCCTTTAATAAGATATAGTTTCCTTCCTTATCTCTTTTAATTAGAGATTTTTGCTTTTGCTTGATCTGAGATAAGGATGGCTATCCCTGCTTTTTTGACTTCACCTGAAGCTTAGTAGATTCTGCTTCAGCCTTTTACCTTTACTCTGTATGTATCTCCCTGCTTTAAATGTGTTTCCTATAAACAACATATTGTAGGGTTCTGACTTTTGATCCAATTTGCTATCTGCCTCTGCTTTGTGGGAGAGTTCATCCCATTCACATTTACGGTTAAAATGACTAATTCTGTATTTCCTGCCATCTTGTTAACCCCAGCTTATGCTTTTCTTCTTTCCTTCCCTTTTACTCCCTTCCCTAATATTAAACTTATGGGCCCCATTTGCGTCATGCAGCTCTCCCTCTTTAGAACCCCTCTCCTCCCTTTGACTCCCTTCCCCATTCTTGTACCCTTCCCTTATTATTCTTTTTCCTTTTCCCTTTTCCTCTCCCCCTTTTTAATGAGGTGAGAAAAGATTCTCTATAAAACAAATATGTCAATTATTTTCTCTTTGAGCCAACTTTGATGAGAGTAAGATTCACACAATGTTCCTCCCCCTCTCTAAGTTCCCTCAGATATGATAGGTTTCCTTTGCCTCATCATGGGATGTAATTTCCCTCTTTTTATCTCCCCTTTTCCCTTTTTCTGGCACAATTCCCTTCCATTTCTACTTCCCTTGTTTTATGTTATATCAGTAAAATCAAATTACACATGTGGTTTTTACAGTTCTCAAGAGTTCCTTTTACCTTTTTCTGCTTCTCTTGAGTCCTATGGTCGGAGATCAAATTTTTTGTTTAGATTTGTTAAGCTTTAGAAACAAATGGAATTCCTCTGTTTCATTAAATGTTCATCTTCTTCCATGGAAGAAAATGCTCAGCTTAGCTGGGTAGTTTATTCTTGGCTGCATTCCAAGTTCTTTTGCCTTTCGGAATATCAGATTCCAGGCCCTTCAATCCTTTAATGTGGAGGCAGCCAGATCTTGAGTGACCCTTATTGTGGCACCTTGGTATTTGAATTGTTTTTTCCTGGCTGCTTGTAATATTTTTTCTTTAGTCTGATAGTGCTGAAACTTGGCCACAATATTCCTTGGAGTCTTTATTTTAGCATCTTTTTCAGAAGGTGTTAGATGAATTCTTTCAAAGCCTATTTTACCTTCTAGTTCTATTACTTCTGGGCAGTTCTCTTTGATGATTTCCTGTAAAATAGTATCTAGGCTCTTTTTTTCATCATAATTTTCAGGAAGTCCAATGACCCTCAGGTTATCTCTCCTAGATCTGTTTTCCAGGTCTGTTGTTTTTCCAAGTAAATATTTGATGTTTTTTCCTAATCTTAAATTTTTTTGGTTTTGCTTGACTGATTCTTGATGTCTCAATGAATCAGTCATTTCTGTTTGTTCAGTTCTGATTTTTAGTGAGTTATTTTCTTCATTAGCTTTTTTTTACTTCTTTTTCTATATGTCCAATTGAGTTTTTAAATGAGTTGTTTTGCTCTATGGAATTTTTTTCCATTTCAGTAATTTTTTTTTTAGTGAGTTATTTCCTTTTTCCAATTCACAAATCCTACTTTCTTGGGAATTCTTAACCTTTTTCAATTCATAAATTCTGTTTCTCTGCACTTTTTGGGAGTTTTTTACCTTTTCCAATTCACATTTCAGGATGTTGTAGCTCTCTTGCATAGCTTCTCTTTCCCCATTTTTCTTCTAGTTCTCTTTTAAGGTTTTTAATAGTCTCTTCTAGAAGACTTTTGTGTTGTGGACCAGCAGTTGTCTGGAGACTGTCTGCTATTAGTCCCCTCTGGGTTGAAAACTGCTCTCTTTCTGTATAGAAGCTATTGATCATTCTTTTGATTTTTAAATTAATTTTGTTAAAGCCTGTAGGGTCTGCCTTCAGGGCCAAAAGGTTACCAGCTTCCTCTGCAGAGCAAGGATAGGTGTATGGACAGGTAGCTGTCCTGCCAACCGGCTACAAAGAGCAGCGAGGGAGAAAGTACGGGAATGCTCTGGGAAAGAGTTTCCCCTGCAAGTAACTCAGGCCTGCAAGGCTGAGCTGGGAAAGTGCCCTGCAAAGAACCCTGCTGTGCGAGTTAAGGATTGCCCTGGGGCTAGAATCTGGGCAGTGAAAGTGTCACTACCCCAGGCCAAAACCCACTGTGGGGGAGTGGGTATTAGCCACTGACCAGTGAATAGTTCCTCTCAGACCAGAAGTGTCCCTGCCCAGGGAAGCATGGTCATGCTGTGAAAGTTCTATTGCCCCAGGCCAAGTCCCCCTCTGTGCAGATTAGAGGCTGCCCAGGCTGTGCCCTCCTGCTGTGCAGATTTGTAACTGTCCCCGCAAAAGCCCCGCTGCAGGATGTGGCTGCAGGGCTACATTACAGTCTGCCTGAGTCACTTCTGGTTTTGAGTGGTTATAGCCAGATTTTGTTAGGTTCTGGCGTTTTTTAGAGAGTACCCTCTGTCTTTGGCTTTAATTTCTCTGCTGGTTTACTGCTTTATAATTAAGGCAGAGCAGTTAGCCTATAGCAGAGTTGTCTCTAGCTGAGAGGTCACCCCCGCCCCTGGTCTGTTCCAGATGCTAGTCTCTCCCTGCCTGCGCTGGTCTGTTCCTGGCCCCTCAGGACAAACCTTTCTTGGTGATCTTCCAGATTATCTTTGGCTGGTAAGTTGTGCTTCTAAACTTTGTGGGTTTTACCAGTGAAGCGCTATTTTTGAGGCTTGAATTTAATAGTTGTTTGTGAGGACATGAAAGTGTGCCTTCTTCGTCATCTTGGCTCCATCCTCCCCTTTCCCTCCCAGATTTCTCCCTTTCCCTTCTTTAAAATCTCTTTGGGATATAAGCCCCGTAGTAACACTGCTGGATTAAAGGGTGTGCACAGTTTGATAACTTTTTGAGCAGAGTTCCAAATCACTTTCCAGAATGGCTGGATGTATTCACAATTCCACCAACAATGTATCAATGTCCTAGTTTTCCCACATTCCCTCCAACATGTGGATACTTCTTGTGATGATTAATTTCACATGGAAACCTAGAATGTTGAATCTGTGAACCATGGAAGCTGGATGTGGTCAAACAGGAGATAGAAAGATTTAATATCAACATCCAGGGTGTCACTTAACTTAAATGGACAGGAATGGATGAATTTAATTTAAGTGATGACTACATATAGTACTGTGCACAAGTGTCCTTTAGAAGAAATAGTTATCATAGTCCGTAAAAAGATGAGAAAAGAACTACTAGCATATATTCTCAAAAATGACCACTATGATATCAGTTTAAATCCAAGGCAAACCACTTAACATCATAGTAATTCAAGCCTATTCTCTAACTACTAGTACCAAAGATGCCAAAGTTGATCAATTCTGTGAAGATCTATAATACCAAAAAATGATGCCACATTCTTCACAGGAGATTGGAATTCTAAAGTAGGCCATCATAAGAGAATTAGAATAACAGGCAAGGTTGGCCTTGGAATACAAAATGAAGCAGGGCAGAGACTAATAGAATTTTGTCAAGATTTAACTCATTGGTCATAAATAAATACACTTTTTCAACCCCCCCAAAAAGCAGCTCTACACATGGACATCACAGGCAGTCAACATAGAAGTCAGATTGATTTATATACTTTGTAGTCAGCAGTGGAGAAGCTCTATATATAATTAGTTAAAACAAGATCTAGAGCTAACTGTGGCTCAGATCATGAGCTGCTTATTGCAAAATTCAGATTTAAATAGAAGAAAGTAGAAAAAACCATTAGACCATATAGTTTAGATCTAAACAGTATCAATACATTGGTCATTTCTGAAAATATATACCTTATTCTATACCTGTAATCTGTCATCTATGGTAAGAGAAAGAAGGCATACTTTGAAATCACAATTGGTTCAGTAGTATTTTCTTTTAGATTATTGTGGTAATTAGGTAAATTATGTATATGATTCTGTTTACTTCATCCTGCACAATTCAAATAGCTCTCCAGAGTTATCCTGGGAACATCTTAAAACTTAAAAGCATCCAGAACTGAACAAAGTATCTTTTACCTTATCCCCTTTTCTTTTTCAAACGTCACTATTTCTAAGCTACTATTATCCTCCTTCTAGGTTCATCACCTCAACTTATCCTGGACATCTCATTATCCTTTTCTCTACATATATAATCAGTTACCATATCTTCCTATTTTTCTATCTCTACAACATCTTTAATATGCACTTTTTCCTCTCTGTTCACATAATGACCACCTAATTTTGATCCTCTTCACTTCTTGCTGTATTCCTGCTAGAGCCCCCTAATATTCTCTCTGCCTTAACTGTCTCATTCCTCTAGTCTATGTTACATACTGTATTGTAGTGTGTTCTTTAATCATAAATCTGACCTTCTGCTCAGCTAACTCTAGTAATGTTTCTCTTAGAACTCTTCATTGGGCAGTAAGAAATTTTGAATATGGAGAATTCAGAGTCTGTTCCTTTCCTCAGACCTGAGTTCAAATGTGGACTCAAATACTACCTAGCTTTGTGACTTGAGATGAATGCCTTATCCTTTTTTGCCTCAGTTTCTTTTGTTGTAAAATGAGATAATAACAACATGTATATTTTAGAGGAGTTGTGAGAATTAAATGAGATAATTCTGTGTTATTTGAGTTGAGCCTTAAAGAAGACTGTCTAGTCTTAAGCAAATCATATCATTTTTTGTGGCTTCATCTATATAGGACTGAATTATTTTTCTGGTCTTTTTACTTCTGGTTCTAAATTCTGTGATCCAGTAAATTCTGCATTATTCATTTAATTTTGAATAATGAAGTTGTTTTAAACTGAGTTTTATAGAATTATTGCCAAGAAATATTTAAACTGGTAATATCTTAATTAAAAGGCTGAGTTAATTAAAAAGCTGTTGAGTTTCATACATCGAGGGGCACAGTGTTGGGTGCTGGGCCTTGAGTCAGGAAGAACTAAACTCCAAACCTACCTCAGAAATGTATGTAACCCTGGATATGTCACTTCAGCTCTCTAGTGCTTAAGTTTCCTTAACTATAAAAAGTGGATAATAATAGCATCTGCCTCATGGGATTGTTGTGAAGATCAAATGAGATATTTGTAACACACTTACCACAATACTTGGCATGCTTATTTCTTCCTTAATATAGGTGAGTGTTTAACATGATATAAAAAACTCAGTTGGCCTTCAGTTAGACGTGATTTTGAATATGGGTTTTTCTATTTCCTTGCTCTGTTTTTGTTGCTTTACCTGAGTTTCAGTTTATATATCTGTAAAATGAAGATAATACTTTCATTGATTATGCCTCAGAATTGTTTTAAGAAAAATCTTTTCAAAATCTTAAATATTATAGAATAATTTATATAAAATATATGAATTTTTGTTATAAAATGCTTTTAAGGGGCCTAATTTTTTTTTTAAAACTTGTGATTATGGCTCTGCATAGTAATCTTTTCCTCATGTCACATGGTACTGTAGGAGACCTTTTTAATTTGACATTTTACTTCTAGAAGGTTAGAATTCTAAACTAGTTGATTACCACTGGTTGTAAGTCATAATGTGTTGTAGTTTGTTTGTTTGTTTTTTTTTTTTTTTTAACAACATCATATATCAAATGTCATGGAAAAACTGAGGAACTCTTTGGATCTTCTGTTCCTTTTAGGCATCTTTTAATTACCTATCAGATCCTAAGGAATGTTCCTCCAATAGTATTTATTCGTGATAAAGAAAATGCAGCAGTAGCAGAGGTAAGTAAAATTGTTGGTGTGAATTTTATTTTGTAGATATATTATTCTCCTTTCTAGGAAAATGTAGGGTGATTTTGATAGGAACAAATTAAAAGAACTTTAAATTGAATCTTTTGATAATTAAATTATTCTCCCCAGCCTTTTCCAGAACATAGATCTAGAACTAGATTATAGGCTATAATCCCCCGTTTTTCAGTGGAAGAAACTAAAACCCAGAGAGATTAAGTAGCTTGCTTAGGGTCATACAACTAACTAGTAACTGATATCCTTCTGATTCCAAGTCCATTTGTATTCCAAGTGTAAAGGAGTCCTATCCTTTCTACCAAGCTGTTTCAATTAAATAGTGATTTGGTTTTCATTTTCTTAAAGTCTCTTTTTATTCATTTGACAAATTGGGTTTTTATTTATTTATTTTTAAGTTGAGTATTTGCTATGTATAAAATACTGACTTGGAGTTTAGACAAAGGATGCTGCCATTTCAGCTTATATTGGGAATAGTGGACAGGCTAGAAGAGCCATAGAAAAAGGAAAGTGGCAACGTTTTCTCCTCATTAAAATATAATATTTGAACTTGTCAATGATAATTTAGTGAAAGAACCAACCTTTTCTTTTTTTTAAATTTTTTTAAAATTTTAATTATATCTTTTTATTGACAGAACATATGCATGGGTAATTTTTTACAACACTGTCCCTTGCACTCATTTATGTTCCAACTTTTCCCTTTCCTCCCTCCATTCCCTCCCCTAGATGGCAGGCAGTCTTATACATGTTAAAAAGTATGTTAAAGTATATCCTAGACACAATATATGTGTGCAGATCCATACAGTTCTCTTAGAACCAACCTTTTAAAGCCAATCCTGATTTGCTTTTTAGAGATCTCTAAAAAATTCCAGTTTTGCTGTAGACTTATAAAGTTTATGAGAATTGTGCTAAAAGTGACAGGCAAGATAATTTTCAGTATGTGACTTTTGGTGTAATTATTAAATAGATGGATTTTGCCTTTGATAATTGCTGGTAATAATAATAGGTACAGCCTTCCCAGAAAACAGAAAAAAAGGAGGAAAAAAAGCTGCCTTACTTTCTCCATTTGAAAAAACAAAGACTCTGATCAAACTTTTAATTTCTCACTCTAATCTTGTAAGGATCTCGGTTCTTAGTTATTTCATATGATATTCTATAGATTATGACTAATGATGTATCAGTTATCTGGGATTTCATTGGTGTCAGTATTCCTTTCACTTAGACAGATTTGCAAGTCCTTTATAACTTAATAAATGGTCCTTGCAAATTGTTGACTAAGTTAAAGATGACCAACTAAATTTCATTGGATTGGTTGTCATCCAACAGACACATAAACTATCATTATCACGCCTATATTTGAAGCTTTCCCAGGTTTTTAGCATCTGCCAAAATTTGTGATCCATTAGCATAGCTTTGGAAAACTTCAGCTCAACTGCCTGTCAAATGTATCAAGAAATGGCATCCAAATATGTCTTTAGTGGAAGTTGATTATAACAAATGAAATAAATTTCTTTTGAAATTTTGAAATCAAAATTTCAAAAATGTTACTTGTAGAGAACAATTTTGATGAAATATGTTTTTCCTAAGCATTGAAACCTGAAATTTTACAGTTGGTTTGGCATTTGTTAAATAATGCTGAGATATTAATCTAATTCAGGCATTTTCTGCTTTTCAAAGCAATAAATTTGTGGAAAATGTTTCAAGATGGATCAACATAAAGTGAAACCCTGTTTGTAGATTTGGTCATCACTGGAAACTAGTTGAGAAAGGTACTGAAAAATTACACAGGCCTTTATTGGGCAACCAGTGAGAGGGTTAGTGAAATGGCATAAAGTAATCTGCCTCTTATCCTTTGTTGCCTTAAAATATTTTGCAGATCTGGTCTAATCTATGTGTGGTCATTGCCTGCCAGCTGTCTTCCTTGTAATCAATTTATTCCTCCTTATAAGTAAGGCTGCACAACAAGTTGGTAATAGTGCTTTAGCATAAAAGTCATATTTTGATGCCTTCATAGTCATTCATTTGCATTGCTTCTTTTATAAACTACTCAATAGCCTTTCAGCTCACAAGAAAGAACTGGGGGATATTATGAAAGGAAAGATTTAATAGCAGTATTTGAAGTATTTTTCAAAAATACTTTAAACAGTTAAGAGAAATACTAATGGAAATGAATAAGGCTGCATATGAAATCAATTCAGATGATTCAATACTTCATAGAAAGTACTGAATAATCAATAAACATTTGTTAAGTGCCTATTCTGTGCCAAAGGTTCAAGGAAATAGTTTTAAAAGCCTGACTGTTCTTCAGAAATATTCATGTAAATTGAACTTTTAAGATTAGCACTTGAGTCCATTTTAAGTTTAATAGCATTATTAAAATTTATAAATATGATTTTTTAAAAATACATGCAAAGATAGTTTTCAACATTCACCTTTGAAAAACTCTGTGTTCCAACTTTTCCCTTCTCCCTTCCCTCTTCCTTCCTCCTCTAGATAGCAAGTAATTCAATACATGTTAAACATATGCAATTCTCTCTTTCTCTATCTTTCTACTCTTTATTTTTTTTCCCACTCTTATTATTTAGAAATTTTTTTCTTCTAGTTTAAAAAAGTTCCTTGGCTGTGGAGCCAAGCAAAACAACTCTGATCTCTTGTTCACAGGGAAGCCTTTTTCATACATAAAATGTCTCTTGAATCCCTTCTAAATTTTCTCTTCTTTAGGATAGGCATCCCAAGTTCTTTCATTTAATCCTTTTATGACCTTCTATGCTATAATCTTTAGTATTCTGCATAGTTAACTATTTTTGGACCTGTTCCAGAAGGCCCTAAAGTGTGATACTTGGATCTGACCATAGTATTCAAACACAGGTATTTTCTGATCTCTTTAAGGTACAAAATGATGATCATATCCCTCTTCCTGGACACTTGGCTTTTCTTAAGACATCTTAGGAGTATTTGCTTTCTTTGCTGCCATAATAGACTGTTGACAAACAGAACTTGTAGTTCATTAAGCTTTCCAATTTATTTCAGACCACTCTCCCATCTTGAACTTTTGAATATTTTTTTTTAACTGAAGCATGAGGATTTATATTTATATCTGTTAAATTTCATCTTATTAGATGAGGCCAGTTGTAGCCATTAAAAACCTTTTGGGTCCTGACTTTGTCATCTATAAATTTGATAAGTATGTTATCTCTGCCACTGACCAAGTCATGTATTACAATAGTATTGTAATACTACAAAACAGCATAAGGCCTATAACAGATTCTAGGGACACTTTTTAGAGAGTTTTCTTTTTCAATCAAAGGTTTTTATTTTCAAAACAAATGCACAGATAACTTTTCAACATTGATCCTTGCACAGCCTTGTGTTCCAAATTTTCCCCTCCTTCCTCTTACCCCCTCCCTTAGATGGAAAGTAATCCAATATATGTTATACATATTAAAATATGTTAAATCCAATATATGTAAACATATTTGTACAATTATCTTGCTGCACAGGAAAGATCATATCAAAAAAGAAAGAAAATGAATAAAAAAACAAAATGCAAACCAATAACAAAAGGAATGAGAATGTTATGTTATTAGAAATCTTTTTTGAAGTTGATATTGGCTTTTTTGTTGTTGGATCATTCAGGTAGTTCCAAGTGGTATTTAGGGTATTTTGGTAGGAATAATATTTTTGGTTTGAGAGTTTGACCTCAAGCCCTTTTTAGGGTTGCTCATTCACCTTTACACCTAGCTCTCAACTGTGACTCCAAGAAATTGTAGCATGCATAGTAGATATATTCCAGCAATTTCTTGGTATGTAGGCTAAACCAAGTTGAAGTAATTGACAGGCCTCCAACCCATCTGAGTTAAGGAGATGTGTACACCAAGCATGTCAAGACTTCCCCTGGCAAAATAGTCAAGACAAGAACAGTTTGTTCCAACAGCCGTGAAGGCAGTTGAAGCAGGCACTATGTGTGCTTAGAGCTTGGTTAGACAGAAGAGGCCAAGATTATACTGCATCCCAAGCTATTGGTAGTCATTCTGATTTTTGTTTTGCCACTAGACTTCATTAATTCTGGAAGAGAGAGTGAGGCTGATGACTTTGTACAGTTTTGCTTCACTTCATTGCTGCAATTCATTTTGATTCTGCTTCATTTAATCCAATTCACAATTAAGTCAGGACCTCACCCTCATGATGTTATTGGTCCTCTTTGAAAAGAAAGGATCAACAACAACAGAAAGGTGCTATAATTTTGTCAGGAATTGAAGTTCAATTCAGCAGGTTAGGGTATGTAGACTTAATTTCTCTCTCTTTAAAAACAAATTAGGACATTTATTATTTCTTCCCTAGACCTTTCTAATACTCTCATTTTTCAGAGATTGTTGATGGCCATTCAGCAGTCACAACTGCCATTTCTTTCAGAACCCTTTTTGTGTAGCTTTTCTTCCAGCTCTGTAAGGTTCTGTTTAGCTTTCTGGAGGTCTTTGGATCAGCCTTCGTTTCAGCAGAATAATCACCACAAGAATAGTCAGGAATAAAGTCCAAAATCTTTATTATCTCCTTCACAGTCTGTCTCTTTCACCTGGGACTTGGATTAGCTTTCTGGAGCCCAAGAATGGGTCTTGGTTTCAGTATAGGAGGCAGGAGAGCTACCGGGAGGGTCTCTGTTTTGAAATCTGTTTCTCATTCAGTTTGTCCCAGTTTATATACTCTATTACAGTTATATCATTAACACTATACTGAGTATAAACCAATCATTATATCACTAGGGAACCATTATTTGTTGTAAGATTAGATCAATCATAATGAACTAGAGAACTCAGATGCTAAACTAGATAACCATTGTCAATTCCACTGAGTTAACACCTTGTTGTAGGATTAAATCAATCATACTGAGTTCCTGCCCTTTACACAGCTCCATTCCCAACTCTATAAACTTTTCCACCCCCTAAATAGCAATCTGTCTTACCTTGATGTTGTCTCTGCTCCTGCTTGGGACCATCATTTCAGGAAGCACTCAAGACTTGTGATCACTTCTTCACTGGTTCTACTTTTGATTCTTTGTAGTTTCCCATCATTTATCCCTCTTTCCCTTTCTTGCCCACTTTTATGGATTGTCTTTCTCTATTGAAATGTAGAATAAAAATAATAGTTGAGTAATTGAGTAATTCTGCTGTCTCTCCATTGCCTATTTCCATTATGTTGTCTATCTTAAGCAGAAATACTAACCCGGTTTTGGTCTTCCTTTTAAATAAAATACAAACCAAAAAAAGGTCATTTAGATTTTTTTTTAATTAGTAAGTGAACAGGTCTCAGGTGTATTGGTAGCAATAAATTATAAGTGTTGAAATCAAATTGGAACACACGTCTCTCTTAACTTAAAGTCTGATGCTCTTTTCATTAAATGGTATCAAACTGTAGGTAATTTTGAATTTATTTTTCAGATAAATAGGTTACTGGAAATTGCTGATTTTGGACCCCCTGATGAAAAAGATTTGACACAAAGTGACCCAAGGTAAATAAATAAAATAAATAGCAATCTGTCTTACCTTGATGTTGTCTCTGCTCCTTCAGTCTTTCTCTGATTAAAGAGTTCCTGCTTGGGACCATCATTTCAGGAAGCACTCAAGACTTGTGATCACTTCTTCACTGGTTCTACTCTTGATTCTTTGTAGTTTCCCATCATTTATCCCTCTTTCCCTTTCTTGCCCACTTTTATGGATTGTCTTTCTCTATTGAAATGTAGAATAAAAATAATAGCTGATATTTCTTCTCATGTTTAGCCTCAATTGAAGACTGTTTTTATGTATGTCTAATGTTCCTAAAACATGATATAATTTCCTATTGTACTAGAAGTATAATATTTTTAATATTTTGATGTGGTGTTCTTTCCATTTACATTGTTGCAGTTACTATGTATATTGCTTTCTTGACTCTACTTACTTCACTTTGCATCAAATCATATAGATTTTTCTGTGCTTCTCCACATTCATCACATTAAACATTTCTTACAGCATAGTAATATTTGCACTCATATATATCTTAACTTGTTTAGCCATTCCCCAATCAATGGCCATCTACCTTGTTTCCAATTCTTAATTATCATAAAAAGTGCTGCTGTAAATATTTCAGAATATATAAGGGCTGTTTTCTTATTGATTGCTTGCTTATTGATTACTCCCATTAATGGAGTCTCGGGTTCAAAGAGTTTGGACACATAAGCATTTTATTTGTATAATTCCAATTTGCTTTCCAAAATGGCTATACCATTTTATAGCTCTACCAGCAATGTATTAGTACATCTATAATTCCACAATTCTTCTACCACTTTTGGACAGTTTGCAGGTGTCCCCCCATCCTTTTTTTTTTTGCTTTGTTATTTCTGTATTATCTGTATGGATTTTTCTTTACTTGGCAAACAATTTAAATCATTGTTATACATGAAAAAAAATTTTCAAGTAAGCTGAAGATATTTTATATGTGTATATGAAGTAATAAAGATTTTTTTAAAATAATATTTTATTTTTCTCCCAGTTACATGTAAAAGCAGTTTTAATAGTCTCTTTTTCTTCAGATTATTCTCTCCTTCTCCTTCATTGAGATGGCAAGCAGTTTGACATAAGATGTACATGTGTGGTCATGCAAAACATATTTTTATGTAAGTCATGCTGTTGTGAAAGAAAACAGACAAATTTTTTTCCTTTCAGAATTGTCTTAGGTCATTGTACTGATGAGAATAGCTAAATTATTCACAGTAGATCATCATATAATATTGTTGTTCCTATGTACAGTACTCTCCTGATTCTGCTCATTTCCCTTTGTATCCTTTCATGTAAGTTTTTCCAGATTTTTTTGACAGCATCCTGCTTGTCATTTCTTATAGCACAATAGTATTTCATCACAATCATATACAACCACTTGTTCAGTTTATCTCCAACTGATAGACATCCCCTCAATTTCCAATTCTTTGTCACCACTAAATATGTAAATGCTATGAATATTTTTGCTTATCTTTCTGGGATACAGATCTAATAGTAGTATTGTTGAGTTAAAGGGTTTTCATAGGTTTTATTGTCCTTTGGGCACAGTTCCAAATTGTTCTCCAGTATGGTTGAATCAATATACAACTTCACCAACAGTGTATTAATGTTTTAAATTTCCCATATTTTCTCCAATATTTATCATTTTTCTTTTTTTCTTACTAGTTAATCTGATAGTAGCTCAAAGATGCTTTAATTTGCATTGCTCTAATGAATAGTGATTTAGAGCATTTTTTTCTTATCATCATAAATAGTTTTGATTACTTTGTCTGGAAACTGCCAGAATATGGACATATTCTTTGACCATTTATCAATGAGGAATGGCTTTTATTTCTATAAATTTGATCAGTTTTCTATATATTTGAGAAATAGAGAAACTTACTGTAAAAATGTTTTCCATAGTAATAATTATTATATATTTCCCTTCATCCTCTTATTCCCCTGTTTATCCTATTATTTATTCTCTTTACTCCTTTGCTCTTTCCAATTTTTCTTCTATTTTTCTAACTTGATTTTTGGGCCTCTCCTCCAGATAGATACTCTAGCCGAAATTGACTAATAATGATCTCTAGAGCAAGGAGGAAAGTACTGTTACTCCTTTTATTGTTTCTAGCTAAAGAAAAAAAAAAATGAACACTATGGATATTTTCAGCAAAAAAGAATGAGACCATAAATTTCCTTAAAGTATATGGAAATTATAACCTAGTGCTTTATTTTGTTTTTGTTTTTTTGTTTTTTTGTTTTTTGTACAGTAAAATCTCAATTCTCTTTCATGTCCTGTCCATATAGTAGGGGGACTTTATAGCTTTTAAAGAAAAGACAACATTGTTTCTCTTTTTCTTAGCTGCTTTTGGTTGAGTACTTTTAATGTGAATGGCTAGTTCTATTTATTTAATTTCCTTGGTGCATCTGGCATGTATGAGTGCAGAAATTCATTTGGAGTGCATTTAATATGAGGTATTGAATGACTCTGGAGAAATTAGGCTCAGCAAAATCACATGTATGGTCATAAAGTATTTTAATGTGGAGATGTTTAAAATTATTTTACTATACCATTGATAAATGATTTCTTTTTTTCTCCTTAAATTTACAGTGAATGTAAGACATCAGTAACCTCTGTATCATCTCATGTATCAGAGTGCACCATTCAGCCAAATCTCTTTGGAATTGACCATGAGGCACTCCACAAGCAGATAATGGAGTACAAAAGAAACAAAGGGAAAGGTCATGATGATATAAGCATTGGAAGTGCAGAGCAAGAACAGGAACAGGTATCTATGCTGCAGAAGCAAGTGAAAAAGAAAATGAAGAAGGCAAAGCGTTCCGTGGATGATGACATAACCCCCCAGGATTATTTACTCAACAGATATTGTGATCAGCTGGACAAGAATGATAGCTTTTTGGAAGAATATAAACCAGAGTATGAATTGCAAGAAGCATTAGAGAAATTAGAATTAGAGGATAATAGTGTTTATGAGGAACAAAGTTCATCAACTACAGATCTTGGAGAAAATAAACTTAAGAAGTGTTAACTTTTCTGATAGTTTTTTAAAAATTTGGCTTGGTTTGCTATTTAACATTAAACTGGACCTAAAAATCTACTCCTGTGCTATCACTGTGCCCATTATTATTATTTTAAAAATTAAAAGTGCATTTTTCTTTTTTCAAAATGGGAAGTCAGTTAAGAAGACACATCAAAAATTTCAGGGAAGATTAGAAATAAGTTGGTCAAGAAAAGAAATTGATTACTACTTCTGACCTAAGTTGGTTTATTACAATTCTGTTATTGAGCTCATTAAAAGTCTATAACTCATTCATGGATTTAAGCCTACTTTACTATGTAAAGAAGACTTAGAAGATTGCTTTTTTTTCCTTTTCCCTCTCTGTTGTCTTAATCATTTTAATTGAAAAATATGTAGGTGCCTAGTTAAGTAATGCCTTGCAGAAGGTATTCCCTACAAGTATCCCTGAGTAAGAAACTTTCTTACTAATACAACAACCTTTATTTATTTTTTGCTGAGGCAATTGGGGTTAAATGCCCTGCCCAGGGTTATACATCCAGGAAGTGTTAAGTGTCTGAGCCCAAATTTGAACTCAGATCCTCCTGAGTTCAGGGCTAGTACTTTATCCACTGTGCCATTTAGCTGCCCCTATTATAAGAACTTTTAAAAAGCAATGTGAAGATGATAAACACTTGGAGCCAAAGGTGAATTGTAGAAGAAAAAATGATAAACTTGAAACACTGTTCTATGTGACCCTGTAGAAGTTAATTCACTTCTCTGGGCCTCAGTTTCCTCAGTTGTAAAATGAGGGAATGAACTGTGTAAGGGAACTCAAAATCAAATTAGCTGACTTACTTCAAGGAATTGAGATTAGGTTTAGGTAGAAGAAATTCAGGGTTAGACAGAACACAGGTTCTTCACATATTTAAAGGATTATCAAGGAGAATTATATTTTGTTAGGTCCAAAAGGCAATACTAGAATCTATGACTAGAAATTGATAGATTATTTTAACATAATATAAAGAGGAACTTTATAACAAAGCAATTCAAACATGGAATGAATGAGTCTTGTAGTAAGTTCCCTATCACTGTGTATATTCAAATAGTGGCTGGGATTTTAAAAATATTTTTTAGAATCATTTAAATTTAGAATCATTTAAGATTCATATACAGAAACCAATGTAGTTATAATTAGAAGAGAAATATAATGGGAGAGAAATTTTTTTGCAGTTTCTCTGATAAAAATGTGATATCCAAGATGTGAAAGAAACCGATTCAAATTTGTAAAACTAAGCCATTCACCGATAGATTGTCATTTTTTTTTTGATTAGATTACTGTTTTTTTTTTAATTTTTTATTTAATAATTACATTATATTGACACTCGTTTCTGTTCCGATTTTTTTCCCCCTCCCTCCCTCCACCCCCTCCCCTAGATGGCAAGCAGTCCTTTATATGTTGGATATGTTGCAGTATATCCTAGATACACCGATAGATTGTCATTAAAGGACTTACACAAGCAGTTTTCTTTTTTTCTTTTTTTTTTTTTTTTTGCTGAGGCAATTGGGGTTAAGTGACTTGCCCAGGGTCACACAGCTAGACAGTGTCTGAGACCAGATTTGAACTCGGGTCCTCCTGACTTCAGGGCTGGTGCTCTATCCACTGTGCCACCTAGCTGCCCCACAAGCAGTTTTCAAAGGAATAAATCCAATCTATCAATAACCATGTGGAAAGAATGCCCCAAAGCACTAATGATCATAGAAATACAGATTAAAGAAACACTGGTTCCACCTTCCATCCAATAATATGGTAAAGATGATAACTAAAAATGGTGTGGGAGACTGAGAAAACAGGTACATTAATGCCTTATTTCTTTTATAAGAGTTTTTCCCACCTCTTTAATTATAGTGCCTTCCCTCTCATTTACTTCCTCTTTATCCTATATTATTATAGTTTTTAAAATATATATATTCATTTAGTCATTTGCTTGTCTCCCCCATTAGATCATAAGCTCCTTGAGAACAGAGACTTGTCTTTTTATAACGCTGGCACATACCACAGTTCTTAACACATAGTAGGTATTATTCATTATTGGTCATTGGTGGAATTGTGAATTGCTCCATATTCAGAAAGCAATTTGAAATTGCCACAAAAGGTACTAACTTGTGAATATTCATTAATGCAGTGATGATGCTAGTTCTAAAACTCCAAATACATATGTTTTTAAAAAAGAACCTATATATACAAAAATTTTTGTAGTAGCAATTATGCTATAAGAAATAATTAAATGTACAGTTTTAGGGAAAACTGGAAAAATCGATTCAGAGTAAGGTGACTAGACCAGAGGAATGGTTATACAATAACATCATAAAGAAAAACAAGTTTAAAAGACATAAGAACCTATGCATTTCATGCAGTCTATGACATTATAAAGAAAAATAATTGCAAGAATTGAGAATTCTTGCAACTTATCTGATAACTCAAGATGGAGAAATATATAGCTTAAATGGGCAGTGAGTACTGAAACTGCCCTGAAAGTTCCATAGGTAGCTAGTTATGTTCTGACTTCTCTACTTCACATTCAATTTATTACAGCTTCTTAATCCCTGAATCTTTAAAAGACTACACTAATTCTATGGGTTCCTGTGTTATGTGGTGGAGTATACAGATGATTATATTATTTAGTAGGAGGGCAGAGCCAAGATGACAGAATGAGACAGGAACTTGCCTGAACTCTCCCAAATTCACCTCCAAGCAACTATAAATGTATTTTGTAGTGGCAGAACCAATAAAAGAATAAGGAAGAACAATTTTCCAGTCCAAGACAACTTAGAAGATTATCAGGAAAGGTCTATTTTACTCAGGTAAAAGGGGAACTCAGTACAATGCAGGCAGCAGCTAGGAAGGCCAGCAGCAGGCTGTGCCCCAGCAGGACCAGTGAGGCCTTGAGCATGGGACAGGCCAGCAGTGAGGCCCCTTACTCTGAGTGCAAGAAGCTTAGGAAAGTAGCCCCTCCAAGAGCAGACCCCAACTTTAACAAAATTGAAAGTCATGAAAAATGTACTAAGAATAATCCAAAAAAGAAGCTGACTATAGAAAGTTACTATGGTGACAAGCAAAATCAAAACAAACTCCAAATAAAACAATGTCAAAACAGCTACATGCAAAGACTCGAAGGAAAATATGAATTGGTCTCAGGCCCAAAAAGAACTGGGAGAGCTCAAAGTAGAGTTTAATAATCAAGTAACAGAGATAGATGAAAAATTAGGAAAATGAATGAATGATGCAAGAAAATAATGAAAAAGGTCAACAGCTTGGTAAAGGAAACAAAAAAAAAAATGAAAAGAAGTACAAAAATTTATTGAAGGAAACAATTCCTTAAAAAGTAGAATTGGTTAAATAGAAAAGGAAGTACAAAAACTCACTGAAAAAAAATTCCTTAAAAATTAGAATTGAGAGGTAATTCAGGCCAATTCCAATAGACTTGTCATGGAAAGAGCCATTTGCATTCAGAAAGGGGACTTGGGGAACTAAATGTGTATTACAGCATAGTATTTTCACTTTTTTGTTGATGTTTGCTTGCTTTTTTTTCCTTAATTTTTCCTCTTGATGTGATTTTTATTTTGTGCAGCATGATAAATGTGGAAATGTGTGGAAGAATTGCACAAATTTAACATATATTGGAATACTTGCTCTCTAGAGGAAGAGGGTAAAGGGAAGGGAGGGAAAAAAAGTTGGAACACAAAGTTTTGCAAAGGTCAATGTTGAATATTATCTTTGCATGTATTCTGAAAAAAAAATCTATTAAATTAAAAAAAATAAAAATTAGAATTGGACAAATGAAAGCTACCATTTTATGAGACATTAAGAAGCAATAAAAGCTAAAGAATGAAAAGATAGAAGAAAATATAAAATAATCTTATTGGAAAAATAAATGACCTGAAAAATAGATCCAAGAAGAATTATTGGACTACCTGAAAACCATGATTTAAAAAAAGTTAATCGGGACATCATCTTTCAATAAATTATCAAGGAAACCCCCCCCTTGATAATCTAGAACTAGCGAATAAAACAATCATTGAAAGAATCTACTAATCAGCTCTTGAAAGAGATCCCAAAATGAAAACTTTCAGGAATATATTATAGCCAAATTATAGAACCCTCTGATCAAGGAGAAAAATAATGAAAGCATCCAGAAAGGAAAACAATTCAAATATCATGGAGCCATAATCAGGATTACACAAAATTTAGCGTCTTCTACCATAAAAGATCAGAGAGATTGGAATATGATATTCCAGAGGGCAATGAAGCTAGAATTACAATCCACAATCACTTACCTAGCAAAACAGTATAATCTTCATGGGGGAAAATGGATATTCAATGAAATGGAGGACTTTCAAGCTATCCTGATGAAAAGATCAGAGCTAAAGAGAAATTTTGATTTTTAAATACAAGACTCAAGAGAAGTATGAAAAGGTAAACAAAAAGAAAACACAATGAATTCAGTAAAGTTAAACTGGGTACATTCCAAAGTGGAAAGATTATATTTATCACTCTTAAGATTAATTATTACTATTAGGCCAAACAGGAGTATATGTAGAGAGTGCAGGCATACGTTGATTGTGATGGGATAATATCCAAAATACTCAAAAGATTTTTGAGAAATTGCTGGGAAAAGAAGGAAGGAAGAGAAAAAATGGGGTATATTATCTCACAGGAAAAGGCACAGAAGAACTATTACATTGAAGGCAAAGATGAGGGTGGTTATAGGCAATAATTGGACTTTATTCTCATCAGAATTGACTCAAAGAGACAATAGCATACACATTCATGTATAGAAGGCTACCTTACTCTATAGAGAAGAGGAGAGGAAGGTAAGAGAAGAGTGAAGAGACTGAGAAAGGAGAACAAACTGGGGGAAGCGGTGGTGAGAAGCAAATCACTGAAGAGAGATAAGGTGAAAGAATAAGAAAGAAGAGAGAAGCACACAGAGACAGAGAAAAGAGATAAAAGATAATTATATGGGTCTGAGATCAAATCTTAGAAACAATTTCCTTAAAGAGAATATCAACAATGAGACAACATACCAAAATTTATGGAATGCAGCCAAAGCAATACTTTAGGGTAAATTTATATTGTCAAATGTTTACCTCAATTAAAAAAAAAAGAGAGAAAGAAAGATCAGTGAATTGAGCATACAACTTAAAAAAACACTAGAAAAAGAACAAATTAAAAATTCCCAGTTAAACACCAAATGGAAATCCCAAAAATCAAAGGAGAGATTAATAAGACAAAAAAAGTAAGAAAACTGTCAAACTAATAGGTAAAACTAGAATCTAGTTTTATGAAAAAATAGATTAGCTACTAATTGATTTAAAAAGAAAACCAAATCAGTATAAAAAGAGAAAAAAAATCATCAATGAAGAGGAAATAAAAGCAATTATTAAAAGTTGTTTTGCCCAATTATATGCTAATAAATCTGATAATTTTAGTGAATTAAATGAATACTTAATAAATATGAATAAATGAAATTATAAACTGCTTAGATTAACAGAAAAGGAAACAATATGTAAATAACCTAATCCTAGAAAAAGAAATTGAACAAGGCATCAATGAATGCCCTAAGAAAAAAAATCCCCAGAGCCAGATGGATTCACAAGTGAATTGTACTAAACATTTAAAGAACAATCAATTCCAATGCTATATGAACTATTTGAAAAAAATATACGAACAAGCAATTGCATTAAGTTTCTTTAAGATACAAATATGTATTGATTCTTTTTTTTTTAATTTAATAATAACTTTGTATTGACAGAATCCATGCCAGGGTAATTTTTTACAACATTATCCCTTGCACTCGCTTATGTTTCGATTTTTTTCCCCTCCTTCCCTCCACCTCCCCCCCCCAAGATGGCAAGCAGTCCTATAAATGTTAAATATGTTGCAGAATATATATATATATATTTCTTGGATGATCCCAGAGAATCAACTGAAAAACTAATTAAAATACAATAATCAACAACTCTAGCAGAGTTGCAGGATACAAAATAAACCCACAGAAATCATAAACACTTGTATATGTTACCAACAAAGCCCAGCAGCATTAGATAAAAAGAGAAATTTCATTTAAAATAACTATAGATAACATAAAGTACTTAGAAGTCCACCTGCCAAGACAAATATAGAAACTATATGAACACAATTACAAAACATTTTCCACATAAATAAAATTCAATTTAAACAACTGGAGAAATATTAATTGCTTGTGGTAGGCCAAGCTCATATAATAAAATGACAATTGTACCTAAAGTGCTATATTTTAAAAACTATCCAAAATTATTTTATAGAACAAGAAAAAATAAAATTCATGTAGAAGAACAAAAAGTCAAGAATATCAAGGGAATTATTGAAAAAAAAAATTACAAAGGAAGATGGTCTAGCATCTCAAACCATACTATAAAGTAGTCATCAAAACAATCTAGTACTGGCTAAGAAATAAAAAAAGAAATGGACCAGTGGGAATGGATTAAATATATAATATAGGATAATAAATAATAATTGAGAACTTGAACACAAAATTCCAAGCTTTTGGAATAAAAACTCATCATTTGATAAAAATTACTGGAAAAACTGGAAAATATTATGGTAGAAATTAAGTATAGATCAACATCTTATGTCTTATATGAAGATATATTCAAAATGAATAAGTGATTTAAACATAAAAAGTGATACCATAAGTAAATTAGGGGAGCTTAGCGTAGTTTATCTGTCAGATCTATGGATAAGGGAGAAATTAAGGGCCAAAAGATATAAAGAACATTATGAGTTGTATACTGGATAATTTGGATTATATAAAATCATATAAAATTTGGGTTATTGTACCCAAAAAACCAATGCAAGTAAGATTACAGGGCAATCAGAAAGCTGGGAAAAGTTTTACAAGTATTTGTGATAAAGCCTCATTTCTCAAATATATATAGAATTGAGTCAATTTATAAGAAAGTTCATTCCCCAATTGATAAAGGATAGGACAGTTTTCAGACAAAGAAACCAAAGTTATCTATAGTTATTTTAAAAATTCTGTAAATCACTATTGATTGGAAAAATGCTTATTAAAACAAGTCTGAACTACCATTTCATATTTATCAGATTGGCTTATATGACAGAAAAATGTAACGACCGCGTATTTAAAATCAGCCGGAGTCAGGAATTCAGGTTAAGGGGAAAATCTTCAATATTTATTGAAGTGAAGAGGTGAATAAAGATTGTGATAGCAAATATAGGTAAGAAAGATTGTGATAGCAATATGGGCAGTTGCGACAGGAAGCCAGCTAACAGAGAGAGATCTGAGCTGAGCAAACTGTCGCAATAGCAATGCCAATAGTCTCTCCTTCCCCTTCCCTTTCCACTCCCCTGCCTCCACCCACCAAAATCGTCATTTCCTATACAACACATCAGGACTTGCACAAAGAGTGGGCGGAAGCCATTCTTTCTCCAAGCTTATATATTAATAGATTATGGTCCAATTACTATTTAGCCTCATGTGCTTGGGACCTCAGTGCATCAACTCAAGCCTCAGCCCATTACAGAAAAAGAAAATGATAAATATTGGAAAAGATGTGGGAAATTGAGACACCAATGCACTGCTGGAAGAGTTGTGAACTGTTCCAATCATTCCGGAGAGCAATTTGTAACTAAATCCAAAGGACAATCAAACTTGACTTACCTTTTGATTCTGCAATATCACTTCAGGTTTGTATCCCAAAGAAATTGTTGTGCTACAAGAAGAGATGAGTAGGATGCTTTCAGAAAAACCTGGAAAGACTTAACAAATAAAGTAAGCAGAATCAGGAAAACAGAGTAAATAATAGCAACATAATGTAATGATCAACCATTAATAACAGATATTCTTAGCAATATAATGATTTAAGAGAATTCCAAAGGACTCTTGATGAAAAATTCTACACATCTCCAGAGAAAAAAACTGATGAAATCTGAATGCAGTTTGAAGCATTTTATTTTTCGCTTTTGTTTGTTTTTTGTTCTGTGTTTTCTTTCACAACTTGACTAATAGAAATATATATTTACTGATTGCACATGTATAATTCATGTCAAATTGCTTACTGCTTCAGGGAGAATAGAGAGTAAAGAGAATTTGGCACTCAAAAATGTTTTTTAAATGATTGTTTAAAATTATTCTTACATATAATTGGGAAAATAAAATATTATATTATCTAGTAGAATAGTAGAATAATTTAGGCCCCTATTGAGTACTTTCTATTTTCCCACAATCTCTCCTTTCTAAACATAAGGCCAAATAGCTTAATAGAATTTAAGCTTCTTAAATTAATATGGGAGACATTAATTGAATTGACGAGAGAAATAGAACATAAAACTATAATGTCAGGGATCTCAGTAGAACAATTCAGATCTAAGCAAATCTATTCAAAGGATGAAGTTAAAAGACTTAGAAAAATTGAAGATGATAGACCTCTGGCAATTGTTGAATGGGATTAAAAAAAATTTACATATTACTGAGCTGATAAAACAGCTATACAAACATTGACAATGTATTTTTATTTTTATTTTTTTATTATAACTTTTTATTTACAAGATATATGCATGGGTAATTTTTCAGCATTGACAATTGCAAAACCTTTTGTTCTGATTTTTCCCCTCCTTCCCCCCATCCTCTCCTGCAAATGTCAGATTTACCAATATATGGTCAATATGTTAAAGTATATGTTAAAAACAATATATGTATATATGTCCATGCAGTTATTTTGCTGTACAAAAAGAATTGGACTTTGAAATAGTGTACAATTAACCTATGAAGGAAATAAAAAATGCAGGTGGGCAAAAATAGAGGGATTGAGAATTCTACGTGTTTCCCCGATAATAAGACTTATCCTGAAAACAAGCCCTCCCCTTATTGCATAAGATTTCTCTAAAATAAGCCCTCCCCCGAAAATAAGCCCTATTGAGATTGCTACTGTAGTGAAGGTGATCCCCTGCGCTACACGCTACATTACGGTACCCTCTGTATGCACCGTCCCCCACCCCTCCCCAGGTGAAACGCATGCCGCGCTCTGAGCTGCATCCAATCAGAGCTGCAGCAGTGAGCGCGTCATCCTGTTCTTCCCCAGTGATTTGCTCGCTGCCGCCATTGAGAGCAGTGCCGTGGAGGAAAGCTGAGGCAGGACAACATAAAAACCCGGTAAGTAAGCGGGAGTGAGGGGGGCATGATGGAGGATAAAAGAATAACTCAGGGGGCATGATGGAGGATAAAAGAAGAACTCAGGGGGCATGATGGAGGATAAAAAGGGCATGATGGAGAATAAAAGAAGAATTCAGCCAGCACTCACCGCGCTAAAGAAATGAAGAACTTCCTTGCAGAGAGAAGAATAGATCAAGTAATGATTCCTGCAGGAATGACTGCCTATCTCCAGACCCTTGATATTGCAATAAACAAGCCATTCAAGGACCATTTGCGCATGGAAGTCAATAACTACGTTGAAAATAGAATGGAAAGAAATCAGCGAGGAAACTTTGTGAAGCCCTGTCTGCAAGAAGTCGTGACTTGGGTGAAGAAGTCATGGGATAAAATTACTGACAGCTGGGTTGCCAAGTCACTACGAGCAGGTTACCTGGACAAGACAGGTTCATTTAAAGAGAGCTATATTGCTGGACATGACAGAGTGGGTCCACTTCTTCTGAAGGAAATAGAGGCGCAAGACATCCAGGACGGAATTCAGGGTATGGACACTTATGATGATGTTGTTGAAGAAGATGACATGATCATTATTGAATAAAGGTACTTTTTTTTTGTTCACATTTACCTATTTATTAAAATTGCTGTCAATGTTCATTAAAATAAGCCCTCCCCTGAAAATAAGCCTTCTGGTGGTTTTCTGTCCAAAAAAAATATAGTAAGACAGTGTCTTATTATGGGGGAAACACGGTATGTAGTGGTTCATACTCATTTCCCAGAATTCTTTCCCTGACACTGACAATGTATTGAGGTATAAAGACTTCATCAAAAAATATTGTAATTTGACAAAATCTGCTGGAAAAAAATAGGAGGCAGATTGGCAGAAATTAAGGATAGACCTACATGTCATGCCATATACTAAAATAAATTTGAAATGGATACACAATTTAGGTAAAAAAGGTAACTTCACAACAGTTTAGAATAATAAAAAAGAAATTACCTTTTATATTCATGAAAAAAGGTTATAACTAAACAAGTGACAAGATTATAAAGTAGACAATCTTGACTATATAATTTTTTAAAAATTTGATAAACACAAATTAATATAATTGAAACTAGAAGGTAACTGGAAAAATCTTTGAAATAAAGGTTTCATACAGCTTCATAAAGAATTTATTCAAATTTACAAGACTAAGTACCATTCCTCAATAAGAATATAGCTGAAAGATATTAATAGAAAGTTTTCAAAGAAATTCAAGCTATATAAAAATGTTCCTAAATTCTAATAATTAAAGAAATACAAACTAAAGCAATTCCATTTTATACCTATAAAATTGGCAAAGATGATAGAAAAAAATGAGAAATAATAAAGGGACTATGATAAAACAGGCACAGTAGTGTGCTATTGATGGAATTGTAAATTCAATGCAACTTGCAACTATACCCCAAATTACTAAACTGTATATACTCTTTTATCCAAGGATATCATTTCTATACTTACATCCCAAAGAAATCAAAGGAAGTGGAGAAGGACCAAAATATATAAAAATATTTATAGTAACAACAAAAAAACAAACCATGACAACAACAACAACAAAAACCCTAAGTGCATGCCCCCTCAATGGGGAAAAGCTAAATAACTTATGGCATGTAAATGTAATGGAATCATAAGGAAAGTACCATAAGAAATGACAAAATACAGTTTCAGTGGAAACTGACATCTATGAACTGATAAGAGAATGAAGTGAACAAAATTGGAGAATAATTTATACAATGACATAATTCTAAGATGATTTTAAAAGATTTTAAAACTCCTATGAAGTGATTACCTTTAAGTCCAGAGGACAGATAATGAAAAAAAGCATTATTTCAGCCCAGATGAACTTAAATTAAAGAAATGACATGACCAATATGGAAATTTGTTTTTTTGGATTATACATATTTGTTATAATGGTTTGAGTTCTTGTTGTTGTTGAATTAGATGACACTGTATTAAGAAGAGATAATGAATGTTTATAAAGTAGTTTTAAAAGAAAACAAATGCTAATTAATTGAAAAAATAAAAAAATTTGAGAACTTAACAAGAATTTTATACCTAAAAATGTATATAGGATTATTCATTCTTTAGATCAACTCTAAAAACAAGGCACATCAGAACAAATACCATGAAGATCAAATTTTGGGGGTGTTGCCGATAACATATGCCAATTTGGGGGGCAGATTCTCCAAAGGTTTTTATAGTTCACCTTAATCCAGCAACATTGTTTTGGTTTTATTTTTTTGCTTACTTAGTCATTTAGGAACAAGAAGATAGAGAATCCTGCATTTATGCTCATCTCTAGGACCTTTCAAACCTCTTCAAAACAGAAATTATGGTCAAATGATAAAGCAATTTCAGCTGTTTCTATGGTTTAGAATACCCAGAATCCATAAGAAATTAAAACAACAACAACATGAAATTGGCTACATGAATTGAGCTTTTTAAGAATTTCTACCTGACCTCCAACACTGCTCTAACTGATCCAAGGACTGGATACATGGGCTTACAAGAAATAAAAGAAAGAACATCTAATTGGAAGTGCAAACAAACAGAAGTAAAAAACAACTTAGAAGAGAAACAGAAAACAAAACAAAACAGAACAAAAAACCAGAACAATCTTAAAAGAAAATCTGTTTGTTTTGCAAGAAAAACATACTAATAATAAAGACAATATGTGCAGAGGCAACCTAAGCATCATCATTCTTCCAGAACACAACAGGACAAAAAACCTTTTAACACCCCAACAGAGTAAGTAATAGAAAGAACTACCTAGAATTTTCTACATAGAAAATGAAATACTGATTGAAAAAATTTTAGATTACCTCCAGAAAAACCTCAAGATTGCAAACTCTAGGACACAATAGTTAAAGGTAACAAATCAAGAGCAACTAGGTAATACAGAGAATAGGGGACTGGCCCTGAAGTCAGGAGGACCTGAGTTCATGTCCAATCTCAGATCCTTGGTGATTGTGTGACCCTGGGCAAGTCACTTGATTCTAATTGTCTCAAAAAAAGTTAACAATTCAGAATCATCAACTTCTGTACATTATCAGGAGAAAGACCTTCGAATACAAAGAAAAGAAAATTTAAAAAACAGAAGACTATTCTCTACTCACTAAAATATGTAAGAGGGAATGGATAATGTGTTTCAAAGAGCAATGAAGCTCAAGATGCAGCCCAGAGTGACCTACCCTGCAAATTGAGCCTATTCTTAATTAAAAGATGGATGTTTAGTTTAGGAAAACAAAAAGAAGCATTTGAAATATTCTTAGAAAGAATACCAGAACTGAAGATAATTTGCTCTTCAGATACCCCAAACAACAGAAATGAAGAAAGAGTGAGTATATTTTACTGCACCATGTGAAAAAACAAACTGGCCATGTACCAAGGTACAAAAATGTTGCAAAAACATGTATAAAGGAAGAAGTAATTTATGTAGTCTTTATAGGTCATAATTTAATAAACATAATAATTGATTCAGGGGACCACAAACAAAAGATTCCGATGCAAATGATGACTTAACAATAAAATTCTAAATAATGAATAGATCAAAGAGCAAATCATAGGAAAAATTAATAACTGTGTAAAAGAAAATGATGAAACAATATACAAAAATTTCTGGTATACTACTAAAGCGATCTCCAAGGGAAAATTCATATTTTTATAATCATTCATTAACAAAATAGAAAAAAAGATTAATGAACTGAATATGCCACAAAATCAAATCAAACAAAAAATATGCTAATGCCTAAATAAGGGAACAATAAAACACAGAAAGAAAAAGATAGGTTATTATTTAAGTTGATTGAAAAATATTAAACAAAATACTGTCAAGTAGAATACAGCAATTTTACTAAGAAATCATTCATTATTATCAATTGGGATTTATACCAGGAATATAAGGATAGTTTAATAATGGGAAAAAATAATTAATCATATTACAAATTCAATGTCAATTTCAGTAGTTATTTTCCATGAACAAATGTATTCTTTTATGCTCTCTAAAAATGGTTGAAAATGGTAGTCATGTTATATGCCCTTACCAATTATATCTCCACTTGGTGGCTTCTGTTTGCTTTATGTTTAGTTATGTTTAAGGATTTTTCAAATGTATTGATTATGCCATAGCATGAATGTCATGCTTTTACTTTGCCCATAACTTTTAAAATTAGAAAAGCTAAATGTATCCCTGTGAATAAAAATGCAGTTTTAAGTTTCCTTGAATGACACAACTTCATGAGTAACACATTCCTAGAAATACTTGTCAAATTCTCAGGGTAACGTCTTTGCTCTTTTAGGTTTCACATTGCTAATACTGTTGAGGCTGGAAGAATGAATGATATTCTTGCCTTTCATATTTTAGGAGCCTTAGCAGTTCAGATACTTGTGACACAGCTGGACAAGACTTGGTCTTTTTCTAAAAATGGAACTGTAATATACTGGACAACAAAAAGGCATTATTTCTTCCTGTTTCTAAAAAATGGAAATAAAATGCTCTTTCTTGCTCTCCACACATCAGCATTTAGTGAAAATGAATGTAATTTGAATTTAAAGGTTCCCAGCCTTCTCAAGTTGATGCCCTGTTGTTTGACTTTGTGATACATTCTTCTCTTTGTTCTCATACCCCATAAAGTGCTGCACATTAAAAAAAAAATCAGGTGAATAAAAGTAGTTAGATTTAATAATGCTGATAAGGGGAAACAAGTTGGGGAATTTTAATACTGGGGTTTATGGGCATTATTCTAAGTGAGAGTATTTTCTTTATTGCTCCAGGCAGACTCAATTACCTGTCAGTATGCCCAATTCTCAAGTAACTGTGTGATCTGAATTCATGAAAGTGTTTATTCTTTTGAGCCTCCTGTTGTGGAGAGAGAAGTAGCCTTGGAGCCAGGAATATTTGAGGTCAAATCTTCATTCAGAAATCTTAGGTAGGTCATTTCCCCCAATGCTTTGGTCAACACTATCAAATTAATGCCCAGAGAAGTGTCACCCTTCACTGGTAGAGAGGATGCATTCATCTTGGATTGTCCTATGCCAATGAAATCACAAATCCTATTCTTGTTCAGTTAAACAGTTTAGTAAACATTTAAGGGCTTACAAAGTACAGAGTTCTGTGTTTGCTGCTGGAGGGTACCAAATAAATAATACACAGTACCTGTCCTAGAGCTTAGTACAATGCCCCAAAACTACAAAGTAGTTTTGGATTTGTAGTCATAAGACCTCAATTATAATTCTAGTTTTGATCCTATGTCTTATAACCTTAAATTAGTTACTTAACTTCTATATATTTCAGTTTCTTCATCTATAAAGTGAAAGGGAAGAAGGGAAGAGAAATTGGATTAAATGATCTCCAAGTATCTTCTAGCTCTAGAGCTAGGACATAAACATAAACAGAGGTAAAAGCAAAGGATTTATGTGAGGTCAAAGCAGGAGAATGGATATGAAATTAGAAAGTATTTATGATTTCATTATGTCATCATTGTACCTAATCTTATAATTCCCAGGGGCCACAAGAATTCTCCTTTGCCATCTATACTTTCAATTCCTAAAAACAGAAATATTATGGAAAAAGCATTTGGTCTCTTAACAAGTAGGATAGATGCCCTAGTTCCATGAGGAAGCCCTATGCTGAATATTCCCAGGAGAATGGATTGGGGGATAGGGATAACCAACATATGTTCTCTCCTATAGAGAGGATTTGGTATCAGTAACTTACTTTATTAACAACACCCTTTTTTAATCCCAACTGTCTAGATTTGTGAAGATGGGGAATAAGAGTGATTGTTCTTGGCCAAGGTCAAATGGTATGGCTGTAATCTCTTGATCTCAATTGCAAGGTTTTAGGAACTTAAATCTACAAAGAGATGAGAATGGTTGTGAAAATAGTCCAACTCTGAGACATAGATCTCTATTTCATCAATGATCTTGCTACTTTTAAGGTTAAATCTGGCCTTTTTTGTACTAATCTTGATGAAAGCACTAGCTGTATCTTTTGGGAAACTAAGAAAGCACACTAGAGAAAAGATAGTTCTTCCTTTTCAGTGGACATCCTTCTCTAAAATGGGAAAAGAATATATAAATCTCCAGTGAAAGAAACATTCTGTGGTCAAAGCAAAAACAATAAAAACAGAAACAAAAAAGCTAGTGCATTCAACAATAGATGCAAATTGAGCAATCTTGCTAAACAAAACTAATTTCTTTTAAAGGCTCCCCATTATACCAAGTATATTATTCCAAATTCACTACCTTTCAGTCTTTGTGTAGATTACATTTTAATCAGAGTAAATGGTCAAAAATTACTCATCTCACCTATCACTTTTTATTTCCCCTAACCAAAGCAATTTCAGCCTCTGTGAGATTCATATTCTCTAAAACCCAGAAATATGTGGATGTCAATTATTTCCAAAGAACAGAACAAAATAAGGTGGAATGAATCTCTCAAATGGTAATACAATCCAGCCTTTGCCATTACACAGTACTGCAGGTGAGTAGCAGCCTTGATAATTTGGAGGAGCAAATAAGTATCCCCAAACCAACTTACACCATTGCATTGGACAAAACTGGTTATAGTTTGCAGGTATAAAGTCCCTTCATTTAAAAAAACAAACAAAGAAAAAAAAACTAAGGAGAAAACCATAAAGCACAGTTATATCTAGGTGTATAATCAAAAGGATAGAATATTACAAGATTGTGAGAATGAGTTGAATAGATTATTGTTTTTCCTCTAAGCAGGCTACTTCCTACTAACCACTTAAAGTGTAAACTTATTCATAATAATAAGAATAAAGGAAAGAAATAGTGTTCTTTCCTAATGAAAAAGATTTTGAAGTGAATATTCCAAAGTGAATAACACAGTACAGTGTTAATAATGATAGTTTGAGTTTGGTGGTAATAAAGTGGTTTGAATTATGTGATCTCTGAGATCTTTTCCAATTAAGCAAATATATGAATATAAAGGAGGGATGATTCTAAAGCATGACCCCTTCTGTGACATCTCCCACTCATTTCCATGACACATAGATAAAACTCATATTTCTCTCCTTCCCTTCCCCTAATTAGGGATTAATTTTCCCTAAAAAGTAAGAGAGCAATTCCTGGGAGCCCCTGTCTCCTTTGACACACCTTTTTGACTACTTAGGAACATAGAAAGACCCACCTACTTGGAGTCTAGATTATGGATTTCTGAAGATTACACAAGTTATAATACCTTTTCCTGATAACCACTTTACTCTGCCCTCATGACCAGTTGAGTTTCCATGTGGAAATGTAGGGAGTAATGTCCAGAGAAGCTAAGTACCACTACATTCTTGTTGCACATCCTTGCTATGTTAGAAAAAAGTAAACCTCCTTTTATTAATCTTTCAATGAATCAGTGTTTAATTTAACACAATATTGAACCTGAACTAGGTTCAGGTGAGTGCTGAGTTTAGACTGAGTGCTGAGGTTAGACCCCCTTCTAATAACTTGTCAGAAATGATATATGTAGATAGAATTCTTATTGAGATAATATTCAAAGTGGGTTTTCTTTGAGGTTGCTTCTAATTCTAATGTTCTGTGAATGAATAGATTTTCATTTATTAATCAAGTAAACAAGCATTTGTAAAGCAGGTACACTCTGCCAGTCACTATACGAAAATTCCTGCCCTTGAGAAGTATGCAGTTTAGCTAAGATATAGGCTTATATAAAATGGATAAAAATAGATGATGGGGGAGAAGGCACTCATAAATGGAAGGATAAGGAAATTAGAGACTCTAAAAGATGGAAATGAAATGGTAGTGGGAGTGATGCAAGATGGAGTGACATATATGAGGAATAGCAGTTTAGTTGGGCCATAATATGCTTGGAGTAGAGTAATGGGCAATAAAGTTTGAAAGGGTAGTTTGGGACCTGATTGTGAAAAAATTTAAATACCGAATAGAGGCATTTGGGGGCAGCTAGGTGGTTCAGTGGATAGAGTACCAGCCCTGAAATCAGGAGGACCTGAGTTCAAATCTATTCTCAGATACTTAACACTTCCTAACTGTGCAACCCTGGGCAAGTCACTTAACTCTAAATGCCTCAGGAAAAAAAAAAATAGAGTCATTTATATTAGACCCTGGAAACAACAAGCAGATACTTGAATTTATTAATAGATTATTAGTATATGAATAACATAGTAAGATTTTCTTTAGAAAAATTGATCTAATATTTATAATAAGTCACGTGCTATGAAATTGCTTAGTTCTTGGCTCAAGGAATTTAGAGTATATAAAGTGAAACAATATATGAATACTAACCTATATAGTAGAGAGCAGGATATAAGTACCGGTGAGGGACAAATGATGCTACAAGAGTACAGAATGGGGGTGAGATGGGGTGGAGCACAAAAACACTAGGAAATGAGAAGGAAAGAAGGAAGAAATAACATTCAAGTTGGACTTTGGATCTTGAGCAGAAAGGGAAGGTTGTGAAGGGAGAATTTCAAGCAGAGTAATTTCAAGGAATTCCCAAGAGCTTTGCTAGGGTGGGGGGTGGGGGGAAGGTCCTTTTAACAAAACTGGTTTGAATTGTAGAGAATGCAACATAATTCTGGTCCCTTCAGGGCTACTTCTTATAGGAAAGACTGAAAAGGTAACAGTAGTGATGTCTTATAGATAGGTCTCTATTTGTGGGAAAGAATTCAACTTCTTTGCTGTCAGTCAAAAAAACTAGGTCATTTGGGAGGGTCATAACTCTGGGTAAGCTTCCACATTCTGTTTGCCTTAATTGAAGGAGAGGAAGGAAGGTAATAATCTTCTTGTGGCTTGGAGGGGGGAGAAGGATTTAAGAGGAAGGAATTCACATTTGGAGTGTTTATATGTTTCTTATGTAGTTTTACTTCAACAAATTAAGTTTTTGACTCCAAAACATGTGTTATTGGAATGCATCTTCTTCATTAGAAGGGATATTATTGCATTGGTCTTTGAAATGTACTTTCAAGGGAGCACTAAATTTACCTTTGTAATTATGTATTTCTCAGTCTAATATTGAAGTTAATTAAATTCACAGAGTACATGCTAGAATAACACGTGTATGTGTATTTGGCAAGAGTAGGAGAATATTGAGCACAGGGGAAATGAGTTTAAGATTTAAAATTTTCCACAAACAAAAGTAAAAAGTAAGTTATTTGAAATGGGGATATACTGCTAACTGTACTTCAGTCTTAGATACCATATACTTTTAGCAATAGAAAATCCAATTAAATATAGGAAATAGAAGTTAGCATCACATTTGGTTGGCAACTTCAGACATTTTTAAAAACTAAGGATTGGTATACAAATATCAAATATGCTTAAATTTATTTAATAACCTATTTATTTAATAATAAATAATTTATTTAATAAAAATAAATTTAATAAATTCTATTAAATTGACTTTCATTTTTTCAGAGTTGGAAAGTTTTATGATAATTTTGACTTAAAAGTCAAACTTCTTAAAAGTCCACTTCTTAAATTTCTCAATCTACATATTTCTTTCTCTTTCAAGAGATGAGTAATATTCTTTTTTTAAAGACCTAATAAATAACTTTATTCTTTCATTATAACAACACAAAACAAAATATTTTTAATTAGAAACAATATTCTTTTCCCCATATATTTATTTATTTTAATAACTTTTTATTGCCAGAACCCATGCCAGGGTAATTTTTTACAACATTATCCCTTGCACTCATTTCTGTTCTGATTTTTCCCCTCCCTCCTTCCACCCCCTGCCCTAAATGGCAAGCAGTCTTATACATGTTAAATATGTTACAGTATATCCTAGATACAATATATGTGTGCAGAACCGAACAGGTCTCTTGTTGCACAGGGAGAATTGGATTCAGAAGGTAAAAATAATCTGGAAAGAAAAACAAAAATGCAAACAGTCTACATTCATTTCCCAGTGTTCTTTCTTTGGGTGTAGTTGCTTCTGTCCATCATTGGTCAGTTGGAACTGAGTTAGATCTCTTTGTCAAAGAAATTCATTTCTATCAGAATACATCCTCATAGAGTATCATTGTTGAAGTATATAATGATCTCCTGGTTCTGCTCATTTCGCTTAGCATCGGTTCATGTAAGTCTCTCCAAGCCTCTCTGTATTCAGCCTGTTGGTCATTTCTTACAGAACAATAATATTCCATAACATTCATATACCACAATTTAGATGGGTAGTATTCTTTAGGAACATTAATATTTTTTAAACCCTACATTGGAATTGATATTTTCCTGGGACCTGGGGCTCTAAGAGCATGCCCTAGAAAGGGTAGAAGAGAATCATATAAACATTGAGATATGCAGTTTTGCTAATTCTCCCATGACCTGGGCATTGAATGAAAAAACTGGACAATATACATGCTTAACTGGAGAGTAGAGAAAAAGCTGACTTCTTAAAAAGGATTTTAGAGTTCAGATATGTTATGAATACAAAAAATTAGATTTCATTTTCTTTGGGTTGTTCAAGTCCATCCAGACCACCTGCAGGGTAATCAAGCTTTGCATTTTGGCTTTGGGAACATCTTGTGGATTGTTTTTCTTGATGACTGCCTTGCATCTCATGCCTTCCTTTATTCTTCTGGTCCCTGAACTCCTGCTTTACTAAGTTCAAATTAGTCTTTTTTTTTTAATTGCTCCAGTGGAACTGTTTTATATTTGCTTATTTACTAGTCTAGCCTAGTGCTATCCACCAAGTTTTCTTACCTATACATTTTCACAGAAAGTTTTAGTGTGATTCCCTTCCCTTTTTTTTTTTATAAATAATGTACATACTGTATTGAATAATATATATTATTTGAAAGCTATATTTCTTCATACATATAGTTTTAGCAGTTTTTGTTAACAAAAATTCTTTTCCTCTTATTTCAGGCATCAAAACATTCATTCATATTAGTGGTAGTCCTCTAAAATTGAGACTTGTCATTGCACTCTTCAGAGTTTTTAAGAATTTCAAAATTATTCAGGTTAGCTAACTGTTCCTGATATTAATTTCTTCAAACAAATTTGAGAAAGTTACTTTTAGTATTCTTTATTCTTTAGTCTCAAATTCTTTTTCCTATCTTCCACACATGTTTTTCTTTTAATTGTATTTTATTTTCCCAATTACATGTAAAGATTGTTTTAAACATTCATTTTTGTAACATCTTGAGCTCTTAATTTTTTTTTCTTCTTTTCTTCCTTATTTTGTCCCAAGACATATAGGTTATACATGTACAATCATTTTAAACATTTCCATATTTATCATGTTGTGAAAAAAATTTAGGGCAAAAGGGGAAAAACCATGAGAAAAAAAAGCAAGCAAACAAAAAAGGTGAAAATAGTATGTTTCAATCTGTATTCAGTCTCCATAGTTCTTTTGCTTCCCAAGTCTATTGGACTTCATTGCTGAGATCTATTAAAGTTGATTATCCATACAATGCTACTGTTACTGTGTACAATGTTCTCCCGAATCTGTCCATTTCACTCAGCATTAGTCCATATAAGTCTTTCCAGGCTTTTCTGAAATTTGCCTTTTCATCATTTCTTGTAGAATAATAATTTTCCATAACATTCATATATTACAACTTATTTGGCCATTCCCCATTGATGGACATCCTCTCAATTTCCAGTTCCTTGCCACTATAAAAAGTTACTACAAACATTTTTGCACATGTGAATTCTTTTCTCTCTTTTATCCCATATACTCCTAAATGTTAAATCAGAGCTTTCTAAGTCTCAGTGGCTCATCTTTTTTTTAAATAAAAACTTTTTTCTTATGAAATAACAAGTCTTATTTTTAATTTATATTTCAGTCTTCAAATACTTATGTCATTTTTCATTTTAAAATTTCATTCTCTTAAGCAATAAAATAATTATATACAAATGAACTGAGGAACTCTAGTGTATCATAACTCTAAAGATCCCAGCATAGACTAATATCTAATTTTGTTCATGAAATGCTTTTCTTTGTACTTATTTTCAGTTTTTGATAAATAAGAATTAATTCTCTGCTTTTTTAAACCATCAAACTATTCATATACAACTAATTGATTATCCTACATCTTTTACAAGATGATTTGTCTTTCTGTTTATGTCGTGGTTCATTTTCTGTCAAAAAATGTCCAAGTTATATCTGAAAGCTATATTTCCTCATATTTTAACTTAACTTATATTTAAAAAATGAGAAAAGAAATGAGAGGTATGCATGAGAGAATCAACAGTTTGAAAAAGAAAGGAAAAGCATTTTCTGAAGAAACCAACTCCTTTAAAAGTAGAATAAACTAAATAGAAAAAGAGATACAAAAGATAGCTGAAGAAAATCACACATTAAAAAAAATTTTTTTTAGGTCTTTTCCTTTGTTTCAAGTTTTTTTCTCTTTTTCTGCCTCTCTCTTTTTTTTTAAATTTTATTTTATTTAATAATAACTTTGTATTGACAGAATCCATGCCAAGGTAATTTTTTACAACATTATCCCTTGCACTGGCTTATGTTTCATTTTTTCCCCTCCCTCCCTCCACACCCCCCCCAAGATGGCAAGCAGACCTATATATGTTAAATATGTTGCAGTATATCCTAGATATAATACATATTTTCTGCCTCTCTCAAGGTACTCATTGGTACCTATCTGATTCCTTCTCTATCTGTAGAGATACAAGCAAAGCCTCTTCCCCAAGCAGTTAATCTATCTGGTCCCTTCCATTTACCACTTTTGGGATTTCTCTTCATCACCTTGCAATTACATTGGAGCTGCTCCCACTGGATACTGCTCTTCTGTTGGGTTAAAAAACCCATATTCTCCCCAGTTGTAATCCCTTTTCCCCATCTGATTGCTTTTTGGCTGACTGATCATATCAGAGTCCTGAAGTTCTAAGACTCTTTGGGTGTAACCTGGGCTGCCATTGCCCCACTTATTTTTTGTTTGTAGTCTTGGAGCTGGGCCCTACCTCTCGTTTCCCTGGGTTAATCTATATTCTGAAGCCCAGTGGAAGCCCTTGTTGCATTTTGGGCACAGGGTTTTGGGTCTTGTTCTCCCACTCTGTTTTCTCACTCTGTCTCTATGCCAACACTGAGCTTTCAGATGCCCTACTTTAACACATTGAAAGCATTGATGAGTGTCTCTGGAAGTCCCTTGCTAAGAGGGACCCTGTCTTCCCATGTTCTGCATCATAGCCTGGGTATAAAAGGCATTTGTGCCCACTGTGGCACAGCATCTTATAATTTCCTCTAAAGGAGCATCCTTGTGTAGTCCCAGAATAACTCTTCTTCAAACCTCATTAGCATTTTCTCTAGCAAGTTGTTTGATCATTATTCCTGGTGCTGCATTTTCACCAATAATTCGTATGACAGCTGTTTGCAGATGTCCTACAAAATCAGCAAAGGGTTCATTTGGACCTTACTCTATTTTCATGAAGGCGTCTCCTCTTTCCTGTCCTGGGAGGGTGCCCCATCCTTTGATAGCAGCAGCAACAATTTGCTCATATGCTATCAAAGGTTAATTTGTCTGTGCTAAAGCATCTGCATACTGACCTTTACCTGCTAGTTAGTCAAAGGTAATTTGTATATTAACTCCAGTTTGCCTGTTTTGTTGGGCTTATATCCTACATAGTTCTCTATACTCCAAAAGCCACAACAAGTTTTGTCCCGGTCTAAACATATCCTTCTATAGCTTTCCAATCACTAGGGGTTAAAATTTCATAAGCCATACTCTCTAATATCATCTTAACATAAGACGATGTAGTCCCATAAAGAGTACAATCCTTTTTTAAATCTTTGATAATTTCCATACCAAAAGGAATGCATCTTCTCCTTTGTTGACCTGAAGAATCAAATTCTTCAATCACAGGGCATGCTTGTATTAAATCAGATATATCCTGTCCTTCTTTTTTTGCTTAAACTAATGCCTTTTATAATCTTGTCATAGAATGCTTCATCCATGGTCAGACAGGTGGTGCTGATTGTGTCACTGCCCCTCCCCCTCCTCCTTCTCCCTCCATCCATGAAGGGTTAATTAAGGGGGGAGGGGCACGACATGGGGAATGCCCTAATGGTTCCTGCTGTGAAGCACCACACTCCTTAATTTCATCAGAATTGTACTTAACTCCATTCTTGTCTAATTCTTCATCCTTTTCACCTAGTTTGTCAGTATCATGCTTCTTTTTTCTTATTCCTTCATTTATATAATTCCTTAAAGTGAATTGTATTAAGTTATATGTATAGAATGTTTCTTTAGGAATTTAATCAGGACCATTATCATTATAATATTCACTTAATTGCTTTTCTACTAATTTCCACTTGTCTGGCTTAATTCTTCTTCTTTATAGAACCAAGGAGATGTGTATTGTAATGTTTCTAAAAGTTCAACGATCTGTTCCCAAGTTATAATTAAACCTTGATTTTTTATTAATCTAACCATGCTTTCTACAAATTTTCCTTGAGGTAGAAAAGGCTCCTTTCTAAACATTTGTCCCATTTCAGCTGAAATACTAGTTTAGCCCTTTACAAAATTTTCTTCTTGTCTATTTTTGTATTCACCCTAATTTCTGGGTCATGGAGATTTTTTCACTGAACTCAGGATCGTGTCAGTCTGGACTTAAATCCTTAGTCCCTGTTTGGGCATCAAAATGTAGTGTTCCTGTTGGTTTTCTGGGGGTCTCTGAACCAGCCTTCTTTTCAGTCAGAGTAATCACCACAAGAATATCCAGATGTTCAAATCCTTTATTATTTCCTTCAAAGTCTTGTCTCCTTGACTGGGGCTCATTTAGCTTTCTTGGAGGCCTTCCAGAATCTTGATTTCAGTGGAGAAGTGAAGGAGGATTACCTACCACCATGGTGATATAAGATGGAGTGAATGTCTCTCCTTGGCTCTGAGAGCTTGAGCTCCAGCCTCCAGTCCTCTGTCTTCTCCAAGTCTTACTTTGACTGAGTTGTCCCACTTTATATACTTTATTTTAATTACATCATCATAAGTGTGAATCTTGTAGAACTATATTAAGTACTAAGTATATGTACTGAACTAGAGAACTATTAATCACTATGCTAAACTAGATAACCATTGTCTTATCAATCAGAAAACAGCTTGGTTTCCCACTGTTTGCCTTTTGAGCAGGGACTGGAAGCTGGTTCACTGATTAGGTTCCTCTACTGAGCCAGAATTGAGGGTCTTAGTTGCTGATTTGCTGTGATTAAGACCCTCTCATCAGCTTTCTCAGAGTTTATCTGAGTTGGGCTGAATACCCTTTTTACATCAATGAGACTGACCTTGCTTGAAGTTTTGAAGTTTTTTCAGTTCATCTTGAGCTGGAAAATGGTTTTCATGTGGTTTTTAAGAGAAACTGGGAGAGCTCAAGCAGTTTTCTGATTTTATTTCTCTACCTTGGCTCTACTTCCCCCCCCTCCACCCCCCACCCCGAACTCTTTGGGACTCACCTTTGAAATCATCAAACATAACATGTTTGAAAATGGAATCAGAGATCTCAATTTGACTCTGCAAGCTGATATTTCTAGTATAAAAAATCATATTTCAATTATTGTCAAGCTAATGGCTTTTTCATTTCTGAGCCCTTTCAGTTCTACTTATTAGAAAAATGTTTGTGGAGGAGATGAACTTGTCTGACCATGGATGAATTATTTATCCTGCATGAACTTCAGTATTATTATTTATGAAATACAGAGAATATTAGCCTCATTGGATTATTGTGTGTGAAGTACTCTATAAACATTAGTTTTTATTATTTCTCATTGTTACCCAAATATAAAAAAAAATGTGGTACACCTGCATGGACAGGTGTAGAATTATTAGTTTCTCCTTGCTTGTTCTTTTTGCCCTGGGAATAGTATACAATGACAATCAAAGGGTGAAAGAGAATACATATTTTTAAGATTCTGGACACTTCAGGTATCAGGGCCAAATTGATAAGCCAGAAGAGATCAGTGAATATGGAAAAAATAACAAACCTTCCCACAACTAAGTCAGAAATCCCCAAAGCTAACCAATATATTTTAAGAACACTAATAGGAGGAAATAGGGAAACCACAGTTATTATCATCTATCATCTATCTGAGAGCTGAAAGGGATCTAGAAGTTATCTGATTGAGGTTGCCAGTTAAAATGGTTCTCTCACCCAGGCTTTGCTTGAACTTATTCCCATTAGGATGGAAACTTCAAATGTTTTGACAGTGTTCTCTGAGTAAATAATTTCTTTTTACAACACTGAATTATAACGTTCTTTCTCCTTGGGCAGTACTTAACAATCCCAAATCCCATATTTCATTATTTTTATATTGTTCAGTAATGAAGATAAGGCAAAATATCTTATTGGCACAGATCATGTTTTCTATTTAGGTTGCTTAGTCAATGCCTAACACAATGTTAGGCAATTAACAAGCCTTTATGAACCAGAATTTATGAAGCTCCTATTATGTTTCAGGCACTGTGCTAAGCATTTTACAAATATTAACTCATTTTATCCTTACAACAATTCTCTAAGATAGGAGCTATTGCTATATCCATTTTTATATTTGAGAAAACTGAAGCAGAGGTGAAGTGACTTGTCTAGTATCACACAGATATTAAGTATCTGAGGCTAGAATTGGATTTGAGCCTTTTGACTCCAGGTTCAGGATATATACTGCAACCAACTTCTGTGTCACCAGCTATCTCTAAGAAAGAGGTATATCATAATGGATAGAGTGCTGGAATTGGTATTAGGAAAACCTCAGTGCTGGTTTCATATTGACACCAATATTGTGATCATGGATAGACCATTAATGTTTCAGATTCCTTAGTTCTAAAATTAATTATTTAATTGATATCAATATTAATTAAATAATAGCATTAATGCCACTGGCACCTATCTCATGGAGTTGTTGTGAGATTCAGAAAAGATGGTGTGGGTTAACTCTTTTCAAATTCTGAAGTCAAATATAACTTTAAGTTATTATTAACAAATGTTTATTGAATGGCCAAAATTCCAAGAAAAATGTAAAGGTTTTGACTAGGAATCAATTGCCAAATTGCTTAAATCAATGTGTCATTTACCCAGTTGAGAACCTACTTCTTTCAAAAATCTCTTTTCAAATAAACATAACTATGAGGACTAAGAAAATATGTGTGTATAAACTAGATTTCAAACCTGGAGTATTTGCCTCTCCTCATTGGTGGAGAGAATGATAATTAGATGTCATGTACCTACTTGAGGGAAATGGTTGGCTGGAGAGCTTTTTCTTTAATTATATGAGGAAATTTTCCTTAACCTTCCTTTTCCATTGGCTCATTTTACCCTTCTTTTTCCATTCTTCTCTTAAGATCAAGATATGACAGAACTACTCCCAAGTCTTCAGTCAAGTTTCCATCTACGAACTATGATAAGGCTAAGTTCAGAAGGAACCCCTCATAGTAAAAATAAACACTTTATCCTTGGTTAGTCTCTTGTGATTGTTCGTTTGTATTTGCCTTTTTATTCTTCTCTTTACTTTTGTGTATAAACTTTAGAACTTTAGAATATAACTCAGGTTTTTTCATCAGGAAGGTTTGGAAATCCTCTATTTCATTAAAAATCCATCTCCTCCTTCTCCCAATAGTAAGTTTTACTGAGTGAGTTTAAGCCTATATTGTTTAACTTCTGGAATAATGTATTCCAAGTTGTCTTTATAACGATGGCTGCTAAATCAAGAGTAATCCTGGCTTTAGTTCGTTGGTACTTGAATTTTTTTCTTTCTGGTTGCTTGTAGTAAGTTTTCTTTGATTTAGAAGCTCTGACTCCTGGCTACAATGTTTATGGAAATTTTAATTTGGGGATTTCTTTCAGGACATGATAATTGAGTTCTTTTTCCATTTTGTCCTCTGGATCTATGAAATTAGGGTTGTTTCCTAAGCATAAGGAAGGTTTCTATAGCAGTTCCTCTATTTCCTTTTAATATTTTTTCAAAATATGATATCTAGATTCTTTGGGGAGTCATTAGTCTAATAATTCTTATTTTTTTTTATTTTGATCTGTTTCTCATGTCATTTGTCTTTTGTTATGAAATACCTTATACTCTCTTCTTTTTTTCTTCTTTTGATTTTGACTTTGTTTTCAATATTTCTTGTTTTCTCATAGAGTCATTGGCTTTCCATATTCTTATATTTGGTCCATTCTAATTTTTAGGGAATTTGTTGCATGAGCAAAATTTTGTATCTCCTGTGCCAAGTTGTTAATTTTTTTCTCCCATAGCTCTCGTATACTTTTTTTTCCCTCTTGTAATTTCCTTGATTTATTTTAAAAATATATATTGAATTTAAAAGAAAAAGAAAACTTCATATTTTTCAAGAATTCTAGTTGAGTGTATGTGATAAACCTGCCAGTTGGCATTTGTCATTAAACCCTACATGAAGTGCTAGTACTTCAGTTAGGTCTAGCTCTCTTGTTCTGTGTACAGCTTCTCCATGGATGCTGGAGTGTTCCACACAATGTGTGCCTGGTAAAAATCTTGATCCTAGGGTCCATAATTCTCTCTGTTGTTTTTCTATGCCTGCCAAGGCTGATAAAGTGAATTTATTCAATTTCCCCATCATGATTTGGTCTGGAGTATTTTCTAGATCTGTTTGGAGGAGTTTGGGTAAAGATCTCTGTGAACTGCTTTTTGATACTCTGCTGTTTTGACTCTGTTGCCTCCACATTTTTAAAAAGATGTCCACAGAACCTGGTCCCAAAACAAAGTCCCAATTCAGAAAGCAAGACTAGAAAAATGAGCAAAGGAAAAAAAATGGCAATGAAAAAGAAATATTGTGGAGCCAGGGACACCCAAAAGAAGATAATAATTTCCTATTGTCTATAAGCAAATTTTGAAAAAAAAAAAAGACTCGATGTAATTAATAACCAGTTCCAGAGAATTGACAACAAAACATTCCTCTATTTTCTTAGCAGAGAGGTTATAGACTATTGGTGCCAAATGAGGAATATATTTTTGGAGAAATCTATTGTATTGATTTATTTTGTTAGACTTTACTTATTTATTGCAAAGGAGCACACTATTGAGGAAATAGTCATTGGGAAGTGATGGTAATTTTTAAAAAAGAGCATGAATTTAAAATGAATAAACTAAACATTTAAAAAAGGATGGCTAGAAACTCAATAGTAAGAGGCAGCTAGATGGTATAGTCAGGTTGATCTCAGATACTTTAACACTTATTAGTTGTGTGACCCTGGGCAAGTCACTTAAACTCCAATTGGGCCCCCCAAAAAATTCAATGGAAAAATGGCAACGGAGAGGAAAGAGGGCATTCTAGTCAAAAGAGGATAGCCTGGGCAACACTGCTGAGGTTATAATGTAGAAGGTCTATTGAGAAGCCAGGGAGAGAGTAGAACTGAGTATCAAAGTATGAGGGGACAAATACTAGTAAGTTTGGTAAAGATAAGTGATAGAAGATTGTAGATATTCTTGAATGACAGGCAAAGAATCTTGTAATATACTTGTGACTTAAATTATTATCAATGACCAACAATTTGGAGAGATTCAGAGTTTCCCCTTTTTTATAAAGTCCTGATTCTAAAAAGTTCAGTTTCTTAAAGCACATTGCTGATACTGAGACTGGACTAACTTTCTTGTTCAGTCTCCACTCAGCTAGAGTAGTCATTATTTTCTGCTTGTGCTTGGGGAAGGGACATAAATTCTTTGAAAGATTGCCTAAGGATGGGGAAAGGGGGAAACATGACTTATAAGTGAGTGACATAATCAAAGTTTAGATCCAACTCCTCATTGAAATATATATTTTCTCATTAGTTATTAACCAGTTAGAGTTGGTTGCCAACATATTCCTTTTCAAAAAGGACATATAAATCATGAGCTCAGTCGTGAGATTCAATTACCCAGAAATTATTTTTCTCAAATCTTTTTAATTGCTATGTTTATGGCTAGTCACCAAGTGATCAGAGCCTCTAGATTCTTCACAAAAAACCTTCCCCTATTGGGCTCATGTAGAGAGCTTTACATAAGGAGAGTTCTTTGTTAATACTCTGGCTGTGATCTGACTCACCCTTTTACCAGTAAGTAAATTCTTTCTGAATAAGTTTACATGTTTTGTGATTATTTATTTGTTTTTAATGCTGCAGTTCTTTCATTTTCACTCTCACCAGCTTGGGATTCTCTCAGACTTACAGGGACAAATGAAAGCCTCTACCAAAAAGGCTTTGAAAAAAAGTTGTATTTGGAAGTTGAATTTTTAGAAAGCTTAGGAACCTTAAGAATCCTAAGAGTTTGATGAAGCTAGCAAGCTATAAGAATACCAACTTTTGTAAAAAAAAAAAAACTATGCATCTTGGGGGACAAATTAAGTCTGCAGAAGAGGACTTTAAGAGAAACCAGCTTAGAGTTTTCAGGCAGAGATGTGGAAGGAATAAGTCTAAATGTAGATTTGGGTGTGTAGAGAAAAAACATCATTTCTAAGCAGAAGGCAGACAGATAAGTACAAAAGCAGGGTAGTTTTTGTCTTTGATTTCTATATATTTTTGTCTGCATTTTATCTTTGTCTTTGGGACATAGCCTGTATTTGCCAGGTTGGCGAAACTGAAAAAGCGGTATGAGGCTCAGGAATTTACAGTTTGTAGTAACATTAGAGAAGGGATCTGTGTAAAAATGACAAGTTTTTCCTTTAGATTTAGAGTTCTAACAGCAGCTTTCGACTGTTAAAAGATCTAGAACAAGCAGCTAAGAGACAGCAATGATTGACAAATTTGAATTTAATTGGGTCCCAAAGCTAAAGCTTGTAGATTATATTTAAAGTAAATCTAGGGGACTGCCTTTGTCACCATTCCCCCTCTCCCTCCCAATATATCTGACATCAGGGCAATGTATTTACAATGCAAAAATAAGGTTTTTTTTTTTGTTTTTTTGGACACTTCATCAATACTTTTCTACCTTAAACACAAAAACCAGCTTTTACAATGTTAATATACATTTTAAACAAATTACTAAAAAAGTCATTTTAGGATTTTAGTAATTTATTTAAAATGTATATTAACATTGTAAAAGCTGGTTTTTTGTGAGTAATGTTGGTGAAAGGTGGGAGAAAAAGATAACTATTAATTTGTAAATTCTTTGGTGCTAACTTTCTCCAGATTCTAAAAGGTGAAGAACTGCAGGACAAAAAGGGGGATGAGTATGATTTGAAATTTGAAAAACTCTTTCTGTTATCAAATAGGCAGTCAAGCCTTTTTTAAAATAACATTTTAGGAATCAAAATCAAACTCCTTTTGTTCTGTTATGAGTTTAGGAGGAAAGTGCTCCTAAAGGATAAGATTAGATAATCATCTGATAAAATCATATCCACTCACTTTCCATATACATCTATAGGAAACTCTGATTATTATGTAAAAATCTTAAATCTTATCGTGTACTGTTCAATTATTTAATTATTATTTAATTAAACTATTTAATTAACTCCCTCTATGAAAGCTCTTGAAGATTTTTGCCTGAGAAAACTGACTATGTTCTTCTAGAATTAAATCAAATTCATTAGCTCTCTTTTCCTGAGCCAAAAACAGCCATTGAACCAAAGTTCAATTTAGTCAGTTCAATCTTAGGGTATTTTAGTATAGCATACTTTTAAGTTAACCTGATGATATCAGGTGTATTTTCAAATTGATTGTAAAACTTTATATGTATTTCCTAGTATATACAGCTTGAAATTCCCAGGTGGATGAGAATTGGGAGCCAGAATGCTTAGGGCAGGTCTTTATCTCAATGAAAGGTAAAAGAGGCAGGGAACTGAGAATTGATCCAGCTCTTTAAGAAAAGAAAAGATTATATGAAACTGGAGATTGTCATCACTTGTCTTAAAAAAGGGGTAAAGTATATGAATTTGTGGATAATAATTTTCCTTTCTTTTGAAGTGCTAAAAGTATTGGACCTGGAATATTCAAATGTTACCATTTGTGATTATGAATCCAGATTTGATTTGTTTTGATTTAAGCCAAAATCAGTCTTGAAGGAAATGGGAACAGATTTTATTGTGCTCTCCTATCAGGATAATTATGGTAAATTACAACCTAAAACAAAAGACATTTGTTATTTGGCGTTAAGAAACTTATTAAGATAGCTTATGTCTATTTATCCCAGTTTATATTAGCATCCACCGGCCAGAGTTGTTGTGAGGATCACATCATTGTAAGTGCTTAACACAGTGCTTGGCATTGGGCAAATTTCAATGGAATGTTAACTGTTTTTATTATCCCTCTAATTAGTTGTAATTGCTTTATAGTTGATAACTTTATATGGGATTTTTAAAGTAATAAGTATACAGTGGCAATGGTGATGAGATGAATGATCTTCTTTATAAAGTAATGTGGATGCACATTCACCTGAATTGAGACACCTGATTAGCAATGGGTTTTGTTACAAATTTTAAATACACAATATTGTTTATGGTATTTCTGTATTTCCAAATTTACTTATACTGTGTAATTGGGTAAACTATTAGCAATTTTTCTTATAATCTAGGTGTTATTATTAAGAATTGTTTAAAAAAATGGGTTAGAAAACAGTTGAGTCATTCTATCAGTTTTGCTAACTTGCTGTAACGTTCTGAAGTAGTATAATTTAAGAACTTAAACTACCAAGTTTTGCCTGTATTTAAGAGGAAGTTTCATCTAAAATTATTTGGCCATCACTTAATGAATTATGGGATTGGTAACTAAATTATTTGGAGATGTTATCATGATATTAAAATCTATAAAATAATTACAAAGGCATTCTAAAAGGAAAATTAGTAATTATACAAAGAAAAGATCTTGTAAAAGATCTATGCAAACTTACAAGAATTTTTGTACCCATCTAGTCATAAATTCTTATCAACTTTGTTCAAGAATTTTCTGTGCTGTGGAATTCTCACTGAATAAAAAAATATCCTTGTAATTTTCAACACCGTGAAAGTAGCACAGTCATTGCTGTTCCACTGCTGCTTCACTACTACCTCCTGCAGTCTGTAGATGAAGCTTGGTAATACCATATTGCCCCAAAAGCAGATCACATTTGCTTTTTGTTTGTTTGTTTGTTTTCTTTCTTTCTTTTTTGTCAAAATGAGTAAAACGTTAAAGCAAACTCTAACTACAGATGGCTTCTATAATGATAGAGAACAGACTTCAAACCCTGAGGAAACTAAAAGCAGATTGTCTCTAGATGAAAACCCAAAGGATGATATGATCTGGTCCCCGCCACACAAGACTCTCATAGAAGAAATTGTAAAGGCTCTTACAAGAGAGCTAGAAGAAAAATAGGAAAAGGAACGGGAAGCTTGGCAAGAGGGTCTGGATAAGTCATCCCATTCATTAAAAGATAAAGTGGATAAAGAAATCAAAACCCTGAAAAACAGAACTAGTGAATTGGAAGAGTTAAACAACTCCAAGGAAAACAGAATTAGTGAACTGGAAAAAGAAAATAGCTCTCTAAAAATAAAATTGGCAAAATGGGAAAAAATTTCAACGCATTTAAAAACTCAATTGGACAATTACAAAAATAAATTTAAAAAGTAAATGAAGAAAATAATTAATTAAAAATCAGAATTGAACAAATGGAAATGAATGGCTTAAGGAGACACCAAGAAACAGTTAAGCAAAACCAAAAAATGAAAAACATTGAAAAAAATGTTAAATGTTAAATACCTACTTAGGAAAATAACAGACCTGAAAAATAGATCTAGGACAGATATCTGAGAATTATTGGATTTCCTGAAAATTATGAAGAAAAAAAGAGCCTAGACACTATTTTTCAGGAAATCATCAAAGAGAACTGCCCAGATGTTATAGAAACAGAGAGTAAAATAGACATCGAAAGAATTCATCAATCACCTACTGAAAGAAATCCCAAAATCAAAACTCCAAGAAATATTGTGGCTAAATTCCAGAACTATCAGACCAAGGAAAAATATATTACAAGAAGCTAAAAAAAAAAATTCAAATACAGAGGAGCCACAATAAGGATTACTTAGGATCTAGCAGTGTCCACGTGAAAGAATCGAAGGGCCTGGATTCTGATATTCTGAAAGACTAAGGAACTTGGTATGCAGCCAAGAATAACTTACCCAGCCAAAATGAGCATTTTTTCCCAGGGAAGGAGATGGACATTCAATGAAATAGGTGAATTTCATCTATTTCTGATGAAAAAACCAGAACGAAACAAAAAGTTTGATCTCAAAATATAGGACTCAAGAGAAACATAAAAAGGTAAAAAGAAATCTTGGGAACTGTACTTCTGTTCTGGGTATACATAAAGAATACATGTATAATTTGGTTTTACTGTTATAATATTAAAAAAAAAACTAGATGTGGGAAGGAAATTGTACCAGGAAAGGGGTAAAATGGGGGTACTATATCTCATGAAGAGGCAAAGGAAACCTCTTATATCTGAGGGAAAGAAGGGAAGGGGAGGAACATAGTGTGTATCTTACTTCATCAGAATTGGCTCAAAGAGAAAAATGTTAGACATATTCAATATCCAGAGAAACTTCTCCCATCATTGAAAAGTGGGAAGGGAAAAGTGAAAAGGAAAAGAGTGAGCTAAGTGGAAGGGGATACAGAAATTATGAGGAAAAGGGTTAAGAAAAGGGGAGAAACTCTAAGGTGGGGGAGGGATCCTAAAAAGGGAGAACTTTGAGAGACAAGTGGTGCTCACAAGTTTAATACTGGTGGGGGAGGGGGGTAAGGGGAAAGAAAAGAAGAAAAGCATAAGCTGGGGTAAACAAGATGGCAGGAAATACAGAATTAGTCATTTTAATCATAAATGTGAATGGGGTAAACTCCCCCATAAAATGGAGACAGATAGAAAAGCCAGAATCCCACAATATGTTGTCTACAGGAAACACACTTGAAGCAGGATGATACATATAGAGTAAAGGTAAAAGGCTGGAGCAGAATCTACTAAGCTTCAGGTGAAGCCAAAAAAGCAGGAGTAGCCATCCTGATCTCAGATCAAGCAAAAGCAAAAATTGATCTAATTAAAAGAGATAAGGAGGGGCACTATATCTTGCTAAAGGGTAGCATAGATAATGAAGCAATATAAATATTAAACATATATGCACCAAGTGGTGTAGCATCTAAATTCTTTTTTTTAAATAACTTTTTATTGATAGAACCCATGCCAGGGTAATTTTTACAGCATTATCCCTTGCATTCACTTCTGTTCCGATTTTCCCCCTCCCTCCCTCCAGCCCCTCCCCCAGATGTCAAGCAATCTTTTACATGTTGAATAGGTTACAGTATATCCTGGATACAATATATGTGTGCAGAACCCGAACAGTTTTCTTCTTGCACAGGGAGAATTGGATTCAGAAGGTATAAATAACCCAGGAAGAAAAACAAAAATGCAAGCAGTTTATATTCACTTCCCAGTGTTCTTTCTTTGGGTGTAGCTGCTTCTGTCCATCATTGATGGACAATCAATTGAAACTGAATTAGATCTCTTTATGGAAGAGATCCACTTCCATCAGAATACATTCTCATACAGTATTGTTGTTGAGGTATATAATGATCTCCTGGTTCTGCTCATTTCACTTAGCATCAGTTCATGTAAGTCTCACCAGTCCTCTCTGTATTCATCCTGCTGGTCATTTCTTACAGAACAATAATATTCCATAACATTCATATACCACAATTTACTCAACCATTCTCCAATTGATGGGCATCCATTCATTTTCCAGCTTCTAGCCACTACAAACAGGGCTGCCACAAACATTTTGGCACATACAGGTCCCTTTCCTTTCTTTAGTATCTCTTTGGGGTATAAGCCCAGTAGAAACACTGCTGGATCAAAGGGTATGCACAGTTTGATAATGTTTTGAGCATAATTCCAAATTGCTCTCCAGAATGGCTGGATGTGTTCACAATTCCACCAACAATGTATCAGTGTCCCTGTTTTCCCACATCATCTAAATTCTTAAAGAAGAAATTAAGAGAGCTGCAAGAAGAAATAGACAGCAAAACTATACTAGTGGGAGATCTCAATCTTGCATTCTCAGAATTAGATAAATCAAGCCACAAAATAAATAAGAAAGAAGTCAAAGAGGTAAATAGAATACTAGAAAAGTTAGGTATGATAGCTCTTTGGAGAAAACTAAATGGAGACAGAAAGGAGTACACATTCTTCTCAGCATTCATGGAACCTATACAAAAATTGACCATATATTAGGACATAAAAACATCAAATTCAAATGCAGAAAGGCAGAAATAGTAAATGCATCCTTTTCGGATCACAATGCAATAAAAATTACATTCAATCAAAAGCCAGGGGAAAATAGACCAAAAAATAACTGGAAACTAAATAATCTTATCCTAAAGAATGATTGGGTGAAACAGTAAATCATAAACATAATTAATAACTTCACCCAAAAAAAAACAATAATGAGATGTCATACCAAAGTGTGTAGGATGCAGGCAAAGCAATAATAAGGGGAAATTTTATGTCTCTAGAGGCCTACTTGCATAAAATAGAGAAAGAGATCAATGAACTGAGCTTGCAACTAAAAAAACTTAGAAAAGGAGTAAATTTAAAATTCCTCAGTCAAATATTAAAGTTAAAAATTTAAAAATAAAAGGAGAGATTAATAAAATTGAAAGTAAAAAAAATTATTGAATTAATAAAAAAAAACTAGGGGTTGGTTCTATGAAAAAACCAACAAAATAGATAAACCCTTAGTAAATTTGATTAGAAAAAGGAAAGAGGAAAATCAAATTGTTAGTCTTAAAAATGAAAAGGGGGAACTTGCCACTAATGAAGAGGAAATTAGAGCAATAATTAGGAGTTACTCTACCCAACTTTATGCCAATAAATTCAGTAACTTAAATGAAATGGAAGAATACCTTCAAAAATATAGGTTACCCAGATTAACAGAGGAAGAAATAAATTGGTTAAACAGTCCCATTTTAGAAAAAGAAATAGAAAGCTATCAATCAACTGCCTAAGAAAAAATGCCCAGGATCAGAGGGATTTACATGTGAATTCTACCAAACATTTAAAGGACAATTAACTCCAATGCTATATAAACTATTTGAAAAAATAGAGATTGAAGGAGTCCTATCAAATTCCTTTTATGACACAGACATGGTACTGATAACAAAACCAGGTAGGTTGAAAACAGAGAAAGAAAATTATAGACCAATCTCCCTATGAATATTGATGCAAAAATCTTAAATAAAATATTAGCAAAAAGTTTACAGAAAATCATCCCCAGGATAATATACTATAATTAAGTAGGATTTATATCAGGAATGCAGGGCTGGTTCAATATTAGGAAAACTATTAGCATAATTGACTATATCAATAACCAAAGTAACAATAACCAAAGTAACAAAAAACATATAGTCATCTCAATAGATGCAGAAAAAGCATTTAATAAAATCCAACATCCATTCCTAATAAAAACACTTGGGAGTATAGGAATCAATGGACTTTTCCTTAAAATAGTCAGGAGCATCTATTTAAAACCATCCGTAAGCATCATATGTAATGAGGATAAACTGGAAACATTTCCAATAAGATCAGGAATGAAACAAAGTTGCCCATTATTTCCATTACTATTCAGTATTGTATTAGAAAAGCTAGCTTCAGCAATAAGAGTTGAGAAAGAGATTAAAGGAATTAGAGTAGGTAATGAGGAAACCAAATTATCGCTCTTTGCAGATGAATGATGGTATACTTACAGAACCCCAGAGATTCTACTAAAAAGCTATTAGAAATAATCCCCAACTCTAGCAAAGTTACAGGATAAAAAATAAATGCACATAAATCCTCAGCATTTTTTATACATCACCAATGAAATCCAACAGCAAGAGATACAAAGAGAAATTCCATTTAAAATAGCTGTCAATAGCATAAAATATTTGGGAATTTATCTGCCAAAGGAAAGTCAAGAACTATATGAGCAAAACTACAAAACACTTTCCATACAAATAAAATCAGATTTAAACAATTGAAAAAATATTAAGTGCTCTTGGGTAGGCTGAGCGAATATAATAAAGATGACAATACTCCCTAAACTAATCTATTTATTTAGTGCTATACTAATCAGACTCCCAAGAAACTATTTTAATGACCTAGAAAAAATAACAACAAAATTCATATGGAAGAACAAAAGATCAAGAATTTCAAGGGAACTAATGAAAAAAAAATCAAATGAAGGCAGCCAGCTGTACGTGATCTAAAACTATATTATAAAGCAGTGGTCACCAAAACCATTTGGTATTGGCTGAGAAATAGACTAATTGATCAGTGGAATAGGTTAGGTTCACAGGTCAAAGTAATCAATAACTACAGCAATCTAGTGTTTGACAAACCCAAAGATCTCAACTTTAGAGATAAGAATTCACTATTTGACAAAAACTGCTGGGAAAATTTGAAATTAGTATGGCAGAGCACCATATACCAAGATAAGATCAAAATGGGTTCATGATTTAGGTATAAAAAATGAGATTATAAATAAATTACAGGAAGATAGGATAGTTTACCTTTCAGACTTGTGGAGGAGAAGGAATTTGTGACCAAAGAACTAGAGATCATTGCTGTTCACAAAATAGAAAATTTTGATTATATCAAGTTAAAAAGCTTTTGTACAAACAAAACTAAGGCAAACAAGATTAGAAGGGAAGCAATAAACTGGGAAAACATTTTTACAGTTAAAGGTTCTGATAAAGGCCTCATTTCCAAAATATATAGAGAATTGACTTTTATTTTTAAGAAATCAAGCCATTCTCCAACTGATAAATGGTCACAGGATATGAACAGATAATTTTCAGATGATGAAATTGAAACTATTTCTGCTCATATGAAAGGGTGTTCCAAATCACTATTGATCAGAGAAATGCAAATTAAGACAGCTCTGAGATACCACTACACACCTATCAGATTGGCTCTGATGACAGAAAAAGATAATGATGGATATTGGAGGGGATGTGGAACACTGGGATTTGATGCATTGCTGGTGGAGTTGTGAACAGATCCAACCATTCTGGAGAACAATTTGGAATTATGTCCAAAAAGTTATCAAACTGTGCATAACTTTGATCCAGCAGTGTTACTACTGGGCTTATATCCCAAAGAGATATTAAAGAAGGGAAAGGGACCTGTATGTGCCAAAATGTTTGTGGCAGCCCTGTTTGTAGTGGCTAGAAACTGGAAAATGAATAGATGCGCATCAATTGGAGAATGGTTGGGTAAATTGTGGTATATGAATGTTATGGAATATTATTGTTCTGTAAGAAATGACCAACAGGATGAATACAGGGAGGCCTGGAGAGACTTACATGAACTGATGCTGAATGAAATGAACAGAACCTGGAGATCATTATACACTTCAGCAACAATACTATATGAGGATATATTCTGATGGAATGGATATCTTTGATAATGAGAAGCTCCAATTCAGTTCCAATTGATCAATGATGGACAGAATCAGCTACACCCAAAGAAAGAACACTGGGAAATGAATATGGACTACTTGAATTTTTTATTTTTCTTCGCCAGTTATTTTTACCTTCTGAATCCATTTTTTCTTGTGCAACAAGAGAATTGTACGGATTTGTACACATATATTATATTTAAGATATACTTTAACATGTTTAACATGTATGAGATTGCCTGCCATCTAGGGAGGGACTAGAGGGAGAGAAGGGAAAAGTTGGAACAGAAGTGAGTGCAAGGGACAATTTTGAAAAATTACCCATGCATATGTTCTGCCAATAAAAAGCTAAAAAAATAAGTCTGGTAAACTTGGTTTTTGTGATAAGGCTAATTTAATTGGGTATTTTTTTTTTTTGGCTGAGAAAAACAGAATACCCTTCCCATTGCAATTAATCTACATGTACATGTGGAATGTGAGGTGTGATACCTATGGTTAGGAATTTATGGTTTTATGGCACTTAGGGGATTTATGTTACTTAAAGACATTTTATACTTAGTTTTGAAAAATTCCAGTTTAAAGATTTATTTTTTTCTTTAAGGTTGAATTTTAGAGGTTTCCAACTAATTTACTTCATGAAAGCTTAGTGATTAGCTTTTTAACATCAGGATAAATTGTAAGCTGTTTTTAAGAAATGGGGTTTCTTAAATGGAGAAATTTGTTAAGAAAGAATGTTTAAGTATAAAAAATCTTTTATTAAAAAACTTGTGTTATTTCTAAAAGACTTACTAATTTTTGCTTGAAAGTCTATTTATTGCATTAGTTTGATGGTATTAATAGCAATTGTTTCCAGACCTACTATAATTAGAGAGGCTTTATTGTTTGAGGAGAAAGATTTGTAAGAACCCCGAATATTCTTTTGGAGAGGGGGGTTTCATTTTTAGATTTGTTTTGTCCTTGAACCATCCTTAAATGATGCTTTTATTTATTTAAAATTTATTTCATTAAAACTTTTTATTTATTTATTTTTTAAAATAATTATAACTTTTTATTGACAGAACCCATGCCAGGGTATTTTTTAAAACATTATCCCTTGCACTTACTTCTGCTCTGACTTTTCCCCACCCTCTCTCCATCCCCTCCCCCAGATGGCAAGCAGTCCTATACATGTTAAATATGTCACAGTATATCCTAGATACAATATATGTGTGTGCAGAACCAAACAGTTCTCTTGTTGCACAGGAAGAATTGGATTCAGAAGGTAAAAATAACCCAGGAAGAAAAACAAAAATTTAAACAGTTTACATTCATTTTCCAGTGTTCTTTCTTTGGGTGTAGCTGCTTCTGTCCATCATTGATCAATTGAAACTGAGTTAGATCTTTTCTTTGTCAAAGAAATCCACTTCCATCAGAATTCATCCTCATACGGTATCATTGTTGAAGTATATAATGATTTCTTGGTTCTGCTCATTTCACTTAGCACCAGTTCATGTAAGTCTCTCCAAGCCTCTCTGTATTCATCCTGCTGGTCATTTCTTACAGAACAATAATATTCCATAACATTCATATATCACAATTTACCCAACCATTCTCCAATTGATGTGCACCCATTCATTTTCCAGTTTCTAGCCACTACAAAAAGGGCTGCCACAAACATTTTGGTATATACAGGTCCCTTTCCCTTCTTTAGTATCTCTTTGGGGTTTAAGCCCAGTAGTAGCACTGCTGGATTAAAGGGTATGCACAGTTTGATAACTTTTTGGGCATAATTCCAGATTGCTCTCCAGAATGGTTGGATTTGTTCACAACTCCACCAACAATGCATCAATGTCCCAGTTTTCCTGCATTCCCTCCAACATTCATCATTATTTTTTCCTATCATCTTAGCCAATCTGTAGTGTATCTCAGAGTTGTCTTAATTTGCATTTCTCTGATCAATAGTTATTTGGAACACTCTTTCATATGAGTGGAAATAAAACCTTTTTATTTTCAAAACATATGCATATATAATTTTAAACATTCACCCTTGCAAAACTTTTTTCCAAATTTTCCCCTCCCTTCCCTTCACCTTCTCCCCTAGAATGCAAGTAATCTATTATATGTTAAACATGTGCAATTCTTCTATACACATTTCCACCATTATCATGCTGCACAAGAAAAATCAGATCAAAAAGGAAAAAAATGAGAAAAAACTAAATGCAAGCAAACAACAACAAAAAGAGTAAAAATACTATGTTGTGATCCATATTCAGTCCCCACAGTCCTCTCTCAGAGTGCAGATGGTTCTTTTCATTACAAGTTGAAACCATCTCATTGTTGAAGAGTCACATCCATCCGATTTGATCATCGTATAATCTTATGGTTGTACTAATCACTTTATTTAGCATCTTCTAGGCCTCTCTGAAATCATTCTGTTGAGCGTTTCTTATAGAACCATTATATTACATAACATTCATATACCATAATTTATTCAGCTATTCCCCAGCTGATGGGCATTCATTCTGTTTCCAGGTTCTTGCTACTGCAAAAAGAGCTGCCACAGACATTTTTGCACATGTGGGTCCCTTTCCTTTCTTTAATATCTCATTGGGATATAGGCCCTGTAGAAACATTGCTGTATCAAAGGATATGCCGTTTTATAACCCTTTGAGCGTAGTTCCAAATTGCTCTCTAGAATGGCTGAATTGGTTCACAACTCCACCAATAATGTACCAGTGTCCCAGTCTTCCCACATCCCTTTCAACATATGTCATTACCTTTTCCTATCATCTTAGCCAATCTGAGAAGTGTGTAGTGGTACCTCAGAGTTGTCTTAATTTACATTTCTCTGGTCAATAGTGACTTCCAGTACCTTTTCTTATGACTAGAAATGATTTCAATTTCTTCATTTGGAAATTGTTCATATGCTTTGACCATTTATCAATTAGAGAACATCTTGAATTCTTATAAATTTGAGTCGAGTCTCTATATATTTTAGAAATGAGGCCTTTATCAAAACTTTTGAATGTGAATTTTTTCTCCCAGTTTATTGCTTCCCTTCTAATCTTGTCTGCATTGATTTTGTTTATACAGAATCTTTTTAACTTAATGTAATCAAAATTATCCATTTTATATTCCATGATATATTCTAGTTGTTTTTAATCACAAATTTCTTCCTTCTCCACAGATCTGAGAGGTAGCCTTTGTTTTTCTAATTAGCTTATGATATCACTCTTTATGTCTAAATCATGAACCCTAAATGGGTGCTTTAAAAAAAAATCAGCAGTTAGCAGCTCAATGGCGCCAATATCTGAGATCTAAGACTAGTGAATATCTGTCACTGGAAATAAAGTAGGGAGGTTACTTTTTTTTCCTCATAAAAGAAATTTGTCCATTTGGCTTTATATGCTAAAATACTTATACTAGTGTAGACTTTGTGCACCAGTTTTGATGCTTGTCCCAGCTTATAACTCTTTTAACATATTTCTATTTTAAGGGTTGGCAAACAGTGGAAGTTTGCCATTGCAATACTGAATCTATTAGTTATTAGATTAATACTAAAGCATCTAAATTACTGTAATAGGCAACAAGTGGAAAGATCTTGCTATTTTCATTTAAATTTATTGTTTTCCATGGCCTAAGCAAGAACTTGTCATATATATAAGATTTAGTCCCTGAAACATTTCATTCTTTGAGTATATGAATATAAGTAGACAAAGGTAGAGAAGCTTGTGAAACAGAGATGTGAATTTAATAAGTTGGGAATTTAAAGTCATTTTTATTTTAAGGAACAGGATATCAGCATAGTCAGTTATGTTAGTAAAGAGTAATAATATATGAGCTATTTTGTGTCACTTTAATGGGAAATTTGATTTTACTTGTGTTTTTTAATTAACTTGGGTTTAAAATATGTATAAAAATACATATAAACTACTTAAGAGTTCCTTAAAGATGTCCCTATTGTTTAAAGAGATTCTGAAAGCAGTAGTCTATATTTATGAACATTCAAATGTTTTACAATCGACAATGTTTCATATAATCTGTTCTCTATACATAGTTTAGAATTATTAATATTTTACACATTCTATCCCATCTTTTTTTGTTACCAAACACATTAAAGCAAAATCATTTGTTTTTGTTGAATTTAGGGAAGAAAAAACATCTACTCACTATGAGTACTAGTTATGTCAAGGTAAGTAGTGATTTTTCTGTGATTAATCTCTTATTGTTACTAATGTGAAATTGTAGACAATTCTTGTTCCCTTGGATATGTAATCCTAGAGAGTTGAAGTTCTGATTTTTGAAACTTGCTATTTATTACCTTTTTGGACTGTAATTGGTATTATTCTGAGTCTGACTCCAGATGTAACCATTAAGGAATGCTGCTGAGCAAATGAATCGATGATTTTAGCAACCTTATGGGATTTGTATCTATGAACTATAAGTGGAGTTTTCATGGGAAAGGCTGGGAGAACAACTCTTGGCATGGGCTGTGGGTAGGATTATCCTGACTCAGTTTCTCCCAATATGACTTTCCTTTGAAATGGAAAAAATCCCACCTGGCTGATTTTAAGCCTTGATTACTCCAATTAGCTATTTATGTAACTTTTATCTAGAATTAAATCAAGAGAATGGAACACTTTTTATTATATCCCTATTCTTTTATGGCAAATTTCTATAATCAATGTAAAATGATCAATATGAACACAATATTAAATCTTTATTCACAAGTAAATACATCTAAGTTATTATATGATGCACTATAAGATTTGAGCTTTTTAATCTGAAATTTTAGTCCTTTGTATGTTTTAAACAACTAATTGGTTAGCTTTGATATCTGTTATTAGTTATATATTCCTGTGTAAGTTAAGATCCTTTATTTTTTTTACAATGGTATGGGGATAATTAGGCAAATGATACAAAGACTTGTGAAACTAGGATATGATTCTATTATTTAGTGAATATCATAACTCTCTTAGTTCTGTGTTAAGGAAAGGGATATTATAACAATTAGTTATCTTAGAAGAGGAATGGCTTGTGGTTTGTCATATAAATGCCTTAAAGAGACATCCACTTTTGTTAGGGGTTTTTATTTGAATATGGCTAGAAGTTGAAAGTGTTTTGTTAAAAATAATTTACTTGATACACTTTTTAAAAAGTGATTACTTAATATATTAATATATCCTATCCCAGAATTTTTTTGTTACAATTGAAGTTAAATTGGTAACTTTTAAATAAATTCATCTTCTAAAAAAGTGTTCTGTTAATTTTAGTGAAATCTCATCCTTTTAATATAGAAATGAATAATATTAAGTATAAAAATTGGGTTCTAATTTTCTGTTTGTCTCTGGGTTTTTTATATGTATTTCAATATGACAATTGACCAACCTAAAGTTAAGAGTCTTAACTCTGAGATACCACTACACACCTGTCAGATTGGCTAAGATGACAGAAAAAAATAATGACTCATGTTGGGGGGATGCAGGAAAACTGGGACACTGATGCATTGTTGGTGGAGTTGTGAACAAATCCAACCATTCTGGAGAGCAATCTGGAATTATGCCCAAAAAGTTATCCAACTGTGCATACCCTTTGATCCAGCAGTGCTACTATTGGGTTTATATCCCAAAGAGATACTAAAGAAGGGAAAGGGACCTGTATGTGCCAAAATGTTTGTGGCAGCCTTGTTTGTAGTGGCTAGAAACTGGAAAATGAATGAATGAGCATCAATTGGAGAATGGTTGGGTAAAATGAATATTATGGAATATTATTGTTCTTTAAGAAATGACCAGCAGGATGAATACAGAGAGGCTTGGAGACACTTACATGAACTGATGCTAAGTGAAATGAGCAGAACCAGGAGATCATTATACACTTCGACAACGATATTGTATGAGAATGTATTCTGATGGAAGTGGATTTCTCTGACAAAGAGAAGATCTAACTCAGTTTCAATTGATCAACGAGGGATAGAAGCAGCTACATCCAAAAAAAGAACATTGGGAAATAAACGTAAACTGTTTGCATTTTGGTTCTTCTTCCTGGGTTATTTTTACCTTCTGAATCCAATTCTTCCTGTGCAACAAGAGAACTGTTCTGTTCTGCATACTTTTATTGTCTCTAGGATATACTATGACATATTTAACATGCTTGCCATCTGGGGGAGAGGGTGGAGGGAGGAAGGGGGAAAGTCAGAACAGAAGTGAGTGCAAGGGATGATGTTGTAAAAAATTACCCAGGCATGGGCTCTGTCAATAAAAAGTTATAATTATTTTTTTTAAAATGAAAATGAAAATTGCTTGGTCTTTAGACCAAAATTGATATTCCATTAACAGAGACATGCATTTTTAGTTTACCTTCATTATCCAATCTAGTTGATAGCAAAGTAAATTTAAAATAATGTTAAGATGAGTTTTGTGGGAAATTTTTAGCAGAGAAAAGAATTTCTACAAGTGACCTGAACCAGAGAAGAACTATTCTGAAACCACACCCAAACCAGAGAGCTACATCAGATGTTTTCAAAAAACCAGAGGGATGAGATTTTTATTTTTGTACTTTCCCCCTTTATGTCTTTTATCTATATGGTCTACTTATCAAAAGAGATTGCCCCCTTTGATTTTGTCAAAAGGCCTGTCCCTTTTCCCTTCCCATTGAAGTGTTTTTCATATCTGTTAGTGATTCATTGAGATGGCCATGCTTCTCAATAGAAACAAATAGGGGAATGAGAGGAATGATTATTATCAATGATTTATGAATATCCAGAGTTTTTTCTTTTTCTAAAGTTCTGATTTTAATATTATCAGTTTCTTGAAGGATATTGCTGATGAGATTGAACTTTCTTGTTCAGACTCCAAACAGGTAGAGTAGCCATTGTTTTCTACTTGAAATTGGGTGGGGTATAATTTTTAAAAATATATTGCCTAAGATTGGAGAGGGGAAGCATTTAGAAGTGGCCAACAATCAAAATTCAGGTTCAGCCACTCATTCTAATATTTATTCTCTCATTGTTAACCAATCAGATTTGGTTACCATCCTTTTGAATAATCCTCTTCCAAAAGGACATATAATCCATGAGCCTGAGCTGCCATTATTATCTCTGGTCTAAGAGATATGGCTAAATGACCATCCTTTTATTAATAAATATGCTGGACTTATTAATGAAATGATTAAATTACTTGAAAAGTATATCTCAAAAAATTTTAATCATCATACTTGGGGAGATACTAGGAAGCCATTCAAAATCTTTGATCAAAAGGTGGCACATGACTAGATCTATGCATCAGGAAAACTTCTTAACAGTACTAGTAGCAGAAAATATAAGTAAGGAGAAAGAAGAGATGGAAATATTTGTTAGAATGCTATAGCTGGTTCATGTGTAGCAGGGTATTAATTGTGTGATTAGAAAGGAAGTAATGAATGAAAAAGAAGATGGAGAGCTAGAGAGCTACCTTCTGAAGACTTGCTAATTGAATATGAGAAGAATTAAGGACAAAGCTAAATTTTCAACTCTGGAAATAATGGTCAGAATTAAAAGCAGAATCAATGATGTCAGAAGAAGGAGCAGGTTTGGCTGGCTCCAAATGTAACTTCTTTCAAGGTTATTCCACTAGTCCAATGGGGGATCCTTATAATACACCATATTGCATGATGCTCTTAGCTAAGAACTATCTAGGTTGACTCAGTATCACATTTGCAGAGAGGCTCTGGAGTCATTGATTTGTGCTTCACATATACAGCAATGTATAGACCAATGAAGACAAATGAATATCTTCCTCACTTTGTTCTGGGAAACTGGATGGATACACTTATCAATGAATTTTCTATTAATAATATAAAATATATGGAAGCAATAGTAGGGAATGAGATGAATGAAAAAGTATGATATTCCATAAAATATTATCAATAGTGCTTATAGCTGAAGCTGTAAAGGGAAGCAAAGAACAACAAAAAAGTGTTTTATTGTTGTTTTAAAAACTATATTGGGGCCAAGAGGAAGAAAAGATAAGGGAATTACCACTGCTATAATGGAAAAGATAATGATAGCTAACAACAAAGAGATGTTAGAACTGTTTAATTTTTATTTTACTTCTGTTTTTTTTTTATGCCTTGGGGAATGACCTTTAAACTGAAAATGACAAAATGGCTAGTAGAGAAGTGATATCAAAGATAATATTGAATTCAATCACTTGGTCTGGATGAACTGTATTCATAGGGTAGTGTATAAACTGTCAATTATTGAGTCTATGTCTGTGATATCAAGAAGATTGTGGAAAATGGAAATGATACCTAAGGATTGAAGAAGAACATATTATATCAATTTTTCCAGAAAGGGAAGCTAATGGAGTCTTATACTGTAGGCTAGTGAACTTGACCTCAATTACCAAAATTTTTAGAATGGATCATTAAAGATATAGGATGCTCTATCCCAACTTCTATTTGTATGAAAAAGTTGAATACCCAGAATACAAATATCATGTCCCCTCAAAATTCTAGGACTACTCTTAATATCTTAGAGGTTATTTATCTAATGCTATAACTCAAAGACTCCTACCAGTATGCTTACTTCCATAATTATCAGTTGATATCAATTAATCAGAAAGTTAGCTTTTAGACAGAGAGAGATAATAGGATAGTATAGTACAAATAGCTGGCACAAAAGCTCCTCTCCAAAATTAGTTACACATTATTCCACCTGTATCTACAGAATTAGAGGAAAGTAATTTTTGAGTGAGCATGTGGTAAAGGTATCTATTGTTCTTGGAAGTTATCTTTCTGGAAACTTTGAGGTGTTTCTCTTAAGTATGGTTTAGCTTTTTTTTTCCTGGACTACTTGTAGAGCCTTGATCTTTCTTTCTTTTTTTCTTTCTTCCTTTCTTTCTTTCTTTCTTTCTTTCTTTCTTTCTTTCTTTCTTTCTTTCTTTCTTTCTTTCTTTCTTTCTTTCTTTCTTTCTTTCTTTCTTCTTTTTTTGATTAAAGCTGTTTATTTTCAAAACATACATAGTTTTCAACATTCACCCTTGCAAAGTCTTGTGTTCCAAATTTTTTCCCTCCCTTCTCTCCATCTTCTCCTTAGACAAAGAATTAAATATTCTTACTCTTAAGGATCTTATTTTCTAACAAGAAAGACTAGTACATATGTATAAACACAAAATAAATATGAAGAAAATAAAAAAAGATAGCTAAATATAACCCAGTTTAAGAAAGATATGTGAATAGTTGGAGGATAGGAAAGTTTTTGTCCTGAACATAGTATTTGAGCTATCTCTTAAAGAAAGTGATGGATACTGTGAGGCAGAAGTTAGGGGGAGTGTTCATTCCAGACAGGAAAGATGAATCATGGAAAGTCACAGAAGGGGGAGAAGAGGGAGAAACAGAGAGAAGGAAATACAAATCTATGACAGTTTGGTTATCTTGCACAATGAAAGATTTGGAAGACTAATATACCATGAAGCTGGAAAAGTAAGTTTGGGTGAAGTTGTGAAGGGCACTAATTTAGCACATAATGATTACATGATGTAATGGCTAGAGTACTGGGCCTGGAGTCAAGAAGATTCAATTTTCTGAGTTTAAATCTGACCTCAAATACTGACTAGCTGAATGACACTGAGCAAGCCATTTAACCCTATTTGCCTCAGTTTTCCTCATCTAGAGAAAGAAATGGCAAATATCTTTTTTTGAATTCAAAGATTTCAATATCTTTGCCAAGAAAACTCCTAATGAAATCATAAAGAGTTGGACATGACTGAAAACTGTGAATAACACAAAAAGGCTCCAATAAATGTTTATTGTTTGATTGGCTGACTGACTAAAAATTAAACAGAGGACTGTGTTTTGTTCTAGAGATAACTGGGATCTACTAGAGTTTATTGAGTAGGGAAGCGTGTCGGTGCTTATAAAATATCCAGTCACTCCTTGATTCTAGCCGACATGGCAGATTTATAAAAATTGGCTTCCGTTCATACTTCACTTACTGTCTGCATCTTGGTATATTTCATTCCATAGAACAAAATGCCCCCAGATGGGATACTCCCTGGAATCCTTCACTCCCCCTTCTATCTTCTTTTTGTGTGTCTCCCCCATCAGATAATAAGTTCCTTGAAGGTAAAAACTGTCTACTTAAAAAAAAAAAAATTTATCCTTAAGTGTTTAACACAATGCCTAACACATAGTAAGCGCTTAATAAATGTTTATTGAAATGAATTGAATTGAATCAATTTTGCACTTAGAAATATAGTTTTGAAATGGCTTGTGTTTAGGTCCCCAGTAAAGAGCAAGTCTCCAGCAGTGGGTTGGGGCACAGGGGTTGACCAATCAGCCCTATTCTAAGAAAAGGCATCCTCTTATGTGTGATTCCCACTGAGCCATCACGTCACAAATGAAAGAACACAGAGCAATGTAAGGAACAGGTCAATCACAGATGTTTTTGAGAAACTATTAAACCCACAAATGTTTTACTTAACAGAATTCGAAAAAATAAAAAGATACAGGCCACCAACATGGTCCTTTCCTGGCTTAAAGCCAGGAAGATTACATTTCAACCATCCCTCAGAATTCTCTGTCACCCTTGGAGGACTGGGAATTTGGGGGCTTTGAACTATAGGCTCCATTTCTTTTTTTTTTCTTTTTTTAATTGAAGCTTTTTATTTTCAAAACATATGCAGGGATAATTTTTCAACACTGACTCTTGCAAAACCTTGTATTTCAATTTTTCCTTCTCTTCCCTTCACTGTTTTCCCTAGATAGTAAGTAATCCAATATATGTTAAACATGGTAAAAAAAATATGTTAAATCCAATATAAGCATACACATTGATATAATTATCTTGCAGCACAAGAAAAATCAGATCAGAAAGGAAAAAGAAATGGGAAAGAAAATAAAATTCAAGTAAACAACAACAAAAGAAATGACAATGTAATGTGATCTATACTTAGTTCCCACAGCTCTCTCTCTGGGTATAGATGGCTCTTACCATCACAAGATCATTGGAACTGGCCTGAATCATCTCATTGTTGAGAAGAGTAGAGGCTCCATTTCTTACCAATGGTGTTTCCTCAAATACAAAGGAATTCCCCTTCTTCCCAATTTTATATGACCACTAATAGTGGGATTCCTTTTTACAAAGGCTTATTTAAAGATGTAAAACAAATATGCAAACAACTTAGCTCACTTCCATCTCAGTTCCAAGTCCAAAACCCACCTTTGGCTCAGTTTCAGGGTATTCCAGGTTCTCAGAACTTCCCTGCCCCCCTTGGAATTCTGGCTCCAGGATCAACATGGCTGGAATTTCCATATCGAGTTGGGATCCCTACTGACACCTGAAATCAAGGACAAATAAAGAAGAAAAAGACAAACAAAAGAGTTTTTGCCCCATCCGCATCCCCATCCTATCTCCACCTCTCAGTTCACTTCATGTTCCCCACTGTTCTGGAGAATCATGATCTGGACACATCAGAAAGGGTTCTTGGGAAAAGGAAAGACAATATCAATAGGATCAGTTTTTAAAGAGGAGGTCAAAGAAGGCTATTCCTTTGGAGGCAGGGTAATAGACTATCATGGCATGTTCCAAAAACCTTTCCTTCCTTCCTTTCTTTCTTTCTTTTTTTTTTTTTTTAAACACATTTTCCCTTGTTTGAAATTTTCCATCCAGGCAATTTCCCTTCCAGACAAAAAAATTTAAAACAGTTCTTTTGTGGTCTCTGAGAAGGCATAAGCAATGGAAAACTTGGTTGCTCAGTGCTATAAGCATAGGCTCAAAATAACCAGTGTTGGATTATTTTTTTGCAATTCCACAAGTACAGATGAAAATCACAATTCTCCCTCAACATGGAGTTTTATAAATTCACAAAATAAGGAACATTACACAAAGTTTCCCAAATAAAAAAGTATTTTTACAGAGTTTACTGAATATCTCTGCTTGCTTAGTCTTACCCTTTATCAACTCACAAGCAAAAAGAAGAACAAAGACAGAATTGGTTTTCCTATTTAAAAAAAATAAACTCTTTGGGGATACAAGGCTAGCAGTGGTTAGGTCGAAGAGTAAGCATAATCTTATAATCCTTTGGGCATAATTCTAAAATGCTCTACAGAATGATGAATCACTTCACAATTCAACCAATAATGTATTAATGTTGCATTTTCCCCACATCCCCTCCAACATTTGTAATTTTTCCTTTTCTAATCTATTAGCCAATTTAATAAATATGAGGTAGCACTTCAGAATTACCTCATTTTGCATTTCAGTTAGAGTTTCCCTTTAATATGTCTATAAATATTTTGATCACTCCATCTGAAAACTGTTTATAGCCTTTGACCATCTATAAATTGGAAAATGGCTCTCACTTTTTATAAAATTGACTGAATTCCTTTTATGCCTGAGAAATAAGGCCCTCTTTGGAGAAACTTACTTCAAATTTCTTCTCACAATTACTATTGCTAACTCTATCCACCATCCCCATTACTGTATTTTCTCTCTCCTTTCACTCTATTCCTCCTCAAAAATTTTTGCTTCTGACTGCCCCCCACCTCAATATGCCCTCCCTGCTACCCTCTTCCCCTCCTACATTCCTGCAGGGTAAGATAGATTTTTTTTATATTCAATTAGATGTGTATATTATTCCCTTTTTGAACCAATTCTGATGAGAATAAAGTTCATTCACTCCTTTCTTTGCCTTCTTCCCCTTCAAAAGTTTTTTATCTTGAGAACTGGCTTTCTTTTTGAAAAGAAACATAAACCTTTCCAAACAACATTGAACACTTTCAGAAAGTGAGATCTGGGGTCAACATGGAGTCACCCTATTTTTGAATGAGAAAAATGTCCTGGGAAGAAATTCTTCAAATGATTTTCTCAGTTCATAAATCATTCAACTGAGATCTGCCACAAAGTGTCTCTTCTGGATCTCTTATCACAAAGGGCACCCAAAATTCCTCCTTGGAATTACTAATTTGCCCAGTGGGACAAAAAGACAATTGGACTCAGTTCTAGAAGTAGTAAAGAATGCCAGCTATTTGTGGATTTTAAGCATAAGATTCTTATTCTAAGAAGTTGTAGGGCATTTTTCTTTCACAAAAGACAAGCAGTCTAGGTCTGTTTAAATGTCAAAGAACAATATGAACATTTCTACTTGACTGTAGCCATTGAGAGAATTCAAAATTCTCACATTAAACTTAGTATCAGTACTTAGTAATACAAAACAGCCTCAGTATCAGCATATTGGTATTGGTTGTCAGCATATCAAGATTTGTATAGGAATCAATGATATAAAAAAATTATTATTTAATAGTTACATAATAAGTGAAAAGTTTACAAAATTACACCAATGGAACTGACTTATGAGGGAACACTCCAGAAAAAAAAAATCAATTTTCCATTTATAGTCCAAAAATTTGTTTAGGGTGGTAGTAAGATCAAATTTCTCTTAGATCTCATAATTGATATTCTAGGGTATCTCTAAAATCAAAAGTCCTCAGCAGAGAGTATTTTAAGGAATCCCTGCTAAAGAAAAGGGTTGAATTTTATTCTAGTCAAGGTCCCATATGTAACACCAACTTCCTTGATTAGATTTGATCCCAAACTCCCTTAAGGATACCAGGGACCTCTGAGGGAAGGGTAAATTTAACCTATCTGGATTTCTGGGCAGAGAAGGCCAGATTAGGCAATCAATCAATTAATGAACACTTTTAAATTATCTACCATGTACCAGATATTGGGTTAAGTGATAGGGATACAAAAAGAGGCAAAAGACAAGTCAGTCTCTGCCCTCCAGGAGCTTATAATCTAATGGAATATTTTTAAAGTAAGGTAAATAACAACAGGGTAGGCAGGATAAAGATATGCCATTTGTTCCTTATGTTTGGCTTTTCTCTCAAGTGAGTGCCTATGATTAAAAATAACCACACATCACTCTGCTTATCCATTTAGAGGTCATCTCTTATGGTCTTAAAGAAGGGTACTGCAGACAGCACAGACATTGGTTGCCATGGTCACAATGCTGTCATGGAGTGACTATTACCTCTCCTTTTTCTTTTTCTTCTCTTTTTGAGTTTCTTAAAACTCCCACCAAATGTTATACATGAAAAAGCCTTCCTGTCTGAGGGCTAATCTCACATTAATTTCCTCTCTTCCCAAGCAAAGAAAAATTACAATTCCCTGGGTCTTTTATGACTAGCCACTGTCTAGCCAGAAGTTCTTTCACTTATATGTGCATGCATTGTCATACCTGATAGAATGTCAGCTCCTTGAAGACAGGATTATTTAATTTTTTATTGTTTCCCAAGCATCTAATATATTGCCTGGCATATAATAAGTACTTAGCATATTTCTTTCATTTTCCCTTTCTTTTTCAATTGGTTGAAGGAATTGGGGATATTTAAATTGCAGAAGATAAGATTCAAATATTTTAAGGGCAGTTATATGGAAGAGAGATGGTCTGTTTGGCTCCGGGAGGTTGAACCTGGAACAATGAATAGAAATTATTAAAAAAAAAAAAAAGAAGAAGAAGAATGAGTTTTGACATCATGAAAAACTTCTTAACAATCAGAGTTGTCCAAACATAGGATGAGCTGCCTTGAGAGACTGGGGATTCCTCATCCATGGAAATCTCCAAGTACAGGCTTATAAGAAGAAGTGGGGGTGGGTAGTGGACAATGAATGGAATAGAGATAGGAACTACTGGAGACTTGTTCTGAAGAAATAGAATCCTACATGTATATAAGATTAATCTGGGTTAAGAATTCGCATTCAACAGGCACAGTCTTAGAGAGGGTGGGTACAAGTTTATTACGCTCAGAACCTTGATTTAAATAAGACATAAGAGAAGAGGAAACTCATAAATAAAAGTAATACACAATTAACAAACACCATGGCCACCATAATATTTCACTAAAATAAGCAAACAACATTCAACATACATCATTACCACTCCAAGGAAGCACCAACATCTGAATTCCTTAGCTGGGAGAATCCATGATCACAGTTATTCAGAGCCTCGAATGAGAGGCAATCTGTATAGTACTTCCTAAGTGAATTCTCAAATTCCCTTTCCACTAAGGAGTTTTTTATAAGCTGAGAACAAAGAATACACTACACTAAGAATTCTCATTTGATGTGGGACTCTTGAGATGGGGCAGCCTCCCAAGTACAGATGCTTCATCACAAGAAACCTACCAGGGAGAATATTTGTTAATTACTTTAGGAGGACTGTGTTTGCTCAAGGAACTGACCAGGTCTCTGGGATAAACAGGCCTGAAATAATGGAACTCATTAATCTATACACAAGAAAGGATGGGCTTGCCTTCTTTATGCTTCCTGGCATTCCATCAAATAACCGCAAGCATGTTCTCATGTTCTCAGAAAAAAAGTTACACAAAAGACATGGCCAAGACTCACTTAAGCTTCCTTACTCACTAGGATTCCTCATAGTGTAAAAGCCCAACTTGGATTAGATGACATGCTTCCATTACAAAGAAAGTAAATAAAGTATTGAACAGGATTTGGGCCATTCATAGGCTGATGACACAACTGCTGCCTTCTATAAGATGGCAGGGAGGTTGCTGTCTACACATTAGTGGTGACTTAATCCTAGTGTATCAGAGAACAAGTAACTTCCCAATAAATTTCAATATATCAAACAGCGCAAAGAACAACAGCAGATTTTTGAAGTTTGTACTAGAAAGTCATCAAGTATTGGAGCTGCATGATTACTGACTGAATATGATGAAGAATAGGAATAATTGCAGAGATAATGATTCAGGAAAGGCAGACACCTTGAGAATAGGAAAAGGATATAAGTCTTTATTTGTAATTAAAAAGGGATCCCTGTAAGAATTTATTATTTGACAGAAACTGCTGGGAAAACTGGAAATTAGTATGGCAGAAATTATGTGTGGACCCACACTTAATACCATATACCAAGATAAGATCAAAATGGGTTCATGATTTAGGCATAAAGAACGAGATCATAAATAAATTAGAGGAACATAGGATAGTTTACCTCTCAAACTTGTGGAGGAGGAAGGAATTTGTGACCAAAGAAGAACTAGAGACCATTATTGATCACAAAATAGAAATTTTTTATTATATCAAATTAAGAAGCCTTTGTACAAACAAAACTAATAGAAACAAAATTAGAAGGGAAGCAACAAACTGGGAAAACATTTTT